>NC_137341.1:41571545-42821545 GCF_965287045.1 Carcharhinus amblyrhynchos | reverse complement strand
GACAGCTAACTGGTGATCAGTACTGAGTTCTCTCCTTTGTAATACCACAGTGAACAAGTAGCAAGATGGCATGGGAAGCCATTACTGCTGAAATCTGTTCCTCCTTCCCCACATCTGTGTTTGTTATGCAGATGTTTTGTTACGGCACTGCCACGGGGAAAGCATGGGAGACCGCGCTGGTAGTGTGTTACAGCTCGGTCAGGGAGTCCACATTGCCATGGAGACATGCATGTTGCCATTTGGCGCTATGGATAGTGATGGTAGAGGCTCCGACTCCCTTTCCATCTCAGCTCGGTATGGCTTCTGCTCTGTCCAAAACTGCAAGAAACTACAAAGTGTTGTGAACGTAGCCTAGTCCATTACACAAACCAGCCTCCCATCCATTGACTCTGCCTACACTTCCCATTGCCTCGGAAAAGCATAATTAAGCGTCCCACGTACCACAGGTATACTTTCACCTTCTTTCATCAGGAAAAAGATACAGAAGTCTGAGGTCACGCACCAACTGATTCAAGAACAGCTTCTTCCCTGCTGCTGTCAGACTTTTGAATGAACCTACCTTGCATTAAGTTGATCTTTCTCTATACCCTAACTATGACTCCAACTCTATACTCTCTCCTTTCCTTTTCTATATGCGATGTGCTTTATCTGTATAGCGCACAAGAAATAATACTTTTCATTGTATACTAACAACAAAAAATCAAATCAAACATGCTGACCAGGAATCTCCCTCCTCTTACTGCCTGCAGCTGTTGGAAGGATTTACAAGTTGATACACAACCAGTGTGGCCACATTATAAAAACACCTTCCCAAGCCACCAAGTCCTGCAGTGGGTTTCACACTTACAGCTTCTAGCTCAGAGACAAGGGGCTGGATTTTAACAGCCACCTTCATCCCGAAACCATAAAATCCCGCCTGAGACAGTGGATCTTTTCATTGTCCACCCCTCGCTCACTCCGATTCCCGTGGCAGTAAAATTCCAGCCAGGGATTCTACCCACTGGGCCACAAGACTTCTAACGGAGAACTGAATGGTTGTTGGAACAGTGATGATGGTCATATAATTCCTATTTTCGCAAATCTTTTATTCCCTCCAGGGAATAGCGAGGGAGTGTTGGAAGGAGTAGCAGGCTGATTACCAACTGTTTGCAATGCATCATCAACATTCCTTCCACCATCACCACGGGTTGGGAGTGGGACTTGAACCCTCAGCTTCTGGCTTTCAAAGTGGTGGTGCTAACTACTGAGCCACTTCCTTGAAGGTGGTGCCTGCTTAATTGAAGCGATGGATGCTTGGAAAAGTTCAAAATGGTGAAGCTTACACTTCCATATCAGTTAATTCTACCTTTACATTAGTCTTCTTGCTCATAGTAAGCACGATCTTCCGAGTGAAAGCTTCTTTCATCCTTGAATCTTATGTTTCATTCCAAAGATGTGCAGATTAGGTGCAGTGGCCATGCTAAATTTCTCTTTAGTGTCCCAAGACGTGTAGATTAGTGGGGTAAATACTTGGGTTCATGAGGATAGGGTGGGAGAGGACCTTGGTAGGATGCTCTGTCGGAGAGTCAGAGCAGATTCGATGGGCTGGTTATACTTCCCCACCTCACCAATGTCTCAAACTTAGCCCCTCTCACTCAGTTGGTGGCCTGGTCAGCTTATCACTGAGACAAATGTCTGCCTGTGGTTCTAACAGTCGTCACCACTCCCAGCTGGCACTGCAGGGACCTCAGAGCAGCCAGCCATTCAGTTCATCGACAGCTCTCTAAGGGCCCCAAACTGGGTCGAAGATCTTGCCTCAAAGCATCAAACTGCTGTGGTACAGCTGCCAGGATCATCCCCTGGCTTTGCAGAAATTGGAAAGCATGGCCTTGTAAAATCCAACCACAGATACACAAAGAATTATATCATCTGCTCTCTACCCCAGTGACATATTTTCTTCCATAAAACCTGTTATGCACAACTCTGTTACAAACCATTATGCCACCGTGCTTCACAGTACCAGGGACCCAGGTTCAATTCCAGCCTTGGGTGACTGTGCAGGGTCTACACATTCTCCTCTTGTCTGCGTGGGTTTCCTCCAGGTGCTCCGGTTTCCTTCTACAGTCCAAAGATGTAGGGATGGGCATTAAACACCAGCCTTGCCAATGACGACCACATCCCAGGAATGACTTTTTAACAATGAGAATTCAGGAAGTGAAATGTGGTTCCATGAGTATCTACTCTAAAAGTACCGATACAAATGCATGAATTAATCAGGATTGGATAATAAAATGGCTATGTAATGGAATAAAGAACAGTAAAAAGTCTCACAACACCAGGTTAAAGTTCAACAGGTTTATTTGGAATCATAAGCTTTCGGCCACTCACCCAGTGAAGGAGCAGTGCTCCAAAAACTTGTGATTCCAAATAAACCTGTTGGGCTTAATCCTGGTCTTGTGAGGCTTCTTACTGTGCCCACCCCAGTCCAACACCAGTATCTCCACATCATGAAATGAAGCAGACATCTCTATGTTTTTTAAACCCTCAGGTTTCACAGCAAATCTTACCCTTCAGCTTGTTCGTACTGTTGAAATTTCAGTGCCACTCCTGAGAGTAAAATCACTTTTATAATGTTATATTGATTCCCAAGTGGGGTCAGAGAAGCTTGCAATTACATATCAAGTTGTATGCATTATCTCACCATGATCTACGCACTGTATGGTCGCAAAGTCAAAGAGTTCTGACAGATATTTCACAGAATCACAGAGCTGTTATAGCACAGGAGTCCGCTCAGCCCATCACATCTGTGCCAGCTCGCTGAATAAGCCATTCTGCTCCCCACAACTCTGCACGTTCTTCCTTTTCAGATAATAATCCAATTTTCCCTGCAATGCATCGATTGAACCTGCCTCCATCATACTTTCTTAACATGCTGACCTCGAAATTCACTCACCAGCTTGCAAACTCTTCCTCATAGAGAGTTCATCTTTGCCAACATCAGACCCTGTCCACATTCATTGCTTTCCATTTCCCTCCTGGTGTTTGACAAAGTGTTTACATTCCCTTTGCCTTTTTGTCTATATCATTCCTAGCAATTACAGCCCCCCAATCCCTTCTCACCCCATCTCCCCAACCCCATTGCAATCTTCATAGTATAATTCTCGTCAATTTTCATTGTCTTCAGCTCTGACAAAGGGTCAACCAGACTCGAAACGTTGGCTCTATTCTCTGTCCACAAATGCTGTCAGACCTGCTGAGATTTTCCAACATTTTATTGTTTTTTATATCAGACCTTCCAGATCTGAATTCCAAATACATTTTCAACTTTCCGACTGACTTCCTCCATTTCTGAAGTCCTTCAACTCTTGTGCTTAAGATGCAAATTTTGCAACTCCCTGGCTCCAATCTCTCATTCTGTGCTCTTGAGGCATACAAGAGGAAATTAGATATAGCTCTTGGGGCTGAAGGGATCAAGGGATGTGGGAGGGGGATGGTCGGATCAGGATATTGAATTTGATGATCGGCCATGATCATGATTGGTGGAGCAGGCTTGAAGGGCCAAATGGCCTATGTCTGCTTCTGTGTTTCCAAATTTCTATCCTTATTGTTGCTTGGCACTTAACCCAACAGAATACATAGGGGCTTGAGATCTTTTGAACATAAGAGATCACAACCAACTTCTACACTTTAGCGAAGAAACTTGTAAAGTTGATTCTTCAGCATATACTGGAGCACTATTTAGCAATTCAGGCACTTCGCTACATCCATTATCGAGTACCTTCTTATCTCTGCATTCATCTGCATCCATCTTTCCTCCATCTGCCTCTAAATATAGAGCGAAAGCACTGAATAATTTAAACTGTTCATTACTGTTGGTATTCACCAATTGTGGGGAAAGTTACTTATCATTGATTGGACCTTCTCACTGAAACTCATGCATATTGTAAAACATTCATCGACAATCATTTCCTTTCCTAAAAAAAAGCATGACATCACTACCTAATGACATGCTCGATACATGAATTAATTGAGATGCTTTTTCCCATCGATGAATGTTCTCATATTTCTCCATTTGGACGGTGTGTACCTATATATATAGGAGTGGCACAGTGGTTAGCACTGCTGTCTCACGTGGCCTCAGGTGACTGTGTGGAGTTTGCACATTCTCCCCATGTCCCCTCCGAGTGCTCTGGTTTCCTCCCATAGTCTGAAAGATGTGCAGGTTAGGTGGATTGGCCAGGCTAAATTTGCCCCTTAGGGATTAGTAGCTTTGATAAAGAGTCATCTGGATTTGAAATGTCAGCTCTTTTCTCTCCTTACAGATGCTGCCAGACCTGCAGAGATTTTCCAGTGTTTTCACTTTTGGTTTCAAATTCCAGTATCCGCAGTCATTTGCTTTTATTTTAGCAGGGTAAATACCTGATTACAGGGATGGGGCCTGGGTAGGATTGTAGTTGGTGCAACTCGATGGGCCAAAGGGCCTCCTTCTACACTGTAGGGATTCGATGAACATAACTTTCAAGGTATTAATGGAAACTCACACTTTTCTCAATTGCTTCCAATTTTCCTGCAGGAGACATCAGGAATATAAAATAACATTTCTAGGGTGTACAAGCTTCATACATTTCTAATTGTTTCCAGCAAGATGCCCAATCTATAAGTACAAATCTGTTTTAAAGCTGTTTATTACAGCACAAGTTTTGAATATAATATTATTAGCTTCTCGGTATGGATACCACTTCTGCAAAATTCCCATATCTGTAAGTAAATCCAGCCATTAGTTTCACCTAAATGTGAAAACTCCATGCTGTGATTTGACCACTTTTTGGATTGTACGGAAGAATGTTGCCTCAGAGCATTAATGATAAGCTTCCAGTCACATACGCAAGCCCATGACCACTTCAGTGACATGTCTCTGCCTCAGCTCATCTATTGCTGAAACCATCACGCATGCCTTTATTGCCTCTACATAGCAGAGGACATGTCCCTGGCTACATCAAAGGTGTGGAGATGGTCAAGAGTTTCAAGTTTCCAAGTGTTCAGATCAGCAACAATCTGTCATGGTCTCTCTATGCCGACACTATTGTTAAGAAAGCCCACCAGTGCCTCTACTTTCTAAGGAGGCTAAGGAAATTCAGCATGTCCGCTACAACTCTCACCAACTTATAACAGATGCACCATAGAAAGCATCCTTTCCTGATGTATCACAGTTTGGTATGACTCCTGATCTGTCCAAGACCACAAAAAACTACAAAGAATTGTGAACATAGTCCAGTCCGACACGCAAAACAACCTCCCATCCATTGACTCCGTCCACACTTCCCACTGCCTTGGAAAAGCAGCCATCATAATGAAAGACCCCACGCACCCCGGACATACTTCCTTCCACTTTCTTCCACCAGAAAAAAAGATGTCGTAAGGACACACCAACTGACTCAAGAACAGTTTCTACCCTGCTGCTATCAGACTTTTGAATGGACCTGTCATATATTAAGCTGATCTTTTTCTTCACCCTATGTGTAACTGCAAGATTATATTCTGCAGCCTATTCTTTCCTTCTCCCCTATGCACTCTATGAACAGTATGCTTTGTCTGTATAGCACGTAAGAAACACTATTTTTCATTTTATACATGTGACAATAATAAATCAAATCAAATCAATTATCACATGATTATTCCAATGCATTCTTGGCCACCTTTCCATACTCTATCTTGAGATCATCCAAAACTCTATCACTATGTCCTAAGTCACACTAAATCCCATTCACGCTGTACTTGTTCACCTATATTGTCTCACTGTTAATCAACACGTTGATTCTAAAACCTTTGTTTCCAAATCCCTCTGTTACCTTGTTCTATAAGGTTCTATAAAATTGTTGCAGCGATATAGAATCTTAGTTTGGAATATAGCATTCAATTCTGGTGGCCAAACTACCAGAAGAATGAGGAGAGGGTACGGAAAAGATTTACCAGGATGTTACGTGGCATGGAGGGCGTTGGCTATGAGGAGAAGTTGGAGAAATTTAGTTTGTTCTCACTGGAACGATGGAAGTTGAGGGGAAACCTGATAGGCGTCTACAAAATTATGAGGGCCATGGACAGAGTGGCGAGTCAGAAGATTTTTCCCAGGGTGGAAAAGTCAATTACTAGGGGGCACAGGTCTAAGGTGCGAGGGACAAGGTTTAAAGGAGATATACGAGGCAAATTTTTTTCACAGAGGGTGGTAGGTGCCTAGAACTTGCTGCTAGGGGAGGTAGTGGAAGTAGAAGTAGATATGGTAGTGAGTTTTAAGGGGCATCTGGACAAATACATGAATAGGATGGGGCTAGAGTAATATGGTCCCAGTAAGGGTAGTGGTTTTAGTTCAGTTGGGCAGCATGGTTGGTGCAGGCTTGGAGGGCCAAAGGGCCTGTTCCTGTGCTGGAAATACAAGTCGTAACTATGGAAATACAAGTCATAACACAATGGTAGAAGTGCTATTGTTAAGCCCTGTGCTGTGTTCCATGACACAAAACATCTCTTAGTTTGTAAGTTTAAGTTCATATTGCACAATGGTCCATAGGATCCTACAATGCAGAAGGAGGCCATTTGGCCCATTGAGTCTGCACCGACCATAATCCCACCCAGACCCTATCCTCATAACCCCAGGTATTTACCTGAGTAGTCCCTCTGTCAAAGTACAGTTCATTTATTAGTCACAAGTAAGGCTTACATTAACACTGCAGTGAAGTTACTGTGAAATTCCGCTAGTCGCCACACACCTAACCAGCACCTAACCAGCATGTCTTTCAAACCGGGAGGAAACTGGAGCACCCACAGACATGGGGAAAAGGTGCAGGCTCCCCATAGACAGTGACCCAAGCCAGGAATTGAACCCAGGTCCCTGGCGCTGTGAGGCAGCAGTGCTAACCACTGTTCCACTGTGTTGCCCCAAAGCTAAGGGTCAATTTAGCATGGCCAATCAACCTAACTTGCCTATCTTTGGACTTCTAACAGAAAATGCCTTCTCTCTGTGAAGACAAGTTTAATAGTGTTTGGAGAAGCTTGAACTTCACTGACGAAATGTCTATACTTCATGTATTTTGTTATGATATTATAAACCTGTAAAGTCTTACAAGTCAACATTAAATTTACAAAACAACAATTAAAATAATCTTCCAATCTTTTAGTTACAGGCTTCTAAATTGGTGCTTGATGTGACTCAATTATAAATAATCACACATTTTATTCAGGGTAAAATTAATTTGCCACAGTTTCAAAATTCCTTTGGCACGTATTTGGGCATCACACTTACATATACAGAATTCTCAACGCCACACTTGCATTTCAGTTGACACAATTGCTATAAGTGAACATACCAATTAAAAATGAGGAAAATGAGTAGATACGTTTCCAGTGAGGCTGTTAATGGTGAATCAAGTTAAAAAGACCAACCAAAACAAGGGAAGAAGCAAACCAGTCCAAATATCTGCTGAAAATGCTGCTTAATTTTCCCCTAAGTAACTCTTTATTATTTCCCAAAAGAACTCTTAATGAATTTATCTGGCATGATTTGTCTTAAGCACAGTGGCACAGTGGTTAGCACTGCTGCCTCACAGCGCTAGGGGTCTAGGTTTGATTCCCAGCCTGGTCACTTTGTGGAGTTTGCACATTCTCCCTGTGTCTGCATGGGTTTCCTCCAGGTGCTCCGGTTTCCTCCCATTGTCCTGCTGGTTAGGTGCACTAGAGTGTGGCGATTAGGGGATTTTTATTGCAGTGTTAACGTAAGTCTATTTGTGACTAATAAATAAACTTTACTAACTGAAACCTTTTTTGGATTAATCATGTTTATCTAGAAAAAATTAATTTTATCGCCTGTTCTATGTTAGTCTATTACCAGTGTTAGGGTAAATACCATTCATCCTTTTTGCTGGAGGGAGAACATTGGCAATCCTAAACCTTAACAAAGTCACGGCAATAGTGCTGTAAAGCTTAGATTTTCTGGTGGAATCACTGATGATGACCTGTACATTTTAATGGGTTACCACTGGCATCCTAGTCAGAAAGACCAGGCCAATAGTCCCATCAAATGGTGGATAGAGAAAGGGCTGTCTCATTAACAAGTCTCCAAAATACATAACCATAATAAATAAAGGCACGGCATCATTTTTATCTGAGGATATTTGGATAGTAATTCATGCATGGTTGCTTTCCGAATGTTAACACGGAATTGAGTAGTTTCAGAAAAGCCTAATCCGCTAGGCCTGATTCCCCCAACTAGACCTCAGCAACTTTAGTTGCTTTATCAATGCTCTTCCTTCCATCATAAGGTCAGGAGTTGGGATGTTTGCATAAAGTTTATTTATTTTTAGTCACAAGTAAGGCTGACATGAACACTGCAATGAAGTTATTGTGAAAATCCCCTAGTTACCACACGCCTGGTACTGTTCAGGTACCCTGGTACTGAGGGAGAATTTAGCATGGCCAATGCACCTAACCAGCTTGTCTTTTGGATTGTGGGAGGAAACTGGAGCACCCGGAGGAAACCCATGCAGAAATGGGAAGAATGTGCAAATTCTATAGTCACCTGCGGCCGGAATTGAACCGGGTCCCTGGTGCTGTGAGGCAGCAGTGCTAACCACTCTGCCACCGAGCTGCCCCATCTAATCAACCATCTACAGTTGACTCCCACCTACATCAAGAGGCTGTTGTAGCTTAGCAAGATGAATATTTTTCCGTACAGTATTAATTCTAGGCTTTTATGAGAAAGAAATAAAAACTTACTTTACATAACGCCTTTCATGACTGCTGGATATCCCATAGTGCCAAAGGAATCGTTTTTATAAAGCTGTTCAATATTAAAAAGTGCGGCAGTGAATTTATGCTCAGCAAGGCTCCACCAAGAAGTCGGTTGAGAGATAAGTGTTGGCTGTGTCACCGAGCAAAACATCCCAGCTCCTCTTTGAAGGCAATCCAAGAGAATCATTTTTGTCCACCTGAGGGAACGGACAGGTCCTGAAAGCCTCATCTGAAAGACCGCACCTCTGACAGTGCAGCACTGGCTGCACTGGACTGTCAGCCTGGCCATAATGTTAACTTGGGCAGTGCTCATTGTACTCCAATGGGATGTAGTGTGTAGCATACCGTAGGGTGCCTCTTAAATCAGCCCAGGAAATTCAAACATCATTTCAATTCGTGACCTATGTGTACTTCAGTGGCGTGGCGTTGATGAGTTTTGCATCAGAGCCATCGGTCGAGATAATGCCACATCCATATTCTCCCAATAGTCATCCACAACAGTCTGACACCTCCAGCATTCAGAGGGTGCCAAGCATCCAGCTTGGTTATTCGATAGACAAACTTATCCTGGGCCGGGTATGCAGCTTGGCACGAGCGTTGGAAAATAATAAGTATGTTGGCAATGCCCACTGTGGCACACAACCCCTCCTCTGTGTTGCCTTGCCACATTTCAAACAAGTGAATATAATGAGAATGGTCTTGGCGTTGGCCCATCGAAATCCTTCTGCCCGTATCCCAACATGCATGGCTGCCAGATCCTTCCTTTATTGCTGTTGGGGCCTCAGGGGAGACGGTGGCATAAGATGTCAGGACTGCAGTGAGCTGCTTAACTCCGGGTGAGCCAGCTTCCATTCCCGAGCAAGGTGAAACAATATATAATCTCCTCTGTGCCTCGGTTCGTCGCACTCTCGCTTCTGAGCCAGGAGGTTGTGAGACCGAGAACCACTCCAGAGATGTGAGCCCAAATGTCTCAAGTAATCCTGAAGGAGTGCTGCCCTGTCATCAGTTGTCCCATCTGCCCTCTCTGGTGGAGGTAAAAAGAAATCACACAGTATTATTCCATTGGAAGTAGAGGGGAATTATCCCGACAAACTATGTCCCTCAATCGATATTCCAAAATCAGATTATTATCATATGGCTCTTTGTTGGAGCTCGCCCAACAAATTATTGATTTATTTATTAGTGTCACAAGTAGGTTTTCATTAACTTGTAATAAAGTTACTGTGAAAATCCCCTAATCGCCACACTCCGGCGCCCGTTTGGGTACACTGAGGGAGAATTTAATATGGCCAATGCACCTAACTTTAACTTTAACTCCTGATTCCTAACCAGCACATCTTTCAGGCTGTGGGAGGAAACTGGAGCACCCGGAGGAAACCCATGCAGACACAGGGAGAATGTGTAGACTCCATACAGACAGTAACCCAAGCTGGGAATTGAACCTGGGTCCCTGTCGCTGTAAAGCAGCAGTGCTAACCACTGTGCCACAGTGCCACCCATATCAGGTTATTATCATATGGCTGTTTTGTGTTAGAACATAAGAACATAAGAAACAGGAGCAGGAGTAGGCCATCTAGCCCTTCGAGCCTGCCCCGCCATTCAATAAGATCATGGCTGATCTGAAATGAATCAGTTCCACTTACCCGCCTGCTCCCCATAACCCGTAATTCTCTTATCGATCAGAAATCTATCTACCCGTGACTTAAACATATTCAATGAGGTAGCCTCCACCACTTCAATGGGCAGAGAATTCCAGAGATTCACCGCCCTCTGAGTGAAGAAGTTCCTCCTCAACTCTGTTCTAAACTGCCCCCCTCTCCACCCGCTTATTTTGAGGCTGTGCCCTCTAGTCCTGGTTTTTCCTTGAAGGAGTTTCATTGTTTGTAAGGCTTTTTGGGACATTTTGTGCTGTTGAAAGTCACTATAACAAAACAAATAGTGTTTCAAACTGTGTGTTTTTTGATTGTTGTAAGGGTTACACATCCTGCTTCTTATTGAGTCCTTTGCTTTATTTGTCCTACAATCACACGCTTTGCCAGCTATCCTCCAAATGAATATTTCAATCACACACAGCATTGTCGCTATTCATTAAGGCAGCAAAAGAGAATTGAAGCAAACGTCAATGTTACTTAATCTTTCTTGAATCAAGTTTTACCTGCACTGGGTGGCTTTTCTTTCTTGGTGACCCACTTTAGAATTTTCTTTTTCCCTTCAGATGGATGGAGGGTGTCGCTGGCAAAGCCAGCATTTTCTGTCCATCCTATTTGTTCATGAGAAGGTGGGTTTAATTGCTCTTTCTGCGCTAAATTAATGCACAGAATCTATCGAATTTCACAATGCACAAACTCAAGGTTAGAAAGGGGCATAGCATCAGAATGACGAGATTATAACTGGTAAATTATCTTTCTGAGGAAACAGTGAAGTTAAGTGATGGCCTGGTGGTACTATCGCTAGGCTATTAATCAGAAACTCGGCTAACGTTCTGGGGACCTCGGGTTCGAATCCCGCCACGGGCAGTAGGTGGAATTTGAATTCAATAAAAAAATCTGGAATTAAGAATCTACTGACGACCATGAAACCATTGTTGGAAAAACCCATCTGGTTCACTAATGTCCTTTAGGGAAGGAAATCTGCCATTCTTACCTGGTCAGGCCTACATGTGACTCCAGAGCCACAGCAATGTGGTTGACTCTCAACTGTCCTCTGGCCAACTAGGGATGGGCAATAAATGCCAGTGACGCTCATGAATGAATAAAAAATAATTTTAAGTCCAAGATTGATATCAACAATACTGTGGACAGATCCATTCCATTCATTAAATTTAAATGATCATTAACTAAAGCAAAATGGCCCCCATGCATCATCTCTACAGTGCAGAAGGAGGCCAATACGGGCCATCGAGTCTGCACCAACAACAATCCCACCCAGGCCCTGTCCCCATAATCCCACTTATTTACTCTGCTAATCCCCTGGCAGTAAGGGGCAATTTGGCACGGCCAATCCACCTAACCTGCAGATCTTTGGGATGTGAGAGGAAACCGGATATCTAGAAACCTTTTGACCTGTGCATTGAATATACTCACTGACTGAGTCCTCACAGCCCACAGGAATAGGGAATTCCAAAGGTTCACCATCTTCCGCTGACTGAAGAAATTTCTCTTCATTCTGATTCAAAATGGCCTCCCTCTTAATCTGAGACTGCACACCACCCACCCCCCCACCCCCCCCGCCCCCCGCCCCGGTTCTTCACTCCCCCCATCTCTCCCCCACACAAACTGGGGGAAACATTCTTCCTGCATCCACCCTATTGAGCTCTGTAACAATATTTTGCACCTCTCATTCTTCTAAATTCTAGAGAATGCAGTTCTTCGTAAATGCTGGCTGTCATTCCAAGAACAAATAGAGAAAAAAAATGGTGGTTGAGATGTAAGTAACAGGAGTGCAACTAAAGCTGGCAGTGCCCTCAGTTTAGAGAGGAGACATGGAGTGAAACCTAAAGTCACCATAGTCCCAGATGACCTTAGGCTGCTCTCATCTTCGAAGGGGAGAGAGCTGACTGGTGGTGACCTTAACCAGCAGATCACCATACCTCAGGTGAGGGACAAGGTTGAGAAGGCGGGGCCTTCATGAATAACCTCAGCTGGTACGGGAATTGAACCTGGGCTGTTGATATTCCTCCGCATCATGAACATCCCGCCAGCCAACTCAGCTGACTGAAGACTTGGGGGGGGGGGGGGGGGGGGGTGCTAGTTTCCCTGCCCTGCCCGCCACAGGAATCATAATGGGGGGGGGGGGAGAGGGGTTGGAGGAGGAGGAGTTGGGGGGAAGTGGAATCATGCACAGGGACTTTGACCTTGGGCAGGATTTTCCGGTTTTGGCAGATGGCGGTTGGAAAATCCCACTCTTGAAATTGGTGTTATATTGTGGCGATCTTTCTCACTACCAAGGTAATTGCCTTCTTGTATTCAGCAGTCACAGTGCATTACTTGACTGTAAATCAATAGCCCAGCATGGGAAAGGTGTTGGGCAACAGTCAAAGCACTGAAACCCAGAGGAACATAGGAATTAGGAGCAAGACAAGGCAATTCAACCTTTCAAACCCAGTCCACCATTCTATATGAATATGACTGATCCCCATCTCCATGGATGGCACAATGAGTATCACTGCTGCCTCACAGCACCAGGGACCCGGGTTCAATTCTGGCCTCGGGTCACTGCCTGTGTGGAGTTTGCACATTCTCCCCGTGTCTGCGTGGGCTTCCTCTGGGTGCTCCAGTTTCCCCCCCCAAAAGATGTGCAAATTAGGTGGATTGGCCGTGCTAAATTGCCCTTTAGTGTCAAGGGGAGTAGCTAGGGTTAATGCACGGGCTTAAGGGGATAGGGCCTGGCTGAGATTGTGGCTGGTGCAGACTCGATGGGCTAAATGGCCTCCTTCTGCACTGTAGGATTCTATGATCTCATCCTGACTCCACTTCCCTAGCTTTTCCCTATAGCCCTCTATCCTGCTTTTGATCAAATATTTATCTATCTCTTTCTTGAATCCATTGATTGATTCTACATCCACTACACTCTGGGGCAGTGAGTTCCATAGGTTCACAGCCCTCCGAGAGAAGTAGCTTGTCCTTATCTCTGTCTTGGACCTCCCTCCTCTTACTCTACAACTCCTCTTTTGGGAAGGTTTCACCTTACCATCATTATAGGGAGGTGATGGCCTAGTGGCATTACTGCTTGACTATTAATCCAGAAACACAGCTAAAGTTCCTGGGTTCAAATCCCACCATGGCAGATGACGAAATTTGAATTCAATCAACAAAAATCTGGAATTAAAAATCTACTGATGACCATCAAACCATTGTCAATTGTTGGAAAAATCCACCTGATTCACTAATGCCCTTTAGGGAAGGAAATCTGCTGTCCTTACCTGGTCTGGCCTATTGGTAACTCCAGAGGCACAGCAATGTGGGTTGACTCTCAACTGCCCTCAGGCAACTGGGGATGGGCAATAAATGCTGGCCAACCAGCGACGCCCATGTCCCACAAACGAATGAAAAATAAATACCTCTGCTCAGAGTTTAAGAGCTGGCCCACCAGATAGTTGTAACTTGAAATTATTTGCAAACAACGACACACTAAATGTTTGGGATAAATTGAGTACCAGCTGAGTGAGCCTGGCACCTTGATAACTCACTTGTGCCTTTGCCGTTGGTAAGTTATGTAGCCTCTTCAGGAATGGAAGTAGCAATCCAGATTCCCGTTGTTTGCTTGAAGAAGGAATCCCCATCAGTGAGAAAGAGAAACAAGGTTTGCATTTCTCCAACGTCCAAATAGCCGCAGGAGTTTTTTGGAAACGTAGCTATTGTCGTGACGTAGGAATTATTCTGGCAGTCTTGTGGGGAAGATGACAATTTCCAGCTGTTAGTTTGGCCTCTGTCTTGCTTTTTCCATGCAATACCCACCTTCTTTTGTCTCGCCATGGACATTTCTTGTTATTTTTAGGGGGAGTACTGGGGGGGATTCAGACCGCTAATATGAAAATTGAAGAGGAGCAAATTCTTTGTGATTTGGCAAATGTTCCGCACAAGTCAAAAATGAGGAAGTAGCTTCTTCCCAGGCTGATATATTTTGCCAAGTTATCGAAACGGGGAGTATATTTACCAAGACAATGATTGTTTTGAAAATGAGAGGGATATTTCTGGTAGGAAGTTATAATTTCTGGGATTGATTTCTGGAAATGGATAGTCATGTTATGATGGAATGTGGGATGCAAAGCATCGTCTCAGGACTGGGTGATCTCTCACACTTACTCTTTATAGGATATGGTGCACAACACAACAACTTCTATTGATATATCGTACCTTCAAAATGTCCCAAAGCACTACAAGAGGTTCATCAAATTAAAATTAGCCACATAAGGAGATGGCAAGCTATTTGACTAATATCTTGGGTCAAACAGATAGGTTTTAAAGAGTGTTTAAACTCTTTTTTAAAGCTTACCTATTAGTGTCACAAGTAAGCTTACATGAACACTGCAATGAATTTACTGTGAAAATCGCCCAGTCGCCACACTCTGGCACCTGTTTGGGTACAGTGAAGGAGAATTTAGCACAGCCAGCACACTTAACCAGCACGTCTTTCGGGAGGAAAGCGGAGCACATGGAGGAAACCCACGCAGACACAACGGAGAATATGCAGACTCCGCACAGACAGTGACCCAAGCCGGGAATCAAACTCGGGTCTTAAGGAGGAAAGAGGCAGAGTTTTAGGGAGGGAATTCCAGAGATTTGGAAGATGAAGGCAAAGCTGTCAACAGCATTGGGGGGTGGCCAAGGTACCATATTCAGAGGAGCACTGACATCTGGGTAGGCCGTAGGGCTGCAGAAGGTTACAAAGATAGGGAGGGTTGGAGCTATAGAAGGATTCAGAAACAAGCAATTTGTTCCTTGAAAATGCAGAAATCTCTTGACGCATGATTCTCAAACATTGAAATATCAGTTGTAGTCCCACGCATCAAGGGCCACACATTGGGTAAAATTTATTCGAGAGTTGGACTTTAATTACTTATGGTTGCTAAGATCATGGGGAGAAGGAGGGATCGTGGAGTTGCGGGTTATCACAGCAGATCAGTCGTGATCTGACTGAATGGAGAAGTAGACTCAATGATTTACCAGGTTTATCAGGCTGATTCCGGGGATGGCAGGACTGATGTATGAGGAGAGATTGACTAGGTTAGGATTGTTTTCGCTGGAGTTCAGATGAGTGATGGGGGGGGATCTCATAAAGATTTATAACATTCTAACAGACTAGACAGGGTAGATGCAGGGAGGATATTCCCAATAGTGGGGGTGTCCAGAACCAGGAGTTACAGTCTGAGGATTCTGGATAGACTTTTTAGAATGGAGATGAGGAGACATTTCTTCACCTAAAGAGTGGTGAGCCTGTGGAATTCATTACCACAGGAAGTAGTTGATGCCAAAACATTGAATGTATTCAAGAGGCGTCCAGCTATAGCACTTCGGGCGAGTGGGATCAAAGAGAAAGTAGGATTAGGCTATTGAGTTGGATGATCAGCCATGATTGAAATGAATGGTGGGACAGGCTCGAAGGGCCAAATGGCCTCTTCCTGTTCCTATCTTCTATGATGGGCTGAATGGCCTCCTTTGTCTTATGGTCTATGGCCTTACCACCACCCAGATATGGCAGGATTCCTGACAGATCAAATGATTCCAGCGGGGGCGGGGGAACAAAGAAAATCTTTCGAGAAGGATGAAATTTCTGCAACGTTACTGACTAATTTTAGGAGACTTCCTCAGCCGTTCTTGTCATTATGTAAAGCTGTGAATGAAGCAGCTATTGTTGCAAAGGCATCAAGAATTTCTGGCTGTAATGTGGTTAGTCACAGGCAGAATGTTTCCAAACTCTGAATTGCATCGACAAGGAGGAATTCAATGAATCAAAAGTACTCGGAGACCCTTTGATATAGGTATTTGGTACAGTTCTGTGAGCTCTGTGATGTTCCTCACTTTGATCTCGCAATGGGCAAACACATAGGGAACGCAACAATGAAGATTCCCACTGACTGAGTGTAGCGAGAAAGCTTGCCGCTTCTGATTCCAACAGGGCTTTATCGCGTTCAGTGTGTCATACGTCTCAGCTGCTTTCTCGGGCATTCAGTCCTCTTCCCTGCCCGGCCATTTTAGACAGTCTCCATTTTTAAAAACGGATGGTTTTGTGCCTCTGCGGTCATGTCAGCAATGAAAAAAAGGACGTATGCACAAATCCGGCGAGAAAATTCGTTCTCTTGCTGCAGACGGGACAGTCCTTGTGAAAATATCCTACCCCGTCCGCGCCATGTTAACAGGACGGGGTGACACACACACATACACACACACACAATCGCGGGCACAAAACCCTTCCCACTCCGAGATCAAGGAGAACCTTGGGGACTTTCAATCGCTCGGGCTAAAAAGAAAAATAATATTGGTCCGGAACAATCTCCTCTGGCTTCAGATCTGCTTCGGAAAGAAAAAAAATCTGCCCCTTTGCTTTGTGCTCCTGGGTCCATGACATCATCAGAACGCTCCCATTGTGCTGGACTCCCTTTGTAATCTCCAGGAGCAAGAGGGGGGTCCATTTAGCATGGGTTTTAGCATCTCAGGGACTGCTTGGGATGAGGCGCAGCTGAGTTCTAAAATGGATCCCGCCCCGTAAGCTGGAGCGTAGGAAATCGCACAGGCGCTGAGCTTGGGTCACGCGTGCACAGCAGCAGGTCTGAAGGAGAACAATGAGACTGGGTGAAACCGCAATATTATTTCGCAGCGGGGGGGGGTGGCGACGGAGGGGGTGGTGGTGTGGGGGAGGGGTTGCGGCAGGGGAGGTGCGGGGTGGGTGGGCGGGGGGAGCCGAATGTAGAAGAGGTAAGAGGTTCGCCATGGATCTCCACCAATCAGCGTCTTCCTTTACCCCCTAGCCATGACTGAAGCGATGGCAGAGCGCAGACAGAAACAAATGACACCATGTTGATCGTTTTAACACTAACAGCCCATTTTGCACATTAAAGCACGCCACATAGCGCATTTAGACGTGCTAAACAGATTGGCTTGAAGTAATGTCAACGTTACGGGCTAATGGGATGCAGTGTAATATAAACACGCCCGCCAAAAAACATAATCCAGCAGAAACTAAAATGAGACACGACTGTTGCTAGTTTTATGTATTTTTTTTTAGCACTTGGTTCACACGTTTGCAAGTGGGCTGGCTCCTGATTCTGAAAGCTTTCCCTGAAATCAAGTCGGAAATCGAGTTGCTGTGTGAAGGCTGCGGGTTTTTTTTTCCCGTGGACAACTGAGGCATTCCCACTTGGATTTTAGTTAGCACCACACTAATTCCTTGCGACGAGTTCAATGTAATTGCGAAATTTGTAATAGGCAATGCTGCTAATTACAGGCCTGTAAATCAGCCATGAAATTTTAAGTACCAGTCTGCTTCAGGAGACTCAGATTGTACTCTGCCATAGCATTGCTGATTGCAGGACTTTATAAAAATATAGTGTTGTAGCCTGATCCCAGAGGGTGTCAACATAGTGAAGGAAAGGATGCTCTGAACACTAGTGACTGTAAGCCTGTTAAAGTAAAGTCAACATGGGTCAATGGAAGCACTAAAATAGGTAAAGACCTGTTGCACAGAGGCAGAGGGTTCCGAGATATCCCGGTGTGGTTTTATTTTTAATCTAAACTCCACTGAGTGTACACGGCACCTTCAAGCCCCCCAAAAAAGAGAGGAGGGCAATATCGATGCCTTCAAGAAAATGGAGAAGTTAGTTTGCCCGCCGCGCTACATAAAATATCAAAACTTCATTTGGGAAGGGAAAAAGTGGGGGGAACTTAACAGCTTTATTGAAATATATGTAGCTGTCATGTTGATGTCATGCAGTTTTGCCACATTTTGTGACTAACAAAATCGAGAGTGGATTAGCCACAGTGGCTTAAGAGATTTAGCAGCAAGTGCCTCTCTTAGAGGGTTAGCTGTGAAAGGGCAAACACTGGAAGACAATAGAAATATAAAGTAGCCTTTGGTTTATATGTTTGTTCAAAGAGGGGCGGAGGGGGTGGTGGGAGAAACAAAAATGTAATAGTATTAAAATGATGCAGGTTGAATTTGTGGAAAAGAAGGCAATTCTTTGTTCACCTCACATCGTCATCATCCGAGCGTGTTTATTGTGCAAAAAGAGTTGGAACCGAGAGGCTGCGAAGAGTTATGTATTTTTTTTGATTCAAAAGAAACTTAATGGCAGCGAGTCTGGTGTGTGTCCCCCCCACCCCCCCCCCCACCCCCCACCCTCCCCTTCACCCCCAGCACAGTGGGATACACATTGATTGCCGTCAAGAAAAAAACAGGCACATCTTCTGAAGCGCCCTTTTCAAATCGATGGTATATGAGCAAAAGAAAGATCCACAAAGAAGGATTATTGTGAGGTGGGGAGGAGAACTTGACAACGAGAAGGAGCTCGGAATGCCCATATCGCATTATGGTCGCCATGCGCAAAATGTAATTTCCTCTTCCCGCTACCTCAGACTTTCTTGAAAAGGAGAAGGGAGAGAGAAAGAAAAGTAAGATTAAAAAAAAAACTTTGGAAATCCCCTCGTTCCCGTCGGCCGGCGGTGAAGTCACGCTCTTGCCGATGAGCAGGTGCCGTCGGATTGTGGGAGAGCGCATCAGGAAATGCTGCCATTTTTTTTTGTGTTGAAAATAGGCAAGGACCGGATCCATTTTCTCTCCACCGTGCTGTGGATCAGGGCACGGACTCTCTCTCTCTCTCTTTCTCCTTTCTCTCTCTCTCTTTCTCTGTCTCACCCCCCCCCCCTCCGCCACAACCCCTCCCTCCGTCCCCTGACTGACATCACATTGCAGTATCGACAAGCTACATGGATTTGCACAGCAGGAGAGGGATGGTGGGAGGTGGTGAGGTGGGGGGTTGGCGGGGGGGGGTGGTGGTGGGGGGGGGGGGGGTAGGTGGTGGTGGGAGGTGGGAGAGACAGAGAGAAGTGGCTGGGGGGGTGGGGGGGGGGGGCGGTGGCGGTGGGGGCAGGAGGAGGGACACCCTGGAATATGGAGCCCATGATGTGCTGCGCCATCCTGCAGATTCGCTACTCACGTCTGGCACTCTTTTTTTTAAAACCCCGCACAACTGCAAACAAAAATTCGTCCCAGTTCGTTGCCTTTGATCTGCTGGAGGCTTCCATTTACAGCTTCTAAATGGAAGCTTTTGAAAATATCTTTCATCAGATGTTCCAAGTAATGAGATTTGGAATACTATGATCAATGTGGGCCCTCTGCCTTTTTTTTCTCTACCCGCCCTTTGAGCTGAACTGACTTTGCACTGAATGCTCTCCACATCTGAGAACTGGAAAATTATCGGAACTATATAAGAGCCCAGCTGGAGTGCTTTGATGGCACGAATTTTTTTTTTCCCTTCTCTCTCTCTCTCTCTCTCTCCCTTAACGAAATGTGATTCGAAATGCTCGCGATGATCATTTCAAAAGGAAACGGGGAAGGTGTTGGGGGGGGGGTGGCGGCGGCGAGGGAAGGGGGGTGAAATGAAGAAAAAAAAAATAGGTAGGGTCTTTTTTTTTCAAAGCGGGGAGCGGAGGAGCGGGGGGGGGTCTTAAAAGATCAATCTGCTCGCTATTCGCTCATCTCTTGTTGTTGTTGTTGTTTCGGAAAGCAATATCGGAACAATAAAGGGGAAGGGATGGATCGGGGTGGCTGGGCTTCTCACCTGCGTGTCCTGCTGTCTTCTTCCTCTCTTCTGGATTGCATCTTCCGCTGTGGGGTGCGCAGAGTGCTGGGCTTTCTTTTCTGTCTCTCTCTGTCTCTTGCTGTCTGTCTATCTATCTGTCTGTCTCTCTCTCTCTCTCTCTACTGTCCCTTACCATGTCCTCCCCGTACTCCTGAAGTAGGTTCTCTCTCTAAGTGCTGTGCTGCTCAAAGATATGTGTCTCCTACACTTTCATGGTGCAGCTTCAGCCCCACCATCTGATTGGACGATGCGGAGAGCAGATGATGGTCCTTAGAACCCCACTGTAACTATGGTAACAAACCCCTTAGGCATCATAGATTTTTTTTTTAGTAATAATTGCTGTGTAAACAAAATATGTACGCGGGACCTCTTCTGTCAAGTTGTGTTTTTTTTTTGGTTGGCGGGGGGGGGGAGGTGCAGAATTTGGGGGACATCGAGAGACAAAAAGGGACAACTCTCCTCGCAAGTAGCCAAATCCGTCGTCTGATCTAAGACCAACAGTTGTGTCCACTTCGATAATGCATGACTGGAGGCACAGAGAGAAAGAGAGAGAGAAAGAGAAAAGAGGAGGTGGGGGGGTGGAGGTTGTCGGTGGGGAAAGATGCTCACTAGAAAATAGAAAAAAAAGCTCATTTCGTGTACTCCCAAACTTCGGTGAGTGAATATGCCAGCGTAAGCCGTAACTTTTTCTCCTCGCCGCCAGCTAAAGGCAGGAAGCCGGGTGGAAGAGGAGGGGGTGGGGAGGGGGGGCGGGGGGTGGGGGCGGGGGTGCGGAGAGCAGGCGAAAAAGGGACCCAGGGATATAGGAAATTATAAAACACGCACACACGCGAGAGAGAGTAAGGCAAAATATTCCCTTTGTAAACCAAACTGTTATCAGCTGCTTACCTATCATGTGAATTTCACACTTGCCTGTCTTCCCCGAGTAAGGGTCAAACTCAGCAAAATCTTCCCACAGAAACTGGCAGTGCTAATTCTAGCAGGAACCCCCTCAGCATCGGCTAACTCTTGGTTTTTCCCCCTGGCTGCCCGTGCATTTTTGGCTCTCAGATCAAAACGGGGCACGTTCTCGCTCGTTACTCTTAACCCGCCGGACCCGACTTGGTCACAAACGCGCTTTCTTTTCTGGCTTAAGTGGCAAACGTGGAAGACGCAACTGCAGGCAGCTGTTTTAAAGCAGTGTGCTCGCCCTCCCAAAACACTTGCCTCTCACCCGCAACCATCCCCTCCCTCCCGAAAAAAAAAATGTAATTTATGCTAAATCTACATAATCAAAGGGGTTAATTTGCCAGGTGAAGCAAGAGGTTTCATATGAAAAGCACCAGCTGGCTCTCACTTTGAGTATAACCACAATCGCAAGAGGATTGCTTTGTCCTTGCAAGCAGGATTGCACCTCTCACATCAAAGGTATATTTTAGTGTCTTTTTTTTGATATGATAAATTCACTTTTTCTTTGACTTCACAACAGCAACCAGGTGTTAGGAAAACAAAACAGAGAGAAAAAGAATCACCGTTTCCTCTCCAAGTGTAAACTGGGGCTTCTAACCGATATTCTCGTTCTTAAGTTTGAGAATATTCTCCAATATCAAGGATCGAACTCCCAAAGAGAAGCCGTAATGTCACATTCCTTTAAGCGGATATACTTCACCCCACTTTCCGAGTCTATCATCTTTGCAATTTATTCAGACAAAACAACAGAAATGAGATAAAACCAATCCAATGTTGATTTATTGAAGTTACAATAGTGACATGATCACATCAGGTGTGATTTTATGGATTAAAGATTAGCAAACTGTCCACATTAATTTGATTTACTGATGTTATATGTATTGGTATAAGGTTTTGGTATGGTATACATGTATTTGTATACAGTATTATTTCTTGCGCGCAATACAAACAAAAACATACCATTCAAAGAGTACAAGGAACGGAGGGGATGCAGAATATAGTGTTGCAGTTACAGATAAGGTTTTTAAGTTTTAAGCTTATTTATTAGTGTCACAAGTAGGTTCACACTAACATTGCAAGTATATTACTGTGAAGATCCTCTAGTCGCCACACTCCAGCGTCTGTTCGGGTACACTGAGGGAGAATTTAGCATGGCCAATGCACCTAACCAGCACATCTTTCGGACCGTGGGAGGAAACCAGAGCACCCAGAGGAAATCCACACAGACACAGGGATAATGCGCAGAGTCCACACAGACAGTGACCTAAGCCGGGAATCGAACCTGGATCCCTGGTGCTGAGAGACCACAGTGTTAAGTACTGTACCAACGTGCTGCTCATAGAGTGTACAGAAAGATCAATTTGATATAAGGTAGGTACTTTCAAAAGTCTGACGGCTGCAGGGAAGAAGGTGTTTTTGAGTCGGCTGGTGATCTCAGACTTTTGTATCTTTTTCCCGACGGAAGAAGGTGGAAGAGAGAATGTCCGGGGTGCGTGGAATCCTTGATTATGCTGGCTGCTTTCCCGAGGCAGCAGGAAGTGTAAACGGAGTCAATGGATACACACCAGTCTGGCTGTAGCTTTCATAACGCTTGTGCTGTGTGGCAGCTGTATGGCAGGGCAAAACAGTAAAACGGGGAAATAGGCATACTGCTCTGAACTGTTCTTCTACACTTCAAAATGGAACACCATAAAATGGGGAAATAGGAATACTGGCCAGAAGTGTTTTTTGCTTCTGGGTCATTTATAGAAGGGACCAGCAAGACATGGGTAATATTTTTGTACGCGTTCAGAAACTACTCTCTCACGCCCATTAATATTTGTCGCTTTTCTTGGGCACAGTGCCCATCTCGTAAAGTGACAAGATAGTGCATTAGGATAGCACTGAGACATGTCTTTCTCTGATGGAGACAGAATGTGTGTGTATTTTTTCCCCATGATGTGCTGCATATTGCTACTATCTGTTTATCTCTCTCTCTCAATCACAGGATCTTCACTGCCTCCAGGAGCTCCGCACATCACAACCAATGCTGCAAGATCCCCTGTCACAGGGTAATCCCCCTACTCACTCCCACCCTCCCCAGATGGGGCAAGTTGCCATGTCCTGAACAAATGAGGACTGAGCCAGATTCTGACAGTTCACTGGAGTTTCCAAACTTCCAAATGGGATTAAACTTCCAAATGAGCACTTAAAAAGAAAACAAAAACGTGAATTTAATCCGGTAAACGTCCTAAGTGCACTTTGTCAGTGCTGTGGCTGGAAACTGTGAAGCCTCAGAAAAGTAACACTGAATGATCGGTGTAAACACTCCCAAGACAACCATTGCGATCGATGCCAGGCACTTTTAACAGGTTTAGTTTCCACTTGGTTCAGAATGTTCTGGAGGGTGTAAGTCTGTGCAAAGACCAAGGGTGGAATTTTAATGGCCTTGCTCAAGTGATACCGGAAATTTCCGTGGAGGTCATGGTGGGCAGGGCAGTAGAATTCCAGCGCAAAACGCATTTGTTTCATTATTCATCTTTATTCAATGAGAACAACCAAACCTAGCCATTAGACAACCAAAGTTCCCTCTAAGTGTTTCTCATTGTGAGTATGAATATGAGGTACGTTTATTACTTTCTTTATGTGGCCACACACTTGCTAGATCTTGTGGCACGGTGACACAGTGGTTAGCACTGCTGCTTCACAGCGCCAGCGACCAGGGATCGATTCCCAGCTCAGGTGGCTGTGTGGAGTCTGCACGTTCTCCCCATGTCTGCATGGGTTTCCCCCGGGTGCTCCAGTTTCCACCCACAGTCTGAAAGATGTGCTGGTTGGCTATGCTAAATTCTCCCTCAATGTACCTGAACAGGTGCCAGAGTGTGGCGATTAGGAGATTTTCAGTCACTTCATTGCAGAGTTAAAATCTACTTGTGACAATAATAAATAACTTAAAGTTGGGGGTAGAGCCAACGGTTCGAGTCTAGACTCTCTCCACAGATGCTGTCTGACCTGCTAAGATTTTCCATCATTTTTCTGTTTCCGTTCCAGATTCCAGCATCTGCCGTATTTTGCATTTATATTAAACCTGTGACTGACCTGCACACATCTTAGAGGGGACATTACTGCGTAGAGAGTTTGTCTTTCACATTGCTGTGGCTCTGGAGTCACATGTAGGCCAGACCGGGTAAGGGCAGCAGATTTCCTTCTCTAAAGAACATCAGTGAACCAGACGGATTTTTCTGACAATCGACAATGGTTTCATGGGTATCAGTAGATTCTTAGTTCTAGTTTTTTTTTCAAATTCTACCATCTGCTGTGGCGAACCCCAGTTCTCAGATGATTAGCTGAGTTTCTGGATTAATAGTTTCGCGGTAATACCACTTGGCCATCGCCTCCCTTGGCTCAGTCCAAGATCTGTTGCATTTACAACAGTGCTCGGGGCAACTCTGGTTGTCTGACTTCCGATTGTTGATTCCATGTTTTATTTATCGATCTCAGTCAACAATTTTTGCAAGCAGGTAGGCAAAGCAAGGTGAACTTAAACATCTCAGGAAACAGTTCAGCAGAAACTCCGATTATAAATGCAGAATTACAGATCAAAGAGCCATACATGCCAACCATCAGCATGTGCTGCAGACAGCCTGGTGTTTAATGGTTTGGTCAACGTGTCTCTGATAACTGAGACAAATCACCACCTACTGGGTCCTTCTCTTCAAGTCACTCTGTGAATTTTGCCCCCTATCATTCCTGATCACTGCATCCTGTAGGTGGCAATTCTCAGTAATCAGGAACTCCACCCTGCAGCATTCACTTTCAAGCAGAGTTCATGTAGAAACAGCGCTGAGAACAGAAGAACATGAGAAGTATGTTCCGGAGAAAGCAACATAGCCTCGCAAGCTTGTTCCCCCCATTTAATAAGATTGTGGTGAAGAGGACAGACTTTTAGGAGGAAACATTTGATCTACGTTCACTTTATCAGCCTCTTTTAAAATTTTATATACCTCGATCAGATTCCCTAGCGTCCTTCTAAACTCCAGCGAGTACAAGCCCAAACTGTGTAATCCCTCCTGTGGTGAAGGGGAGAGACTTTTAGGAGGTGGTTCCCCGGATTTATTCTGGGGATGAAAGGGTTGACGTCCGAGGAGGGATTACACAGTTTGGGCTTGTACTCGCTGGAGTTTAGAAGGACGCTAGGGAATCTGATCGAGGTATATAAAATTTTAAAAGAGGCTGATAAAGTGAACACAGATCAAATGTTTCCATGCAATCTCAAACAAGAGGTCTCGGATTGAGAGGTGGTAAATTTAGTAAGGTTTTGGATGACACGAAGATTGGTGGAGTTGCTGGTAGTGCCGGGGATTGTCAAAGGATACAACACGATATAGATAGATCGGAGACTTGGGCACAAAACTGGCAGAAGGAGTTGAATCCAAACAAATACGAGGTGATGCATTTTGCAGGATCAAATTTAGGTGTGAGTTATGCTGTAAATGGCAGAACTCTTAGGAACATTATCATGCAGAGGGATCTGAGTGTGCAGGTCCACAGTTCTCTATAAGTGGCAACACAGGTGTCTAAGGTTCTTAAGAAAACATATGGCATTCTTGCCTTCATCAGCCAGGGCACTGGGTACAAGAGTTGAGAAATCAACTTGCACTTTTCAAGGTTAAATTCCATCTGCCACTTATCTGCCCGTTTGACCATTCCTTCTACATCTTCTTGTAGACCAAGACAATCCACCTGACTGTTAACTACCCAAACACTCTTTGTGTCATGCGCAAACTTATTAATTTGTCCTTATTTTGCCCAATTCTTTGGGTGTAAATTATTGGATGGTGATTGTGTGGAGCTCCAGAAGTTCCATTTTGCTTCAGTGACACTTAGTTGACCCACTCACTAGCCTGAAATAATTAAAATATTTTAATCAGGGTCCTTCATCTGTTTTGGGACTGCTTGTATCACAATTGCTCTCTGATTTCCTCACTCTTAGCCCTGCCCAACAAACAACACCAGGGTCTGGAAGCAGTTAGCTGAAACATTATTTAAAAGGACCATTGCCTCCATTAAAATATTTCCCTTCATTAAAATGAAGAATTATATTTAATAGAGCGTGCTTTTCACCATCATTGGATATCATCAAAAGGTTAGTCATGGCATGAATCAACCCCAGCCTCCCAGGTCGATGGATCCAATGCAGTTCGCCTATCACCGCAACAAGTCCACAGCAGATGCCATCCCCCGGGCCCTACACTCAACCCTGGAACACCTGGATAACCTATGTCAGACTCCTATTTATTGACTACAGCTCAGCCTTTAATATTCCTACTAAACTCATCTCCAAACTCTGTGGCCTGGCGTTCTGCTCCTCCCTCTGGATCCTAGACTTCCTAACCCACAGGCCACGATCAGTAAGGATAGGCAACAACACCTCCTCCACGATCATCCTCAACACCGGTGCCCCACAAGGCTTAGCCCCCTATTATACTCCTTATATACTTAACGACTGTATGGCAAATTGCCCTCCAATTCAATTTTTCGCATTTGCTGCCGACACCACCATAGTGAGTCAGATTTCAAACAATGATGAGACAGAGTACAGGAACGAGATAGAGAATCTAGTAAACTGGTGCGATGGCAATAATCCCTCCCTCAATACCAGCAAAACGAAGGAGATAGTCATCAGCTTCAGAAAGTATAGTGAAGAACATGCCCCTATCTACATCAACAGGGATGAAGTAGAAATGGTCAAGAGCTTAAAGTTTCTAAGAGTCCAGATCACCAACAACCTGTCCTGGTCCCTCCATGCTGACAGTACATTTAGGAAAGCCCATCAAGCCTCTACTTTCTCAGGAGGCTTTGGCATGTCTGCTATGATGCTTTTTTTCTGGTTGTATCACAGATTTCTGCTCTGCTCAAGACAGCAACAAACTACAAAGGGTCATGAACAAAGATCAATCTATCACGCAAACCAACCTCCCATCTGTTAACTCCGTCTACACTTGCCGCTTCCTTGGAAAACCAGCATAAATTAAAGATCCCATGCTTCTTCTGTTGGGACAAAGATACAAAAGTCTGAGGTCACGTACCAACCGACTCAAGAACAACTTCTTCCCTGCTGCTCGCCCTGACTTTTGAATGGACTTACTTTGTTTGAAGTTGATCTTTCTCCACGCCTTAGCTATGACTGTAACTCTACATTCTGCATAATGCTTTGGAATGTTTCCCATTCATCCAAGCTGGCAGGAAGGGCCAGGATCTAACATCTCATTCAAGAGACAGCACGTTTAACTGCACAGCACTCCCTCAGAACAGCACTGAAGAGTCAGCCTTGATTTTTGTGTTCAAACCCCGAAGTGGGACTTGAACCTAAGACCTTTTGACTTAGAGATGGACAGGAAGAAAAATCGGAGCCTTTGTGCTTTTGACAAGAAAAAACACATTTTCAAATGGAAACTTAACCACACCAATCAATAAAATATTTTCATGAAGTGTGTTTACCTCCTTGGAACTTGGAACAAAACGTTCTTTTTGAAGAAAAGTGAAATTTTAATGTCAGTGGTGACCTGGAATAGACCGTACCTCAACTTCAGTGGAAATCTCGGAGAAAGTGGTGAAAAGTATTTGAATGAGTTACACCTGATGACACTTCACTGTGTACATGAAGGCATTTGATACACTTCCACAGAAAACACCGCTCGCTAGGAAAACTAGAACTGGCTCTGCAACGAGAGATATTTAAATTCAAGTATTATTTATTCATGGAGTTTGTGTTGGCTCTTACACTTCTACAGTTAATAACCTCCACATTTGGCTTTTCATTACAAGAGGAATTAAGCAAACTCTTATGTTTCTCCACACAGAAAGAGACAAAACATCTCGTGATACAGTAGGAAACCGGACTGGGGTCCAACTCGCTACCCGGTAATGATTTAGTCATCCTTCTTTCGCGTAATTTTCGTCGCAAAGCAACAACAACTTGCATTTATGTAGCGTGGTTAAGAATCCCAAGTTGTTCCATGGGAGCGGGAACAAATAGAGTTCGACACCGAGCCACATAGGGAGAGGTCAGAGAAGGTGACCAAAGACGCAGTCAACTGGGTGGGCTCCACTTTAAAAGGAGGAGAGATGTAAAGAGGCGAAAGGTATAATCTTACTGGCCATTCATGCTCCCACTGTAATGAGGTCGGACAATTTTGAAACCAGTCAAATCCCTGTTCACTGCAGCGGGGCTGGAAAATCTGGGGCGGCACGGTGGCACACTGGTTAGCACTGCTGCTTCACAGTGTCAGGGACCTGCGTTCAATTCCGGCCTCAGGTAACTGTGTGGAGTCTGCATGTTCTCCCCATGTCTGCATGGGTTTCCTCTGGGTGCTCCAGTTTCCTCCCACATTCTGAAAGATTTGCTGGTTAGGCACATTGACCCAAACAGGTGCTGGGCTGTGACAACAGTCACTACTGTGAACAATGTCACAGTAACGTCATTGTAGTATTAATGCGAGCCTTACTTGTAACTGATAAATAAACTTTACTTACTCTGGACGTCTGAATAGAAAAGCACAGGTATCTTGGAAGGTTGTAAGGCTGGAGGAGGTTGCAGAATTACGGAGAGATGGGTCCAAATTGAGGAGTTTCCTGTGCTATTATGATACCTATGAAGCAGGAGCACATTACATTTTTACACACTTCCTTTACCTCAGGGACTTAGTGATTTGATACATCTTTTTCTGCTTTTAAACATTTTCATTTAAAAATTACCTCCTTTGAATAGAGAAGAAGGAGAGATTTTGTGGAGTTTTTTCAAAACAATGATAGTTTATAATTGAGTTGATCAGGTGAAGCAGTTTTCACTGAATTCATAGAATCCCGACAGCGCAGATGGAGGCCATTTGGCCCATCAAGCCCGCACCGACAATAATCCCACCCAGGCCCTACTCCTATAACCTCACACATTTACCCTGCAAATCCCTTGATACTAAGGGGCAATTTAGCATGGCCAATCAACCTAACCTGCACATCCTTGGACTGTAGGTGGAAACTGGAGCACCCAGAGGAAACCTAAAGGGATCAGGAACCAGATTTAAGGCTGGGGGAGATGTGGAGAAATTGTTACGACCTGCAGTCTGTGGTGTTCAATTGTTCTGGTTTGATTATGTGAGTCTGGTAACTGATCTATGTTCACTGTGCTTGATTGGTTTAGCCTGGGTGTGGAGTCAGAGCAAAGTAAACAGGCAACACAGAAGCTATTAGAAACGGAGCTGCAAGCATGAGTGCAAAACACTTTGTGATTGCATAGATATTTTTTAAACTCTTATAAATAAATCTGTTGTACACTTAGAAACTAATATCATCAGTGCACTGCTCATACAGCTGAACGCACTATCTGAAAAGATGGTGGAAGCTGATTTATTGGTAACCTTCAAAAAGGTAATTGGATAGAAACTGGAAAAGGATAAAAATTGTAGAGCAAAAGACAATGACCAGGTCAATGAGACTAATTGGATAACTTGCTCAGAGAGTCATCACAAATGTGATGGATCAAATGGCCTCCTTCCGCGCTGTCTGATTCTATGATTCAAAACTAAATTTCAGATATATTTTTGAGGAATATTGATGGCATTGGGCAGTGAGAAGGAGAGTGTGATTAGAGCTAAACGTGGCAAGGAACTGACCTTTTTTTTGAGCGATGTTAGTCCACAATAAAGTCTAGGTGCTCTCAACTAAACTACTGGATCAGGGATCTTCTGGCCTATCAGTCGTGTCCACCGCTCAGAGCTGTAGGAGGACTTAGAGTCATAGAGGTTTACAGGATGCAAACAGGACTTTCGGTCCAACTTTTCCATGCCGCCCAGCTTTTACCATTAAGCCTGTCCCAATTTCCCGCGTTTGGCCCATACACTCTACACTCATCGTACCCATGTAACTGTCTAAATGCTTTTTAAAAGACAAAGTTGTCCCTGCCTCTACTACTACCTCTGGCAGCTTGTTCCAGACATTCACCACCCTCTGTGTGAAAAAATTGCCCCTTTTGTATCTCTCCCCTCTCACCTTAAACCTATACCCTCTAGTTTTAGACTCCCCTATCTTTGGGAAAAAGTGTTGACTATCTACCTTATCTATTCCTTATCATTATTTTATAGACCTCAATAAGATCATCCCCAAACCTCCTATGCTCTAGGGAAAGAAGTCCCAGTCTATCCAGCCTCTCCTTATAACTCAAACCATCAAGTCCCGGTAGCTTCCTAGGAAGTCTTTTCTGCAGTCTTTCTAGTTTAATAATGTCCTTTCTATAATAGGGTGACCAGAACTGCATGCAGTATTCCAAGTGTAGCAGTAACAATATCTTGTACAACTTCAACAGGACGTCCCAGTTCCTGTATTCAATGTTCTGACCAATGAAACCAAGCATGCCGAATGCCTTCTTCACCACCCTGTCCACCTGTGACTCCACTTTCAAGGAGCAATGAACCTGTACCCCTAGATCTCTTTGTTCTGTAACTCTCCCCAATGTCCTACCATTAACTGAGTAAGTCCTGCCTTGGTTCAATCTACCAAAATGCATCACTTCATATTTATCTAAATTAAACTCCAAATGCCATTGGCCAGCTCACTGGCCCAATTGATCAAGATCCCATTGTAACCCTAGATAATCTTCTTCACTGTCCACTGTGCTACCGATCTTGGTGTCATCTGCAAACTTACTAGCCATGCCTCCTAAATTCTCATCCAAATCACTGATCCCTGAGGCACACCACTGGTTACAGGCCACCAGTTGAAAAAGCAACCCTCTACAACCACCCTCTACCTTCTGTCATCAGGCCAATTTTGTATCCATTTGGCTACCTCCCCCTGGATCCTGTGAGATTTAACCTAATGCAACAACCTACCGTGTGGTACCTTGTCAAAGGCCTCGCTAAAATTTATGTAGAGAACACTGATCATCTATTTTCTTGGTTCCTCTTCAAAAAACTCAATCAAATTCATGAGACTTGATTTTTCACTCACAAATGTCCCTGATCAGTCCTTACCTCTCTAAATGCCTGTAGGTCCTATCTCTCAGAATACCTTCTAACAACTAACCACGACAGACTTAGAGGTTTAAAGCAGGAATTAAGGGGAAATGTGGAAAAAAAGGAAAAGAAAATAGCTAAGAATGGCAGGGACTCAAATAATTTCTGAATGAGCAGCCCAGTTTCTCAAAGGAAGCAGTGGCAACTCTCTTGGCTGTTATTTGTTCACTTGTGAGGTGTACAGTGACATGTTTTAATTGGTCAGACGCCAAGATTATAAATAAAGAATCATGTAAAGCGAAAGCTCCAGACTATAATATTTAATACTACTTGTGGGTCGCTGTTCAATCCCGAAAATTCGGAGTATGACATAAGGAATATAGCTGGGCAGGTTGTAATCGAACCCGGGGAGGGTGGGGGAGTTCAGAACACATTGTAGAATGGCAAAAGGAGAATAAAACAGCCTGTGTGCATCGTCCGAGTCCTGCGATTAGACTCCAGCCATGAAATCACTTCCTGGCGATGTATTTTTATTTACACTATCGGCTGGACTTGTACATCCAACGGGTCTGGAGCGTGTGTGAGGCAAAGAGTCTGATAAATCAAACCCTTCTTCATATTGGTGACAAAAATAGGGAGGGACAGATGGCGAGGTAACTTTTTTTACCCTGGGATATCATTTTCGAATGGCCCCTTGTCAAGTGGGGGCAGAGCTGGAGATCCAAGATGATAAAAGAGCAGTAATGCCCTCAGTGACCACCCAACTAAAACGATACAGTTCCTCCCTCCCCCCTCCACCACCCACCCTCTTCACTGGCAAAACCTCTAAGTTTATGGCTGGCAGGAAGGTAAGGCTTTAAAGGGAGAAGGCTGCTGATGTTTTGTAAACTTAGAACTTGACTGAAAGTATGGCCCCGTGCCAGCGAACCTGACGTAAGGCTGGAAAATGGCAACTGCAACCAAAGTCGCATTTTTGAGGTGAAGGCAAACTTGCACAGATTAAAATAAATATGAAAAGGAAGGAAGCTGCCCAGGACTCAACCAGCAAGGCGCCAAGTGTTTTGTTTAAATGGATGTCAAAAGTCATGGGCCGTTACCCGTGCCCAAATTATGTCAGTGAGATGTAGGAGGATTGGTTTCAATGAAAAGCTTTTTGAAAAAGGACGCAGAAAGGAAGCCTCCCTCGTAAAGGGCCCTACTTTCACTCGGAGCAAAAAAAAATCACAGAATGATACAGCACAGAAGAGGCCCTTCAGCCCATCGAGTCCACGCCAACACATCAGGAACCCCTGAACTCCCACCCAATCCCTTCTGCCAGTACTTGGCCCATTGCCCTGAATGTTATGATGTGCCAAGTGTTCATCCAGATACTTTTTAAAGGCTGTGAGGCAACCCACCTCCACCACCCTCCCAGGCAGCGCATTCCAGGCTGTCACCACCCTCTGGATAAAAAGGTCTTCCTCACATCTCCCTTAAACCTCCTGCCTCTCACCTTGAATTTATGTCCTTTTGTGACTGACCCTTCAACTAAGGAGAACAGCTGCTCCTTATCCACTCTGTCCATGACCCGCATAATCTTGTACACCTCGATCAGGTCGCCTCTCAGCCTTCTCTGCTCCAATGAAAACAATCCGAGCCTACCCAACCTCCTTTCATAACTTAAATATTCCATCCCAGGCAGCATCCTGGTAAATCCCTTCCACATCCCCTCTAGTGCAAACACATCCTTACGATAATGTGGTGACCAGAATTGCGCATAGTACTCTAGCTGTGCCTCACCCAAAGTTCTATACAACACCAACATGACTTCCCTCACTTGTAATCTATGTCTTGATTGATAAAGGCAAGTGTACCAGATGTCTTTTTCATCACCCTACTAATATGCCCTTCTGCTTTCAGAGATCTGTGGACAAAAATATCAAGGGCCCTTTGTTCCAGAGAACTTCCTCGCATCATGCCATTCATTGAATTCTTTCTTGTCAAATTACTCCTTTCAAACACTTTTCGGGGTTAAATTCCATCTGCCGCTTATCTGTCCATTCCATCTATATCTTCTCGTAGCCCAAGACACTCCATCTCACTGTTAACCACCTGACCAATCTTTGTGTCATCCGCAAAGTTACTTATCTTACCTCTCCCATAGCCATCAATGATATTTATGTCAATGATGAATAATAGGGGGCCCAACACTGTGGTACGCCACTGGACATTGGCTTCCAGTCACTAAAGCAACATTATGTCATCACCCTCTGTCTCTTACAACTGAGCCAATTTTGAATCCATGTTATCAAATTACCCTGTATACCATCTGAATTTGCCTCCTTTACAAGTCTCCCTGTGGGATCTTCTCAAAGGCTTTGCTGAAATCCATATAAACTACATCGACTGCGCTACCCTCATCTACAACTTGCTCACCTCCTCAAAATATTTAATCAATTTCGTTAGGCATGACCTCCCTCTGACGAAGCCATGCTGACTATTCCTGATCCAGCTTTGCCCCTCCAAATTATTTCATTTGTTGGCTGAGAAAGAGGCAAATTCTCACCAGTCATAACAAAATATTTTATCCATGTCAATATTTGCTACAAGTTATTTAAAAACACAACGCCTCCACTTTCTCAGGAGGTTAAGGAAATTTGACATGTCTGCTATGACACTCATCAATGTTTACAGATGCAGCATAGAAAGCATTCTTTCTGAATATGTCACAGCTTGGTATGGCTCCTTCTCCGTCCAATGTCGCAAGGAACTACAAAGGGTCGTGAATAAATTTCAGTCTATCACACAGAAGTCAGTCCATCACAAATCCATTAACTCTGTTTACAGTTAGAAAAGCAGCCAGCATAATTAAGGACCCCACGCACTCCAGACATTCTCTCTTCCACCTTCTTCCATCGGGAAAAAGATACAAAAGTCTGAGGTCACGCACCAACCAACTCAAGAACAGCTTCTTCCCTGCTGCCACCAGACTTTTGAATGGACTTACCTCACACTAAGTTGATCTTTCTCTACACCCTAGCTATATCTGTAACACTATATTCTGCACTCTCTCATTTCCTTCTCTATGAATGGTATGCTTTGTCTGTATAGCGTGCAAGAAACACTACTTTTCACTGTTTACTAATACATGTGACAATAATAAATCAAATCAAAAACATCTTGCTATAATGGCTGAGATTTTCCACAAAGCAATGATCGTTATTCTTTGCCACACCCTGTCCCCACTTCTCATTTCTGGCTGGGTTTCCAAAGTCCGGTTTCTTCAGAAACACAAAGCATACAGTCCAATGAAAAGCTTCATCACAGTGCTGGGGCGTCGGGAAATAGACAAGACACACTCTTTTTTCACAGAATCAGCTGATATAAATTTGCAGGTGTAGTGCAATTGTTAGTGAATGGGAAGCTTGGTAGATGGATAGTTGGGTGAGGTGAGTAGGTAGGTGGTAGCTTGGTGGTTAAGTTGGTAGGTGGGTAAGTTGGTAGGTCGGTAAGTTGGTAGATGGGTACGTTGGTAGGAGGTAACTTGGTCAGGGGTAAGTTGGTAGATGGGTAGATTGGCTGATGGGTAGATTGGTAGATAGGTAGGTTGGTAGATTGGTAGGTGGGTAGACTAGGTAGAGGGGTAAGTTGGTAGATGGGTAGATTGGTAAGTAGGTAGATTGGCAGACGGGTAGACTGGTAGACGGGTAAGTAGGTAGATGGGTAAGTTGGTAGCTGGGTAGATTGGTAGGTAGGTAGGTTGGCAGATGGCAAGTTGGTAGGTAGTAAGTAGGTAGTCATATCAGGTGCTAGGAGGTTAGTGTGGTTGGTCCAGGTCAGGATATGTCTTGGGGAGGTTCATGGGGAGGGGTAATTGTGTGGTTGTGGGGGGCGGTAGCATGGTCAACAGGAGTATTCGAGTCAGATTTGGCAGGGGTCTAATCAGGGTTCAGTGGGCTGTTTGAGGGTTAAGGTAGCAAAGAGGTCAGGAGGTCAATCTAGGGTCATGGAGGTAGCTGGTGGATTGGGGTGGGGGGAAGTGAGAGAATCATGGGTGGGGGGGGAAGTTGAAGTGAATGATTGGGAGGTCAGTCCTGGAGTTATTAAGAATTTTTGTCATAAATTTTTCTAATGTTCCTGGGTAACTATTCAGCCATGTAAATTGGAATTGACAGAAGTCTCCAACTGTGACTCAAAGATTGAGACTCTTGCAGAGGGTTGGGGGGGTGGGGGACGATGCGTAGGGGTGAAGGTGTGGGGTGAGAGCATGGGGGTGGGGTGGGTAGGTGAATTGTCTGTCAGGAGTTCAAGCACCTGTGGCAACTCCCATGAAGGTCAGTATGTCAGGACTTGCACAGGGTTGTACATCTGGTCTGTGATGATCCAGAGGCCTGGGGATCTGGGCTATCCTGTTTTCGAACATACTGTAATATCAAAGGAAAGTAAGCCAAGGACTGTATTTACGTAATGCCTTGTAAAGCCTTAGGATGCCCATGCATGTCTTACAACCAATGAAGCACCAATGAGAGGTAGTCACTGACATGAGATAAGAAATGCAGTAATCAATTTGTGCACAGCAAGATCCCATAAAAAATCGATACGGGGTGGCCATTAGCATATTAGCCAACAACCTTGACTGGTTTGAGCCAATGACCCTTCATCCATCAGATATCACATGACAAGGTCCAAGTGGCATTGACGTTCCATGCAAAGGCAGGATTATTGCTCCTCTAAGCTACAAGGGGCAAGAAATCATTGATTCCCTCTGGTCTTCACAATGAACGTATATTCTTGTTGAATGGCAATGTTGACATAGTTGTCCGAATCCTAGAAAAACAAGCTGATCCTCATCATTTGAACCCCTCACTGTATTTCATACAACAATCTTCACCCTTTTGTTTAAACACAGTGGAAATTCAGCCTCAACAAGCTCAGGATGTTTATACACTCAGCTGTAAGTTCCTCTCTTTCAGAGAAAACATCGATGAGACCAGGGCAGAATTGGAAGTTAGGAATCTCTCTGTTCTTTGTGACGAAAGGCCAGAGGTAGGGGGTACAGAAGGCACTGGAGCAGATAGTGACCATCCCCTTGGAGATCTATTGGACCATAATATTTAGAAGCAGAATTAAGCCATTCGGCTCATCAAGTTAACTCTGCCATGGCTGATAAGTTTCTCAACCACATTCTCCCAGCTTTTTCCCATAACCCTTGATCCCTTTGACCAGTCAAGAACTTATGTACCTCTGTCTTAAATAAACAGCACGGTGGCACAGTGGTTAGCAGTGCGACCTCACAGTGCCAGGGACCCTGGTTCAATTCCAGCCTTCCAGTGTTGAAGGCTGAGCTGCAGTCAATAAATAGGAGACTGGCATAGGTGTCTTTGTTATCTAGGTGTTCCAGCGCTGGATGCTGGGCCAGGAAGATGTTGCGGCGGTAGGCAAACTGTAGTGGATCCAGGTAGTCTGGAAGACTGGAGTCATTCTGGAACCTACGCTCAGTTTCCTAGCTATGCTGACAACAATGATGCTGAAGTGTTGTCCTATTCTGCAGATATTGATGTCCTCCAGAAGAGAACTCGCACGTTTCCAAGACATCTTCCACGGCCAGAATCCTGAGGGAGAATAAATCCCCCAGGACTGGGACTTGGGCAGGGGAAGAGTCGAATTTGGAGTTGAATTGTTAAAAAGAGAGTTACAGAAATGTAATATAATTTGGCAAAGACTAATTGGGAATTGTAGAGGGTGGGACAGAAAATTTGGTCATCAATTTAAAGGTGTGTTGAGCTTGGGCAGGATTTCCAGTCTTGGGATGCACACGGTTGTAAAATCTCACCTATAGACTTGGTTTTTCCAGCCCCATTGTGGTGGGACTCGCTGCAGGGGATAGATCATTGTCGGGGCTGGAAGATCCAAGTGATGGACGGGACTGGAAAATCCCAGCCATAGTTTCTTGCTGTTGTTACAAAGTAAGATAGTATATGTGGGAAGAGGTGTAGTGTAACGTGTTAATAGATGGGATCTGCTAATAGTATGACATAAATAATGATGTACCACCAACATTAATCAGTCACGTGAGCGGGACTCCAGTGAGAGTGAGTTTGAAATCGTGCCTAGGAGTTAAATGCCTACTCTATAACCTGCTTAGATGTAGTGCCAACAAACTAACATTAAACAGGTACTAAAATGTGCCTACAGTTTGCCGAGGAACCAAATCCCACGTAAACACCGGAAGTTTCCTGTCCTGCCTGCGACGGGAATCATAACAGGCGGGACAGCACCATGAAAATGTCCGTTGATCTCAGGCAGGGTATTCCGGTCTTGGGGCGAACACGGCCAGAGACTCCTGCCACAAGAGTCCCAGACACAAGGACCCAATCTCAGAATACCTTAAATAGCGCCAGGAGATCTTTTATGGGTAGCACAGTAGTTAGCACTGCTGCCTCACAGCACCAGGGACCCGGGTTCAATTCCAGCCTCGGGTGACTATCTGTGTGGAGTTTGCACATACTCCCCGTGTCTGAGTGGGTTTCCTCCAGGTGCTCCAGTTTCATCCCACAATCCAAAGATGTGCGGCTTAGGTTGATTGGCCATGCTAAATTGCTCCTGAGCGTTAGGGGGATTAGTGGGGTAAATATATGGAGTTATGGGAATAGGGCCTAGGTGGGATTGCAGTTGGTATATACTCAATGGGCTGAATGGCCTCCCTCTGTACTGTAGGGACTCTATGTCCAGCAGAGTGGGTGGATGGTGTTTTGGTTTAAAACCTCAGCTGAAAGATTTCACTTCCAAGACATCATCACTCCATCCGTGCAAAACACATCCACTTTTCACACTCCTCTTTCTGTAGAAAAAAGGTTTTGTTTGCCCTGAATGTTAAGGTTGTGTTTTTCATTGAAAGCTTCCTGAAAATATTTCTGAAGTTATTTGTAAGCTAAGCATCAGGTCTTTGCAGTTGACATTGTTTACCCAGAGTTCACTGAGATTATTTGGACCCCTACAGTAAGGCAAGCTTGCTTTCATCAGACGGGGCATCGAGTATAAAAGTTGGCAACTTGTATTACAGTTATATAAAACATTGGTTAGGCCACATTTGGAATACTGCGTCCAATTCTGGTTGCCACACTACCAGTAGAACAGGGAGGCTTTGGAGAGGGTTCAGAAAAGGTTTACCAGGATTTTGTCTGGTACGGAAGGTATTAGCTATGAGGAGAGATTGTATAAACTGGGATTGTTCTGCTTGAAAAGACAGAGGCTGAGGGGCGACCTGATAGAAGTTTATAAAATTATGAGAGGTATAGATAGGTGAACAGTTTTTCCCAGGGCAAAAATGTCAATTACTAGGGGACACAAGTTCGAGATAAGGGGGGGGGGGTTCAATGGAGATCTGCGGGGAAGTTTCTTATGATGTGGAGATGCTGGCGTTGGACTGGGGTAAACACAGTAAGAAGTCTCACAACACCAGGTTAAAGTCCAACAGGTTTATTTGCAGCAAACTAGCTTTCAGAACTGGCTGTTCCTTCGTCAGGTGGGTGGGAGTTCTGATCACAAACAGGGCATATAAAGACGCAAACTCAATTTACATGAATAATGATTGGAATGTGAGTCTTTACAGCTAATCAAGTCTTAAAGGTACAGACAGTGTGAGTGGAGAGAGCATTAAACACAGGTTAAAAAGGTGTGTATTGTTTCCAGACAGGACAGTTAGTGAGATTTTGCAAGTCCAGGCAAGTCGTGTGGGGGGTTACAGATAGTATGACATGAACCCAAGATCCCAGTTGAGACTGACATCGGGAAGTTTCTTACATAGAGGTGATGGGGGCCTGGAATGCACTGCCAAGTGAGGGTGGTTGACGCTAGTGACATTTAAGTCTTATCTGGATACACGCATGAACAGACGAGGAATTGAGGGACATACGTGGTTGGTTAGATAGGTAAATGTAATTGACACAGACTTGGAGGGCTGACGGTCCTGTTCCTGTGCTGTACTGTTTTTTGTTCTTTGTAAAAATGATAAAATAAGATCACAGTGATCAAGAATCGCCATCATGAGCCCAAAGCCAGTGATGGCATCTGAAAAGACAGGGAATCTTCCCCCATCCTGCTATTTATGAAAATGCAACAATTGTTAACTGAAGCTACACACTCAAAAACCAGAATGAAGCATTGGAATGTGTAAGTGTTCAGCCTGGGCCCAGACTGACGACAGGTTTTCTTCCTGGTGAACTTCCTGGTGAGGGTGGCACAGTAGCATGATGATTAGCTGCCTCACAATGCCAAGGACCCAGATTCTATTTCGGCCTTGGGTCCTTGGAGCTGTGAGGCAGCAGTGCTAACCGCTGTGTCACTGTGCCTCCTGAGTCTAGATGATCCTTTGTCAGAGCTGCGCCCTGATGGCATGTTGGCAACATGGTGACACAGTGGTTAGCACCGCTGCCTCACAGCGCCAGGGGTCCAGTTTCAACTCCCAGCCTGTGCAGTCTGCACATTCTCCCCGTGTCTACGTGGGTTTCCTCCGGGTGCTCCGGTTTCCTGCTGCAGTCCGAAGGACATGCTGGTTAGGTGTATTGGCCATGCTAAATTCTCCCTCAGTGTATCCAAACAGGTGCCGCAGTGTAGTGACTAGGGGATTTTCACACTGTTAATGTAAGCCTACTTGTGACACTAATAAAAGAACGTAAACTTATTTCGCTTTTATTTCAGGGAAGAAGCTGTCCTTGAGTCAGTTGGTATGTGATTTCAGACTTTTGTACCTTTTTCCTGATGGAAGAAGCTGGAAGAGAGAATGTCTGGGGTGCGTGGGGGTCCTTGATTATGCTGGCTGCTTTTCTAAGGCAGCAGGAAGTGTAGATGGAGTCAATGGATGGGAGGTTGGTTTGCGTGATGGATTGGACTACGTTCACAACCCTTACAAAGAACAACACAGCATGGGAAACAGGCCCTTCGGCCCAACGAGCCCGCACCGCCATCTTACAATGTGTTTTTCCTACACCTCCCTTGACCTGTGTCTATGCTTATGGTACCCCCATTGGAAACCAGATTAAGGGGAGACTAATTTAGGGACAATTTGTTACACCAATCAGCCTAAGAGCACATCTTTGGGTGTGGGAGGAAACCGGAGCACCCGGAGGAAACCCACGCAATCACCGGGAGAATGCGCAAACTCCCACAGACACTGGCCCAAATCCATGTATCTGCACAGCTAGCAGTGATAGTCACTGAGCTGTTGTGGTGCCTATCTACTGGTCCAGTTTTAAGCATACACAGACGACACAAAGTACTAGGCCACTCTCGAAACATCCAAGAGCAGCCCACGCACGACCCACCATGTGTATGCCCCTCGTTAGACAACAAGGTGGACCGACGCACCTGCGGAGTAAAAGAGACGAAACATCAACACATGTAGCATTAGATTTCCAGGAACGTCCCGAGGTTCTGATCCTTATTTAAAACAGTCTCCTATGACCCTCCATCCCTGTTTCACTCATGTGCCTATCTAAGTAAACCTTAAACAAGTCCAGCGTGCCTGCCTCCACCACCTTACTTGGCAGTACATTCCATACCCCCACGACCCTCTGTGTGAAAAACCTCCCTCTAGTATCCAAATTATACCTCTCCCCCCTCACCCTAAGCTCATGGCCCCTCGTGATATTTGTCTCCAATCTAGGAAAAAGCCTGCCACAGTTTACTCTATCTATACCCTTCATTATTTTATACACCTCTATCAGATCCCCCCTTAATCTCCGTCTTTCTAAGGAAAAGAGCCCCAGTTTACCCAATCTTTCCTCATAACCCAGTCCTTCCAGCATCCTGGTAAACTTCCTCTGCACCCTCTCCAGGATCTCCACGTCCTTCCGGCAGTAAGGTGACCAGAATTGGACGCAGTACTCCAAATGTGGTCTAACCAACGTTCTGTACAACTGAAGCATTAGACGCCAGCTCTTGTACACTATACCCCTTCCTATAAAGGCTAGCATACCATAAGCTTTCTTTGCAGCCTTCTGCACCTTGTTGCCACCTTCAGAGACTTGTGCACTTGCACTCCCAGGTCCCTCTGCATTTCTATACTCTTAATAGGTCTACCCTTTATCATGTAATTCCTCTCTACATTATTCCTTCCAAAATGCATCACCTCGCATTTATCAGGATTAAATTCCATCTGCCATTTATCTGCCCAATATACCAGCCTATCGATATCCTGCTGTGTCACCTGACACTCCTCCTCACTATCCACCAATCCTGCCATCTTTGTGTCATCTGCAAACTTGCTGATCACACCACGTATGCCCTCTTCCAAGTCATTTATATATATATTACGAATAGAAGAGATCCCAGTACTGAGCCCTGCGGCACACCACTGGTAGTTTCATGTGGCCTTGGACAGTACTGGAGCCATATCACGCTGTGCTACATCCAGAAAGGATACTCCAAGTCCTGATTTCCTTGTGACATGCCTGTCTTGGTTTGTGCTATATATTGCCTACAGGTCAAATACATGCTTGGCCCTTCTTTTTAAGAAGACAGACACATTGTAATCACAACAGATTGAATTCATATGTTCGATGACATTCATATTTTTTCCAAAGTCATTTGCAATCGCTTCAGAGTGATTAACAATCCACATAGTTTAAAAAACTCATTTTAACTTCTCCAACACATTGAAGATTTATCTGTCAAACACTTCACCTTAATGGACTGGAATGTATTACCAACTTGTTGAAATTGGACTCCATATGAAATTATCATTGTAACGCAGAAGTGGAGAATTACATTATTCTAGTGGAATCTACCACTTCATAAGCGACTTAATTAGTGTTCTCAATCCAGGAATAGTAACCCAAGTGGAAAATAGAGAACGGTGGAAATGACATTAAGTGTGTCACTATATAGTCAATGTGTCACTGTATACTCAAAGTGATTTCCCCCCTGGCTTCAGCATGTCGTAACATTCATCTGAAAATCATTTCCTCTATTGTATGCTGGCAGCATGGTGGCACAGTGGTTAGCACTGCTGCTTCACAGCGCCAGGGTTCGATTTCCAGCTTGGGTCACTGTCTGTGTGGAGTTTGCACATACTCCTCGTGTCTGCGTGGGTTTCCTCCGGGTGCTCCAGTTTCCTCCACAGTCCAAAGATGTGCAGGTTGGGTGGATTGGCCATGCTAAATTGCCTCTGGGTGTCCAAAGATGTGTAGGTTGAGGGGATTGGCCATGGTAAATGTGTGGGATTAAGGGGATAGGGCAGGAGTCAGTTCAGGCTCAGTGGCCTCCTTCTGCACCGGAGAGATCCTATAATTCTATGGCTGCATTGTGTATTTGACTCACAGCGTACTGCTTTCTGAAGCAGCAATGTGCCTCCCAGGAAAAGGATGCAATTTATCTAAGGGTCATATTTTCCTGTCCCATCCCCCACGGGAATCGCCACGGGTGGAACAGGGGCCAGGCAAAGATCAATCAACCTCAGGTGAGATTTCCCTGCTTTGGGGCAAGCGAGGCTGGAAAATCCCACCCAAGGAGTGTTATCAATGGAATACTTAATCATGTACCTGATCGATGTGAGAACTATGCCACGGAAGATTTAATTTTTAATCTATCCATTCAAAGTCACCTACTTGGAGGCCAGAATTTGCTGTCAAAATATCAGTGATGCTCATAAGGCTCACTGTCATTTTTGTACAAATACTCCAGCAACTTCAGGCAAGGAGGAGATGTGGTATTAAGTGCAAATATCCAAATGTTACTGTGTCTCAGCTGCGTGGTTCGACATTGGTTTAACAAAAACATTACTTCCCTATCGGCATCGGTAGATGAGATGAGCTTTCCGCAATTATTTGATGCAAATTGCACCACAATAGTTTATTGCTTCAACTAAGATCCTTAGACAGCACCTTCCAAACCCACGACCACTTCCATCTAGAAGGACAAGGGCAGCAGTTCCATGAGATCACCAGCACCGCAAGTTCCCCTCCAAGCCACTCACCATCCCGACTTGGAAATATATCAGCCTTTCCCTCGCAGGGAAAAATCCTGGAATTCCCTCCCCTAACAGCACTGTGGGTCAACCCACAGTACGTGGACTGTAGCGATCCAAGAAGGTAGCTCACCTTCTCAAGGGGCAACTAGGAAAGGGCAAAAAATGCTGGTCTTGCCAGCGATGCCCATGTTCCATGAATGAATAAAAAAATGGATGGTTCAGAGTTTATTGGAAGGGTGGGGTGTACTTAGGTGGGGAGTGGTGATGGGGGGGTTGATGGAACAGGGACTTACACAATGCCAGAAATTGTGAAATTTTTAATGGTTCCATAAACATCAAAAAAAATTTGACATCAAGCCACGCCTTGATCAAAATCCAAGCCATTTATTCCTAAATAAGACAGGGGGTCGGGATTTTCTGGCCAAGCCCACCCCAAAAGTAAAGCTAAAGTTTATTTATCAGCGAGAAACAGGTTTACATTAACACTGCAATGAAGTTACTGTGAAAATCCTCTAGTTGCCACACTCCGGCACCTGTTCAGGTACACTGGGGGAGAATTTAGCATGGCCAATGCACCTAAACCAGCTTGTCTTTCAGACTGTGGGAGAAAGCCGGTGTATCTGGAGGAAACCCATGCAGACCCGGGGAGAACGTGCAGACTTCGCACATTCAGTGCTCCTAACCTGGTGTCGAACCCGGTTCCTTGGCACTGTGAGGCAGCGGCGCTAACCGCACTGCCCCCAAGGCCAGAAAATCCTGTCCGAAGTCAACAGATCCTTGCATGGTTTGTGTCCCATCTATGACATTCCCGTGGTGGGTGGGATGGTAAAATTCCACCCAAAATCCTGTAGTTTAGGAACAGCGATCCTCATCAACTATAAGTTAATCGTCAAGGCGCATCATTTATTTTATCGTCCTGTCTGTCAATGTTAGGATATCACACCAAGGTTGGAATAGCAATAGGCAAAAGAAATAGAAGGTTTGTGTTGAAAGAAAATAACAATTTCTGAACTATAATACTTTTCCATCCTACTGAAAAAAAATCATTTGATTTTATTGGCATTTGGGTAGGAAAGTCTGTCAGTGATGCATTGGGGTGGACTGCGATAACTTGTTCTTTCTATAGTGGCCAATAAAAAAAACGATGGAGCCAAGTAGGTACCAGCCTTGGCTCCAAAATCAATCATTTACTCACACAGGGATCATTCAGGTTTACTGTTCTCTTCAAAAGCATTTCCCTTTTTTGCTAGCCCGAGTGTCACTGAAGTGGTTGGAGCTTGGGAATGCGCTGGATATTTTGGCTACTTCGCACAATCGGCCGTTTGTTAGGCTCTGCTTTTAAAGGTCGCGTCGCTGCTGGTTAAATTCACAAGGAGAAAGTGCGAGGCAGGTTGGCCTGAACCAGTTCAATTACTTCAGCTCCACAACCGAAGGGCAACTTGGCTCCGAGTTCGTCAGGTTGGCTCGGGGCCAGCTCAGCAAACGCTCTTTTTTTCTTCCCTCACGGCTGGTTCGAGCCAAGAAAAACTTCAGTCGGAGAAAATATTGGCTCCGAGACTTTGATCCTGCCACCGCCTTAAGTCCTGTGAGTCAAACACGACTAATTTTTTGAGGGGCTGGGGGTCACGTGGTGCTGTGAAATTTTATTTGAAATAATGGGCCACACACAAATCTCAGTTGGGTCATGGTAAATCACTGGGAGGACTACAGAAAGAGGAAAGTGGCCTCGATACAGGCAGTTCCTACCTTAATTTGAAAGGCATACTTTTCCTCTCACTTGAATAAGAACATAAGAACATAAGAAATAGGAGCAGGAGTAGGCCATCTAGCCCTTCGAGCCTGCCCCGCCATTCAATAAGATCATGGCTGATCTGTCATGTCTCAGTTCCACATTCCCGCCCTCTCCCCATAACCCTTAATCCCCTCTCTTATCAAAAACCCATCAACCCGCTTCTTAAAAATATTTAGCGAGGCAGCCTCCACCACTTCAACGGGCAGAGAATTCCAGAGATTCACCACCCTTTGAGTGAAGAAGTTCCTCCTCAACTCCGTTCTAAACCGCCCCCCCTTTATCTTGAGGCTGTGCCCCCTAGTCCTACTGTCTTTTTTGAGCGGGAAGAGTCTCTCCACCTCTATCCTATCCATCCCATTCATCATCTTATACGTCTCAATGAGATCTCCCCTCATTCTTCTAAACTCTAGCGAGTACAAGCCTAGTTTATTCAGCCTCTCCTCATAGCTCAACCCCCTCAACTCCAGTATCAGCCTAGTAAACCTCCTCTGCACTCCCTCCAGGGCCAAAATATCCTTGCGCAGGTGCGGCGCCCAAAACTGCACACAGTACTCCAGCTGCGGCCTCACCAATGCCCTATACAGCTGCAGCAAGACCTCCCTACTTTTATATTCAATCCCCCTCGCTATGAAGGCCAGCATCCCATTCGCCTTCCTGACCACCTGCTGCACCTGCTGCACCTGAATGACCTCAGCTTGTGCCTCAGATCTTTTATCTCACATAGAACAGTACAGCACAGGGACAGGCCCTTCGGCCCACAATGTTGTGCCGAACAGGGCGTCAAATTTAACTAATCCCTTCTGCCCGCCCTTGGTCCATACCTTGTATATTCATGTGCTTATCTAAAAGCCCCTTAAATGCCCTTCTGATATCCACCTGCAACACCACCCCCAGCAGCACATTTCAGATACCTACCACTCGCTGTACAAAAATCTTACCCCTCACATCTCCTTTAAACTTTCCCCTTCTTGTCTTAAGTACATTTTCTTTTAATTCATTCATGGGACAAGGGCGACACTGGCTGGCCAACATTTATTGCCCATCCATAATTGCCTTTGGGCAGTTGAGAGTCAACCACATTGCTGTGGTTCTGGAGTCACATGTAGACCAGACCAGGTAAGGAAGGCAGATTTCCTTTCCCAAAGAATATTAGTGAACCAGATGGGTTTTTCCGACAATTGACAATGGATCATCAGTAGATGCTTAATTCCAGATATTTTTTATTGAATTCAAATTCCACCATCTACTGTGGCAGGATTCGAACCCAGGTCCTCAGAGCATTAGCTGAGTTTCTGAATTAGTAGTCCAGCAATAATACCACTAGGCCATTTCCTCCCCGAGCCCCCTAGTATTAGACATTTCAACGCTGGATTAGAGATTGTGACTGTCAACCCTATCTGTGCCTCTCATAATTTTATAGATTTCTATCAGGTCTCCCCTCAGCCTCCAACACTCATAAAAAACAACCTTAGTTTGTTCAGCCTCTCCTTATAGCTCATATTCTCATCCAGGCAGCATCCTGGTAAACCTCTCCTGCACCCTTTCCAAAGCCTTCACATCCACCCAGTGGTGACCAGAATTTGATGCAATACTCTAAATGTGACCCAACCAAAGTTTTATAAAGCTGCAACATGACATCCTGACTTGTGTACCCAATGCCCCAACCAATAAAGGCAAGCATACTATATGCCTTCATTATCACCCTGTGAACCTGTGTGGCCACTTTCAGGGAGCTATGGGCTTGAACCCCAAGATCCCTCTGCGCCTCAATGCTATTCAGGGTCCTGTTGTTAACTGTATATTTACCTTTAATATTTGATCTCCCAAAATGCAGCACCTCACATTTATCCAGATTAAGCTCCATCTGACATTTCTCCACCCATATCTGCAACTGATCTATAACCCACTGTATCCTTTCATAACTTTCTACACTACCCACAACTATCTTTGTGTCATCTTCAAACTTACTAATCCACCCATCTACATTTTCATCCAAGTCACTTATATATATCATAAACAGTAGGACCAAGTAAAACTCTTAATTTCTGCATTCATTTTCAAAACATTGAGAAACCATTCCCAGCCTGATACCTACAACACCACCATCATCTGGAGAGTTATTTGAAGGGGTAACCAAAAAGGTAGACGAGGTTAGTGCAATTAATATTGTCTATGTGGACTTAAGCAAGGCCTACGACAAGGTACTGCACGGTAGGTTGTTGCATGATCTCATGGGATCCAGGGTGAGGTAGCTAAATGGATACAAAATTGGCTGGATGACAGAAGGTGGTTGCAGAGGGTTGTTTTTCAAACTGAAGGCCTTTGACCAGCAGTGTGCCTCAGGGATCAGTGCTGGATCCACTGTTTTTTGCCATTTATATTAATAATTTGGATGGGAATATAGGAGAGTAAGTTTGCAGATGACATCAATGAAACCAAGCATGCTGAATGCCTTCTTCACCCCTCTGTCCACCTGTGACTCCACTGTCTAGGAACTATGCACCCTTAGATCTCTTTGCTCTGTAACTCTCCCTTATGCCCTACCATTAACTGAGTACTAGTGCAATTCATGTTGTCTACATGGACTTAAGCAAGGCCTATGACAAGGTACTGCACGGTAGGTTGTTGGCATAGTGGACAGGGAAGAAGGTTATCAAGGATTATCAAGTGGGATCTTGGTCAATTGGCCATTGGGCTGACAAATGGCAGATGGGTTTAATTTAGATAAATGCGAGGTGATGCATTTTGGTAGATTGCACCAAGGTAGGACCTACTCAGTTAATGGTAGGGCATAAGGGAGAGTTACAGAGCAAAGAGATCTAAGGATGCAGGTTCATAGTTCCTAGAAAGTGGAGTCACAGGTGGACAGAGTGGTGAAGAAGGCATTTAGCATGCTTGGTTTCATTGGTCAGAACATTGAATACAAGAGTTAGGATGTCTTGTACAAGACATTGGTAAGGCCACACTTGGAATTGGCATTATTGGAATACCAATAATAATTCTGTGATTGGTATTACTGTACCAATTATATTTTATAATTGGTATAATAATACCAATTATACCAATGTAATTGGTCACCCTATTATAGAAAGGGTATTATTAAACCAGAAAGAGTACAGAAAAGATTTACTAGGATGCTACTGGGACGTTATAAGGAGGCTAGATAGACTGGGAGTTTTTTTCTCTGGAGCGCAGAAGGCTGAGGGGTGATTTTATAGAGGTCTATAACACAATGAAGGATGTCAGATTTCTTTCCTGAAAGGAATCAGATGGGTTTTCCCGACAATTGACAATGGTTTCATGGTCATCAGTGTATTCTTAGTTATAGTAATTGACTCTATAGTCAGAAACTATTTCTCAGGGTACAGGAGTCAATTACTAGAGGGCATAGGTTTAAGATGCAAGGGGCAAGGTTTAAAGGAGATGTACGAGGTAAGTTTTTACACAGAGGATGGTGGGTGTCTGGAATTCGCTGCCAGGGGAGGTAGTGGAAGCAGATACGATGGTGACTTTTAACGGGTGTCTTGACAAATCAATGAATAGGATGGAAATGGTCCCCAGAAAAGTGGGGGATTTTAGTTCAGTCAGACAGCATGGTTGGAGGGCCAAAGGGCCTTTTCCTGTGCTATAATTTTCTTTGTTCTTTAATCCCAGATTTTTTTTTCAATGGTATTTAAATTCCACTATCTACCACGAACAGGATTCGAACCTGGGTCCCCAGAATGTTAGCTGGGTTTCTGAATTAATAGCCTTGCGACAATACCACCAGGCCATCGCCTCCCCAGTAGGAGCTTGAGCAAGCTATTCAGTCCCACTTGCTGCGCGATTTATCTTTCCTTTTCAAGTATACATCGCATTCCCTTTCGAAATTTACTACCGAATCAGGTTTCATGAGCTGTGTTCAAAGAGCTGCAGATGTTGTTGAAAGTTCTGAGTCCAAGTGATCCTCTCGCTAAACTGGTCTCATCAATGCAAAGGCAGCATCACAAAGCCAATGAGATGTTGAACAGGCCCCAGACAGGAGAGCAGAAGTCGGAGAAGGTAATGATCAAACCTTACAGTCGGACCCCAACCAGCAATACTGCAACCAGGTTCGATTGCCAAGAAGAAAGCAGAGACGTTCAAGCTCTGGAAATAGTTCACAGAGGTTGATTCCGAGTGAAAAATTATTTGAAGATTTTTTTTGGCTCGCTATCAGACATTAATATTCCCAGGCTGTGAAACAGGAATGTTGTTCATTCTGCTGGTGATCAAACCCCCATCTCCTGCACTCCTCCTCACTCCCCCCATCATCCCCACCCACCACAAACACACACACACACACACACACACTCACACACACCTACACCCATACACACACACCTACACCCATACATACACCCACCCACACACACACACACACACACTCACACACACCTACACCCATACACACACACCTACACCCATACATACACCCACCCACACACACACACACACACACACACTCACTCACACACACCTACACCCATACACACACACCTACACCCATACATACACCCACCCACACACACACACACACACACACCTACACCCATACACACACACACACACACCACAAACACACACACCTACACCCATACATACACCCACACACACATCCCCCCCCCCCACACACACACAGACACACACACACACACATAAATACACAACTTAACAATAGACACTGGCCTCTCATTCAGCAGATGACCACGCCACGCACCTGTACACGCGCACTCTGCTCTGAGGACTGTTGTTTCCTTATCAGCCTCTTTGCTGCCCTGTGGTTAGGGTGAAGCACTGTGACAGGCACACCGTGTACAAGGGAGGGATTGTACTACCAGGAGGCTGAGCTGTTACCAAAACCATAACGCCACGCTCTCTGTCTGTCCGCATGCTGACTCAGTTGGTCTCTATTATCTTTCAACACTTAAGCACACGCTTGCATCTAAACAAAAGGTAGTTTAACCCCATAAAATAGAGAGAAGGAACATGGTGGCACAGTGGATAGCACTTCAGCCTCACAGAGCCAGGGCCTGGGTTCGATTCCTGGCTTAGGTCACTAACTGTGTGGAGTCTGCACATTCTTCCCGTTTCTGCGTGGATTTCCTCTGGGTGCTCTGGTTTCCTCCCATAATCCGAAAGAAGTGCTGGTTAGGTGCTAAATTCTCCCTAAGTGTACTCGAACAGGTGCTGGAGTGTGGCGACTAGGGGATTTTCACAGTAACTTCATTGCAGTGTTAATGTAAGCCTACTTGTAACATTAATACTTAAACGGAGTAAAAATGTGTGTTGGGGGATAGGGCCTGGGTGGAATTGCGGTCAGTGCAGACTCAGTGGGCCGAATGGTCTCCTTCTGCACTTAGGGATTCTGTGGTTTCATGATAAATAGTCCCTTAGAGTTGACATGTAACAAGTTGTTCCAAGTTCAGATCAAACCTACTCCATTCCACAATGGTCGCAATCTTCCGTCTTTGTTCACGGCTCGGATTTTCCTGTGCTGCTGAGAGTGAAAGGAGTTACGGCTGGAACACCAAATTTTCCCGCTCCTGCTCACAACATGTCCCGCAGCGGACAACACCAGACAATCCCTTCAGTCCATCAAGTCTGCACTACGCAAGAAACACCTGACTTTCCACCTATTCCTGTGCTGTACTGTTCTTTATTCTTTGTTTTTAGAAGCAAAATATTAGTCTCTTCCATCCATCATTTCCATATTATCTATCATTAACTCCCCTTCTCACTCTCTAGAGGGTCAACAATCACTTTATTTATTTTCTTCCTTTTTAAATACCTGTAGAAACTCTTGCAATCTATTTCTACATTTCTAGCTAACTTTCTCTCGTACTCTAATTTAATTGTGCCTATCACAAATCAGTAAGTCATATAGTATCTGAATTTCGGTGTCAGTCTGATACCAGGTATGTAGGCCTCATGTTGAAAGACTGGCGGAGTGTCTCAAACAGCACGTCCCTTCTACTGTTCACAATGGACAATACAGACTGTGCCCAATCAGTCCATGGTTGCTAAAAACTCAAAATACAGCATCCAGTATGAGTTGTGATTCTGCGATTGGACAACATTTGCTAAATAATCTTCAGATTATAAAGAACAAAAGGATAGTTAAGGAAAAAGTGCGACCTTTCAGAGGTGAAGAAGGGAACTTGTGTGAAGATGCAGAGGACAGGGATGATGCAGACATAGTAATCCAAGAGGAAGAGTGTGAAATATTGGATAAGATAATTATAACGAGATTGTTTGATTAAGATTGTTAGGCACACAGTGCAGCACATTTGTGTGTACTGAAAACTGTCATATTAATAGAGAAGGCATTGTTCTTTACAGACTGAGAGAACAATTTTCAGGGCAACACAGTTGTCACAGCATCAGAGACCTGCGTTCAATTCCTGACGGAGTCTGCACATTCTCCTCATGCCTGCGTGCATTTCCTCCAGGTGTTCCAGTTTTCCTCCCACAGAATGAAAGGCATGCTTGTTAGGTGCAATTGCCGTGCTAAATTCTCCTTCAGCGTACCCAAACAGACGCCAGAGTGCGACAACCAGGGGATTTTCATAGTGACTTCATTGCAGTGTTTATGTCAGCCTACTTGTGACGCTAATAAATAAACTTAAAAACATGTGCGCACAAAGGTTAAAAAGCATCCGCAAAGGAAATTTATGGGGTTGAGCTGTTTATACTACTGTTCAATGCAAGAAGTATTATAAACAAGTCAGATGAGCTCAGGGCACAGATAGACACACAACAGAAGAATGTTGCTGTTATGACTGAAACCTGGTTCAAGAAGAGTCCAAACAGTGGCACACTGCTACCTCATAGCACCAGGGACCGAGGTTCAATTCCCAGCTTGGGTCTCTGTCTGTGTGGAGTCTGCACGTTCTCCCCATGTCTGCATGGGTTTCCCCCGGGTGCTCCAGTTACCTCCCACTGTCCAAAAGATGTGCTGGTTAGGTGCATTGACCATTCTCCTCCCTCAGTGTACCTGAACAAGTGTGGCGACTCGGAGGTTTTCACAGTAACTTCATTGCAGTGTTAATGTCAGCCTATTTGTGACGCTAATAAACTTTTATAAGCTGGCAGCTCAATATTTCTGGATATAGAGTTTTCAGGCAGGATAGGGTGGGTGACAAAAAAGAAGTGGGGATAGTAGCGTTACTGGTTAAAAAAATCAATTACAGTTGTGAGAAAGGATGACATATTAAACGGGTTAACAAATGAGGCTTTGTGGATTGAGCTTAGAGATAAAAAGGGACAGTCACACTACAGACCCCAATTAGTGAGAGGGAGATAGAAGGACATATATTTCTACCTGTACTAATAAGAGAAATCATAGAAACCCTACATTACAGAAGGAGGACCTTCAGCCCATCGAGTCTGCACCAACCACGATCCCACCCAGGCCCTACCTCCATATCCCTACACATTTTTACCCACTAATCCTCTCTAACCTATGCATCTACAGTCAATTTAGCATGGCCAATCAACCTAACCCACACATCTTTGGACTGTGGGAGGAAACCAGAGTACCCGGAGGAAACCCACACAGACACGAGGAGAACGCGCAAACTCCACACAGACAGTGACCCAAGCCGGGAATCGAACCCAGGTCCCTGGAGCTGTGAAGCAGCAGTGCTAACCACTGTGCTACCATGCATAGTCATAGAAATAATAATCAGAGACATCAACTGTCCCAATATCAACTGGGTTTCAAAAAATATAAGGGGCATTGAAGTTGAAAAATTCAAGTACTTTGTCCGGGATTATTTGTAAACAATATGTGACAAGCCCAACAAGAGGAGATGCAATTCTGGATTTAGTCCTGGGAACTAAAGATGGGTAAGTGAGTGAAATGACAGTGGGTGACCTTATGGAGGATAGTGACCACAATTCCATTAGATTTAGCATTATCATGGAAAAAAAAGAGATAAATCTGGAGTAAATGTTTTAAATTGGGGGAAGATAAATCTTACAAAGCTGTGAGTGATTTGGCTGAAGTGTGGGTAAGACTACTAAAGGATAAATCAATGGTAAACTGGTGGGAAGCACTAATATGTGAGATCCTTAGAGTAGAAAGCAGATGTGTTCCCTCCAAAAACAAGAATGGTACTGCCAAATCTACACCCCTGTGGTTGTCTGGAAAAATACAGAGAAAATTAAACTGAGAAAGAAAGCTTATGATAGTCACAGTGAGTTTAACACTGCAAACAGCCTGGAGGAGTATAAAAAGTAGAGGGATCAAGCAAGAAAAAGAAATAAGGAAATCAAAAAGAAGGCATGAAAAAATATCAGCAAGCAAGATTCAGGGAAATCCAAAGATGTTTTCCCAGTATATAAAGAGCAAAAAGATAGTTAAGGAAAAAGTGCGACCCATCAGCGATGAAGCAGAGGATGTGTGCGAAGATGCAGAGGACAGGGATGATGCAGACATAGTAATCCAAGAGGGAGAGAGTGAAATATTAGATAAGATAATTATAACAAGAGAGCAAGTGTTAGAGGAGTTGGAGGTCTTGAAAGTGGAAAGTCGCCAGACTGCTATGGAAAGTCTGGAAAAAAATAATGGATGATCTGAAGATTATGTTCTGAGGTGAGGTGCCAGAGAATTAGAGGAATGGATGTGGTTCCATTGCTTAAAATGAGTATGAAGGCATTGCCAAACAATTATACATCAGTTGGTTTTACCTCGGTGGTGGATACAGTCAGTCCTGAGGGATGAAATAAACAGTCACTTGGAAAGACATGGACTCATCAGGGGTAATCAGCATGGCTTTGTTAAGTGAATATCATGCCTTACAAATTTGATTGAATTCTTTTAGGAAGTTACAAGGGGGTCGATGAGGGTAGTGCAGTGGATGTTGACTATATGAATCTTAGTAAGACATTTGACAAGATTCCATATGAAGACTCGCATTCCAACCATTATTTGGTAAATTGAGTTTGTGTCTTTATAGAACTCCCACTCACCTGACGAAGGGGCAGCGTTCCAAAAGCTAGTGGCTTGTGCTACCAAATAAACCTGTTGGACTTTAACCTGGTGTTGTGAGACTTCTTACAAGGTTCCAGATGGCACAACAGTCAAAAAAACTGGGATACAGGTGGAAAATTGGATCCAAAGTTGGCTTAGTTACAGAAAACAAAAGGTTGATGGCTGCCCTTGGGAATGGAAAGCTGTTCCAAGTGGTGTTCCACAGGACTCAGTGTTGGGACCCCTGCTGTTTATTTTATAAATCAACAATTTGGACTTGAATGTGGTGGGTACGATTGGGAAATTTGCACAAGATGACACAAAAATTGGCTGTGTATTGGTTGGTGTTGAGGATGATGATCCCAAATTATATAGGTAGGTTAACAAATGGAGTTCAACTCTGATAAGTGTGAGGTCATGCATTTAGAGAGATAAAACAGTAAAAGGGAAGACACGATAAACAGGAATATACTGAGAGGGGTAGATGAAGTGAGAGATCTTGGCAAGTGCACAGATCCCTAAAGGTAACAGTGCAGGCAGATAAGGTTGTAAAAAAGGCATACGGAATGCTCTCCTTCATTGGTAGAGGTATAGAATACAAAAGGAGGGATATAATGATGAAACTGTATAAGACACTGGTGAGGCCACAACTGGACTATTGAGTGCAGTTCTGGTCACCACATTTTATGAAGGGTATAATTGCTCTGAAGAGGGCAGAGAGAAGATTTACTAGAATGTAGCCAGAGCTGGAAAATTGTTGCTACATGGAGAGATTGGAGAGATTGGGACTGTTTTCCTTGGAACAGAGAAGGTTGAGGGATAGTATGATTGAGGTATATAAAATTGTGAGGGATAGGGAGAGAGTAGGCAGGAGGAATCTGTTCCCCTTGGCAGAGAGATCAAAAACCAGTGGTCATAGATTCAAGCTAAATGCAATGCATGCAGAGAGGACATGAGGACCCTTCATGTGTAGAAATGTTGGCTCTATTCTCTCTCCTCAGGTGCTATGTGACCTGCTGAGGTTTTCCAGCATTTTCTGTTTTTGTTTCAGATCTCAGCATTCCTAGTATTTTGCTTTGATATTATTGTTTTATACATTGTGCCTATTTCAGCAAAACAAAATAAGTGACAGCCATTTGTTGTTCATTCCTTGGGGAAATGCCTTGACAAATCAGAGTCAAGCTGGTTTAAACTTTCAAACAGTGCTCGGCAGTTAATTGTCAGTCACCATTAACTGATACATTCTCCATGGCAATGCCACGATCAATCAGAGTCCACCTGCCAGCCAAACAGCACTTTCTTCCCATTGAGTGTAAAGTTGTTGTTTTCCTGGTATTCTTGTGATTATCCTGATGAGTGCAAGTTGAAAAACTTTGACAAAATCTCTTCTGAAGAAGAAGAAGATTTTCTATCCTTACCCAGTCTGGGCAGCTACATGGTTCCAGACCCATACTAAAATGGTCAATGCTATACTGCTCTCTGAAGCCATTCAGTATTTTATGAGGAAACTTGGGGTGCTTAATAAATGAATGTATTCCCTGTAACACCCAACATCTTGAGAATAAATTTAAAAAGAAGACACAAAGGTAACATAAGCATTACACAATGGACAAGAAACCCCACATTCCTGTCCTATTTTTTACATCTAGATCATTTTGAATGCCCATTACGATTAGTGAAATATTCCATTGATCTTTCTTGCCTTTTGTTTATTCATTTGTGAGACATGGGCATCGCTGGCTGGCCAGCATTTATTGCCCACCCCTAGTTGCCCGAGGGCAGTTGAGAGTCAACCACATTGCTGTGGGTCTGGAGTTACATGTAGGCCAGACCAGGTAAGGATGGCAGATTTCCTTCACTAAAGGACATTAGTGAACCAGGTGGGTTTTTCCGATAATTGACAATGGTTTCATGGTCACCAGTAGATTCTTAATTCCAAATTTTTTTTTATTGAATTCAAATTCCACTACCTCCCATGGAGGGATTCGAATCTAGGGCCCCCAAAACATTAGCTGAGTTTCTGGATTAATAGTCTTGTGACGATACCACTAGCCCTTTCTTATTCTCATTACCACTGACCACAGTACAACCCCTTAGCGAGAGGCAGAAATTATAACTTTGTTGGGTTGGTGTAATGATCTCAATGAGACCCATGAGATTGGTGTCTTGGAGTACGAGCTCCCTGATTGAGGTAACGATTGCGTGCCCAATCAGGGAGTCTCACCTATGTATATATGGAGGAGTGTCAGGGTTACCGACAATCTGGATTCTGACTTTGTTCCTGAAACACTCTTAGGAGTAGAACTGAGTTTGTAAAATAAAGGGAATCTGGTGAAGAGACACCGGCCTCTGAGGAATTATTTCAGTTGGAAAATATGAAGTTTAGAATTGTCTTGTAGACAAGACAACAAATGTTATGGGAAAATAATAAGACCTGCCAAAGAAAATGCAAGGTAGAGTCCCCTCGGTCCTCCATACTCCATCTCTTTACAATCCCCGCTTCCTATCTATTTGAATGAAATAGTACTAGTGACCTTTAAGCCTGATATCCAAAAATAACCGAATTACAAAGATCATTTCAAAGATACAGTAAACAGGTTTCCCTATTGAGTCTCACAAAATCCTCCCTTCCTATTATTTGGAATTGGGATTGCTATCGTATCCAACAGATTGATTTTACTTCCATCAAGCACTAGGTCAAGCTGAACAAGCCGATATAGAGGGTTGAAATTGGTCTTTGCCAGATGCTATCGTACCTGCTGTTCCTTATGCATTTTACCTCCCAACTGATTGCATTAGAACTCAATATTGGCTCAATATTGGCTGCGGCTGAAGCTTATTAAAGATAACCAATGCCAAATCTCTCACTTAGCGCTATACCAAGGATGAATTTTCTCCCAGGAGGTACTTACTTATCAGAGATAGCAATAGAGTTGATAATCTAACAATCATGGGGATTTCAATGCATTGAAAATACTTTTGATTTGATTTGATTTGGTTTATTTGATTTGATTTGGTTTATTATTGTCACCCATATCACTATACAGTGAAAAGTATTGTTCCTTGCACGCTATGCAAAGTATACAGTTCATAGAGAAGGAAAGGAGAGGGTGCAGAATGTAGTGTGCAGTCATAGTTGAGAAAGACCAACTTAGTGCAAGGTAGGTCCATTCAAAAGTCTGATGGCAGCAGGGAAGAGGCTGTTCTTGAGTCGGTGGGTACGTGACCTCAGACTTTTGTATCTTTTTCCCAAGGTGGAAGAGAGAATGTCTGGGGTGCATGGAGTCCTTAATTATACTGGCTGCTTTGCCGAGGCAGCGGGAAGTGTAGACAGAGTCAATGGATGGGAAGTTCAAGCAGAATAGCGTTGAGGGAAATGTATGAGGTAATCAGGAACTGCCATTTTAACACATTGGGCAAAGCAGATTACTCGTACACTGGACCATGTAGCCATCAGCTACATGTATAAGGCTGAGGCAACATTTATCAGGGATTTGCATGCCCATCTGCAGCAGCGCCACCCTCAAAGCTACAGTGTGGGCCTGAGTTATAGGGAGAGGTTGGCCAGGCTTGGATTCTATTCCTTGGAATGTAGGAGAATGCGGAGTGAGCTTATTGAGGTGTATAAAATCATGAGGGACGTAGATGGGATGAACGCAATAGGTCGGAATTTTACCACCATACCCACCCCAGAATTGGATGGGATCTTACAAGGCTCAGGCAGGGGAGGCTGTAAAATTCCATCAATAATCTTTTTCCCAGGGAAGGGGAGTTGAAAACCAAAGGGCTTAAGGTGAGAGGGGAAAGATTTAAAAGGGACCTGAGGGGCAACTTCTTCACGCGGAAGGTGGTGCGCGTATGGAATGAGCTGCCAGAGGAGGTTGTAGACGCTGATTCAATAGCAACATTTAAAAAGCATTCGGGTAAGTACATGGATGGGAATGGATTAGAGGGATTATGGGCCAAATGCGGGCAATTGGGACTAGTTCAGAGCGCATCACGGTCAGCATGGACTCATGACTCTAAGTCAGATCCCAGAGGAGAACTCAGCTTGATAGACCCTGTGTTTTTATTCTTTGTTTAGATAGGTGGATGAACAGGATTGCTGATGAAATTTTAACAAAAGAATAAAACATTTATTTAAGCAGGAAACGATTAGCTATTACATTCTACTCCTTCACCCCTGCTATATCTGTACAAATATAAATAGGTTTGTAAGCATAACACAAGTTACAAAATCTATCTTATATTCTAATGCTCACAGTAAGTACACAGTCCATGCAAACAAACAGGTCAGAAATCTCTCCTTCTCCTCATAAACCACATTTCATACAAGTATCAGGAAAGATTGAACAGGCTGTTATTGATAGGAAAGAGGGGGCTAGGGGGTCAGTGGGGGTTGGGGGGTAGGTGAAGGAATTAAAGAGATCTATAAGATACAAAAAAAACCAAAAGTCTGACATCACATACCAATCGACTCAAGAACAGCTTCTTCCCTGCTGCCATCTGACTTTTGAATGGTCCTGCCTTATATGACATTGGGCAGCATAGATAGATAGATAGATAGATATATAGATAGATAGATAGATGGATAGATAGATAGATCGGCTCTTGATCAATAAGGGGATCAAGGGTTATGGGGAGAAGTCTGGAGAATGGGGATGAGAATCATATCAGACATGCTTGAATAGCGGAGCAGACCTGATGGGCTGAATGACCTAATTCTGCTCCTATATCTTATGGTCTTATGTCCTGAGGACCTAGGTTCAAATCTCACCACGGCACATGGTGGAATTTGAATTCAATTTTTAAAAACCTGCAGTTAAGAATCCCGTGATGACCATGAAACCATTGTCGATTGTCGGAAAAACCCACTGGTTCACTAATGTCCTTTAGGGGAGGAAACCTGCCGTCCTTACTTGGCCTACACATAACTCCAGACCCACAGCGATGTGTTTGAATCTCAAATGCCCTTGGGCAACTAGGAATGGGCAATAAATGCTGGCCAGTCGGCTACACCATGTCCCAGGAATGAATAAAAAGAATACAGAAACACAGATTAAGCTTGAATTTAAAACTTTCAGATTTTTGGTCTGTCAGGGAATGAAGGGATATGGGGACCAGGGAGTAAAAATTGAGTTGAAGATCAAGGTCAGCCATGGTCGTATTGAATGGTATAGCAGGCTTGGTGGGCCGTATGGCCTATCCCGCTCCTTCTACTCCTTGTGTACTTGTATCATTGTTTGCCTTTGAGAAGCCAATGGTAAGTCATTGCTTTGAACCACTGATGTTCGGAGGAAATTTCCAGGATTCCAGGCACAGTGGTGCAGTGGTTAGCACTGCTGCCTCACAACTCCAGGGACCCAGTTTCAATTCCAGCCTCAGGAGGCTGTGTGGAGTTTATGCATTTTCCTTGTATCCACATGGGTTTCCTCTGGGTGCTCCGGTTTCCTCCTACAGTCCAAAGACGTGCGGGTTAGGTTCACTGGCCATGCTAAATTGTCCTTTAGTGTCCCAGGATGCATAAATTAGAGGGATTAGCGGGGTAAATATGTGGGGTTACGGGGATAGGGGCTAGGTGGAATTGTTGTTGGTGCAGAATCGATGACCTCCTTCTGCACTGTAGGGATTCTATGACCTTCCCACAGTCCAAAGATATACAGGTTAGGTGGATTGGCCATGCTAAATGTGTGAGCTTATGGGGATAGGACAGGGTAGATGGCCGGGCTGGGATGCTCTGTCAGAAAGATGGTGCAGACTCGATGGGCCAAATGGCCTCTTCTGCCCTGTCGAGATCCTATGGTTGTGAAGCAGCAACTGAGGCCACTTGGGTTCAACGTGGGGCACAGCTGGGCAGATGAAAGAAGAACAGCATCTGGTCATTTACAGAATTAATCGTTGCATGTGTATTTAATCTCTTCCCTGTGTGCATTCGCATCTGAGCGCATAGAAATGTGCTTTCTTTTTAATACAGCTTGTGAGACGCACCATAAATTCATCTCGCGCAGTAACATAAAATGGTGAATGGACAGCTCATTATGCACACCACCTGACATTCTTTTCCATTCACTTTCAATTCATTCAACTGTACATTGACTGGCTTTTTCGCTGCCTAACCATTTCTATCAGATAGTGCTTTCGTGCCTCTTTCTGTCGCACTCCCCCATTGTTGCTGTAAAATTATTCACTCAGAATTGCTTTCGCAGCAGAGTTATTAATTGAACAAGAGGATATTTCTACTGCTTTGGAGCATGCAACATTTCGTGATAAAACGTCAACTCAAGAGAAGCAGATTAATATCATTACGTTAACACGACAGGATTGCTCCGTATCTCCCCCATTAACTACACTGCTCTGAATAGGAGGGTGCAAATAGGAGAGAGCCTTTAGCTGAAGGCACATGGTGACAGGAGATGCCAGCAGTAATATTAAGAATAGTGAGCTGAGAAAAGGAAAATTAGTGGGCGGCACAGTGGCACTGCAGTTAGCACAGCCGCCTCACAACACCAGGGGTTCAGTTCGGGCCTCGGCTGACTGTCTGTGTGGAGACTGCACGTTCTTCCTGTGTCTGTGTGGATTTCCTCCGGGTGCGTCTGTATTAAGTCACGTGGGAAGTCGGGACCCCGCTGCCTTTCCCATCACTGCCCCGATTAAGATTATGGTGGGAATGGATGGCCTTCCCACGCAGACAACAATTAATGCCCAGTTACTGGATTCATCCCACTGGCATTAATTCAACAGTGGGTGGGGGTCTCGCCAGGTAGGGAGGGGGAGGCAGTAAAGTTAACCCTGTCAGGGTTGCTTGTGGGGTCCCAGGGATTGTTCTTACGCTGTTTGATTCAGCTGCTCATTGTTTTGACCACCAGAAACAATGGAAAGGAAACTGTATCTTCTGATCTTGGCTATCCATTATATTTAATACATCCTTAAATCAAACCTATTTTGACATCCCTTTTGGTCTCCTTATTTAAAAAAGGATCCATTGGAGGTAGTTCAGAGGAGGCTTATTAGATTGATACCTGGAGTGGGAGGGTTGTCTTATGAGGTTAGGGTTGGAAAGCCTTGGCTTATTTCCTACATACTGGAGGAAGGGCGAGTGAGGGATGACTTGAGTATGTAAGATCCTGAATGGTCTTGACAAGTGGGACATGGAAAGGATGTTTCTTCTTGTGGGTGAATCCAGAACTAGAGGCCACTAGTTTTAAAATTAGGAATCATGCTCTTAGGATGGAGATGAGGAGATTTTCTTTTCTCTCAGAGAGTTGAGTGACTTTGGATTACTCTATCTCAGAAGGCAGTAAAAGTAAAGTCACCAAATACTTTTATGTCAAGGTAGATTGGTAATATCAAAGTTGTCAGGGGTAGACAGGAATGTGGAACGCGAAACACTAACAGATGACCTTAAAAGTTTTAAACTTGAAGTTTATTTATTGGTGTCGCAACTAGTTAACAGTGTGGTGAAGTTACTGTGAAAATCCCCTAGTTGCCACAGTCCGGTGCCTGTTTGGGTACACTGAAGGAGAATTTAGCATGGCCAATGCATCTTACCAGCATGCCTTCCAGACTGTGGGAGGAAACTGGAGCACCTGGAAGAAACCCATGCAGACATGGGGAGAACATGCAGACTCCACACAGACAGTGACCCAAGCCAGGAATTGAACCTGGATCCCTGGTGGCTGTGAGGCAGCAGTGCTAACCACTGTGCCACCGTGCAGGAGGAGTTGTTGGATGGCAAGAAAATCGAATTGATTTCCCCTCCCATTACCCAGAATGAGGTCATAAAATCATGGAATCCCTATAATGCAGAAGGAAGCCATTTGGCCCATCGAGTCTGTACTGACCACAATCCCACCCAGACCATATTCCCGTAACCCCACATATTTCCCCTGCAATCCCCTGACAGTAGGGTCAATTTAGCATGGCCAATCCACCTAACTCACACATCTTTGGACTGTGGGAGGAAACCGGAGCACCCGCAGGAAACCCACGCAGACACGGGGAGAATGTGCAGACTCCACTCCACACAGACAGTGACCCGACGCTGGGAATCGAACCCAGGTCCCTGGCGCTGTGAGGCAGCAGCGCTAACCCTTATAGGATGGTGGAGCAGGTTTGGGGGGCCGAATGGCCTACCTCTGCTCCTATTTCATGTGTCCATAACGTATGTTCATGTCAACAGTTGCCCATCCAGAACCGAGCGTTGGCGGGAAGGACAAATATCAACCTCCCACATGACAAACGAGTCTTTTCATTCCCCACAATGTTGCGCTGTGAGTAGAATTCCACAAAAATGGGAAGCACATGTGGCTGGTCGGTTTTTTTCCTTTACGCGAAGCTAATATTTGTGCAACAGAACTTTAATACAATTCAGCTGCAGGATTGACACAAGTGTGAAAGTCCACTGCGAATGGGGGCTCGAGACTGGTTTCACAGTTTAGTTCCACACGGAATGAGATGCAGGGGTTTGGTATAAAGGGACCCGCATTTATTATTACCGAAGCTTCTCCAGATATCCATTAAATTCTGTCTGTGAGCTCTCATGTGAGAACTTAGCCTGGTACAAGCCTCTTTCTATCCTCACCATCTGTGAGGGATTAAGGAGCATGCAGACTTCTCGCTGTAAAGCTCGGCTTCTCAGGTTATCTCGACGGCACCACCTGATGTGCCACTCTGCAGAGCCGGTTTCGCAAAGCAAGGACGTGGCATTGCGAAGAAGCGAAAATCCTTGATAAAAAATCCCCGTCCATACAAGGCCACAGCCTCATTTACATGAAAGTGTGAAGGGCAGTGTGGATGAGAGGGTAAACTGTTGTGGACTTGGGTCTTTATAAGAAAGGATCCGGGACAAGCAGCTGTCAGGGAAACAGCGAAACGGCAATGGGATAAAATGTCCAAGCACTTGTTCATTGGAACATAGGAATTAGGAGCAGAAGGCTCTTCGAACCTGCTCCATCATTTAATCAGATCATGGCTGATCTCTCCCCGGTCTCAAATCCACCTCCTGTTCCCCATATCCCTCTTTCCCTTTTTTGATATTAGAAATATATCCATCTCCTTCTTGAAACCGTTCAACGATTCCGACTCCTCTGCACTATGGAGTTCCACAAATTCTCTGCCCTCTGCGAGAAGCAGTTCCTCCTCATCTCAGTTCAAAAAATGGTGTTTGAAAGTGCAGAAGAATCGCTGTTATCATCCGATCTGCCCACTCGATGAATTTTGTCATTTTTTTATTCAGTTCTATTCGGCGAGGACAGGTCCTGGAGCAACGGAGATATCACCAAGCCCGTGCCTCTCTTGTGTTGTAGGTTCTGAATGCCGCCCCCCCCGTGGCTTTCGATGGGGTAGGGGAGACGCAGCAGGGAATAGGCGAGGGCAAAGACAACCGAAGCCACAAAGGTTGCAAAAGTGCTCAATGGGTCTTTTTCTCTCAGTTTTTACGAAAGAAAGAGGCAGCTAACCCATCTGGTGTGGAAAAATAAATAGAAAGCATTACAGCTATAAGTTGTGACATGATTCATAGTGCGGAGGCAGTGGCTCAGTGGCACTGTCACTGGCGTAGTAATCTAAAGTAAGATTTGGGTGACCGGGGTTCAAATCCCACCAATGAAATTTGAATCTAATAAAAATTTGGAATTAAAAGTCTATTGATTGCTTATCGGGAAAGCCCATCTGGTTCATGAGGGTATTTTAGGAAAGGAAATCTGCTGCCCTCACCTGGTCTGGCCTACACGTGGCTCCAGAGCCACAGCAATTTGTTGACTCTCAAAATGGAGGACAGTTAGGGACTGGCAATAAATGCTGGCCCAGGACTCATGTCCTGTAAAAATTAATTTTAAAAAATTATATATTACCACCGGCATAGTTACTGAACTACATCCAAAGATCCGTAAAGAAATAAGGGAGGAAATTAGAGGGACTCTGCCACAAGTCTTTCAGAAGTCATTGCAACCTGGAGAGGTGTCAAGGGAGTGGAGAAAGGTAGGTGTTATTCTTTAAAAATAACCAGCAGAAGTCACCCAAAATTTTTGGAGCAGTCAGTGTGATCTCGACTGAGGAGAATATTATGGAAACTCTTGTTAAAGATCAGATCATGGAACGTCTAGATAGAAACAGACTCACACAAGTCAGCCAAGATAGGCTTATGTTGTCCATCCAATTGACTTTTATTTGGAGGATGTGACAAAGCAGCTTGACAGAGGTGAGGTCATGGAAGTGGTCTACGGATTTCAATGAGGCCTTTGATTCAGTTCCTCTGGAGAGGCTGGAACTGAAAATAAAGCAGTAGAGTCACTTGACAACTCATGCTGTGTAAGTAAAGCAACTTCCAACCACCAGTGATAGTGAAGACCCGGCTCTTATATCCAAAAGGGTAATGTTCGTATCCGATGAGTCTGAATAGCTAACATCTGAAACCTTCAGATCAGACATTCCAGCTTTAATCACTTCTATTCTTATTCTTTAAACGTTACAAAACCGAATTTAAAAAGTAAATCTTGTTAACTAATGTCGAGCAAATTCTAATATGGACAAGAGACTAAAGGAGCAAATGCAGGGCTATATAACATCAGGAAAAGACTGGCAGGTTGCATCTCTTTGCCCTTGAAAAAAGAAGGCTGAAAGGTGACCTAATAGATGTTTACAAAGTAACGAAAGGTTCAGATAGGAGGAGGAAGCTATTGAGAGGGTGCAGAGGAGATTTACAAGGATGTTGCCTGGATTGGGAGGCATGCCTTGTGAGGATAGGTTGAGGGAGCTAGGTCTTTTCTCCCTGGAGAGACAAAGGATGAGAAGCGACCTGATAGTGGTTTATAAGATGTTGAGAGATGTAGATAAGGTGGATTCTCGGGGACTATTTCCCAGGGCTGAAATGGTCGCTACGAGAGGACACAGGTTTAAGGTGCTGGGGAGTAGGTACAGAGGAGATGTCAGGGGTAAGTTTTTCACTCAGAGGGTGGTGGGTGAATGGAATCGGCTGCCATCGATGGTGGTGGAGGCAAACTCGTTGGGGTCTTTTAAGAGGCTTCTGGATGAGTATATGGGATTTAATGGGATTGAGGGTTATAGATAGACCTGGTAGGTACGGATATGATCGGCACAACTTGTGGGCCGAAGGGCCTGTTTGTGCTGTAGTGTTCTATGTTCTATGAAATGAAGGACATGGTCATCGCCTTCAGGACAAGTAGTGAAGGACATGCCCCTGTCTACATCAAAGGGGGCTGGTTGGAAGTGGTTGAGAGCATCATGCTTCTAGGTGTCTAGATCACCGACAACTTGTCCTGGTCCCTCCATGCCGATGCTATAGTTAAGAAGGCCCACCAACGCCTCTATTTTCTCAGAAGGCTCAGGAAAATCGGCATGTCAGCTATGTCCCTCACCAGTTTTTACAGATGCACCATAGAAAGCATCCTTTTCAGATGTATAACAGCTTGGTTTGGCTCCTGCTCTGACCAAGACCACAAGAAACTATAAAGGGTTGTGAACGTAGCCTCGTCGATCACACAAACCAGCCCTCCCACCCACTGACTCTGTCTACACTTCCTGCTGCCTCGGAGAAGCAGCCAGCATAATCAAGGACCCCACACTCCCCAGACATTCTCTCTTCCACCTTCTTCCATCGGGAAAAAGTACCGACTCAAGAACAGCTTCTTCCCTGCTGCCATCAGACTTTTGAATGGACCTACCTTATACTAAATTGATTTTTTTCTACATTCCAGTTATGACTGAAATATTATATTCTGCACTCTCTTCTTTCCTTCACTCCTATCTATTTTATGAATGGTATGCTTGTCTGTATAGCGCACAATAAACAATACTTTTCACTGTATATCAATACTTGCGACAATAATAAATCAAATTATATTGAATTGAAGAAAGTGGCTACAGAGAGAATGTTTCCTCTTCTGGGGAAAAACATAACTACAGGCAATCAAAATAATCACCAAAAATTTAAAGAAGAGTTTTTTAAATTATTTATTTATTCATGTCACAAGTAGGCTTACATTAACTCTGTAATGAAGTTACTGTGAAAATCCCCTGGTCCCACACTCCAGCGCCTGTTCGGGTACACTGACGGAGAACTTAGCATGGCCAATGCAGCTAACCAGCACTTCATTCAGACTGTGGGAGGAATCAGAACGCCCAGAGGAATCCATGCAGACATGGAGAGAAGGGTCATTAAATCCTTAGAATCCCTACAGAAGGAGGCCATTTGGCCCACTGAGTCTGCACCGACCGCAATCCCACCCAAGCCCTATCCCCATAACCCCATGCATTTACCCTAACTTGTCCCTCTGACATGAAGGAGCAATTTAGCATGACCAATCCACCTAACCTGCACATCTTTGGACTGTGGGAGAAAACTGGAGCACCCGGAGGAAACCCAAGTAGACATGGGGAGAATGTGCAAACTCCAAACAGACACTGACCCAAGGCAGGAATCAAGCCTGGGTCCCTAGCACTGTTTGGCAGCAGTGCTAACCACTGTGCTAATGTGCCTCCTAAGAAAGGTCTTCACCTAAAGAATGGTACAAGCGTGGTTTTGTAAACCACAGTGTGTGGTTGCAGCAAACTGTATTGATGCATTTAAGTGGGAGCTAGACAAGTGTTTGACGGAGAAGAGATTAGATGATTATGATTGAGATTGAATTGGGAAAAGATGGGAGGAGGTTTGAATGGAGCAAGAAGGCTGGCATAGGCTTCGCTGAGTGACTTGTCTCTCTGCCATTTATTCAATAGAAAAATTGAAAAAATAGATGAATTTTTTTTTCTTAAATTTCCTCCGAAGGCGCTTCTGCATATTTTCTCCACTCTCTTATTTCCCTTTGGAAGGCCCTAACAGATAACATCTGACAGATATTACCCACACATCAAGCCAGTCATGTTGGGCTGAATAAAAATTCAGAGGAGGTGAGGGAGCACCCGGGACTGCCTTGAGGTCTGGCAACAGAGAAGTGCGGCTTTTCTCCACATCCTGCAGTGATATGTCTTTGAATGTGTCTCTGTAGATTTCCCAGCCACATGTCAGCCTAATTCGCAGGCCCGAGGCCTGTTGGGCATAAGACCACACTCAAGCTGGGCTGAGAGTGTGGGGTGGGAGGGAATGTGAAGCGGTACCCAATCACAGGGGCGGGTCTGATCACATGGGGGAGAGGGGCAGATTGTGGTCAGGGGCAGCAAACAGTCATTGGGTCAGGGGGATGGGGAGGGGATGTCAATCACGATGATGGGGGTGGGGAATAGACAGATTACAGGTTGGGGGCTTCATTTACAGATAGCTTGTAGGCCCAGGAGGAAACACTCCTGTCTGCTTTTCGCCCACAAGCAGTGCTATGAAGGCACTTACCTCATGGATCCTCATTCTCCCCATGTCTGTGTGGGTTTCCCCTGGGTCCTCCAGTTTCCTCCCACCGTCCAAAGATGTACTGGTTGGGTTAACTGGCCATGCTAAATTGACACTACTGTTGGGGGATTAGTAGGATAAATGTGTGGGATTACGGGAATAGGGCTTGGGTGGGATTGTGGTCAATGCAGACTCAATGGGCTGACTGGCCTCCTTCTGCACCGTACGGATTCTATTACTCTACGTTCCAGCCTCCTTTCACATAGAACATAGAACAGTACAGCACAGTAGAGGCCCTTAGGCCCTCAATGTTGTGCCAAGCTTCGTCTGAAACCAAGATCAAGCTATTCCACTCCCTATCATTCTGGTGCGCTCCATGTACCTATCCAATAACTGCTTGAAAGTTCCTAAAGTGTCCGACTCCACTATCACAGGAGGCAGTGTATTCCACAAGCCAACCACTCTCTCTGAGTAAAGAATCTATCTCGGACATCCCTCCTATATCTCCCACCATGAACCTTATAGTTATGCCCCCTAGTAGTAGCAAATCACCTGCCAGGCCTTCCAAAGACAGAGGCCACCTATGGGTTAAAAGATTCACGGTTAAAATGAAGGTGTATTGTCTCATTAAAATATTGAATTGACTATCCCTCATCCTCCAAACTTCTCCCCACCGTCAATCTGTGTCCATTGAAACCTGAACTGGATGGGTTCAGACTTGTAATCTCACACCTGAACCAAACACATCTGTTTTTGGGGGTAAGAAGAGGAGTTAAAATCCCTCCTCCCCACTGTTATTTATTTGGGCATCACACGGGTTGTATTTGCAGATGCAGAGGTTGACATATGGAAAGGCAAAAGACTTTACAAAGTCCGAAGTGTTAAGTGGATTGGCCATGGTAAATTGCCCCTAAGATGTGTAGGTTAGATAAGTGGGGAATGTGTGAAGTCATGATGTGGAGATGCCAGCGTTGGACTGGGGTAAACACAGTAAGAAGTAACCTGGTGTTGTGAGACTTCTAAATGTGTGAAGTCACAGGGATAGGGCTGGGGAGAGGACGTGGGTAAGATACTTGCCGGAGAGTCAGTGCAGATTTGATGGGCCAAATTGTCACTTTTGCCCTGTTGGGATGCTTTTGCGAAGCGACAAGTCAGAACCAAAGATCAGCTTAATGGTGCGTTTCAATGTTTCTTTGCCATTTGTACATTTTGAGGGCAGCAGGATGGCTAAACCAATGACAGTAGCAGGGGGCTGGTGGGGGGGGGATAGCAATTACTTGTCCCATCGCTGACAAGGTTCGCATTAACTTGACTGCTGTAATGCCGAACAATGGAATGTCTCAGGTACTTACTGTAAGGACACAGGAGAAAGCAGGGATCCAGCATTTGCACTCTTCCACTGCCAACAATTAGTACAACAATTTGTCTCACATTTATCACATCCATAATTCTATGACAGAAAGTTAAACTCAGCTTCCCTGACCCAGTCAGTAGCCCGAGGGTGGGTTTATTTACATTTCAAATGCAACCACTTAGCTATGCTCAAGAAACACATGGCCCTGTCCTTTGAACAAGATTTCCGATGTGACTCAGATGTGAGACAGCCACCGTGTTTAATGTCGTCCTTACCAGAATGTGAGATTTGTTACCTGTAACCGTCAGCTGCTCGACTCTCTACAACAAGCCCAAGAACAATTCGCTGCACAGTTTTCCGGACTTGCAAAACGCCAACTGTAATTGAAAAGCAAGAGTTGGGAGTTCTTCTATCCCGAAGAAGTTAAAAGTATGTTTCGATCCTATTCAGAAGCCAGGCGAAGGGGTTGAAGCTGTAATGACGGACATCACATTGAATCGTAAGCCAACTTCATCTGCCTCCCCAATCCTCCACGTATTTAACATGGAAACCTAGAAACTAGATGCAGAGGTAGACCATTCAGCCCTTCGAGCCTGCTCCGCCATTCATTTTGATCATCAAATTCAATATCCTGATTCCCCCATCCCCCCCCATATCCCTTGAACCCTTGAACCCCAAGAGCTATATCTAATTTCTTCTTGAAATCATGAAACGTTTGAGCCTCAACCACATTCTATGGTAGTGAACTCCACACATTCACCACCCTCTGGGTGAAGAAATTTCTCCTCACCCTAGTTCTAAAACATTTACCCCTTGTCCTCAAACTATCACCCCGAGTTCTGGACTCCCCCACCATTGGGAACATTCTTTCTGAATCTGCCTTGTTTAACGTTGTTAGAATTTTATGAGTTTTTATGAGATCCCCTCTCACTCTTCTAAACTCCAGCGAATATAATCCTAACCGACTTAGTCTCTCCTCATATGACAGACCCGCCATCCCAGGAATCAGCCCAGTAAATCTTTGCTGTACTCCCTCTATAGCAGGGACATCCTTCCTTAGATAAGGACGCCAATACTCCAGGTGTGGCCTCACCAATACCCTACACAATTACAGCAAAATATCCCTAATCCATTACTGCAAACTCTTGATTTGCTGGTTTTGGTTATTGCACATTTGTTTGTGCATTTTGGAAGGAGCTGGTGAGAAGGTGAGATAATTAACGCTAATGTCAATGTCATTGTGTTGTAAGTACATTATCCAAAGCATAATGTACCAAATAAAAATAGAATACCGTGGATGCTGGAGATCTGAAATAAAAACAGAAGAGGCTGGAAAAACTCATCAGGTCCAGCAGTGTCTGTGGAGAGAGAGAAGCAGAGTTAACGTTTCGAGTCCAGTGTGACTCTTCTGAAATAAAGAGAGCTCAGAATGTGATTGGTTTTATGCTGTTAAAAAGGCCGGTGGCAGGCAGGGGTGGGGGGGACAGCTAGAGCAAAGAGATATCAGGGATAGGTAATGGGGCAATGAGATAAAATGACAAAGATGTCATAAATCACAGGCAAGGGAGGGGTAATGATAATGCTTGGTCAAGCAGGTGTTAATGGCAGAATAAAGGTCAGCACTGCCCAAAAGCAAAATAGAAGAATGTGTTAATAGCTGAATAAAGGTCAGCGCTGACTGAAAGCAAAATAGCAGAATGTGTTAATAGCTGAATAAAGATCAGCGCTGACTGAAAGCAAAATAAAAGAATGTGTTAATAGCAGAATAAAGATCAGCACTGCAAAATACAAGAATGTGTTAGTAGCTGAATAAAGGTCAGCACTGTCTGAAAGCAAAATAGCAGAATGTGTTAACAGCAGAATAAAACTCAGTGCTGTCCCTGAAAGCAAAAACTTTAGAACAATATACAGCCTGGCACTAGGGGAAATTTTCAAACTGGAGGACAGTGTTCCTTATGTGAAGTGTTGAACACAATGTTGAGTCCAGAAGGCTGCACAGTACCTAAATGGGGACATATTCTTCAGTTTGTGTTGGGCTTCACTAGAACAATGTAACAAGCTAAGAACAGAAATGTGAGCATGAGAACAAGATGGTGATTTGAGGTGGCAAGCGAGCGGAAGATCAGAGGTGTGCTTGCAGACAGAACAGAGGTGCAAAATGAGTCTGTGTTTCATCTCACCAATGCTGGGACTCCATTGTGAGCAGCGGATAAACTTCCAAAGAAGCATTAGGATTGATGTTCTAAGGGGAATGTTTGCTGGTGTGGTTGGGGAGGATTTAAACTAGAATGGCAAGGGGATGGGAACCTAAGCAGGGTGACAAGGGAAAGAGAAATAATGAAAGCAATAAATGGGTCAAGAGTAAAATGCAAAAACGGTAGATAGGGTAATGAAGTGCAAAAGATAAATAGGGCCAAAGTACAAAGAAAAGTTAGGATGATTAAACATGGTGAAAAGGCAAGCTTAAGACCTGTGTATTTTAATGCATGAAGCACTCAGAATAAGATAGATGAACTGACAGTGCAAATCAAGGTAAATGGATATGATCTCATAACCTTTATGGAGACATGGTTGAAAAATAAGATCAAAACTGGGAAATTAATATTCAGGGATAGTTGACCTTTCAGAAACACAGGAGGGAAGGAAAAGTTGGTGGAGTAGCACTGTTAATAAGAGGTCAGTGTGTGAGACAATCTAGACTCAGATGATGTAGAGTCCGTTTGGGTGCAAATAAAAAAAAAGCAAAGGGCAAAAAGACATTGGTAGGAACCATATACAGATCCCCAAACAGCAGCCACATTGTAAATAAGGTATATATCAACAAATCATTGGAGCATGTAAAAATAAGAGAACAATAATTATGGGTGACTTTAGTCTTCATGTTGATTGATATCAGCAAGTTGTAAAGGGTAGCCCAGCAATTAATTTAAAGAGTGGGATTTTCTGGTCACGCTCACTCCAAAACCAGGAAATCACATCCAAGGTCAATGGACTTTCCATGGTTTGCCTCGCGCCCCCCCCGCCCCGCCCATTACAATTCCCATAGCAGGCAGGACAGGAAAATTCCCCCTGTAGAGTACATTACCCATGGTTTCCTGGGGGAATATGTCATGGAGCCAAGCAGGGAAAAGGTTATTTTGAATCTGGTGATGAGTAAGCTTAATAGCTGACCTCAGAGTAAAAGATGCCCTCGGAAGTAGTGATCATAACATAATTACTCATGACTACAATATACAGCTCTGTGCAGGCCTCGATCTAATTTTCATCCTAATGTTTACATAGACTGATTACTTGACTGGAATATAACTGACTCATAAGATATGCATGACATTTTACTGATAGAGTCATAGGTTATAGTGAACATCTGCAGTCAGGATCACAGGTAGTAGTGAATGTCCAGTACAGAGGTTTCACCTTTTATCTTCCAGCCTTACACACGGTGTCATAGGCCAGAATATGAGGGCCATTCACGCGGCAGGATTTTCCAGTCCCACTGCAGTAAACGGAAATGGGCGCCAAATTCTCCGACTTCGCTGCAGCGGGAGTGTGGAATGAACGTGCCCATATAGTTTTACAGCAGAAAAAGAGGCCCTTCTGTCCATCGTGATATGATGCTATCGTGATGTCTCTATGTAATTTCTTAAAGGCACATGTCATCATCAGCATCAACATGAATACAATAACACACCATGCCAGTGTTTCAGGAGGCTTGATGTGCCACGTGGCACAGTGCCAGAATTTGCAAGATATGCAGCCTAGTAGGCCCAGTAGCTAAGCTGTAATAATAATCAGAGTTACCACTGCCCTTGGCTCTGGATCCTTCTTGGTCTCTGCTACAGATATTAGCCCCATCACATACAAATGCATAAGATAGGATGGCTTATTGCTTTATTGACAGGGTTGGCCATGTTGGCATCTGAACATGCAGTGAGGCCAGTCAGAGTGAGCGGGTGCTTGGATTTGCACCTTGGGCTGACTTCATATAAGCGCAAGTCTTCAACACCCAACAACATGGCAATTAAGGATCTACATTGGAATCCAGGAATGCTTACCGACTGTGAGGGTTTCCACACCATTGATGTGCCAATACCACAAGAAAGGTCTTTTCGCAAGATTCCCAGACAGCTGCCATGCTGCCTTAATCTTGGAGCCGCCCCAGTTCCCAAATATCTTCCCTCGGGGAAACACAGCCATCTCGGCTGACTGGAATTTTACCACCCTCCCACCACCACCACCACCGCCACGGGAAGTACAGCGGGCAAGGGGTGGACAATGAAAAGGTCCATCGACCTCGGGTGGGATTTTACAGTTTCAGGATGAGTGGGACCGTAAAATCCCACCCATAGGATCAGTGAGGAGGTGAACTTAAAGTATCATACAACCTATTGAAACTGATTTCCCATGGGACAGTATTTCCAAACTTTATCACCACATTCAACAGAACTATTCCATAAATAGTTCAAGCTCTTCAAATGCTTCCAACGTTTGAGATTGCCCCTATCTTTCTCCCCTCATGGACAGGCACACACACACACACACACACACACGTATGTAAACACTCACAAACACATGCACACGCTTGAATGTAGTCCAGTGTCACTCAGATTCCCCTCGATTTGGCGTAGGGTCATTCAGGCATGAAATATTGACTCTATTCTCTCTCCACAGATGCTGTCAGACCTGCTGAGATTTTTTTCTGTTTATGTACAGTAATTTGCTTTAACCTCCTGATTTTAGTTAAGCTTTACCAGAAGATTTTGACCTCATAGAAAGTCCGTCCAACAAATCGAAATTCTAGGCAAAAGTTATAGCCGAGCGCACAAGTTATAGAAGGAGTCTGAGGATCAGAGGCTGAGGGAAAGACATCCCAGATATGGCAGAGTTCCAGCAATTGCTAGCCCACTGGGGGTGGGAGCTTTAGTCAATTCCAGACTGTATCCCTAATCCTCCGCAAGTTTCAACCCTCTGCTATGTTACTACATGCCTTACACATTCAGATCACACAACTGGAGTTTGCGAAAATCCCTCGAGGGATTGGGGCCTATCGCAACTTAGACGCACGAGCGATTACTTATTGACTGCAGAAAGTAAGAACTTAAGTCCTGACTGCGGGATAGTAACAATGTTAATACTGTTCAAACTCTGGGAAAAGGGTTTAATCCAGGTTTACCTGTTAATTCAGATTGAAAGTGAACTTCAGAGTACGGATGGAAGAAGAAAGACTCTCATGTGAAGGGTCTGTGAGTTTGTTTCTTATGATTACATTCCGACCATATTGCCCCGATCAGAATCTTTAATATTCAGCAAGAGAGCTGAAGAATTATCTATCAGCCTTACCAATTAATTTAAGTATTTGACCCCCAAAAATGTCTGATGTTACCGGCTTTTGATAAGTTAAGGATGGCCCCTTCAGTGCAGATTTTTCTCGTTTTGAGACCTTGCTTTGTTAAATGTCGCAGATGCTTAAAGTTTTTTCTGGGACTGAGCTACAAAGAAAAATGTTTCTATAATATAGTGCAGCTTTAATATCCAGTGACAGCTGCATCAGGCTTAACAGCAACAAATTAAGAATGAAGTACGATCCAGAGCCTGAAAGTGAACCAGATGTTCTATCTCTTTGCTTTCCTATCAAGCAGCTCCATATGGTTTTGGGAAAGTGAGACAAACAGATCTGTCTGGGGCTGAGATGCATCGGTTTGATTGATGAAGGAACCTCAGATTTTTGATTATACATGCATTACAATTCACTTTGATACTGCCCATGTTACAATTGCTGCCTTTTTCAGACACCATTGCCTGGTTAGGTAGTTTGAAGGGAGACTAAAATGGTTTTCTAAAGTTTCCCTTCTGAGAGTCAAGAAAATAGTCCACTCGTTGAGTCTACAAATTGACTTCATAAACTTAATCCTGGGGTGCCTACCATGGGTAAGCTGATCATGGATGGCACAGTGGCACAGCTGCTGCCTCACAGCACCAGGGACCCAGGTTCGATTCCTGGCTTGGATCACTGTGTGGAGTTTGCGCATTCTCCCTGCGTCTATATGGGCTTCCTCCGGGTGCTCCGGTTTCCTCCCACAGATTGAAAGATGTGCTAGTTAGGTGCATTGACGATGCTAAATTCTCCCTCAGTGTACCCACACAGGCGCCAGAATGCGGCGACGAGGGGAATTTCACAGTAACTTCATTGCAGCATTACTTGTGACACTAATAGATAAACTTTTACTTTTAATCATTGGCTTCAGGACATTCTAGAGAGATTGAAGTCTCCGTACAAATGTATATTTTTCCTTCTCACTTTCTTCCTCATTTTGTTTACAAGCTTAGAACAGGCGACAGAATCCCTACAGTGCCAGGAGGAGGCCATTCGGCCCATTGAATCTGCGCTGATCACAATAGACTGAATGGTCTCTTTCTGCACTGTAGTGATTCTGTGATTCAAAAATAGGGAAATTGGATATTTCACATCCACCTGACCGGACTTTGCCTTAACATATCATGTTAACAACAGCTTAGCACTTCAGTACTGCAAGAAAGTGTCAGCTTTGATTTATTTGTTCAATTCCCAGTTTGGGTCATTGTTAGTGCAGAGTCTGCATGTTCTCCCCACGTCTGCATGGTTTTCTTTCTGGTGCTCTGATTTCCTCCCACAGTCCGAAAGATGTGCTGGTTAGGTGCATTGGCCATGCTGAATTCTCCCTCAGTGTACCCGAACAGTTGCTGGAGTGTGGCGACTGGGGCATTTTCACAGTAACTTCAGATACTGATTGTATCACAGCTTGATATGGCTCCTGCTCCGCCCAAGACCGCAAGAAACTACTAAAGATTGTGAATTTAGCCCAATCCATCATGCAAACCAGCCTCCCAGCCATTGACACAATTCCCACTGCCTCAGAAAAGCAGCCAGCATAATTAAGGACTCCACGCACCCTAGGCATTCCCTCTTCCACCTTCTTCTGTTGGGAAAAAGATACAAAAGAGATCACGTACCAACCGACTCAAGAACAGCTTCTTCCCTGCTGCCATCAGACTTCTGAATGGACCTACCACACACTAAGTTGATCTTTCTCTACACCCTAGCTATGACTGTAACACTACATTCTGCACTTTATCCTTTTCTTCTCTATAAATGGTATGTTTTGTCTGTATAGCACGCAAGAAACAATACTTTTCACTGTATCCCAATACATCTGACAATAATAAATCAAATCAAATCAAATGTAAGCCTACTTGTGACACTGAGAAATAAACTTTAAAATTAAAAAAAAGCTTAAACTGCCACTAACGTTGATCCTGAAACTAAATAAAGTTTTCTCGTGAAATGAAAATGGTAAATATTACAAACAAAGAACAGACTCTTGTGAAATTGCAATCTGACCTCAGGGTTCAGACAATGGATATAAACTACTTAGGTTTCACTTAAAAACTTTACGAAATTGTTGCAAGCCATCAGCTGGAATAATTGTCTTGTGAAAGCTCACAAGCTTCCATTTTTTTCTGAGCAATATTGTGAAATGATAATATATTTCTGTCACAGAAGAATGTTCACATCTGCTTTGTACATCTTAAAGTTGCTATTTGTTTCAGAAATGCGGCGTTATATCTATCTAAATGGTGAATGAAAGATATTGAAGCTACAATTCTCTCAGGGGAATATGTAACAGATTTCAAAATATACCATTTAGTCACGTATGGGTGAGTTTAGATGGAGCCCAAATGTATTTTTTTTTATTCATTCGTGGGGCATGGACACAGCTGGCTGGCCAGTGTTCATTGCCCATCTTTATAAAACCTGGATAAAAGCAAATTACTGCAGATGCTGGAATCTGAAACCAAAAGAGAAAATGCTGGAAAACCTGACTGACTGATTGGGTCACTGTCAGTGTGGAGACTGCACATTCTCCCCATGTCTGTGTGGGTTTTCTCTGGATGCTCTGGTTCCCTCCCACAGTCTCAAAGACGTGCTGGTTAGGTGCATTGGCCACGCTAAATTCTCCCTCAGTGTACCCAAACAGACGCGGAGTGCAGTGACTAGGGGATTTTTACAGTTAGCAACAAAGCTGACAAAGGGTCATCTGGACTTAAAACGTCAGCTCTTTTCTCTCCTAACAGTTGCTGCCAGATCTGCTGAGATTTTCCAGCACTTTCTCTTTTGATTGCCCATCCCTAGTTGCCCGAGGGCAGTTGAGCATCAACCGCATTGCTGTGGCTCTGGAGTCACATGTAGGCCAGACCAGGTAAGGACGGCAGATTTCCTTCCCCAAAGGACGTTCGTGGACCAGATGGGATTTTCCGAAAATTGACAATGGTCATCAGTACTGTTTTAATTCCAGATATTTTTTACTGAATTCAAATCCCACCATCTGCTGCGGTGGGATTCGAACCCGGGTCCCCCAGAGCAGTAGTTGAGTTTCTGGATTGATAGTCCAGCAATAATACCACCAGTCCATTGCCTCTCAGGGCACCTTGAGATAGGGAAGTCAGGGGTGGGGACAGGAGGAATCAATAGTGTTGAGCATTTGTTGGGCACAGGATCACTTGCACTGATATCATTGAGCAGCCTGTCAAGGTTGGGTGTTGTAGACACAGGAGGAGGCTCATCCCTGCTCCATCATTCAGCTGGCATGCACCTCACACCATTTACCTACCTTAACTCTGTATTCCTAAATGCCCTTCCCTGGCAAAAAAAAATCCATCTCAAGTCTTAAAGATTCCAATTGATTCAGCATTCTCAACCTGTTTCGGGAAAAGCATTTAAAATCAGAGGTGGGACATGTGGTGTGATAAGACCACATCTGGAGTACTGCATACAATTCTCATCACCTTGCTATAGGAAGGATGTTATTAAACTGGAAAGGGTGCAAAAAAGATTTACAAGGATGTTACTGGGACTGGAAGGTTTGAATTATAAGGAGAGGCTGGGTAGGCTGTGACTTTTTTCCCTGAAGCATAGAAGAATGGGAGAGGTGTCCTTATAAAATCATGAGGGGCAATTGATAAGGTGAATAGCCCAGGTCTTTTCCCCAGGGTAGGGGAGTCCAAAACTAGAGGGCATAGGTTTAAGGTGAGAGGTGAAAGATTTAAAAGGGGCAACTTTTTCACACAGAGGGTGGTGCCTGTATGGAATAAGATGCCAGAGGAGGTGGTAGAGGTGGGTACAATTATAACATTTAAAAGAAATTTGGAAAGGTACATGGATAAGAAAGGTTTAGAGGGATATGGGATCAGTTAAGTTGATTCTGGTTCTGGTTGGCATGGACAAGTTGGGCCAAAAGGCCTGTTTCCATGCTGTACATCTCTATAACCGTAAGAGGATTTCAGATTTTTGCCACCCTCTGTGTGGTGAAGTACGACTTGAATTCATTCTTAAATAGCCTGCCTCTTATTTGAAGACTAAGTCCCCTCCCTCATCCTTAGTTCAACCACTCAAGGAAGCAACAACATAAAGAAAAGTCCATTGTATTTAATTTTGTAAAAAAACATATTTAAGCATGCTGGCCATTTATGTTTCATAGTGTATTTTTCTGCAGATACTGTCAAATCAAGAATAGAACAAGCTTTCAGTCATGTGTGTAAGAATATGATCCAAAGGTGGTTTTGTAGACGCAGGAGTAGTAGTTTCAGTTGTACGGCAATGCTCCAAGGAGGTTTTTTAATTCTAACCGTCCCAGCTTCTGTTCACCCGTGATGGAGTGGCTGCAAACCACATCTTGAGAACGAGGTCACTTGCAAGTTTACGGCATGGTATCTTTCCCTTTAAGAGCACTGCCCTGTCATCTGTCCCAATTGGTCAATGGGTGTTGGAACTGCCCAAATGTACTTTCATCGAGATAACCAATTCCTTTTCTGCATGGATGACCTGAGACTGAGACCTTTAGGAGAACTGGCAATGGAACTCACACTGGCTGCCTACCCAGAGGAGGTTGGATTGAGGTTTTACACCATTTCACACCCACACCTCGAAGGAGTTTTAACGCCTTTCTTCTGCGCTATAAAGTTTGCACATTCTCCCCATGTCTGCGTGGGTTTCCTTTGGATGTTCCAGTTTCCTCCCACAGTCCGAAGGATGTGTTGGTTATGTTGATTGGCTAGATTAACCCTTAGCGTCAGGGGATTAGCAGGGTAAATGAGTGGTTACAGGGATAGGATTTGGGTAGGATTGTGGTTGGTGTGGAATCGATGGGCCAAATGGCCTCCCCTGCACTGTAGGGATTCCCTGATTCTAATCGTATGACCAGCGCCTAAGCCAACAGTCAAGACAGATAATCTGATCATCTATTTAATGGCTGTTTATGGGACCTTGCTATGTACAAATTGAGAGTCACATTTCTTACTTTACAACAGTGACTACGCTCTTAAAATTTCTTCACTGGCTGTAAAGCGGATTTCCGAGGGCAAGGCTGGGATTTTCCAGCCCTTGCAGAACGGGTTTTCTTGTTGCAGAGACACTGAATACCGGTGGGATTTTCCAATCCAGCCAAGGTCGACGGCCATTTGCGTTGTTTGTCAGCCGCGCCATCGGGGGAGCCCACCTCGGAGAGTCACCTACATGGGACAAGAAGATCCCTCCAGTAGGGAAGACTGGAAATTGCCAGCCTCGGCCTATACACATCAAAGTTCCTTCTTTTCATTGGCAGAAGCCAGATCAACCAATGCTCGTCAGAATGAATTAATGGACGTTCTGTGTCTCTCAATTGGCTGAGAGATGTTGAACCAGCTAAATAACTGCAAAGGACATAAATCCACCTTAGAGAGCAGGAAATTAGGAAATTAAACACAGTGGTGTACTTGTATTGCCTGGTTCAGTGACAGGACCACTTCCAGAATAGGAAAAACTGATTTATAGGCCCAGATGTCCAGAACCAAACAGTCTGCTGTTGTGGGGAGACCTGATAGAGGTCTACAAAGTTATGAGGGGCATAGACTGGGTGGATAGTCAGAGGCTTTTTACCAATGTGGAAACTTTGTGAGGGGCACAGAAAGAGTAAGTTTTCCAAAGGATGGAAGTGTCAATTACAAGGGGTGCAGGTTCAAGGTGAGAGGGGGAAAGTTGAAGAGAGATGTACGGGGGAAGTTTTTCACACAGAGAATGGTGGGAGTCTGGAACACGCTGCCAGAGGAGGTGGTGGAAACAGGCACATTAACAACATTTAAGAGGCATCTGGATGGGTTCATGAATGAGTAGGGAATAGACAGATACAGATAAAGATTTCTTTTAGTTTAATTAAGGCATCATGATTGGCACAAGGAAGGAGGACCAAAGGCCCTCTGTTTTGTTCTTTTCTCTTTGTGTGTGAGAGCGTTTTGAAATCAGAAACAAATTTCAACATTTTTAAAGCCAGAATTTCGTTGTTGTCCACTTTTATAGGTTGCATCGAAAATGATAAATGAAATTCTTGGTTAATACTTCCCCACGCCGTGCTTCTAATTAATGATTCAGCTGTGAAAATCTTGCAGGGGATTAAACGCTCAGCTAACCAGCACCTCAGGAGCTTTTCATGAGTTTATTGATGACTATTTAAAGTTCTTCTGAGCCCAGGACTTCAGCTGAATGATAGGCAGAAAAACCTGGGCAACATTCAGGCTTGGGCTGATACGTGGCAAGGAACATTCACACCACACAAGTGCCAGGCAACTACCGTCTCCAACAAGAAATAATCCCTCCATGGCATTCAATGACATTCCCATCACTGAAACCCCCATTTCGGGGTGGCATGGTGGCACAGTGGTTAGCACCGCTGCCCCACAACGCCAGGGACCCGGGTTCAAATTCAGCCTCGGTCATTACAGAGTTTGCACATTCTCCCCGTGTCTGTGTGAGTTTCCCCCAGGAGCTCCCACAGTCCAAAGATGTGCAGGTTATGTTGATTGGTCATGCTAAATTGACTCGAGTGTCAGGGGGACTGACTAGGTAAATATATGGGGTAATGGAAATAAGGCCTGGGCGGAACTATGGGCAGTGCAGACTCGATGGGCTGAATGGCCTCCTTCTGCACTGTCGGATTCTGTGATTCTACCAACGTCCTTGAGATTCCCATGACCAGAATCTGAACTAGACCAGCCATCTAAATGCTGTGGCTACCAGAGCAGGTCAGAGTCTGGGAATCCTGCTGTGAGTAACTCACCTCCTGACTCCCCAAAGCTTGTCCACCATCTACAAGGCACAATACTCTCCAATTGCCTGGATGGGTGCAGCTCCAGCAAGATACAAGAAACTTGACATCATCCAGGACAAAGCACCCACTTGATTGGCACCCCATCCACCTTAAACATTCACTCCTTCCACACTGATGTGCAATGGCTGCAGTGTGTGCCATCTACATGATCATAGAATCACCATGGTGCAGAAGAGGCTATTTCACCAATCAAGTCTGCACCAACTCTCTAACGGAGTATCTTATCCAATCCGTCCTTCTCTCCTGCCCTATTCCTGTAACTCCACACATCTAACCTATACATCTTGGAACACGAAGGGGCAATTTAGCATGGCAATCCACCTAACCTGCACATCTTTGGACTGTGGGAGGAAACTGGAGCACCCGGAGGAAACCCAAGCAGACTCGGGGACAACGTAAAAACTCCAGGCAGACAATCATCCGAGGCTGGAATTGAACCCCGGTCCTTGATGCTGTGAGGCAGCCGTGCTAACCACTGTGCCACTGTAGCAAGGCTCCTTATACAATCTTCCAATCACAAAACCTCCACCCACTAAAAGGACAAAGGCAGCAAATGCATGGGAAGATGTAGGTTCCCTCCAAGCTGCACACCAGCTTGACTTGGAACTAACTCGATGGCTGTTCCTTCACTGGGTCAAAATCCTGGAACTCACTCCCTAACAGAGGGGATGTACCTACACCACAGGGACTGTGCCACCACATTTTCAAGGGAAATTAAGGATTTAAGGATGGGCAGTAATTTTTTTTTATTCACTCATGGGACATGGGTGTCACTAGCCGGCCAGCATTTATTGCCCATCCCTAGTTGCCCTTGAGAAAGTGGTGCGGAGCTGCCTTCTTGAATCGCTGCAATCTATGTGATGTGGGTTGACCCACAATACCATTCGGGAGGGAATTCCAGGATTTTGACTCAACAATTGCAAAGAAATGGCAATATATTTCCAAGTCAGGATGCTGAGTGGCTTGGAGGGGAACTTGCAGGTAGCGTTCTCACGTATCTGCTGCCCTTGTCCTTCTAGATGGAAGTGGTCGTGGGTTTGGAAGGTGCTGTCTGAGGATCTTTGGTGAATTGCTGCAGTGCATCTTGTAGATAGTGTACACTGCTGCTACTGAGCGTCGGTGCTGGAGGGAGTGGATGTTTGTTTAATCAGCAACAGCGACAACACCCCATGAAAGAATTAAAAAAAGTGCCAGTGAGCAGTAAGGTTATCTCAATGATAGTTGCTGGATGCCCCAAGTGGAGTTGGACTTCAGGACTTCCTTGCTACTGGCAGTGCTGAACCAGTCAATGCAACACATGCAGAAAACCTCTTGCCAAACGCATCCTCTGCCAAAGCATTTAACTGCCCCATCATTGACTTAACTCCAGTCAGATGGGTGAACAAATTCATGCCTTTTAATTATCCTCCAAGTGGAAAACTGCCACATTTTTACAATGAAAATCTCAGTGACAAAAGTATTAAAAGTTAATTTATTAGTGTCACAAGTAGGCTTACATGAACACTGCAATGAAGTTACTGTGAAAATCCCACACTCCGGTGCTTATTCGGGTACTGAGGGACAATTTAGCATGGTCAACGCACCTAACCAGCACATCTTTCGGACTGTGGGAGGAAACCCATGCAGACACAGGGAGAACATGCAGACTCCGCACAGACGGTGACCTAAGCCAGGAATCGAACCCGGGTCCCTGGCGCTGTGAGGCAGCAGTGCTAACCACTGTGCCACAATGCCGTCGCAAGCCTTAACCAGTTTTAAATGATCAATTTATTCCCCTTTTTTTGCCCCAAAAGGAGGAAGAATGAAGTGCTGAGACTTTTATTGTTTACCTATCCCTGCCGTTCTTAACGTGAAGCTGAAAGGAGCGACTCCCAGTATGTCCAAAAAAAAGCATCCACGCCAAAAGCATTGTGAAGCGAGTTGTTACTTACTGAGGGGTGAGACCACCAGGCTGACTGCAAAATGCTCAAACAGAGTTAGCCAGAGGATTAGCTTCTATTAGACACAAAAATAATTGGATTTGCTGTAAACAGTCAGTTAGTCTGGGAAATTACAGTATCTTCCAGAGAGGCGTAAAATCTTAACCTGTGTGATGGATGTTAAAGCAAATTAGATGCAGCGTTTCAATAATTGCGTGCAATATCTGTTTTCGTTCCAACGGTGACTCCACTCTTATCTACAGACACACACAGCAACAAGAATTAAAACAGCTACACATGGCATGGCCGGCAGTAATGCGAAATCCCTCAAACGTTCATCAAATTATGCAACCTAATCCTTCACTTCAGCTAGCCTCCGCTATAATAAATGACATTTTCATTTCCCATACAATTAATTCACTCCCGGGGGTATGATTACTGTCTCCGGTAGATTATGCGGCAAGCCAATCTTTTGGGCTCCTGCCTGAAATTTGCAGAGTTAATTTTCGCTGTCACTGCGTCGAGGACATTCTCAAAACTCACTGGGCTGAAGCTGAACCTCCCCAGTCTCCAACGTCGCGGTGGCAGTGGTTGGCATTGCTGCCTCACAGTGCCAGGGACCGGGGTTCGATTCCCAACTTGAGTCACTGCCTGTGCGGAGTTTGCACGTTCTCCCCATGTCTGCGTGGGTTTCCCCCGGGTGCTCCGGTTTCCTCCCACAGTCTAAAAGACATGCTGGTTAGGTGGAATGGCCATGCTTAACTCTCCCTCAGTGTACCCACTGTACAAGTACCAGGATGTTGCAACTAGGGGATTTTCACAGTAACTTCATTGCAGTGTTAATATAAGCGTACTTGTGACTAATAAATAAAACTTTAACTTTAAAGTGCATTATCTTATCCTACCTCATCCTTCATCATGTCTCAGTAATGGTCTCAAGCTGTATTATATGTCAGAAAAACTCCACTATTTCCATTGCAATTATTCCCCAAGACCACAATTCTAATTATAGGTGGTGCGGTGGCACAGTGGTCAGCACTGGCCAGGGACCAGAGTTCGATTCCAGCCTTGGGTCACTGTCTGCGTGGAATCTGCATGTTCTCCCCGTGTCTGCATGGGTTTCCTCTGGGTGCCCCATTTTCCTCCCAAAGTCCAAAGATGTGTGGGGTAGGTTGATTGGCCATGCTTATTTCTCCCTCAGTGTCCCAGGACACGTATGTTAGTGGGATTAGCTGGGTAAATGTGTGGGGTTACGGGGATAGGGCCTGGGTGTGATTGCGGTCAGTACAGGCTTGATGGGCCAAATGGCCCCCTTCTGCACTGTAGGGATTCTATGATTTAGATCTGAGCCACAAAACTTTATTAGGCTGCTTTGGCTGCAGAGTTTGCCTTCAAACGTTTTTGTCCCTTTTGACTCTAGCACCTTCACAAGTTGAAGTGTCATCTTGTTAGTTTAATTGTCTATCTTGCAGGCCAAGTTTAGGCCTTACATTGTAACAGCACAAACAGGGGTAGGTTATTCATCAGGACTCTGTGTCCATTCAACTGGATGTTGTCAACTCCCTTCAAAGAGTGCCTTCCCTCGACATTCAAGGACATTACTATTGGTGAATCTCTCACCAATAATAACCTGAGAGTCCCCATTGACTACAAAGTCATCAGGGCCTGTCGTATAAATGCCATGTCTATACTACAGCAGGTCGGAGGTTGGCTACTCTGGAGTGAGTGTCTCAACTTCAGCCTCCCCAAAGCCTTGTCACCATCTACAAGGCACAAGTCAGGAGTGTGGTGGGATGCCCTCTACTTGTCCCACTGCAGCATCCCTCAAAAATCAAAGAATCCCTACAGAAGGAGGCCATTTGGCCCATCAGGTCTGCACCGACAACATTTCCACTCAGCTCCTATCCCCATAATCCTACGTATTTACCTTGCAAATCCCCAACACCAGAATTTTCCAGCCCCGTCTGATACTCCATCACGCCAGTAGAGAAAGGTGTCGATGCAGAACACATCTGGAGAAACATGATGTGCAGATGTTGGGATTCATCTGGGCAAGGCCTCGGGGTTTCCTTCAGAGTTGGGGATAGAGGCTGTCAGCAATCCCGGGCCCAGCAGTGGGTGGGGAGGGTTGTGGGCGGGGAGCATCTCAAGGTGGAACTTCCAGATTCAGTGTCATTGAGTAGGTCCATCTTCCAGCCTCAGAGTTTTCCCAGAAATCCATCTCCATTTTCAAGAGGTCCATCTTCTCTGTGCAATACTGGGTCAATGATGTTGGACGCATTTTAAATATGGTGCCTGGATACAAGGGCGGACTTTGCACCATCAAACTTGCCCTGCCATGGAATACAACGCAAAATACTCTGTTGCGTAATGAATGAGGTTGGGGATGTAATGTATGGTATAGTTTGCCAACCTCCTTCACAGCAGGAGATGTTCGACATTCCCACCCCACCGCCACGGGGTTTATTCCCAGATGGGACAATTCCGCCCAAAGATTCGGGTCGGAATTTTGCTGTACCGTCCGCCACGGAAATTGTAACGGATGGGACACGGACCACTGTGGCGCAGTGGTTAGCACTGCTGCCTCACAGAAGCAGGGACCCAGGTTCGATTCCCAGCTTGGATCACTGTCTGCACATTCTCCTCACGTCTGCATGCGTTTCCTCTGGGTGCTCCAGTTTCCTGCCACAGTCCAAAGGTGTGCAGGTTAGGTGGATTGGCCACGCTAAATTGCCTCTTGGCGTCAGGAGGACTAGCTAGGGTAAATGCATGGGATTATGGGGATAAGTAGTAGATGGAATTGTGGTTGGTACAGACTCAATGGGCCCAATGGCCTCCTTCTGCACTGTAGGATTCGATGATTCTATGAAAAGGTCCATTGACCTCAGGCGGGATTTTCCGGATTTGGGAAGAGCGTGTCCGGAGGATCCCACCAACGGGCTGTAAATCTGCACCCTGTATGATAAAAGAAAGTCCTTGGGTTTTGCTGTGACATTTTTTCAATTTCACTCTATTTCAGGAAATTATGACTGACCCATTTAGCGAGAGTTTTTAATTAAAATTCTTTACAGCAAAACAACATGAAGCTTGTTATCTAAATAATGTCATCATTGGGTAACTGTTGTGTTCTAAAGTCATCATTGGCAGACACACTTAAAAGCTGTAGCACTCCAAAGCATTGACAATGTATTAAGCAGCACACATCTTATTGCCGATTGATAAATTCCATTTCCTGCATATTAAAACGCTGCAGGTGACAGCACTGATGTAACTAAAAAGCTAAATATTTCTCCACGGTTTTGTTACCCAAAGGCCTTACTTTTAGACGACATAATTCCCTCCATTTTTAGAAGGGTTTATCCTGGGGAATTTAAGACTCTCTGAACCAAATCTATGTCTTCAGTGATTATGGGATTTACCAAGAATTTATTAACCTTCAGCTATGGAGGATACGAGTATTTTTTACCCCAAAGCAATAATGACTTCTCTCAAAAGTATGGGGTTTGAAGATTCCTTGCTCCATAATTTAATTGAACATTGGCAAGACAAGTTCTGTTCCCTTGTGTAAGTCCTGCTCGTCGCCCAAGAAGGTGCGATGATGGTGGGTACGGAAATGTCAATGTCCAAACCCCCTGCACCCCCACCCGGTTATAGTTAAAGGGGGTCACATACTCACAAGGGGGACATTACAAGTTTGAACATCCAGGGAGCCACTCTATAAACCGTCTATGCCTCTTGCTCTCTTTGTCAAAGCTTTGACAAAGTGTCACCGGGACTCGAAATGTTAGCCCTTTTCTCTTCTTACAGATGTTGCCAGGCCTGCTGAGATTTTCCAGCATTTTCTCTTTTGGTTTCATTGGTGTTAACATAAGCCTATTTGTGACACTAACAAATATACTTTAAAACTTTAAAATTTAACTTTGAAATTATCAGTTGGGTTTGCAATACAACTCACTTCCATTTGCTAAAGATTGAATATATTCACCCGCAGTGACCTATCCTCCTCAGGCAAAAGAATATGTCTAACCGCTGCACCTTTATCAAATAAACAAAAACATGGAGGTATATTCACTATGGCAATGTCCTGAACAACATGCCAACAAGCACCCCTTTCTCATGGTGTAAAAAGTGTTGATCCCTTTGAAATTTGGTATTCTTGCACCTGTCCTGATGAGTGCAAGATGAAAAACTTCCATGGCATGTCTCCTTTCTCAGCAATAGCTTATCCCATTACATGCAGACAGCCGCTTTATAAACTGTCTGTCCCTCTTGCTCCCATAATGCTAAAGAATCAGGAAGAATTAACAAGGTAGGGGCAGAGAAAGGTTTTGAGGTTGATTCTCCCTTCCCGCTGCGCTGCTCTCACAGCCGGATTTTCCGGTGGTGCTTGCCCCCAAGAGCAGAAATTCCTGCCTGGAGTCAATGGATCTTTGCATGGTCTGCCGGATTTCCTGTCCAGCCTGCTATGATTCCCGTGGCAGGCGGGACGGGAAATTATTGCCCACCCGAGGTCAGAATTGAACCTGGGCCCTGGCGCCGTGAGAGAGCAGCACTAACCATTGTGCCACCATAAATGAGTGATCGAACACCAGCTCGAGTCCTCCCCCCCATAGATCAATGTGTCCTGTGGTAGCCAGCGCCACTGCATCGATCCCTCGGAATCTCCGTGGCAATTATTCGCAAGTTACACTTCTCTCCGACGGCAGCGATATTAATGCCAACGTTGTCTGGGCAACCACTCGCTGCTCCCAGCCCAATCTGCACACTGCAGCCATGAACGATCGGGCAGGAATCTGAGTGTTGTTGGCGCGTGGCCATCCTGCTGGGATTGGAAGCAATTCCGATACGGGAGGCCAGCGCATGAAAGTCATTCATGTGCTAAGCCGTTGGCAGAGCAGAGATTCCTGCCTTCTAACTGAAAACACTGGTGAGACGTGCAAAACATTCCACACAGAGACTTCAGAAAGGCACGGGAGCCAGGAAAGTCACGAGTTGGATTCTTTCCACACACTCTCCAGGTATACGTTGCCTCCTGTGCAGCTTCAGTTCAATACCTTTGCAACAAAATGAGCAAGACCGATCGTCCCACTGACTTGGAGGCAGGGGGCTATCAATCTAGGCCCCTAATCAGTCCACACATGACATTAATCCGTTCGAAATCTTTGTAGACTTGACATGGAGATTTATCTGCATATTTTGGATGGTCTGGGTAGGATTCCCTGAACAAATCGAGCTGCTTGGCTACCCTCCCAGTCCTTTATGGTCTGTTGCATGCAATCTTGGCTATGAATCCTCCTCATCCTCCAGCCCATCTGCCGGCCTTCAAACTTGCAGTATCGGATTAAGCGAGACCACCATTCAATGTCAGCGCTGGTGCGCTCCGCGCCACCGTCGAAAGGCAGGAGGGAAACGGAATCAAGCGATAGGGAAAAGGGGAAAGGGATGTTTTGAAGGTTCATGAGCTGTGAAGGTTGGAAGGGGCACTGTTTTATATTTCAGAACAATAAACTCCACGGTGCCTTCGACCAGGAAAGCGTGACTAACCCCACAGCGCTTGATTAAGGGATATCGGGAAAAAGATGTCTAAGCAATTGGAACAAAAAAACATGTGGGGTAATAGTAACCAGATGGGGGAGAGATAACATATCATCCATGCATGGCAGTCAGTAATATCTCTGGTAGCCCTTTCAAGTGGCATTGGAAAGCAGGATCTTTAATGCTTCCTCGATTTGTTTTCCCCTTTAACGTTCGCCTGAGATGTGTTGTGAAGTTTCACATCTGTGCTACTCTTTGCATTTTTTAATTCCTGATTTGAGCATCTGGTAACTGTTAACCTATCTACTCAACACGCATAAGAAATCTGTTTATACAAGTCGGATAAAGCAAATATTTAACCCTTCAAGGACTGTGAAAAGGCTGTTTGACGCACAGTCAATCACAGAATCCCTGCATCACCAGAAGGAAGCCATTCGGCCCAGCGAGTCTGTACCGACCACAATCCCACCCAGTCCCTATCCCCATAACCCCACACATTTACCCTGCCAAACCCCCTGACACTAAGGGGTAGATCAGCATGGCCAATCCACCCAACCCCTACATCTACACGTACATAAGTACATGGGACTTAGTAAGATTGAGGGTTGCAGGTAAGCCTAGTTGGTAGACATATGTTTGGCGCAACTTGTGGGCCGAAGGGCCTGTTTGTGCTGTAGTTTTTCTATGTTCTATCTTTGGACTGCGGGAGGAAACTGGGGCATGACCAAGGGCACACGAACGGCATTGTGTCCCAATCAGGAGGCCTCAATCTGATCTAAAACTGGGCTTTGGACTTCGATTCACTAATTGGAGTGAGTTACCTGTCATTGAGGTGCCTGGAGACTATATTTACAAGGGCAAAGTTCCCAAATGTCTTGCCTCACTTGCAGCAACTTGTAGGAGAGATGGAAGGGAAGACAGTGGTGAGGGGGAGTGAGGAATTAGTCATAGGCCGTGATGTGGAGCTGGGGAGGAGCATCACTCCACTGCCCCATCAACGAGCCACCCCCTCCAACCTCGCCCATGTACCCTCTCCCCCTCCCAATCCCATCCACATCTGGATTCAGCTTGGGTCACAGTCTGTGTGGAGTTTACAAATTCTCCTCATGTCTGCGTGGGTTTCCTCTGGTTTTCTCCCACAGTCCAAAGATGTACAGGTTAGGTTGCTTGGCCGTGCTAAAATTGCCCTTTTGTGTCATGAGAGGTGTAGGTTAGAGGGATTAGTGGGTAAATATGTACGGATATGGGAGTAGGGCCTGGGTGGGATTGTAGTTGGTGCAGACTTGATGGGCCGAATGACCTCTTTCTGCACTGTAGGGTTTCTAGATTCTATGATTCAAATCGAAAACTTCATTACCGTGGCCACAGGTGATGGGATCAATTTAACAGAGGGAAACTAAGATCACCATTTAGGTATCTTTGGACAACTGAGGTCAATACGTTAAAAAATATCACATGACCCAGTTTGGAGTTGAATGTCCTTCAGGTAACCCTGAAGACATTACCTCAGGAAATTGGCATGTATTATTTTCTCTGAGTGAGGACCAATTTCTCTTCCCTTGTGTTTTTTTTAAATTCTTTCATGGACTGTAGGTATCGTTGGCAAGGCCAAAATTTGTTGCCCAGTCTCCAAATGCCCTTGAACTGAATAGCTTGCTAGGTCACTTCAGAGGACAGTCAAGTGTCAACCACATCACTGTGGCTCTGGAGTTACATGAAGGCCAGACCAGGTAAGGAAGATAAATTTCCTTCATGAATTGGATGGACATCAAGTGAGGATAGCTGTCATGGAAGGTTGAGACTAGCTTTCAATTATAGACTTATTAATAGAATTCAATTGCCACCATCTGATATCTTTTTTTATTCATTCATGAGACATGGGTGTCGCTGGCTGGCCACCATTTATTGCCCATCCCGAGTTGTCCAAGGACAGTTGAGAGTCAACCACATTGCTGTGACGGTGAAGTCACATGTTGGCCAGAACATGTAAGAACGGTAGATTTCCTTCCCTAAAGGAAATAGTGAACTAGATCAGTTTTTCTCACATAGTCATCAGTAGAATTTTTATTGAATTCAAATAGCATCTTGCGTGGCAGGATTCGAACACAGGTCCCCAGAACATTAGTTGAGTTTCTGAATGAATAGTCCAGTGATAATGCCACTCAGCCATCACTTCCCACGCTGGGGTTTGAACCCATGTCCTCAATGCATGAGCTTTTATCAATCCAGTGACAATACCACTATGCTATCATCTCCCCCTCCATCATCTCCCACTTCCATAAAATAATCAGCACTGTAGGCTACTTTATAAAGTGCCATTGTGACTTTCAGGAATGCCCAATGTCATAGAACACAGAATGTCATAAAACACAGAAGAAGGCTCTTCTTCTGTGCCAGTCAAAGATAAACCACTATTCTAATCCCATTTGCCAGCACTTGTCCTACAGCAATATATGCCTTAGCATCGCAAACAACCAGTCACCCAAGGCCAGAATTGAACACAGCTCCCTGGCACATAGCTATGTTAACCACCATGCAATGAACTTTTAGGCTTTAAGTGTGCCAGTTATTCGTGTGCAAAGCAAGATCCCACAATCGGAGTGATGAATATCTTGTTCTTGAGTTGCATTGATTGAACTACTGTTTAGTACAACGCAAGAACTTCCCGCTTTCCAAAAAGGAGGAGAGTTCTCCAGTGAACTGGCCAAAATTTACCACTCCACCAATGCCTAAAAAACCGCCCAAATGATCTGGTCACTAGCCCATTACTCTTTGTGAGGTCTTGCTATGCGCAAATTGGTTGTTGTGCTGATTATATGAAATCAGTGACTACCATTCAATTGGTCAGGTTCAAATCCCGCCATGGCTGATGGTGGAATTTGAATTCAATTAAAAATATCTGGAATTAAGAATCTACTGATGACCACAAAACCATTGTCAGAAAAAACCACCCAGCTCACTATTGTCCTTTAGGGAAAGAAATCTGCCATCCTTATCTGGTCTGGCCTACATGTGATTTCAGAGTCACAGCAATGTGGTTGACTCTCAACTGCCTTGGACAACAAGGCATGGGCAATAAATGCTTCATTGGCTGCTGGTTAAACGCTTTGACGTATCCTGATAGTGTGAAAGGTGATCCTTTAATATTGGTAAAACTGCCCATTCAAACTCCGCTACGACTCTCACCAACTTTTTACAGATGTGCCATAGGAAGCATTCTTTCTGGTTGTATCACAGCTCGGTATGGCTCCCACTCTGCCCAAGATCACAAGAAACTACAAAGAGTTGTGAATGTAGCCCAGTCCATCTAGCAAACTGGCCTCCCAACCACTGACTCTACCTATGCTTCCCGCTGCCTCTGCAAAGCAGCCAGCATAGTCAAGGACCCCACCCATATCGGACATCCTCTCTTCCATCGGAAAAAAGATACAAAAGTCTGAGGTCACATACCAACCAATTCAAAAACAGGTTCTTCCCTGCTGCCATCGGACTTTTGAATGGACCTACCCTGCATTAAGCTAATCTTCCTCTACACCTAATCTATGATTGTAACACTACATTCTGTACCCTCTCCTTTCCTTCTTTATGAATGGTATGCTTTGTCTGTATAGTGCAAAAGAAACAATACTTTTCACTGTATGCTAAGACATGTGACAATAATAAATCAAATCAATTAAGGGGCCCTTTTCAAATATCCTGACCACAAGCTTTTGGATTCAAACCCCACTGTGAGGATGAAACTTCAGTACGTTACTGAGGAGGGACTGAGGAGTATTACTGGAGAAGCCACCTTAACGATGAGATATTAAACTAAGGCTTAGTCTGTCTTCTAGAGGTTCAAATACTCCATATTGAAGAAAAGAAGGGGAGTTCTAGCAATTGCCCTGGCCCACATATATCATGATGTGGAGATGCCGGCGTTGGACTGGGGTAAGCACAGTAAGAAGTCTCACAACACCAGGTTAAAGTCCAACAGGTTTATTCGGTAGCACAAGCCACAGATTTTTAGAGCACTGCTCCTCCATCAAGTGAGTGGGAGCTCTATTCACAAACAGAGCACACAAAGACACAAACGCAATTTACAAAATAATGTAATAATCACGGGCTTTCGGCCTCTGATCTTCGGGTCAGCATTCTCCAAGGCGGCCTTCACAACACACAATGCAGAATCGCTGAGCAGAACTTGATAGCCAAGTTCTGCACACATGAGGACGGTCTCAACAGGGATCTTGGGTTCATGTCACACTATGTGTAACCCCCACGACTTGCCTGGGTTTGCAAAATCTCACTAACTGTCCTGTCTGGAGACAATGCACATCTTTTTAACCTAGGCATAACCCTCTCTCCACGCACATTGTCTATATCTTTAAGACTTGATTACCTGTAAAGACTTGCATTCCAACCATTATCTTATAATTTGAGTTTGTGTCTTTATAAAAGCTAGTGGCTTGTGCTACCAAATAAACCTGTTGGACTTTAACTTGGCGTTGTGAGACTTCTTACCCATCATTATTCACTTGAACAATGCCTAAGAGGACTGATCTGGTAGATTTATTTTATTACTGTTTGTGGGATCTTGCTGTGTGCAAACTGAGTGCCATGCTTCCTATATTATAACAGTGACCACACTTCAAAAGTCTTTCATAGAATCCCTATAGTGCTGAAGGAGGCCATTTTGGCCCATCAAGTCTGCATTGACTCTTTGACAGAGCATTCTACCCAGGACCCCCTCCCCCTCCCCCAAATATTACCATAACCTATGTATTTACCCCACTAATCCCTCTTACCTACACATCTTGAAACACTAAAAGGGCAATTTATCATGGCACGGTGGCACAGTGGTTAGCAAAGTTGCCTCATAGCTTGGCTCGATTCCCGACTTGGGTCACTGTCTGTGCAGAGTCTGCAGGTTCTCCCCATGTCTGCGTGGGTTTCTTCTGGGTGCTCTGGCTTCTACCCATGGTCCAAAGATGTATGGGTAAGGTGCATCGGCCATGCTAAACTGCCTCTTAGTGTCTCAGGATGCATTGGTTAGAGGGATAAGCGTGGTAAATATACAGGATTACGGGATACATGGGATTGTTGATGGTGCAAACTCGATCGGCCAAATAGCCTCCTTCAACATTGTAGGGATTCTATGATTCTAGGAAACCCATGCAGACATGGGGAGAACGCACAGGTTTCGTACACACAGTGACCCAAGCCGGGAATTGAACCTGGGTCCCTGGTGCTGTGAGGCAGCAGTGCTAACCGCTGTGCTGCCGAATTAATGGCCCTTCCCCAGGAATCTTATCTGCCAAGAGCTGCCAGCTAATCAGTTACCCGCCCTCAGTTTAGTATAATTGCTGAGTATGAGGGTTGGAATTTTCCAGCTGGTCACACCAGTTTGATTTTCCAGTCGTGCCAATAGCACACCCCCATCGTGTGCTCAACGGGAAATGCTATTGACAACAACAGGATCAAAAGAGTTTGTATGTGTGCCAGTGCTTTTGCATATTGACTATATATCATTATAATGATACACAGGCACCAATCACTCATAAGGGATTGTGTAAACATGCTGTGGATTAATTTATTTAGATTGGACACACGAGAACAGATGTACATGGATAGAAAGCTTGAAAACATCAGCAGCAGCACAGGAATGTGTGTCTGTGTGTGTGTGTATGCGTGTGTATGAGTCTGCATGTGTGTGTGTGTATGTGTGCGTGTGCGTGTGTGTGCGTGTCTGTGTGTGTGTGTGTGTGTCTGTTTGTGTGTGTCTGTGTGTGTACGTGCGTGTGTGTGTGTTTGTGTGTGTCTGTGTCTGCGCTCTGTTCAAAAGGAAAAGCAAAGCTGAGGGGTGGCACTGGTTAGCACTGCTCCCTCACAGTGCTAGGGAGCCAGGTTCAATTCCTGGCTCGGGTCACTGTCTGTGTGGAGTTTGCACATTCTCCTCGTGTCTGCGTGGGTTTCCTCCAGGTGTTCCGGTTTCCTCCCACAGTCCAAGGATGTGCTGGTTAGGTTGATTGGCCATGGCAAATTGCCCGTTGGTGTCAGGGGGACTGGCAGCTCTGTCTGAGACCAGAACTCTCCATTCATCTGACGAAGGGGCAAACCCCGAAAGCTTGTGAGTTTACTATCAAATAAATTGGATGGACTTTAACCTGGTGTTGTGAGACTTCTTACTGTGTCAGGGGGGCTAGCAGGGTAAACACATGGGGCTATGGGGATAGGAATGGGCAGATTCGATGGGCCTCCTTCTGCACTGTAGGGATTCTATGAAGTATGATGGTACGATCTAAGATGGGATTGCATGACACACTTCCCTTCTAGTGATGTCATGCTGCTATCCCTTAAAGGTACATTACAACAAGAGAGACCAATTCTTTACTCGTCCCCAAGATGAAAAAGACACAACCGATGTAGGGCCAGGTAATCATTAAGCCACTTGGTGTGGTCAGTCCTTGTCACTTTCCCTGAGATTCAAATTCAAACAATATCAGTATGATAGTTGCAAATCCAAGCTTGCTCCTTGCAGGAACCCAGTTGCATTCAGGGAGCTGTGGCAGCTGTTGTCCTCGTGAATGCAGTGTGCTGATCACATTCCATTGCAATCTGGTGTGTAAACCACTTCCCTATTTTTAAGCATGTGATATAAATCACAGCGGTATGTGAAAATATAGGCTGCTGTATAAGCCAGTCTCCTATAGTCAGAGGTTTTGCAATCAGCTTTAAATATACCCCACAGAAAATAAAATTGAAGAGATCAGACTTACGATCAAGTCTATTTCGTTATGACTGAGTTTTTGTTCTCTGGTCCTGGGAATCTTAAACTCACTGAGAAAATTCCAAATGTCGTTAACTTCAACAGAGATGCAAATCAGGAAAGATGTACGATGGACAACTGATTAGATATTGTGGGCTTTGTACCATCATCCGACCTCTAAATGTTCTCCTTGCAGAGGTATTAGACCATGCTACTGGAGTGTTACCACCATTGATACCGGTGCCGGCAGGATTTTCCCATCCCGCTGCAGTGAACGGAGATCTGGCTGGGTGCCAAACTCTCCCACCTCGCTGCAGCGGGACTGTGGCGTGAACGGCCAGTAAGCTCACGCCCATTTATTTAGTTAACGATTGATAAAGCGGACAAGCAATTTCTGTCAGCTCCTGTCACCTTTTACGCATATTCAGCACTGTTTTAAACCGTTTTATTGAAATGCTTGATAAAAGCAAATTACTGCGGGTGCTGGAATCTGAAACCAAAAGAAAAAAATGCTGGAAAATCTCAGCAGGTCTGGCAGCATCCGTAAGGAGAGAAAAGAGTTGACGTTTCGAGTCCAGGTGACCCTTTGTCAAAGAGATTGCTGAGATTTTCCAGCATTTCTCTCCTTTGGTTATTGAAATGCTTGATATGCCTCTGCCAAAAGTGGCAACTTAACATTAGAAATGCAACATCTATTTTGTGTGTCATGCAAACCAGCCTTCCATTCATTGACTCTGTCCATACTTCTCGCTGCCTCGGCAAAGCAGTAGCATAATTAAGGACTCCCATGCACCCGGGACATTCTCTCTCCCGTTCTTCCGTCGAGAAAAAGATGTAAAAATCTGAGATCATGTACCAATTGACTCAAGAACAGTTGCTGCCATCAGACTTGTGAATGGACCTACCTCGCATTAAGCTGATCTTTCTCTACACCCTAGCTATGACTGTAACACTACATTTACAGTTGGGACAGTGGTGAGGAGACATTGCTTCACCCAAAGAGTGGTGAGGTGTGGAATTCATTACCACAAGAAGTGGTTGATGCCAAAACATTGAATGTATTAAAGAGGCAGCTGGATATAGCACTTGGGGAGAATGGACTCAAAGTTTATGGGGAGAAAGCAGGATTAGGCTTTGATCAGCCATGATCGTAATGAATGATGGAGCAGGCTCAAAGGGCCAAATGGCCTCCTCCTGCTCCTATCTTCTTTGTTTCTATTCTGCACTGTCTCCTTTCCTTCTCTATGAACGGTATGCTTTGCCTGCGTAGCGTGAAAGAAAGAAAACTGTTCACTGTATGCTAATGCATGTGACAATAATAAATCAAATCAAAAAATACTACGGAGAACAACTAATGTCTTTGAGTGGTTTCAAGATTGTGATTCCATCTCTGAGTTAAGATGATGTTCTCAAACCAGACGAATCTTGTATTTCTGCTTCGTATCATCAGAGTCCCGATGTTTCCAAGGCCTCCCCTCACTCAAGGGGGGTCTGTTATTCTATAAAACAGCTGCATTTTTATTGGAGCCATGAGTGTCAAGAGAGACCTTCACTGTTGTGGGTGTCCCCACTTCACAGAGGCATCAGAAGACGCCTCCATTGTAATCGGTCCTAGGTCTGTGTGTGAGGGGGAGAATGAGTAAGAGTAGCGCAGTTCAGCCCTCGGTCACATCGTTGGCTATGCCGATGACTGAGTTATGAATAAGCATTGTTCTAAATGAGCATTAAGTGCATACCAGTGACTGGTGCCACAGTGCGCAACGTGAGTTGGACCCCTGCCCACTTCTAGTCAGTTGGCAGAAAATCCAACTAAAGAGGTCAGCAACTGGAACCACGGTTTGGTAGCACAGTGGTTAACACTGCTGCCTCACAGTGCCAGGAACCCGTGTTCGATTACCGGCTTGGGTCACTGCCTGTGCAGAGTTTGCACGTTCTCCAAATTCTTAATTCCAGATATTTTTATTGAATTCAAATTCCACCATCTGCTGTGGCGGGATTCGATCCCAGGTTCCCAGAACATGAGAACATAGAACATAGAGCATTACAGCGCAGTACAGGCCCTTCGGCCCTCGATGTTGCAATGACCAGTGGAACCAATCTAATGACCCTCTGACCTAAACTATTCCAATGTTATCCACATGCCTATCCACTGACTATTTGAATGCCCTTAAAGTTGGCGAGTCCACAACTGCTGCAGGCAGGGCAGTAAGTTGAGCTTCTGTAAGTTGAGCTTCATTAGTCGAGCTTCTGGATACAGTAAGAAGTCTCACAACACCAGGTTAAAGCCCAACAGATTTATTTGGAATCACGAGCCTTCGGAGCTCTGTTCCCTCAACAGATCACCTAATGAAGCTCGTGATTCCAAATAAACCTGTTCAAATAAAACTTTAACCTGGTGTTGTGAGGGTTCTTGCTGTGCCCACCCCAATCCAACGCCGGCATCTCCATATTAGAGTTTCTGGATGAATAATCTAGCTATAATGCCACCAAGCCATCACCTCCCCTGGTCTACTTCATCCCATCTTATCAGTATTCTTTTTATTCCTTACTCCCTTATGTATTCATCTAGCTCTCCCTTAAGAATTCTGAACATTAGTTTAATTAGTGTCACAAGTACATTAACAAGGCAATGAAGTTACTGTGAAAATCCCCTAGATGCCACATTCCAGCACCTGTTTGGGTACACTGAGGGAGAATTTAGCATGGCCGATGCACCAAGCATGTCTTTTCGGACTGTGGGAGGAAACCAGAGGAAAACTGGGCATGGGGAGAATGTGCAGACCCCGCACAGACAGTGACCCATCCCTGGAATTGAACCTGGGTTCCCAGTGCTGTGAGGCAGCAGTGCTAACCATGCCGCCCATAACTTAATTAAATAATTAATGTTCTGTTATAATTCTCTTGTGCTTGGGTAAGACATTGGCTTGTGCGATGACATTTTAAACCTTAAGGGCCAGTGATGAAGGAAATCCTTATTGAAGTGGGAGGCCAATGCAAAATTCCAACTTGGCTGACATAACGTCAGTACTTCCATGGCTGTAGCTATCTGTTCTGAATATGTCAGCTTGCTCCCGGCTATCTATTCTAACAGAGGCACAGTCGTTTCGGATCATGTATCCCTGTAACATAAACTCATCCCGGACATTACTAAAACGCTATTGCGGCCCTGGAAGTGAAATCTGGCCGCGTATACAATATCTTTATTCTGGATACACCAATATTGCTTCCAGCAGCTTGTCCTCTTCTTGCTGTGCACTGAGAAACGCAGGATGCAAGATTATCCGGTACCCACAGAGCATCAAAAGTCCCTATAAGTATTATCTTCACACTATTAAATGGCAGAAAATAGGTTGTGAAAAGTGTCAGTCCCCAAAGACGCAGCCAACTGAATTTGTACTTTCAAAGTGACTCATTGTAGCTGACCAGCAAACTGAGGGGAGGCGATGGCCTGGGGGTATTATCGCTGGACTATTAATCCAGAAACTCAACTCATGTTCTGGGGACCTGGCTTCGAATTCCGCCACAGCAGAGGTGGAATGTGAACTCATTAAATAAAAAATATCTAGAATTAAGAATCTACTGATGACTGTGAAACCATTGTCGGAAAAACCCGTTTCTTTCACTAATATCCTTTAGGAAAGGAAATCTGTCACCCTTTACATGGTCACTCCTTCAAATGATTCCAGAGTCACAGCAAAGTGGATGACTCTCAACTGCCCTCGGGCAACTAGGGATGGGCAATGAATGCTGGCCAGGCAGCAACACCCATAAAAGACCAATCCTTCCAACTAAGATGAGGAGGAACTATTTTCCACAGAGGGTGTTGAAGCTGTGGAACTCACTGCCCCATCGGGCAGTGAATGGTTTATAGAGTCACAGAGGTTTATAACTATGGAAAGAGGCCCTTCAGCTCAACTTGCCCATGCCACCACTTTTTTAACCACTAAGCTAGACCCATATCCCTCTATACCCATCTTACCCATGTAACTGTCTAAATGCTTTTAAAAACACAAAATTTACCCACCTCTACTACAATCTCTGGCAGCTTGTTCCAGACACTCACCACCCTCTGTGTGAAAAAATTGCCCCTCTGGACCTTTTTGTATCTCTCCCCTTAAACATAAGTCCTCTAGTTTTCGACTCCCCTACTTTTGGGATAAGATATTGACTATCTAGCTGATCTATGCCCCTCATTATTTTATAGGCCTCTATAAGACCACCCCTAAGCCTCCTACACTCCAGAGAAAAAAGTCCCAGGCTACCCAGCCTCCATATAACTCAAGCCATTAAGTCCCGAAAGCGACCTAGTAAATCTTTACCGCACTCTTTCTAGTTTAATAATATCCCTTCTATAATAGGGTGACTGGAACTGTTCACAATATTCCAAGTGTGGCTTTACCAATGTCTTGTACAAGTTCAACAAGACATCCCAACTCCTGTATTCAATGTTCTGACCAATGAAACCAAGCATGCTGAATGCCTTCTTCACCACTCTGTCCATCTGTAACTCCACTTTCAAGGAGCTATGAACCTGTACCCAAAGATCTCTTTGTTCTGTAACTCTCCCCAATGCCCTACCATTAACTGAGTAAGTCCTACCCTGGTTCGATCTACCAAAATGCATCAACTTGCATTTATCTAAATTAAACTCCATCTGCCATTCATCAGCTAACTGGCCCAACTGATCAAGATCCCACTGCAATCTTAGATAACTTTCTCCCCTGTCCACAATGCCACTAATATTGGTGTTATCTGCAAACTTACAAACCATGCCAACTAAATTCTCATCCAAATCCTTAATATAAATGACAAATAACAGTGGACCAACACCGATCCCTGAGGCAAACCGCTGGTCACTGGCCTCCAGTTTGAAAAACAATACTCTAAACCACCCTCTGTCTTCTGTCATCCAGCCAATTTTGTATCCATTTCGCTACCTCACCATGGATCCCATGAGATTTAACCTTATTCAGCAACCTACCATGTGGTACCTCATCAAAGGTCTTGCTAAAGTCCATGCAGACAACGTTAACAGCCCTGCCCTCATCTACCTTCTTGGTTAACTCAAAAAACTCAATCGAATCTGTGAGACATGATTTTACACTCACAAAGCCATGCTGACTGTCCCTAATCAGGTCCCTGTGTCTCTAAATGCCTGTAGATTCTGTCTCTCAAAATACCTTCTAACAACTTACAACTACAGGCGTGTGGCTCACCAGCCTGTAGTTCCCAGGCTTTTCCCTGCAGCCTTTCTTCAACAAAGAAGGAGATAGATATGTTTCTGATTTTTAAAAAAATGGGTTAAAGGGATACAGGGAACATGCGGGGAGGTGGATTTTGATTTGATTTGATTTATCATTGTCACATGTATTAGCATACAATGAAAAGTATTTCCTGCGTGCTATACAGACAAAGCATTCCGTTCATAGAGAAGGAAAGGAGAGGGTGCAGAATGTAGTGATACAGTCATAGCTAGGGTGTAGAGAAAGATCAACTTAATGCAAGGTAGGTCCATTCAAAATTCTGACGGCAGCAGGGAAGAGCTGTTCTTGAGTCGGTTAGCACGTGACCTCAGGCTTTTGTATCTTTTTCCCGATGGAAAAAGGTGGAAGAGAGAAAGTCCGGGGTACGTGGGGCCTTTGATTATGCTGGCTGCTTTTCCAAGGCAGTGGGAAGTGTAGACAGAGTCAATGAATGGGCGGCTGGTTTGTATGATGGATTGGGCCACATTCATGACCTTTTGTCATTTCTTGCAGTCTTGGCCATACCGAGCTGTAATACAACCAGGAAGAATGCTAGAAATAATGCATTTGAGACCAGGGGAAGATCAGCCATGATCTGATTGAATAGTAGAGCAGGCTCCAAGGACTGAATTGCCTCCTTCTGCTCCTAACTGCTATGTTCCCTCCTTTCCAATTTGTGAGTGGCACAGTGGTTAGCACTGCTGCCTGATAGTGCTAGGGACCCCGGTTCAATTCTCGGCTAGGGTGACAGTATGGAGTTTGCACATTGTCCCCGTGTCTGGGTGGGTTTCCTCCAGGTGCTCCAGTTTCCTCCCAGAGTCCGAAGATGTGCAGGTTAGGTGAATCGGCCATGCTAAATTGCCCCTTTGTGTTTGGGGGGATTCGCTTGGGTTATGGGGTTATGGGGAAATGGCATGGGTGGGATTGTGGTCAGTGCTGGTCCAAATGGCCTGCTTTTGCACTGTGGGGAGTCTGTTCTATGGATTAAATGCACGACCATCCTCCAACCATCCCCCCTCCCCGACACACCCTCCCTCCCCCACAAACCACAGCTGCTCATACACCCTCCCTCACCCCAGGCTCTGCGTCAATGATATTCAAACTCTGATTGCTGGTTACATGCTGCACTAGCCATGTGATGGCTTGCAGAGAACGTCAGCCACCAGCTATATGCTTTGGACCCCTCTCCTTCTCGCTCTCTCTCTCTCTCTCTCTCTCTCTCTCCCTCTCTCTCTTTCTCTTTCTCTTTCTCGTTTGGTTTTTTGAATCTCCATCTGGGCTGTTGATGGTGTCCAGATGGAAAGCATTGCGCTGGATTCCTTCCAGTCCTAGCTGGCTGTGAGAGACAGGTGTAGGTTACAGTAAATGAACACCACTGCAACCCCATGAGGTAACACATTACAGAGTGAAACGCTCGCTGCCTCTCGAAAACAGAGCTGGACACCTTAGAAGCTGGTATTTCCTTCCTAGGATTTACAAACTTTTATTGGTTTCATCTGGAGGGCTGAAAGGATGTTAATTGTGCTAAATCTCTATTGCAGACAATCTACCGATGCGTCTTGATACTCCACCCCGTCACTTCCAAGCACCCAACTTCCATTTCAGTCAGTTTGGAACATTTGAGAACCGTGCCCCTATTTCTTATGTTCTTATGTGCTACTGGCTGGCTGTTACAGTTAACCTGAAATCTCTACTTCCCCTCATAAACCAAGACTTTTATAATTCATACAACTATTAGGGGCGGCACGGTGGCACAGTGGTTAGCACTCCTGCCTCACAGCGCCAGGGAACCGGGTTCGACTCCCAGCTCGGGTCACTGTCTGTGTGGAGTCTACATGTTCTCCCCGTGCCTGCGTGGGTTTCCTCCGGGTGCTCCGGTTTCCTCCCAGAGTCCAAAGATGTGCGGGTTAGGTGGATTGGCCATGCTAAATTGCCCCTTAGGGACAAGCTAGGGTAAATGCATGGGGTTATGGGTATAGGGCCTGGATGGGATTGTGGTCGGTGCATATTCAATGGGCTGAATGGCTTCCTCTTGCACTGTAGGACACGATGATTCTCTATGAAAGGCTGAACAAGCTCTTTTTGATTGGAAAGAGGAGGCTAGGGGAGCGGTGGTTGTGTGTGGGGGGTTGGGGGGGGGAATAGGGAGATCTAAAAGAGATTTATCAGATACGAAAAAAGATATAAACGTCTGGGGTCATGTACTAACCGACTCAAGAACAGCTTCTTCCCTCCTGCCAACAGACTTTTGAATGGTCCTGACTTATTATATTGGGTGGGATAGATAGATAGATAGATAGATAGATAGACAGACAGAAAGAAAGAAAGAAAGAAAGAAGACAGACTCAATGGGACGACTGGCCTAATTCTACTCTTATACCTTATGATCTTATTGCACAGTGGTCAGCACAGCTGATTCACAGGGGGGCAGGGACCCAGGTTCGATTCCTGGCTTGGGTCACTATCTGTGTGGATTCTGTACGTTCTCCTTGTGTCTGTGTGGGTTTCCTGCGGGAGTTCCAGTTTCCTTCCATAGACCAAAAGGTTAGGTGCGTTGGCCAGGATAAATTTTCCCTCAGTGTACCCAAACAGTGTACCCAAGTGGAGACTAGGGGATTTTCACAGTAACTACATTGTAGTGTTAATGTAAGCCTACTTGTAACATGAATAAATAAAGTTCAAAACTATATTAAGTTGATTTTTCTCCTCACCCTAGCTATGATTGTAAAACCACATTCTGCACTTTCTTCTTTCCTTCTCTATGAACGGTATGCACGCAAGAAGCAATACTTTTCACTATGTCCCAATACATGTGACAATAATAAATCAAATCAAATCAAATCAAAACTGAAAGACTAGGGGCGCAATCCTACCGGTCGTGCATGATGCGCTTCTGCTGCAGCAAATTTGGAGAATTTGGCAGCGACCCAAAGCTTCATTCTCTGCAGGCGTGAAGTGTGGTAAGATCCTGGCCTAGACGTTTGATAGGGTTGATGTAGGGAAAGCCTTTCTTGTGAGCGAGGTAAAAGCAAGGTAAGATGGTGACTAATAAATACAATCAGGAATTTGAAGGGAAACTTCTTAGCTAAAGAGCAAGATGAATGTGGAACTCACTATCAGAAAGAGTGGTTAAGTGAACAGAGGTGTATAATTGAGGGTCACTCAATATGGCTCAAAAGTATAAAAGGATTTATTGTTAATGATGAATATTTATTTATGAACAGAACTAATGAAGCCATTATTCTCCACTCTCTCCGATCTTCAACTGAGGATATGCGCCCTCGCACCTGATTGGCCTGTCTTCCCACCTCAGCACTCTATTGGCTCCGGCCTGATCACATGGTCCTCAGGGATTGCTCTCTTGGACGCCTGTGTGGAGTTTGCATGTTCTCCTCGTGTCTGTGTGGGATTCCATTCCTCCAGGTGCCCCGGTTTCCTCCCACATTCCAAAGATGTGCAGGTTAGGTGGATTGGCCACACTAAATTGTCCCTTGGTACTCCAAGGTTGGCTGGATTAGCCATGGGAAATGTATGGGCTTACAGGGATAGGGTGGAGGGGGGGTGGGGAGGAGAGGCCATGCATAAAATACTCTGTCAGAGAGTAGGTGTAGATTCAATAGGCCAATGACCTCTTGTGCATTATAGGGATTGTATGAAATCAGTCATCTAGAATTGACAGCACAGAATCAAGCCCAATTTGTCTCTGCCAGTGCTAATGCTCCACCTCATCCTCCTCACACCTAACTTCACCTCAGCCTATTATTGACAACAACAACTTGTATTGATATAGTGCCTGTGATATAATAAAATGTCCCAAGATGCTCCCCAGGAGTGTTCCCAAAGAAAATTTGGCAGCAAACCACATACAAAGACATCAGAGTAGATGATGAAACTAATCTTCGAGCTACCTTTTGAATGTACCTCCACTAGTCATCGCAGTTACTTCTAGTGTCCACCTTCCCTATTCACACAACTCTCTGGGTACAACGAGCTACACCAGAATTGGTTATTGTGTTTAGCGACTGTCTTATATCTATGTGCTGCAATTTTGAACTCCCCCAACAAGTGAGAATATCTCCATATTTGCCAATCAAATCCCTTCACAATTTTGAAGATTTCCATTAAGCTGTCTTCTTTTCAAGCTCCAATGTTATCAACCTTTCTAACTCTTCCCAGCTCTGCTATCATCCCTGTACTAAACTGTAAGGTAACGGGGGGAAACACTGTCTACAGTTTAAATGACATTACAATTATTGGCTTCAGCTTTAGCCAAGACTGCAAGAAACTACAAAGACTTGAGAACAAAGCTCAGTCCATCACTCAAACTATCCTCCCATCCATTGACTCTGTCTATACTTCCCACTGCCTCGGAAAAGCAGCCAGCATAACTAAGGACTCCACGCACCCCCGGACATTCTCTCTTCCACCTTCTTCCGTCGGGAAAAAAGATACAAAGATCTGAGATCATGTACCAACCAACTCAAGAACAGCTTCTTCCCAGCTGCCATCAGGCTTTTGGATGGTCCTACCTCGCATTAAGTTGATCTTTCTCTACACCCTAGCTATGACTGTAAACACTACATTCTGCACTCTCTCCCTTCCTTCGCTATGAACGGTACAGCGCGCAAGAAACAATACACATGACAATAATAAATCAAATCAAATCAAATTACAGTGTGCACACACAGAATGCCAAGATGATTGAGTATGCATTTATTTCGGAATGGCCTGATTATTCTGCCTGTGCAGTCAAGGATCTCTCGGGCAAAATGGATCAAGGAGCCCTCACCGACCATCTGAGTCACCAGACAGTCGCGTGAAGACAGCTATTTGATATGTTTGTCGTTATTACAGGTTAGGAGTCCAGACATCTAGTATGATGCTGTACAGCTTCGATTCCCGAGACGCAAATTGTAAAACACAGTAATACCTCCGGTAATCTGTATTTTCCAATCAACTTCTAAGGCTGAATTCCAAGGGGGATTTTGCATGTTTACGTTATTTAATGGCTTGTTATTTAGATTAGCAGGATGGACTCGCTGACATGTTTTCTTCAAAATATCGTGGGCTGGTTGATGCACTGAGTTCTGGGAACTGGGCAAGTGTCCAAGGCAGACAGATGGACTGAAACTTTATCTTCTTTGATGGTTGGAACGACTCCACCCTACCCCCCCCCACCGCACTCCCAACACCCCCCATCCTCCCTGTGCACTTTTCCAGTGTAAATGAAATGGACAACAGAGACCTTGAAATCCTCCGCCATGTAGTTTAAGAAGGAAATGACCAACTCAGTTGGACTGCAGGATGGACAATGAAGAAACGGTGTGAGCCAGAGACCAGTTGAAGTGTAAGGGCAAAGTTGTGATCCGTTCTGCCAAAGAAAAACCAAGGACGTGGAAACACTGGAAGGATTCAGTTTGGACGAATCATGGACTCATACAGTGCAAAAGAGGCCCTTCAGCCCATCTAACCTGCACTGACATATTAGAAACACCTGAATTCCCATCTGCCAGCACTTGGCCTAAAGCCCTGAATGTGCCAAGTGCTCATCCAGGTACTTCTTAAAAGATGTGAGGCAACCGTCCTCCGCCACCCTTCCAGGCAGCACATTCCAGAGCGTCACCATTGTCTGGGTAAAAACAGTTTTCCTCACATCCCCCCTAAACCTCCTGCCCCTCACCTTGAACCTATTGCCCTCATTGGTTGACCCCTCAACTAAGGGGAACAGTTGCTCCTTATGCACTCTGTCCATGTCTCTCATAAAACACCTCGATCAGGTCGCCCCCTCAGCCTTCTCTGCTCCAATGAAAACAACCCAACCTCTCTTCCTAACTTAAATGTTCCATCCCAGGTAGCATCCTGGTGAATCTCCTCTGCATCCCCTACTGTACAATCACATCCCTCCGATAATGTGGCAAAGAAGAAGCAGGTCTGGTCAGAAAGCCCATTAAGGAATCAGTCACTTGCTGTGTCAGTTATGGTTCAGTTGGGAGTACGCTTGCCTCTATGTTAGAAGATTGTGGGTTCAAATCCTACCCAGGAGTCTTGGATGAATAACTTACACTTACATTTTGGTGTTGTCCTGAGGGTTGGCTAAACTGCCCTGAAGGCACCATCACTCAAATGAAGTATCCTACCAAGGCAGAAAGTGCTGGAAAATCTCAGCAGGCCTGACAGCATCTGTGGAGAGAGAATGGAGCCCGTGTTTCGAGTCTGGATAACTCTTCATTACAAAGATTCATTTGGACTTGAAACATTCTCTATTCTCTCTCCACAGATGCTGTCAGGCCTGCTGAGATTTTCTGTTTTTGTTTCAGATTCTAGCATCCACAGTATTTTGCTTTTTTAAAGCAATGCCAGGAACCCGGGTTCGATTCCTGGCTTGGGTCACTGTGCGGAGTCTGCATGTTCTCCTTGTGTCTGCGTGGGATTCGTCTAGGTGCTCCGCTTTCCACCCACAGTCCAAAAGACATGTTGGTTAGGTGCATTGGCCATGCTAAATTTTCCATCAGTGTACCCGAACACGAACCAGAGTGTGGCAACTAGGGGATTTTCACAGTAACTTCATTGCAGTGTTAATGTAAGCCTTGCTTGCAACACTAACAAATAAACTTTAAAAATAAAAGGCCCTGTTTGCCTGCCATCTCTGATCTGATTTTGACTTGATTTGATTTGTTATTATCACATGTATTAACATATAATGAAAAGTATTGTTTCTTGCACTATACAGACAAAGCATACCGTTCATACAGAAGCAAAGGAGAGAGAGCAGAGTGTAGTGTTACAGTCATAGCTAGGGTGTAGAGAAAGATCAACTTAATGCAAAGTAAGTTTATTGAAAAGTCTGACAGCAGCAGGGAAGAAGCTGTCCTTGAGGCAGTTGGTACATGACATCAGACTTTTATATCTTTTTCCCGACGGAAGGAGATGGAAGAAAGTATGTCCGGGGTGCATGGAGTCCTCAGTTATGCTGGCTGCTTTTCCAAGGCAATGGATATGTAGATAGAGTCAATGGATGGGAGGCTGGTTTGCATGATGGACTGAGCTTCATTCATGACATTTTGTAGCTCCTTGCCATCTTGGGCAGAGCAGGAGACATACCAAGCCGTGATACAACCAGAAAGAATGTTTTCCATGATGCATCTGTAAAAATCAGGCATCATCCGAAATCCCAGAAAGGAGAACTTGGACTAAGGCACACTCATTAACATACAGAGGGACCTGGGCATGCAGGTCCACAGTTCCCTAAAAGTGGCAACGTAAGTGGCCACAGATTTCAGAAGGCATATGGCATGCTTGCTTTCATCGACTAGGGAATTCAATACAAGAGTTGGGAAATCATGTTGCGGCTATATAAAACCTTGATTAGGCCACATTTAGCGTATTGTGTGCAGTTCTGGTCACCAGAAGGATGTGGAAGCTTTAGAGAAAGTGCAAAGAAGGTTCACCAAGGTGTTGCCTGATCTCAAAGGTGTTGACTTGAGGTGAAGCTGAATGAACTAAGATTGTTTTCACTGGAAAGATGGAGGGGAGACCTGATCAAGGTCCACAAAGTTATAACAGGCATAGACAGGGTGGATAGTCAGAGGTCTTTTCCTAAGGTGGAAGTGTCAATTACAAGGGGGCAGAGGTTCGAGATGAGAGGGGGAAAGTTCAAGGGAGATATTCGGGGAAGTTTTTCACACAGCGAGTAGTGGATGCCTGGAATGCGCTGCCAGAGAAGGTGGTGGAAGCAGGCACATAGTAACATTTAAGAGGCATCTGGATGGGTACATGAATAGGGAGGGAATAGAGGGATATGGACCAAGTAAAGGTTTAGATTAGTTAGAGCATCATGATTGGCACAGGCTCAGAAGGCTGAAAGGCCTGTTCCTGTGCTGTCCTTTTCTTTGATCTTTGTTCGGTAAGTCAGCATAAAACTCTCTGGGAAAACTACTAGCCTGACAGAAAGACAATCCCCTGGCATGGTGGGATATCGAACAGCAATGAAGGAAGGTTAGAAGGGATTTTATAGAGATCAGGACTCGGCGCCGTGCTATAGACTGATCAGGCAAAAATAACTTGAGGGAGAAAAATTCAAAGAGGCCTTTCAGAGGCACACACGCAAGGATTACCTTAAAACTGAATGAACAAAAATAAGTACAAGGATTGCCTTGGGCAGCACAGTGGTTAGGACTGCTGCCTCACAGTGCAAGGGACACAGGTTCAATTCCTGGCTTGGGTCACTGTCTGTGCAGAGTCTGCACATTCTCCCCATATCTGTGTGGGTTTCCTCTAGGCGCTCCGGTTTCCTCCCACAGGTTGAAAGACATGCTGGTTAGGTGCATTGGCCACGCTAAATTCTCCTTCAGTGTGGCCCGAACAGGTGCTGAAGTGTGGCGACTAGGGGATTTTCACAGTAACTTCATTGCAGTGTTAATGTAAGCCTACATGTAACAATAATAAAGAAACTTTCAACTTTAAAGCTAAGTAAAATATACTTCCTAGGTTGGGAAAGGAGACGAGGATACAAATAAAATTAAGAAGACAAATCAATAGCTGGCCACCGATAGCGCTAACAGATGGAGAACACCATCAAAATGGAAAGGGCTGTCAGATGTGCTACACCTCCATCAATGAGGTACATCAAAGTTTGTGAATACATTTGAGGCAACAATTAGAAATCATTCAAACTAATTAGGCGTGGAGAGTCACATGGAAATAATCAGATCCTTTGCAGTACAGAGATTAGAACAGAAGGTAGTGGACTGGTATGGCTGCAGTGGACTCTAACTTTAACATTACTGTGCATGTCTAAAATGCGTATAATAATACCCAAGTTAGCAGCAAAGACACCTGCACCTGATTTGAATATACATTCAGATTAGATCTAAGTTGGTCATCATGGGCCTTATTTCACTTCCATCTAGAAGGGCAAGGGCAGCAGGGGGGCACCACCACCTGCAGGTTCCCCTCCAAGACACTCACCATCCTGACTTGGAAACTTATCACCGTTCCTTCACGGTCACTGTGTCAAAATCCTGGAATTCCTTCCCCAACGGCATTGTGGGTCAACCCACAGCACGTGGACTGCAGCAATTCAAGAAGGCAGCTCACCACCACCTTCTCAAGGGCAACTAGGGATGGGCAATAAATGCTGGCCTAACCAGCGACGCCCATGTCCCACGACTGAATGAAAAGGGTCATGTGGGAATCCAGGACGATGTATTTTCATTGTAATGAGTGAACAATTAAATAGAATTGCATACAGCCAGAGGTAAAAATTGTCCAAATGATATTTGATATATGATATACCCTGGACATTCTCTCTTCCACCTTCTTCTGTCGGGAAAAAGATACAGAAGTCTGGGGTTCACGTACCAACCGACTCAAGACCAGCTTCTTCCTGCTGCCATCAGACTTTTGAATGGACCTACTTTGCACCAAGTTGATCTTTCTCTACACCCTAGCTATGACTGCAACACTACATTCCACACCCTCTCCTTTCCTTCTCTATGAACGGTATGTTTTGTCTGTATAGCACGCAAGAAACAATATTTTTCACTGTGTGTTAATACGTGTGACAATAGTAAACCAAATCAAAATCAAATCAAATTTATTGCGTCTTAGCCTCATTCAACATCTAATTATATAGTGAGTGGGGAGGAAGTCTGCGGAGGCGAGATTTCATTGACGGGTTCTCCTGTTTGGTTGATTTGTCCAAGTATGCTGATTCAACAAAAAGAAATATAGACTCAGGAAGAACATTAGCCTTGCCTAATGGTCTCATTAGTATTCAAATAATTTCATTACACGCAGTAGTATTTGATGCATATACAGGTTATCATGAATTACATCTGGGTGGTACGGCCTATTAACAATGTGGTGTGAGGTATAATCCTTTCACATCTGGGACTTCAATTTCAGATCTATCATGGCTGTTATAGGTCCCATGCAAAATGTGTTCTGGCATTCACACCTCAAGGACTATAGCAGACTTCCAAAAATAATACAGACACAGAGTTTGGAACTTATCCCCAGACCTTATTGATAAATTCAAGCCATGTTATTCCTTTGATATTTTATTCCAGTTGTATTTTGTGCTCGCATTTTTTTCCCCAAAGCATTATTAGTTTAAGAAAGCCTGTCTCGCAGTTCTTCATAGCCAGTCCCATTTCTCTGGGAGTCAGCCAGACAGCCCTCCCAACACATGTTCTCTCTTTCCTTCTCACCCTTTTGCAACACATCTGCAGATCTGTAGGGCGACACGGTGGCACAGTGGTTAGCACTGCTGCCTCACAGCTCCAGCGACGTGGGTTTGATTCCCAGCTTGGGTCGCTGTCTGTGCAGAGTCTGCACACAGTTCTCCCTGTGTCTGCGTGGGTTTCCTCTGGACGCTCTGCTATCCTCCACAGTCCAAAGATGCACAGATTAGGTTGATAGGCCATGCTAAATCGACCCTAGTGTCGGGGGATTAGCAGGATAAATATGTGGAGCTATGGGAATAGGGCCTAGGTGGGATTGTGGTGGGTGCAGACTCGATGGACCGAATGGCTTCCTTCTGCACTGTAGGTATTCTATTCTATGATCTGGGTTCTCACCTCTGAGCCAAAAAGGCATGGCTTCAAGTCACAGCCCAGGGAGCAATCTAGCCTGATGCTCCAGTGCAGTATTGAGGGGGTGTAGCACAGTCAGAGATGCCATGAGGGACTTACAGGCTGTTCCCACCAGTGGGATCTCCCGGACCTGCCAGTGGTGCCTGCCCACCATGAGTTCCCTCATGGAAGAGGGTGTAATCAATGGGAAACCTTGTTGACAGTGACGGGGCTGGAAGATTTTGATTTGGTTTGATTTATTATTGCGTTAATATACTGTGAAAAGTATTGTTTCTTGCACGCTATACCGACAAAGCATACCATTCATAGCGAAGGAAATAAGAGAGTGCAGAATGTAGTGATATGGTTGTAGTTAGGGTGTAGGGCAAGATCAACTTAATGCAAGGTAAGTCCATTCAAAAGTCTGATGGCAGCAGGGAAAAAGCGATTCTTGAGTGACCTCAGACTTTTATATCTTTTCCTCAATGGAAGAAGGTGCAAGAGAGATCATCTGGGGTGAGTGGGGTCCTTAATTATACTGGCTGCTTTGCAGAGGCAGCGGGAAATGTAGACAAAGCCAATGAATGGAAGATTGGTTTGCATGATGGATTGGGCTACATTCGTGACCTTTTATACTTTCTTGCAGTCTTGCGCAGAGCAGGAGCCATACCAAGTTGTAATACAAGCAGAAAGAATGCTTTCTACAGTGCATCTGTAAAAGTTGGTGAGAGTCGTAACTGACGTGCTAAATTTCCTTAGTCTTCTGAGAAAGTAGAGGCGTTGGTGCTGCTGCCAGCTAGTGGTGGGCCACCTCCATCACCACAATTGGGAAACACACCATGAAGGGTGTGGAAAATCCTTCCTGCCACCCTTTGCATGAGGCATTAACTTGAGGCCTTATTTGCTCTCTCTGGGGAACCTAAAAGATCCTTTTCTCATGTGTGCTCTGCCAGGTCCTTGGCTCAGTGTCTGCTGGTGTTTCATCCTGAGCCCTTTCCTTGGTCATTTGTATGTCAGTGGTGGTTTGTCATTGCCTTCCAACCTCAGGGGCTGGGCAAGGAGGTAGGTTCTAAAAGGTTCTAGAAAGGATATTATTAAACTAGAAAGAGTGCAGAAAAGATTTACTAGGATGCTACCAGGACTTGACAGTTTGAGTTATAAGGAGAGGCTGGATAGACTGGGACTTTTTTCTCTGGAGCTGAAGGGTGATCTTCTTGAGGTCTATAAAATAATGAGGGGCATAGATCAACTGGATAGTCAATATCTTTTCCCAAAGGGAGGGGAATCTGAAACTAGATGTTTAAGATGAGAAGAGGGAGATATAAATGGCCCAGAGGGGCAATTTTTTCACACAGAGGGCGGTGAGTGTCTGGAACAAGCTGCCAGAGGCAGTCATAGAGGCAGGTACAATTTTAAAAAACATTTTGACAGTTATATGGGTAAACTGGGCACAGAGAGATATGGGCCAAAAGTGGGCAATTGGGATTGGCTTATTGGTTAAAAAAAAATTCCCACTGAAAACAACAGTGTGATTTACTCCAGTTTCTACACAAATTTGACACTTAGAATTTTTGAGAGAATCACCCAGTGTAGAATCGTAGAATTCTACAGTGCAGAAGGGGTCATTCGGCCCATCAAGTCAGTACTGACCACTAACCCCATAACTCCATTTACCCTAGCTAGTCCCCCTGACACTAAGGGTCAATTTAGCACGGCCAATCCACCTAATCAGCACATCTTTGGATTGTGGGAGGAAACCGAAGCACCCGGAGGAAACCCACGCAGACACGGGGAGAACATGCAGACTCCGCACACACAGTGACCCAAGCCGGGAATTGAACCCGGGTCCCTGGCACTGTGAGGCAGCAGTGCTAACCACTGTGCCACCGTGTTGCACCCTCTCCTTTCCTTCTCCCTTATGTATTCTGTGAACGGTATGCTTTGTCTGCATAACTCGCAAGAAACAATACTTTTCGCTGTATCCCAACACATGCCACAATGATAAATCAAACCAAGATGATGATGAACTGAAGCAACTTGTTGTCATTGAGTTGCCTCAGTAAAACACAGGCGAGATCCTCTGGCCTCTCGTGTTTCCCGCCGATGGGAGATGGCGCACTGCTTGCTCGCGGTGGGGTTCTCTGGTCCCGCTGCTCTCAATGGGAATTCCCATTGACGTCACCCAATTCCAGCAGGAAACCTGTGGGCGGGGGTGCACTGCCAGCAGGACTGGAAAATCCTGCTGGCTTTAATGCCCAAGAATCTCGGCCTACATTTTTTTAAATTTCAGTTTTAAGTTGATTTATTAATGTCACAAGTAGGCTGTAGGCAGGGGTTTTCCTCTCAAGGCTATATATTGCCATTTAAGCTGATACAGAGGCTCGTGGAATGCTGTGCACCAATTTTTGAGACGTGACTTTATTTAACCAAGTAATCGAATGGGAGAATATGAGGGAAGTCCTGCCCTCAAGGTAAAGTACGCAGGCGACCCAATATCATTCTCCCATTCCATCACTTGGTTCAAGAAAGTCACATCTTAAAAATCAGTGCACAGCATTTCATGAGTTTCTGCATTAGATTAAGTGGCATTACACAACCTCGAGAGGCTTACATTAACACTGCAATGAAGTTACTGTGAAAATCCCATCGTTGCCACACTTCAGCGCCTGTTTGGGTACACTGAGGCAGAATTTAGCACGGCCAATGCACCCAACCAGCACATCTTTCATACTGTGGGAGGAATTCAGAGCACTCAGAGTAACCCATGCAGACACAGGGAGAACATGCAGGCTCCGCACAGACAGTGATCCAAGTCAGGAATCGAACCTGGGTCACTGGCACGGTGAGACAGGAGTGCTAACCACTGTGCCCCTGTGCTGCCCAGATACCTGCTGAACCTAAAGCCTGCTCAATCTTTTCCTTTAATCAGGGGTCTACTCCTGAACCTGGTCAGGGGATGTGTAATTCAGAGTCCACGATAATAGCAGAGGGGTATGTGTGCACCAGTTGGCCATCCTGGGCATGGGTACAAAGCACTGATGTGAGGAATTAATGAGAAGGAGAGGAATTACATGAATTAAAATAACATCTATTATGATTTTGACTCTGAAGCATACATTATTCATGCACTTCTGCAGGGATGTCTCGTGTAGCTTTTAAATCCTGTCAGATAAGATATGTGGCTCAAATTGACTTTTTTGACAATCTTGACACACACACACATACATACACACACACACACACTCACACACAAACACACACACACTCACACAAACACACACACACATACATACACACACACATACAGGCATTCATGCACACACACCATACACACACACACATACATTCACGCACACACACCATACACACACACACTCAAACACAAACACACACTCATACACACCACACACACACACACTCAAACACAAACACACACTCATACACACCACACACACACACACTCAAACACAAACACACACTCATACACACCACACACATATACACACACCACACACACATTCACGCACACACACTACACACACACATGCACACACTCACAGACATTCACTCACACACACATACACACACACACACTCACACACGTCCACCAACTATGTATTCATTTTCATGATAAGTGAACTTCGTGCAGGAAATAAATTGAATTTCTGACAAAGAGGACATTTTAAATGCCACATTTTCAGCTGGGGTGGGTTGTGCATTACTAGATAATGGAATATGGATGTCCTTCGCGAGTATGTTTATTTTTCAAATCAATAATACTTCCATTACACAATTGTCTTCAAAATAATGAAACTCGCTTTCCTCTTTCTGACCTTGCAGAGAAATCCAATACAATGTCCCCAAAGAGACTGATTTTTTTTTAAAAGTCTATAGATTGGAGAAACATAGCAGGTTCTGGCCGTTGAGTGATCATGACTAATCATATTATTCTTGTTATTTCAATCTCATATCTTTTAATCTCGCAGCTATAACCTCTGCTTCTTTCCTGCACTTTAATCATTCTTCTTCCTGTTGAAAATCGAATGAAGATTAAGTGCTCACTGCTGTGTGAAATACTGTATTGTGTGAACGAATGGAACGGGCTCCACCATCTTAGGGATTTTGTCCTAAACAACGCTGACCTGCAAATGGTAAGCAGGAAGTGTGTGGGCATGGCGGGGGGGGGGGTGTCTTCCAGGATATGCGGGCATGGGGGGGGTTGAACTATTTTTTAATCATCTTGTCATTTTGAAGTCCGAGGTAGCCTTGTTGATGCCATCAGCAAGGGTGGCACGATGGCACAGTGGGTAGCACCAGCTACCTAGGTTCAATTCCAGCCTTGGGTCACTGTCTTGCACGTTCTCCCTGTGTGGGTTTCCTCCAGTTTCCTCCCACAGAACAAAGATGTACAGATTAGGTGGATTAGACATGATAAATGTGTGAGGTTATGTGGATAGAGTGGGGCAGTGATATGATCCCTATTTTACCATTTTGATTCTAAGTGCTCAGTACATTTGAAACTGGTTTTAAAAGTCTAAAACTGACTTTTAGACCCGTTCTGAGACGCCCCCATACACATTTTGCCTGCAAAAATATCAGCGATTCCGAATCGTGCTGCACAAGCCTGTGGGCAAGTCATAAAGCGCCCAAAATCCTGCAGCTCTGATCGGTGCCTCCAACTGCGCATGCGCAGAAAAGAAATGATAGAATGTGGCTCCCTTGCCATATCCCTCCCAGGCTGGATAATGCCTCCCCCTGGCCCCCACAGACTCCCCAAACTAATGGTGGGCCCCTCCCCCCTTTCCCCCTCACTATTCTCATGCAGAGTGGCAGCAGACCCCCACTTCCCCAACCCCACCAATCTCAAATAGAAAGCCGTTGGGCCCACCTGCCCCCCCTTCTCCCCCCATGAACCTCAAGCAAAGAGACGTCGGACGCTCGGCACTTATCTCCTCACTAACTGGCCCGAATCGGACTTTTGTGGGACGTGTCTGTTTTGTGCTGATTCTGGATGGGAATTGGAATATTCAGAGCACGTGAAAGGCGCAATATAAAATGTTAGTCATTCTTTTCTAGAATTAGGAGATCTGAGTAACAGTCTACAAAATCTCACCAACTTTTACAGATGCACCATGGAAAGCACCCTTTCCGGATGTATCACAGCTTGGTGTGGTCCCTGCTCTGAGCAAGACTGCAAGAAACTACAAAGGGTGAACGTAGCCCAGCCTCCCATCCACTGAATCCGTCTGCACTTTCCGCTGTCTCAGAATAGTAGCCAGATAAATCAAGGACCCTACGTACCCCGAATATACTAGCCAAGATTTTATGAACTCACTCAGGCAAAGCTCGTAAAATCCTGCCTGATGTCAATGGAGGATTCTGTTCTGCGAGCTTCGCCTGCCCCGGAACTGGGGTAAAATTCCAGCCAGTAAAGTTCCAGCCGCTCCCTTCCACCTTCTTCCATCAGGAAAAAGAAACAAAAGTCTAAGATCATGCACCAACTGACTCAAGTACAGCTTTTTCCCTGCTGCCATCAGACCTTTGAATGAACCCACCCCATATATTAAGCTGATCTTTCTCTACACCCCATCTATGACTGTAACATTACATTTTGCACTCTCTGCTTTCCATCTCCCCTGTGTAATCTATAAACACTATATTATGTCTGCATTGCGCAGAAGAAGCAATGCTTTTCAATGTATCCCAATAGATGTAATAATAATAAATCAAATCAAATCAAAATCAAATCAATGCACACTTTCAGCTCCAACATCTCCAAGATTGTCTGTTCGTTATCCCCTTCTGCATTCAAATTATTGCTTGATTGCTGCTCTTCAAAAAGTACTTGTAAAACACTTTGAGAGATACTGAAAGGCATTTTATAAATTCAAATCCTTCTCCTTGTCCTACGTACTGAAACATATATAACTGGGATCATTGTGGCACAGTGGTTAGCACTGCTGCCTCACAATGCCAGGGACCCAGGTTCAATTTTTGGTTCAGGTCACTGTCTGTGTGGTGTTTGCACTTTCTCCCCGTGTCTGCATGGGTGCTCCGGTTTCCTCCCATACTCCAAAGATGCGCGGGTTAGGTTGATTGGCCATGCTAAATTGCCCCTCAGTGTCAGGGGAATTAGCAGGGTAAATGCACAGGGTTACAGGAATAGGATGTGGGTGGGATTGTAGTCAGTACAAACTCGATGGGCCAAATGGCCTCCTGCTGTACTGCTGCAATTCTATGATTCTATCAACCCTGTAAGAAGTCTGACAACACCAGGTTTAAGTCCAACCGATTCATTTGATAGTACACTCACAATCTTCTGGGGTTTGCCCCTTCGTCAGGTGAGTGGAGAGTTCTGGCCTCAGACAAAGCATATAACAGCACAGTTTACAGATTGCTGATTAGAATATGAGTCTTTACACCTAACCTGCTATTTAAGTCTTAAAGTGGCCAACAATGTGAGTGGAAGAAGCACTGAGCACAGGTTAAAGAGATGTGTATTGTCTCCAGACAGTACAGTAAGTGAGGTTTAGCAAACCCAGGCAAGTCATGGGGTTACAGATAATGGAACATGAACCCAAGATCCCGGTTGAGACCGTCCTCATGTGTGCGGAACTTGGCTATCAGTCTCTGTTCAGCGACTCTGCGCTGTCGTGTGTCATGAAGGTCGCCTTGGAAAACGCTTACCTGAAGGTCAGAGGCCGAATGCCCGTGACCGCTGAAGTGTTCGCCAACAGGAAGGGAACAGTCTTGCCTGGTGATTGTCGAGCGATGTTCATTCATCCGTTGTCGTAGCATCTGCATGGTCTCCCCAATGTACCATGCTTCAGGACATCCTTTCCTGCAGCGTATCAGGTAGATAATGTTGGCCGAGTTGCAAGAGTATGTACCGTGTACCTGGTGGATGGTATTCTCACGTGTGATGATGGTATCCATGTCGATGATCCGGTATGTCTTGCAGAGGTTGCTGTGGCAGGGTTGTGTGGTATTGTGGTCACTGTTCTCCTGAAGGCTGGGTAGTTTGCTGTGAACAATGGTCTGTTTGAGGTTGTGTGGTTGTCTGAAGGCAAGAAGTGGGGGTGTGGGGATGGCCCTGGCGAGATGTTCGTCTTCATCAGTGATATATTGAAGACTCCGGAGAAGATGTTGTAGCTTCTCTGCTCCGGGGAAGTACTAGGTGATGAAGGGTACTCTGTCCACCGTGTCCCGTGTTTGTCTACTGAGGAGGTTGGTGCGGTTTTTCGCTATGGCGCATCGAAACTGTCGATCTATGAGTCGAGCGCCATATCCTGTTCTTATGAGGGCATCTTTCAGCATCTGGAGGTGTCTGTCACGATCCTCCTCATCTGAGCAGATCCTGTGTATACAGAGGGCTTGTCCATAGGGGACGGCTTCTTTAACATGTTTAGGGTGGAAGCTGGAGAAGTGGAGCATTGTGAGATTGTCTGTGGGCTTGCAGTACAGGGAGGTGCTGAGGTGACCGTCCTTGATGGAGATGCGTGTGTCCAAGAATGCAACCGATTCTGGAGAATAGTCCATGGTGAGACTGATGGTGGGATGGAACTTGTTGATGTTGTCATATAGTTGTTTCAGTGATTGTTCACCATGAGTCCAAAGGAAGAAAATGTCATCGATGTATCTAGTGTATAGCATCATGTTCATGTCGCACTATCTGTAACCCCCATGACTTGCCTGGGTTTGCTAAACCTCACTTACTGTACTGTCTGCAGACAATACACATCTCTTTAACCTGGGCTTAATGCTCCTTCCACTCACATTGTCGGCCACTTTAAGACTTGAATAGCAGGTTAGGTGTAAAGATTTGCATTCTAATCAGTAATCTGTGCTGTTATATGCTCTGTCTGAAGCCAGAACTCTCTATTCACCTGACGAAGGGGAAAACCCCGAAAGCTTGCGAATTTACTATCAAATAAATCGGTTGGACTTAAACCTGGTGTTGTCAGACTTCTTACTGTGTTTACCCCAGTCCAACACCGGCATCTCCACATCTATGAACCCTGTCAGAACTCACTGAAAGGCATTCACAAACTCAGCAATAAAGCAAAATGGTGGCCCTATCTCAGTGCGCCAAACCATTTCTGCTGGGCTCCTATTACACAGGGTTCTTAAATCAGATCTAAACACTTAAATACACAATCTTCATTCAAGCTTGAATGTTTCCCTAATTACCGCAATACCAAAGGAGATGGAGAGATTGTAAATAGCGATTCCATCTGTCTGCACACATGATCTATTAAGGATGCTTGTGGGTTTCAATCAAACTTCTTAGGTTCAGCGCAAAGTGAATAACGCAGATTCTCTTCACCTGTAGCTCATGTAAACATCCTCCTGACTAAGCTAAATAACTATCAGGGCCTTCTAAACATTGCATTTCGAAAGATAACCTGCAATGTTTCAGTCAGATTTGCAAAAGCTCTAATGAGACTTTGCCCAAATTTACTTTAAAAATACTGAGAGGGCTTGTTCAAAGTGGCAATGCCAAGTTTGTGAGAGATTATTTTCTCTTCAATCAAGTTTGACTTGATTTATTATTGTCACATGTATTAGCATACAGTGAAAAGTATTGTTTCTTGTGCGCTATACAAAGCATACCATTTATAGAGAAAGAAAAGAGAGGGTGCAGAATGTGGTGTTACAGTTATAGCTAGGGTGTAGAGAAAGATCAATTTAATGCGAGGTAGGTCCATTCAAAAGTCTGACGGCAGCAGGGAAGAAGCTGTTCTTGAGTCGGTTGGTATGTGACCTCAAACTTTTGTATCTTTTTCCCAATGGAAGAAGGTGGAAGAGAGTACGTCATCTGGCTAAAAGGATAAGTGGCATATTTTACCCCGGTGAAGGAGGAGATTTTATACAGAACAATAGTTAGAAGTGGAGCGGGATCCCCTTAAGGACAAAGTTGGGGATACAGGCTTAGTTAGGACTAGGCTAGAATACTTCACAAGTTCCTTGTGGCAGTGTATGAGAAAGAAGAGAAATCTGACAAAATATCTATTGAGTTGCAGGCAGCAGAGTCAATGATCGTGTAAACATTAGAGAGGAGCAGCCACTGGAAATATTGGCTTTGCTTAGGGGAGATAACTGATCCAGATGGCTTGCATCTCATGTTGCTAAAGGGGGTGGTAATTGTGGTGGCGTACCGGCACAGTGGTTAGCACTGCTGCTTCACAGCGCCAGGGAACCTGGTTCAATTCCAGTCTCGGGTGACTGTGCTGAGTTTGGAAATCCTCCCCGTGTCTGCGTGGGTTTCCTCCGGGTGCTCCAGTTTCCTCCCACACTCCAAAGATGTGCAGATTAGGTGGATTGACCATGTTGGATTGCCCCCTAATGTCAGGGGGATAAGCAGAACGCACCTGATGAAGGAGCAGTGCTTTGAAAGCTCGTGATTCCAAATAAACCTGTTGGACTTTAACCTGTTGACTGTGCCCTGTAAGAAGTCCAACACTGGCATCTCCACCTCTTAGTTAAGGCAGGCAAGCAAAAACTCTTCCCATTAGCTAATGGTAGAAGGACAAGGAAACTATAAGATTTGGTGCAAGAAACATAGAGGGAATGTGAGGGAAAACATTTTGTAGCGATGAGCGAAGGCAGCCTGGAATCCACTGCCCATGAGGGTGATGGAAGCAGAGACCATCAATGATTTCAAAGGGAGATTGGGCAGGAAATGAACTTGCAACTGGCGATCAAACGGGGGAGTGGGACTGACTGGGGAGCCACCATGTATTTGGTGGGCGAAGTGGTCCCCTTACTGTATTGTAAATGACTCTCTGACATTAAGTCGCCCTGGTTTCAAGTTACATGTGAGTAAGAGTTTGAGGTATCAAACTATTCAATGAAGCCTCATTTATGTAGCACCTTTGACGACCTACAAAAACTTTTTACAGCAAGCAACAGAATTTTAGAGTGTTGTCACTGCCGTAATTAGAAAATGCAGTGGGGAATTTGTAGACAGCAAGGTTCCATACATGGAGTGAGATAATGACTAAGAAAGTGATGCTGCTGAGGGATTTATATTGGCTAGCACTCCTATACTAATTTTCAAAAAAATATCATGGGGGTCCTTTTCTAGCCACGAAGATAGCAACAGCCTTGGTTTAATACCTCACATTCAAAATGCAGCATTGTATGGCACTGAGATGTTAGCAAAAAATTTATGCTCAAATCATAAAATCCTTACAGTGCAGAAGGAGGCCATTCAGTCTATTGTGTCCACACCAACTCTTACTCAGGTTTACCCCCGTAACCTGACGTATCTACCCCGCTAATTCCCCAAACACTTTAGGGGCAATTTAGCATGGCCAGTCCACCTAAGCTGCACCCAGACGAAACGGACAGGAGGACAATGTGCAAACTCCGCGCAGACAGTCACCCCGAGACCGGGATTGAACCCAGGTCCCTGGAGCTGTGAGGCAGCAGTGCGGGCCGCTGTGCCACCATGCCACCCATCCTTTAAGCTGAAAGCTTGACGTCTGCCAAAAACTAGTTCTATGCCAGGGTGTTGGCACGGTGCTCCCAAATCTGTACCAGTGTAACCCGACGTAATCCCCAAGGCTACCTTGCAATTTGACATCATGAAAGTTCCCAAATTAACAAGGCATGAGGTAATCGCTTAAAACATGCATGGAGCCTATTAATTACCATTCATTAAATGAGTCTTAGCATGAAAAATTCCAAAGATTTAATCTGCCCCATAGATCTTAGAGTGCTTGAGAAAAAAAAATATATAGTTATAAGCTTCGGTTGCTCAAAATTATTTCAACATCTGCCAAGTTTTTGCCTGCAGCTGCTTAACATTAGTTCTGAACATCATTATGCAAGGGGAATGAAGAACATCAGTAAGTTCAGTGAGCAAAATGATTAGCAAAAGAGTAAGTTTGCATCTTGAAGGCATCTTGGCCGGCTCCACGCTAACTTGTGAATCTATATGTGCCATAACAGCCACAATACCAATGTGCATTCACATAGCGCCTTTAAAATTGTGAAATGCCCCTCGACACTCTAAGGGCTCCATGAAAGAACTCTATGAAACACTGAGCCATGAAAGGAGATACTTTTTGCTGATGACCACAAGCTTGGTCTGGGCAGTAGGTTGCAAGGGCAGTCTTAAAAGGATGCAAGAGAGGAAGAAGGAGGGGGTAAGTTTAGTCAGGGAGTTGCAAAACTTATGGCCTTGACAGCTGAAGACATGATCACCATTGGCACGGTGATGAGAGTCAGGCATTTTCAACAGGCCAGGTTGGAGGAGCAACTCAGAGGGTTGTGGGCTTGCTAAGCTTAGAGGAGAAGGGCGAGAATTTTTAAATCACGGTATGACTCAAACTGGAGCTAATGCAGCTCAGTGAGAACGGAGGTGATGGGTGATTTTGATTTAATTTGATTTGATTGATTATCGTCACGTGTATTAACATAGAGTGAAAAGTATTGTTCCTCGTTCGCTATACAGACAAAGCATACTGTTCATAGAGAAGGAAAGGAGAGAGTGTAGGAAGTAATGTTACTCTAGCTAGGGTGTGGAGAACACAGTTTACAGAATGTGGGAGGCTGGGTAGGAGTACATTGGAACAGCCAAGTCAAGGCACAAAGAAGCCATGAGTAAGGGAAGACTGAGATTGAACAGTAACATTTGATTTGATTTATTATTGTCACGTGTATTGGCGTAAAGTAAAAAGTATTGCTTCTTGCAGCTGGTGCATGATCTTAGACTTTTATACATTTTTTTCCCGATGGAAGAAAGCGGAAGAGAGAATGTCCAGGATCCATGGGGTCCTTAATTATGCTGGCTGCTCTTCCGAAGCAGGGGGAAGTGTAGACATGTATTGGGATACAGTGAAAGGTATTGTTTTCTGTGCATTAGTACACAGTAAAAAATATTGTTTCTTGTTGATGATGTTGAGCTTCCGATTTGATTTGTTACTGTGTACTCATGATCCAAACTGGGAATCGAACCCGGGTCCCTGGTGCTATGAGGCAGCAGTGCTAACCACTGTGCCACCCAGAGTAACATAATGATAAAAGTAAAGAAGGTCAAAGCGCAGTGCACCACAGAGACAGGAAAAATGTCCTGGCTGTAAGGAGCCAGAGCAAAGTAGGAAAGAAGAGATTTTGATAGTGAAGATAAATATCTCGTTATGAGCAGTTATAAAGATGGGAAGAGGCTAGGCAAATGCAACCAGCTAGGATAGCATACAGTACAGGACCACACAAAGAAATTAGAACAGCACAGCACAGGAAATAGGCCCTTCAGCCTTACAAGCCTGTGCTGCCCATTTTAACACTCAGTGAGTGCCTTAATCAAGTCTTTCGTCCACAATAAAGAGGGTGCAAATTTAGGGAATTATATGTACACCAGATTAAGTGAGATCCAATTCAGGGACAATTTATTGACACCAATCAGCCTAAAAGGCATGTTTTTGGGATGCGGGACGAAACCGGAGCACCCGGAGAAAACCCACGCAAGCACAGGGAGAATGTGCAAACTCCCACAGACATTGATCCAAGCCGGAGATCTGACCCGGGTCCCTGTAACTGTACAGCAGACAGTGATAGTCACGGAGCTGACGTGTTGCCCGTCAATTGGTCCAGATTAAGTGTACACTAACGGATGTGAAGCACTCGGCAACTCTTGAAGCAACGTCCAAGAGCAACCCTCGCACGACTCACCAGGCGATAGAATTGAAGCAGTCCTTGAGATAGTTTATGGTACATTTAAGGGGAAGTGAAATACTCACACAAGGAAGAAAGGAACACATGTTTATGCTGATAGAGTTAGAGGAAGTGGAGTAGGGGGACACAGCAGATGCATCGATATCAATTGGTTGTGTCTAAGGACCTGTCTCTGTGCTTTACATTCAGTGTGATTCTATGTAATGAAACAGAGGTGACCAAAGCTGCTGTGTTAACAGTATTGGAGCTGCAATCAACTATGTAGAGGCAACTTGAAAAGTTTAGCAATGGCATCGTAACTGCAATGGTGTGAAGGCATGAGAAAACCTGATGTGAAAAGAAGGCGGAAATATCTGAGAAGAAATGTGGAAATGGTTAAGAAGGAAGGGACATCAAGAGATGTTAATTCTTTATTAATGCATGGATTTCGTTACGCTAAGTAGCCAAAATTTCCTGTGGTAAGAGCAGATGTTTTGTGAATTTGTACCTACTGTTTAAATTGGTGGCATAGTGGTTAGCACTGCTGCCTCTCAAAGCCAAGGGCCCAAGTTCGATTCCCAGCTTGGGTCACTGTCCGTGTGGAGTTTGCATATTCTCCCTGTGTTTGCTCTGGGTGCTCCGGTTTCACCCGGAAGATGTGCTGTTTAGGTTCATTGGCCATTCTAAATTCTCCCTCAGTGTACCCAAGCAGGCACCGGAGTGTGGCAACTAGGGGATTTTCACAGCAACTTCACTGCAGTGTTAATGTAAGCCTACTTGTGACGCAAATAAATAAACTTTAATAATAGCGCAGAAAGGTTAGGGCATAATTGGACAATAGATATTGTATGACCACTTTCCAATAGGCCCACTGTTGTTTAATCTTGGGCCAGAATTTGCTGCCAAGATGACAAGGAGACTAATAGAACTTACCCTTATGTATAAACGCATCAAATCCAGGAGCGTGGTCAATACGCAGTTAAATTGTAAGTCACTTTCAAGGCTGTGCCACTCCGCACATTTGCTGTCTGCCTCACCCTTGGAATGCATTGACTGTCAGAAAGTTGTTGCATTTGCCTGGTAGAAATAAGCTAAGCTCCTGCATAAACGTAAGGCCAGCAATTAGCAGCCCAAGTACCCTAATAGCAATTTGACCATTCGTAATTAATGTCATTTAATCTCTCTGGTGCTGCAACTAAATTTTGCAAGTATGGTTTTGCATACCATCAGGTTGTAAACGTTCGGAGAAGATTTAAAAATATCAAATGTCACATTTTATTTGTCCTATAGGTCTTCTTTTCTCTTTTTCTTCTTCCACTCTTTTAAATTCTCTTTACTTCTCTTTCCCTACCTAATTTGATATTGAATTCACCTCCTTTACTCTCTTAATCCTTCTGCTGTTAATTTCCCTAACCCTTTTAGCTCATGATAAAGGAGATAGGTATCCTGTATTCTGCTCTGTTCACTCACGTTCCTGATGTTTTTAAAGTTTATTTATTAGTGTCACAAGTAAGGCTTACATTAACACTGCAATGAAGTTATTGTGAAAATCCCCCATCCGCCACACTCTGGCGCCTATTAGGGCACATTTAGCATGGCCAATGCACCCAATCAGCACATCTTTCGGACTGTGGGAGGAAACCGGAGCACCCAGAGGAAACCCACGCAGACACGGGGAGAACATGCAAACTCCACACAGACAGTGACCCAAGTCAGGACTCGAACCCAGGTCCCTGGCGCTGTGAGGGAGCAAAGCTAACCATTTTACTGCCACAAAGTCCATATTCCCTCATGATGCCATTGTTAGCTCAAACTTTCAGCGAATTTGTGTAGGCTGAAGAGTCCAGGGGAACCAGTCTAGTTCTTGGTTATTTTATGAGCAAGATCCCTGGAGACCCTTGAACTACCTGTCTGTTTTGCTTGGACTGCCTAACAGCGCAGTGGTTAGCACTGCTGCCTGACAATGCCAGAGACTCGGGTTCAATTCTGGCTTTGGGTGACTATCTATTCGGAGTTTGCATATTCTCCCCATGTCTGCGAGGGTTTCCTCCGGGTGCTCTGCTTTCCTTCCAAAGATATGCAGGTTAGGTGGATTGGCCATGCTAAATTGACCCTTAGGGTGGAATTTTCCCATCCTGCCCACCACGGGAATCATAGCGGGTGGGACATGGTCCATGCAAAAGTCTGCTGACCACAGGTGGGATTTTCCAGTCTTGGGGCAAGCGCAGCTGGAAAATCCCACTTTTAGTGTCTCAAGGTGTGTAAGTTAGTAGGATTAGCAGGCTAACTACACAAGTTTTAGGGGAGAGGGTCTGGGCAGCATTCTCCATTCGAGATTACATGTAGACTCAATGGGCTGAATGGCCTCCTTCGACACTGTTCAGAGTCTATGTCTGGTCCTACGATTAGATGCTCTGCGACTGCAGAATCTAATGTTTTATATTCTGTCCAGACGAGACAGATCCCCAAATGCTGATTAATGTCTAGGATCAAGTTGTAAAAGGGCCGACAGACAGTGTTAAGGGGCCAGAGGTGCAGAAGAGCCTAAATATAGACCAGCAGTAGATGGAAAGTTCAGTCACTGGTGTGACATGAATAAATAAAGAGGCCGTCACAAAACACGGCAGCATTGCTAGTTCGAGTACTTGGCTGGGGACAATCAGTCAATGACTAAAGTCTCACAGGCAGCTTTCGGCTTCAGTAGAGTTGAGGGAATAGTGACAAATTAAGGGAACAGCAAGAAAAAGTTGCATTGATATGGAACTTATAACATGACAAGACATTCCAAGATGTGAAATGCGACAGCGAGCCACATAGAGAGATATTAGAACCTGCAAGCAAAATCTTGGTCAAAGTGGTAGGTTTTACAGATCTTAATATGGGAGGTGGGAGAGGGAGAAAAGTAGAGAGGATGAGGGAGTGAGTCCCAGACTGCGCTGGTCCACGGTGCTGAAAGCACAGCTATTAATAAAGACGAAAAATAAATCAAGGGTGCCAGAATTGGAAAAGCACAGGTATCCTGGAAGGTTGGGGAGCTGGAGGAGGTTGGAAGGGTGATGGTGGGAGGGAGAAAGGGGAAAGGTGGTGGGATGGGTGGGGGACAAAGTCATTTGATTTGATTTGATTTGATTTGATAGTGATTCATAGAGTCATAGAGGTTTACAGCATGGAAACAGGCCATTCGGTCCAACTTGTCCATGCCGCCCTTTTTTTAAAACCCCTAAGCTAATCCCAATTGTCCACATTTGGCCCATATCCCTCTATACCCATCATACCCTTGTACATAAGCACATAAGAAATAGGAGCAGGAGTAGGCCATCTAGCCCTTCGAGCCTGCCCCGCCATTCAATAAGATCATGGCTGATCTGTCGCTGCTCAGTTCCACATTCCCGCTCTCTCCCCATAACCCTTAATCCCCTCGCTTATCAAAAACCCATCAACCCGCATCTTAAAAATATTTAGCGAGGCAGCCTCCACCACTTCAACGGGCAGAGAATTCCAGAGATTCACCACCCTTTGAGTGAAGAAGTTCCTCCTCAACTCCGTTCTAAACTGCCCCCCCTTTATCTTGAGGCTGTTCCCCCCAGTCCTACTGTCCTTTCTGAGCGGGAAGAGTCTCTCCATCTCTACCCTATCCATCCCATTCATCATCTTATATGTCTCAATGAGATCTCCCCTCATTCTTCTAAACTCTAACGAGTACAAGCCTAGTTTATTCAGCCTCTCCTCATAGCTCAACCCCCTCAACTCCGGTATCAGCCTAGTAAACCTCCTCTGCACTCCCTCCAAGGCCAATTTTAAAATACAAAATTATAGAGTCATAGAGGTTTATAGCATGGAAACATTTGATTTGATCTGAGTTGATTTGGTTTATTATTGTCACGTGCATTACTATTGTCACAGTGAAAAGTATTGTTTCTTGCACACTATACAGACAAAGCATAGCTTTCATATAGAATGAGAGGGTGCAGAATGTAGTTATAGCTAGAGTGTAGAGAAAGATCAATTTAATGTAAGGTAGGTCCATTCAAAAGTCTGATGACAGCAGGGAAGAAGCTGTTCTTGACTCAGTTGGCACGTGACTTCAGGTTTTTGTATCTTTTTCCCAATGGAAGAAGGTGGAAGAGAGAATGTGGAAGAGAGAATGTCCAGGGTGCTTGAGGTCCATGATTATGTTGACTGTTTTTCAGAGACTGCGAGAAGTGTAGACAGAGTCAATGGATGGGAGACTTGTTTGCATGATGGACTGAGCTTTTTCATGACCTTTTGTAGTTTCCTGTGGTCCTGGGCAGAGCAGGAGCCATACCAAGCTGTGATACAAACAGCAAGAATATTTTCTATGGTGCTTCTGTAAAAGTTGGTGAGAGTTTTAACAAATATGCTGAATTTGCTTAGCCTCCTGAGATAAGAGAGGCTTTAGCAGGCTTCCTTAACTATAGCATCAGCGTGGAGGGTCCAGGACTGGTTGTTGGTGATCTGGACATCCAGAAACTTGGTGAGATTTGAAAAAGAAGGTAAGGATACAGAATTATTGCTGGACCATGAGCCAATAAAAGTCAACAAGCACAGGGCAATGAGTGAAAAGGAATTGGTCTGGATACTGGCAGCAGAGTTTTGAATGAGTTTGAGATTTTATAGGATGGAAGGCAGTCGATGGGTCAGGAGGGCACTGAGATAGTCAAACTTTGTAGTTACAAAGACCAGCAGAGACAAGCCATCAGTAATTTCCCCAGGCATTCGACAGAAAGGCAGTGGCGATGGTTTAGTGTGCCACGTACACAGAGCAAGTATGTGCAACAAAAGCACACAGATGTAGGTTCTGGAAATGATCTTACCAGCTTTATGGCTTGCAGCTGCAAGCTTGTGTTCACAAGAACCGTTACACACTTCTTCTTTCCTGTAATTGAACAAAATACCATTGAGACTGGGGTTGGAGACGGGGGTGAATGTTTCTGCCTGTGGACAGTATGCACACTCTGTGCTCGTAATCCACCCACCCATAATATAAAATCATCCATAGACAACTCCAGAATCATTCTGACCAATAAACGCATGGAATGAACACTTCGATTCCCAGCCACAATGTGCTCATCCTGGTTTCATGAGAAAATAAATTCTAACTAAATTATAAAGGATGCAGAAGCAAACTCTTTATGTATCAATTTCATCCATGTGCCTTCATGTAAAAATATCCCTGCAGTATCAATACCTTGAGGATTACCATTGATCAGAACTAGATTAGCCATATAAACACTATGGTGATAACAGCAGGTCAGACGCTGGGAATCCTGCAGTGAGTAACTCACCTCCTGACTCCCTAAAGCCTATCCACCATCTACAAGGCACAATTTGGGAACACTCCCCATTTGCCTGGATGGGTGCAGCTCCAACAACACTCAAGAAGCTCGGCAACATCCAGGACAAAGCAGCTCACTTGATCAGCACCTCATTCACCACATTCACTCCTTCCATCAATGACACACACTGGCAGCGGTCTGTGCCACCCACAAGAAGAACTGTAGCAACTCATCGAGGCTCCTTCAGTAGTATCTTCCAAAACTGTGACCTCTGCCAACCAGACAAGAACAAGGGCAGCTGACACATGGGGACAGTACCACCTGCAAGTTCCACTCCAAGCTACACACAATCCAGACTTGGAAATATATCAGCCATTCCTTGACTGTGCTGGATCAGAAAGGGTTGTGATTTGATTTGATTTATTATTGTCACATGTATTAACATACAATGAAAAGTATTGTTTCTTGCGCGCTATACAGACAAAACATACCATTCATCGAGAAGGAAACAAGACAGTGCAGAATGTAGCGTTACAGTCATAGCTAGGGTGTAGAGAAAGATCAACTTAATGCAAGGTAAGTCTATTCAAAAGTCTTTTGTATCTTTTTCCTGATGGAAGAAGGTGGAAGAGAAAATGTCCAGCATGTGTGGAGTCCTTAATTATGTTGGCTGCTTTGCAAGGCACAGGAAGTGTAGACAGAGTCGATGGATGGGGGGCCATTTTGCGTGATGGATTGGGCTGCATTCATGGCCTTTTGTAGCTCCTTGTGGTCTTGGGTAGAGCAGGAACCCATCCCAAACTGTGATACAGCCAGAAAGAATGCTTTCTAATGGTGCACCTGTAAAAGTTAGTGAGAGTCATAGCTGACATGCCAAATTTCATTAGTCTTCTGAGAAAGAAGGCTAAGGAAATTTGGTGTCTGGGCCAACTTCCTCCAGAGCACTGAGCACACCCACATGCAAGGATAAACCTCAGAGGCCTCTGATTTGCGAAGGTTACGGGTGCCCTCTGCACCTAAGCCCATTCCCCACTCTCCTCCCCCGTCACCACCTTCCATACCACACTGATCGCTGTGTGTTGGAGGGTGAAGGAGGCATTGAGGCCTTTGCACTGAAGACTGAGAGGACTGAAGTGGGGCTATGAGGTTGTTACCACTGAGGCCCACACACCCTGACATTCATTGACCTCGTTGTGGTTACTGTGGACAGCTAAAGCCTCACATACTCTGGCGAAGTCAAGTTTCCAGCATTGTATGGCTGACCTGCACTGGACATCCTGGACCCATAGAGCACTGACTTTCTGCCCCCATACAGGGGTATCTTCCCTCCTCAGCCTCCCATCAGCCAGGTACAGTATGCCCCTCCTCACAGCGATGTGGCCAATGAGGATGTGCCTGGAGGCATCACTGACGTTAGACCTTCATCTCCCTTTCCAGACACCTTGATAGCTTGCACTGAAAGTGAGAATGGCCGGAGCCTTTTAAACATTTAAAGTTTATTTATTAGCCACAAGTAAGCTTACATTAACACTGCGATGAAGTTACTGTGAAAATCCTCGAGTCGTCACACACTGGCGCCTGTTTGGGTACACTGAGGGAGAATTTAGCACAGACAATGCACCCAACCAGCACGTCTTTCGGGTTGTGGGAGGAAAACGGAGCACCCAAAGGAAACCCAGGCAGGCATGGGGAGAATGTGCAAACTCGAGTTGAGAATTGAACCCAGCACTGTAAGGCAACAGTACTAACCCTGTGTCACACCGCTCCTTATTGGAAGGAGTTGGAGGAAGACTCCTGAGGTGGTGGATCGATGTCCAGGTGGGGAATGGGCCCCTCACATGTCAGAAGGAGGGCAGTTAAATTGAGGGACAGACGCTGTGAGCCTTTTCCCTCTGGGCTGCTGATACCCTGCACAGTCTGGGAATGAGGACAGGTGAGCTGCTGACAGTGATCGGAGCGTGCTGGACTGGTGTTTAAATATGGCACTGGGACTCTGTAACTGAGGGCAGGCTGGTGAATCAGCTGCAGGCCCACCAGGAGAGTTGGAGAGCAATGCGGTTGTGCATAATTAATGTGGTTCCAGGTACAGGAATCCCGTCATTCCGGCCAGTGGGACACCTGCTACCACACTTCGGGAGGGATCTTGTGGCCACCTTTCCCCCCAGGCCTGAAATTCCCGCCCAAGGTTAGCGGACCTCCGCCGAATTTTCTGTCTGACCCGTTACGATTCCCGCGGCGGGCAGGATGGGAAAATTCCGCCCTTAGTCTCAAAACGGGAGAACTCCGCCCTGTGAGTTTTGCATCGGAAGCTTTGCAAAACAGTAGCTTGCGTCGTTCTCAAAACTCAATGCTGGGAGCTGGGACAACATCACAATCGTGCTGCCAGATTCAGAGATTCGGAATGATTTACGGTGGAACCGACGTGTACCTTGCAAATCTGCTCTCACTGCGTGATCCTGTCGCTAAAGAAAATGGAAAGGCATGCACGTTATTAAGTAAACTTGACATTCCCCATCCTCAACAATGGTCCCATCTGTTAGAAATGGGTCACGTTTGAGGCCGCTTTTTTCACTAAATGTGTCTAATTGAGAATGAAAATTGAAAGCGGAGCTGTAACTACTCCAGGCTATTTAGCAAGGCCTTCGCACCAGGTGTTACACATTTTGCCTCTGTCTTGGATATTTCCTCCAGTTAGTGTTGCTGGTTTCTCCTTATAATCGGACCCAGGTCCTTCACAATCATTACCCATTAACCCAACCTGGAATATGCCAGCCGTGGTTCAGTTGGTTGCTCTCTGGCCACCGTGCCACCCTCAAGTGGGCACAGCGGTTAACACTGCTGCCCCACAGCACTGGGGACCCGGGTTCAATTCTGGCCTCGGGTCACTGTCTGTGTGGACTTTGCACATTCCCTCCGTGTCTGCATGGGTTATCTCCGGGTACTCCGGTTTCCTCCCATAGTCCAAAGATGTGCAATTGATTGGCCATGCTAATTTGCCCTAAAGGGTCAGGGGGCCTAGCAGGGTAAATACGTGGGGTTACAGGGATAGGGTCTGGATGGGATTGTTGTCGGTGTAGGCTTGATGAGCCAAATGGCCTCTTTCTGCACTGAAAGTATTCTATGAGTCACCAAGTCCTGGGTTGAAGTCCCACTCCAGGGTTTGAGCACAAAAATCAAGGCTGAATTCCAACACTGAGGGAGTGCTGCACAGTTGGAGGTGCCATCTTTCAGATGAGATGTTCTACCGAAACCACATCAGCCTGGTCAGGTGAATGTAAAAGGTTCTATGATACTTTTTGGCAGCACAGCAATGAAGTTATCCCTGGTGTACTAGGCCAGAATCCTCCAACCTCACTGGGGGCTGGGATTCTCCAGTCCTGCTGCAGTGAATGAAGATTTGGCTGAGCGTCAAATTCTCTGTTCTCATTGGCAGTGGTTGGCGGGGTTTATAAGATGGAAGAATCACAGCCCTAGTCAATATTTATCCCTCAATCAACATCACATAAAGAGATTTTCTGGTCATTATCACCTTGCTGTCTGGGGGACTTTGGCTGCCTCATTTCTGATGACGGTGAATACACTCCAAGGTACGTTTCGGGCTATAAGGTTCTTTGAGATAGCTGGCGCCTGTAAAAGATGTTATATAAAAGCAAGTCTCTCTCTTCCACGAAAACAGGTATAACCCAGGGATGGGTGACCCAGTGAGATGCCTTTCAAATATCACCAACCTCATGCAAACATTTCCCCAATCTGCTGAACACTGAACTCAGTTCATATTTTAATTACACACTCTGCAAGCTAACCCTGGGGCTAATGCTGGAGCAGCACAGTGGTTAGTATCGCTGCCAGGGACCGGGATTCGATTCCCGGCTTGGGTCACTGCCTGTGCGGAGTCTGCATGTTCTCCCCGTGTCTGCATGGGTTTCCTCCAGGTTCTCTGGTTTCCTCCCATAGTCTGAAAGATGTACTGATTAGGTGCATTGGCCGTGCTAAATTCTCCCTCAGTGTATCCGAACATGCGTCAGAGTGTGGCAACTAGGGGATTTTCACAATAACATCATTGCAGTGTTAATGTAAGTCTACTTGTGACACTAATAGATAATTTTAAAAACTGTAGTCCAGAAGCTGACCTACTTTGCAGTTGTGTGAATGAATGGGTAAACCTCCTGAGTAATTTGCACCACATTAAACTTTGGTCTTGTAAGCCAAAGTACTCGGTATCCATGTACTGAGCAGACTCTTCATGATTCCTCCTCAGTAGGGCTTCCTGTCTGGAATCTTTCTCTCCGCTATCTCAAGTGCAGCACTAGAGATCCTTGATGTCTCCTCATTCACTTCAGTCAGAGTTTCCTCAAGTTCTTCCACTGCATCCACAGCCCAAAGGCACTTGCCCTTTTAAGAGGTGTTGTCTACTCTTAAGTAGTCCTGGATTCCCAATTAGAACCAAGCCCACAACACCATTTCAGCCTCAGTATCATACAGTGCATTGACTCTGTCTATACGTCCCACATGTTTTGTCTATATAGCGCTCAAGAAACAATACTTTTCACTGTACATGTGGCAATAATGAATCAAATCAAAAGAAGAGTGCTTGAAACAAGCATGCACGATTAGAATTAGTAGGTGCCACCAATATTGTGTTGCCTACATTGATAATAACTGCCCTGCCCCATCCATTAAATGATAGCCCAGTGGTATTATCAGTAATCCAGAAACTCAGCTAATGTTCTGGGGACCCGGATTCGAATCCTGCCACAGCAGATAGTGGAATTTGAATTCAATTTAAAAAGTCTGGAATTAAGAATCTGCTGATGACTGTGAAACCATTGTCGATTGTCAGAAAAATCCACCTGGTTCACTCATAGCCTTTAGGGCAGGAAATCTGCCATCCTTACTCGATCTGGCCTATATGTGACTCCAGAGACACAGCAATGTAGTTGACTCTTAAATGCTCTCTGAAGTGGCCTAACAAGCCATTCAGTTCAACGAGGGATGGCAATAAATGCTGGTCCAGCCAGCGACGCCCATGTCCCACAAATGAAAAAAACAAAATGCCCATCTTCAAACACAAACCAATTTCCAGATTCATTGCTTCTCTGCTGTTCATTTCTACACATTTCAGATCACATTTGTCTCCAGTGAAAATTAATAGCCTCAATGATTAAGAATCGGGTGAAATGATGCGACGACAATAATCTCTCCCTCAATGTCAATAAAACGAAAGAGGTAGTTATCAGCTTCAGGAACCGAGGTGGAGGACATGCCTCTATCAACATCAAAGGGGATGAAATGGAAGTGGTCAAGAATTTCAAGTTTCTAGTCCAGATCACCAACAACCTGTCATGGACACTATAGTTAAGAAAGCCTACCAACGCCTCTATTTTGTCAGGAGGCTAAGGAAGTTTGGCAAGTCTGCTACGACACTCACAAACTTTTACAGATGCACCATGGAAAGCATCTTTCCAGATGTATCACTGCTTAGTATGGCTCCTGCCCTTCCCAAGACCACAAGAAACTACAAAGGAGTGTGAATGTAACCCAGTCCATCACACAAACCAGCCTCCCATCCATTGACTTGTCCACACTTCCTTGGAAAAGCAGCCAGTATAATCAAGAGCCCCACACATCCCGGATGTACTCTCTTCCACCTTCTTCCATCAGGAAAATGACACAAAAGTCTGAGATCATGTACCAACTGACTCAAGAACAGCTTCTTCCCTGCTGCCATCAGACTTCTGAATGGACCTACCTTATACTAAGTTGATCTTTCTCCACACCCTAGCTATGACTGTAACAATACATTCTGCACTCTCTCCTTTCCTTCTCCTCTATGTACTCTATGAAAGTAAGGCTTCATCTGTATAGTGCACAAGAAATGATACTTTTCACTGCATACTCATACATACGACAATAATAAATCAAATCAAATCAAACATTTCAGGCATGCCTTGGATGTTATCGCCAAACTAGCCTACAATCAAAAACCATGTCCCTGATAATCAGGAATCTATATTTGTCACCCCACATCTCAGTGTATAATGGTCTCAGAACAAAGTGGATAGCTGGTATCATTGAGTCTTCCTGTCCATTTACAGACCAGGGATGGAGGAAGAGATAATGTCATCAGCTTCTGATGCTCAGCAACAACAGAAAGTGAGAAAATGCACCTTCAAGGTTCCTTTCATCAAAAACCATCAGGTAAACAAGGCCCCTTTCCCTTAATAGAAAGGTCATAGTTACAGAGTCATACAATGCAGAAAAGGTTATTTGGCCCATCGAGTCTATCCAAGCAACCACTACCACTCAGGTTCACTAATCTCATTTTCCTCCACTTCTCCCATATCCTTGAATGATATGATATTTCAGCTAAGATCGTTCTTAAAATGATTTGCACAGCACATTCGATCTGGTATCTTTCACAACAAAAGACATGAATCTAAAAATAGAACCGTTTATGCCATGGAAGGACATTATTTGGCATCATGTCCCTGCTAGCTTGTTTCCTTTAATACATTCAAGATATCATTTAACCTCAATCACTATGGTGTAGTTTTTAAAATGTCTCGACTATTGGGAAGTCCATCAGTGCTAATCGTTCCCTAATCATTTTTGGTCATAGACTGACACTAAAATAAAAGCAAGTGAAACTGTTCCCTTGTCAACAGAATGCTGGAGTGATTTGCTTGTCGGGTCAGTGCTACCTTCAAATCTCAATGTGTCGTATTGTTGCCTCTTTCCGAAATATCTCAAAATACTTCACACAGAACAAACTCTCAGCCTTGAGGGAAGCACGAATGAAAAGCAGATTTCAAAAACATTTTAAAATATGAAGGATATCACTTAAAGCACGCATGTGTGCATTTGCCAAGCAGGTGAAGGGTTTTTTGAGGACTGTGCTCGGTGTCAGAACTATGGAAAGAGGAAATTGCGTTGGCATTCATTACAATGCCAGGTACCTGAAGTACTCCAGATGCCAGTATTACTTTGGGCAACCTTCCCGAGTCCAGAGAATTCCTTCCCCTTGTACTTCCTTCTAAAGCATTTATGCGTGTACAATATACCACGTAGGGATTGTTTATTGATCCACTCATGGGATGTGAGTATATAAAACATGGGATGTTAGAATATAAAAGCAAGGAGGTCTTGCTGCAACTGTACAGGGTACTGGTGAGGCCGCAACTGGAGCACTGTGTGCAGTTTTGGTCGCCGCATTTGCGGAAGGATATATTGGCCTTGGAGGGAGTGCAGAGAAGGTTCACTAGGCTGATACCGGAGATGAGGGGGTTAGCCTATGAGGAGAGATTGAATAGACTGGGTCTGTACTCGTTGGAGTTTAGAAGGCTGAGGGGGGAATCTTATAGAGACGTATAAGATAATGAAGGGGATGGATAGGGTAGAGATAGAGAGATTCTTCCCACTTAGAAAGATAGCAGAACTAGAGGGCACAACCTCAAAATAAGGGGGGGACAATTTAGATCGGAGTCGAGGAGGAACTTCTTCACTCAAAGGGTGGTGAGTCTCTCGAATTCTCTGCCCATTGAAGTGGTGGAGGCTACCTCGCTGAATATATTTAAGTCACAGGTTTCTGAAAGACAAGGGAATTAAGGGTTTTGGGGAGAAAACGGGAAGGTGGAACTGATCCACTTCAGATCAGCCATGATCTTATTGAATGGCGGGGCAGGCTCGAAGGGCTAGATGGCCTACTCCTGCTCCTATTTCTTATGTTCTTATGTGGGTGGTGCTGTCAAGGTCAGCATTTATTGCCCATCCCTAATTTCCCTTGAACTGAGTCACTTGCTAGGCCATTTCAGACGGCAGTTCAGAGTCAACCACGTTGTTGTGGCTCTGAAGGCACACGTAGGCCAGACCAGCTGAGGACGGCAGATTTCCTTCCCTCAAGAACATTTGGGAACCGGATGGGTTTTACCACAAGCTTTTCACGATCGTTGTGGAAGTATTGGGTTCCAGTGACTGATGACCGAGAATTTATAACAACGATAATGTATTAAGCATTCTGAGCAGCTCTGACATGCATCCATTTTGCCCACTTTCTGGGGGCATCTACGAAATTATGAGAGGCTGGATAGAGAGGCTCCGGGGTTGAAGCAGTTACAAGGTAGCACAGGTTCAAGGTGAGAGGGGGAAGGTTTAAAGAAGATGTACGAGGGAAGTTTTCCACACAGTGTGGTGGGTGCCTGGAAAGTGCTGCCAAAGGAGGTGGCAAAGGAGTCATTGTCAATTGTCAGGAAATCTGATCTGGTTCACGAATGCCCTTTAGGGAAGGAAATCTGCCATCCTGATCTGGCCTGGCCTCCATGTGACTCCAGAGACACAGCAATGTGATTCACTCTCAGATGCCCTCTAAAATGGCTGAGTGAGACACTCAGCTTAAGGCAACTAGGGATGGGTAATAAATTCTGGCCCAGCCAACGATGCCCGTGTCCCACAAATGAATAAAAAAAAACTGAGTGACTTGCAAGGCTGCTGCAGAGAGTCGACCACATCGCTGTGGCTCTGGAGTCACATGTAGGCCAGACCAGCAAGGACAGCAGATTTCCTTCCCTAAAGGACATCAGTGAACCAGATAGGTTTTCCCAACAATCAATTCATGTCATCAGTAGATTCTTAATCCGGAATCTATTTTTTATTGAATTCAAATTTCACCATCTGCTGCGGTGGGATTCGAATGTGGGTCCCCAGAATTTCTGGATTAATAGTCTAGCCATAACACCACTCGACCATCACCCCTGACCAATCTGCATCAACTCTCTGAACAGAGCATCTTACCAAGGCATGATGGACAGTATCTCAGCCATGTATCCATGTTATAGCTTCTGCTTACCGAATACCCGGTTAGTAAAGGGAGCAGCAAGAGGTGCTTTATACAACTTGAAACCAAGTAGCATGTTCTGGTAACACTGACGTACTTTGGAGGGTTTTTTGCCCATTGGAATCGATTGTTTCAAGTCCTGGCCAGGATTGGTAATCCATCTCTTCCACATTATTCAACCTTGGGCTTGTCAATGCGGATTTCTCAGATAACAGATTCGAGGGACATTGTGCTGGGATCTCCTGGCGAACAACACGATTCCCTTGTGATCAAGTTGACGCTGCCAATAAGGCTTCATCCCTCGCCAGCAATCCAGCATTGCAAGTAGCATTCCTGCTCCTTGGGAATTATCTGGAGCTGCCCATGGAACGCAATCCCACTGGAACCGCAGCGAGCCCTGCCAAGAACTGACGAGGAGCTCATTCATGAGGGACCATCATGGATTACATGAGGAATGGTGTGTTTCTGAGAATGATGAGAGATTCAACTGGCACCAAAAACTGCACGGGCAAACCCCGAACAGTTTACAACCTCAATGTGAATTCTAAATGAAAAATAGTAATTCCAGAGCAACCATTATCTTTTTCACACATGCTACGCTGCTCATGGAAGCAATGTTGATAAATCCTGAAGGTTTGGATAGACTAGGTGTGGTGAAGATGTTTCCATTAGTGGGAGAGACTAGGACCCGACAGCACAACCTCAGAGTAAAGGAATGACCCTTTCGGACCAAGATGAGGAGGGATTTCTTCAGCCAGAGGGTGGAATTCATTGCCACAGAAGAGTTTAGAGGCCAAGTCATTGCATATATTTATGAGAGAGATGGATAGGTACTGAGAGCCAATGTTTTGAGTCCAGTTGACCCTTCATCTGAGCTCCATCAACTCTGATGAAGGGTCAACCAGACCCAAAACATTGGCTCTATTCTCCATCTACAGATGCTGTCAGACCTGCTGAGATTTTCCAGCATTTTGTTTCAGATTCCAGTATTTCATTTCTTTCATAGATAGATTCTTGATTGGTAAGGGGATCAAATATTACAGGGCAAAGGCAGGAGAATGGGTTTGAGAAATTTATCAGCCATGATCGAATGGCAGAGCAGAGTCGATGGGCTGAATCCCTAATTCTGTTGCTATATCTGAGGGTCTTGTGTCTAATGGAAACATACTGGTGGAAGGCACCGACAACCAGTGCTCTCATTCTAATGTCACTTTGATGATCTCCACACAAAATAACTAATTAATATGATGTGATTGTGCTTATTAAATAGGAATGAGCAGGTAGGTAATAGGAAGTGGCACTAGAATTGTGCGATTTTAACCAGCGTCTATCAAGTAACAACACGAGGAGAATGTGCAAACTCCACACAGACAGTGACCCGAGCCGGGAATCAAACCCAGGTCCCTGGAGCTGTGAAGCAGCAGTGCTAACCGCTGTGCTACCGATTAGAACCAGGATGGGGAGAAATTTCTTTACCTAGAGGGTTGTGAACCTTTGGAGTCCGTTACCCCAGAGTGCTGTGGAAGCTCAGTCACTGAGTCTGTTTAAAGCAGAAAGAGACAGATTTCTGATTAATGTTAACATCAAGGATTAATGGGTAGAGTGTTTATAAAAGTGGGCAGGATTTTCCAGCTGCGCATGTCCCAAGACTGAAAATTCATGCCCGAGATCAATGGACTGTGTGTGTCCCCCCTGCTATGATTCCCATAGCGGGCGGGACAGGAAAACTCTACCTGTTGAAGTGTCTGTGCAGCCGTGATCCTTTAAATGGCGGAAAAGACTCGATGGGCTGAATGGCCTACACCTGTCCTATGTTCCTACAACATCAGATGGTTGGCAGCGGCTTGTTTATGTCCAATTGTTTAAAATATTGGCTGAAAATTCACAATATGGCAGGGCATGACAAGGCGGTAGATCTTAAGTGGCACCTTGAAAGAGGAGAGACTGGTAGATAGGTAAGAGGTGCAGGCAGGGCACTCCAAGGGCTTAACGCCTAGGCAGCTTAATGCATGACTGCCAAAAGTGGAGCGATTAAAGCAGAAATACTCAAGAGGCCAGAATTGGCAGAACACAGCGATCGAAACCAATCTAAGCTTGCTACCACTCACCCAGATAACATCAGTCTCCAAACTAGCAAACAAATATGATATAGCAAGGCACAAAGCTGATATTGGCCAACATTACAGCCCTGTAGTAATTAATTAACTGCATGAAATTCCTCATTATATTTCAACAATGCGACACAACCTGATTATTTCCATGAATTTAATCCCCACGGGAAAAATGGTATTATTTCTTTGCCTGTTCCTTCCCGTTGAAATCTTGAAGGTTTGTACATGGTGCTCTATCGAACTGGCTTATGCAGGATTCCTGGGCCAGAGTTTTATGCTGCTTTGGCAGGCAGACAGGCAGCCAACCCAGAACAAAGCATCAGCGGTGCATCTTGCCATCATCGTGCACTCGCTCAATATTTCAGTTGGCCCATGAGGGTCAGAAGCATGGCCACCAACAATCAAGCAGGATTGACATGAACCGTACACAATACCATAAAGGCGAAACACTGCGGGTGCTGCAATCTGAGACAAAAATGCTGGAAAAACTCGGAAAAAACTGGAAAAACTGCTCTAGTTTCCTCCGAAAGACGCGCTGGTTAGGTGCATTGGCTGTGCTAAATTCTCCCTCAGTGCACCCGAATAGGTGTTGGAATGTGACGACGAGGGGATTTTTCACACCAACTACATTGCAGTGTTAATGTAACCTATTTGTGACACTAATTTTCCCCAATAGGTGTACACAAAAGGTCATGGGTAGAGGAGGGCACTCATAAAGTTAAAATGGCAGCGTGGGCTCGTTGGGCCAAAGGCCTGTTTCCCGTGCTGTGTTGCTGTGTTATTCCAATAAACTAGTAAACTTTTACCCCTGCCTTCAATTCTTTAAAGCGTTGAATTTATTTTACATCCTGTAATATCAAAATGAGTGTTCTCTCAGATTGTTAACAGCCGCATTTTCAGGCGATTAACCTCTCAATTTCTGGGTTAAAGTTAATTTTTTAGTGTCACAAGTAGGCTTACGTTAACACTACAATGAAGTTACTGTGAAAATCCCCTAGTTGCCACACTCCAGCACCTGTACAGTTACACCGAGGGAGAATTTAGCATGGCCAATGCACTTAACCAGCACGTTTTTCAGACAGTGGGAGGAAATCGGACCACCCGGAGGAAACCTCACAGAAACAGGGAGTGTGTGCAAACTCCACACAGACAGTGAGCCAAGCCAGGAATCGAACCTGGGTCCCTGGCGCTGAAAGGTAGCAGTGCTAAGCACTGTGCCACCATACTGTATGGTGCAGGGTGAGGGAATGAAAGATGAGTCATAGCCACAAAAACGGCAAATTGCGCGGAGGGTTTGGAGAGTCTGCAGAAGGATCTAGATAGGCTGGGCGAATGGGCCAGGAAATGGCAAATGGAATTTAATGTTGGCAAGTGTGAGGTGGTCCACTTTGGTAGGAATAATGGTAGGAAGGACTATTACTTACGTGGCGAAAAACTGCAGCAGGCGACGGTGCAGAGGGACCTCGGGGTCCTTGTGCATGAGTCGCAAAAACCCAGCTTGCAGGTGCAGCAGGTGGTCAGGAAGGCGAATGGGATGCTGGCCTTCATAGCGAGGGGGATTGAATATAAAAGTAGGGAGGTCTTGCTGCAGCTGTATAGGGCATTGGTGAGGCCGCAGCTGGAGTACTGTGTGCAGTTTTGGGCGCCGTACCTGCGCAAAGATATTTTGGCCTTGGAGGGAGTGCAGAGGAGGTTTACTAGGCTGATACCGGAGTTGAGGGGGTTGAGCTATGAGGAGAGGCTGAATAAACTAGGCTTGTAGTCGTTGGAGTTTAGAAGAATGAGGGGAGATCTCATTGAGATGTATAAGATGATGAATGGGATGGATAGGATAGAGGTGGAGAGACTCTTCCCGCTCAAAAAAGACAGTAGGACTAGGGGGCACAGCCTCAAGATAAAGGGGGGGCGGTTTAGAACGGAGTTGAGGAGGAACTTCTTCACTCAAAGGGTGGTGAATCTCTGGAAATCTCTGCCCGTTGAAGTGGTGGAGGCTGCCTCGCTAAATATTTTTAAGACGCGGGTTGATGGGTTTTTGATAAGAGAGGGGATTAAGGGTTATGGAGAGAGGGCGGGAATGTGGAACTGAGCCGCGACAGATCAGCCATGATCTTATTGAATGGCGGGGCAGGCTCGAAGGGCTAGATGGCCTACTCCTGCTCCTATTTCTTATGTTCTTATGTTCTTAAAAACCAGGGCAAGGTGACGAGGCGCAGCCCATAGACTGAATAGAAGGTGTAAATGGCCAAATGACAGAGAAGCTGAGATCAGAAGGTAAGTTGTGACAGACTCCGCACAGACAGTGACCCAAGCCAGGAATCGAACCCAGGTCCCTGGCGTTGTGAGGCAGCAATGCCACCGTGCCACCCCATTTCTCAAAGCTTATTAACTGGAGGGTTGGCATTGCTACTCTCCAGCCCTGTTTCAGTCCAGGATTGCACAGAATACATCTAACACACGCTGGAGCCTAACGTTCCCTTTGAGGAGTATGCCGCAGACTCTGTCGCTCTGGCCTGGTGTTTACTGCAAAAACACTCCGACTTCCCCAACTCAGCTTGGGAACCATTGCCATATTAGGCAGTGTTTGGCTTCTCGGTGGCGATTCTTATCGCTTTCTGTGTACCCCGGGGAGGAAGAAAAAAAATTCTGCAGATTTCTGCATTTTGTTTGAGCTAATCGGAATTTGTAAGACATCTGAGCGACACCCCTAAGGGCTACTCAGTGAAGTTAAGTGGAGAGACCTTTGAAATCTGAACTGTGCTTGTGGGGAGCAATGTTTTTAACTATACATCTGATAAGAGTTTGTTGCCTGAGATTGAACTGAATCGGAATATTGCGTCCTGCAAGTTATAGTCTATTAATGACTGTTGTGCCTATCTGTTTTGTACCATGACGAGGGGTTTAGTCACTTACTTCCAAAGAGATTCTAATCATTAGTGAGGGAAATCGGGAAAGATATATAAACTACAGACAGGGAAAGCAATGGCCTTGTGGTATTATCACTGGACTATTAATCCAGAAGCTCAGCTAACGTTCTGGAGACCTGGGTTTGAATCCTGCCATGGTAGATGGTGGAATTTGAATTCAATAAAACATATTTGGAATTAAGAATCTGCTGATGGCCATGAAACAATTGTTGCAAAAATCCATCTGGTTCAGGCTGGCTTTAGATGAAGGGTTATCTGGACTTGCAACGTCAATTCTTTTCTCTCCTTACAGATGCTGTCAGATCTGCTGAGATTTTCTAGCATTTTCTTTATTGGTTTCAGATTCCAGCATCCACAATAACATGCTTTTATCCATCATGTCCTTTAAGGAAGGAAATCTACCATCCATACCTGGTCTGGCCTATCCGTGACTCCAGAACCACAGCAATGTGGTTGACTCTCAACTGCCCTCCAAGGACAACTCAGGATGGGCAATAAATGCTGGCCAGCCAGCGATGCCCATGTCCCATTAATAACTAAAATGAAAGATTCTCCTACAGAATTCTCATGAAGATTCCTGGAACTGATTCACTAATCTTACCCAGTTCTTCTCTTTGCCTGATCTGCTGAGTGTTTCTTCAATTTTCTTTACTTCCTATCAAATGGAGACCAATTCTTGACAGTGAGCTGGGTTCTACATGGAGGCACAACACTGTTCTTGTTGCAATAATCTTTCCTCAAGACTTGCTGGAGAAAGGTTTGGAGAAAACCCTTTGAGTGGGAACTGGTGACAATGCTGTAAGCATGGTGACAAATAACAAGGAGCTGCATTCTGTTGGAACTAGGGAGTATTTTGGATGCAAGGGAATGATAATCAGTCGATTATTTGAAAGAAATTAAGCACACAATTCGACTCAAAGCTCATTCACATAATTGGGCCCTATAGGTGATAATTAGGCAGGGTGACAGATGCACGAGCAGAACTAGAGGGCACAGCCTCAAAATAAGTGGGGGGCAGTTTAGATCAGAGTTGAGGAGGAACTTCTTCACTCAAAGGGTGGTGAGTCTGTGGCATTCTCTGCCCATTGAAGTGGTGGAGGCTACCTCACTGAATATATTTAAGTCACGGGTAGATAGGTTTCTGATAGACAAGGGAATTAAGGGTTATGGGGAGAAAGCGGGAAAGTGGAACTGATCCACTGCAGATCAGCCATGATCTTGTTGAATGGCGGGGCAGGCTCGAAGGGCTAGATGGCCTACTCCTATTCCTATTTCTTATGTTCTTATGTTCTTACAAACATGGGAACAAAGGAAAAAATATTATTTAAACTATTGGTAGGAGCCCTCCCACACCCTGCAGCCATTTTGAATTTAAAACCTTCTAATATTTTGTGGAAATGGTACCAATCTTTCCCAAAGCCATCATCTGGCAAATCACGTTGCAACTACATAAAACGTTGGTCAGGCCGCATTTGGAGGATTGCGTGCAAATCTCAGAAGAATGTGGGAAGATTTGGAGAGAGTGCTAAAAATGTTCACCAGGATGTTGCCTGATCTTGGGATGTTGGTTATGAGGAGAGGTTGAATAAACTAGTATTGTTTTCACTGGAAAGACGGAGGCTGAGGGGAGACCTGATACAGATCTACAAAATTATCAGAGGCACAGACATGGTGGATAGTCAGAGGCTTTTCCTCAGGTGAACTGGTGTGACGGCGATAATCTCTCTCTCTCAATGTTAACAAAATGAAGGAGATAGCATTAACTTGAGGAAGCGTAGTAGAGGACATGTCTCTGTCTACATCAATGGGGATAAAGTGGAAATAGTCAAGAGCCTAAAGTTTCTAGGTGTTGCGATCACCAACAATCTGTTTGGGTCCCTCCATGTCAATGCTAAAGTTAAGAAAACCCACTAACGCCTCTAACTTTCTCTGGAGGCGAAGAAAATTTGGCATGTCTGCTACAACTGTCACGCACTTTTACAGATGCATTCTTTCTGGTTATATCGCGGCTTAGTTATGACTCATGCCCTATCCAAGACCACAAAAAACTACAAAAATTCACGAATGAAGCTCAGTCCATCGTACAAACCAGCCTCCCATCCATTGACTCTGCCTCCACGTCCCTCTGCCTTGGAAAAGCAGCCAGCATAAACAAGAATCCCAGGCAGCCCGACATTCTCTCTTCCACCTTCTTCCGTCGAGAAAAAGGAAGAAAAGTCTGAGTACACATACCAACCGACTCAAGAACAGCTTCTTCTCTGCTGCCATCAGACTTTTGAATGGAACCTATCTTGTATTAAGTTGATCTTTCTCTACACCCTAGCTATGACTAAATTCTGCACTTTCTACTTTCCTTCTCTATAGTATGCTTTGTCTGTAAAGCGTGCAAGAAACAAAACTTTTCACAGCAGACTAATACATGTGACAATAATAAATCAAATCATATCAGGGTGGAAGTGTCAATTATAAGAGGGTACAGGTTCAAGGTGAGAAGGGGAAAGTTTAGGGGAAATATGCAGGGGAAGAGTTTCACATGAGCGTGGTGGGTGCCTGCAACACGCTATCAGAGGAGGCGATGGGAGAAGGCACATTAGCAACATTTAAGAGGCATCTGGATGGGTACATGAATAGGGAGGGAATAGAGGGATACGGACCGAGTCAGGGTAGAAGGTTTTTTGCTTTAGTTTAGTTAGGTCATTGTGATGGGATGGGCTTGGAGGGCCGAAGGGCCTGTTCCTGTGCTGAACTCTTCTTTATTCTTGTTCCTATCTCTTCAAAACAGGTTTGACTTGGTGCAGTGACACCAAACTAAAGAAGTTCAAACAGTTTGAAAAGATTTTTCAACCAGTTTTTTGAGAAGTTCTTTGTTCAAGAGCTTGAGCTGACTGCGGGTCAGGTAATGGTAAATGTGCTACACCACAGGGCTCCATTTGAACTTTCACATGGGAACGCAACAGTATAAATGGGCCCATCTTGGAGCAGCAGCAAGGAATCTGGGCCTGTTGTAGCAGCTGGGCCTCATGCTACGGTGACCTTACATCCCTGGCTTTGTCAGGAAAATCCCGGTTTTTCATTAAACATCCTGCTAGCCCAAAAGCCTGCCCAAAATAATTCAAGCATCCCAGTTTACAGATTTTCCCTCTTTCCATCGAGTGTCTCCAGAGATTTCCACAGCATCACTTCTCTTCACTTCCTCGCTGTACTGTCCAAACTATGTTCGGGGCTGTGGGTTTTAATAAAAAGCTGCAGTCTGCTCACGTGGATTCAAAATAACATAAGCAAGGTTTATTGAAAGCTGCTTATGGCACTGTGCCGAGTACAAACTGAAAGTAAAACATCAGCCGCTGCAAACACCCTAATGACACCACCATCAAATTATCTGATCAGCTCTTAAAGCAATATGCAATCCTTCAGCCCAATCTAGCCCATGCTGACCAAAATGCCCATGTAAGCTATCCCATTTGCCTGTGTTTGGCCCATATCCCTCTAAACCTTTCCTATCCATGTACCTGTCCAAATGCCTTTTAAATGTGGTCAATGTCCCTGCCTCAACCACTTCCTCATTCCATACATGTTCCACCCTCTGTGCAAAAAAGTTGCCCTTCAGGTTCTCAATAATTCTTTCCCCTCTTAACATAAACCTAAACCCTCTAGTCCTTGATTCCCCAACACTGAGAAAAAAACTGAGTGCATTCTCTCTATCCATGTCTCCCGTGATCCTATACACGTCTAATAAGATCACCCCCCCAGTCTCCTATACTCTAAAGAAGAGTCCTAGTCTGACAGGGGATTAATTTCTCAGAGGCACTGGGTATAATTTACCCCTATGACCTATAATTTAACCTATGACCGCCTGGGAGCCAGGAGGGAATGAGCCCCTGGGTGCTGACAGGAGGATTGACAGAAGTGTCCACCAGTCGAAAGCTACGATTGAAGAGATAGTCAGACCACACCCATGGATAAACCACCAATCAGAGGTGAAGAAGCTGACGGCAAACAAGATTTTGACAATCCGTGTACCTCTTTGAGGCGTCGTCGCTGTTGAAATCCAGTTTGCGCACAGCAAGATCTCACAGAATGGCAATCAGCTTATGAAGCAACAATCTGTTTTCCAGACATTAATGGTGGCTTTCAGCCCGGCTCTGGTCTCCTCCAAACCCACTACCCCCCGCAACACCCCCCACTCCGCACTCCCATCCCATCCATTTGCTCAGCTTGGCTCAGGGCCCAGTTGGTGCACTTAAACAGGGACCTGACAACTTGGAATCCCCCATTCTCCCCACTCCATTTAATGTGCACCCCGCCTCCCCCACAATTTCTGGAGCTTTTTTTTATTCATACGCAGGGCATCAGTAGTTGCTTAGCATTTATTGCCCATCCCTGGTTGCCCTTGAGAAGGTGGTGGTGAGCTGCCTTCTTGAATCGCTGCAGCCCACGTGCTGTTGGGTGACCCACAATGCCATTAGGGAAGGAATTCCAGGATTTTGACAAAGCAACAGCGAAAGAACGACGATATATTTCCAAGTCAGGATGGTGAGTGGCTTGGTGGGGTGCTTGTAGGTCTGTTTGCTTTGCCATTGTCTTTTCTGGTGCCTAGGTCAACATGGTAAGAAGTCTCACAACACCAAGTTAAAGTCCAACCAGTTTATTTGATAGTAAACCCACAAGCTTTTGGAAATGCTGTTCCTTGGTCAGGTGTGTGGAAAGTTCTGATCAGAGAAGGCACACACAGTTTACAGGATACTGATTAGAATACGAGTTTTTACAGCTAACCTGCTATTCAAGATGCAGACAATGTGAGTGGAGATAGCATTAAGCATAGGTTAAAGAGATGTGTAATGTCTCCAGACAGGACAGTAAGTGAGATGTTGCAAGTTCAGGCAAGTCATGGGGGTTACAGATAGTGCGACATGAACCCAAGATCCCGGTTGAGGCTGTCCTCATGTGTGCAGAACTTGGCTATCAGTCTCTGCTCAGCGATTCTGCGTTGTCGTGAAGGTCGCCTTGGAGAACGCTTACCCGAAGATCGGAGGCCGAATGCCTGTGACCGCTGAAGTGATCGCCAACAGGAAGAGAACAGTCTTGCCCGGTGATTGTCGAGCGATGTTATTCATCTGTTGTCGTAGCGTCTGCATGGTCTCCCCAATGTACCATGCTTCGGGACATCCTTTCCTGCAGAGTATTAGGTAGATAACATTGGCCAAGTTGCAAGAATATGTGCCGTGCCCCTGGTGGATGCCTAGGTAGATGCCAGGTAGTCCATCCAGCTTTCATTCCTTTTAATTGACTTAGTAGAGATTGATACAACTGAATGACTTGCTGGGGCATTTCAGAGGGCAAGTGAGAGTCAACCACATTGCTGTGACTCTGGAGTCACAGACCAGGTAAGGAAGGCAGATTTCCTTCCCTAAAGGACATCAATGAACCAGACAAGTTTTTCCATCAATGGTTTTATGGTCATCAGTAGACTCTTAATTCCAGATTTTTTTTTTATTACTGAATTCAAATTTCACCATCTGCTGTGTGGAATTTGAACCAGAGTCTCCAGAACATTAGCTGAGTTTCTGGATTAATAATCCAGCGATAATACCACGAGGCCATCACTTCCCTTAAAAAGTTAAAAATCAGAGAGCCCGGGAGAGTGTAGCATCGAAGGTAATTTTGCTTTCTTTCTGGAGCCAATTCTCCATGGATTTCGAAGCCTTAACTGATTAATTGACCTTGAATCTCACCTCTTTCCCTCTTAATGGCTGTTTTTCATTTGTTTTCTTTTTTATTAAAATTCTGAGTCCGCCGGTTTTCTGTGAATTTCATTAGCCAAAGTGCCACAGGGGTGTTAAGTTTCATTGATTGACCCTGGAAAGGGAGAGTCTTGGCGTTGCAACGCGGAATCAAGATTAATGCGGTCACGGGTGTACTTTATTCAAAACTAAATATAGGAGTGGAAAGAAGTTAAAACAAGATTCTTGAGCTGGAGAATGATCATTGAAGTGAAGACCTCACCAGACCAAAACTCTTTCATCTTTTTCTATTACAGAACAGCTGTAACCATCCTCAGAGATTTTCTGTGATTTCAAAGTTAAAATTTGCTTTCGCTGTCGATGGATACAGCGCTCTGCAGGATTGCCTCCTCTTCACTGAGGCAATGCTGCTTTGCTGGCTGCAGCTCTTAATCACTTCCTTATTCCTCAGGGCAGCATCAGTGAACCAGAGGTCAGATGCCAAAATAACTTTTCCACGGAGAGACCTTTCCTAAACTCCGTCTCCTCAGATGTCAGAAAACGTCTCGCGGGTAAAGTGAGACTTGCTGCCGGATTCCTCCGGCTAATTTTGGCCTGCGAAGCATTGGAGTACGGTAAGGGAGATACCCCTGTACTCTTCCCAACCCTCCCCCAACCTTCCTCAAACAGCTACTTAGACTTTTTTTTATTAATTCATGGGACGTGGGTGTCACTGACTGGCCAGCATTTATTGCCCATCCCTATTTGCCCTTGGAGGGCAGTTGAGAGTCAAACCACATTGCTTTGGCTCTGGAGTCACATGTAGGCCAGACCAGGTAAGGATGATAGATTCTTTTTCCTAAAGCACATTAATGAACAAGATGGGTTTTTCAACAATAGTTTCATGGTCATCAGTAGATTCTTAATTCCAGATTTTTATTATTGGATTCAAATTCCACCATCTGCTGTGGCGGGATTCGAACCTGGGTCCCCAGAACAGTAGCTGAGTTTCTGGATTAGTAGCCTAGCGATGATACCACTAGGTCATTGTCTCCCCTATATCCTTGCACTAAGTTAGCCTCGCACCATGCATCTGCACATTCTCCCTGTGTCTGCATGGGTTTCTTCCAGGTGCACTGTTTTCCTCCCATAGTCTGAAAGACGTGCTGGTTAGGTGCATTGCTAAATTCTCCCTTAGTGAACCCAAACAGGTGCCAGAGTGTGGCAACTAGGGGATTTTCACAGCAACTTCATTGTAGTGTTAATGTAAGCCTACGTTTGACACTAATAAATAAACCTTAAACTTTAATGAACTGGGAGAATAACTTCGCATGTGTAATAGCTCGAAGCGACTCGATGTGGCAAGCAATTAACTAAAAGGTTTATTGATAAGAAGAACTATATACAACGGAGGGTTCAACAGCACAACTAAGACAGATTTAGGGCAGGATTTTCTGGCCATTCTCACCCCAAGATTGGAAATTTCAGCCAGAGACATGGTCCATGCCCCACCTTCAAGGATTCCCGTGGTGGGCGGGACTGGAAATTTCCACCCATACTCCTAACATGGCCCTGACTCCAACTGAAGCCCTCCAGTCCTGGGACTGTTAACCCTCGTTCCTGAGTACCCAGGTCGGTGCACTCGTGCTCCATTGGCTCTGGTAGCCTGTGAAGGATTGCCCCTTGAAGGGACCATGCTAGGGAATGCACAAATGCTGGTTAAGCAGTCATCTCATAGCCATGAAGAGCCAATGGACGTGTTTACCTCTACCCATGATTATGCCATCTTTCACCAGCTCTTCCCTTCTTGTGTTCTCCATTGCCTCTTACTCAAACCATGACTAGAGTTGCATATTTCTCTGAGTTGTTCTTGCATATTGCTCCATTGGGCACATTGAAACATGTACAGATACATAGCCTGCTGGATTCAACTTATCAGAGGCTACGATGAGAATCTAGGAAGAATAAAGGAGCTGAATATTATTTGAATGGAGAAAGGCTGCAGAAAGCTGCAGCACAGAGGGATTTAGGGCAGTTGCTCAATATAACTTGTCAGGGAAAGGAATAAGTTTGCACCTAACTCCTGGGAATGTCACAGTACCTGGGAAAACTTGAATTATAAAATTCTCGTACATTCAAATCCCTCCAAGGCCTCACCCATTCCTATCTCCCTATCCCCTTCCAGCTCCACGATCTTCCAGGAACTTATCCTGCCTCTGATCTTTTCAGGATGTATCACAGCTTGGCACAGCTCCTGCTCTGTCCAAGACCGCAAAAAATGGCACAGCGTTGTGAACGTAACTCAGTCCATCACACAAACCAGCCTCCTGTCCATTGACTCTGTCTACACTTACTGCTGCCTTGGAAATGCAGTCAGCATAATCAAGGACCCTATGCACCCCGGACATACTCTCTTGGGATCACGTACCAACCAACTCGAGAACTGCTTCTTCCCTGCTTTTGAACGACCTATCTTGTATTAAGCCGATCTTTCTCTACACCCTATCTATGACTGTAACACTATATTCTATACTCTCTCCATACCTTCTCTATGAACGGTATGCTTTGTCTGTATAGCGTGCAAGAAACAATACTTTTCACTGTATGCTAACACATATGACAATAATAAATCAAGTCAAATCAACTCAAATTCTCCTGTGCATCTCTCATTTCCTTCTTCCCATATCTGATTGCTCTGCCTTCCATTACTGAGGCTGAAATCCCTGGAATTCCCTTCCTAAATCTCTCCATCTCCCACTTCTCCGCTTCTTAAAACTTACTGCTTTGACCAAGCTTCTGGTTCCTTATTCTAATATCTCCTCTGTCACTCCTGATAACTGTCCTGTGGAATGCCTTGTGGGCGTCTTACTACGTGAAAGGTGCCACGTAAATGCAGATTGTTGTTGTATGCGCATCCCCTACTCATTAACGTTGAAACCATAAGACTAGAAGGCGTAGGAGCAGGCCATTCGGCCCATCAAGTCTGCTTCATCATTTAATGAGATCTTGGCTGATCTGATATAATTCCAATTTCCCACCTCATCCCCATAAACCTTGATTCCCTTACTGAATCGGAATCTATCTCAGCCCTGAACATACTTACTGACCCAGCCTCTACAGCCCTCTGCAGTAAAGAATTCCACAGATTCACTACCCTCTGAGAGAAGGAGTTTCTCCTCATTTCTGTCTTCAATGGGTGACCCATTACTCTGAGATTATGCCCTCTGGCCCTAGCCTCTCCCCCAAGGCGAAATAACCTCTCAGTATCCATGCTGTCAAGCTCCCAGGGAATCCGATATGTCTCAATAAAGTTGCCTCTCATTCTTCTAAACTCCAATGAGTACAGGTCCAACCTACTCAACCTCTCCTCATTAGAAAATCCCTCCATACCCAGGAACAACCTAGTGAACCTTCTCTGGACTTCTCCAATGCTGATATATCTTTCCTTAGATAAGGGGACTAAAACTGTTCACAGTATTCCAGATGTGGTTTAGACCAGTGCCTTGTATAGTTTTAGTAAGTCCTCCCTATTTTTATACTTCATTTCCTTTGAAATGAAGGTCAACATTACAATTACTTGTTGAGCTTGCGTGCTAGCTTGTTACAATTTACGCACAAGGATCCCTAAATCCCTCTGTGCTGCAGCCTTTCTCCATTCAAATAGCATTCAGCTCCTTTACTCTTCCTACCAAAATGCAAAACCTCACATTTTCCTACATCATATTCCATCTGCCAAATTTTTGCCCAATCACCTATCCCTCTGTAGATTCTTTGGGTGGAACTTTCCCATCATGCCCACCACAGGAATCGCAGCAGGTGGGATACAGGTCATGCCGAGGTCCATTGATCTCGGGGAGTATTTTCCAGCTTTGAGGCAAGCGTGGCCTGAAAATCCCACTCCTGTGTCATCCTCACCACTTGCCTTCCCATGTATGGCTTCCACTGTTCCATTGATGACAACCTTTCTCAAAATCAGGCAGATTAGTTTGATAAGATAGAAGGGAAGTCCCATAGGCATCAAGAATTCAACAGGGTATTAGAGTTGGTTTCCACGCAAGCCCTCACTCGCTTTGTGTGTGTGTGTGTGTGCCTGTGTGTGTGTGCCTGTGTGTGTGCATGTTCTTTTGTGGTGTGTATGTGTATGTGTGTGTGCATGTGTGTGTGTGCACATGTGTGTGTGTGTATGTGTGTGCATGTGTGTGCCTGTGTGTGTGCATGTGCATGCTTTTGTGGTGTGTATGTGTGTATGTGTATGTGCGTATGTGTGTGTGTGCATGTGTATGTTTGTGCGTGTGTATATGTGTGTATGTGTGTGTGCGTATGTGTGTGTGTGCATGTGTATGTTTGTGCATGTGTGTATGTGTGTGCGTATGTGTGTGTGTGCATGTGTATGTTTGTGCATGTGTATATGTGTGTGCGTATGTGTGTGTGTTTTTGCTTATGTGTTTGTGCGCCCCCTATGCAAGCAACGCTTGCAAAGCCAGTGCAAGTAAAAGCTATGCACAGTCTATTTTCAAGCACTCACAACCCCTTGTATCCTGTTTACACTGTTCTCAGAGAGGTCACATCAGCTCCAAGCGCTGACCTCTGTTCTGTAATATAATCAACATGAATCATTAAGGTGGAGTCCAACTTGGAACCAGTATAGAGAGAAGTAGCCGAGTTTCATATCAGTGAAATTTGACTTGGCGTCAATGTCACTAAAATGGGGTTGCCTAGCAAAAGAACTCAGTTATCTCAGTCAAACAGATCGTTGGGGAAATAATTGAACGGTTTCCAACTATATGTAAGCTAAAGAACACAGAAGCTATAACGCATTCAGAACTCATTGGTAAACAAACCAGTGTGTGACCTAATGCGATGTACTGCATTTTAATAAAGTTACCATTAACCACGTAGATTCAGACACAAGTCAGGATTTATACACAACTGGAAGATAGAACAAACACTGAATCTAGGTGCCTGGTGTTCCAGCAAAATCTTTACTATCCCATATGCAAATTGGAGTTTAGAATGATGAGAGTGATTCTGATCGCGGTATATAAAATTTTAAAAAAGGGATTGATAAAGTAAACGTAGACTAAATGTCTCCTTTTATGGGGCAATCTCAAACTCACCAACTTTTACAGATGCACCATAGAAAGCATTCTTTCTGGTTGTATCACAGCTTGGTATGGCTCCTGCTCTGCCCAAGTCTGCAAAAATTACAAAGGGTTATGAATGAAGCCCAGTCCATCATGCAAACCAGCCTCCCATCCATTGATACTGTCTACAATTCCCACTGCCTTGGAAAAGCAGCTGGCATAATCTTTGTCCTAAACCTGTATCCTCAAACTGTGAGCCCCTGGTCCTGGACATCCCCACCATCAGGGTGCATCTACCCTGCCTCGTCCTATCCATCTAAACCTTCCAAACATCCCATCAGGTTCCTTCTTGTGATTCTGGAACTTATCTGAGGAAGGGTGTTCTTGCTCTAGAAGGAGAGTAAGAAATCTCGCAACACCAGATGAAACAGGTATATTTGGTAACATGAGCTTTCAGAGCACTGCTCCTTCATCAGGTGAATGATCCCTAGAGGGAGCACAGAGAAGGTTTAACAGGCTGATTCCTGGGATGCTGAGACTGATGTATGAGGACCGATGAAGTTGGTTAGGATTACATTCGCTGGAGTTCAGAAGAATGAGGAGGGATCTCATAGAAATCCACAAAGTTCCAACAGGACAAGACAGATTCAGGAAGGATACTCCTGATGGTGGGGATTTCCAGAACTAGGGGTCACAGTTTGAGGTTTAGGACAGAGATGAGGAGAAATGTCTTCACCCAGAGAGTCTGTGGAATTTACGACAACAGAAATAATTGAAGCAAAAGCACAATGTTTTCAAGAAGCAATTTGACACAGCTCGAGGGGTGAAGGGGATCAAAGGATGTGGGGGGATGGCAGGATCAGGCTATTGAGTTGGATGATCAGCCATGATGAGAATGAATAGCAGAACAGGCTCGAAGGGCTAAATGGCCTCCTCCTGCTCCTATTTTCTTTGTTTCTATGTTCCTCATTCTGTATCCCTTTACCCAATAGCAACTCATGCAATGAGTTTTAAAAAATAACCTTTTTTAATTTAGTTTCACCATCTCACCGGGTAATCTGACCTACATTTATACTTTAAAAATCTTAAATATCCTTTTGGCAAAAGAAATGTTAAACGGTGTCTCCTCTGTCCTCAAAGTTGCTGCCAAACAGAGGTTCACCAAACACAGATTCCCCATTCTTAGCAACCTCAACAAACTTGTGACTGGAACTCTCAAGACAGGTAATGTTTGTGGCTCAGGGCAGCACGGTAACACAGTGGTTAGCATTAATGCCTCACAAAGCCAGGGTCGCGGGTTCAATTCCTGATTTGGGTCACTGTCTATGTGGAGTTTGCACATTCTCCCCGTGTCTGCGTGGTTTCCATCGGATGTTAGAATGTAACCAATGATAACATTGGATCTGTTGTTGTGTGACTAATGGTAACAAGCTGTAAAGGTCAGCTGACCCAGTAAACTATGTAACCAATGACAAAAATCATGCGATGGTTAGCTGACTAGTTGTCTCAGTATAAATAAGAACCTGTTGGGAATTGTTGGAGTTTGGAATGGCCCAGGGTGAGGCCTCAAGTGTTGGAGTAATGAAGTTTCTGTATTAAACCCTTTTCTTTGATTTACCTGTTGGAGTACGTTTTGTTTCATTTTATTGCCTAGAACTGAAGAGTGCCTTCTGCAGGATGAACACCAAGTTTCCAGTTTCCTTCCAAAGATGTACGGATTAGGCCATGATAAAATTTCCCCTTAGTGTCAGGGGGATTAGTGGGGTAAATATGTGGGTTATGGGGATAGGATCTGGGTGGGTTTGTGGTTGGTGCAGACTCAGTGGGTCAAATGGTCTCCCTCTGCACTGTAGGGATATTATAATTTTATAACTTCAGTCCCTCGTACGTAAGGAAAAGGTGGTCAGGTGAAACAGGGTAGCACCCCTGCCTCTGTGCTCTGAGCCAGAGGTTCCACATTCAAGTCCCACTCCAAGGCTTGACAGCCAAGGAAGGTGTGTTCATAATGTGGCCAAACAAGTTGAGTATAAACTTGTAAATCCTTCCAATACACACCAATGGCAGCAGTAACAGCAGGAGAGCCATGGTCAGGCATGCGATGGAAAGGAAATTAAAGCTTCTATCATTATAGTTCATAGCTCTGGACTAAAATATTCATGTAAAAGTGCATGTTGCCACAGCAACCTGGACTTCTATCATTGATCTGATTTGATTTATTATTATCACGTGTTAACATACAGTGAAATGTATTATTTCTTGCGCACTATACATACAAAGTATACCATTCATAGATGCATAAAGGAAAGGGAAGGGAGAATGTAATTACAGATAAGGTGTAGAAAAAGATCAATTTAATGCGAGGTAAATTCATTCAGAAGTCTGACAGCAGCAGGGGAGAAGCTGCCCTTGAGTCAGTTGTTATGTGTTTTCAGACTTTTGTATCTTTTTCTCAACAGAAGAAGGTGGACGAGAGAATGTCTGGGGTGCATAGGGTCCTTGGTTATGCCACTTTCCCGAGGCAACAGGAAGTGTAGATGGAATCAGTGGATGGGGGGTTAGTTTGAGTGATGGAATGGGTTACGTTCACAACTTTTTGTAGTTTCTTGTGGTCTTGGTCAGAGCATGAGCCCATACCAAGCTGGGATACATCCAGAAAGGATGCTTTCTACTGTGCAATTGTAAAAATTGGGGGCAGGTTGATTTAGATAGTGTGGATCAGATTGATGCTGACAACAGGGTGTTTGATCTCCGTTCTGGCTGGGGTGGATTTGGGACTTGTTTCCTTGCCCTGGTTGTGGTGCGATGGGTTGAATCTGCTTCTGGGTAAAGAACAGGAGAAGAAGCACGTTGAAGAATCTCCTTCTTTGGCTCAATGTCAATGTTAGTCTGAGTCTGCTTCTATGAAGTGTCTCAGGATACTTTACTGCATTAAACGTGCCACAGAAAAGTAGGTTTGGCTTGTACGGATCTTGGTATTTTATTCACACATTATTTCAACCCCTCAAAGTCTTCTTTCCAAAAACCCAATTTCCCAATAGGTTAAAAGCAAAATACTGCAGATGCTGGAATCTCAAACAGAAACAGAAAATGCTGGAAAGTCTCAGCAGGTCTGACAGCATCTGTGGAGGGAGAATAGAGCCAACGTTTCGAGTCTAGATGACTCTTCGTCATGACTCAAAACGATGGCTCTATTCTATCTCCACAGGTGCTGTCAGTCCTACTGAGACTTTCCAGCATTTTCTAAACAGTAGGCTTATTGTTCTATCCAACCTCATTTCCAACAAAAATGAATATCCTAATGACCGCGACAACCTAAACATTCCCAAATTTCTACTTGCATCATATTGTGGCAGCAAATCCAATATTTCCTTCACCTTGTGTGTTCCTCGGCTTAGGAAAAGGTACTCAAAATATTCCAGTAAACTCCCTCATGCGTACAGGTTGTTCCCACTTCATGTCAGAAAGATTAAAATCGCCTACATATCACAATCCAGGTTCAGCCCTAATCTTTTTCATGAACTCCCATATGAAACCACTCAGCGTAATGGTGTGTTAAATATTCTATCCTGTTTGAGTTCCAGTTCTGAAATTACAACGTACACTGTACTGGCCCTTACCAACCATTGCTCTGGCTCCTGTGTTACGGTCAGGCATATCCTTGATTCGATTTGTTGCTACTACTCACTTTATTAGGAGACTCAGATTACTAAAGCAGAATTCCCTCGGTTCATTGAAGATTAATAAATGCAATGACAATTGGAAACAGTTTGCCACATTAAATGTCATGTTGTAATAGTCTCCAATTAATTCTAATCATCCGGTAATTTAACTTGCTTTGGCCAAGGGTAACGCAGACATCCGGCTCACTAAAGGCTCTGCCTCCACCGGCGGAGGTCCACACCAGCGGGGATCACGTGTGCTCCCCAGAAATGGGAACCAGGCGTGATGGCCTCGCTGGTAGGACCAAAGGTCATTGAGGTCCCCTGGGAAATCGGTGGTGGGGATGGATGGTGAGTGCCTCTTGGGCAGTGCCAGCCTGGCACCCTGGCAGTGCCAGCAATTGGGAGGCTGGCGATGTTCAGGATAGGGAGGCACATGTCGACTGATCTCCCAGGACGCTGGGAGATCTGCACACGTGCACTGGCCTGCTCAGCAGTCTGACGCTGGCCTCTCAAAGAACAAAGAAAATTACAGCACATTAACAGGCTCTTCAGTCCTCCAAGCTTGCACTGACCATGCTGCCCAACTTAACTAAAACCCCCCACCCTTCCGCATATTCCTCTATTCCCATCCTATTCATGTATTTGTCAAGACACCCCTTAAAAGTCACTACTGTATCCGCTTCCACTACCTCTCCCAGCAACGAGTTCCAGGCACCCACTATTTTCTGTGTAAAAAATCTGCCTCGTACATCTCCTTTAAACCTTGCCCCTCGCACCTTAAACCTGTGCCCCCTAGTAATTGACTCTTCCACCCTGGGAAAAAGCTTCTGACTACCCACTCTGTCTGTGCCTCTCATAATCTTGTAGACTTCTATCAGGTGGCCCTTCAACCTCCATCGTTCCAATGAGAACAAACCAAGTTTCTCCAACCTCTCCTCATAGCTCTCAGGCAGGATTAGGCTCTCCACCCAACATCCTGCAACCGGCACCCCCACCACCCACCGATATACCGTTAATCCTTTGATGGCTTCTGCACAGAGTGCCAGGAATTTATTTTACCAAGCTTGCCCAAAAGTCTTGTTTTCTCACCCATTGGGTACTTGCAAACTTAGTTCTTTTTTGGAAAATCGGGCCACAGATCTCTCAATTCTTCAAGAATGTAGAGAGCAACATCTGATTATTCTGAAAACATGCACTTGGGTATTACACTTAAAGTCTACATTTACATTTAGAGGTAGAGAGATTCTTCCCGCTCAGAAAGGACAGCAGGACTAGAGGGCACAGCCTTAAGATAAGCTGGGGGGGGGGGCAGTTTAGAACGGAGTTGAGGAGGAACTTCTTCACTCAAAGGGTGGTGAATCTCTGGAATTCTCTGCCCGTTGAAGTGGTGAAGTGGCTAAATATATTTAAGTCACGGGTAGATAGGTTTTTGACAGACAAGGGAATTAAGGGTTATGGGGAGAAAGCGGGAAAGTGGAACTGAGCCACTTCAGATCAGCCATGATCTTGTTGAATGGCGGGGCAGGCTCGAAGGGCTAGATGGCCTACTCCTGCTCCCATTTCTTATGTTCTTATGTTCTTAAGTCAGCTTCTTATTGATTGTCTTACTGCGTACATATGCATTTAGTGTTGTTACATATAAAATTTGTGCCTCATTGGTCTTATTGCATGCTTCAGCTGTCACGGCAGTTATTGATAAAAATAAGCTCGACAGAATATGCATCTTCTTTAGCAACATTGAATAATCACAGAATCATTGAGTTACAGCACAAAGAAAAGGCCATTGAACGCCTCTGGTTCATCCTGGTATTTTCCTCCTGATGAATATTGTCATCTAATCTCACCCTTCTGCTCAATTCTTATGGTCTTTAATTATTCTCCTCTACAGACGACTATCGCATTTCTTTTTAAAGGAGCATGTGGACTGTTTTGCTGGACAAAATTCCACATTCTAACCACCCCTACAAAAATAATTGTTTTTTTCTAATCATACCTATAACGCAGTGGGAATCTTTAACATTGTGTCCTCTCATTACTACCTTGTCTATCAACAGAAAACATGCGTCACACCCTATCTTTAGCTCTCCAAAGTAGGGAAAGCTTCAATCATCCCCTCGGCTTTCCCAGCTTTAGTTGAAACAAAGCATTAAACTTTGAGCCTCCCTTCATCTCTGTTATTGCTTTCAAATGGTGTCTTACAGCACAGAAGGAGACCATTCGGCCCATCATGTCAACGCTGGCTCTTTGAAAGAACTATCAAGATAGTCACTTTCTCTTTTCCCATTGCCTTGCAATTTCAAGTCACCTCTCACAAGGTGATGCTCAAAACTAGGCAATATTTCAATGAGAATCCATAATTTCATAAAATCCCTCCTGTTCAGGAGGAGGCCATTTGGCCCATCGAGTGTGCACCAACAACAATCCCACCCAGGCCCTATCCCCTTAACCCTAGGTGTTTACTCTGATAATCCGCATATTTACCTTGATAATCCCTAATGATGGTCAATTTAGCACGGCCAATCCACCTAGAACATCAAACACAACAGCACAAACAGGCCCTTCGGCCCACAAGTTGCGCCGATCATATCCATACCTGACAGGCCATAGAACACCTAACCCGCATACCTTTGGAGGAAACTGGAGGACCCAGAGGAAACCTACACAGAGACAGGGAGAAAATCCAGCCACCACACATGCAGTCACCTGAGGCTAGAATTGAACCCTGGTCCTGGCACTGTGAGGCAGGAGTGCTAACCACTGCGCCACCATGCATTATTCAATATTACTTCCCTTGCTTTTGAATCTTCTGTCTCCAGTTTGATTTTCTTTGTGCCTTTGTTGTCTACTCAATCGAGAGAGATCTTTATCTGCGAATAGGTTTCAGACAGACGGGAAGATGGGTCAAACCCTCCAACGGTATCAGGCATGCCCCCCACTGATAGCCCATTACCCGGGCAGACAGAAAGAGAAACTTAGCTGGCTTTGGATCAATCAAAAGCAGAGGGTCTAGAAACCCACCCACCAGAAATAAGGTAAGCCAAGTGATGAGGTAGGGATGAAATGGTAGGAGGAGTTTCACTGGTAGAAAGAGAGGAAGATAGCCAGAAACTTTTCTTGTGGAGTCACCAACTTTAACAGGTGAATCATAGAAAGCATTGTTTCTGACTATATCACAGCTTGGGATGGGCTCCTGCTCTGCCCAAGACCACAGGAACTACAAAAAGTCATGAATGTAGCCCAGTCCATCATGCAAACTAGCCTCCCATCCATTGACTCTGTCTACACTTCCCGCTGCCTCGGCAAAGCAGCCAGCATAATCACGGACCCCACGCACCCCGGACATTCTCTCTTCCACCTTCTTCCGTCGGGAAAAAGATACAAAAGCACTAACCAACTCAAGTATAGCTTCTTCCCTGCTGCTATCACGGTTTTGAATGTACCTACCTTGCAATATGTTGATCTTTCTCTACACCCTAGCTATGATTGTAACACCCGTCGGGAAAAAAATACAGAAGTCTGAGGACACGTACCAACTGATTCAAGAACTGCTTCTTCCCTGCTGCTGTCAGGCTTTTAAATGGACTTACCTTGCACTAAGTTGATCTTTCTCTACACCCTAGTTATGACTGTAACACTACATCCTGCACTCTCTCATTTCCTTCTCTGTGAATAGTATGCTTTGTCTGTATAGAACATAGAACAGTATGGTGCACGGGAAACAATACTTTTCACTGTATTCCAAGACATGTGACAATAATAAATCAAATCAAATCCTTTTCCCTTAAGTACTCTATCAATAGTATGCTTTGTCTGTACAGTGTGCAAGAAACAAAACTTTTCACTGTATACTAATACAGGTGACAATAAAAAATCAAATCAAATCAAATCAAAAGGAGCAATTAAGGCCTCAGGAACAAGGGCAAGGTTTGAGGAGACGATGGTGTAGTGGTATTGTCACTGGACTAAAGATCCAGGGTAATGCTCTGGGGACCCAAATTTGAATCCCAACACAGCAGCTGGTGAAGTTGGAAGCCAGCAAGTCTTATTTTGAACTCCCAAGTCAAATGATGATCATGAAACCACCGTTGATTGTTGTACTATGTGGCTCACTGGTGTCCTTTAAGAAAGGAAATCTGCCATTCTTACTTGGCCCTTGCCTACATGTGACTCCAAAGCCACAGCAATGTGGCTGACTCTCAACTGCCCTCTGAGATGACCTTGTAAGCAATTCAGTTCAAGGGCAGTTAGAGACGGGCAGCAAATGCTGGGCTTGCCAGCAGCAACTACATCCCAATAAAGAATAAAGAAAAAAGAGGGGTAGTGACTCCAATTTGAGGCTGATTGCTCCGTTAATGCCAGGTTAAGAGAACAATAGGTTGATCCCAGTATGACCAAATGTTAGCTGTTGTTCACATTGTCACTCTAATCTGAGCGTATCTTAAATGAACTTTCAGTGCCTTTGCCTGGCATGAACAGGACACGATTAGGATTGTATTCACTGGAGTTTAGAAGAGTGAGAAAGGTGGATACTCAACGTGGCCTTGGAGTCCTTGAGCGTCAGTCATTGAAAGTAAGTGCGTAGGTCCAGCAGGCAGTAAAGAATGTAAATGATACGTTGACCTTCATAGTGAGAGGATTTGAGTATAGTGATAGGGATGTTTTGCTGCTATTGTATAGGGTGTTGGTGAGGCCGTACCTGGAGTATTGTGAGCAGTTGTGTTGCCTTTATCTAAGGAAGGATATCCTTGTTATAGAGGGAGTACAGTGAGTGTTTCGCAGACTGATTCCTGGGATGGCAGGTCTGTCATATGAAGACAGATTAAGTCGCTGAGGATTATATACACTGGAATTTAGAAGAGTGAGAGGGAATCTCATAGAAACTTATAAAAATCTAACAGGGTGGAATCATGTTTCTAATGTTGGGGCAGCCCAGGACTTGGGGTTGTAGTTTGAGGATAAGGGGCAAACCTTTTAGGACTGAGGTGAGGAGAAATTTCTTCACCCAGAGGGTGGTGAGTGTGTGGAATTCATTCCCACAGAAAGCAGCTGAGACTAAAACATTGTCTGATTTCAAGAAGATATTAGATATAGCTCTTGGGACTAAAGGAATCAAGATCATAGAACCCTACAATGCAGAATGAGGCCCCGCAGCCCATCAAGTCTGCACCGACCACAATCCCACCCAGGCCCTACCCCCCCCATATATTTTACATGCTAATCCCTTTAACCTTAGCATTTCAGGACACTAAGGGGCAATTTTAGCATGGCCAATCAACCTCACCCGCACATCTTTGGACTGTGGGAGGAAACCGGAGCACCCGGAGGGAACCCGCACAGACACGAGGAGAATGTGCAAACTCCACACAGATAGTGACCCGAGCTGAGAATCGAACCCAGGTCCCTGGAGCTGTGAGGCAGCAGTGCTAACCACTGTGCTACCGTACCGTGGATGAAGGGGAAATCAGGATATTGATGATCAGCCATGATTAAAATGAATGGCGGAGCAGGCTCGAAGGGCTGAATGGCCTACGCCTGCTTCTAGTTTCTATGATCCTTATTGCCACTTAAACAGGATTCTGAATGGATTTTCATTTAGTGCGCCCCTCATTATATTCACAGTGGCAGAAGAGAAGTGGCGAGTCCAGTGGAATTATAATGGGTATCGCTCCACATCAATGAGCTACATTATGCAGCTTTGTTAGGCTTTGAATGAGAGCGGCCACCTCTGTGATTCATTTTCTTGGTGAGTAACTCCATCTCGTAAGACAAACGAGATTTCCAATCCATTAACCAAGCAGCAACTTTGGACTCGTGATGCGGAGACCGTTAATTACTCCGAGTTCGAGCCTCCTAAAACATTTATTCCAACTCTACAGTATTACTGCCATAGTTAACACACTCAGCATGGTCCTTTGTCAGTGAATGAATAGAACTCATTTCGACAACTGCCTTTCAGATGTGGAGGCTGTGGAGAGGGTGCAGAAGAGGTTTACCAGGTTGCTGCCTGGATTAGAGGGAATGAGCTACGAGGAGAGGTTGGACAAACTAGGGTTGTTTTCTCCAGAGCGTCAGAGGCTGAGGGGAGACCTGATAGAAGTGTACAAAATGATGAGTGGCAGTGATAGGGTTGACAGTCAGAATCATTTTCCCAGAGTTCAAATGTCTAATATTAAGAGGCACACACTTGAAGTGAGAGGGGGAAAAGTTCAAAGGAGATGCGAGGGGCAAGTTTTTTATGCAGAGTGGTAGATGTATGGAGCACGCTGCCAGGGGCGGTGGGAGATGCGATAGGGGCATTTAAGGGGCTTTTAGATAAGCACATAAGATGCAGAGAGAGACCAGGAAAGAGAAGAGAGGGACAAAGAAAGAGAGCAAGCAATGAGATATCAGGAGAGAGAGAAAGCAGTGAGAGATCAGAGAATCCCAACGGTGCAGAAGAGGCCATTTGGCCCATCGAGTCTGCACCAACTCTCTGACGGAACATCTCACCCAGATCTTCTCTCCCACCTTCTCCTGGTAACCCCATACATTTAACATGGCTCATTCAGTTAACCTACACATTTTGGGTCATTAAGGGACAATTTAACATGACCAATCCACCTCACTTGCACATCTTTGGAGTGTGGGAGGAAACCCACGCAGACACAGGGAGAACGTGCAAACTCTGCATAGACACAGTTAAGGGGACAGAAATGACAAATGCTTCTGAGCGGAGTTGAGGAGTAAAATTTTCGCCCAGTCACTGGTCGGGATATCAGTCTCAATGTCTGAAAGGGTGGTAGCAACCCTCATTTAAAAATGAAACACTTAGGTACACAGTGCTGTAACCCACAGGAGTACAAACCCTGAAGTGGAAAGTGAGATTAGGTTGCATTGGGCACCACAGTGGTTAGCACTGCTGCCTCACAGCGCCAGAGACATGGGTCCAATTCTGACCTTGGGTGACTGTCTGTGTGGAGTTTGTATGATGTCCCCATGTGCATGTGGGTTTCCTCCTGGTGTTTCATTTTTGCCCACATTTCTTCTCAAATCATAGAATCGGTACGGTGCAGAAGGAGGCCATTTGGCCCATCGCGTCTGCATCAACCACAGTCCCACTCAAGCCCTATCCCCGTAAGCCCACATATTTACCCTCCTAGTCCCCCACAAAACTTTGGACTGTGTGAGGAAACCCAGTAAGAAGTCTGACAACACCAGGTTTAAGTCCAACCGATTTATTTGATAGTAAACTCACAAGCTTTCGGGGTTAGTCCCTTCGTCAGGTGAATGAAGAGTTCTAACTCTTCGTCAGGTGAATGAAGAGTTCTATCTCTTCGTCAGGTGAATGAAGAGTTCTATCTCTTCATTCACCTGACGAAGGGGTAAACCCTGAAAGCTTGTGAGTTTACTATCAAATAAATCGGCTGGACTTAAACCTGGTGTTGTCAGACTTCTTACTGTGTTTACCCCAGTCCAACACCGGCATCTCCACATCATGAGGAAACCCACGCAGACACGGGGAGAAAATGCAAACTCCACACAGTCACCAGAGGCCTGGTCCCTGATGCAGTGAGGAAGCAAAGCTAACCACTGTGCCATTGTACTGCCCGCTTCTTGTGCTGGTGCAGACATGGTGGGGAGATTGCCCAGGCTCTCCATTATTCTATGGCAGCATGGTGGCATAGTGGTTAGCACTGTTACCCCACAGCACCAGGGACCAACGTTCAATTCCTGGCTTGGGTCACTGTCTGTGCAGAGTCTCCATGTTGTACCCATGTCTGAGTGAGTTTCCTCTTGGTGTTCCTGTTTATTCCCACAGTCCAAAAGAAATGCTGGTTAGACACTTTGGCCATACTAAGTTCTCCCACAGTGTACCCGTACAGGTGCTGGAGTGTGGCAACCAGGGGGTTTTCACAGTAACTTCATTGCAGTGATTTTGATTTGATTTATTATTGCCACGTGTATTGGTATATAGTGAAAAGTGTTGTTTCTTGTGCGCTATACAGACAAAGCACACCATTCATTGAGAAGGAAATGAGAGAGTGTAGAATGTAGTGTTACAGTCATAGCCAGGGTATAGAGAAAGATCAACTTAATGCAAGGTAAGTCCGTTCAAAAGCCTGACTGCAGCAGGGAAGAAACTGTTCTTGAGTCAACTGTTATGTGACCTCAGACTTTTGTATCTTTTTCCCGATGGAAGAAGGTGGAAAAGAGAATGCCCGCAGTGTGTACGGCCCTTAATTACTGGCTGCTCTGCCAAGGTAGTGGGAAGTGTAGCCAAAGTTAATGAATGGGAGGCTGGTTTGCGTGATGGACTGGACTACATTCACGACATTTTGTAGCTCCTTGCGGTCTTGGGCAGAGCGGGGGCCATACTGAGCTGTGAAACAACCAGAAAGAGTGCTTTCTATGGTGCATCTGTAAAAGTTGATGAGAGTTGTAGCTGACATGCCAAATTTCCTTAGCCTTCTGAGAAAGTAGAGGTGTTGGTGGGCTTTCTTAACTAGAGTGTCAACATGGGGGGCACCAGAACAGGTTGTTGGTGATCTGGACGCCTAAAAACTTGAAGCTCTCGACCCTTTCTACTTCATCCCCATTGATGTAGACAGGGGTATGTTCTCCTTTACGCTTCCTGAAGTCGATTGTTAATGTAAGCCTACTTGTGAAACTAATAAATAAATTTGAACTGGATTCCACCAGCTTGCGCTATCACTGTAAGCCGCATTGCTTCCCTTCAGTTGGTGCATGAGTTATTAGAATGAATTTTTTTTTAAATTCCTAACATAGCCAGAAGTGCACTACCTGTGTTTTTTCAGTTTACGATCACGGAATTGAGTTACGAGCTCCACATTAACCGTTTTTTTTTCATAAAGAGCGATCAATTTGGGGGGATCTGTGGTTATTATTACAGCTGTAGGTGTTACTTTATTTCAACACACTGAAACAAAATGTTAATTCTCAGTCCTGATAACATCTACCGCAAATTGCTTCGGCTGAAGACGCCAGCCAGGGACTGGACGAAGCTCACGCCACCTTAAGAGACACGGATGCAATTTTCTTAAGAAAAGAAATTGGGAACCCATTCAGCAAGCAAGTGATTACATGTCTGAACTGTGTCTTAATAACCTTTGCCCTAGAAACGGTTGCTGCCGTGAAGATTTGAGGTGTGGAAGCCAAGGGGCGATTTACAAAAATATGCTGGGGGGATTTTCCATTCCGTGAATGATTTGAGCTTATCCCCAGCACAAGATACCGATTGCATTATTGGGTGCGTGTCTCCATTATTTATACACATCAAGCTGACACAATGCCTTTGGCAGAACAGTATTAAAAACAGCATCTGCCCCAGCGGATCTGTACAATAAATTAAAAAGAGACTTTTCCTCATTTAAATCTTCCCCCTCGCAACCCCCCCCTCCGCCAACCCCCACTCTCCCTGTTTGGTGTGTAAATATTTCATTATATCCTACTCATTCAAGCTAAACTCCAGCCAAGGCTGGCAGGACGAATAGTCACTTTGCCGTACTGAGAAATGCTTGAATAAAGAGACTTCTGTTGAAGTTTTCCTTCTCGCACTCATCAGGACAGCTGCAAGAATGCCAAACTTCAAAGGAAACAACAGCTCATGCTACACGAGATGAGGGTGCTGATTGATTGGCAAGTCAGCTCTGATTGGTCAAGATATGGCCATGGCAAATGGGAACGATTACCCCTGATGTTTTCCTTTATTGTGTCTTACATATACTTGCTGGAAACTATCTACATTCAGATACAGTGGCCTGTCCTGTGCGGGCAAAAGAAATATACTCAGACATTATTCTCTGTCCACCAATAGAGATGGCAGTGAGAGACCAGGAAGAAGAAGAGTGATAGACTAGGGGGGAAGGGAGAGAGAGAGAGAGAGAAAGAGACAGAGCAGTGAGAGAGGTTGGGAGAGAGAGAGAGAGCAAGAAGGTGATGGGAGATTGAGAGAGAGAGAGAAGCCAATGAAGAGAGCTGAGTGTTTATCCTACCAGGATGACCGAGTGGTTAAGGAGTTGCACTTAAGATCCAAGGGATACATATCCGCGTTGGTTCGAACCTCATTCCTGGTAAATGAATTCTGCAACCTGTCCTTTATCTCTCCCATATGCAGAATCATAGAAACCCTACAGTACAGAAAGAGGCCACTTGGCCCATCGAGTCTACACCGAACACAATCCCACCCAGGCCCTACCCCTATATACTCTAAGAACGGTATGCTTTGTCTTTGGATGGCATAGTGGCACAGTGGTTCGCACTGCACCCTCACAGCTCCAGGGGTCCGGGTTCAATTCCGGCTTAGGTTCATGTCTGTGCGGATTCTGCACGTCCTCCCAGTGTCTGCATGTGTTTCCTCCAGATGCTCCGGTTTCCTCCTGCAGTCCAAAGATGTGCTGTTTAGGTGCATTGACCATGTTAAATCCTCCCTCAGTGTACCCGAACAGGTGCCGGAATGTGGCGACTAGGGAATTTTCATTGTAGTGTTAATGGGGGTTTCCCCGTGTCTATGTGCTTTCCTTCTGGCGCTCCAATTTCCTCTCACCGTCCAAAGATGTGCTGGTTAGGTTGATTGGCTGTGCTAAATTGCTCCTTAGTGTCAGGGGGATTAGCAAGATAAATATGTGAGGTTACGGAAATAGGACCCACGTGGGATTGTGGTGGGTGCAGACTCGATGGACCAAATGGCCTTCTCCTGCACTATGGGGATTCTATAGATTCTATGATGCGTGTGGAGAAGTAGAACTGGCTTTGTTCTTAAGCTGAACTAAAATACCACCAACCACACAGACCTCTCCAATACCCACTCAGTATGGCCTCAATTTCTGGTGTTACACATGAGCATCAATAGTAATTGTCCTCTGTACAGTTCCTGGCAGACTTTTCATTGCAATGAAAGATTGTCCTCAGTGAAAAATGATTGGCCCCCAACTTCCTGCATTTTGTGAAATTGTTCCGATAACAGATGTCAGCCAGAAGACTGTGAACAATCAGAAATGTTTGCAAGGAGCAAAACATATCATTGAGGCAAAATACATCCAGTTCGCCAAAGTAAATAGCTGGAGCACAATTCAGAAGGTAGAAAACTATTCTGGGCTTTCAACTATCCACTTAGCAGAAATTGTCTTCTTTGATCCACACCTGTGTAGTAAATGGATCAAACCACACATGTTTATTGGTAGTAAGTGTAATTGTAATGACCGTTAACCTTCCTGTAAAATTGTTTTCCTGATGGCTAAGTCTTAGTTTATTTGTTAGCATCACAAGTCGGCTTAACACTGCAATGAAGTTACTGTGAAAATCCCCCAGTTGCCACACTCTGGCGCCTGTTTGGGTACACTGAGGGGGAATTTAGTACGGCCAATGCACCTAACCAGCACGTCTTTCAGACTGTGGGAGTAAGCCAGAGCACCCGGAGGAAACCCACGCAGACACGGGGAGAAGGTGCAGACTCCACACAGACAGTGACCCAAGCTGAGGATCGAACCCATGTCCCTGGCACCGTGAGGGGCAGTGCTAACCACTGTGCTGCTGAGCTCTGAGACAAAACTGAAATTGTCAACTGACAAAACTGTCTTGAGCAGCATTGCCCTCTTTCTCTCTCAGGTGGTCACGTGCCCGCCTCAGTGTTATTGCAGATAAGCGCGCAGTGGGGTCTCTGCTCCTGGGCAAAGTTCTGCAGCAGAAATGGTTTATTGGAGCAGCAGCCGGCAAGCGTGCGGCCATTTCTTTTTCTGCCAGGGTGCATTCTGGGTGACACAGTCCACCCTGAGGCACACTTTCTGCACGGCCATGGCCAACTGAAGGGACCAAGATTGCCAAGCAGCTGGGGAGGTCGGGAGAACAGCAGTGGTTGCAGCTTCGCAATAGCCTTGTTGCCTCATAACGCCAAGGGACCCGAGTTCAAATCCGGACTTGGGTCACTGCCCTCGAGGAGTTTACACATTCCCTGCGTGGGTTTCCTCCGGGTGCTCCAGTTTCCTCCCACAGTCCAAAGATGTGTGGGTTGGGTTGATTGAGCGTGCTAAATTGAGCCTTAGTGTCAGGGGGGTTAGCAGGATAAATATGTGGGGGTTCAGGGATAGGGCCGGGGTGCAGGCTCGATGGGCCAAATGGCCTCCTTGTGCAGCGTCGAGATTCTGTGATAGAATGATTCTAATCCCATTGAAGGTGGCAGGAACGAGATTGGGGAGAAGGGTGAAGGGGGCCGCCCACTCACCATCTTACGTTGTCCATTGCCACGCAAAGGAAATACCTACCCCAGAGGTTGACTAAAGGCAATCCAGGTAAATGGACAGATGTACAAAGGCTGCACAGAAGTGTCCATCACACAAGAGCAAAGCGGGGTGAGCGTGGCACTTACGGAAGGTGACTTGGTAAGACAGTTTGATGAATATATTGTTCATTTCCATGCACAGTTGTCGTCTTATCAGCAAACAGTGCTTGGTTCACTTATCATTACCCCAAACAACCGCAGCTATTTGCTTGACGGGGGCTGGGTGACGGTTGTGCCCTGAAAGATTACACCTGCTATATCTTGTAATTTTATTAATGTTTTCATTCCCTGCAGATGCTGCGATATTGCGCGTAATATATCACCTCTACACTCACTGGGAGCTGAGTGCTTTACAGGTCATTCAGCAAGTGGCCCTTTCATTTCTCCCCACAGTGTGACACAGGAATAATGTCTGCCAGGCAGAACCGCAGGCACCAATATCAATGTGAGGTCTCACACTGTAAAAGTAAAAGCTGTCTGTTTAATTAAATTATGCCCATCATAGACGCTGAGTCCACAATGCTTTGAACTCCAAGACACTGAGCAAATTACACAGTCATGGAGTATGAAGCATTTTCTTTTGACAATATAGCTCCATTGTCCTAAGGGGTTACTGTGAGCCTGTGTTGTTAACTTGCTTAATTTCTGAAGCTATTTGGCAGGGTTCATGGTGCATTGACAGACGGATTGCTTTAAATTGATGTAGTAATAATATTTCAGCAGGGCAGTCACACTGCAAGTTTTCTTTCTAGCTGGTGACTGAGTTAATTTTCCCCTTCATTTCCTCCCCATACCTCTCCTGTTCTGCCCTCTCTCCTCTGTTTCCCCATCATTGGCAGCTTTACCCTCAGCCCCGAACTCTGGTATTCCCTTCCTAGACCTCGCCATCTCCAAACACACGAAATAGGAGCAGGAATTGGCCATTCGGCCCCCTCGAGCCTTTTCGATAAGATCGCGGCTGGATCTGTTCGTGTTTAAAGTTCTAGGAGCCCGTTTTAAAGGGCGGCACGGTGGCACAGTGGTTAGTGCTGCCGCCTCACAGTGCCAGGAACCTGAGTTCAATTCCTGGCTTGGGTTATTATTTTTGCAGAATCTGTCCACTCTCTGCGTGGGTTTCCTCCGGGCGCTCCAATTTCCTCCCTCAGTCCGAAAGACGTGCTGGTTAAGTGCATTGGCCGTGCTAAATTCTCTCTCAGTGTACCCAAACAGGTGCCGGAGTGTGGCGACTAAGGGATTTTCACAGTAGCTTCATTGCAGTGTTAATGTAAGCCAACTTGTGACCAATAAATAAACTTTACAACTTTACATTCCCGTCAACATCCGATAACCTTAAACTCCCTCGCCTATGAAGGATCTATCCTTAAAACTATTCAATGGCCCTGCTTCCACCGCCTTCTGAGGGACAAGAGTTCCAAAGTTGCTCAACCCTCTGAGAGAAAGAAATTCTCCTCATTTCCACCCTGAAAGGCGAATCCCTAATGTTACAACAGTTTCCCCTGGATCTAGACTCACCCACAAGAGGAACCATCGGAACAAGAGAAACCACCAGGAAACAGTGAAGAACATCTGCGCCTGTCAACATCAACGGGGCGAAGTAGAAAGGGTCGAGAGCTTCAAGTTTTTAGCTGTCCAGATCACCAACAACCTGTTCTGGTCCCCCCCATGCCGACACTATAGTTAAGAAAGCCCACCAACACCTCTACTTTCTCAGAAGACTAAGGAAATTTGGCATGTCAGCTACGATTCTCACCAACGTTTACAGATGCACCATAGAAAACATTCTTCCTGGTTGCATCACAGCTGGATATGGCTCCTGCTTTCTCAAGAATGCAAGAAACTACAGACGTTTGTGAATGTAGCCCAATCCATCACACAAACCAGCCTCTCAGCCAGTCTACACTTCCCGCTGCCTCAGAAAAGCAGTCAGCACAATTAGAGATCTCACGCACCCTGGACATACTCTCTTCCACCTTCTTCCATCAAGAAAAAGATACAAAATTCTGAGGACATGTATGCGCCGACTCAAGAACAGGTTCTTCCCTGCTGCCGTCAGACTTTTGAATGGACCTACCTCGCACTAAGTTGATCTTTCTCTAATTCTAACTGTAACACGACATTCTGCACCCTCTCCTTTCCAGAGTTGATTCTGGAGTTGAGAGGGTTGGCTTATGAGGGGAGATTGAGTAGACTGGGCTTATACTAAGTGGAATTCAGAAGAATGAAGGAAGATCTCATAGAAACATATAAGATTATGAAGGGAATAGATAAGATAGAAGCAGGGAAGTTGCTTCTTCTGGCAGGTGAAACTAAAACTAGGAGGCATGGCCTCAAAATAAGGGGGAGCAGATTTAGGACTGAGTTGAGGAGGAATTTCTTCACACAAAGCGTTGTGAATCTGTAGAATTCCCTGCCCAGCGAAGCAGTTGAGGTGGCCTTATTGAATGTTTTTAAGGAAAGGATAGATACATTTTTGAACAGTAAAGGAATTAAGGGTTATGGTGCGTGGGCGGGTAAGTGGAACTGAGTCCACAAAAAGATCAGCCATGATCTTATTAAATGGCGAAGCATGCTCGAGAGACCTGGGCCAGGGGTAGGGGGCCACTGGGGAGCTCCATTGGGGGCAGGGTTCGTGTGTCTGTGGGTGGGGCAGGAGGGAGTACTACTCTCATGTATGTGGGGGTGTCTGTGGAGGAAGGTGGTAATTTTCTATTGGGGATCAGTGTTGCCACCTTTTTCAGACCCTGGCCACGCCTGCAGGTGGTTTTTTTGCCCCAGGTGCGGGATTACCTGGTGGGAAATGCCAACTTTGCAGCTGATGAGCTACTCACTGGTTCCTCACCTCAGCCAATCCTCAGCAAACGAGGAGAAAATTCTATCCCTCGATGACCTTACGCCTGCATTGTGCACGGTATAGCAGGCTGGCAGTGACAATGGCTCGGTAGAGTTTGACTCTGTCACAATGAGATTGAATAATCTCTTGTCATCATTGAGCTCATAAGATGTAGGAGCAGAATTAGGCCATTTGGCCCATTAAATCCGCTCTGCCATTCAATCATGGCTGATACGCTCCTCATCCCCATTTTCCTGCCTTCTCCCCATAACCTTTCAACCCATTTCCAATTAAAAATCTAACTCCTTCTTAAATTAACTCACTGTCCCGGCATCCACTGCACTTTGGGCAGATTCACAACCTTTTGGGAGAAGTAGTTTCTCCTCAATTCTGTTTTAAATTTGCTACCCCTTATCCTATGACCTCTCGTCCTAGAATGTCCCACCAGCTGAAGCATCTGCTCCACGTCTACTTTATCTATACCACTTATCATCTTGTATATCTCAATTCAATCTCCCCTCATTCTTCTAAATTCCAGAGAATATATGCCTAAGCCGTTCAATCTCTCTTCATGCAACAAACCCCTCATCTCTGGAATCAATCTACTGAACTTTCTCTGAACTGCCTCCAATGCCAATCCATCTTCCCTCAAATAAGGTGATCAGAACTGTGCACAATACTCTAGGTGCAGCCTCACCGATGCCTTGTATAGTGATGGCACCAAATACAGGAGGGTCAGTGTAGGGTCTACTCATTCATTCGAATAGACGAGGGGGCAGCACTTGGTATGAGTTTTAAAATGGTTTTCTATTATTGAACAAAACTCAAAAAACAATTAATAAGACAGAAGTGAGAAGACAGTAAACTTGGGGACTGGATTCACAGCCAGGCCATGTACAAAAACATGTATTGAGATGAATGAAATCTGAGAACTGGACTGAACTAAACATGTACTGAAATGAAAATATATTTCAATCCTTATCTCGTTATTGGAAGTGTTTTTCACATGTTGTCTCTGTCTGCAAAAACAGCCCTTACAGCTGCTGTTATGGAAAGCTTGCTTTGCCCACATTGTGTACCCTTTAGGAATGCAGTCAATTTTTAGCTAACCCAGCATGCCTTCTGAGTTTTAAAATGTAGTCAAGTTGGCAGTGTCAGTTAACCCTGACAGTTTAGCATTTAAATCAGGTTAAAGTCCAACAGGTTTATTTGGAATCTTGAACTGTTCATGAGTGAGGTGAGTGAGTCACTTACCTGATGAAAGAGCAGCACTCTGACAGCTCATAATTCCAAATAAACCTGTTGGACTTTAACCTGGTGTTATGAGACTTCTTACTGTAACCATCTCTGTTGTGGGAAAATCACCACTCAGGGTCAGATTTAAAGTTTCAACATGCAGTTTATCGGACAAAGCTTTGGGAGAAGCGCTGGGCTCTCCGCAGCGCTAGTGGACACCTTCTCAACTTTAAAATGGCAGCTGAGCTTCTTTTATACATTTTCAAACAGTGGACAAGACTGGACATTAGCAGTTAGCACATTGTTATATATAGAGTAGACAAGTACGGACATTAGCAGTTATCACACCATTATACATTTCGGAGAAGAGACAAATACGGACATTAGCAGTTAGCACATCATTATATATAGAGTAGACAAATATGGACATTAGCAGTTAGCACATCATTATACATTTATGCCCCTCTTTCAATGACTGATCTTGTTAACAAAACTCATTGTTTTGGTTCTGCCTTATCTCAAGCTAAGGTGATCATGCAGGCCTCAAGTTCTGATTTATTTCCTGTAGTAATTAGACATTAACTGGATTTAACTCGTTGTGCAATGTCTGTGCCTAAGTCAGCACATCTTAGTGTCTTTTCACAGAGTCCATTTTGTGCCAGGTAACCATCTTGGATCTTTTAATTCTGGGTTTACTCCAACAATCTCAGTCCAATGTCAGCATCTCTACATCATAGGGTTTAAATGTAATTGCTACAGGCAGAAACATCTTAAAATGAAGCCTTTGCATAGACTGAAGCAGACAGGGATAAGCATACATAGGATGTCTCAGTCAGGTACAACATTGGAGAGATTCACTGAAGAAGTCCCACTCACCTTGTCATGCTCAGACATCTCTGGCACTAGATGATGTGTTTGAATAGGCAACATCACTAAAAACAAGTAGAACTTGACAGCAGTTTGTGGAAGGGTTTTAAGACAGTTCTTATTTTACTCGGGCTTTTTCCGCAGTGACAGAGGGGAGTCATTCATCCTCTTAGTGTGGCCTAGATTTGAACCTACGCTCTACATGAACATCCCATCTAATATTTTTCTTGGGGCTGGGGGGTAGTGTAGGAGGTTTAAGGCATGAGACAAAACAAAACAGCAGAGTAATGTGGTCTTCTGACAATCTACAGGCGTTGTTATTAAATATAGAAAGTGAGGATCTTTATTTTTCAAATAGTTTATTCTTCTTTGAAAAATATTAAAAAGCTAATATTACAAAGATGAAAATGTGTCGTATTTATATGAGGAGAGTTCTACTGGCATTAAGTGATATAGAATCTCAAAGCCTGGGATTAAAAGGTGATTTCATTTCTATGACTGTTGATGACAAGGTTGCAGTACTGCCCTGTCGAACCAGATGACACGTAGCAATAAATTCAAATTAAAAAATACAGAAGCTAGATGGAGAAGTAGGCCATTTGGCCCTTCGAGCCTGCCCCACCATCCAGTATGGTCATGGTCAAATAAAAGCCAAGGTGGCACAGTGGTTAGCAACACTGTCTCACAGCGCCAAGGACCCGGGTTCAATTCCAGCCTCGGGTCACTTTCTGTGTGGAGTTTGTACGTTCTCCCTGTGTCTGCATGGGTTTGCTCTGGGTACCCCAATTTCCTCCCACATGCCAAAGATATGCAGGTTAGGTGGATTGTCTATGCCAAATTGCCTTTTAGTGTCCCAACATGTGTCGGTTAGGGAGATTATTGGGGAAAATTCCTGAGGTTGAGGGATAGGGCCGGGGTAGGATGCTCCATCGGAGAGTCAGTACAGACTCGATAGGCCAAATGGCCTCCTTTGCATTATGGGGATTCTATGACTTTAAGAATGGCATCAGTTTAAGAACCATGCTGCCATCCCTACATTGTCTCTCATCAAAAATCTGGAAGTCCCTTCCAGACAGCACTGAGGATGTACCTACACCACATGGGGACTGCAGCAATTCAAGAAGGCAGCTCACCACCACTATCTCAAGGGTAATTAGAGATGGGCCCTAAATGCTGGCTTAGCCAACAATGCAAAGAATCCCATGAAATAATGCACAGAAGTGTTAGGAAAAATGAGAGCAGATGGAATTGGAGGTAACCCTCACCTCTAAATGTCCCAAAAAGACGATCAACTGGAATGCATGTGGAGAAAAACAACTGGACTCACCATATAAACACAGTGGCTGCAACAGCAGGTCAGCGGCTCAGAACCCTGAAGCGAGTAACTCACCTCCTGACTCCCCAAAGCCTGTCCACCATCTACAAGGCACAAGTCAGAAGGGTGATGGAATACTCCCCACTTGCCTGCATGGCTGCAACTCCAACAACACTCAAGAAACTTGACACCATCTAGGATAAAGCAGCCCACTTGATTGGTACCACATCTACAACAAATATTCAATCTCTCCACCACCGACACTCAGTAGCAGCAGTGTGTACTATCTACTAGATGCACTGCAGCAATTCACCAAAGATCCTTAGACAGCACCATCCAAACCTACAACCATTTCCATCTAGAAGGACAAGGGCAGCAGATACATGAGAACACCAGCACCTGCAAGTTCCCCTCCAATCCACTCACAATTCTGATTTGGAAACATATGGCCATTCCTTCACTATCACTGGGTCAAAATCCTGGCATTCCCTCCCTAACCACATTGTGGGTCAATCCACAGCTCGTGGATGGCAACGTTTCAAGAAGGCAACTCACCATCACCTTCTCAAGGGCAACTAGGGATGGGCAATAAATGCTGGCCAGCCAGCAACACCCCTGTCCCACAAGTGAATAAAAGAGCTCAGAATAATCCAGGAGTTCCCAATTTAGTTCAGACAATAACTGTCTGAATCTTCAGAATGCAAGTTTCATAATCCAAACACGCTGGCTGGAATTCTCCGGCCATTTATGCTCCATGCCTGCTTCTGGCAAGAGCAGAGAATTTGGCACTTAGCCAAATCTCCCTTAACAACAGCGAGCTAGATTGGAGAAACCAGCTCAACGTGATTCACAATGGTCTTTGATTTGATTTATTATTGTGACGTGCATTGGGACACAATGATAAGTATTGTTTCCTGCGCATATACAGACAAAGCGTATTGTATATTGAGAAGGAAAGGAGAGTGTACAGAATGTAGTGTTACAGTCATAGCCGGGGTGTGGAGAAAGATCAACTTAATGCAAGGTAGGTCCGTTCAAAAGTCTGATGGCAGCAGGGAAGAAGCTGTTCTTGAGTTGGTTGGTACGTGACCTCAGACTTTTGTATTTTTTGTCACACAATTTAACATGTGATCCCCAAGCAGTTGAAAGATAAAGTCATGGTTAAAGTTGTAGCACGCTCTGATCTGGACAATTGTGTTCAGTTCAGGGCAAGTCAAACATGGAGTGTTTGATGTTCACAGAACATTCATGGAATGTTCACAGAAGAGAGTTCAATCTAACAGCATGTAATGCTAAACAGCACATTGTCAATCAATCAATCTGAATGGCTGTCAATGGTGGCACAGTGGTTTGCACTGCTGCCTCACAGCACCAGGGACCCAGGTTCAATTCCAGCTTCAGGTGATCACATGAAGTTTGCATGTTCTCCCCATGTCTGTGTGGGTTTTCTCTGGGTGCTCTGCTTTCTCCCACACTCCAAAGATGTGCAAGGGGTTGTGCTAAATTACCCCTTAGTGTCCTAAGAGGTGTAGGTTAGAGAGATTAATGGGGTAAATATGTGGGGTAGCAGAGATAGAACCTGAGCAAGATGCTCTGTTGGAGAGCCAGTTCAGATGCAATGGACCAAATGGCCTCCTTCTCCCTCAATGTTACTCGAACAGATGCCAGAGTGCGGCAACTAGGGGATTTTCACAGTAACTTCATTGCAGTATTAATGTAAGCCTACTTGCGACTCTAATAAATAAACTTTAAATGAGGGGGCTTTAAACTCATGCAGCACATTAGCTTTTTTGGATGCCACCTTTTTAATTATTCTCAAAACAAAGATCTTAGGGATGGAAACTGTTTTGATTGCAACACACCGCCTCCAAGCCTTGCCCCTGTCCCACACACGCAGAGCACTAAAACCATTGAAATTCCAGTGGCTTTCAAAAGTGCCTGAGAAGGAAAGAAAGAAACAGAGTCCCCACAGTACAGAAGGAGGCCATTCAGCCCACTGAACCTGAAGCGACAGCAACCCCACCCAGGCCCTATTCCAGCAACACCTGCCAGTCCCCGACACTAATGGGAAATTTAGCATGGCCAATCAACCTAACCCGCACATCTTTGGACTTTGGAAGGAAACCGGAGCAGCCAGAGGAAACCCATGCAGACACGGGGAGAACGCGCAGACTCCGCACCAGTGACCCAAGGCCGGAATTGAATCCAGATCCCCAGCCCTTTGAGGCAGTAGCGCTAACCAACGTCGCCACCGTGCCGCCCATGCTGTAATAGATGCGCTGTTTAAACATTCTGAAAATCAACACAGGTTTGGTGTGCCAGGACTTTGACCTCTGACCTCTGGCATCAGCTTGTGTAACAGATGGTATTGATGTTATGACTCCTGAGGGTTCGGAGGTCAGCAAAGCTAAAAGTGCCAATTGCCTGCTGTCTGTCAGTCCTGCTTAGACGGGTCCTTCTGACTTTATTAGAGGGTTACACAACCAGCCAGGAGCGTTAACACCCTAGGTAATCTACAGGTGGACCCCGTTTCCCATATCATTGGCCTCATTAGTGGCGCACCAGGTTGCACAATCTCAGCCTCATGTTGCTTGGATCTGTCACCCAATATTTGATTGTAAAAGCTCCTTGCCGCAGGGAAGAAAAGAACAGGCCCAGTAAGCCACTGCCAGATTTCTGAGTTCTTCACGGTCACTGACATCACGTTGATAAATAATGGTTATTATCCTTAATAGTAGTAAACAATTCATCTGCAAACTATTACCCGTCCAATGTAATCTGGGGCCATGTGGAGCAACTTCAGCCAGCCCACGTTAACCCTTTGCAAGTCCCGTGCATAAATCGCTGCATCGCCACCCTGAAGGGAGGCAATGGCCTAGTGGTATCATCACTAGACTATCAATCCAGAAATTCAGCTAATGCTCGGGGGACCTGGGTTCGAATCCCACCACAGCAGATGGTGGAATTTGAATTCAATTAAAAAAAATCTGGAATTAAGAATGCACTGATGAAATCATTCCCGATTTATTGGGGGGAGGAAAACCCATCTGGTTCATTCATGCTTTTTAGGGAAGGAAATCTGCCATCCTTATCTGGTCTGGCCTACATGTGACTCCAGAGCAATATGGTTGACTCTCAACTGCCCTCGGGTAACTAGTGATGGGCAATAAATGCTGGCCCAGACAGTGATGTCCATGTCTCACAAATGTACGAAAGAAAGCTGAGAGCATCCCTTGCATCTTGCACAGCCATTACTCACTTGGCAGTTGACTTCCTCATGTGAACGATGTAAAATGAACTTGTCCTCTCAGGTATTAGTCCATCTTTCATCCGCCATTTCAAGAAAGATAATAATAACAGAAACACAATGCAAAAGATGGGTAGTTTTTCATGTGATGTGCCCTGATTGAAACTGTCATTGAATTCCTACAGTGCAGAAGGAGGCCATCAGCCCATTGAGTCTACACCAACCACAATCCCACCCAGGCACAATTCCCGTAACCCTATGCACTTACCCTAGCTGGTCTCCCTGACACTAAGGGGCAATTTAACATGGCCAATCCACCTAACCCGTACATCTTTGGACTGTGGGAGGAAACCACAGCACCCGAAGGAAACCCACGCAGACACGGGGACTGCGTGCAGACTCCACACAGACAGTGACCCAAGCTTGGTATCGAATCCGGGACCCTGGTGCTGTGAGGCAACAAATCTAACCACTGTGCCATGTTAGAGGGAAAAAAAACACCCTCCCAATCTACAAGTGTATCATGCAATCAAAATAAAGTCATTATGAAATGATCTATATCGGCTTCTGTGTATCAAAGAAACTGGTGGCCATTAAAAGTTCATTGATCAGCAATGCAAATATTTAATTATCAGTCCCATTTTGTTGAGGTCAATTCTATAAACAATTATCCTGTTATTTAGGCCTCCACGCATGATTTAATCAGATGTTCTGTAGTTATCCGGGCCTACGGGGGGGGGGGGGGGGGGGGGGTGGTGGTGGTGTTGTGTGGCACACTGACACAGCGGTTAGCACTGCTACCTCACAGCGGCAGGGACCCAGGTTCAATTCCAGCCTCTCCCGATGTCTGTGTGGGTTTCCTTTGGGTGCTCTTACAGTCCAAAGATGTGCGGATTGGCCATGCTAAATTGACCCTTAGTCTCCCAAGATGTGCAGGTTAGGTGGATTGACCATGCTAAATTGCCTCTCACTGTCCAATGATATGTAGGTTAGAGGGATTAATAGGGTAAATGCATGGGGATACAGGGGTGGGGTGACACTGGGTAAGATGCTCTGCTGGAGAGTCGGTACAGACTCGATGGGCTGAACGGCCTCCTATTGCACTGTTGTGATTCAATGATTCCAGTTGCATTGACCATGGTAAATTCTCCCTCAGTGTACCCGAACAGGCGCCAGAGAGTGGCAACAAGGGGATTTTCAGAGTTATTGCAGTGTTAATTTAAGCCTACTTGTGACACTAATAGATAAACCTTAAACATTTTCTATGACTTATAATTCACCAGGTTCTGCTCCTCACCAGCAAAAGGGCTTCATTTGACAGAAGCCTGGCTCGCAACATGAGGCTCAGAGTATTAAGAACCCTTTGATTTGATTTATTATTGTCACCTGTATTAGCATTTGATGAAAAAGTATTGTTTCTTGCACGGTAAACAGACAAAACATACCATCCATAGAGAAGGAAAGGAAAGTGTAGTGTTACGGTCATAGCTAGGGTATAGAGAAAGATCAACTTAATGCAAGGTAGGTCCATTCAGAAGTCTGATAGCAGCGGGGAAGAAGCTGTTCTTGAGTCCGTTGGTACGTGATCACAAACTTTTGTATCTTTTTCCCGGAGGAAGGAGGTGAAAGACAGAATGTTCAGAATACGTGAGGTCCTTGATTATGCTGGCTGCTTTTCTGAGGCAGCGGGAAGTGTAGACAGAGTCAATGGATGGGAGGCTGGTTTACATGATGGATTGGGCTACATTCACCACCTTTTGTAGTTCCTTGCAGTCTTGGGCAGAGCAGGAGACATACCAAACTGTCATATAACCAGAAAGAATGCTTTTTATGGTGTATTGTGTAAAAATTGGTGAGAGTTGTAGTAGACATGTCAAATTCCCTTAGTCTTCTGAGAAAGTAGAGGCGTTGGTGGGCTTTCTTAACTATAGTGTCAGCATGGGGAGCCAGGACATTTAACATGGCCAATCGATCTAACCAGCACATCTTTGCACTGTGGGAGGAACACTGGAGGAAACCCATACAGACATGGGGAGAATGTGCAAACTCCACACAGACGGTGACCCAAGGCCGGAATTGAACCCGGGTCCCTGGCGCTGTGAGGCAGCAGTGCTAACCACTGTGCCAAATTGCAACTTGACTTTGCATTCTCATATTTCCTACATTTTTGGCTCCCGCTGGGTTCTCTGCCCCACCCTCCACCTCCCCCCCCCCCCACCTCGCCCACCCCTCATGGGGAGAATTCGGCCCTTACTTGCTGGCTAACCAGGAGTGGCCAAGATCCAGAGCCACAGCAATGTGGTTGACTCTCAACTGCCCTTGGGCAACTAAGGATGGGCAATAAATGCTGGCCAGCCAGCAACACCCATGTCCTGTGAATGAAAAATAATAAGGTTTCATGCATTAAATTGTTGTGATTTATTGATGTTGGGCAGGTTTCCAGAGCGAACTGCCATGCTCCTCTTCAAATTATTGCCAAGGCATCTTTTGCAGCTGAGAAAAACAGATAAGGACTACTGAAGGTGCCGCCATTTTGATCAGATTCTAAACTGGTTTAGAATCTGATCACATTGGTGGCACCTTCAACAGTGCAGCACTCCCTCAATGTGACACTGAATGTGAGAATGGATAACAAGTTCAAGACTCTGCAATCATGAGACACTATACTTAACAAAACATTCATTTCAGCTATAAATAGAAAGGCCAAATATTGATCCTTGCACAGCATTCAATTAACCCAGATATCTGTCTGGACAGAATCAGAAGGATTCAGGGAGAGCTCTATGACCTCTTGTCTTCCGTGCCTTTCTGATTTTGGGCGGCACGGTGGCACAGTGATTAGCACTGCTGTCTCACAGCACCAGGAACCCCGGTTCAATTTTGGCCTCAGGACACTGCTATGTGAAGTTTGCACATTCTCCCCATGTCTGCATGGGTTTCCTCTGGATGCTCCAGTTTCCTCAGACATTCCAAAGATGTTCCAAAAGGGTTAGTTTGATCGGCCACGCTAAGTTGACCCTAGTGCCAGGATAAATACGTGGGGTGATGGGAATAGGGTCTTGTTGGGATTGAGGTCGGTGCAGACTCAATGGGCCGAACTGCACTGTAGGGATTTGATTCTATGATACATTTGGCAGAGAGCTCCAACACGCTCCTCATTCATGTCGAAGCCTACATGAGAGGGGATCTCATTGAAACCTACAGAATACTGAGAGGCCTGGATAGAGTGGATGTGGAGAAAGTGTTTCCATTAGTGGTAGAGATCTGAGGGCACAGACTCAGACTTGAAGGGATGACCATTTAGGACGGAGATGAGGAGGAATTTATTCAGCCAGAGGTTGATGAATCTGTAGAATTCTTTGCCACAGAAGGCTGTGGTGGCCAGGTCGTTGAGAGTATTTAAGATGTTAAGATTAAGATAGATAGATTCTTGATGATTAAGGGGATCAAGTGTTACGGGGAAAAAGTGGGAGAACGGGATTGAGAAATTTGTAAGCCATGATTGAATGGCAGAGATGGGCCGAATGGTCTAATTCTCCACCTACATTTTACGGTCTTATTACTCTGACATTGCACTGAACTGAAAATTGCCTTTTCCAACTTAAGTCAAGTGTAGTGTCCCCACCGCCAATTTCAGCTAACTCAACACAGACCAGGCATTCAATCTGGTTCAAAGAGAGCATCAGTGGCCCAATGCCAGGCCAATTAAGTATATTTACCAGCATTACCACTTGTGCTGAGTCTTAGGCTAAAGGTTCGAACCACACATCCCAGGGCAGTGGTCAAGTACGTCCACTCGTGCTCTGCACCACACGCAGGCTTGAAAATGAGTGTGCTGCCTCTTCACCTCAAACGTTCCTGATCTCAAGCGGGCGACCCCCCCCGCCCCACCAGTCTGCCGGAAAGGTTAATCGTTGCCAGGCTGCATCGCTGGCAGTTGGTTGAGTGTGATATTGGCAGCAGAGCGGGTGAAGCCTGCCAGCCACTTGCAGCTGGAGTCAACAAAAGTCCTGGAAAGGCGGATGGAACTGCAGAGAAAAAAATGGGAACGCTTAAAATTAATGTTTGAAACAACTTAAGCAGAATCTTTGCTCAGGCCAGAATTCCACTCTCCGTGAGGAAAGACAGGCCAGTTTTCCTGGGGTTGTTTAAAAGCAGTTTCTTTGGCCTCCAGTTACGGTGGACAGTCCACTGCAGGATGACAAGCAGCAGTAAAGGAATGAATCCTTACAACACTAGGGGACGCAGTGGCCTAATGGTATTGTCACGGGACTAGTAATACAGAGCCTCAGGGTAATGTTCTGGGGACCTGGGTTCGAATCCCATCATGGTAGGCGGTGAAATTTGAATTCAATAAAAATTAATTTGACCATGAAACCATTGTCGATCGTTGTATAAACCCAGCTGGCTCACTAATGGGCTTTAGGGAAGGAAATCTGCCATCCTGGCCTACACGTGAGTCCAGATCCACAGCAATGTGGTTGAATCACAACTATCCCTCAGGGGATGGGTAATAAATGCTGACCCAGCCTGCAACGTCCGTGTCCCATCAAAGAGCAAATTTGAAAACAGATGCACGTTGTCAGAAATCGTAGAATCCCTACAGTATAGAAGGAGGCCATTCGGCCCACCAAGTCTGCACTGAACGCAATCCAATCCAGGTCCGATTCCCATAAGCCCACACATTAACCCTGCTAATCCCCTGACACTAAATTGGCCAATCCACCTAACCCGCACATCTTTGGACTATGGGAGGAAACAGGAGCTCTCCCCACCCAAGACACCTTCTTCCTCCTCTCTGCAGTTCTCGTGGTACCTACGAGGACGCACTTGTCTGGTAGCTGCTGAAGGCAGGACTTCCTCCCTGGGGAGAAGCAGAAATCACCCCCCTGCCCCTTTAGCCTATTTCACCCACCCACAGCACATTATGCCTTCTTGATTTGATTTGATTTGATTTATTATTGTCACATGTATTAGTATACAGTGAAAAGTATTGTTTCTTACGCGCTACATAGACATAGAAGGGAAAGAGGCAATGCAGGACGTAGTGTTACAGTCATAGCGAGGGTGTTGAGAAAGATCAAGTTAATACGAGGTAGGTCCATTCAAAAGTCTGACAGCAGCAGGGAAGAAGCTGTTCTTGAGTCATTTGGTACGTGTCCTCAGACTTTTGTATCGTCTTCCGGATGGAAGAAGGTGGAAGAGAGAATGTCCGGGGTGCGTGGGAGCCTTAATTACGTTGGCTGCTTTTCCAAGGCAGCGGGAAGTGCAGACAGAGTCAATGGATGGGAGGCTGGTTTGCGTGATGGATTGGGCTACATTCATGACCTTTTGTAGTTCCTTGCCGTCTTGGGCACAGCAGGAGCCCATACCAAGCTGTGATACAACCAGAAAGAATGCTTTCTATGGTGCATCTGTAAAAGCTGGTGAGAGTCGTAGCTGATATGCCAAATTTCCTTAATCTTCTGAAAAAGTAGAGGCGTTGGAGGGCTTTCTTAACCATAGTGTTGGCATGGGGGGGACTAGGACAGGTTGTTGGTGATCTGGACACTGAAAAACCTGCAAGCTTGAAGGGCAGGGTGGCACTGAGCGGGTTGGCCTCGTGCCTACTTTGTTCTTTGTTTCTAGGGGGTGGGAAGGGTACAAACTGCCCACCCTACCCTACTCTCCTCGGGACATCCCAACACATACATAATTTCACAGTGGGGTAAAAGGGCCTCCCTTCGTTTCAACAATGCACTGATGTCGCGAGCAGCAACCAAAGTCACCAGCAGGTCATTGCCAACACCTTTCTGAATAACTTTCCCGTTCCGTTGAACTGAGATCCACTCGACAAGAATTTCTGCGCTCCCTGGTCACAATGATGATTCCACAGGAGCACTCAGCTTTTGAAGTATCTGAAAATCCGATTTAGCCAGCGCACTGTTAATTACAGGGGGAGGTGGTGGCGGGGGGGGGAGACAGAAATTCCCTTGCTTTTCATTAGAAGAGAATGGAATGTCACCCTCATTGTCTCTATGGAGACAAGTCTTGAGTAATACATTCCTTGAAAACAAATCAAATTTAAAAGCACGCATTGCAGATGCCTGAAGCCAGTGATGAGACATATGCAGCACACATGTCAGCAGCATAATTATCCAACGCAGAACCGCTCTTTCATATTTGATGTCCCCTTTTTACAGAACAGACCTTCGCCAACCAGACTTTGGAGGGCCAGATGGGAGGGTGAATCAAAAGCTCTGTTCGCCTGCTGTGAAGAGGGCCAGAAAAATCTCCAGCGAAGGGAAACTGTTGGGCGTGGGGTTGGGGGTAAAAATGCCTTACTGGAAAAGAACAGATGATAAGGAATTTGTCCCGCGGAGGGATGTGTGCTTATAAAAGGAGGGACACTTTTACTAGCGAGGCGTTTGCTTGTATAAACATGTAATCGTGGAGAAGTCAGCCTTGTAAAGGCAAGCATTAACACTCTCCCATCTTCTAAAAGCCAAATAAACTGCCCCCTGCATTTCAGAGGGGTAAAATAATCCTGCCTACAAACAACTTCAGATAAGTCTCAGTTGCTTCCTTTGCTTTTTAAGAGGTTTCAGGTCACCAGTGGCGAAAGGCAGCAAAGATTCAGACTTTGTCTACTTTAACCTTGGTCTCAGTGGACATAAATTGATCGTTTAGGGATGAGTGCAGGCTGTCATCAATACAATGCCAATGTGATAAAGGACTTCCAATTTGTGTCAAAGGTTGAAAGGCTGAGACAGAGCCCTGTACAAAATGCAGCCACAATCTCCACCGAGTTCAATATTGATTGTGGAAACGGGCACTTGAGATAAGCAGTCCGATGGCCAAAGGTTATCCCCACATCTCTGAGATCCAACTGCCCTGTCCACCTATCCATCTGGCAGCATGGTGGCACAGTGGTTAGCGCTGCTGCCTCACAGTGCCAGGGACCCGAGTTCGATTCCAGCCTCGGGTCACTGTCTGGGTGGAGTTTGCACATTCCACACCCCCCCGTCTACATGGGTTTCCTCTGGGTGCTCTGGTTTCCTCCCACACTCCAAAGATCTGCAGGTTAGATTGATTGGCCGTGCTAAATTGACCTTTAGTGTCGGAGGGGTTAGCAGGGTAAATATGTGGGGTTACAGGAATAGGGCCTGGTTGGGATTGTGATCGGTGCAGACTCAGTAGGCTGAATGGCCCCCTTCTGCACTGTAGGGATTCTATGGTCTCTGGATCTTTCTGGTTTTCTTTCAAACAAGGTGTGAGGAACACACTGAAAATAGCACTTCAAACACCAAGCTGTGGCTCCGTGACAATCACTCTCACCTTGGAATAACGGGGCGGGATTTTCCAGCCACGCTTGCCTCAAAACTGGAAAATCTCGCCCAAGATCATCAGACCTTTGCATGTTTCCCCTCTCCTCCTGCCCACTATGATTTCCATGGCAGGCAGGGAAAATTCTCCCCACAGTTTAAGTCTCACCTGAACACAAGCATTGATTGAGGCTCACACTCCTAGGGGGTGTTTGTATTGTCTTTTGGATAAGACATTGATGTCCCTTCTTTCTCCAGCGGATAGAAAATGATTTGGAGATACCAGCGTTGGACTGGGGTGGGCACAGTGAGAAATCTCACAACACCAGATTAACCAGGTGGAATTAACTAATGAAGGAGCAGCGCTCCAAAAGCTCATGATTCCAAATAAGCCTGTTGGACTTTAGGTGTTGTGGTGTTTAGGTTTTTGGTGTTGTGAGACTTCTTACTGTGGGCAGAAAAGATTGAATAGCATTGTTTTGAAAAAACATTATGTATCTTGGCCAATACTTAATCAACATTGTAAAAGCAGATTATCTGGTTATTTCATCTTTTCATTCATTCACGGGATTTGAGTGTTGCTGGCCAGATCCACATTTATTGCCCATTCTTAACTGCCTTTAAGAAGGTGATGTTGAGCCGCCTTCTTGAACCACTGCAGTCCATGTGGTGTAGGCACACCAACAGTGTGGTTAGGGATTGAGTTCCAGGATTTTGACCCAGTGACAGTGAAGGAACACCAACACATTTCCAAGTCAGGATGATGAGTGGCGTTCCCATGAGTCTGCTTGCCTTGTCCTTCTAGATGGTCATGGGTTTGGAAGGTTCTGTCGAAGGAGTCTTGGTGTGTTCCTGCAGTGTAGATGGTACACACTGATGCTACTGTGCGTTGATGGTTGAGGGAGTGAATGTTTGCGGACAGGGTACCAATCAAATGGGTTGCACTGTCCTGGATACAGACAAGCTCCTTACTGGCGCTGCACTCATCCAGGCAATTGGAGAGTATCCCATCACACTCCTGGTTTGTGCCTTGTGGACAGCAGATAGGCTTTGGGAAGTCAGGAGGTGAGTTACTCACTGCAGGGTTCTTAACCTTTGACCTGCTCTTGTAGCCAAATATTTATATGGTTAGTCCAGTTTAGTTTCTGGTCAATGGTAACTCCCAGGATGTTGAACATAGAACATAGAACATTACAGCGCAGAACAGGCCCTTCGGCCCACGATGTTGCGCCGACCAGTTAAAAAACAATGACCCTCTAACCTAAACCAAACCCTTTCCATCCATAAACCTATCCACGGATCTCTTAAATGCCCCCAAACTAGGCGCATTTACAACTGCAGCAGGCAGGGCATTCCAATCCCTCACCACCCTCTGGGTAAAGAACCTACCCCTGACATCCGTCCTATAACTACCACCCCTTAATTTAAAGCTATGCCCCCTCGTGCTAGCTTTCTCCATCCGAGGAAAAAGGCTATCACTGTCCACCCTATCTAAACCTCTAATCATCTTATATGTTTCAATAAGGTCCCCTCGTAGCCACCTTCTTTCTAACGAAAACAACCTCAAATCCCTCAGTCTCTCCTCATAGGACCTCCCCTCCATGCCAGGCAACATCCTGGTAAACCTCCTCTGCACCCTCTCCAAAGCCTCCACATCCTTCCTATAATGTGGGGACCAGAACTGCACACAATACTCCAAGTGCGGCCGCACCAGAGTCTTGTACAGTTGCAACATGACGCTGCGGCTCCTAAATTCAATCCCCCTACCAATAAACGCCAAGACACCGTATGCCTTGATGGGGGAGGGAGGGCGGAATTCAGCGATGGTAAAACCATGGGGTATCAACAGCCAATGGTTAGATTCTCTTTTGTCGGAGATGGTCATTGCCTGGCACTTGTGTGGCACAAATATTACTTACCACTTGTCAGCCCGAGTCTGGATATTGTCCAGTCTTTCTGCATTTGTAAATGGACTGCTGTTACTATTCTAATGTTGTGTGTGCCAGCTTGCTGCATATAAATTTGCTGTTGTGTTTCTACATTGCAACAGAGACTGAACTTCAAAAGTATTTCATTGGCTGTAAAGTGCTTTGAGATGTCCTATGACCATGAAAGATACCATCAAAGTACAAGTCGAACCTTTTTATGTTTAACTCGCTAGGAGAATTCTAGAATTCTAACAACTCCTGCCTACAGCTGAACATTGTCGATAATCTCAGTCATGGTTCATACCAATTCAAGCAGTCATTTCTCAGAGTAAACATTGCCGAGTCTATTGGTCCCATTGTCTTCCTTGCCAGAATATACATGTTTGGACTAAACACATCTTTTTGAGCCAAAAATGCCATACTAAGACACCACAGGTACAGAAACAACACCTCAGCAGAATGTGTAAAGTGTACAATCCACATAAAGTTATTGAGTACAATGAACAAAGAACAGTAAAGCGCAAGAACAGGCCCTTCAGCCCTCCAAGCCTGTGCCAATCATGGTGCCTGCCTAAACTAGAACCGTACGTATTTACAGAGTCTGTATCCTTCCATTCCCATCCGATCCATGTATTCGTCTAATGCCCCTTAAATGTCACTATGATACCTGCTCCCACCACCTCCCTGGGCAGCGTGTTGCAGACATTCACCACCCTCTGTGTAAAAAAACTTGCCTCGCACATCTCCTCTAAACTGTTCCCCACACACCTTAAACCAACGCCTCCCAGTACTTGGCTTTTCTACCCTAGGAAAGAGCATCTGGCTACCCACTCTGTCCATGCCACTCATTATCTTGTAGACCTCTGTCAGGTCATCCCTCAACCGCCAACATTCCAGTGAGAACAAGCCGAGTTTATCCAACCTCTTCTCATAGCTAATGCCCTCCAGATCAGGCATCATCCCGATAACCCTCTTCTATATCCTCTCCAAAGTATCCACATCCTTTTGGTAGTGTGGCGACTAGAATTGTACACAATATTCTAAATGAGGCCTAACTAGGGTTCTCTACAGCTGCAACATGACCAATTTTTATACTCAGGGCCCAGATGGATGAAGGCAAGCATGCTGTATGCCTTCTTGACTACCTTATCCACCTGCATTGCCACTTTCAGTGATCAATGGACATGTATGCCCAAATCTCTCTGCCTGTCAATACACCTATGGGTTCTACCATTTACTGTATAATTCCTACATGCATTGGACTTTCCAAAATGCATTACCTCTCACTTGTCTGGATTAAACTCCATCAGCCATTTCCCTGCCCAAGTATCCAACCAGCGTATGCCTTGCTATATCCTCTGACAGTCCTCTTCACTATTCGCAACTCCACCAATTTTTGTGTCGTCTGTGAACTTAAAATAATCAGACCAGCTACATTTTCCACCAAATCATTTGTATATACTACAAACAACAACGATCCCAGAACTGATCCCTGTGGAACATTGCTAGTCATAGCCTTCCATTCAGAAAAGCAACCCTCTACTGCCACTCTCTGTCTTCTATGGCCAATGATGTGGAGATGCCGAGTTGGACTTGGGTAAATAGTGGCTTAGTTGTAAAGACTCACATTCTAATCAGTATTCTGTAAACTGTGTGTGCATTTATATGTCCTTCTCTGATCAGAATTTTCCACACACCTGACGAAGGAACAGCGTTTCCAAAAGCTTATGGGTTTACTATCAAATAAACTGACTGGACTTTAACCTGGTGTTGTGAGACTTCTTTCTATGGCCAAGCCAGTTCTATATCCATCTTGCCAGCTCTCCTCTGATCCTGTGTGACTTTACCTTTTGTACCAGTTTATCTTGAGGTACCTTGTCAAAGGCTTTACTGAAGTCCATGTATACAACATCCACTGCCTTTCCCTCATCTATCACCTTCGCCACTTCCTCGAAAAACCCAAACAAGTTACTGAAGCATGACCTCCTCTTCACAAAACCATGCTGTCTATCACTAATAAGTCCATTTGTTTCCAAATATGAGTAAATCCTGTCCTGAGGAGAGTGCAACATGCATTTATGAATTCAGAATATGAATAGTTATTTTCTCACAGAATCATAGAATAAAATATAGGCCTAGTGGTATTATCACTAGGCCATGTATCACTAGATACATGGATTTGGGCCAGTGCCTGCGGGAGTTTGCGCATTCTCCCATTCTCATGGGTTCTCTCTGGGTGCTCTGGTTTCCCCCCACACCCCCAAAGATGTGGTCTTAGGCTGATTGGTGTAACAAATTGTCCCTAAATTAGTCTCCCCTCAATCTGGTTTCCAATGTGGAGTGCCATAAGCATAGACAAGGGTCATGGGTGGAAGAGGGGACTCACAACGTTAAAATGGTGGCGTGGGCTCGTTGGGCCTGTTTTCCGTGCTGTGTTGTTCTTTGTTCTTTATCACTGGCCTATAAATCCAGAAACTCAGTTAATGTTCTGGAGACTCAGGTTGAAATCTTGTCATGGCAAATGGGGAATTTGAATTCAATAAATATCTGGAATTAAGAATCTACTGATGACCATTGACAATTGTCTCCAAAACCCATCTGGTTCACTCATGTCCTTTAGGGAAGGAAATCTGCCGTCCTTACCTGATCTGGCCTACATGTGACCCCAGAGCCACAACAATGCAGTTGACTCTCAACTGCCCTCTGAACAAGGGCAACTCGGGATGGGCAGAAAATGCTGGTCAGCCAGTGATGCCCATGTGCCACAAATGAATTTAAAAAATCATACAATCCCTACAGTGTAAGAGTGACCATTCAGCCCACCGAGTCTGCATCGACTCCCTAACAGAATATCTTACCCAGATCCTTTCCCCTTCTCTATCTCCGTAACCCTACCCAAGAATCCATCTAACCTGCACATTGTACAATCATAGAATCTACAATGCAGGAAACCGTATGGCCCATCAAGCCTTAATTATTCCACCCAGGCCCTATCCCCGTAACCCCACATATTCACCCACCTAATCCCCCTGACATTAAGGGTCAATTTAGCATCGTCAATCAACCTAACCCGCACATCTTTGGAGTATGGAAGGAAACCAGGGCACCTGGAGGAAACCCACACAGACAAGGGGAGAACATGCAGACTCCACCCAGACTGTGACCTGAGGCCAGAATTGAACCTGGCTCCCTGGTACTGTGAGGCAGCAGTGCTAACCACTGTGCCAGTGAGGTGCCCATAACAACTGTGCCACTATGCCGTGCTGTATTCAATGCACTCTGTAAAGAACTTCTACAAATTGGACAATAACATTCGTACCAGACACTAACTTTACAAAGGTCTGAATCATTTATTAAATTTATGAAGGACTACCATCACTGGCAGTCACATCTTCATCATCATCACCTCTACAAATTGATGCAATGTTGTGCCCACATCATACCATTTTTTTCTCTCTCCGAAATGCAGTCCAAAACTAGGGGGTGGTAAATACAAGCCTGTCAATGATAAACCCAATAAGGAATTCCAGAGAAACTTCTTGACCCAGACAGCGGCGGGAATGTGGCACTTGCTACCACATGGGGTGGTGGAGGTGAAAAATGTTGATGTGTTTTAGGGGAGGCAAAATAAGTACATGAGATGGGAAAGATCAGGGTGACATACTGATGGAACATTTGGTCGGAGGAGGTTCACATGGAGCATTGACGCTGGCTCAGTTAGGACAAGTAGCCCATTCCTGTGGTGCAAACAAAATGCAATGCCAATGTTTTTCCATGATGGCCTTGAGCTTCCCGGGATCCAGCTCTGTAAGTGCAGTGGAGCATAGTTGCCACATGCCCTTTTCCAAAATCCAATCCCAACCTCCAGGGACAGGTTGTCTTGCCATCAAGAATTGATTCTTTTGATTTGACTTGATTTATTATTGTCACATATATTAGCATACAGTGAAAAGTATTGGAATTTAATGTTGGCAAGTGCGAGGTGGTCCACTTTGGTAGGAATAATGGTAGGAAGGATTATTACTTACGTGGCAAAAAACTGCAGCAGGCGACGGTGCAGAGGGACCTCGGGGTCCTTGTGCATGAGTCGCAAAAACCCAGCTTGCAGGTGCAGCAGGTGGTCAGGAAGGCGAATGGGATGCTGGCCTTCATAGCGAGGGGGATTGAATATAAAAGTAGGGAGGTCTTGCTGCGGCTGTATAGGGCATTGGTGAGGCCGCAGCTGGAGTACTGTGTGCAGTTTTGGGCGCCGTACTTACGCAAGGATATTTTGGCCTTGGAGGGAGTGCAGAGGAGGTTTACTAGGCTGATGCCGGAGTTGAGGGGGTTGAGCTATGAGGAGAGGCTGAATAAATTAGGCTTGTACTCGTTAGAGTTTAGAAGAGTGAGGGGAGATCTCATTGAGACGTATAAGATGATGAATGGGATGGATAGGATAGAGGTGGAGAGATTCTTCCCGCTCAGAAAGGATAGTAGGACTAGGGGGCACAGCATCAAGATAAAGGGGGGGCGGTTTAGAATGGAGTTGAGGAGGAACTTCTTCACTCAAAGGGTGGTGAATCTCTGGAATTCTCTGCCCGTTGAAGTGGTGGAGGCTCAGCCATGATCTTATTGAATGGCGGGGCAGGCTCGAAGGGCTAGATGGCCTACTCCTGCTCCTATTTCTTATGTTCTTATGTTCTTATGTATTGTTTCTTGTGTGCTATACAGAGAAAGCATATCATTCATAGACAAGGAAACAAGAGAGTGCAGAATGTAGTGTTAAAGTCATAGCTAGGACTTAGAGAAAGATCAACTTCATGCAAGGTAGGTCCTTTCAAAAGTCTGATGGCAGCAGGGAAGAAGCTGTCCTTGAGTCAGTTGGTACATGACCTCAGAATTTTGTAGCTTTTTCTGGATGGAAAAAGGTGGAAAAAGAATATCCGGGGTGCATGGGGTCCTTGATTATGCTGGCTGCTTTGCAGAGGCAGCAGGAAGTGTAGACAAAGTCAATAGGTGGGAGGCTGGTTTGCGTGATGGATTGGGCTACATTCACAACCTTTTGTAGTTTCTTGTGGTCTCGGGCAGAGCAGGAGCCCATACCAAGCTGTGATACAACCAGAAAGAATGCTTTCTATAGTGCATCTGTAAAAGTTGGTGAGAGTCGTAGCGGACATGTCAAATTTCCTTAGTCTTCTGAGAAAGCTAGTATGAATCTTAAAACAGCCTCACATTGATTCACAATTGGCCTGGTTAGGGCTTTCAAGGGCATTAAGGGAAGTAGGCTGTGGAATGTATTTAAGACAGAAATAGATAGGCTCTTGTTTGATAAGGGGATCAAAGATTACAGGAAAAAGGTGGAAGAATGCGGTTGAGAAACATATCAGCCATCATCGAAGGGCTGCTCTGCAAAGTAGAAGACTCTGTCTTGGGCAGATTCAAGACCCGAGTGGTTGTACATTCATAGGGGAGAATTCCTAGGTTTCCTCTGGGTGTTCCAGTTTCCTCCCACAGCCCAAAGATGTGCAGGTTAGGTTGACTGGCCATGCTAAATTGACCCTAGTGTCAGGGCGATTAGCAGGGTAAATGTTTTGCGGGAATAGGGTGGGATTGTAGTCAGTACAGATTCGATGGGCTGAATAGCCTCCTTCTGTACTGGAGGGATTCTATGATTTCCGACAACGCGCATCTTTGGGGTGTCACGGCAGCACAGTGGTTAGCACTGCAGTCTCACAGCGCCAGGGAACTGGGTTTGATTCCCAGCTTGGGTCACCGTCTGTGTGGAGGTTTGCACATTCTGCCCATGCCTGCATGGCTTTGCTCCAGTTTCACTCCATGATCCAAAAATGTGCGGGTTAGGTGGATTGGCCATGATAAATTGCCCCTTGGTGTCTGGGGGGAGAGCTAGGGTTACGAGGATGGGGTCTGGGTGGGATTGTGGTTGGTGCAGACTCGATGGGCCGAATGGCCTCCTTCTGCATTGTAGGATTTTATGAAAAGAGACGGAAGGGGAGACAGATGGTGTTGGAGAAGCAGCTCGGGGCATTTGAAGAATTATAACTCTAAGAGCAGAGGGTGTAAGGTCATGGTATTGGTTTACTTTGCTTTAATCTGCTTCCCCAAGCTAGACAATTTTCCACAACTGAAGACAGTAGGCTTCACACCCCCTTGACCTTTTTCAAAGCTCTATGACAAGTAGGTTGTTAGCACATGAGAAGCCTGGCTCTCCTCTGAAGAACCCTGTGTACAGATATCTATCCGTCCAATTTCTGGCACATGATGCATTAGAGACAAACAGTTACTCTACTAGAAAATCACACCTATTCCTTTCCACACCTTGTTTAAATACAATTCACCTGCAATTAACCCTACAGATATTTCGGTGTAGGAATGGCCTAAGCTCATGCCTGCAGCCATTAAGTAATTGTCATGTGTTAACAATTCTTTACTCTTCTCCTGTGCCCTTATCCACACCCCCAGCTTCTCTTCTTATTTCTCAATTTCTACTTTACCTGCATTGTCTGAGGTGCCGCCTTTCAGATAAGATGATAAACAAAGGCCTCATCTGTAGTGTCAGGTGGTTGTAAAAGTCTCCATGGCATTATTTGAAGAAGGAATGAGGGAGTTCTGGGTGGCACAGTGGTTAGCATTGCTGCCCTACAATGCCAGGGGCCCGGGTTCTATTCCTGCCTCGGGTCACTGTCTGTGTGGAGTTTGCACATTCTTCCTGTGTCTGCGTGGGTTTTCTCCAAGTGCTCCGGTTTCCTCCCGCACTCCAAAGGTGCGCAGGCTAAGTGGATTGGCCAGACTAAATTGCTCCTTAGTGTGAGGGAGCTGGTTGTATCACAGCTTGGTATGGCTCCTGCTTTGTCCGAAGCCACAAGAAACCACAAAAGGTTGTGAATGAAGCCCAGCCCATCGCTCAAACCAGCCTCCCACCCTGTCTACACTTCCCGCTGCCTCAGCAAAACAGCCAACATTATCAAGGACCCCACGCACCCGGACATGCTCTCTTCCACCTTCTTCCGTTGGGAAAAAAGGTACAAAAATCTGAGGTCACATACCACCTGACTCAAGAACAGCTTCTTCCCTGCTGCCAACAGACGTTTGAATGGACCTACTTTTTGCATTAAGTTCATCTTTCGTTACACCCTAGCTATGACTGTAACACTGCATTATGCACTGTCTCCTTTCCTTCCCTATGTACGGTATGCTTTGTTTGTATAGTGCACAAGAAACAATACTTTTCACTGTATACTAATAAACAATAATAAATCAAATCAAAGTAATAAAGGGTAAATACATGGAGTTACAGGGATAGGGCTTGGGTGGAATTGTTGGCAGTTCAGATTTAATGGGCCAAATAGCTTCCTTCTGCAGTGTAGAGTTGGACATACTTCTATTATTCTCCCCAGCGTCCCAGCCAATATTCATGCTTAAGCCTGTATCTTCTTGCTTCTTGTGGGAGACGGCTGTGTATAAATTCACTTTCACCTTTTCCACGTCGCAACTAATGCATTAAAAGTCCTCAGTTGGCTGCAAAGCGCCTCAGGACATTTTGGGTTTGGGGAAGGCACTTTATCAATGCAAGTCTGTTTTTGCCTTACTGACTTTCTTACTGGTTCAGCTTGCTCGAATCAAGCATGACAAGATCATCAGAACGTCCTTAGGGCTTTGAATACTCCTGCTGCTTATTAATCCACCGGGAGCAGGGGTTGCCAACCTTTTGCATGTCATGGCACACCTAGAATCATAGAATTGAATCATAGAATCTGATAGTGTGGAAGAAGGCCATTCGGCCCATTGAGTCTGCACTGACCACAACTCCACCCAGCCTCTATCCCCATAACCTCATGCATTTACCTTATCTAGTCCCGCTGACACTAAGGGCCAATCCACCTCACCTGTCTATCCTTTGAGTGTAGGAGGAAACCGGAGCCCCCGGGGGAAACCCATGCAGATGCGGGGAGAACGTCCAGACTCCACACAGACAGCAACCCAAGCCGGGAATCGAACCCGAGTTCCCTGGTGCTGTGAGGCAGCAATGCTAACTTGCTGGGCCATTGTCCCACCCCAAATGAGCCATTTCAGGAGCATGGACTACTCCTCCCAAGTTGGGAGCAAGTGATCTCAGGTAAATTGAATCGAGGCTGACTGTAAGATTTTATATCTTGGCTCTTGACATCCAAAAATGAAAGGGGGCGCCTCATCTAAAGTTGAGTTTACTTACTAGTCACAAGTAGGCTTATATTAACAGTGCAATGAAGCTCCTGTGAAAATCCCTTAGCAAGCTGCAGAAATTCAACACTCAAAGAGTTAAGGCCCATAGGAAGTCCAGGCTGAATCATTCCTGTATTGTATTAAGTGTTGCGAAAGATACATGGGGCTCAGGGGGGGGCGTTCATTTAGCAGTGGTGATATTAGGATCATACTTCAGTAACTGGGTTTGGGTTAAATAAAAGGAAATTGTAGAAATAAGGACATGAAAGATCCTTGTGGCAGCAGGCAAAATTTTTAAGAATAATAAAAAGAAGGAATGAATTAAATCTTAAACCATGTAAATACACACTTTTATTATTGTTGGCAAAAGCTGCACAGACTGATATGGATTGAGTGTGGAGAGACCATAGAAGAAAGCCCAGTAACAAATCCATAAAAACATCAGCAGGAAGTTTATTCAATGCGTGCACTCAAATGTAATTTCAGAAACTTTGGGGGAAAAAAAAGTCAATACTCGATTTTGACAATCCCCCGTTGCTGTTGCAGTGGTGGTTAATATCAATGGCCGAACATTACTGACAATGCGAGCTGACCTAACTAACGTTAAATGTGGCTGTCCAGGGCTAGAAGGAAGGGGGAGGGTGCGAGGGCTGGTGGGGAGAGAGGTTTAATTAACAACATGTGAAAGAGCAGATCAGCGCGGGATCAAAGCGATGACCTTTAGAACCACGATGGCTCTGGAGCGAGGCTGAACTTCCCAGTTTCTCGCATATCATCTGCAGAAGGGGAAAAGAGCGGAGATGAAAAAGAACAGCGAGCGAGGACAGAAAGAGGAAAAGGGGGAATTCAAAACCCAGGCGGATTTAAGAAGTGTGGTTAACTGGCTTTCAAAAATTAATGAGCTTGCGCAGTGAAAGTAGGGAATACAAATACAAGGTGTACGAAAAAGTGAAGGAAAGCAAAGAATTACATTAATTAGGCTTTAGGAAAAAAAATTAAAAGAGAGAAAATACTGGAAATGGATAGTTGGTCTTGAATACCTTAGATTGATGTTTCAGTTTTAGCCCTCTGATCTTGTAGAAGTCTACAAAATAAGGATGAGCATAGAACAGCTAGGTAGTCAATATCTTTTCCCAAAGTCTAAAACTAGAGGGCATAGATTTAAGGTGGGAGGGGAGAGTTACGGAAGTGTCCACAGGGGCAATTTTTTCACACACGGGGTGGTGAGTGTCTGAACGAGCTGCCAGAGGTAGTATTAGAACATAGAACATTACAGCGCAGAACAGGCCCTTCAGCCCACGATGTTGCGCCGACCAGTTAAAAAGCAATGACCCTCTAACCTAAACCAAACCCTTTCCATCCATAAACCTATCCACGGATCTCTTAAATGCCCCCAAACTAGGCGCATTTACAACTGCAGCAGGCAGGGCATTCCAATCCCTCACCACCCTCTGGGTAAAGAACCTACCCCTGACATCCGTCCTATAACTACCACCCCTTAATTTAAAGCTATGCCCCCTCGTGCTAGCTTTCTCCATCCGAGGAAAAAGGCTATCACTGTCCACCCTATCTAAACCTCTAATCATCTTATATGTTTCAATAAGGTCCCCTCTTAGCCGCCTTCTTTCTAACGAAAACAACCTCAAATCCCTCAGTCTCTCCTCATAGGACCTCCCCTCCATACCAGACAACATCCTGGTAAACCTCCTCTGCACCCTCTCCAAAGCCTCCACATCCTCCCTATAATGTGGGGACCAGAACTGCACACAATACTCCAAGTGCGGCCGCACCAGAGTTTTGTACAGTTGCAACATGACGCTGCGGCTCCTAAATTCAATCCCCCTACCAATAAACGCCAAGACACCGTATGCCTTCCTAACAACCCTACCTACTTGATTCCCAACTTTCAGGGATCTATGTACACATACACCTAGATCCCTCTGTTCATCCACACTATTCAGAGTCCTACCGTTAGCCCTATACTCTACACATCTGTTATTCCTGCCAAAGTGAATTACCTCACACTTTTCCACATTAAACTCCATCCGCCACCTCTCGGCCCAGCTCTGCAACTTGTCCAAGTCCCCCTGTAAACTAAGACACCCTTCCTCACTATCTACCACACCTCCGACTTTGGTGTCATCAGCAAATTTACTAATCCACCCAACTATACCCTCATCCAGATCATTTATAAAAATTACAAACAGCAGTGGCCCCAAAACAGATCCCTGAGGCACACCGCTCGTAACTGAACTCCATGACGAATACTTACCATCAACCACCACCCGCTGTCTCCTATCCGCCAGCCAATTCCTGATCCAATTACCTAAATCACCCTCAATCCCATACATCTGCATTTTCTGCAGAAGCCTTCCATGGTGAACCTTATCAAACGCCTTACTAAAGTCCGTATATACCACGTCAACTGCCTTACCCCCATCCACCTCTTTGGTCACTTTCTCAAAAACCTCAATAAGGTTAGTAAGGCACAACCTACCCTCCACAAAACCATGCTGACTATCTCCAATCAATTCATTACTCTCTAAATAACTATAAATCCTATCCCTAATAATTTTTTCTAAAACCTTACCCACAACAGAAGTAAGACTCACCGGTCTATAATTCCCGGGGAAGTGTCTGTTCCCCTTCTTAAACAATGGGACAACATTCGCCATCCTCCAATCTTCTGGCACTATACCTGTGACCAACGATGACCTGAAGATCAGAGCCATAGGCTCTGCAATCGCCTCTCTTGCCTCCCAGAGAATCCTAGGGTAAATCCCGTCCGGCCCAGGGGACTTATCTATTTTCAAACCCTCAAGAATATCTAGCACATCCTCCTTATCAACTGCAATACTGTCCAGTTTACAACCCTGTAACCCAGTGTTCTCCACAGCTACATTTATGTCCCCCTGCGTGAACACCGAAGAGAAATATTGGTTCAATGCCTCTCCAATCTCTTCCGGCTCCACACACAAATTCCCACTGCTGTCTCTAACTGGCCCCAATCTTGCCCTAACCAACCTTCTGTTCTTAACATATCTATAGAACGCCTTAGGATTCTCCTTAATCCTATCAGCCAAAGTCTTCTCATGTCCTCTTTTAGCCCTTCTTAACACACTCTTTAACTCCCTCCTAGCCAATCTAAAGCTTTCTAGTGCAGAGGTGGATATAGTTTTGTCTTTTGAAAAGCATTCAGACAGTTATGTATGTAAGATGGGTTAGAGGGATATGAGCCAAATGCAGGCAAATGGGGCTAGTCTTATGGTAAAAACCAGGCAGCATGGACAAGTTGGGCAGAAGGCCCTGTTTCCAAGCTGTAAACCTCTATGACTATGATTCCTTGACTCTGGTCGAACACAATGGCTGGAATTTGACCGGCACACTCACCCCTGAATTGGGCCTGGGGTGGGGCTCGCGGAACAGAATTTTCCATTGGCCTTGGGTGGGATTTTATGAGCCTAGCCCAAGCGAGGTCGTAAAATCCTAGCCAATGATTTGGATAAAGGATCTTTCCCCAGGAACCTAACCCTGCAGGAAATGCTGATGGAGTTGTTGGTTAGTTTCATTTCCATTTCAGATCCACGGATCTGTATTTATTAGTGTCACAAATAGGCTTCACAAATAGGATTAACACTGCAATGAAGTTACTGTGAAAATCCCCCCTAGTCGCCCACACTCCAGCACCTGTTCAGGTTCACTGAGGGACAATTTAGCATGGCCAATGCAACTAACCAACATGTCTTTTGGACAGTGCGAGGAAGCCCATGCAGACACAAGGAGAATGTGCAGACTCCACACAGACGGTGACCCAAGCTGGGAACTAAACCCGGGTCCCTGGTGCTGTGAGGCAGCAGTGCTAACCACTATGCCACCGTGCTGCCCTCTTATTTATCGGAGGTGACTTATTGGACTTAAATATGCCCCTCTGAATGAACTCCAAGTAGTGAATAAGAGTCAATCCAGTGGTTCCATGTGTCAAGAAGGCAGCACATCACCAGCTTCTCAAGGGCAATTAGGGATAGGCAATAAATTCTGGCCTATATCCAGTATATGATTTCTTTTCAAAAAAAAATCCCGTGTTCCCAGGGGGATTTTGCATTCAAAGGGAGAGTGGATCAGAGAATTAGGTCTATTCTGTTAGTAGTCTGAGGAAGGCATGGTGGCATAGTGGTTAGCACTGTTGCCTCACAGTGCTACGGTCCCAGGTTCAATTCCAGTCTCGGGTCACTGTCTGTGTGGAGTCTGTACTTTCTCCCCATGTCATTGTAGCCAGTGATCATATAAAAGAGGCATGAGCTTTTCTAATGTCCTGGTCAACATGTCTCCCACATTAAAAATGAATTAATCTAGGAATTCATCCCAATACAGTTAACCTGGAGTAACGCACCATTTCCAGAATTTGCTGCGTCAGAGAGGGAAAAGTTTATTTATTACTGTCACAAGTAGACTTAAATTAATACTGCAATTAAGTTGTTATGAAAATGCCCTAATTGCCACACTCCGGTGCCTGTTCGGGTACACTGAGAGAGAATCTAGCACGGCCGATGTATCGACCAGCATGACTTTCGGACCATGGGAGGAAACCAGAGTATCCGGAAGAAACCCACACAGACATGGGGAGAATGTGCAGACTCCAAGCTGGGAATTAAACCCGGGTCCCTGACGCTGTGAGGCAGCAGTGCTACCCATTGTGCCACCGTGCTGCCCCAACAGTGAGTGTAAATGTGGGAGGCTCACAGCAAGAGGCAGACGAAAAATGATTCCATTTGCGTGCAAAATTTATTTCTTCGGAATTAATCCAGACCGTCTGGCACGTGGCAATGCCCAGCAGTCTAGCTCTGCAAGCTGACTGCCTGGATAAAACCAATGTACTTTTCTGTTACATCTGAAATACCTCCACTTCGCGTTCTCTCAAATTTTACAGCACTTTTTAGTTGTTAAAAGTGCACAGAAGTATGACAGGTCTGTTGCAAATTACCTCAGCCAACACTTCTGACCTCTTGGAATGTAAAAAGGGTTAATGGAGAGAGGGCAACCGAGAAACAGGAGTGATTTAGATGCAAGCATTTTTAATAGACAAGTCCCCTGCAAAGGTCCCCTGATTAATGTACACCAAAAGTGCCCACAGCTGACTCGCCTGACCTTTGCGTTAAGAGAAGGAAATGTGGCTGCTTTCTGTGGTTTATCTGTAGGTTACCAGCTGAGAAACTGAAATACAGGTCTTCTGCTAAACCCCTGGAACCAAACCTTAAAGAAGCGAGTGCTGACAATGGTAGGAAGATGTGGGTTAAGTTTGTTCGTGGGCCTTTTAATCACTGAATTGGAAGTTAATTGCTTTAAGTACTCATAATGGCACATTCTGTTCATCAGCTATCAGTTGTGCAACCTACATACGTTTGTGTGTCGTGCACTTATATTAGAAACTTGCAAGTGATAAATGGGGCATATTTGTCATAAACATAAAATCCCTACAGCAGAAGGAAGCCATTCAGCCCATTTAGTCTCCCCCCAGCCCACATGACAGAGCATCTTTGCCCATCATAATCTGCAGTTTGGAATACTAAGGGGCAATTTAGCATGGCCAATCCATCTAACCTACACATATTTGATTACAAGTTCACTATCTGCTATGGTGGGAACACAGAATCCCAGAGCATTACCCTGGGTCTTTGTGTTATTAGTCCAGTGATGATGCCTCTACGCCCTTGGCTGCAATGTGATATCGCTTGTTTTGTAAACTGCCTCCCCTTCCCCCACATATTACACGTGCCAATTTATCATAGAATCCCTACAGTGCAGAAAAAAGCCATTCTGCCCATCGAGCCTGCACCGACAACAATCCCACCCAAGCCCTGTCTCCATAATCCCATGTATTTACCCTGCTAATCCCTCTGACACCGAGGGACAATGTAACATGGCCAATCAACCGAACCCACACATCTTTGGACAATGGGAGAAAACTGGAACACCCGGAGGAAATCCACAAAGACACAGAGAGAACGTGCAAACTCCACGCAGACAGTCATCCAAAGCCAGAATCGAACCTGGGTCCCTGGTGCTAACCACTGTGCCACCGTACCGCTCCCAAGACATTTGTGCATGGAAATGTTTCCCAATTTCATTCCTGAAAGGCCGAGCTCCAAAGTTTTGACTATGCCATCTAGTCTGAGACCCTCCAGCAGCAGAAATACTTTCTCTTTATCCTATCTGTTCCCCTTAATAGCCCAAAAACCTTCAATAAGATCACTGCTTAACTTTCTAAATTCCATTCTAAATACCTCAATTTGCGTAATCCTTGTAATTTTATTCTTGGAGTTCAGGTATCATGAATCATTGCAAATTAATTGTTTTACAATACAAAACCATTCATTACACTTATATCATAGAGGCATCTGAGTGCTGACAGTGTGTCATTGTTAATAGCTTAGCACAGTTATGATGACATGTGATTTGGATGTGAGGGGGAGGCAGTCTACAATACAAACAGTATCTCATGCAGCCAATGGCGTAGAGGCATTATCACTGGACTAATAACCCAGAGATCCAGGGTAATGCTCTGGGATCCCGGGTTCGAGTCCCATCATGGCAGATGGTGTAATTTAAATTCAATAAAAACCTGGAATTAAAAGTCTAATGATCACCATGAAACCATTGTCAATTGTTGTAAAAACACATCAGTTGGGTTCACTAATGTCCTTTAGGGAAGGAGATCTGTCACCCTTCCCTGGTCTGGCCTGCATGTGACTCCAGATCCACAGCAATGGAGTTCACTCTTATATGTCCTCAGGAATGGGCAATAAATTCTGGTCCAGCCTACAAAGCCCACATCCGATGAACAAATTAAATACAAAATCAGTTATATGTCCCATAACAGTTATATGTCCCATGGGGCGGCACGGTGGCACAATGGCTAGTACTGTTGTCGCACAGCAGCAGGGACCAGGGTTCGATTCCCAGCTTGGGTCACTGTCTGTGTGTAGTCTGCACATTCTCCCCATGTCTGCATGGGTTTCCTCCGGGTGCTCCGGTTTCCTCCCACTGTCCGAAGGATGTGCTGGTTAGTTGCGTTGGCCGTGCTAAATTGTCCCTCGGTGTATCCGAACAAGCATCAGGGTGTAGCAACTCGGGGGGTTTTCATTGTAGCTTCACTGCAGTGTTAATTTAAGCCTACTTGTGACAATAATACACAAACTTTGTTCTTTAAATCTATCTGAATACAGTTTGCATAAGTGACGGCCAATCCAATATCACCAGTTTTGCACCCATGCCCTAAGTCAAATTTCACCCTCAGTGTGTTGAAGTTCAAAATTTTGGTTTCAAGAATAATTAAGTTCAGTGATTTGAAAAATATTGATTGAATATATCTTATAATCAGGTGACTATATGAAGAAAGTGTTTGGAGAAACTTAGCACTACAATTTGGCGATTAACTGTGTGCCATGCTAAATTCTCCCTCAGTGTACCCAAGTAGGTGGCAACTGGGGGGTTTTCCCAGTGACTTCATTGCAGTGTTAATGTAAGCCTACATGTGCCACTAATAAATAAATAGATAAATAAAAGTGGTACACGAATAAATCGTCAAGATTAGTGACTTCTCATGATTGCAAATTGAAAATGTTTCAGGATAAATTGATGGTGGACAGAGACAATTTGACACTCTAATTTTCTTGCCCCTGGTTTTGTGGAGTGAGATGAACAAAACTCAAACTTTGCATTGAAATTCTGTTCCTGACTATCTTATTTTGTATTAATTCATGGGACATGCGCATCTCTGGTGGGCCAGCATTTATTGCCCACCGCTAGCTGCCCTTGGGACCAGAAACATAGAAACTAGAAGCAGGAGTAGGCCATTCAGCCCTTCAAGCCTGCTACGTCATTCATTTTGATCATGGCGGATCATAAAATTCAATATCCTTATTCCCCCTTCCCCGCATATCCCTTGATCCCTTTAGCCCAAAGAGCTAGATCTAATTTCTTCTTGAAATCAGACAGCATTTTGGCCTCAGCTACATTCTGTGGGGTGAATTCCACACAGTCACCATCCTCTGGGTGAAAAAATTTCTCCTCAGCTCAGTTCTAAAAGGTTTGCCCCTTTCCCTCAAACTATGACCCCTCGCTCTGGGCTCTCCCTCCATTGGGAACATTCTTTCTGAATCAACCCTGTTGGAATTTTATAAGTTTCTATGAGAGCACTTCTCACTCTTCTAAACTCCAATGAATATAATCCTAACTGACTCAGTCTCTCCTCATGTGACAGACCTGCCATCCCAGAAATCAGCCTGGTAGACCTTCACTGTACTCCCTCTATAGCAAGGATATCCTTCCTCAGATAAGGACACCAAAACTGCACACAGTATTCCAGATGTGGCCTCACCACCATCTATTGTATTGCAGCAAAGCATCCCTACCCCTATATCAAATCCTCTCGCTATGAAGGCCAACATACCATTTGTCTTCTTTACTGCCTGCTGTACCTGTACACATACTTTCAGCGACTGTTGCACAAGGGCACCAAGGAGTCATTGAGAACACATCTCTTTCATTTTACATCCATTCAAGTAATAATCTGTCTTCCTATTATGGCCACCAAAGTGGATAACCTCACATTCACCCACATTATACTACATCTGCTTAGCACATGCTCATAAACTCAGCCTATCCAAATTATGCTGAAGCATCTCGGCATTCTCCTTACAGATCACTCTCCCACCCAACTTTATATCTTCTGCAAATCTGGAGAAACTCTTCCAAATCATTAATATATAATGTGGGGTCCAACCACAGATCCCTGCGGAACGCCACTAGTCACTGACTGCCAATCAGAAAAAGACCCATTTATGCCAAAACTTTGCTTCCTATCTGCTAACCAGCCTTCTATCCATCTCAATATATTCCCTGCAATCCCATATGCTTTAACATTACATACTAACCTGTTAAGTGAGACCTTGTTGAAAGCTTTCTGAAAGTCTAAATAAACCCCATCCACCGGTTCTTCTCAGTCAACTCTACAAGCTGCATCCTTAAAGAGTTCCAATTGATTCACCGAGTATGATTTCCCTTTTGTAAATCCATGTTTTCTCTGATTATACCACTGCCAAGTTATGAAATCCTTGTTTATAGACTCTAGCAACTTCCCCAGTAGCAGCATAAGGCTCACTAGTCTATAGTTCCCTGTTTTCTCTCTACCTCTCTTTTTGCATAGTGGGCTTACATTAGCTACCCTCCAATCTGTAGGAACTATTCCAGAGTCCAAAGAATTTTGGAAAATAACTATCAATGGATCTACTTTTTCCAAAACCACTTCCTTAACTACTCTGGGATAAGATTATTAAGATTTGGAAACTTATCTACCTTCAATCCCATCAATTTCCCCAAAACCATTTCTTTACTGATGCTGGTTTCCTTCAGCACTAAAACTTATTTCTTTCAGAACTTCTGACACATTATTCATGTCTTCCTTTTTGAAGACTGAAGCAAAGTGCAAATTTAATTCCTCTGCCATTTCTTTATTCCCCGTTATGAACTCTCCCATTTCTGACCGTAAGAGTCCTACATTTGTCTCGTCAATCTTTTTCCCTTTACATAGAAGATCCTTGTTTCTGTTTATAGAACCCACCATCATGGACAAGAGGGGCCAAATGGCCTCCTTCGCTGCTGTAACTTTTCTCAACTTCAGGGAAGCTGAGTTTTGGATACCGATCCTCTTTGATGGTCTTATTCCCCACTTGGGTTGCCCTCTCTGGTTAGACATATTCCTGGATGTTCTATTGCCTTAGATCCCTCTTCCAATTGTTCCACCTCCTTAGTATCGCTTTCATTCACTGGGCATATTTATTATATTATTTTGTCATAATTAATAATAATTATATGTATAATATTGTGGCTTAAAAATCATGAAAGGAATTGCATCTTTAAATACACATTCAAAGTATCCTCACCTTACAAGAATAATCTAAATCATTTTTTCTATGAAAAAAAATCTATGCGGTAGTTTTAAATCTCTGTGCTGCTTTAATGTAACTCACAACAGGAGTACTGAAACAGCAGGTACCTTGCACTGAAATTTCGCTCTCTGTGATAAAACACTTTCTGTTGGAAATGAACTGTTTAATTGAGTACCAGAAGATTAATTGAGGACTTTGGATCTCGTAGGGACAGAAATTAACTCTTTTTATTCGTTCCTGAAAGCTTTTAATATGATTTTGATTTGATTTGATTTATTATCACATGTATTAGTTAACAGTAAAAAATATTGTTTCTTGCGCGCTATACAGACAAAGCATACCATTCATAGAGAAAGAAAGGACAAGAGTGCAGAATGTAGTGTTAAAGCCATAGCTAGGGTGTAAAGAAAGATCAACTTAGTGCAAGGTAGGTCCATTCAAAAGTGTGACGACAGCAGGGAAGAAGCTGTTCTTGAGTCAGCTGGTACATGACCTCAGACTTTTGTATCTTTTTCCCAACAGAAGAAGGTGGAAGAGAGAATGTGCGGGGTGCATGAAGTTCTTAACTGTACTGGCTGCTTTTACAAGGCAGTGGGAAGTTTAGATAGAGTCAATGGATAAGAGACTGGCTTGCGTGATGGACTGGGCTTCATCACAACCCTTTGTAGTTTCTTGCGGTCTTGGGCAGAGCTGGAGCCAGACCAAGCTGCGATACAACCAGAAAGCATGCTTTCTATGTTACATCTGTAAAAGTTGGTGAGAGTTGTAGCGGGCAAGCTGGTCTATGCAGCAATGTGCACTCGGGTTGTATACAGAGTAAATGCTGGCTGTATTTCTGATGATAGATTATTCCCTAAACACCATTCCAGTAACTTGGAAAGATGTTGGTGCAGTGGGCCAAATGGCCACCTTCTGCATTTTAGGGATTCAATAATTGATTCGATATCCATCCTTATTGGCCATCTCACACCCATTGGAAAGTGAATAGATTCTCCATTACCTTATGACTCTTCGCTGTCAATCAAATAGTCTATGTTCCCTCGTCCTCAATAATCTTCTAATTAATAAATGAAAACATTCCAAGAAAAGTAAAAATAAAACACATTTCATTCGAGGCCTCTATGGTTTTCCTCCAGGTCTGCTGCAGTGTTCTGGAAATTCATCTTTAAGTCTTGGAATCTGACCAATAAGCCCAGAGGATTGGCAACTTTTAATTCCCACTAAAGGTAGTCAATGTGAAAGAACTTCTGCACCTCATCCAAAGGTGAAAATAAAATGCAATGCGATGGCTGAACGTTCAAGGGACAGGTTGGTAAATTCAAATCACAACAGTTTTGCTGAGAACAAAATTCCAATTCAGGCAACATTTTTGCCAACTCCACCCATCAAAGTCCACTTTCCAACCAATTGCATTCTCTTCTCATGAAGTATAAATGGTTGTTCCTCCATTACTGTTGTAAATTTCATGTGAGCATTTCTGATGAGTGTAAAATGAAAAATTTTGAAGGCATGTTTCTTTTTCAGCAATATTCATGTTTTGTCTTACGAAACAATGATTAACATGACAATAAAAGACAAGAAAATAATATTTATGTAGAATATGAAGTAATGAAATAGGCCATTTGGCCCAACCAGTCCATGTCAGCATTTTTGTTTTACTCAAGTCTTCTCGCATCTTTCCTCATCTAACGCTATCAGAAAAACTGTCTATTTCCTTCTCCCAAATGTCATTTTTCCAACTACTCTCTGTGTCTTTATTCATTCATGGGATGTGGGCATTGTTGGCAAGGTCAGCATTTGTTGCCCAGATCAGCTCTTCAAGTAACCTGCAACGCTGTTAATTATATAGCAACTTACTAGGCCATTCCATAGGGCATTGAAAAATCAAGCACACTGCTGTACGCCAGACCAGGGAAAGATGACCTAAATGATATTAGTGAACTAGATGGGTTTTTACAACAATCATTAAAATTTTAATTCCAGATTTTTTTTAAATTGAATTTATATTTCTTCACTTGCCTTGGTGGGATTCGAACCCAGGTCCCCATAGCACTGTTCTGAGTTACTGGATTACTAGCCCAAAGGGAATACCCATAGCAGCAGTATTTTCATCATTCTCTGTGTAAAGAGAATTCCTGATTTGATTTCTCGCTGACTTCCTTTATTTAATGGCCTTTCGTTTAGTCCTGGTCGCCTCCATGTCTACTCTATCAAAACTTTTTCTAGAACATTCAGAAATCTTTCACCTTTCAAGAGAGAAGAATCGTATAATCACTACAGTGCAGAAGAAGGCCATTCGGCCCACCGAGCCTGCACTGACAAAAATCCCATGCAGGTCCTATTGCCGTAACCCCACATATTTACCCTGCTAATCCCCCTGACACAAAGAGGCAATTTAGCATGGCCAATCCATCTAACTTACATATTTTTGGACAGTGGGAGGAAACCCACACAGGTACAGGGAGAGTGCACAAACTCCACATAGACAACTTCACCCCTAAGCTGGGAATCGAACCTGGGTCCCTGGCACTGTGAGGCAGCAGTGCTAACCACTGTGCCACCATGTCACCCTGGGATATTCTGCCCCAACCGTTATAGGCCATGCTTCGAACAGATCCAATTTCTTCACCCTTTCCTAACTAGTGCAACTTCACAGTCCCATCAGTGAAAATTAGACAAATTCCTTTAACTCTTAACATTGGAGGACTGGCCCAGGATGCTAAGAGTTAAAGGAATTCCCCTGCACTCACCCTCCACACAACTCCCAGGATCTTCAGGCAGTGCAGGCGGGTCGCCCCTGGCCAACGGTGGATTTTCCAGTCCAGCCGAAGCCATTGGCCATTTCCGTTGAATGTCAGCCCGCCACTGTGGAACTCATCGACCAATGGCAACCCGCCTCCGCTGCTGGAAAACCCATCGTGGCACGGTGGCACAGTCATTAGCACTGCTGCCCTACAGCGCCAGGGGCCCGGGTTCAATTCCAGCCTTGGGCCACCATGTGGAGCTTGCATGTCCTCCCCATGTCTGCATGGGTTTCCTCCAAGCACTCTGGTTTCCTCCCACAGTCCAAAGATGTGTGAGTTATGTTGATTGACTATGCTAAATTGACTCTTAGTATCAGGGGGATTAGCAGGGTAAATATGAGGGGTTATGGGAATAGGGCTTGGGTGGGATTGTGGTCAGTGTAGACTGAATGGCCTCCTTCTGCACTGTAGGGATTCTATGACAGGGTGTAGTGGAAAATTCTGGCCCAAGACTCTAAAACTACTCTGCAGTAAAATCTTTCAATAATAATGGAAGCAATAAGCATAGGGCCAAGCTTTAAAAAAAATTGAATAATTGTGGCTTAAATCTTGGGTAACCCAATGCTGGAAACTTCAACACATAAAAGTTTCTGTTCTATGGCTCATAATGTCCTCCAAATCCCTTGTTGCTACCTTACAAAACATTTCACTCTTCCTACAACAGGTAGAAAAACGACCTTTGGGCAATAATTACTGGTGGAATTATCCATTCAAAATCAGTACATCAAAGCTGTGTGGGTGGCACGGTGGCACAGTGGTTAACACTGCTGCCTCGCAGTGCCAGGGACCCGGGTTCGAATCCCGGTTTTGGTCACTGTCCGTGTGGAGTCTGCACTTTCTCCCCATGTCTGTGTGGGTTTCCTCCGGGTGCCCCGGTTTCCTCCCATAGTCTGAAAGGCGTGCATTTTTTGTGCTGAATTCTCCCTCACTGCACCCAAACAGGCACCAGGGTGTGGCAGCTAGCAGATTTTCACAGTATCTTCATTGCAGTGTTAATGTAAGCCTGTTTGTGACAGTAATAAAATAAATTCAGAAACACTAGAAAAGTTGCAGCACAGAAGGAGGCTATTCGATCCATCTTGACCATGCTAGATATGCACAAGAAGTGATTTTTCACTTTATCCATAATTATAAAGGTGGGTTCTATCAACAGAAACCATGCATTCATATGCAGAGTGAGATTCTCTGGCCTCCCCGCAGTGTTTCTCTCAATGGTGGGAGGTGGCCCACCATTGGCCAGCAGCAGGATCTTCTGATCCCCAAAAAGATCTTCTAGTATTGTAGCGTCTGCACCAATGGTGTCCCTGGATCTCAGCAGCTGGCCATCCCAGTGAATGCCCCCACTCCCTTCCCCAACAAGAATCACATCCTGGCACTTTTTTTGCACTAAAGTAATCTGCAACTCTTTTAAATATATAACAACTTGCTAGACCATTCTGCGGGGCATCTAAAAGTCAAACACACTGCTGTTGGCCAGAGCAGCTAAGGAGGACATAAATGACATTAGTGAGCCAGGTAGGCTTTTACAACAATCATTAGGCTGTTAACTTTTTAGAATAGAATTGAAATTTCTCCAAGTGCCAGAAGATTGCATTTTCAAACTCACCTCGAAAGCGAGTCTGAAACTCTTCCATTTTCTCACTTGTTCGTCACTTCGAAATTTTATCATTAAATTCCACCCCGTGTCTCTTTTTCCTCTCTCCCAATGTGCAAAAAGCAGCAGAATATCAAAGGGACGATCGCACACTGTGGATCTGTCACGAGCAAGAGGAAGGGAAGTAAGTTGGATTGTTTTCTTTCTGTTCAGTAGGAGTTTATGGGCCACAGCTTAGGGGAACTGTCTGGCATTTTCTCCCTGGCTGTTACCCATGATTTTTATTGGGACATGAGAAAATGTACGGAATGATCTGAAGGGCTTTGGAAAGCAGCAAGATATTTATTGGCCATTAGCAAGCTGTAGAATTAGGGCAATGTAAAATGACACTTGCAATAATAATGGTACAATGTAATGTTGACTCCTAACAGGCTGTTTGTTGCTGCAGTACGTGTCTACTGATTCGATATAACTAACTGCACCACTTTGTGCATGGAAATGAAATACTCTGTCCATCTCATTAATCTCTGCAGCACTCCATTGCCTCCAAGTTCACATCAAAAGCCCCAAAACGCAGAAACATAGAAACTAGAAGCAGGAGTAGGTCATTCGGTACTTCCATCCCGCTCCAACATTCATTATGATCATGGCTGATCATCAAATTCAACATCCTGATCCCCTTTCCCCCCATATCTCTTGATCCCTTTAGCCCCAAGAGCTATATCTAATTTCTTCTTGAAATCAGACAGCATTTTGGCCTCAACTACTTTCCGTGGTAATGAATTCCACAGATTCACCACTCTCTGAATGAGGAAATTTCTCCTCACCTCAGTCCTAAAAGGTTTACCTCTTATCCTCAAACTATGATCCCTGAAAAAAAAAACCCTCTTGTGGTAAAAAGCTAAAAACACTGGTTGGTCTACTTAAAGGGTAGCACAGTGGTTAACACTGCTGCCTCACAGAACCAGGGTCCGATTCCCAGCTTGGGTAACTGTGTGGAGTCTGCACATTCGCCCTGTATCTGCATGGGTTTCCTCCGGGTGCTCTGGTTTCCTCCCATAGTCCGAAAGATGTGCTGATTAGGTGCATTGGCCATGCTAAATTCAGTGTACCCAAACAAGCACCAGAATGTGGCGACTAGGGGATTTTCATTCATTGCAATGTTAATGTAAGCCTACATGTGACAAATAATAAATAAACTTTACAACTTTAAAAAACATCAGAAAGGGATAACTGCTGCTTGGGGAAAATGTTGGCAGTGGCTTTCTGCTGCAGCCTTTAAGTTTCAGGCTGTAACCTTGACCCGGGTTGAAGGTCAGAGTTAAGAGTCGCCCTCCATCCCCCCCATCGAATCCCTCACTTTATAGATGTCAGATGCTATTAATGGCTTTGCTTTCCAGTGGTCCCTGTTGACGTCAGTCCTGCTGCCTGAATCAGTCAGAGGTGTATGTCTTGCAGGTCTCACACGGTCAATTTAACAATAAAATGGTGAGATTCATCAAGAGTGCTAACCAAGAGGAGAATTCTCGGGCCCCAGTGTAATAGAAGCAGGGCACTAGCGCTGGATATAGAGTGATAAGGGCTACACAAAGGACAGTCCCTCGACGCATTTTCATTGACAAGAGATTCATAATTAGTGCAGAAAATTAAACTTGTTAATTGCACAATTTTGTACTGAGTGCAGCGAATCACATTTGTGGCTCTACTTTCCCAGACCTTTCAGACACAGCATTCCGGACCATAATAACTAGCCGTTGTTAGGCACTAAAAAACTCTTTTCATCTCATCTCTGACTGTTGCCAATTCTGTTAAACCGGTTACTAACCCGGCAAAACGAAAAATAAAAACAAACATCAGACGAAAGCAGATTAATGGATATTGTGGTTTATAGGGGCGCAATTAAGGACCATTCTGTTCTCCGCGGTGCTGACGTGGAACTCCAGTCCGTCTACACCCCCTGTGTTCCTGGGAGCAAGGCTCTGTTCTAGCATTTGACCTCTGCGACGTTGCAGACGGCCGGGAAAGCTTTGTGTAAATGAGATGCGAGGCTTATCCCGCGCCACATCTGCTGTTGTGCCGGCGAGTGCACTCTGGAGATTAGCTGCTGTCTAAGCTGGGAGTAACGAGAGCAATCTCCCGAACAGACCTCGGGAGACCTGCCGGGGATCCGTTTCTCCAGAGCGCTGGGGGTTTATTTTGTTGTCGAATGAGGAGAAGAATTCCGGTTTTACGATGCATCAGCAGGCTTATCTTACCTCTCTACTCTTGCTGGCAAATGCACAGTCTGTCTTTGAATATGTTGTGCGTTTTACGATAAGTCCCTGATGCCCTGCAAAGTATTGTGCAGCTGGGATTCTGCCACATGTCAAAACATATCAGCGGGGTAGAAGTTGGCATGCGTTATGCTAACTTTTCTCTTTGGGCCGAAAATTTGTGCAAAGTATACAAAATGCGCTGCAAAATGAGTGGCACCCAAACTGTGCAGACATTGGTTCCCTGGTAAACATGTGGGTCCTTTAATCGGCATTCCAGCAGGATGCCAAAAGACTTTAGGCCCTTTAAGATATTGTAATAACCTCAACAGGGCCTATGAGGTGGGCCTCTTGGAGTACAAGCTCCCTGATTGAGGTAATGATTGCCTACCCAACCAGGGAGTCTGACCTGTGTATATATTGAGGAGTGTCAGGGCTACAGACACTCCAGATTCTGACTTTGTATCTGAGGGGGAGGTAATGGCCTAGTGGTATCATCGCTAGACTACTAATCCAGGAACTCAGCTCATGTTCTGAGGTCCCGGGTTTGAATCCCACCATGACAAATGTTGGAATTTGAATTCATAAAAATGTTGAATTAAGCATCTACTGATGACCATGAAACCATTGCCGATTGTCGGAAATCCCTATCTGGCTCACTAATGTCCTTCAAGGAAAGAAGTCTGCCTCCCTACCTGGTCTGGCCTACATGTGACTCCAGAGCCACAACAGTGTGGTTGACTCTCAACTGCCCTGTGAACAAGGACAACTAGGGATGGGCACTAAATGCTGGACAGCCAGCAACACCCACGTCCCATGAATGAATAAAAGAAAACACTCTTAGGAGTTGAATTGATTTTGTGAATAAAGGTAATCTGGTGAAGGGACACCGGCCTCTGAGGAATTATTTCAGATATGTAAAGTAGGAGCCTGCTGAAGGATTGACAAATAAGTCAGCAAAGAGCGATGAAGTTCCTTGCTACACACTGGTCATCTCAGACATGTAAGTCACCATTCCTTCATGGTCAGATGGAATTTACTAACATCAATACGAAAGAGGCTGCAATGGAAGAAAAGGCCCATTGTCATCTCACAGCGACTAAAGATGGGAAATAATCTTGGCCTTGCCAGCAATGTCCACATCCTGTGAATATTATTTTAGAAAGCTGTTGAGAATTTCACTACACTGACTGGCTGATTAACTAACACACATCCTCCCCATGGGGCAGTAGTGGCATAGAATTTTTTTATTAATTCATGGGACACGGGCATTGCTGGCTGGCCAACATTTATGATCCAACCCTAGTTGCCCTTGAGAAAGTGGTAGTGAGCTGCCCTCTTGAAACACTGATACAGTAGGGGTGGTGTGGTGGCACAATGGTTGTGGCACTGCAGCCTCACAGCACCAGGGACCCAGGTTCGATTCCAAGCTTGGGCCACTGTCTGTGTGATGTCTGCACATTCTCCCCGTGTCTGTGTAGGTTTTCTCCAGGTGCTCCAGTTTCTTCCCACAGTCTGAAAGACGTGCTGGTTAGGTGCACTGGCCATGCTAAATTCTGCTTCACTGTACCTGAACAGTGAGTGTGGCGACTGGGGGAACTCCCACAATAATTTCATTGCAGTGTGAATGTAAGCCTACTTGTAACACTAACAAATAAACTTAAACTTTAATTCAGAGGGCAGTTAAAAGTCAACCTCATTGCCATGGCTCTGGAGTCACACGTTGGCCAGACCAAGTAAGGACAGTAGATTTCCTTCCCTAAAGGACATTAGTGAACCAGATGGGTTTTTCCAACAATCAACAATGGTTTCATGGTTATCAGCAGATTCTTAATTCTAAATTTTTTTATTGAATTCAAATTCCACCATCTGCCATGGCGGGATTCGAACCCTGGTCCCCAGAACATTAACTGAGTTTCTGGATTAATAGTCTAGCGATAATACCTCTAGGTCTTTGTCTCCCCGTAGCGGTATACCAATCCAATGATCTGGGGACCTGAATTCCTACCAAATCCCATCTTGACACATGGTGAAATTTAAATCCAATGAAATCTGGAATTAAAGTTCTCCAATGGTGACATTCCTGGTTGCCATAAAAACCCATCTGGTTCACTAATATTCTTTAGGGAAGGAAATCTGCTGTTCTTACTTGGTCTCCCTGGTTCACTAATGTCTTTTAGGGAAAGACACTAATGTCCTATAGGGAAGGAAGACCCACTGCAATGCGGTTGACTCTTAAATAGTCTAGCAAGCCCCTCAGGAATGGACGATAAGTGCTGGCCCACCCAGCAACACCCACATCCCACAAATTATTTTTTTAAATGGATCACATTCCACTTAAACTCAGCAAGTATAAAGTTTAAATGCAAGTTGATTGAGTCAAGTTTTAGGAATACTGCCATGTTTAAGCAATTAAGCAATTAAAAATTAAGCACAAAGCTCCATCGGCTTTGCCATTGGCAGAGGTTGAAGTGTTGATAAAAAGTCATCCATTCATCATTCAGTGAGTTGTGAATCCCCCAAACACTAATGATCAATTTAGCATGATTCACAATTCAGATTTTGTGGATACTGAATTGTTAAATACAGACAAGTCTTGAGATCAAGATATTTTTGGACATTAAGGGAATCAAGGTACATGGGGTTAGGGCGAGAGAGCAGAGTTGAGATAGATGATTATTCATAACCTTAGTGTGTGGCCTTATATTCTTCTCAATAACTGGTTTCCTTCCTCCCAGCCCTCAGATCCATTCAGAATTAGCTTGCAAAATTATTGGAGTCAACAGGAAAGAATCCCAGGGGAGGAAAACTCTCCCATTAGTGAGTGGAGTGCCTGCTCAATCAACAGCATCCTGGAGTTATGTGTGCCCACCTATCCTGGATGCCCAAGCACAAGGTTCACAGAATCATAGAATCTCTACTGTGCAAAAGGAGGCCATTTGGCCCTTCTTTTCTGCACCGACTCTCCAACAGAACATCCCACTCAGATCCTATCCCTTTAACCCCAGACATTTACCCTGTTAATCCCCCTACCTACACATCTTGAGACACTAAGGAACAATTTAGCATGGCTAAGCCACCTAACCCACACTGTGGGAGGAAAGTGGAGCATCCAGAGAAAATCATGCAGACGCAGGGAAAATGTGCAAACTCCACACAGACAGTGACCCAAGCTAGAATTTGAACCCAGGTCCTTGGCGCTGCAGTCCTAACCACAGTGCCACTGTACTGCCAGGTCGACTGGCTTCCAACTTCCAAATGCCCAGCACATCACCTTGCAGCCACGTGGGACACCAACCCTCCCTCATTCTGCAGAGATAACTCTGGCATTAAGTTGTATCTTATAGAAACATTCCTTAGTTATCTAAAGAAGATTGTTATCAAAGACATTGGGGAACTAGGGTCTTTCTTAGAGTTTTAGACATCCTGCAAACATATTGCGCTCTGCAAAATGCAGACTAATTTTAGATAACTGAGATCGAGACACAATTTAACTTGAATCATAGAATCCCTACACTGCAGAAGGAAGCTTTTTGGCCCACTGAGTCTGCACTGACAACAATCCCACCCAGGCCCTATCCCAGTAACCCCGGGTATTTATCCTACTAATCCCCCAAACACTAATGAACAATTTAACATGGCCAATCAACCTAATCTGTACATCTTTGGAGTGTGGGAGGAAACTGAAGCACTCAGAGGAAACCCACTCAGACACAGAGAGAACATGTCGTCTCAACACAGACAATGACCCGAGGCTGGAATCGATCCCAGGACCTTGGCAGCACTTTGAGGCAGCAGTGCTAAACACTGCGCCACCGTGAGGCCATGCTTGAGTGCTGATGAGGATAAAGGCACCATGTTAAGTGGGGTGACCAAAAACCTGGTCAAATAAGGATAGTTAAAGGAAGAGTGGGAGTTGGACTAAGGATGGAATTCCAGGCTGTAAACTGTACAGACACGAACAGCAAAGCAAGGCTGATCTAAACAATTTGAATTTATAGCTCATCCGATTTAACACCATTATTAGAACAATGAATTGTTGTAGTCATCAATGGTTAGATTTACAATAGAACAGAGTAGAATCCCTACAGTGCAAAAGGAGGCTATTTGACCCATTGAATCTACACCGATTTTCCATCTGAACATTCCGCCCAGGCTTTATCCCTGTAGCCCCACATATTTGCCCCGCTAATCCCCCTAACCTACACATGTCTTGGGTCACAAAGGGACAATTTAGCATGGCCAACCCACCTAACCCACACATCTTTGGACTTTGGGAGGAAACCGGAGCACCCGGAAGAAACCCATGCAGACAGTGACCCAAGCTGGGAATCGAACCCGGGTCCTTGTACCCCTTACTTAAACACAATAGTGAACTTGAAGGAGTCATATTTCATCAAACCCAAATCCAGTTTGATATTTCGCTTTGGACTTCTGTTGACATCTTCAATAAACGCATTTGTGCCTATTCATTTATTGTTTACTTGGACTTTAGCTCTTATTCATGTAGGATAGGCACATTCAGAGGTATATTTTTTGCAACATTACTGAAGGAGTGAATGAGGGTAGGCTGACCATTGTACATCTTGACAAAAAGTCAAGACCGAGCTTTGATAATCATGAGCTACGTCTTTTAACAAATTCTTGTAACATTTTTGGGAAGCAAAGAAACTAGACTAGATGTTATAAAATTAATTTTAAAACATTGAACCTATCGAATTCAAAGTCAACTTTTAAAATGGGCACACTTAATGAAAGCAAAACAATTATTTTATGAAATTGCGCGGAATGGCACAGAAGGGGGCCATTCAGCCTATTATGTCCATGCTGGCATTACTTAGTGGTGCTATATTATAAGCAGCACAGCGGCATAGTGATTAGCACTACTGCCTCGCAACGCCAGGGACCCAGGTTCGATTCCCAGCCTGGGTCATTGTCTGTGCACAGCCTGCATGTTCTCCCTGTGTCTGTGTGGGCTTCCTCCGGGTGCTCTGGTTTCCTCCCACAGTCCAAAAGACGTGCTGGTTAGGTGCATCGGCCATGCTAAAATCCTCCCTCAGTGCACCCGAACGGACACCAGAGTGTGGTGATTGGAGGATTTTCACAGTAACTTCATTGCGGTATTAATATAAGCCTACTTGTGACCCTAGTGAATAAAAAAAATAATAATTTTGCACCGAGCCTCCAATCCTGAGATAATAGTATTTCCTTTCCATTCTTTTTGTCTGCTAGCTCAGTAACAAGTTTGCCATGCCTGCGGGCAAGATAGAGAGATGTCCCAGTCAATATCGATCAAGCTATTCCTTCAATTAGTTCAAGTCAGCCAAGCTTTTTAAGAACCCACACAGCTAGGCAGCTGAATACTTTGGTCATCTTTATTTATTTATCTGGGCAATTTTAACCCTGCCAACTTGCCACAGGTCTGGCTTCTACGTGTCAGAGATAAACATACAGTGGAACATAAGCACACTCGGAAATACAGGCAGCTGAAATTTATGCATTTTTGAAGAGGTTTGTCCAAAAGAGATGAAGATAAGCTTTAATTAGGAGCTGTTTAGTATATGTGACTGGCCTGCCAAACATCAAAATAATCATTTCCTGCCCTCTCCCACATAAACAGGAATAAATATCGTTTAAGGAGTGAGAATTATGTGTAAAGTTATCCTGAAGCAATACTAATGTGTTCCTGTAATTAAACCAACACTTCCCTTGTATCAAGAAATCTTCATTTTATTTTGGCGTGATTAGTTTTCGAGAGACCTGCAGGAACTGCCCTACACAAATTCTATATCCCATTCAGTGGGTTATTGATGTTAACGATGAGCTCTGAAATGCGGAGTCTGCACATTCTCCCTGTATCTGCGTGGGTTTCCTCCGGGCGCTCTGGTTTCCTCCCGACAAGGCGTGTTGGTTAGACGCGTCGACCCAAATAGGTGCCGGACTGCGGCGACTAGGGAAATGTCACAGTCACTTCATTGCAGTGTTAATGTGAGCCTCCTTGTGACTAATAAATAAACTTAAAAAAATCTGCAGCAATCAACGTTCGAACAGACATTTGATAAAAGTAGGATTGGTGCTTACACAAAGCCATGACCTTAAGTATAGAGATTTTACGGAAGAAATCAGCGCTAATAAAATAGGTCTTTATAATATTGCTGGAGCAGTCATGAGGAAGGAATGAGCAGCAGGTACAAAATGATAGAGAGGGGAAAATGTTTTCTTCAGGGCACGATATGAATTGTGAGGATGCTGATTCGGTCTGGGGAGAAGATAAAGGAATTGGTTAATCATTTTGGCTCACGGTGCATCTCGTATTCATTCACACAAGAAGAGAATTCAGCCGAGGGTTCGATGATTGGAGCCACGAGGCTTTTGCCCCTATCTCCCGTTCGCACGGAAGCAGCTTGTCCTCTTTTACATTTTCGAAGCAGCTGGAAGTAAAATGGAAGCTGCCTCCTCACGGCGGTCTTCAGACTGAAGAAACAGAAGAAGCTTTCGGCGCGGTTCACTTGACAAAGCTGAGGTTGTAAGGCATGGCCAAGGTATGCTCTGAAAAGACAATGCGTGAGCAATTGCTCATTGATATTCTGCACAATATTTTTCACGGTGGTGCACTCATTTTTGTTTTGTTCACCCAGGGATTGACAGCTCCTGAGCGAGAGGCACTTGGGCTCGTTGAGTAGCGGGGAGTGTTCCCACCTGATGTAATTTTTGGGCTCCCGCAGAAGAGTCATGAATGTCAAAATCCTCTCTCTCCAACCTCCAGTCCCCATCAGCGCGGCTCCCAGCACAGCTCCTGAGAAGGTCAGTGGACTCGAAACGTTAACTGTGTTTTCCTCCCTCCACAAATGCTGCCAGATCCACTGAGCTTATCCAGAAATTTTTATTATGAAATTACTGCTGTTCCCGGGATAAAAGGACAACACGGGGAATAAAACTAGTTGCTACATTGAGGTCACACCCACCGTGGAACTCTGTCCCTGCCAAGTTCTTGAGGTCAGGAGGTGGACCATACCTAGGTGGACCTACAACAGGGTGAAGATGCACCCACTACCTTCCTAGTGACTATGGAAGTGATTTGGTAAGCTGAACAGCCAGAGGTTGATGGGAGCTGTCGTTTTTTTAGTGTACCTTCACACCCACATTATTTTTTACCCTTTGGGGAACAGTGGGAGGAAACGATGGAAGGATTTTTATTTTATTCATTCGTGGGACATGGGTGTCACTGAGAGGGCCAGCATTTATTGCCCATCCCTCATTGTCCTTGAAACTGAGTGGCTTGCTAGGCCATTTCAGAGGGCAATTGAGCGTCAACCTCATTGCTGTGTCTCTGGAGTCACATGTAGGCCAGACCAGGCAAGGACGGCAGATTTCCTTCCCCAGAGGACATTAGTGAACTAGATGGGTTTTTTTCCGACAATCGACAATGGTTTCATGGCCATCAGTAGAGTCTTAATTCCAGATATTTTTTATTGAATTCAAATTCCACCATCTGCTGTGGTGGGATTCGAATCCTGGTTCCCATCAACTGAGTTTCTGGATTAACAATCTAGTGATAATACCACTCGGCCAGCACCTCCCCTGAGCTCATTATCAGCCCGCGTTGACGCTCCATCTGCGGCCAATAAATCCTGGCTCAAACCCAGAACTTCAGGTCCAGCAGTGGGGGAGCTTCCACTCTGCCACAAGGCCTCCTGCTGGGTTACTGAAAAGGAATCTGACTACCCTACCCTCCCTGGCATTCCCCTTGGACCTCAGTTGTGCTCAAATTCTAACACATTCCAAACATGCACTGCGAGACCAAACGAAACCTAGTTGGTTAATCAAAGTTTCCAGCGTTAATCAAAGGCAGTTCATCGGTCTCCATTTATGCCATAAGCGAAGACGCAGTGCAAAGCACTAAAGGAGTACATTCCACATACAATTCTGAATATCAAATATGCATTCTGATTTGCAGTCAAGATAGCTACCCTTCTATTCAAATAGCCAGAAAATGAGAGGTAAACTGTTGTCATGGAAATTAAAAGAGAATTGAATATTTAATCCATTGCATGGATAATGAACTAGACAGTAAGATGTCAACTCAATACAAGATGAACAATACATTTCACATATTCTATCAGAAGCAGCTTGAGAAGCCAAAATAGGTCTGATTGTATTGCTGAGGTGCGGGAAAAGCCCATTTTATCAAAAGGAAGGGAGTATTCTGGTCTCTTTCGACATGCAGGAGAAAGATGTCATCTCACATTTCAAATATACACTTCAAGGTATCAAAATTAGAGGTTCACGTAAGTGGGGGAGTGCTTGAATAGTATTAAAAGCCTTCCTTTTTAAAGTAAAGTTTATTTATTGTCACAAGTAGGCTTACATTAACACTGCAATGAAGTTACTGTGAAAATCCCCTAGTTGCCACACTCTGGTGTCTTCTCGCGAAGCACTGAGGGAGAATTTAGCACAGCCAATGCATCTAACCAGCACGTCTTTCGGACTGTGGGAGCACCCAGAGGAAACCCACACAGACACGAGGAGAACATGCAAACCCCACACACTGACCCAAGCCGGGAATCGAACCCAGGTCCCTGGCGCTGTGAGGCAGCAGTACTAACCACTGTGCTGCCTATCAACAAAGAAAAACTGGCACGTGTTTGTGAAATGTGAGATGCAGTGTGATCAGCATTTTCTGAGACACAGGAATTGAACTGCTTAGAACAAGAATACTTGACAAACTGTAGCTTTCAGCAAGTGTCGTGACTTGGCCGAAAGATAAATACAACTCCCTAAAGCCTGAATTTTAACAAATGAGTTATTACCCAATCCTTTCTCCTTCAGGCAAGAGACAAGGCCTTGTTGCCCACTATTTCCAATCTCTGCCATTGTGGTCCAACCTCTCAGGCAATTCGAGAAATCTTAGCAGCCTGCAGGATTGCTACAGGGAATTGCAACTCTATATACCTACATACGATAGACTGCTCCTTCTCCAAGGAACCATGTTAAGGCTTAACTAATATACATCACTGAAATTTTTCTTAACTACACCTGGTTATGACATAATTGGATCAAATTTTTAACTGAACAAATAACGTGGAATAACATTTGTGAATGTTTCTATATTTTGCTTGACAAATAATAGTATAAAGTGGGAGACGATGGCCTAGTGCTATTATTGCTAGACTATTAATCCAAAAACTCAGTTCATATTCTGGGGACCCAGTTTCGAATCCTGTCACAGCAGATAGTGGAATTTGAATTCAATAAAACATATCTAGAATTAAGAATCTACTGATGACCATGAAACCATTGGCGATTGTTGGAAATACCCATCTGGTTCACTAAAGGAAATCTGCCATCTTTACCTGGTCTGGCCTACATGTGACTCCAGAGCCACAGCGATGTGGTTGACTCTCAACTGCCCTCAGGCAACTAGGGATGGGCAATAAATGCTGGCCAGCCAGCAGTGCCCATGTCCCACGAATGAATAAAAGATAAAGCATGTATGGGCCCCATTTAATATCAAAACTCAAATGAAGACAAGCTTGAACTCCAAATGCTGGAAAGAGTTAAGTACAATGTGTGCTTTCTCATAGAATCATGCAGTGTCGAAGGTGGCCATTTGGCCCATCAAGTCTGCATTGACCACTACCCCACCCAGATCCTATCCCCATAAACACATTTATTTACTCTAGCTAATCCCCCTGACACTAATAGGCAATTTTGCATGGCCCACACATCTTTGGACTGTGGGAGGAAACTAGAGCACCAGGAGGAAACCCACACAGACACAGGGAGAATGTGCAAACTCCACACTGACAATGACCCAAGCTAGGAATCGAAAACAGGTCCCTGGCGTGGTGAGGCAGCAGTGCTAACCGCTGTGCCACCCATAGTGGCATAGCCTCCAGGAGAGAGAAATATGGCCAGGCAGTGGCCTAGCGATGGCGCCCTGATTGCTGTGCAGTCAGATTTTGCTGCCGTGTTAGACCATAAGACATTAGACATAGGAGCAGAATTAGGCCACTAGGCCCACTGAGTCTGCTCCACCATTCAATCATGGCTGATTTTTTTCTCATCCCCATTCTCCTGCCTTTTCCTCCATGACCCCTGATCCCCTTATTAATCAAGAACCTATTTTTCTCAATCTTAAAGACACTCAATGACCTGGCCTCCACAGCCTTCTGCAGCAAAGAGCTCCACTATTCTCTGGCTGAAGAAATTCCTCCTCATCTCTGTTTTAAAGGCCTGGGGTTGCGCCCTCTGGTTCTAGTTTCTCCTACTAGTGGAATCATCCTCTCCATGTCCACTCTATCTAGGCCTCACAGTATCCTGTAAGTTTCAATAAGATCCCCCCCTCATCCTCCTAAACTCCAACGAGTACAGACCCAGAGTCCTCAACCGTTCCTCATACAACAAGCTCCTCATTTCAGGGATCATTCTTATGAACCTCCTCTGAGCCCTTTCCAAGGTCAGCACATCCATCCTTAGATATGGGGTCCAAAACTGTTCACAATACTCCAAATGGAGTCTGACAAAAGCATTATACAGTCTCAGAAGTACATCCCTGCTCTTGTATTCTAGCCCTCTCGACATGAATGCTAACATTGAATTTGCCTTTCTAATTGCCAACAGAACCTGCACATTAACCTTAAGAGAATCTTGAACAATGACTCCCAAGTCCCTTAGTATTTCTGATTTCCTAAGTATTTCCCCATTTAGAAAATAGTCTATGCTTTCATTCCTCCTTCCAAAGTGCATAACCTCACACTTTTCCACATTGTACTCCATCGGCCACTTCTTTGCCCACTCTTCTAACCTGTCCAAGTCCTCCTGCAACCTCCCTGCTTCCTCAATACTACCTATCCCTCTATGTATCTTTGTATCATCTGCAAACTTAGCAACAGAGCCTTCAGTTCCTTCCTCCAAATCGTTAATATATATTATGAGAAGTTGTGGTCCCAGCACTGACCCCTGAGACACACCACTGCCATCCTGAGAAAGGCCCCTTTTTCCCCACTCTCTGCCTTTTGCCAGTCAACCAATCCTCTATCCACGTCAGGATGGATAACACCATAGGTAACACTTAACACCATGGGCACTTAACTTATTTAACAGTCTCTGACGCGGCAGCTTGTCAAAGGCCTTCTGGAATTCTAAATAAATCACATCCGCTAGCTCTCCTTTATCTAACTTCCTTGTTACCTCCTCAAAGAAGGAGGCCCTGCCCCCCTGTATGACAGGGTGAAAGATGCCCCCTTGATTTTTTTTTCCTGGCTGGGTGTTGTAAGATCTGGACAGACAGGTCAATTTTCTCACCAAAAACAATAATCTGCTATTTTTTGGTAAGATTTCGCCCACTGTTTGAGTTTAGTTTTTCCAACAAATATTTGGGATCTTTCAAGAATGGTCCAATCAAATATAATTCGGGGAAACTCAATGTTACAGACATATAACAGAAATTGATGGATCATCCAGAATGAAGTTACAGGAAACAGTTCCCCTATTCTCCATTGGTTTCTTCAACATTCACATCTCAGTCTGCTTTCTGGATAATAACAGTTCCATCATTATCAAGCTGAGCTGGAATTTAATAAGTGGGGCCTGTCTTTATATATATATAGTGTCCATGTCAGGTCAACAGACATCTTGAAATGAAAGCAAAGTGGAAGCAGAAAATCTGAAATAAAAACAGAAAACATTGGACCAGCCTGTTGGCAATCTCTGAGAAGGAGAAACAATGTTAATGCTTCGATTCCAACATGACTTTTCTTGGGTCGAAGCCGGTGTTCTTTACAACAACCCGATCCAGACCAACCATCCAGCTGGTTCCAAAGAAGGGTCATAGGATCCTTATAGTTCAGAAGGAGGCCATTCAGTCCATCAAGTCCACACTGACTCTCTGACTAAGTATGTTACCCAAACCCTCTCCCCTCACCTTACCCACATAACCCCACACATTTACCACGGCTAATCCAACCAACCTACGCATCTTGAGTCACTCAGGGGCAATTTAGCATGGCCAATCCACCTAACCTGCCCACCTTAGAGGCTGTGGGAGGAAACTGGAGCACACGGAGGAAACCCATGCAGACATGGGGAGAACATGCAAACTCCACACAGGCAGTTACCCAAAACTGGCATCGAACCTGGGTCCCTGGCACTGTGAGGCAGCAGTGTTAACCACTGTGCTGCTCCATATTGGTCATGTTAGACTTGTAACATTAACTCTGTTTCTCTTTCCACAGGTGCTGGCTAACCTGCTGAGTTTTTCCAGCATTTTTGTTTTTACTTATGCAATTTTCTCAGTAAACTTCTGGAAGGACAAAACACTGTGACGTGGATTGCAGTGACTGTTAATGGGTGAATTTGAACACAGACAATCCCCAAAACAACAGGGACAACCTGTCTCTGATGGCAAGCTCGTCAGAACAAGAGAGTTCACATCTCTTCTCACACTCAATTAGGCAAATGGGACATCAATAGCAACATAGCGTCTGGAGTGTAACACAACCAATTGGGACACAGTGTGGGTAATCACCCCAGGGGGTGGAGGCCCCTTTAAGACAGAAAAAATGTGGGCTGGAATTCTCCAACCTCACCTGCAGCTGGGATTCTCCAGTCCCGCCACCGTATATGGAGATTTGGTTGAGCGCCAAATTCTCCATTCTCGTTGGCAGCGACTTGTGCAAGACTGGAGAACTCCGGCCACAGGAGTCTGGGGCAGTTTTTCTGGTGGCTGAAACCAAATGAGAAAATGCTGGAAAATCTCAGCAGGTCTGGCAGCCTCTGTAAGGAAAGAAAAGAACTGACGTTTCGAGTCCAGATGATGCTGTGTCAAAACTAAAAGGCATGGAAAGTGGGAGATATTTAAATTTAAAGTTTATTTATTAGTCACAAGTAGGCTTACATTAATGCTGCAATGAAGTTACTGTGAAAATCCCCTAGTCATCATACTCCGGCGCCTGTTCGGGTACACTACTTAGCACGGCCAATGTGTCCAACCAACATGTCTTTCAGGCTGTGAGAGGAAATCAGAGCATCTGGAGGAAACCCATACAGACATGGGGAGGACATGCAGATTCCATGCGCAGTGACCCAACCCAGGAATTAAACCCAGGTCTCTAGCGCTGAGAGGCAGCAGTGCTAACCACTGTGCCACCGTACTAAATGGTGTAGGGTGAGGGAATGAAAGATGAGTCGTAGCCACCAAAGAAAGGGGCAAGGCTAAGAGGTGCTGATGGCAGCTCAAAGAGAGAATAGAAGGTGTGAATGGCCAAACACAGAGAAGCTGAAATTAGAGGGTAAACTGTGATAGACGGGGGGAGAAGAGGGGGAGATGAATGGGACAGAGATAAAATTGTGTAAAAGGGGAAAAGGGAAGCAAAGAGGGAGAAAAGGTAAGAAAAGGGGGGATAAAATAGGGGGAAGAGTGAGGGGGAAAGAAAAATAAAGACAATGAAGAAATAAAATGTAGAGAACAGTTAAAAATTAAATAAAATAAAAACAAAGGGGTGAGGTGAGCTAGATCTGGCTGCTGTACTGCAGTACAATTTGTCTTATTAATAAATACCTTCTGAGCTGTTAACGAAGTGTGTCAAAGTGCATAGAATCCTTCAGTGCAGAAGGAGGTCATTCGGCCCATCGAGCCTGCACTGACCACAAACCCACCCAGGTCCTATCCCCATAACCCCATGCATTTACCCGAGCTAGTCCCCCTGACACTAAGGAGCAATTCAGCATGGCCAATCCAGCTTACCCACACATCTCCAGACTACAACATGCATTCATAAGTCTAGTTGCCACAACAACTCAGTCTCCTTGGGAGGGGTGTGTGGGATGGTTGGTACCAGGAGCATGGGATTCGATCATGCCAGAAGTCATCTTAGTTGGTAGCACCTTTCCTCCTGAGCTCAAGGCAGCTGGTGAAAGGTTACATTATTGGACATTCTGTCCTTTGGATACTGGAAGGATCTAGGGTGGCACAGTGGTTAGCATTGCTGCCTCACAGCATCAGGGAACCAAGTTCTATTCCCAACTTGGGTCACTGTCTGTGTGGAGTTTGCACATTCTCCCCGTGTCTGTGTGGGTTTCGTCCAGGTGTTCTGGTTACCTCCACAATCCAAAAGATGTGCAGGTTAGGTGGATTGGCCATGCTAAATTGCCCTTTACTTTCCAAAGATGTGGAGGTTAAAGGGATGAGGGGGAAATACATGGGCTTATAGGGTTAGGGCATGGATAAGACTCTGTCAGAGAGTCAGTGCAGACTCGATGGGCCTCTTTCTGCATTGTAGGGATTCTATGAATGAGCAGTAATCTCTCCTGCTCTTACTGGTCACTGTTGGTGTATGTTGGAAGGATTTACAAGTTGACACTCAACCTGCTTGGCCTCACTACGAATGCACCTTCCCAAGTCCTGGAGTGGGACTTGAACCCAGAACTTCTTACTCAGAGGCAGGGTCAATTCCCATTGCTCCAGAGGCCCTCCTTAATGATAAATATAGCCATAAATGTTATATTTGACAATGGATTAATTATCCATGAATATGAGCTACAAACTCCACCTCTATCTACCCATATCTTATATATCCAAGATCTTGGGAGTTTCTAATCATCTTTAAACTTCTAGTCATCACAATATTGCCTCCATTGAGAGAGACAGGCTGCACACTGACTCTCATCAGCAATAATTTAATCCTCTAAAACACATCATCCAACACACACAATTTAATACATTCAGCCGCTGAAGAAAGCAGTAATATTATAAAATATTTCAAGACTTATCCAGTTACAAATGGAAGACTGGTTAACTTTATTAGTAGGTGCCTGAAAGACAGCCAGTGACAGGAGGCTTGGGCTCTACTATCAGAGTGGCAGCTATGACCAAGCCAACATTTTGAGTCCAGATGTTCCTTCACCAGAGATCGGGTCATCGTCAGGGTCAACCGTACTTGAAACATTGACTCTATTCTCTCTCCACAGATGCTGAGAGACCTGCTGAGGTTTTCCAGCACTTTTTTTCTGTTTTTGTTTCAGATTCAAGCATCCGCAGTATTTTGCATTCATCCCATTTGCTGGATGCTCTTCAATAGAGTTTGTCACAGAGAAAAGCGTTTTAAAACAAGGTCTTCACTGGAATAATAGGGCCTGAAATCTCCCACTGATTCCTTGGAAGATGTAATTTTTGCGAATAATGATCTTCACTCAAAATGACTCATATAAGAACATGAGCATTATCTTAATTGCCCTCAGATGGTATGTCTGCACAAGAGCTAAATTGTCAGCATATTGTTTCTGAAGCAGACAGCTAGCACAGCAGACTCCCAAAGCCACATGAAATGAAGAGAATATTTTTTGATGCTTATACAATTAGCTAAACAAACGAAGAGTAACTTCTTAATAAGATAAAAGCAAATTACTGCGGATGCTGGAATCTGAAACCAGAAAAGAAAATGCTGGAAAATCTCAGCAGGTCTGGCAACATCTGTAAGGAGAGAAAAGAGGTGACGTTTCGTGTCCAGATGACCCTCTGTCAAAGCTAAAAGGCATAGCAAGTGGGAGATAATGGGTAACTCCTTAATAGTTATCCACTGACCATTAGTTCACCACATGGAACACAAGCCTCGCTATTAATTATTTAAGACATGGAAATAGTAGTCCTTTTCCTCTCATCTGACTCAAGATTGCTTCCCGCAGGAAGTCTTTCTCTATGTGCAAGGTGAGATCCGTATTGTATTTATTAAGAAGCTTGTATCGAGTTCATTTAAATAGGAGTCCCCGGGGAGAGGCATGGAGAGCGAGGGGATCAGGAAGAGTGACCGTGGTGTCAGTAAGCTCGGTTGACTGGGGAGTTGGGTTGCCCACGATTACATCGTCTTGGCAGTAAAGGAATTGAGCCGGGAAGTGAGACTTACCTAGTTTGAACACTAAGCCCAGGATAGCATGGGCTTACTGAACCTGGAGTCGGTAATTGTGGAATCATAGAATCCCTACAGTGCAGAATGAGGCCATTTGGCCCATTGAGCCTGCACCAACAACAATCCCACCCAAGTCCTATCGCTGTAACCTCATGTATTCATTCTGCTAATCTCCTGGACACTACTTTAGCGTGGCCAATCAACCTAACCCGCACATCTTTGAGTGGTAACAAAAGTGATGGTAACAAAGATTCCTGGAGGCAGAACACTCCCACCCCCTGATAGCTGTATTGTAGAGTTGGGGAATGAAGGGTGAAAATCATGATTCCACTAAACTCTTCTCCACTCCCAACCCCCCTACCCCCCAACTCCACAACCTCTCCTCCCGCACTGTATAATAACGGTTTACATTGATTCACAAACAGGTTTACCCAATGAGTGGTTCAAATATGGAACTTGCTGCCACCTGGAACAACTGGGGCAATGGGGGTTCATGTACTTGAGGGAAAGCAAAATGATCACTTGAGGGAGGAATGATTTTTGATTTGATTTAATTTATTATTGTCACATGTATTAACATACAGTGAAAAGTGTTGTTTCTTGCATGCTATATAGACACAACATATCGTTCATAGAGAAGGAAATGAAAGAGTACAGAATGTAATATTACAGTCATAGCTAGGGTGTAGAGAAAGATCAACTTAATGTAAGGTGAGTCCATTCAAAAGTCTGACAGCAGCAGGGAAGAAGCTTGTGTTGTTTGGTACATGACCTCAGATTTTTGTATCTTACTGTCAATAGAAGAAGGTGGAAAAGAGAATGTCAAAGGTGCGTGTGCTCCTTAATTATGCGGGTTGCTTTGCTGAGGCTCCGGGAAGTATAGGTAGTGTCAGTGGGTGGGAGGCTGGTCTGCTTGATGGATTGCGCTTCATTCATGATCTTTTGTAGTCCCTTGTGGTCTTGGGCAGAGCAGGAGCCATACCAACCTGTGATACAACCAAAAAGAATGCTTTCTATGGTGCATTTGTAAAAGTTGTTGAGAGTCGTAGCTGACATGCCAAATTTCCTTAGTCTTCTGAGAAAATAGAGGCATTGGTGGGCTTTCTTGTCGATAGTGTTGGCACAAAGGGAACCAGGACAGGTTGTTGGTGATCTGAACACCTAAGAACTTGAAGCTCTCGACCCTTTCTACTTCACATTGATGTAGGTAGGGGCATGTTCTCCTTTACGCTTCCTGAAGTCGATGACAATCTTTTTCATTTTGTTGACATTGAGGGAGAGATCTTGAAAGGTTACGATGTAGATGGATAGGTGGGTGGGGGGGGTGTGGTGAGAGTGCATGCAGAGCATTAACACAAGCGTGGAACAGTTATTTCATTCATTCACGGGACAAGGGGGTTGCTGTCTGGCCAGCTTTTATTACCCATCCCTAGTCGTCCTTGAACTGTGTCTCAAGTGGCTATTTCAGAGGGCGGTTAAGGGTCAACCACATTGCTGTGGTTCTGGAGTCGTGCATAGGCTAGACCAGGTAAGGGTGGCAGATTTCCTTCCCTAAAGGACATTACTGAACCAGTTGAGTTTTTCTGACAATCGACAGTGGTTTCATGGTCATCAGTAGATTCTTAATTCCAGATTGTTTTTACTGAATTCAAATTCCACCACCTGCTGTGGCGGGATTCGAACCCTGGGTCCCCAGAACATTAGCTGAGTTTCTGGATTAAGCGTCAAGAGATAATATCAGTAGCCCATCCCGAGTGGCCTACCTCTGTGAATTAAACTATGTAAATATTATCAGCACTGCACTTCCCCCCGAGATATGTATGGCACATCTTCAATGTAGAAAAGCTAATTATCAATGCTTTGGCAACGTTTTAACAACACAATCGAATTATACCACTGTGTGAGAGGAAGGCTAGCATCATTTAGTTAATTCAGGTACTCTCTTTCCAGAAGACAGCGAAGCTTTTATATTTTACGAGGAAAATAAGTGTTCACTTCCCTCATTACACAAGACAGAAAGGGCAGCGGCAGGAGCTGGGTGTACAGATTGATATTTTGACCTCGTGTTTCTCCTGCGCTGAGAGTGTGGAATATTAAGCAGCTCAGAAAAATGTAAGAATCAAAAAAAAAAGCCGTCAAGTCTGGAAATATGCTCACGATAAAGCTGTGAGGCATTAAAATGCTATATTTATATTTGACTGCCTTTTGAATAAATGTGGCCCCTTCTATTCTTTTTGAAGGACATTCTTTTCGATAAATGAAAGAAAAACAGAGATGTTTCTTATCTGGGTGTTCATTAAAAGGGACAGGTGGCCTGTTGTGGGGAAACCTCATCTACCAATGAGTTTTTCTCTCTCTAAATAAATACCTGTCCACCACAGAGCAGCACGGTGGCACAATGGTTAGCACAGTTGCCTTACAGGGCCAAGGACCCAGGTACAATTCCTGGCTTGCTTCGCTATCTGTGTGAAGTCTGCATATTCTCCCCGCGTCTGCGTGAGTTTCCTCCAGGTGCCCTGGTTTCCACCCACAGTCCGAAAGACGTGCTAATTAGATGCCTCGGCCGTGCTAAATTCTCCCTCAGCATACCCAAACAGGTGCCAGAGTTCAGGGATTCTCACAGTAACTGCATTGCAGTGTCAATGTAAGCCTACTTGTGACACTAAATTAAACTAAAAGCCCCCCTCCTTCAAACCCGCCTGATTCACTCAGCTTTTGCTCACCTGCCTTCAAACATCTCTGCGCGTGACTCTGATGCTCTCCGATAGAGAAGCCATGTAAAAAAACAAGTGGAGGCCATATTTACCTCACTGGGCTAACATCCGCAGACCAAAAGTGAAAAAGCTCTTGAAGCACCTCCCTTCTAACTGATGTTTTAAAGTTTATTTATCCGTGTCACAAGTAGGCTTACATTAACACTGCAATGAAATTACTGTGAAAATTCCCTCGCCGTCACAGTCCTGCACCTGTTGGGTACACTGAGGGAGAATTATCATGGTGGCACAGTGGTTAGCACTGCTACCTACAGCACCAAGGATTCATGTTCAATTCCAACCTTGGGTCACCATCTGTGTGGAGTCTGCACATTCTCCCAGTGGGTTTCCTCCGGGTGCTCCGGTTTCCTCCCACAGTCCAAAGATGGATGGGTTAGGTTGATTGGCCGTGCTAAATTGCCTCTAGTGTCAGGGAGATTAGCAGGGTAAACACGTGGGGTTACAGGGACTGTGGACGTGCAGACTCGATGGGCCAAATGGCCTCTTCTGCACTATAGGGATTCTATGAATACACTTAACCAACACGTCTTCTGGGCTGTGGGCGGACTCCAGGGCACCTGGAGGAAATCCACGCAGACACGGGGAGAACGTGCAGACTCCGCACAGACCTGAGTTGGGAACGGAATGCGATTCTCTGGCGCTGTGAGGCAACAGTGCTAACCATTGTGTGCCACTATAACCGATGTCTGCCGCCTCGCCCCCTTCCCCAGCCTCAGAAGTGTTTTCAAGGAAAGGAGATCAAAAAGAGAGAAAAAATAGTCAAACCCTGGGCCAATTGACATGGAATCACAGACGTCTCAGCTGGGGCCAATAAAGCAAGTTTTAGCTATTTACACATAGCAGATGTATGAGTCAGTAATGAGGAGGATAAGCAAGATGTCAAAGTCCTAACATTGCATGCTGGAATGGAATAACACATTTGGAGGGGAGGTGGAGGATTTGGTTATCTTCCCCCGCTAAGCATGGACTTTCTGGACCCCTACTGTCTTTGCTGTCCCAACCCATCTCAAATGCTTCGCTAACAAGCCAGCAACTGCTAGCACAGAGCCATTGGCCAGATAAGAAAGACACACTGCTTCTATTTGCAAAAGGAAAAGACTCCTACATTCACATTAAGTTTGAAATTATTTCTCCCCTTCATTTGTACTTTTTTAAGAAGAACCTAACACCCTCACTTTATTTTCCTCAACAGTCAATATTAACAATTGTCCTCTCAACTGCACCTTCATCATTCCAATCAATAGCCTGCTTGTCTGAATCTAACTTATTTGTGCTAATTTGTCTTTGGAGGAATAGCTTATTACCCGTATTAGTGCATCTTTGTCCTTTTCAAATCAGCCTTCTTTTAACGACTTCTCTGTGCAGGTTGAGTGGCAAATTTTGGATACTTTTGCATTGATGTTTAAACTCATCTCACAAAGAGTCCTTCCAACCAGTTAAAAAGCAGTTCCCATTTTAGCCACCTTAGATGAGTGATCCCCAAGCTCAGATATGTGGTAGTGAATAGTGACAAACATCCTTGAAGAGCACCATCTGGTGTACAGATCAGGTAATTACCTGAACACACATGGTACCAGTCATTGTGAGGGTTGAGCTTGATAGACAGTATAAGATGCCATTAAAAGCGATGGCCTAGTCTACTCTATCACTAGTCTAGTCTAGACTCTTAATCCAGAAACTCAGCTAATGTTCTGGGGACTTGGGTTCAAATCCCTCCATGGCAGATGGTGGAATGAAAAAAATACTTGGAATTAAGGATCTACTGATGGCCTTGAAACAATTGTCAGGAAAACCCATCTGGTTCACTAATGTCCTTTCGGGAAGGAAATCTGCCATCCTTAGCTGGTCTGGCCTACATGTGACTCCAGAGTCACAGCAATGTGGTTGACTCTCAACAGATCTCAGGCAACTAGGGATGGGCAATAAGTGCTGGCCAGCCAGTGAAGCCCGTATCCCACGAATGAATAAGGGCAACTAGGGATAGGCAATGAATGCTGGTCTGCCAGCGATGTCCACGTCCCACAAATGAATAAAAAAAGTATTATAGTCAATGAGGACATAAAATGGGATTTTTTTTTAAATAAGGCACTGACATTCCAGCATTCTTTTCTGCTGTCACTAATATCTGACCTCCATCAGCCACTCTGGTTTGCTACTCTTGTATCAACCTCTGTTCCCTCTTTCATCCCAAATTCAGCTCACCGCCAGTGTCTCTTTCTAGCACACAAAGACTCTTCTGTTCCAATGCAGAGGTTGATCCCCTTTTTAGAAGTAATGTCGAGTTCCTCCAAAGAGGAATGCCTCACCTCGTAATCTGTTAAAAGTGTGTGGGAAGGTGTGAACTGTCCTTCAGTAACATTTAGTGGGCAACTAACAGAAATACCCAACACGCACTTTAAAACGAACACAACAATTTATTTATTTAACTAACAGGAACTTTAATTAAGCAAGTAACCTACTGAATAAAGTAAGATACTAACGGAATAATGTTCAAGTGAATACAATACTCATTCATCAACCAGAAAAATATAGTAAATAGAATTCAGTCACTCTCAAAAAAATACAACCAGGTTTTGCAGCTTTCAGAAACTTTTGGAGTTCCTCTATTGATTTCTCTGTCCATAAGTTCTTTCCGATTTGGTACCTTTCGCCTTTTGATGGTATGTGCTCTTAAGAGATATCTGAAATTGGCAGAGATGAGATCTGCTTTCTCCCTCTCAAGGCTTAAGAGGTGGTAGTTCTTCAGTTGCTCTCCCTTGCACTCTCTTTCTTACCTGTGATGACCTAACAATTTTCCTGCAATAGGATTGTTTTGATGTTGTCATCAAATTTAAATGCCAGAACAACTCAATATTTTTTCCAGCAAGCATTTTTGCAGCTTTTTACATCTTTACCCTCATCAAGTTCCAACTTCATAAACTCAACTTTGCAACACTTGCACTCTGCTGTCAAGACCTAAGTGATCAGTGCAAATGAGTGCTTAAAATTTTAAGAGGACGAAGAGTTAGGTTAGCGATGGAAAAGGACAAGGAGCAAGCTCGAGTAAAAAGCAGTTCATTCAAGGTGCTAAGACTGGATATGCCCAACGTAAAATGAATCCAAGACTGGCATGCAAAACTGAAATTGAGTTGCCTTTCATTCATTTGTGGGACCCGGGTGTCGCTGGCTAGGCCAGCATTTATTGCCCATCCCTAATTGCCCTTGAACTGAGTGGCTTTATAGACACCCTAAAATGCAGAAGGAGGCCATTCGGCCCATTGAGTTTGCACCAACCACAATCTCACCCAGGCCCTACTCCCATATCCCTACATATTTTACCCGCTAATCCTTCTAATCTCAGGACACGAAGGGGCAATTTTAGCATTACCAATCAACCTAACCCACACATCTTTGGACTGTGGGAGGAAACTGGAGCACCCAGAGGAAACCCATGCAGACACGAGGAGAATGTGCAAACTCCACACAGACAGTGATTCAAGCCGGGAATCGAACCCAGGTCCCTGGAGCTGTGAAGCAGCAGTGCTAACAACTGTGCCACCATACCACCCCTTGCTAGGCCATTTCAGAGGGCAGTTGAAAGTCAATCACACCCAGACCGGGTAAGGAAAGCAGATTTCCTTCCCTAAAGGACATTAGTGAACCAGATGGGTTTTTCTGAAAATCGACAATGATTTCATGGTCGTCTGCAGATTCTTGATCCCAGACAGTTCTTATTGAATTCATTTACTTATTGAGAGGAGGGGTGGGGGGGTGGAGGGAGAAAGGGGGGAGGGGAGGAGGGGCAGGGAGAAGGTCCAGAAAATTCTGCCTGGATGTTCTAGGGAAATAGTAGGTAGAGAGAAACTGTTCCCATTGGCAGAAGAATCAAGAGCAAATGGACATCGATTTAAGATCAAAGAGCCAAACACAGCAATTAGTTACGATCGGGGATGCACAGTCAGAAATAGTGCTTGAGGCAGATTGAATTGTAACTTTCCAAGGAAAAACAGAAAAGCACATAAAAGGAAAGAAAAATTACAGGACCGTGAGGAGAGAGGAGTGGAGTGATTCTAGCTGAGTTCCATTGGCTCAATGGGCAGAATGGCCTCCATCTATCCTACAATCAACTGATGGTTCCATTCTATGATTCTAAAGAATGAATTGTCCACCAGGCTCTAATGTTCAACAAATCCAACATCTTTCAGAATCCCAGAGCCCATGAAATCTGCTGATGTGGTGCACATGTGCCTTTTCTTGTGTAAAAGCAAAATACTGTGCAGATCATAGAATACTGCAGAGGGACGCCATCCAACAAATCAAGCCCACTATCCCACCCAGGCCTTATCCCCATAACCCCACATATTTCCCCTGCTACTTCCCCTGACAATTTAGCATGGCCAATCAACCTAACCTACACATATTTGGACTGTGTGAGGAAACCAGAGCATCCAAAGGAAACCCACGCAGACACAGGGGGAATGTGCAGACTCCACACAGACAGTGACCCGAGGCCAGAATCGAACCCGGGTCCCTAGCGCTGTGAGGCAGCAGTGCTAACCACCGTGCCACCATCCTGCCACCCTAGATGCTCGAATCTGAAACAAAAATAGAAAGTGCTGAAAAATCTCAGCAGGTCTGACACTATCTGTGGAAAGAGAATCGAGCCAACATTTCGATTTTGGATGACCCTTTGTGAGAGCTGTCCTTAACACGGGGTGACATGGGGAGGGAGGGTACAATGGAGGGGCGGTAGCGGTAGATGACACCTTATCAGGTGCAAGTGTCTGATACACAGCACATGGTTCAGGTGACCTTCTAGACTGTTTTATTTCTTTGAGGGGATACTTCTTCCATTTTGACACTGGGTTTTCCAGGAAGTTGCATGTGGTCAGTGCCTGGGAGAGAAATCAGGAAGGACGCTGGTGTCCATTTTGCTTTCCAGGCCCCTTATCTCACCATCCCTCACCTCAACCATGCCCTTCCTTCATCCTACCCTTCAATCATTTGGGATAGACCATTTAGGATGGGGATGAGGAGACATTTCTTCACCCAAAGAGTGGTGAGCCTTTGGAACTCATTACCACAGGAAGTGGTTGATGCCTAAATATTGAATGTATTCAAGAGGCGGCTGGATATAGCACTTGGGGCAAATGGGATCAAAGGTTATGGGGAGAAAGCAGCATTAGGCTATTGAGTTGGATGATCAGCCATGATCATAATGAATGGTGGAGCAGGCTCAAAGGTCCAAATGGTCTCCTCCTGCTCCTGTCTATGTTTCTTTGTTTCTAATCATGATTATTATTTTTTTGAATTGACTTCAATTTTTGTTTGACATCTTAACCTGAAGCTAGTATATTTAAAACGTAATTGCTTTTTATATTAAGCCAATTGTGACAAGCTCAGGGATGTGCATTTTGTAAAGTTTTGCATGTCATTTCTCGCATCCTGATGTAGCAATGCATTGCTTATGTTTCCTTACAGATTTTACATTCTGAGGTGAGGTATATCAGCACCGCCACCTTGATGCCCTCCTCCTGCGTTTATTATTCTGCAAGATGCACTGACTGAATTCCAACATATAAAGTTATCCTGCAGGTTCTCAGCTGCACTTTTTACCTGTAACTCCGTTGAAGTCTTTATTCCCAACAGACTGTAATGCAGATATGCCAATTTATTTACAATCACTTAGTTTAGTTTGCAGGGTTCTGTGTTAAATTTGAGATTTGCATCATCTCATACATTTGTGTTGAGTTGATACAATAGAGTTACCTCATTTAGTTGTAGGTGAAAATTGTAGAATTCCTACTGTGCAGACGGAGGTCATGTCAGCCCATCTGCACTGAGTCACAGAAAGAGCATCCTACCTATGCCCAGCCCTCTGTCTCATCCCCATAATCCTGTGCATTTACCATGATTAATTCATCTAACCTACACAACTTTGGACTGTGGGAGGATATTGGAGCACCTGGAAGAAACCCACGCAGACACAGGGAGAATGTATAAATTCTGCACAGGCAGTGACCCGAGCCAGGAATCAAAACCGGGTCCCTGGCACTGTGAGGCAGCTATGCTAACCACTGTGCACCAGATGCCGCATGTTTGCATGTTCAGATACACATACAGAACACTGTACCCTGGACGAACTGTAATGGCGTGTGGCGATGCCTTCAGTTGTGTCTGCTGTAAGGCACAGGAATTGGGATTCCCTCCCTAAACTTCTCCACCTTTCTACTTCATTTTTCTCCTTTAAGGCACTACTTAAAGCTTTGGGTCACCTGACCATCTATCTCCTTAAGTGGTGTGGCATCACACTTTGTTTTCTCATGCTCTGTAAAGCACCTTGGGATGTTTCTCAAGTTTCTGTTGGCTCACTCTAACCTTGCATAAAGGACATTCAACCTTTCAAAGCAGAAAACCAGATATGATACATGACTAGTAAGCAAGACCATGCTGATCTGATTAATCATAAAAGCTGATTATGTACAGCATGAAACTGAGACCCTCCATGTTGCACTAAATTTATCCACATGCCCACTGTAAAGCTAACATCGCCATAATCCCAGATGACCATAGGCTTCTTACCCCTTTGAGAGAGTAGGATGATTGGTGGTGATTTAACCTGAGGGTCACCACACCTCTGACAAGGAGCAAGGTTGAGAACATAGAACACTACAGCACAAACAGGCCCTTCGGCCCACAAGTTGCACCGATCATATCCATACCCACCAGGCCTATCTAAACCTCTCAATCCCAGGGATTGAGAAGGCAGGATATTCATGAATAGTCTCAGCCATTATGAGAATTGAACCTGTGCTGTTGGCATCACAAACCAGCCATCCAGCTAACTGAGCTCGACCAATTCCCCATTGTAGCCATGGCAAGGCACTCATGTTTTATTCCATGTGTGTAAGAGTGTGGCATATTTGCTCAGCAACACATAGGAGCCTACAAAATCCCTCAAGCTTTACACCAACTGAATACTTCTCGGTACATGTTGTGTATTTATCAACCCCACTCCTTGACAACTGGTAAAGGTAAAGTTGTCATAGTCCCAGATGACCATCGGCTGCTCTCCCCTTTGAGGGAGAGAGCTGGTTGGTGGTGATATTAGCCTGAGGGTCATCACATGGCATGATAGCAAAGTGGTTAGTACTGCTGCCTCACAGCTCCAGGGACCCGGGCTCGATTCCCGGCTTGGGTCACTATCTGTGCAGATTTCCTCCAGTTCCTTCTCACAGTCCAAAGATGTGCAGGTTAGGTGTCTCGGCCACGCTAAGTTGCCCCTTAATGTCCAGGGGTGCATAGGTAAGAGGGATTAGCAGGGTGAATACAGGTATAGGGTCTGGGTGGGATTAATGTTGGTGCAGACTCAATGGCCTGCTTCTGCACCCTAGAGTTTTTATGATTCACACCTTAGGCAAAGGGCAAAGTTCAGAAGGTCTGGGAATTGAACTCACGCTGCTGGTGTTGCTCTGCATCACAAACCAGGTGTCCAACTGACTGAGCTAACTGACCCCATTTCCTTGACAACTGGATGGTTGTACAAAACCTTTTGCTGATTAAGTTTTTCACTTTTCTGTTAAGTTGTAAGTACTTAAGTGTTGACTGCATAGATTTTGCTAAATGGTCTGGCTTACATGTGACTCCAGAACCACAGCAATGTGGTTGACTCCTAACTGCCCTCAGGCAACTCGGGATGGATAATAAATGCTGGCCAACCAGTCACGCCCATGTCCCATGAATGAATAACCTCCAAACCCTGTCAGCTGAAGTCCATTATCTGAATGATGTTATGCGCTATCTAGCAAACTTGCAACATTCACTCACATTTGAGCTCTTAATATTGGTTAACTTATTGAGCCCCCAAAAAAAGTTCAGACGTATCCAATGCTAATTAAATATTGTTTTGAATGAAACATCAGTCCCAACTTTCTGCCAAGATCTGCCAGAAATACCATGCGCTTTCATTGGCTTGTTGCACTCATTCTTTCTGATCCTTTTGTGATTAGCCAACATTGGATGTTGGCTAATCACATCTCTAACTTGTGCCAACATACTAGGCCAGAACAAAACGCCTCTTAATAGCCTTGAAGATTTTTCAATTCCCTGATGGCTTTGATGTATTTTTACCAAGTTCTCTAAGGCTGGCAAGCAAAGAAACTTTTATGATTTTATGAACTTTGTGCTCACTGACCTACATTAGTTCCTAGTCAAACAGTACTTCAAATTTAAAACTCTCTTTGTTTTCAAGTCCTCCCCATAGCCTCACCCCCTCTCTTACCTGTGATCTCCTGAAGCCCTACAACCCTCCAAGATATCTGCGCTCATCTATTTTAATTCCTCTAGTGCCAAAGTTCTGGAATTCTTCCCTAATCCATTCCATCTTTGCTCTTTGGTCCTTTACGACACCCCTTCAAACCCTAAGGGGAGGCAATGGCCTCGTGGTATTATCACGAGACTATTAATCCATAATCTCAGACAATGTTTTGCAGACCTGGGTTCAAATCCTGCTACGGCATATGGTGGAATTTGAATTCAGTGAAAGACAAATAGCTGGAATTAAGAATCTACTGATTACATAAAACCATTGTCAATTGTCTGAAAAACCCATCTGGTTCACTAATGTCCTTTAGGGGAGGAAATCTGCCCTAAATGTGACTCCTAAATCTGGCCTATATGTGACTCCAGAACCACAGCATTGTGGCTGACTCTCAACTCCCCTGGGGCATGTAGGGATGGGCAATAAATGTTAGCCAGTCAGTGCTGCCCATGTCCCACAAACGAATAAAAAAAGTGATGATTATTTTTTATCAGTTTTTCGCCTTTTCTTTGTGTGTGTGACATCAGGAGATAAGTTACCACCTAAAATTATCTAAAGATCTTAGTCATTATCGCACTTGGTTTCATTGAGATCCTTTCCAATCGAAAGGGTTTAGCTGCACATTAACTGTCAAATTCCATTTTTACAATTTTGGTGACCATTTACAATTCAGTTTCCAACTTCAGAGACACGATGGCACAGCGGTCAGCACTGCTGCCTCACAGTGCCGGGTACCTGGGTTCGATTCCCGGCTTGGATCACTGTCTGTGTAGAGTCTGTACATTCTGCGTGAGTGTCTGCAAGTTTCCTCCGGGTGCTCCGGTTTCCTCCCACAGTCTGGACGACATACTGGTTAGGTGCATTGGCCATGTTAAATTCTCTCTCAAAGTGCCCAAACAGGCGCCAGCGTGTGGTGACTTAGTGATTTCCACAGTAACCTGATTGTAGTGTTAGCGTAAGCTACTTGTGACACTAATAAGTAAACTATAAAAATAGTCTTGGTGTAGTTTTATCAAGAGACTTTTAAAGAAACATTTTATGATCAGTCCATTGCAACATTTCTTACATGCATATATTGGCCAAAATTTTCCAACCTCACCCGTGGCTGGGATTCTCCAGTCCCACCGCTCTGAACGGAGATTTGGCTCAATGCCAAATTCTCCATTCTCGCTGGCAGTGGTAGCGGGACTGGAGAATTACAACCATTAGTGGAAGTCTACCATGGCTTCAAATTCTTCCTCTATTTGAATAGGTATTCTGAGGAAGAGCAGGGAAGTTTTCCTGATATCCTAGTCAATATTTATCCTTCAACCAATATACTGGGAAACAGACTATCTGCTTATTATCACCTTGCTATTTGTTGGAGGGTGCCTCAGTCAAATTCGCTGTGCCATTTCCTACGTGACAACAGTGACTGTGGTTCATTGCAACATTGCAATATAACTCTTCAAAAGCATTTTGGGACATTCCGGGACCATGTTGGGCAAAGTTCCTTTTTTCTACGCTGTGTTGGACTATATGTCTATAAGGCATGCCTGATGAGTTGCTCTTTTTATAATGAAGCTTCACTGATTTCCAAGTTATACTTGCCTCTTTATGGGATATGTGGAGCATTCCCTGTTCCAGTCCTACTCCAGGCTCCTCCCACAGCTCTTTCATTGGCACATTGACAACTATTTTGGTGCCATTTATGCTCTTGTCTGGGCCTGGAAAAATTTATCGATCTCATTTCCCATTTCCAACCCTCTGTCACCTCCACATGGCCCACCTCTGACACTGCTCTTCCCTTTCTTGACCTTTTGTCTCTGTTTCTCGTGCTAGACCGTCCACCAGTGTCCATTACCAGCCCACTGACTCCCACAACTACCTTGACAAAGCGTTTCAAACCCCACATCCTGTGAGGGCCCCATTCCATTCTCTCAGTCCCTTCGCTTCCGACACATCTGTCCTGATGATGCCACTTCCCAAAACGGCACCGCAACGATAACATTTACACATTCCAACCTCTTAATGGATGCTTTCAGCACCATTCCTAGTCTTTATCATCACCATTTACATTCCCTTTCTCTTTTTGTCTATGCTTTCCCAATCAACTACAGGTCACACGCCCCCCCACACCCTTACAGTATAAATCTCGTCCTTTTCTCCTTGTCTTCAGCTCTGCTGAAGGGTCACCCAGGCTCGAAAAGTTGGCTCTGTTCTCTCTCCACAGATGCTGTCAGGCTTGCTGAGATTTCCCAGGATTTTCTGTTGGTTCCAATGTTGGTTTCACTGGCTAGATCACAGCTCAGTGTTCTGGCATGGGATGTATGACTTTGAACTTTTGTCCCGAGCTTTGCTTTCCTACTTTTCTCTAAATGCATCAGCATATTTAATGTGTCACATTAGGAACTCATTGCCCGTGATTGCATCAATCCCTTTGATCAGCCGTGACTGTTGAAAATGCTTAGCGTTCAAGGGCTTTAGAAATTGCTATTCCAGCGTTTGAAATTCCAAACTTCGGTACTTATTGGGGCCACATTTTAATATTGGCTTATCGGCAAAGTTCGTCATCATTATTGCATTAGATTTGTTCCACTTTATCTTTCTGACTTGTAAATTGACTATGGAATGACATCCTGCTATGTCCCTGTATCGAGTTAAGGGCTCTGTCATTCATCTGGAGGTCATGAATCCATTCAACAACATCTGTCTCAATCGCGTCCAGGAAAGAAATTCTCATTCCGATGCCTTTTTCACCCCATCGACTTTCTTTCTTCTGCTCCCTCTATCTGATGGGAGTGTCATTCCTTTAGCCTTACATAATCCAGCCAGTGGTTTTCTGTTTGGTTTAAAACCACAGTTAGCGCTGGCCGTGCCCTCGGCAATTTCTTTCCTCTCATGCGATTCTTGAAATATAGAATTACATAGAAAATGCAGTGCCGAAACAGGCCATTCAGTCCAACCAGTCCATGCTAGCTCTGCTCAAGCCTCTCCTCATCTAATCCCATGAACAGGACTTGCTATTTCTTCCCCCTCAAACGTTTATATAACTTCTACTTAAATGGGAGCGGCAGGATGGCACAGTGGTTAGCACTGCTAAGTGCCAGGGACCCAGGTTCAATTCCAGCCTCGAGTCATTGTTTGAGTGGAGTGTGCACATTCTCCCTGTATCTACATGGGTTTCATCCAAATACTCAGGTTCCCTCCCACACTCTAAAGATGTGTAGGTTAGGTGGATTTGTCATAGTAGATTGTCTCTTAGTGTCCAAAGATGTGTAGGTTAGGGGGATGAGCAGGGTGATTATGTGGGGTTACTGGGTCAGAGCAAGAGTGTGTGCCTCAGTGTAGACTCAATTGGCTGAATGGCCTCCTGCATTGTAGGGATTCTATGATATATATTAATGTTGTCCACCTCAACTAACTCCATGTTTCCATGTTCTCACTGCTCTCCAGGCCCGATGACACCAGAAATCCTGGCCCCAAAGATATGAGGGGACCATGGCGCCCAGTGGGGAGCCTGCTAAATGGCCTCTGCCAATGTCTCCCGGTCTGTTGCAATGCTAGAGCAGTAAAGCGGGCTGGGAGAATTGTCCCCAAGGTTTTGTGGAGCAGTAGGTAACATCCCTATATCTGAGCCGGAAGCTTCAGGTTCAAGTCCAACTCCAAGACTTGGTGCCCGAAGAAGGTGTATCCACAACGCTGCCAATCCGGTTGAGTATCAATTTTATCAACCCATTCAACAAATATGGATGGTGATGGCAGAAGCTCCAGTTTATTTCTATGATGTGGCTGTCTGGAAATTTCTTCTGCACTAGAGCAGGCTGAAATGTCATGGAAATAAACTGGAGCATCTACAATCGCCATCCATATTTCTAAACTCCAACATGCACGTAAAACTATATGTTGCCACAGCAACAGGAAGGGAGGGCGGGGTGGATTTAATTGGATGTGAATCCGTTTGGTGCCAAGCACAAACATTGTGGCTGGAGTTGGTTGAGTACTTGCCTCCTTGTCCTACCACAGATGGAGATGATGGCACTGTGTTAGACTGACTTAGAGGCAGAGAACTCAACAAGAGATGACCTCCAGTTATGATCTTTTCCATAAATGAAGCACTCTCTATCAAAACCTTTCATAATTTCAAAGATCTCTGAGCTAACACCCTAGCCTGTTCTTTGCAAGAGAAAAAGACACTTGGGCTTGTTCATTAATTTATTGATTTAGTACTTAATATACAATCATAGAAAGAATCATAGAGACCCTACAGTGCAGAAAGAGGCCATTGGGCCCATCGAGTCTGCACCGACCACAATCCCACCCAGGGTCTACCCCAATATCCCTACATATTTTACCCGCTAATCCCTCTAACTTACGCATCTCAGGACACTAGGGGCAATTGTTTTTAGCATGGCCAATCAACCTAACCCGCACACTTTTGGACTATGAGGAAACTGGAGCACCCAGAGGAAACCCATGCAGACATGAGGAGAATGTGCAATCAATCCTTGATTTCCAGTTGAGTGATGTTGGATCTAATTTCTCTATCTTGTTGTATGCAGTGAGTAGCAGATTGGGGATGGGGATTCTCTTGAATCCCCATTCAAGAGAAAACATCATCCTGTTTTGAGTGGGCAGGAATGCCAATGTAGGAGGGAATACTGATGCGGGGAGAACCCAGTAGGAGCCCCCAAACGGCTTTAAAGCCAACGGGCTTTCCCATTGACAATGTCCCCAGTTGGTTTGAATGAGGAATGTCAAATCACTTGGTCCAGCAGCAAACTAAATGAGAGGTCCTGCAGGCTATAGTTTGGACACCTATATCGTTAGCAAGCCAACTTCAAGATCATCCATTTCATTGATTTTCAAATCGCACCCACAATCTCAATCAAATTTTCAATGACCCCAAACCCCCCCACCTTCACTGCTCAGCCCACAACTTCTGTTAATTTTCGGCTAGCCTGCTGTCTGAGGTGGCAGCCGAGCCTCCATGATTGTTTGGGAGTCTACAGGAATGGAAGTATAATCTCCTAGACACTACCATGAGAAAAGCCACAGAGAGCATTACATAAATAATGTTTTTTTTTCAGTTTTGTCCTAAGACGTTTAGACATAAAGATATTATAAATGGGGAAAATGGCTGATTGAATGTGCAGAGTGGTTATTGGGGAGACATCATGTGGTCATCTTTATGCGGGTTGATTCAGGCCTTGGGTGACAGTTTGCAGAGTTTGCATGTTTTCCCGGTGTCTATGTGGATTTCCATTGGGTGATATTTAGGCTGAATCTGTTTTGGAAAACAATCAATTACTGAGAAGCGAACAAAACATACCTCTCTGCTTTCACTCTATTAGGGGTGGCACGATGGCACAGTGGTTAGCATTGCTGCCTCACAGAGCCAGGGACCTGGGTTCGATTCCAGCTTTGGGCCACTGTCTGTGTGGAGTTTGCATATTCTCCCCGTGTCTGCATGGGTTTCCTCCAGTTTCCTACCACATTCCAAAGGTGTGCGGGTTAGGTTGACTGGCTAAGCTAAATTGACCCTTAGTGTCCAAAGATGTGTAGGTTAGGGGAATTAATGGGGTAAATATGTTGGGTTAAGGGGGTACAGTTTGGGTAAGATAAAAACGTGGGTTATACAGGCTCAGTGGGTTGAATGGCCTCCTTCGGCACTGTAGGGATTCTATGATTCTATGGATGTTACCTCAATTCACTCATTATACACTGTATAGAATCAATGACCCCTGGAGTAACATTGGAATGTGTTAAATAAACTTTAAAAAGTAATTAATTGATAATTTTCCTCTTCCTTTAAATAAAAATTCTTTGTACTATAACCCAGTAGAAGTGTTAATCATCCAGACCTTTTGGGTTTCTGGATTCTCAATCAAGCATTATTACGTATTCCTGGCTGAGAGTCCCTACATCCTTTAGAGTACTAAAACACCTGAGTCCCAGTGAAAACATTGCTTGATTGGCAGATCTGACTCTTCTGCCAGTTACACAATAGTTATACAAGATAAGCTGGTCTCAAGTGCTTTCAGTTTCAGCTTTTGATATTTTAAAAGGGTTGGATTATTGGCACTTGAATTGGGTAGCAATGAAAATAGTCTTTTTTTAAAGTCCTCGGAGGCAGAAGTCCCTTCATCAAAATCCCTTTATTTACAAGTCTGACAACAGGATACAGAGTGCTTTCAGTTAGCCATCTACACTAAGAGCCCCAGAGGAACTGACACTCCTTGTTAAGTACAAAGCAAGAGACTCCTTGATTGGCCCAGGAATTTGGCCCTTAATCAGGGAGTTCATATTCTCACAGGCCCACCTCAGTTGCCCGATTAAAGTCATTACAAAAAGCCTCTTTTTTGGGCAACCTTTTGTCACTATAGGGTTCTTTGATTCTATGGATGTAGAGTGGGTGAATGGGAATGGAAGTGCCAGAGCTTGGCACGGGGGCATGCGGGTCCCTCGGAGTTGATTGGGGAGCATACTTTGGCATGGAGACATGAAGGGCCATAGGGGTCATGGGGAACACAGGAAATGTATGGGTGTGAGGGGTTGGATGGCCTTTCTGCTCTTACTGCGAATGGGACGGTGATCCAGAGCACTGAGGTGGGCCTTTTATACAGTGTGCCTCATAGCCCCTGTTATTGCCTCTGAACTTTACCCCGCGTTGGCTGCCCTGATTGCAGCCTGCCCACCAGCTATGAAGAACCTCTTTTTATAGGCGTTGTTTTCCATGGCCTCAAGAAAGAACATCCAGTCCTGTGTCTTTGTTCGTCATTTGCTGCTCTTTGCGATTTACACTTAAACAACTTTGGTGTCATATCTCTGTCTTTAACTTCAAAGGCCTTTTAAAAACCTTTCCTTTTGATCACATCATGAATCACATTCCAGTTTATCCCTCCTCTCTGGGGTCCACCTTTTTCTCTTTTATTAAAGGCTCAGACATTTTAGGGCCATAAGGAGGTCTACAGAAATGAAAGTCTTGTGGCATATTTCACTTATTAGTTGCTTGATTTAAATTCATATTTGAAAGTGGTACATCTTTCACAGTCCTAATGCCAAAAAAAACTGCAGTTAGCAATGAAAAGACATTTTTTGAAAGAGTGCAGAAACTAATCACACCGACAGACTGGGTTGCATTTGATCATTTTTGGCAGGGTTGGGCAGCACAGTGGCACAATGGTTGGCATTGCTGCCTCACAGTGCCAGGGACCCGAATTCGATTCCAGCCTCAGGTGACTGTCTGTGTGGAGATTGCACGCTCTCCCCAAGTCTGGGTGGGTTTCTTCCAGTGCTCCGGATTCCTCCCACAGTCCACAAATGTGCAGGTTAGGTTGATTAACCGTGCTAAATTGACCCTAGTGTCAGGGGAATTAGCAGGATAAACGTGTGGGGGTTATGGGAATAGAGCCTTGGTGGGATTGTGATCGGTAGAGACTCGATGGGCCGAATGGCCTCCTTCTGTACTGTGGGTTTCCATGATCTATGATCTACAATGGTATGTGTAGGGTGAGGCAGGCAGAACGCAAAGTGAATAGTCACGCACCACCCGTCTCAGCTCAGCAAATCAGGCACAGTTGCCCAGTGGGAAGAGGACCAATCAATGACGCAAAGGACGGCTATGCACTCAATCAGGCTGGGACTTAGAATCATAGGCCAGAATTCTACCAACCCGCCCGCCATGGGAATCAAAGCGGGCACGGACATACCACGGGAAGGTCTTTGACCTCGGGCAGGATTTTACAGTTTCAGGACAGGCAAGGCCATAAAATCCCACCAATAGAATCCCTACAGTGGACAAGGAGGTCTCAGTGCTCTGGATCATCGTCCCATTTGCAGTAAGAGCAGAAAGGCCATCCAACCAACATACCCCTCACACCCATACATTCCCTGTGCCCATCCCTGGGGGGCAGTTGAGAGTCAACCACATTACTGCAGCTCTGGAGTCACATGTAGGCCAGACCAGGTAAGGATGGCAGATTTCCTTCCCTGAAGGACATTAGTGAACCAGATGGGGTTTTTACACAATCAACAATGGTTTCATGATGACCATTGGTCTTATAACTCCAGATTTTCATTGAATTCAATTCAATTGAATTGAAATTTGAAATTCAAATTTCACCATCTGCCGTGGTGGGATTTGAACCCAGGTCCCCAGAGCATTACCCTGGATCTCTGGATTACCAGTCCAGCAACAATACCACTACACCACTGCCTCCCCAATTTCATATCATGATTCTTTTACGGTTCTTTTTATGTCATGAAGTATTAGAAAATGGTTACAATTACAAATTATATTCCTAAATCTGAAACATGTCTTAAAATGAAATTGCTGAGGGCTTACTGACTTAGAAAATTGGAAATAGGAGGTTTTCTTGATGTTTGACACTGGGATTGCGTGCGTTGTTACATGTTGCTGCTTGCTAACAGGATAAACTTGATCATTTAATACAGTAGCTGAAAGGGGTAGAGGTACTTCACAAAAAAATACTGTTAAATATTTCCACTGACATTTCTTTAACATTTATTTATGATATTTTTAACCATTTATTATGTGGAAGGCATTTGAAAAACAGACTTAGTTTCAACTGGGAGTTATTTTTAAGCAACATTTATCTTCAAGTTTAAACAGGCGCTGAGGCAAGGTGTGGTAAATACACTAAATAGATGTTTGCTCTGTCCAGAGACTAAACTAGAAGCAATTTGTTCACCTTGTCCAGGTAACAGAGGCACGGTGGCACAATGGTTAGCATTGCTGCCTCACAGTGTCAGGGACCTGTGTCCAATACCTGGCTTAAGTCACTGTCTGTGTGGAGTCTGTGCATTCTCCCTGTGTCCGTGTGGGTTTCCTCCCACAGTCTGAAAGACATGCTGCATTGGCCATGCTAAATTCTCAAATTGTACCCAAACAGGCGTGGCGACGTGGAGATTGTCACAGTAACTTCATTGCAATGTTAATGTAAGTCTACTTGTGACTAGTATACTTTAATCAAAAAATGCCACAAACCCATTGTGCTAGCAAATGCTAAGATCCCATGGATGGAAGGAACAGATGGAATCTAAAACACAATGGAGGGCTTTCAGAGAAATAGGAAGGATGGGAGGCCAGTCAGATTTTCAGTAAGAACTGCAACATCCTAAAGCAATCTGAGAAAGTCGCAATTATTTTTTATTCATTTGTGGGACATGGGCGTTGCTGGCTGGGCCAGCATTTATTGCCCATCCCTAGTTGTCCTTGAGAAGGTGGTGGTGAGCTGCCTTCTTGAATCGCTGCAGTCCACGTGCTGTGGGTTGACCCACAATGCCGTTATGGAGGGAATTCCAGGATTTTGACCCAGCGATTGCAAAGGAACGGCGATATATTTCCAAGTCAGGGTAGTGACTGTCTTGGAGGGGAACTTGCAGGTGGTGGTGTTCCCATGTATCTGCTGCCTTTGTCCTTCTAGTTGGAAGTGGTCGTGGGTTTGCTGTCTCAGGATCTTTGGTGAATTTCTGCATTGCATCCTGTAGATGATACACGCTGCTGCTACAGAGCGTCGGTGATGGAGGGATTGAATGTTTGTGAATGTGGTGTTAATCAAACGGGCTGCTTTGTCCTGGATGGTGTCTGATCTACATGTGACTCTCAATCAAATGTTGCAGGAATGGTTAGTAGATATTTTGTTTAAAGTACATGAGATGACGATGTCGTTGTATGGAATCACGGTGAATGCTTCACTTGTGGAAAGATAAACTATGCTCTCATAGAAGATGAATCCAACCCAATATCTACTCTGTGAAATAGAGACGTTTAAAAGTTACTAGCAAGCCTGTGCTCATGAAGCTTTTACTTGGATTTGGATGAGAATTTAGGAGGCATCATTAGTAAGTTTGCAGATGACACCAAGATTGGTGGCATAGTGGATGGTGAAGAATGTTATCTCCGACTGCAATGGGATCTTGATCAATTGGGCCAGTGGACTGACGAATGGCAGATGGAGTTTAATATAGATAAATGCAAGGTGATGCATTTTGGCAGATCGAACAAGTAGGACCTACTCAGTCAATGGTAGGGCATTATAGAACAAAGAGATCTAGGGGCACAGGTTCATAGCTCCTTGAAAGTGGAGTCACAGGTGGACTGGGTGACAAAGAAGGCATTCGGGATGTTTGGTTTCATTGGTCAGAATATTGAATACAGGAGTTGGGAAGTCTTGTTGAAGTCATACAAGACATTATTAAGACCACACTTGGAATACTGTGTACAGTTCTGGTCACCCTATTATAGAAAGGTTATTATTAAACTAGAAAGAGTGCAGAAAATATTTCCTAGGATGCTACTGGGACTTGATGGTTTGAGTTATAAGGAGAAGCTGGATCGACTGGGACTTTTTCCTCTGGAGCACAGGAGATTGAGGGGTGATCTTATAGAGGTCTATAAAATAATGATGGACATAGATCAGCTAGATAGTCAATATCTTTTCCCAAAGGTAGGGGAGTCTAAAACTAGAGGGCATAGGTTTAAGGTGAGAGGGGAGAGATACAAAAGGGTTCAGAGGGGCAATTCTTTCACACAGAGGGTGGTGAGTGTCTGGAACAAGCTGCCAAAGGTAGCAGTAGAAGCGGGTACAATTTTGTCTTTAAAAAGCATTTAGAGAGTTACATGGGTAAGATGGGATAGAGGGATGTGGGCCAAACATGGGCAATTAGGACTAGCTTAGTGATTGAAAAAAAGGGACAGCATGGACAACACGTTGGGTCGAAGGGTTTGTTTCCATGCTGTAAACCTCGATGATTTTATGACTCTTCATGGTCACAAGAGGTGAATTTAGGTCACAAGAAGTACTAATGTTATACCTGAAGATCCCTGCAAAGTACAAGCAAATGGGGGCAAGCATGAGTCCCACAAAAGTCAGACATTCAGGCCGCAACTGAAGGCATTGAATCCACTAAGGTGTTTCTACGTTTACTGCTGGCATTTGGATACATGGCACCAAGGTGATCAAACGTTCCTCCCACAGCCTAATTCTTTGAGATATACAAAGGAAAATTGGAGAGAGCTAAATTTCATCCCAGTCTCAATCATCGAGTCGTGGATATGGTCTTACATGGATGTGAAGTCACGTCCCTTGCACAAGGGTATGCCTTTTTTTCCCTGAGTTCTTGCTCTGAGTTCTGAGCCATCAGAAAGCATTGCACTATTGAATTAAGAACCCCATCAAGCAAATCAGCCTCCAATCCAATGACTCCGTCTTCACTTCTAGCTGCCTCGGCAAAGCAGCCGACATAATCAAGGAGTCCACGTGCCCCGGACATTTTCTCTTCCACTTTCTTCCATCAGGAAAAAGATACAAAAGCCTGAGGTCACGTACCAACCGACTCAAGAACAGCTTCTTTCCTGCTGCCATCAGACTTTTGAATGGACCTACCTCACATCGAGCTGACTTTTTTCTGCGGGGTTTTCAGGTCCAGCCAGCAGTGCACCTCCACCCATGGGTTTCCCACTGGTGTGGGGTGATGTCAATGCGATTTCCCATTGACAGCGGCAGAACCAGAGAATCCCGCCACTGGCGAACAACGCGCCACTCCCTGCTGGTTAGCACTGCTGCCTCACAGCATCAGGGACATGGGTTCAATTCCCAGCTTCGATCACTGTCTGTGTACAATTTGCGCATTCTCCCCGTGTCTGCGTGGGTTTCTTCTAGGTGCTCTGGCTTCCTGCCACAGTCCAAAGATATGCAGATTAGGTGGATTGACCGTGCTGAATTAGTGTCAGGGGGATTAGCTAAGGTAAATGCATGCGGTTATGTGAATAGGGCCTGGGTGCAATTGTAGTCGGTGCAGACTCGATGGGCCAAATGGCCTCCTTCTGCACTGTAGGATTCTATGATTCTATGAACCATGTAGCTGGGAAGCCAGAGAATCTCACCCTATATTCTGCATCCTCTCCGTTCCTACTCCCCTATGCACTCTATGAACAGTATACTTTGTTAGGAAGTGCGCAAGAAACTGGGACGAAGGGGATCAAAGATTATGGGGAGAAAGCAGGATTAGGCTATTGAGTTGGAGCCAATGAATGGCAGAGCAGGCTCAAAGGGCCTCCTCCTGCTCCTATCTTCTATGTTTCTACGTTTACTAATACATGTGACAATAATAAATCAAATCAAATCAACCAATAAGGGAAAGTAACTCTACACCAAGATGTATCATTGACGTGAACTGCTCCGATGTTTTATACCTTCGTCTGACCATCTGTGCACTGTGTCGAAATGCCAACATTAAGCTGGCTTGGAACAAGCAAAAAAGAAGTGCTTAAAATTAAATATAGCAAGGCTGAAAGGGTTTGCAAAAGGTCTCTCTAGATGAGATAGGTCAAACTAATTATTTACGCTTTACGCCATGCTAATCTGTAGGGAATACATCACCACACATGTTGTGCCATCGTTTTTGAAAACGGTGACCTTTCGCCGTCTGATTAAAGAACCTCCAAGTCTGAAACAATCCTCGGCTCCCGTGAAGTGTTGATAAAGCCATGGGGATTTAGGCTAATTATCTATATGCAGGGGGAAAGCAGCACCGACTGGTTAATTAACAGCGCAACCTCCAGCGTTCTTCCCGAAGGATTTCTGTCCTGTAAATCAGAGCTCGAGGATGATCGAGCAAACCTCGGCAGCTGGCAATGTTTTAAAGTGCCGGGGCTGCTCGGTGACTGATCAGCAGACTGCGGCTAACAGGTGACTAGATGGAAACATTTCATCAATTAAAATGCCAATAAAGGTTGCGACTAATCTCGCAGGGACCCGGCGGTACTGTGACATTTTGAGCATCAGTTCATGCCGCACACACAGACTGGAAAATCGGGGACACTGCGCAATGTTTCGATCACCGCAGCATAAGGAAGCCACCCAGGCAACAAGGCCAATTCTGTCTTGGAGAGGAAGGTATTCGGGAAATATCACTGTGGGTCAACCCACAGCATGTGGACTACAGCACTGCGAGAGGTCAGCTCACCACCACCTTCTCAAGGGCAACTAGGGATGGGCAATAAATACTGGCCAGCCAGTGATACCCGTGTCTCATTCCTGTAGTTGAATAGTGTAAAATACACTGAAAGGCACATTCCATATTGTAATGGACAAAATTCTTTATTATTATCCATTCCTGGGATATGGCATCGCTGGTTAGCCAGCCCTAGTTGCCCTTGAACTGAGTGGCTTAAATCATAGAATCCCCACAGTGCAGAAGGAGGCCATTCATTGCCATTGAGTCTGCACCGGCACAATCCCACCCAAACCCTATTCGCGTAACCCCACTATTTCCTGTGCTAATCTCCCTGACACTAAGAGTCAATTTAGAGCGGCCATTCATCAGACCCGCACATCTTTGGACTGTGGAGGAAACCAGAGCACCCAGAGGAAACTCATGCAGACATGGGGAGAATGCGCAACCTCCACACAGACAGTGACCCAAGGCCAGAATTGAACCTGGATCCTTGGTGCTGTGAGGCAGCAGTGCTAACCTCGGTGCCACCATGCTGCCCCTGGCTTACTAGGCCATTTCATATTGTCATAGAGCAATACAGCACTGAAACAGGCCCTTCACCCCAGCCGTTCCATGCTGACGATAGTGCCCTCCCTGCTAATCCCAATTGCCCGCGATAGTAATTTAGAGGGTAGTTTAGAGTCAACCATATTGTTGTGGCTCTGGAATCACATGTAGGCCAGACCAGATAAGGACGGCAGACTTCCTTCCCTAGAGAACATTGGTGAACCAGATGGGTTTTTCCGACAATTGTTTCATGGTCATCAGTAGGATTTTAATTCCAGATTTTTTCTATTGAATTCAAATTCCACCATCTGCCGCGGTGGGATTCAAACTGGGTCCCTGGAACATTAGCTGAGTTTCTAGATTAATAATCAAGCGAAAGTACCACGAGGTCATCGCCTCCCATTATGGGCAGTATCAATCAAAAATGAGCAATCCAGCCTTTTGCAGACAGGTTTTAAAGTTTAAAGTTTATTTTAAAAGTTTATTTCACAATGTCACAGGTAGGCTTACTTTAACACTGCAATGAAGTTACTGTGAAAATCCCCTAGTCACCACACTCCAGCGCCTGTTCGGGTATTCTGAGGGAGACTTTAGCACGGCCAATGCACCTAACCAGCATGTCTTTCAGACTGTGGGAGGAAACCCACGCAGACACAGGGAGAACATGCAGACTCCGCACAGACAGTGACCCAAGCCGGGGATTGAACCCGGGTCCTTGGTGCAGTGTTAACCACTGTGCGCTAGGGTTGCCCCAATGGGTAGAGATAATGTGGGATTATTTTCCCACTTCTGGGCTGGCCATAACACAAAGTATTTCTGAGAAAGAATGTTTGAACCTCTTGAGTGCCTTTCTTGTGTGTTTAAATCAAAAGAAAGGATAAGTGTTTATTTCCTACAATACCCATAATGTAAATGCAACAAACACACACTCCTTATTCTCACCAAATTCACAGACACAGACGCAAGAAAATACGATTTCTAAAGGTGTAGCATGCCCCTCAATATCTTTGAGTGAAAATAAAAGTTGTTTCTAGTCATTTCTCAACAGAAATATTGCAGGCCTGAGGGATTCCCACTTGATGTACTGAAGAAAATTGAACATTAGAGGTTTCTGCTGATGGATTCACAATGTTTCACCCCAAACCACAGAAAGCTTTTTGTTTTCTAGTCAAGGTTGGACAAGCTCTTGCAGTAAAGGACTCAACTTTGACAAGTAAATTGAATGTGAAACTCCAGGACTCTAGGTCTGTACTTGTTGGAGTTTAAAAGGACGAGGGGGCTCTTACTGAAACTTCCAGGATACTGTGAGGATAGTGTAGATGTGGAGAGGATGTTTCCACAATGAAGTTGAGCCATTGATGTACTGTAGGAAACGCAGGAGACAATGGGCACACAGAATGCTCCTACATACAACAATGAAATAAATGAGCAATTCATTAATCTTGCATTGAAGGATAAATGTGGCCAGCACACCAGAAGATTCATAGAATCATAAAATCCCTACAATGCAGAATGAGATCATTCAGCCCATCGAGTCTGCACCGATCACAATCCCACCCAAGCCTTATTCCCATAACTCCACATATTTATCCTGCTAATCCCCCTGACATTAAGGGGCAATTTAGTATAGCCAACCAACCTAACTTGTATATCTTTGGAGTGCGTGAGGAAACCAGAATACCCAGAGGAAACCCACACAGACCATAAATCATAGGAGCAGAATTAGGCCACTCGGCCCATCGAGTCTGCTCCGCCATTCAATCATGGTTGATTTTTTTTCTCATCCCCATTTTCCTGTCTTTTGCCCATAATCCCTCATCTCCTTATCAATCACAAAGCTATCTATCTCTGTCTTAAAGACACTCATTGACCTGGCCTCCACAGCCTTCTGTGGTAAAGAGTTCCACAGATTCATCACTTTCTGACTGAAGAAATTCCTCCTCATCTCTGTCTTAAAGGATTGTTCCTTTACCCTGAAGTAGTGCCCTCTGGTTCTAGTTTTTCCTACTCGTGGAAACATGCTTTCCACGTCCACTCTATCCAGGCCTCACAGTATCCTGTAGGTTTCAATAAGATCCCTCCCCCTCATCCTTCTGAACGCCATTGAGTACAGGCCCAGGGTCCTCAACCATTCCTCATACGACAAGCTCTTCACTCCAGGGATCACGGGGAGAACGTGCAAACTCCACACAGACAGTCACCCGAGGCTGGAATCGAACCCGGGTCCCTGGCGCTGTGGGGTAGCAGCGCTAACCACTGTCCCACCGTGCTGCCCCTAGATCTTCCTTGCTGTCCTTCAGGTGGTGTGTGGGATTTTTTTTACAGCCATCTGAGAGAGCAGATTGGGTTAACTGTCTGATTCAAACAATAACATTTCCAACGGTGCAGTTCCCCCTTAGCACTTCACAGAAACGCTGCAAGCTTTTGGGCAGGACCCCACCCTCCCCACCCACCCTGCTGCAGCGTGCATTGTGGCGGCGGAGGTGGCCTGTAATTGGCCAGCCGCAGGGTCTTCCAGTCCCGCCATTGTCAACGAGGTTGTTTGCGCCCTCCGCCTCTGGGGGGCATGCAATTGGAGGGAGCGTGGAGGGTGGGGGAGGGGAGGGGGGAGGTCACTGTTAGCGGAACTGGAAGATCCCGCCAGTGGGGATGGCTGGAAAATCCCATGAAGGTCTCTGCTGTGGGATTTGAACCCATGACTTTCAGAGTCGGGACAGGATTTTCTGGTCACGCTTGCCCCAAAACTACAAAACCCCGCCTGAGGTCAATGGACCATTCCATGGTTGGTACTCCCCTTCCCCCCACTGCCTGCTACAATTCCTGTGACAGGCAGGACTGGAAACATTCCACAGTCGGCGTGCGACTATTGAACCAGAGCTGACACTTTGACAGCTATTTTAATGCTAACATTCACTATTTAAAGTAAAACAATTGTGAAACAGCAGATAGATAATATAAACATTAGGGGCTCAGTATAATCTCATGGTTCCCGATAGTTCAAGTTGTTTATCCTGTTTTATGATACAAATATTAAAATATTATCATGTATAACATAATGGGAGAGAAAAATTGGAAATTTGTGTATGTGAAACGCCAGTTAATGCCACACTTAAACTGGGACGAGATAACAGGACGTAGAAGTTTTCCAGAGTCGAACCACAGGCTCACAATAAAAAGAAAGCGTCCGTGGTTTTTGATGGAAGAAAGCTTGCATTGTTGAGAATAACGCTCCCTTTTTTAGGATTCGCAGGGATCTGACTGGGAAAGGCAGTGATCTTAATGGTGGTTTGCAATATTCTGCTTCTGGTGAGGCAAGCTCTAAAATGGTAACAGTTACGGCATGGTGGCACAATGGTTAGCACTGCTGCCTCACAGGGGCCTGAGTTCAATTCCAGCCTCAGGTTATCGTCTGTGCGGAGTTTGCATGTTCTCCCCGTGCCTGCATGGGTATCCTCCGGTTGCTCCAATTTCCTCCCACACTTCAAAGATGTGCGGGTTGGGTCGATTGTTAAATTGCCCCTTAGTGTCAGGGGGATTAGTAGGGTAAATACGCGCAGATTATGAAGATAGGATCTGGGCAGGATTGTTGTCGGTGCAGACTCGATGGGCCAAATGGCCTCTTTCTGCACTGTAGGGGTTCTAATTCCAGTCTCAGTGAACTGGAAGTGCGTCAATCACCAAAGGTACCTCCAAACATAAAAAAAACACTTCATTGAAGTGCACAGTGTACCTGCAACTGTATGATTCAGTAAGGAGTCTCACAACAACAGGTTAAAGTCCAGCAGGTTTATTTGGAATCACGAGCTTTCGGAGCACTGCTCCTTCATCAAATGAACAGATATGGGTTCACAAACACGGCATATATAGGCAAAGACACAATTGCAAGATAATTACAGATTGGAATGTGAAAAGTGATTGGAATGCGAGTCTTTACAGATAATCAAGTCTTTCTGTTGGTAATCATGCCTTTACAAATACGAACAGTGTGCGTGGAGAGAGGGATAATCACAAGTTGAAGAGTGTGAATTGTGTCAAGCCAGGACAGTTTACAAACCCAGGCAATATGGTGGGAGTTATAAGTCGTGTGTCATGAACCCAAGATCCCCGTTGAGGCCGCATGCGGAACTTGGCTATCAGTTTCTGCTCGACGATTCTGCGTTGTCATGTGTCTTGAAGGCCGTCTCGGAGGACGCTTACCCGAAGTATAATTTCGGTAATACTTTGCAACTTTAAGCTTCTTAATTATTTCCTCAAACATCTAGTCCTCTGTTAGCTGTGTACTTTTATGTGCATTTTCGTGCTAATTACATGGATGTCTGCGCGGTTAGAGCCTTCTCAGTGTTTATACAGACACAGGGAGGTTAGATTTCCATTGTGAAGAATTCTGTGGCCTTTAGATGAAGGCATCTTGCAGACACGATAAAACATAAACACAGACACTTCACTTTGAACGCACGGTTCCTGCCGGCTGGATCAAGGAACACTTCCAAAGAGCAGATTTGCCACTCAGAGGGATCTAATTGCAAGGTCAGCGAAGGAGCGAGGGAGAGAGATCAAAGCCTGTTTGAGAGTGGATCAGCAGCTCTTCCAGCACTGTATGGGCGCTGCCATCTCCAGTCCACCTACCTCTGACTGTGTGTGGATGTAAACATATCACTATCCACAGCAGTGCCGAGAATCGTGACGCAGATCAGGCATTATCCATGATTTGAGACTGGAATATTTATCCTTGGCAGGGAGTATTCAACTGGCATTCAGAAGAGGCAGACGCACATCTGATGCACCGTCAAGTTCGATGGAGTAGCAAAACAGGACACTGTGTAGAGCCTGCAGCTAATTCACAACTGTGCACCCTGCCGGCACCCCCTCCCTATCGCATCCCCAACTCCTCAATCCCCAGTCACACCTTAATCCCAGTGATCCCGCTGAATTTCGGAATGCACTACTGGGGAGACATAGTGGCACGGGGGTTAGCATGGGACATTCCGGATTAACTTCTTGGAAGGGTTTAGCGAGAGTGGAGGATGTAATTTAACCCCCAGGCCTCTACGTTGTAATTTAACTGTCTATATGTTCCCAGGAGAGGGCGACATTTGTGGACCACCTGTGGAATTGCTCGATGCATTGTGTTGGAAAAACCCATCTGGTTCACTAATGTCATTTAGGGAAGGAAATCTGCTGTCCTTACCCAGTCTGCCCTACATGTGAGTCCAGAGCCACAGCAATGTGGTTGACTGTCAACTTCCTTTGGGCAACTAGGAATGGGTAATAAATGCTGGCCAGCCAGCAACACCCATGTCCCACGAATGAATAAAAAAAATATGCATCGAGGATTTTCCTATCGCACCAGATTGGGATTATAACTGAGAGGCCCAGGGAGATTTTCAAAGCCATGAAAAGGTCTTTCTAGAAGGACATTATCATCTTTATCATTTCATGTAGGGTATAGACTGGGAGGGGACAGGCTACATCCATGTTAAAATTTTAATATTAATTCTGACTTATCCCAGGTTCCAGCACAGACATAATGGTCCCTTTCTGTTTGTATCATTTGTGCGTTATCTTCCTCATCTGTTCATTTGTTGTCACCAGGACTTCAGTGTGAACCTGTCCTCTTTGTACCTCTCCCGCCGCTCCCATAGCATGATCCTATTTTTTGCAGTCGATTAAACAGCAATTTGGAAAGCTTTATTGGGACCGAGGACGATTCTGCCAGCCAAGCGATAGCGGGAGAGGGCTGGATTCAGGTCTGAAAGTAGACACTTACAACCCGCACTGGGACCAACATAAGATCATGCATCAAGCAATTCCTTATGTGGTCCACACATGTCACCCTCTCCTGGGAATGTACAGACAGTTAAATTACAATGTGGGAGCCTGGGGGTTAAATTACAACACACTTTCTGGTCCTCCACTCTCAATAAACCCTTCCGAGAAGCTAATCTGGAATGTCCCATATAGCATAAGATTTCCTGGAAATCTGACTGTTGGAAACTCTCAACACGGGGCAAACCCCCACCTCCCTCCCTCACCCTGCACCTCCCCTATTCCCTCCAATCCAGCAGTGCACAAATTAGTGCAAACGTCAGTGTTAGCTGAGACCGAACTGTGCTCCCTCCTCCCCCATGTCTAAGCACAAATCCTTTCCACGACAAACATCTGTGGAACATCTGCCACTTTGTGAGGGTGAGGCGCTCACTCCGCCTGGAATCTGGGAGATACCAGGCAGTCTGGAAGCTATTCCTGGAAGCCCACACAAACCAGGCATCTCCCACACAGCCTGGACCACCCCCTGGGAACGTTAGCATGGAGCCGCAAATTAATTTCTCCTCCCCATTCTCCACAAAGGACAATGTCCCAACCTTTGAAGGCCAAGAGCCAAATGGTACCTCCCCTATCCATGCCAGATCCCACTGTCTAATTGTGTTGATCCAAAGTACTGTTACCAATATGTTTCCAACAAGCCGAATTCTCCAAAAGCGGTCTTCAGTGGCTGCTGTGTGACAATGACTGCATTAAATATATCCGTGATGTGGAGTTGCTGGCGTTGGACAGGGATGGGCCCAGTAAGAAGTCTCACAAGACCAGGTCACTCACCTGATGAAGGAGCAGCGCTCCGAAAGCTCGTGACACTCAGGGGAACAGCTGCTCCCTTTCCACCCGCTCCTTCAGATTAAGAATCGGGAAATGCAGACGGAAACTCCCCCTGGAAATTTCCCGGAACAGGACAGTTGCAGGGTCGCAAGATTTGGCCAGGGATAACAAAGCGAGATGCTATCTTCCCTTAATTAAAAATTGAATTCGGAGTCACAAAGATCCAGTGGGTCATGCATTTGAAATGCCAAGGCTCCATGACCTTAATAATTCTCAAAAGCCTCACTGGGGAGGACTCTGCAGCAGCTGGCTCAGATAAAGCATTCTGCAAAGAGCAACTGCGATTATTAAGAGAATGCGGATTAGAAAATCAGAAGGGAGGTTTCGAAACAGCAATTACCGAGACACAATTAGAAGAGATAATGAATGATTTATCAGTCACGGACTATGACTCAACTCATTGTCATGCATCAAAAATTAAATGATACAATCATTTGCATGAAGCAATTTTGAACTGAGAAGGCGATAGGTAGAAGTGTAGGAGACCGTAATGGACAGCATACATCAAACTATCTGAAAATTCCCAAAAGTGTAAACTTCATGACGTAGGAGCTTTGTTAACTGATAAAACTAGACTCAAGAGGCTGAATGGCCGAGTCTAATCATAGAATCCCTACAGGACAGAAGGAGGCCATTGAGTCTGCACTGACCACAATCTCACCCAGGCCCTATCCCCATAACCCCATGCATTTACCCTACCTAGACACCTGACACTAAGGGACAATTTAGCATGGCCAATCCACCTGATCCCGCACATCTTTCAGACTGTGGAAGGAAACTGAAGCACCCAGAGGAAATCCACACAGACACAGGGAGAACACGCAGGCTCCACACCGACAGTGACCCAAGTCAGGAATTGAACCCGGGTCTCTGGTGCTGTGAGGTAGCAGTGCTAACCTCTGTGCCACTGTGCTGCCCCCTTGTTCTTATATTACTGTGTTAATTGCCGGTGAGGTAATCATGCGTCAATCGAAACAGAATTAAGCCCTCAAGAAGATGGTTGTGCAATTATATATTAAATAGAATTAGTTGGTGATCGTCTAGATGAGACCAGAAGCAGAACTCCGGATCAATGATCAATTGTTTTGACCTCAGCAACTTCCAGATGTTGGAAGTTATCTACAAAGTCATTAGAAAATCAAAGCACAGCCTTTCTTGGAGGTTTGAGCTTACAGTTCAAACTATTTCCTATGTTACAACAGCAATTATGCTTCAAAAAAGCTGGCTGTAAGGCACTTGCAGGGCAGCTCAGTGGCACAGTGGTTAGAACTGCTGCCTCACAGCGCCAGGGACCCAGATTCGATGCCCAGCTTGCGTCACTGTGTGTGTGTGGAGTCTGCACATTGTCCCCATCCCCGCCAGGGTCAAATAGGAGAATGGCTCTGATTGGATTGTTCTACAGCAAGCTGGCATGGGGCTTGGTGGGGCAACTGACCTCTTTCTGTTCCATAATGAGCTGACGGGCAGAAAGTTACCACCCTCTCCCCCAAGCCAGCCTCCCATCCATTGATGCTGTCTGCACTTCCTGCCGCCTCGGAAAAGCAGCCAGCATAACGAAGGACTCCCACGCACCCCAGACATATTCTTCCATCAGGAAAAAGATGCAGAAGTCTAAGGTCATGTACCAACCAACTCAAGAACAGCTTCTTCCCTGCAGCCATTAGACTCCTGAATGGGCCTACCAAATACGAGATTGATCTTTCTCTACACCCGAGCTGTGACTGTAAGATTACATTCTGCACTCTTTCCTTTACTTCTCCCCTATGTACTCTATGAACGGTATGCTTTGACTATATACTGTGCAAGAAACAATACTTTTCACTGTAAACCAATACATGTAACAATAATAAATCATTCAATCAATCAATCAACAGAAGATGGGAAAGAAGAGGGGGAGCTATGTCAGATCGAATCCCCAGATATGTCCTGCCCTTGGGGAATTTTGCCTGCAGCAAGAACCTGATCAGAGAAGACAACTGCAATACCAATTTCAATATGCATAAACCTTATTAAGCACCATTTTACCAGATGGTCAGCACTTTGCTGACCACAGAATGACTCCCAGCTGCATGAGAAGACAACCAGACAAACCCCAGGGGAGGACTGGGGAGGATTGTATTTTTAGACATGGAGAAGGCCATGAGTGGACAGGACAGGCCCTGTGCCTCCAGCAAAGTGACAGCATAGTGGCATTGTCCCTGGACTGTTAATCCAGGCTAATGCTCTGGACCTATGTTCGAGTCCCACCATGGCAAATGGTGACATTCAAATTCAATTTTTAAACAATCTAGAATGAAAAGTCTAATGATGACCGTCCAAAACATTGCTAATTGTCCCAGAAACCCATCTGGTTCACTGATGCTCCTTTAGATCTGGCCTACATGTGACTCCAGATCTCCAGCAATGTGGTTGTGTATTGAATGCCCACTCTGAAACGGCCTAGCAAGCCACTTGATTCAAGGGCAATAAGGGAGGAACACTAAATTCGGGCCTAGCCAGCAGCGCTCGCACCCCGAGACTGACTTAAAAAAAAAGAATTTCCTTGGAGGGGTTTCCCCTTGCTGTAGGCTGCAGGGGCCCTGGCTGCCTCAGGAGTGGCCACGGCTCCTGGTGACCCAGCTGAGGGTGCTGAGCTACTGGCACCTCAGATTGGGCCTGCAGATCGCGGGTGCAGGCGGCCATTCTGACAGTAGCCACTTAATTGACTGTTGCTGGTAAAGTCGAGGGGCAGGTCCCGCTGGATGCCCGCGTGTGCCAGCGACACGTTGTTCTGGCTGGTTTCAGACCATCCGCCCGTCCATTCTGCCCTATAACTTTAAGCCTTCATTAGCACGAGTCATACAATCACTACAGTGCAGAAGGAGGCAATTTGGCCCATCAAGTCTGCACCAACCACAATCCCATCCAGGTTCTATTCCCGTAACGTGACATACTTGCCCCTGACACTAGGATCAACTTAGAATGGCCAATCAACCTAAACCTCGTTCAAGATGTGCTACTAAGAGAGAAAACAGGCAGTCTCCACCAACTAACGTGGGTGTGGCAGTGCCAATGTGTGGGCACACAACACTTCCAGTGGTCACATCTACCATCTTCAATCCCCCTCGTCCTTTAAGCATATCAGACAGGGAGACTCCTACCATGAATCCTGCAGACAATGGGGCTGAGGGCAAGACGATCATAAGGAATGCTGAATCCGTGCAAATGCTCACAGAAAGCTTGGCGCCAATGAGCAAACAGATGAAGGAAAAGCTGTTAAGAATTAATCCTTTCCATGCTGGCCAATATTCCTCACTACAAACTGACGACCATGGATGCCGATATTAAGTGGATTGAATTCACTTCGATGTGGGCGGCACTGCTGCCTCACAGGGCTCAGGGTTCAATTCCCGGCTTGGGTCAGTCAGCGTGGAGTCTGCACATTCTCCCCATGTCTGGTTGGGTTTCCTACGGGTGCTCCGGTTTCCTCCCACAGTCCAAAGGCATGCAGGTTAGGTGGATTGGCCATGCTAAATTGCCCCTTAGTGTCAGGAAAATTAGCAGGGTAAATACGCGGGGTTATGGCGACAGACCCTGGGTGAGTTGGCACAGGCTCAACTGCCACAGAGGACTGTGGAGGCCAGGTCATTGAGTGTGTTTAAGACAGAGATAGATCGGTTCTTGATCAATAAGGGGATCAAGGGTTATGGGGGAGATGGCAGTAAAATGGGGATAAGAATCACGTCAGCCATGATTAAATGGCAGAGCAGACTTGATGGGCCGAATGGACTAATTCTGCTCCTGTACCTTGCGGTTTTGTAGTCAATGGGTCAAATGGCCTCTTTCTGCACTGTAGGGATTCAATGACTATTCGCCAGGTCACTGGGATAGGTCGCTCAAGACAGTCGCACCTTAATTATCTACAAATGTGGCATCAACCCTAATTATGGGAGATGCTTTGACCGTAGAATCATACAATCTCTGCAGTGCTAATGGAGGCCATTCTGCCCATTGAGTCTACACCAACCACGATCCCCTATTCCCAAAACCCCACATATTTACCAAGTTAACCCCCCTGACACTCAGGGCGGTTTAGCGTGGCCAATTAACCTAACCTGCGCATCTTTGAAGTGTGGAAGGAAACCGGAGCACCCAGAGGAAACCCACGTAGACACGGGGAGAATGTGCAAACTCCACGCAGACTGTGACTATGAGGCCAGAATTGAACCCGGGTCCCTGGCGCTGTGAGGCAGCCGTGCTAACCACTGCGCCGCGATGCCACCCGCCAGTGCTGGCCCTGCCCACTGCAAGATGCTTTTGGCAGAATTCACTGCAAATTTTAGACCACAGATTCCTCACCCCAGGCTGCGCATGATTGAACAATACCATCCTCTGCCTTGACCCGACAATTAAGCACAAAGCCAACCGTTGGGAGTGATTATTTCCTTCTCCTCCTCTGTGTAAAATGTGGCATCGCGTGCTCCCTACCTCTCAGGGCCTCTGGGGGGTGAAGCCACGGAACTGACAGCCAAAGTTGGCAACATTACACCGTGGAATGCAATACTTCCAGCATTGCATTCCACTTGCGACTCAATCTCACAACTGTCGGAGAGGGGCCAGAAGGTGGACCGGGGAGGAAGCTTAAATTTCTCCATTAGTCTGGGTTCAAATCCTCCAGTTTCAAAGGTGAAGGAATGCAGGGGTCAAATCACTTGGATGCCAAATTTAAATGCAATCGTGAATTAAGGAACCACTTTGGCCAAGCCTGGCAGACGATCGCAATGTGCATCTGCAAAACAGATCCTCATTTCCAATGTCTGCGGCTCCAGTAGTTGTCCGTGCATCAGCTTGTGGTTTTTTCCTCCCTACCCCAGCTTCTCCCACCACCACCCCCCACCCCCAAAATAGTTACAAGAGTAAGCGAGGATTATTTTAAAGTAAAATAGCCTTCCTATGTCCTTAGGAAGGCACTGCTGCCTCACAGCGCCAGGGACACGGATTCGATTCCCAATTTGGGTCACTGCCTGTGCCGAGTCTGCACATCCTCCCTGTGTCTACGTGGGTTTTCTCCGGGTGCTCCAGTTTCCTCCCACGGTCTGAAAGATGTGCTGGTTAGGTGCATTGGCCGTGCTAAATTCTCCCTCAGCGTACCCGAACAGGCGCCGGAGTGTGGCGACTAGGGGATTTTCACAGTAACTTCATTACAGTGTTAGTGTAAGCAGACTGGTGACGCTGATAAATAAACCTTAACTATCAGGTTTTTTTTTAAGTGCGTCCATTCCCCCTCGTCAAGTTAGCAATCGTGAAAACACTTGGCATTGAGAAAGGTTATCGGAGCACAACTGCCAAGAAGACCTGGTCTTAAGTGCCTAATAGCTGGGGGTTTGCAGGCAGGCGGATTCTGCGATGAAACATTATTGCGAGATTCAATGTTAGAGTAGATATTCATTCTCCGCCCCCGGGGTGACAGATGTGCTTCCAAGATAGAGGTTGATGACTATCTGGAAACGTAGCAATCCATTGGTTTTCTGGAGATTGCCTGATTGCGACAGCGATCAAACTCATCACCAACATTGATTGCCAATGGAAACCTTACTCCAAAACAAACTCAGAGTGTTTGGATAGCTCCCATCCGTCTGATCACCTGGACACGGAACGGCAGATGTGCAGCGATGGCCAGTGCTATTTTGGCGGCTTTGCACAGGAACAGATTTGCTGGCCTCAGATTCTCTGACCCTTGCCCCAGCAACATCTGCAGCTGTTCCTGAGTCAGTTTGACTCAAACGGAGAGAAAATCTGAATAATAAAAAGGTTTCAACTCTGGATTCAGCCATTCCTTCAGCAGCAACTGAAATCTTTTTCTGCGTGAATCGGTTACAGAGTTTGGGACGGAGCCGCTGTTACCTATTCTCACGTGAAAGGTGTTGATCAGATAGAAATAAGAATAACCAAACTGTATTCATACTTTAGTTGGACAAAACTAAGAAGAGACTTCCCTGTTTCCATGTCTAAACCATGTCTCCCCCAACAACCACACATCCATACACACTCATAGACACCAAACATGCACCCCACCATGCACACATACACAGGGAAAGGCAATGGACTAGTGGTATTATTGCTAGACTATTAATCCAGAAACTCAGCTAATGTTACGGGGACCTGGGTTCAAATCCCATCATAGCAGATGGTGGAATTTGAATTCAATTTTTAAAAATCTGGAATTAAGAATCTACTGATGGCCAAGAAACCATTGTCAATTGTCTGAAAGAGCCATCTGGCTCACTAATGTCCTTTAGAGAAGGAAATCTGCCGTCCTTACCCGGTCTGGCCTACATGTGACTCCAGAGCCACTGCAACGTGGTTGATTCTCAACTGCTCCTTGAACAAGGGCAACTAGGGGTGGGCAATAAATGCTGGCCAGCCAGCGACACCCATTTCCCACGAATGAATTTAAAAAAAAACACACAAACAAAAAAAAACAAAAGAACACACTCACATACAAACAGCCCTCCACACATAAACACAACGACATAACCCATCTACACATGCAAAACCACAACAACATAGATAAACTCACACACAAACACACACATAGCCACAAAACCTCACATTATTATGGTGAGGCTATACAAACATGAAATATGAAGTAACAAGGAGGATTGATGAGGGCAGTACAGTGGATGCTGTCTATGTGGGTTTTAATAAGACATTGACAAGACAGTCCGGTTAGAAATGTGAGATCCCATGGGATAAGGGGAAAGTGGTGAATCAGATCCAAAATTAACTCAACAACAGGAAGCAAAGACTATTGACCAATGGATGTGTTTTTGTGAATGGAAAGCGGTTTCTAGTGCCATGCCAGAGTGCTCAGTTTTGGAACCTTGCTGTTTGTGTTACATATTAATGATGAACCATATACAACACTGGTTAGACCACAGCTGGAATTTTGTATAGAGTTCTGATCGTTACACTACACTGCTGGCAACCATTACAACTATCATTCATTGCAAAAGCCCATCACTAATGCTATTTAGTGAAAGAAATCTGCCATCTGTGTCTGGCCTACACGTGACTCCAGCCCCATCATGGTTCAACTCTCCTCCAAAATAGCCGGACACAATTACTCTGGAGAGAGGACAGAGGAAATTTACGAGAATGTTGCTTAGACTTGGAAATTGTAGCTGTGGAAAAGATTGGATGAACTGGGTTATTTTCTTTGAAAGTGAGTAGGCTGAGAGGCGAGGTGTACAAAATTATGACGGGGTTAGATAAGGTAGACAGTAAAGACTTGTTTCCCTTTGCTGAGGGGTCAATTACCGATGGGGGTTGGGGGGGAAGGGGCACAGATTTAAGGTGATTGGTAAGCAAAAGAAGAAGCTTCTTCACCAAAGGGTGGTGAGTGTCCAGAACTCTGGAATGGTGGTACACCCAACTCATTTAAGAGGTTCCTGGATAAGTACCTGAAGTGCGGTAACCTGCAAGACTATAGACTGGGTGCTGGAGGGTGTCTTCTGGCACCTTGAATTCCTGACATTACCTCACATGGAAAAAGGGCATCCCCTGCACACTAGGATGAACACTAGGGGGCCCTGGTGTCTTCCATATATGGAATCAGCAATCCCATTGGGTGATGCGAACCCCTACCCAGTAACCTCATTGGCTGGAAGAGTGAAGAGAGGGGTGAGAGGAGACACATGGAGGCCATCCCCATTGAAGATTCAATGTGGACAGCAGCGAGGCAGCAAGGATCCAGTGTGGAAGTAGCAAAGACTAAGATTTGTACCTGGCGGAGCGCACCTGGACAGTTTAATCTCACGGGCAGTATCTCGATCTCGGGTAAATTACCATAGAGTTGTTTAGTTGAATTAAAAGAGTGTTCATAGGAACGCTACAGTGCAGGAAGAGGCCATTCGGCCCATCGAGTCTGCACCGACCACAATCCCATCCAGGTCCTACCCCGATATCCCTACATATTTTACCCACTAAATCCTCTAACCTACGCATCTCAGGACACTAAGGCACAATTTTAACATGGCCAATCAACCTAACTCGCACATCTTTGGACTGTTGGAGGAAACCGGAGCACCCGGAGGAAGCCCACACAGACACGAGGAGAATGTGCAAACTCCACACGGACAGTGACCTGAGCCAGGAATCAAAGCCAGGTCCCTGTAGCTGTGAAGCAGCAGTGCTAACCACTGTGCTACCGTGCCACCCAGTGTTGTAAGAAGTTTGGTACCGAAAGTATTTTAATAAAGACAAAATGTGCTTTCTGAGGCGGATTTTCCTTTTATTCATTCCTGGCAAGGCCTGCATTCGTTGAGTGGCTTCCTCGGCTATTTTGGAAGACAAAATTTTGGGTCTGGAGTCACGTGTAGGCCGGGCACAAATGGTAAATTTCCTTCATTAAAGAGCATTTGTGAAGGAATGGGCTTTTACAATAATGAATGACAGTTGTCATGGTCACCAGCATGAAGACTAGCTTTATATTCCAGATTATATCCATTGAATTTAAAGACCATCAGTTGCTAGAGTAATAGCCTGGGCCCCAGGTCCAGGTACATTACTACCACACCACCGCCTTCCCCAAAAAGACCCCATGGCTTTAATTTGTGGAAGAACAGGAGAGTTTTCCCAGTGTCCTGGCTAATAATTACCCCTCAAGCAACATCACTAAGAATGCAGATTATCTGGTTACTATCATGGTGGTTTTTGTGGAATCTTGCTGTGCGCAAATTGCCTATTTTCCATCATTACAAAGGTTCAAAAGTGCCCAACTGGCTGCGGAGTGCTTTGAGGTGATCTGAGGCCCCGAAAGGTGCTAAGTAAATGCAACTTTTCTTTTCTTATCCTTCATTCTGCTATGAAACAATGATAGCACTGACAATTTTGGCATGAAAAGGTTTGATATGGTTGCGCATTGCACTTGCTAACGAGGGCGTTGACAGCAGATGGATTTTTTTTATATTATTTTATCCATAGAAGCCAGATTTGGGATTCAAGCTTAATAAGGACAATTTTTACAGCAGCAGTATTCAACATCTTTTGGGAAAGGTCACATACTTTAATAACATCTGCAATCACTTACACAGAGGAATATAAAATATATTGCAGACTGAGGAGCCTGTCCGTCACAACGGAGTTAGCAATAGAAGATTACCATTGCTGTGATACAAACAAGACTCGGGGAAAATGCACAAACTTCGACTTAATGAGTTCATTATGCATCTTGCTAATTGCAGAATCATATATATACACCACTCCCACCGCTGCTTAAAGCAAAAATTTACCACAACTTAACGAGTGGTAAATTTCTGCAGAGATGGCACAGTGGCACAGTGGTTAGCACTGCTGCCTCACAGTGCCAGGGACCGGGGATTGATTCCCAGCTTGGGTCACTGTCATTGCAGAGTCTGCACCTTCTCCTCATGACTGCATGGGTTTCCTCCAGTGCTCCAGTTTCCTCCCACAGTCCGTGCTGGTTAGATGCACTGGCCATGCTAAGTTCTCCCTCAGTGTACCCGAACAGGCGCCAGAGTGTGTAGCGACTAGGGGATTACTGCAGTTCCTCGCAAAAGCAGCCACATAATCCAAAAGCAGCCCCATCTACCCCGGTCATACTTTCTTCCATTGGGAAAAAGGTACAAAAATCTGAGGGCAGGTACCAACCAACTCAAGAACAGCTTCTCCCCTCCTGTCATCAGACTTTTGAATGGACTTACCTTGTGTTAAGTTGACCTTTCTCTACATCCTACTCCTGCATTCTGCACTCTGTCCTTTCCTTCTCTAGGTACAGTATGCTTTGTCCGTATAGCGTGCAAGAAACAACACTTTTCACTCTATACCAATACATGTGACAATAATAAATCAAATCAAAATAAATAAAACCTAATCAAATTTTCACATAACTCCATCGTGGTGTTAATGTTAGCCTATTTGTGACAGTAATAAATAAACTTCTTTTGGTGTCTCTGCCAGTCAAAAACAGTCATGATGTGGGTATGCCGGCGTTGGACTGGCGTAAACACAGTAAAAAGTCTGACAACACCAGGTTTTAGTCCAACCTATTTATTTGATAATATTATTTGATAATAAAGCTTGTGAGAATATTATCAAATAAATAGGTTGGACTAAAACCTGGTGTTGTCAGACTTTTTACTACAGTCAAAAACAGCACATTTGTACACAATTTTAGCTGTTTGGAAGCACTTAAATTGGAACCTTAGCTTGTTTAGATTCAGTACTCAAGTAGTTAATAGTAAGTACAATGACCAATTCTACACTATTACCCTTGCTGACTTCTGCACATATTGCCTGTAAGTGAGCAACTAGGCTTATCCGTGCCTTTATTTCAATGAATTCACACATGATTGCAGTTATTCCTAAATGTTAACTCGATGCATTGGAATAAAAACACTGCCCAGAAGGCACGTGCATAGCCATTGAAGAAAGCTGGCCTGACATTATTGCTTGCACTTGCAGTCTAATACCAAACAGTGACGAGACGCTGGCATTGTATAATGATGGATGGAAGAGTCTCGCGTGAGACCTCTCCAGGCAATTAGCCTTAATGAGTGCAGAATGTTTTACTCCTGGGGCGAGGGGGGTTGGTAAGGAGCTACTCCCCTGGACACAGAGAGCTTCCAGTTTGAGACAACAGAAGGTGCCAAAATGTCAGGGTAGGAAACATCCGAGCAAGGGGCGATGAATTATTCACGAGGTGTGGTGTGCTGCTTGTGAATATATTCAGTTCTTATTCTCCCACCAGTGTGAAACCACAGTATGCAAGTATGCAGGTAATGGGGCTTTGTTCAGATTGAGAATTAGAAATCTGCTGTATTCTCAGCCCTGAGGAATGTGCATTTCACAAACCCCACTTACCGAGGAGTTGCAACACAATGTCAGGTCGCGCATCTCCACGAAATACCAGTTATAATTCAGGCAAAACACAACAACTATAAACAGGCAGCACTGTGGAGAATAACACTTTCACAGTCACATGTCCAAAAGGATTCTAGGCTCTGGTAACCTAATTCACGGACCATTAGAAATAGGAGCAGAATTAGGCCATTCAGCCCATCAAGTCTGCTCCACTACTCAATCATGGCTGATAAATTTCTCAACTCCATTCTCCCGCCTTTTCCCCATAACTTTGATCCCCTTGTCTATCTCTGTCTTAAAGACACTCAATGATTTGGTCTCCACAGCCTTCTGTGGCAATGAATTCCATACATTCACCACCCTCTGGCTGAAAAAATTTCTCCTCATCTCGGTGCTAAAGGGTCGTCACTTTATTCCGAAGCCGTTCCCTCAGATTTTAGACTCGCCTACTAATGGAAACATCTTCCCCACGTCCAGTCTATCCAGACTTCTCAGTATTCTGTAAGCATTCCGAGTGAGCATGTACTCCTGTGCTTTGCTAACTAATAATAAAGAAGGGTTTAGATCGATAAGAAATGTTGCTTGATTGGAATTCATAGTGATAGGTTAGCAGTTAAAAATTGTACCTTGTCATGTCACCATGTGCTGTGAGGAGGATGCAGAGGTAACTTACTCCAATTTGAAATTAGTATCCTTCACGCTCATCTCAACACTTTGCTGTGAACGGAATTTGTACAAAGGTGGCTGTGAGAGATTAATAACAGCCTATGTATTGTTATGGGTCAGGGCCAAAAATTCAAGCCCGCCTGAATCATAAGTTTTGCATTTTGAATTTGACTAGGATAAAGATGATATGATTCAAATGACCCACTAGGGAGTCTTTCTCAAACAAAATTTATTCAAGAATATAGTTAACATGTAGAGTAATAAAATTAGCAAGATTTTTTTATCAAGTAAACACAAGAAGCAAAACAATCACTATGATGTGTAACTCTTAATGTGTTCCAAGTAAAACCAAAATCCAATAAACAAAAACCTTTAAACAGATTTATTACTGCACAGGCTAAAGGTCACAAGATACTGGAATCCAGTTCCCTGGATTGAATGCTGATTTCAAATGATCTTGAAAACACAAAGCAGCTTATGATCATCAGCTCCCCAAAATACCAAAACTCAAATTCTTTACTACAGCGTGGCAACAAGGTTTTCTTTCAGCTAACTGGTAAAACTTCCAAAGCGAAACAGAAAGAGATTTCTTTTATAACTTGCTTCTAAAACTGCCTCTCTAACACTACAGCCAAAACTGAAATTAAAAATAACCCTTGAGCTGCACAGAATGTTTTTCTTCCTCCCAACAATGACATCACCTAAGGCTATGCTGAGAAACACTGACTGTGAGAGCTGCAGAAACATGATTTTTAAAAAAAACATCTTTTAAAGGGACACTAACATCACAGTGTGCGTCTGAACATAGATCATCAGTGAACTTTGCCAGCTGTGAAACAGCCTCACAAGCAGAACGTATTGACAGCGCATTGCTTGTGAAAAGTTTTAGTTCAAACATTGTAGATATAGAGGAAGATTCCCAAAACCAAAAGAAACTACAAAGGACTGTGAACGTAGCCCAGGCCATTACATAAACCAGCCTCCCATCCATTGACTCTATCTATACTTTCCGCTGCCTCGGGAAAGCAGCCAGCATAACCAAGGACCCCACACACGTCAGATATACTCTCTTCCACCTTCTTCCGCTGGGAAAAATCTGAAATCACGTACCAACTGACTCAAGAGCAGCTTCTTCCCTACTGCTGCCAGACTTTTGAATGGACCTACCTTATTTTAAGCTGATCTTTCTCCACACTATAGCTATTACTGTAACACTATATCCTGCATCCTTTCCTTTCCTTCTCCCCTATGTACTCTATGAACAGTATGCTTTGTCTGTCTAGCATGCAAGAAACAACACTTTTCACTGTATACTAATACATAGGACAATAATAAGTCCAATAAAATCAAATCAAATTATATTCGCAGCTGTATCACCCAGATTTGTATGCATGGACCTGTATCTGCATACAGATGTGGAAATATATGGACTTCTTTTTGTATAGGAATGTATGAAATCATCTTGATTTCATCGGGATGAGTGTGTGTGAAAAGGTATGTGTTTGTATCTACAGATTAGTATGTATATGTAAGTATTATATGTTGGGGGTATTGCTGTTTCTGTTCCCACACCTAGTGGTGCACAAGGTGGATTTCAATATGTTCCCATAGCAAGGATTTTGTCCTGGAACAGATCACTTGCCTGTTGCCAGAGGACTATAACTCGAGAGAGAACATCACACACCAGGCTCCCCTACTCTTGTCGCCTGCCATTGGCGTATATTAGAAGGATTTTGCAGATTGATATGTGACCTGTTGGCCATGTTATGAATGCACCTTCCTTCAGCCATCAAATCCCAGAGTGGGATATGAACCCAGAGCTTCTGGCTCGGAGACAGGTGTGATGATAGTGTGCTATTTTGATATATTTTATATGTAAGGTGGGGTTCCTTTACGAGGAAGCATTTTGTTATAAGAGTCAATTTGTCCAGTAAACGTGCAGTAGATGCTAAGAATGCAGCTTAATAATTGGTTTTAGCTAGAAATGTACTACTTAGAAGAGTTAATGGACCTTTTGTTTATTTAGGTTCTCCTGGAATTTTAGACTAGGCGTGTAGAGTTTTGATTAGGTTGGTTGACAGGGGCAGAGTCATGTGATTAATGGGAGGAGTTCAGGTTGCAGGAAAGCCCAGTTTCAGTTTCATTTTGAAATAGAAACAGTTGCTGTCTGAGCTGCCTGAAGAACACAGTAAGAAGTCTGATAACATCAGGTTTTAGTCCAGACTTCTTACTGTGTTTACCCTAGCCCAACGCTGGCATCTCCACATCATGACTGCCTGAAGAAAGCAGTGACACTGTGTCTCTCTCTTTCTCCAAAGCTTTCTGAGAGCTGCAAACCTGGTAATCTAAATCAAAGCAAGTATGCCTGTGTTTTGCTAACTAATTATAAAGGAGGATTTAAGTATCTAAGATAAATGTTGCTTGATTGGAACTCACAGGGGTAGGTTAGCAGTTAAGGATTGTATCTTGTCACATCATCTTGGGTAGGAGGGTGAGCTATGAGGAGGATACAGAAATGCTTCAGTGTGATTTGGATAGGCTGACTGTGTAGGCATGTTGGTAAATGTGAGGTTATCCACTTCTGTAGCAATAATAGGAAGGCAGATTATTATTTGAATGGGTGTAAATTGAGAGACATGGATACTCAGCAAGACCTTGTTGTCCTCGTGCATTAGTCGCTGCAAGTAAACACGTAAATACAGCAGGCAGTAAAGAAGACAAATGGCATGTTGGCCTTCATAGTGAAAGGATTTAAGTATAGGGATAAGAATGTTTCGTGACAATTGTATAGGGTGTTAGTGAGGCCTCACCTGGAGTATTGTGTGCAGTTTTGGTATGCTTACCTGAAGAAGGATGTCCTTGCTATAGAAGGTTTACCAGGCTGATTCCTGGGATGGCAAGTCTGTCATATGAGGAGAGACTAAGTCAGTTAGGATTATACTCTTTGGAATTTAGAAGAGTGAGAGGGATCTCATAGAAACTTATAAAATTCTAACAGGATTAGGCAGGATTAGATTCAGAAAGAATGTTCAGAAAGAATGGTGGAGGAGTCCAGAACTAGGGGTCATAGTTTGAGGATGAGGAAGAAACCTTTTAGGACTCAGGTGAGGAGGAATTTCTTCACCCAGAGAGCGGCAAATGTGTGGAATTCACTATCACAGAATGTAATTGGGGCCAGAACTTAAGTTTTCAAGAAGAAATTAGATATAGCTCTTGGGGCTAAATGGATCAAAGGATATGGGGGGAAGTGGGGGATTAGGATATTGAATGTGATGTTCATCTGTGATCAAAATGAATGCCAGACAAGGCTCGAAGGGCTAAATGGCCTACTCCTCCTTCTAATTTCTATATTTTTCTGTTTAAATATTGTTCAATTGTTAAAAGGTGAGCTAATTCATTTGTTATAGTTATACTATATTAAAATTTGTCTCGATAAAAGCTTCCTAGTTTGTCAATAGAATCGTGCCAAGAGTGAAACATCCTATCCTCACATTAATGCCAAAATAAAAACATTTCTGGGATCTAGTCTGGCTTCCTAACATACCTTGGGGTTTCTGATCTGGTACCCTAATACAAGACACTACCCACCACATCACAAGACCTTTCCAGAGCTTTGTTTGCCTCTCTGAAATATAGTCCAACAATTAAACTGGCGAGAAAATATCAGAATAATGAAATCAGCGGTTACATGTCTGTCTTATCCTCAGAATGGCTAAACTTGAATTGACATTTTAATTTAACACATTCTTTAATCATTTTGATTTTGCAAATGTTGTCTTCCATTAATTTTCCAGGAAGCAATGGTGTTTTGACCATTTTTCTTTCCATGTTTTAAGAAAGAATCAGCTCCGATCTGATATTTTTGCCTCATGTGATGCCCCGAACTTTAGGTGATAGGTTATTCACTCGCAAACTAGAATCAGAATCCAGAGCACAGGAAGGGGGATTAGCACGCCTTAGTCTTATTGTCAGTGCAGATTTGATGGGCTGAAGGGCCTTGGGATTTTACGGCCTCACTTGAGCAAGATCAGAAAATCCTGCCCAAGGACAATGGACATTTCCCGTGCCTGCCCCTCACCTGCTCAGATTGCACAGCGGGTGGGCAAGATGGTAAAATTCCGGCAAATGATTCTGAGATTCCATTGATTTCCCAGCCCTCATTCAGGAATAAAATTCATCAACAGTTCACTCTTGAAGAGGAAACTATCATGTTGGGTAATGTTGGAAACCAATGTGATTATTTTCCATCAGTGTTTGGAACCTGTCCAAGAAATGAGAGGCTTGGACCTGATGCTGTCCATCTGACAAGCTGATGACAGGGCCTTTTCGTGGTAATAGACTTCCTTGTCATTTTGGCCTCCCGATCTTCTCCATCTCCCTAATTGCTTCCGCTATTTGGACAATACTGTGTCATATCTTTCATTAAAGCAAGGCTTGGAGCTGATGCCTGTGTTCAGTTGCTTGAATGGGATGTGGCAGTCTGCAACATTAGATACAATCTCTTTGGTCCAAGTCCAGATGGAAGTTTGGACCTTCTGACTGGTTGGTAGAATGCCAGTTTGAGCTAACAACTTCCTGCTCAGACTGCTTTAAATTAGCCTTGTGACTCAGCCAAAGCCCATGCTTCCTTCAAAGGCACCAGTGAAAGGCCACTTGGAGATGGATAAATAGGTGGGCAGTTTGGTGTTCGCGTGGGTACGCAAGGAGGAAATATTAATTCAGAAAAGCCTACTTAGGCGAAAGGAGTTCATTTAACCTGCGGTAGAAAAACATATTTTTAGATAGTCATCCAGAGAAAGAAAATAATGGCAGAAGCAAGATACACTGTGGTCATGGAAGGTGAACCCACTTATAATTGAGCTCTAATGTTCACGCACTTATTCTTTTCTGCAGGTCTATCAGAGCCTGTGCATACATACTTTCACGTCTTCTCTTGCCAGCGCTACAGATAAGATCTGTCTGGATGGTGGGAGCTGCATTTTACTGAGCTACAGGAAGCTGTAAAGGCAAAGAGACAATAGTCGCAAAGGAAGCAAAACACAAAACCTGACCAGCTAGTAAAAAGAGCAGTACTGAGAATGGGAAGTGGATTATTGGCTTTAGAAAGGATTTTAAAATCAGATCTTAAGATGCAGAATGGCCTGGTAAAACAGAATCATAGAATCCTTACAGTGCAGAAGGAGGTCATTCGGCCCATCGAGTCTGCACTGACCACACAATCCCCTCTCCAGGCCCTATCCCTGTAACCCCACATGTTTACCCTGTTAACCCGCCTGGCACTAAGAGGCAACTTAGCAACCTAACCCGCACATCTTTTTACTGGGGGAGGAAACCAGAGCACCCGAAGGAAACCCATGCAGACATGGGGAGAACGCGCAAACTCCACATAAAGGGCAGAATTTTCCCATCCCTGCCTGACATGGGAATCGTAGCGGGCAGGACACGGACTACGCAAAGGTCCGTTGACCTTGGGCAGGATTTTCCGGTCTTGGAATGAGTGCGGCCAGAAAATCCCGCCCGGACAGTCACCGGAATTGAAACCAGATCCCAAGCATTGTGAGGCAACAGTGCTAAGAGAGCGCTGTCAATTTTCACATGATAGCAGCTTGTGAATTGCTTAACTTAAATCCAAGTGCATAAAAACTGCAGGAAATGGATTCAAAACTTAGGACAAGTGCATTTCTCTGTGAGATGATCAGAAACAGACACGTGTCTGCCAGACAATGGACATGTGCAAGCCAGACCCACATCATACTTTCCCAACAAAGATGCACTCGGTGTTATTTTCTGCACTTTCCGCATGAAATATAAATGATGCCTAGAAATAAAGGGACCAAAAGCATGCATTATAAAAACAGATCACAACTATGCATTATACAACAGACCTGTTATCTATAATAACGAGGCACCAGCTATCCAGCACACATATGGTCTTCATTGATTCAATCCCAATTCCCTCTTGAAGCACTATTCAGAGCATTGCTATTCTGACATACTGGCCTATTTTTTTCCTCGTGGCATGAGCAGCTATGTAAATGATGGAGTGAAAATAAAATCATGAATTTTCATAATTTCCTTCTGTACGTCCAATAATGCTGGATAATGCGCTATTTTGTGGTATGGGGTGTGCTTGTCAAACATTTTTTTGGAAAAAAATTAAAATATTGGGGTGTATTTCAGGTCGAAAATAGTTCAAGTGATATCCTAGCCCTAGCAAGTCAGCTGTTCGTTATTTTTTCATTTATACATTGTACATGGGGGGTCACTGACTAGGCCAGCATTTATTACCCATCCCTCGATGCCCTGGGACTGAGTTGCTTGCTACGCCATTTCAGAGGGCAGTTGAGAATCAGTCACATTGCTGTGGCTCTGGAGTCACATGTAGGTCAGACCAGCACAGCAGATTTCCTTCCCTAAAGGACATCAGAAAACTAGGTGGATTTTTCCGACAATTGCACATGGTCATCCAGACTCGAAATATTGGGTCTAGTCTCTCTCCACAGATATTGTCAGACCTGCTGAGATTTTCCTGCATTTTGTGTTTTTAAGGTCAATTGGCCCATTGTGTCTTTTTTAAAGTCTTTTTTTTATTTCTTAGTGTTACAAGGAGGCTTACATTAACTGTGCAATGAAAATCCCCCAGTCGCCACGCTCTGTTCGGGTACAATAAGGGAGAATTTAGCACGGCCAATGCACCTAACTGGCATGTATTTCAGATTGTGGGAGGAAAGCAGAGCACCCGGAGCAAACCCACACAGACACGGCAAGAACATGCAGACGCAGCACAGGCAGTGACCCAAGCCGGGAATCGAACCCGGGTCCCTGGCGCAGTGAGGCAGCGATGCTAACCACTGTGTCACCGTGCCATCCTTTGTTTGGCAGATCTATCTGATTTATCCCATTCTCCAGCTCTACCCGTATGGACCTGAATGGTTTTTTTCCCCCATTCAATTTGTGTGAAATCTAAGCAAATGTGGGACCAACTGGTTACAATTTTGGGTATCACTTTACATTCAACTCATAAAACATGTTTATTAGAACCTTAGTTCGCCGCCTCCCAGGTTGTTTTGGAATCCAAGGCGAATCTGGAATGCAGTGGGTCACATACCTCTCTCGGTGTTGTCCTTCCATTTCTCTCTCTCTTCCTATTATAGAGATTGAGGGATTGAGTGCTACTCCATCTGGACCTGAGGCCTGGCCCCTTTCTCTCTCCTCATTTTTCCCTCATTCTTGAATCCTTTTCAACGTCACATTTTTCCCTTAGCCCTTCGAGAAACAAAATCACTTTTCAATACCCCAGAAAAAAACTGTTATTAATTTCCAGGCTAATATTTTGGCTCTGGTTGTAACTCCAGGGCAGTTTTCAATCGGTGGATAAAGGATGAGAGGTAGAATCTTATCCATTGCTCCTGAAGCTAAGCCCTAGCTACTTTAACTCCCCAGGCCTTGCTTGGAAACCACTCACCACCGGCTGGGAGGAAGAGGCCTTGCCCATTCTTCATAAAATCATACAGTCCTAAAGGAGGCCATTTGGCCCATCGAGCCTACACTTACACTATCCCACCCAGGTGTTTTCCCAGTGACCCTGCGTATTTACCCCACTTTGAGTACCTATGTGACACTGCTGCCTCACAGCACCAGGGACCCGGGTTCAATTCCAGCCTTGGGTGACTGTCTGTGTGGAGTTTGCACGTTCTCCCTGCATCTGCGTGGCTTTCTTCTGGATGCTCCTGTTTCCTCCCACGTTCCAAAGATGTGCAGGCTAGGTTGATTAGCCATGCTAAATTGCCCCTAGTGTCAGCGGATTAACAGGGCAAATATGTGGGGTTATGGGAACAGGGCCTGGATAGGATTGCTGTCGGTGCAGGCTCAATGGGCCAAATGGCCTCCTTCTGCAGTGTGGGAGTTCCATGGGTTCTCCAATCCCCCGCACTAAGGGTCAACTTAGCATGGCCAATCCAGCTAACCTGACATCTTTGGACAGTGGGAGGAAACCGGAGCACCCAGAAGAAACCCACATAGACATGAGGAGAATGTGCAAACCCCACACAGATAGTCACCCGAGGCTGGAATTGAATCCAGGTTCCTGGTGCTCGGAGGCAGCAGTGCTGACCACTGCACCATTCCCACCCATCATGTGTAGAAGGCAACTACAATGTCCAGGTTCTGCAGCAGAATGCCCAACCCCTCTTCGCCACATCCTACATTGCCAGGGAGACCCTGGGAAGTTGCAATTGGGATCCTAAAAACCTCCAATGGAAGAAGAGGCCCTGTTGGAGCTCCCCACAAATAAAGTAGGCCCCAAAATCTGACCTGCTGGGGTCCCCGAACTTACCAGCCAGTTCTTTACTGACACGAGGAACATGAGTATAGTGGATCAGCATTGGGGCAGTTATTGAGATCATTATAAAAGGATTGGACAGGGTAGATGCAGGAAAGATGTTCCCGATGGTGGGGGGAGTCCAGAACCAGGAGTCACAATCTGAAGATTCGGAGTAGGCCATTTAAGACGGAGATGAGGCGACATTTTTTCATTCAAAGAGTGGTGAGCCTGTGGAATTCATTACCACAAGAAGTAGTTGATGGCAAAACAGTGAATGTATCCAAGAGGCAGCTGGATATAGCACCTGGGGCAAATGGGGATCAAAGGTTATAGGGAGAAAGCAGGATTAGGCTATTGAGTTGGATGATCAGCCATGATCGTGATGAATAGCAGAGCAGGCTCGAAGGGCCAAATGGCCTCCTATCTTCTACGTTTCTATAAAAAAAAACTTTTGATTTAGTTGCTGAAATTCCTCAAAGAAGTCAGGAATAATGGAACAGTCATGAAATTCAAGCATAATGGAATGAGCCCAATTGGTCATGACTGAAGACTGAGTGGACCAGAGTGGCAGAAAGAACTTCCCCCACATCCCACCCCATCCAGTTCTTGCCCCAGGAGGAAAACATCCACTGGGACCCGGGTTCAATTCCCAGCTTGGGTGAGTGTGTGCAGTTTGCACATTCTCCCCGTGTCTGCGTAGGTTTCCTCCGGGTGCTCCGGTTTCCTCCCACATTCTGAAAGACGCGCTGGTTAGGGTGCATTGGCCCAAACAGGCACCGGAGTGTGGTGACTCGGGGAATTTCACAGTAACTTCATTACAGTGTTAATGTAAGCCTTACTTGCGATTAATAAATAAGCTTTTAAAAAGAGAGGTTACTTTGAAAGCAGGAAGTGTCCTGGTGCGCAAAGGGTTCATTACAAGTAGCGAGTGATTCCAGCTAAGTTTCAAAAGGGAAAAAAAAATCACACCTTGCATCTGCTACTTTGGAAAAATGGTGGATTGGTTATTGTAAATACAGTGTTCGAATGCATTAAAGCTCTTTCACCCACAAAGTGTTCATCCATTTGCCACAGGGCGAGGAGTGGAGGATTTTAGAGCAACAAGAATTACATCCCAGGCCATTAATCTCTCTGTTTGGGGAATGTTTTACGACAGGCGAGTTAAGGCCATCACTGATGATTATATGTCAGAGTTTTAGTGCTATTTATGGAACCTGTCTGGATAATGATCTGAAATATAACTCATGTGAAAGCTCTGAAATCCTCCGCTTGGTGAATAACACAGATGCACGGTGCCTGCAGCACTGGTGTTTAAAGTATCCATGACTGATTGGTGTGGTGGTCTGCCCAAGGTTATCCAATCCAGATTGGGAAGCAGGCACCTGGGCCTCAGACACACATAACCAAATCGCTCATGAGTCCCAGTCGCTCGATCCTGTCCACAGACCTCTTCCCCTTTATGGGAGACTTTCACCTTCTGTCAATCCAGCTCCTCCAATCTCCAGCACCATTCAGGGTGGCACTTCCGCCTCACAGCGCCGGGAACCTGGGTTCAATTGTAGTTTTTCTATCATTCTGTACTTAATAGGATTGAGGGTTATAGGTAAGCCTAGTAGGTAGAGATAAGATCGGCGCAACTTGTGGGCCGAAGGGCCTGTTTGTGCTGTAGTTTTTCAATGATTCTAATTCCCGGCTTGATTCACTGTCTGTGTGGAATCTGCATGTTCTCCCAGTATCTGTGTGGGTTTCCTCCGGGTGCTCCAGTTTCCTCCCACAGCCTGAAAGACGTACTGGTTAGGTGCATTAGCCACGTTAAATTCCCCTTCAGTGTACTCGAACAGACGCCAGAGTGTGATGACTAAGGGATTTTCACACTAACTTCATTGCAACATTAATGTAGGCCTACTTGTGACACTAATAAATAAACTTTAAAATTTTGGATAAAAGCAAAGGATCATCTGGATCGAAATGTCAGCTCTTTTCTCTCCTTACAGATGCTGCCAGACCTGCTGAGATTTTCCAGCATTTTCTATTTTGATCATTTTAAAACTTTAATTCTGCACCATCAATGTCCTTGGATATTATCAGTGGCCAGAGAAAAAAACAAACGCATGCATTTATATAGCCACTTTCACAACCTCAATGCTCGAAAACAGCCCTTGGCGTATTTTTCAAATGTGGTCGACCGTCGCAGTGTAGGAAACACGGCAGCCAATCGAAGCATAGCAAGATCCCACAAGCGGCAATGTGGATAATGACCCAGCTAATCTGCTATGGATTGGGGGATGAATGTTGACCAGGTTATTGGACAGAAGATGCTCAAATCAACCTTTTAGATCATAGAACCCTACAGTGCAGAAAGAGGCCCTTCGGCCCATCAAGTCTGCACCGAAAACAAAGCCACCCTGGCCCAACCCCCATATCCCTACATATTATACCCACTAATCCCTCTAACCTACGCATCCCTGGACACTAAGGGGCAATTTCTTAGCATGGCCAATCAACCTAACCCACCTACAAGAAATTCAACCCCCCCCCCCATCCAGGCCAAGGTCTTCTGTTTGATCAGTGCTTTGACCACTGAACACAAAATTCACCTCCGCAATATGAGAGGTCCTGTGGTGCAGTGGGTAGCATCCCTGCCCCAGACCCAGAGGTTCTGGGTTCAAGTTCCACCCCAGTACTTGATGATCAAGGAAGGTGCATTCATAACGCCTTCAGACGGGTTTAAATATCAACCTGTAAAATCTTTCCAATATGCCAGTGGCAGGTCGTAACAGCAGGAGTGACTCCTGATCAGCCATGTTTGACACAGAATGGCACCCCTCAAGCTATAAGCCGCTGGCGACAAGCTCCAAGGAAAGCTTCACCATGGGAACAGATGAAAGTCAGTCTGGTGTGCTATTAAGGGCGGAAGGATGGCCTAGTGACCACTAGGCTATTAATCCAGAAGATCAGTTAATATTCTGGGACCCGGGTTCGAATCCCACCACAGCAGATAGTGAAATTTGAATTCGATAAAAAAACCTAGAATTATGAAACTACTGACAGCCGTGAAACCATTGTCGGAAAATCCCATCTGGTTCACTAATGCCCTTTAAGGAAGGAAATCCACCGTCCTTATCTGATCTGGCCTATACGTGACTCTAGAGCCACAACAATGTGGTTGACTCGCAACTGCCCTTGGGCAACTAAAGATGGGCAATAAACGCCAGGCAGCCAGCAATGCCCATGACACGAATGAATGAAAGGAAACAAAGAAAACCAGTGCACGGTGGCTACACGAACGATGACCTATAAGATGAGCTAAAGCAATTCTGCACACTTAGTCTGGCAGTGCCTCCCAGTCCCATGTGACCCCCACCAGCAAGAAGATCAAATTGAGCAAGCTTTGCCCATTGACCCAAAGACTAAATAGACTGGGTCTGTACTCATTGGAGTTTAGAAGAATGAGAGGGGATGTTATAGAGACGTATAAGATAATGAAAGGGATGGATAGGGTAGAGGTAGAGAGATTCTTCCCACTTAAAAAGGATAGCAGGACTAGAGGGCACAGCCTCAAGATAAGGGGGGGGGGCAGTTTAGAATGGGGTTGAGGAGGAACTTCTTCACTCAGAGGGTGGTGAATCTCTGGAATTCTCTGCCCGTTGGAAGTGGTGGAGGCTGCCTCACTAAATATATTTAAGTCACAGGTAGATAGGTTTTTGATAGACAAGGGAATTAAGGGTTATGGGGAGAAAGCTGGAAAATGGAACTGAGCCACGACAGATCAGCCATGATCTTATTGAATGGCGGGGCAGGCTCGAAGGGCTAGATGGCCTACTCCTGCTCCTATTTCTTATGTTCTTATGGTTGGCAGCCTAAATGGCATCGCAAGAAGGTGGCCACTCACAAATAGGCCCAACTGCTGTTGACGGGTCAGTAGGGGTAGAAATACTTCATCTGGGCCTCTGAAGAAAGACCTCAGGCTCCAACAGCTGCAACAAGTTCCAATTCATTCATGCTTCATTTTATAGTTCAGTCCTTTGATCTGTTAATAGAGCCTTGTAGCCGTGACAACCCTGACACTTTCATCGTCGAAACAAGCCCAATTTCTGTGGTTTCAGCCTTCCATCTTGTAAAAAGATGGTTAGCACCGTGGTCGTCAACTCTGTGTTAATCACCCTCTGATGTGGTTCGGGAGCCCCACTCTGGCAAGGCTGTCTCAGCCACATTCATTACAGGGAAAGACAGTGCGCTGAGATGATTCATGGTTCACTGGCCTCTGTTTTCTCTGAGGCTCCTCTTTCCTGGCCAGTTTGGTGTTTGGATTCTGCTCATGTTTTTTTCTTCGTTTGTGGGACATGGACATCACTGGCTGGCTAGACTTTATTGCCCATCCCTAGCTGCCCAAGGGCAGTTAAGAGTCAACCAACTTGCTGTGGTTTTGGAGTCGCATGTAGCCCAGACGAGGAAAGGACAGCAGATTTCCTTCCCTAAAGGGCATTAGTGAGCCAGGTGGGCTTTTCTGACAATGGTTTCACAGTCATCAGTAGATTCTTAATTCCAGATTTTTTTTATTGAATTCAAATTCCACCACCTGCCATGGTGGGATTCGAACCCAGTCCCCAGATCATTCGTTTCTGGGTTAATAATACCACTAGGCCATCGCTTCTTCCAATGTCCTACCAGTCAGTCTCCAGCCATCATGGTGTTAGGGATCAATTCTCATTGGGCATTGTTGGCTATTTTCATTTCTCTCTTTGAGATAGTCTTGTAGTGGAGGAAAGGACACCCAGGAGGTTGTAACCCAGTGGCCAGAACACCATTCATAGGGAGAAGGATTTCCTGCTCTTTCCGCCAGCATGATCTTCCAGTCCCGCTGCAGGCAACCTCTCATGTTTGGTTTCATAGCGGCAGGACAGGCAAGCCATGCAAAACACCATAGACATGGGCGGGACTGGAAGATCCAGCCAGCGACCAATGGCGAACTGCCTCCGCTGTCAAAAAACATGCCACATATGGGAAGGGCGGAAAATTCCGGCCAAGGTCTTTGGATATACATCCATCCTCCATCAAATGAACACGGCAGCAACAGCACATACATTGCTGGCTTAGCAGTGAGTGCATAAAAAATGTAGCACGTTCCAGGACTTCTGAGTTGTGACTGTGACATGCCAAGAGATACCCAGGATGCATCTAAGACAGTGAAGGTGAAAACTGTTAAACCTTTACTCCTGCCTGGGATATGTTGCCCAGGTCTCAGCACAGTAGAGAGGTGGGGTGAGAGTGCAGGCTTGGTAGGCTCACAGTTTGGGGTTCTCAGTCAGGCTGCTGTTTTTCCACTCTCTCTTACTCAGCTTGGATACAATAGCACCAGCTCTACTGATGTGCGTGTTGATTCCAACATCAGGTGACAGATTGTTGGTGATAATGGAGTCAGGATGTGTGAAACTTCAAACAAGATCCATTCTGGTGCTGAATGATGGGTATGGCAACATCCTGGACATGATATTTGTCTTCAGATGAGAATTCGAAATATTTCAATATTACAGAGGCCTGTCATTGTAAAGTGTGTAAGACACAGGAGCAGAATTAGATTGCTCAGCCCATAGGTTCTGCTCTGCCATTCTATCATGGCTGATATTTTTCTCATCCTCATTCTCCTGTCTTTTCCTCACAACTCCTGATCCCCTTATTAATCAAGAACCTATCTATATCTGTCTTAAATACACTCAATGACCTGGCAAAGTTTTCCACAGATTCACTACTCTCTGGCTGAAGAAATTCCTCCTCATCTCTGTTTTAAAGGATCATCCCTTTAGCCTGAGGTTGTGCCCTCTGGTTCTAGTTTTTCCTACTAGTGGAAACATCCCCTCCATGTTCACTCTATCCAGGCCTCACAGTATCCTATAAGTTTCAATAAGATCCTCCCTCATCCTTCAAAACTCCAACAAGTACAGACCCAGAGTCCTCAACCATTCCTCATACAACAAGCTCTTCATTCCAGGGATCATTCTTGACAACTTCCTCTGGACCCTTTCCAAGGCCAGCACATCCTTCCTTAGATATGAGGCCCAAAACTGCTCACAATACTTCAAATGGGGTCTGACCAGAGCCTGATACAGCCTCAGGAGTACATCCCTGCTCTTGTATCCAGCCCTCTCGACATGAATGCTAACATTGAATTTGCCTTTCTAACTGCCAACTGAACTTGCACGTTAATCTTAAGAACAATGACTCCCAAGTCACTTTGTGTTTCTGATTTCCTAAGCATTTTCCCATTTAGAAGCGATCCATGTGTCAAAGCCTAGGAAAGAGAACAAAGTTTGATAAAGCAGTTTTTGACAAGTCGTACCGTACTAGTACGACTGTATAACCACTGAGCTTTCTACACAGTTATGGAATCTGTGATAACAGGGTAAAAAGCTTCCGAGAGCAGCACAAAACATTTGTTGTGACATTTGTCAGAAGGTAGCAATATGACTTTGGTATTTCTGTTCTCCCTTTTATGTTCTGGAGAAAATGTTTAAAGTTATTTATGAGTGTCACAAGCAAGCTTTCATTAACACTGCAATGAAGTTACTGCCCAACTTCCAAATTTCACTCACATTGGATTAATCTGTTTTTCTCTCATTTTCTATGCCTGCATCTCTGAAGGACAGTAGCAAATCTTAGGTTGTGTTGCATTGCAGTGTGCTATGGAGTTTTGCATTGCATAGTGTTTACAGTGCTCTAACCATGTGCTGTTTGGTGTACTGTTTAAAGTTTTAAAGTTTATTTGTTATTATCATGAGTAGGCTCACATTAATACTATGATGAAATTACTGTGAAAATCCCCTAGCTGCCACACTCTGGCGCCTGTTCGGGTACACTGAGGGAGAATTTAGCACGGACAATACACCTAATTAGCACGTTTTTGGACTGTAGGAGGAAACTGGAGCACCCGGAGGAAATTTATGCAGACAAAAGGAGAACGTGCAGACTCCGCATAGAAAGTGTCCCAAGTTGGGAATCGAACCCGGGATCCCTGGCACTGTGAGGCAGCAGTGCTAACCACTGTGGCGCCGTGCCACCCCTGCTAATGCCACCGTGTTGGTAGGTATATTGGAATTCTACTATTAGAATTGCCGACCTCTAATTTTTCCTCAAATTATAAAGCATTTCTATGTTGTACGATTGGAAAGAGTACGCTCCGGTGAAAAGATGTTTTCAAAAAGCTCAGGCAGCTCATTAGAAATGGGAGCCTCGTTCACCCAAATTTCCCCAGGTCATCAATAAAACAAGCTGCAGGTGCGAGCATGAATATCTCACTCAGGCAAGTCAGCTGGAGCTGTCTGATCAGAGGCAAGCTCTGTGCCTTTCAGAAGATATCATTAACATATCTTACCTCAGTCAAACAATCTTATATCAGTGCCCTCATGTGAAGAAGTTTTAACCCATTATCTGAACAAACGATCATATCCAGTCACTGATATATTAGCACACTGAGGAAGAAAGAAGGACTTCACAGAATCCCTACAGTGCAGAAGGAGGCCAGTCAGCCCATCAAATCTGCACTGACTCTCTGATAGAGTATCTTACCCAGGCCCTCTCCCCAGCCCTATCCCCGTAACCCCACACATTTTCCTTGGCTAATCCATCTAACCTATGCATCTTGGGACACTAATTTAGTATGGTCAATCCACCTAACCTGAACATCTTTATACTCTAAGGGCATGGCCAATCTACCTAACCTGTACATTGCTGGACACTATAGAGGCAATTTAGCATGGCCAATCCACCTAACCTGTACATTTCTGGACACTATAGAGGCAATTTAGCATGGCCAATTTACCAAACCTGTACATTTCTGGACACTATAGAGGCAATTTAGCATGGCCAATCTACCTAACCTGTACATTTCTGGACACTATAGAGGCAATTTAGCATGGCCAATCTACCTAACCTGCACAACTTTGGACTGTGGGAGCATCCAGAGGAAACCTACGCAGACAAGGGGGGAACTTACAAACTCCACACCAACAGTGAGCCAAGCCACTGTGGCCACTGTACCACCATGCCAAATTGTGTTAATCTAGAACCTTTCATGACCACTGGAGTCTCAAACCATTCTGCAGCCAATGAAGTACTGCTGAAGTGAAGTTACTGTTACCATGTAGAAAATATACAGTTGATGTATACACAGCAAACTCCCACAAACAGCTAGCTGATAATGGTTAGCTTTTTTTTTGTGAGGGATATAAATTCGGGACACTAGGCCAAGCTACCCTATACTTCAGAATACTGCCAGAAGATCTTAGGTTAGAATTACAGATCCCGACAGCAGGATTTTCCAGTTCTACTGAAATCTGTTGACTTTTGAAGAACTCACCATATTTTCCAGCCCCTGCCCTGCCTCCGCTGCGATGGGGCTAGAAGATTCCATCCTGAGAGGCAGACGGTCCTAACGCCACATCTGAAGGGAGGCACCTCTGACCACGCAGCACTCCCTCAGTACCGCACTGAAATATAAACCTTGATCTTTGTACTCAAATCCTGAGGTGGAATTTATCGCTCTCTCCCATGGCAAATTTGGTGGTGGGTAGGCATCAAGCAGGCAGGAGGGTCACGGGTGGGGAATCCCACTGCCTTCCCGCATCCACCCTGATCAAGTCCCGGGCCACAGACAGACTTTCCACCCCTCCATTAAATCTGGGTTTTAAGTGGACCTCATCCCACTGCCGCTGGTATTCACCCAATGGCAGCTTTGCGACTGGCCATGTGGGAATCCTGAAAAGTTGTCTGTGGGTTTCCAGAGGAAGGTCCCTCTTTCAAAGATATGCCGCGAGCCACCATCATCACCCAACTCTCATCATTGTTGCCGACTCCCCTCACCAAATACGACCTCAAATCCACAACCACTCTTTCACCATTACTCATCTTTGACCGGGGTCCATCAGTGTTCCTGGGCCTCAGGTGGGTGTAGTACTGGTAGCAGCCACTGCCTCCCAGTGGTGCTGCCCAGCAGTGAAGAGCTGCTGGGGTGAGCCATGGCTAATGATCTAACCTGGAATACTGGGTCATATCTGAAGGTGCACCAAGCAGCAGCTTGTAGAATTCCTGACCTTCATGATCAGGGAAATATTCCTGAGCTAATACCTCATCTATAATTTTAGAAAATACCATCCTGGCTAATTGATAAAATTATTTTTAAAAAGTTTTCAAAAGCTTTAAAATGACTGAAGCCATGATTGACTAAGACTCAAACAAAAGTAACTTCCTGGCATTCAGAACAACAGCAACCTTGTTATCGCCAAAGATGGGCAGGACCAGAAGATCCTGGGGCCAGAGAATTCCAGCTGCTGTATCTTAACTCAAGAACAGCTTCTTCCCTGCTGCCATCAGACTTTTGAAGGGGCCTACCTCGCACTAAGATGACCTTTCTCTATACCCTAGGTATGACTATAACACTACATTCTGCACTTTCTCCTTTCTTTCTCTACGAACACAATGTTTTGTCTGTATAGCGCGCAAGAAACAATACTTTTCAATGTATACTAATACATGTGACAATAATAAATCAAATCAGATTTAACCCATCTGGTTCACTAATGTCGCTTTAGGGAAGGAAATCTGCCATCCTTACTTGGTCTGGCCTACATGTGAGTCCAGAGCCACAGCAATGTGGTTGATTCTCAACTGCCATCAGGCAACTAGGGATGGGCAATAAATGCTGACCACCCAGCGATGCCATATCCCATGAATGAATAAAAAAAATTGACTCCTTTTTAAACACAGCCTTTGGTATCTGAGGGAAAGGGAACTTTGTTAGATTAAACCTTTGTTGCTACAACAAAGAGCAGGTCATCTCTCCTCACCCATGTTTTCAATAATCTGGGAGTATCCCAACCAACGGTGACAAATAAAGGGATCCCACTCGGATTAACAATTCTTGGAGAACTTTGCCTGAGGCTGTTAAACAAGTTAAAGTTTATTTATTAGTCACAAGTAGGCTTACATTTACACTGCATTGAAGTTACTGTGAAAACCCCCTAGTCGCCACACTCCAGCGCCTGTTCAGGTACACTGAGGGAGAATTTAGCATGGTTAGTGCACCTAACTGCACATTTTTGGACTGTGGGAGGAAACCAGAGCATCCAAAGGAAACCCACGCAGGCACAGGGGGAACGTGCAGGCTCCACACAGTGACCCAAACCGGGCATTGAATCAGGGTCCCTGGCACTGTGAGGCAGCAATGCTAACCACTGTGCCACCGTGCCACCTCAAACAATCGGGAAGAGTGGGCAGGATTCTATTGTGGAACACAACAAGAGGCTTGGTCGGGAACGAGTCAATTGGCTTAGGTCTCAAAGCAGCCCTGGAGCAGCAGAACTCCTGTCAGGATGAGGAGGAAGTGGAGCAGAGAATATCCCAGGAGTTCTGGAAGCATAAGGGCCGGACACTGGGACTTGCTATCCACAGTGTGTCAACCGAAATCAGTGGAGTTATTCAATCTCACTGAGAAGTAATATCCAAATAAGCAACAGCTCACTGAAGAAATCATTGATGAATTATGACAACCCCCCCATTTAAACCTGAAACCTCAGAATAACAGCAGGGCCTATGCTGTCAGTAGAGGTTAAAGTGAAGACAGTACCCTCAACTGTTATTGTCGTGTATTTTTTCCATGCGGGACGGCTAGCATGGATCAGGCTGTCATCAATCCACTGCGGGACAAGCAAGGGGTTATATTTTAGCATTGAGGACAGGAAGGTGTCACTGCGACTGTCCCTGATCCTGAACCTGCCCCTCCCGGGGTAGGAGTGGGGGTGATTGGGGGTGGTGGAGGAAACAATCATCCATTGGGATTTTAACCAAGGCACCCCCTTAATTGACATGAAGGCAATAAAGACAAGTTCTCCACCCAATGGAGAACCACACCACTACAAATGGCCTGCTCCTGTTTCAATGTTCCTGAACCACACATACATTTTTTTATTCATTTGTGGTACAGGGTTATCACTGGCTAGGCCAGTATTTATTGCCCATCCCTAGTTGCCCTTGAGAAGGTGGTGGTGAGCTGCCTTCTTGAATCGCTGCAGTCCATGTGCTGTGGGTTGACCCACAATGCCGTTAGGAAGGGAATTCCAGGATTTTGACTCAGCGACTCTGAAGGAATGGCGATCTATTTCCAAGTCAGGATGGTGAGTGTCTTGGAGGGGAACTTGCAGGTGGTGGTGTTGCCTTGTATCTGCTGCCCTTCTCCAAGATGGAAGTGGTCGTGGGTTTGGAAGGTGACGTCTAAGGATCTTTGGTGAATTGCTGCAGTGCATCTTGTAGCTAGAACACAGTAGATTACTGCCATAGGAATTGCCAATCCATTGCACTGTTCAAATGATACATTTGCATGATGTTAATGGGCTATAGTGTTGAAAATAGACATTCAATGCATTCTTTGAAACAAGAGAAAAATGTGAGTGCCAGATAATGTGGAAAATCAGGCTCATTTTATTGCTGGAGCAGCATTCCACTTGCGATAATTAGACATATTGGTCTATTAAAATTGAAATGATGTAGAATCATGGAACCCCTACAGTGCAGAAAGAGGCTATTTGGCCCATCGAGTCTGTATCAAGTCTCACAGTCACTCCCAGGCTCTATTCCCAAAACCCCACTTATTTACCCTGCTAACCCCCTGACACTAAGGGGCAACTTAGCATGGCCAATCAACCTAACCCGCACATCTTTGGAGAGTGGGAGGAAACCCACACAGACACGGGGAGAACATGCAAATCCACACAGATAGTGACCCAAGGCTGGGAATCAAACCTAGGTCCCTGGCGCTGTGAGGCAGCAGTGCTAACCAACTATGCCACCGTGCCGCCCCACAACATATATTTGTGTTGTGTTTGAAATATTGGCACAGTGGCATGGATAAATTATTTGGAATCATCGAAAGTGGCATGATCCAAAACCTACAGTATGACTTTATAAATAAGTCTGACAACACAGCACTGCAAAGGTGGGAGCCATATATCTTAAAATGTAGAATCAATAGTGTTCTTTGTGTTCAGATCAGATTACAAAGCTTCTGATAAACCATGCAGAGCGAGATTGTAGAGATGATCCCTATCTGTCCATCAGGGAAGAGTTCAGCAGCTGCTGTTCCCTCTGTGATGCTGCTCCAGATCTTCCTGCCCTGGAGATATCGGGAACGTTCCACCTTGCATTTCAGTATGCTGCATGCCGAGCTCTCTGTGAACTGCCCCACTCCCTACTTTCCCGCATTCTAACTGTTGACTCAAACGGAAATAAAAATTGAATGCAATGCGAGGCTGTGTGCCAATCCGCTATCACCCCATCTCACATTATCACACAAAGTCAACATCAAGCCCCTTTAACCTAGACCAGGTTGCCTGCACTCCTCTGCAGCTGAACCTCCCTTTTGGTACAGTGGTTAACACTGCTAACTCGCAGCGCCAGGGACCCAGGTTCAGTTCCAGCCTTGGGTACGTGTGTTTGTGTGTGGAGTTTGCACGTTCTCCCGGGGTAGGATTTTCCCATCCCACCTGACACAGGAATCATAGCAGGTGGGGCAAGGGCCATGCAAATATCCATTGACCTCAGGAGGGATTTTCCAATCTAGGAGCAAGCGCAATTAGAAAATTACCACCTCCCTCCTCTCCATAGCCCCGTATCTGAGTGGATTTCCTCCAGGTGCTCCAATTTCATCCCAGAGTCCAAAGATGAGCAAGTTGGATGAATTGGGCATGGTAATCTCAGAATGATCATAGAATCATACTATGTCGATAGAACACAAGGAGGCCATTCATCCCATCGAGTCTGTACTGACCACAATCCCACCCAAGCCCTATCCCCATAACCCCATGTTTACCCTGCTAATCCTCTTGACATTAGGGTCTATTTAGTATGGCCAATCAACCTGACCGCACATCTTTGGACAGTGGGAGGAAACCGGAGCACCCAGAGGAATCCCACAGAGACACAGGGAGAAAGTGCAAACTCCACACAGAGTGTGACCCAACGTTGTAATTGAACCAAGGTCCATGACGATGTGAGGCAGCTGGTGCTAAACATTGTGCCACTGTGCCACCCTACTTGGGACAGGCAGGGGTAAATTGCCCCTTAGTGTCCCAAGATGTGCAGGTTAGATGGATTAGCCATGTGAAATGTGTGGGACTACCGGGATAGGGTGGGAGAAAGGGTCTGGGGTAAGATACTCTGTCAGAGAGAGTTGGTGTGGACTCAACGGGCCAAGTGGCCTCCTTCTGCACTGTACGAATTTGATGGCGTCCATCTTATTATTCCAATTATTCCATAAGCTGACTGATGAAAAAATATTTGTGTAGAAATTTATGGAAAACTACATCACATTCACACAAAGCACACATTTACCTGATTCATTTGCACACAATAGTATGGATGGGTTGGCCTGGTGATATCAGCATTAGCCTATTAACCCAGACATTCAACTAATGTCCTGGGGACCTGGGTTCGAATCCCGCCATGGTAGATGGTGGAATTTGAATTCAATAAAAAATTAAGAATTAAGAATCTACTGATGACCATGAAACTATTGTCAGGAAAACCCATCTGGTTCACTAATGTCCTTTCGGGAAGGAAATCTCCATCCTTACTCGGTCTGACCTACATGTGACTCCAGAGCCACAGCAATGTGACTGACTTCCAACTGCCCTCTGGCAACTAGGGATGGGCAATAAATGCTGGCCAGCCAGCGATGCCCATGTCCCACAAATGAACAAAAAAAGCAGTGTTCATTTCAGATGAGGCAGCATTGCTGAGTGATATACATACCTACAAACACTGCGATATAGTCCAGATATTATTGTTCTGCTCCAGTTCTCACTGCGTTGTCAATTGGACTGTCAGCTTGTTTGCTGCTAAACCACAATATAATTTCTGCCCACTATCAACAACCTATCCTGGTCCCCCCATGCTGATACTATAGTTGAGAAAGCTCACCAACGCTTCTACTTTTTCAGAAGACTAAGGAAATTTGGTATGTCAGCTACAACTCTCACCAACTTTTACAGATGTACCATAGAAAGCATTCTTTCTGATTGTATCACAGCTTGGTATGGCTCCTGCTCTGCCCAAGACCGCAGGGAACTACAAAAGGTCGTGAATGTAGTTCAGTCCATCACGCAAACCAGCCTCCCATCCATTGACTCTGTCTACACTTCCTGCTGCCCTGGCAAAGAGCCAGCGTAATTAAGGATCCCGCGCACCCCAGACATTCTGTCTTCCACCTTCTTCCGTCAGGAAAAAGGTACAAAAGCCTGAGGTCACGTACCAACCGACTCAAGAACAGCTTCTTCCCTGCTGCCGTCAGGCTTTTGAATGGACCTACCTCGCACTAAGTTGATCTTTCTCTACACCCTAGCTATGACAGTAACACTACATTCTGCACTCTCTGCTTTCCTTCTCTATGAACAGTATGCTTTGTTTGTCGAGCACGCAAGAAACAATACTTTTCACTGTATGTTAACACATGCGTCAATAATAAATCAAATCAAATCAAAATCAAATCACTTTAGCAGCAGTTTCTGCTCCCTGGGGCCCTCTAAAGCTGAGATCTCCATAGCAAGTGGCCAGTCTCCGTGCTTTCCTGGAGACAATCATTTCCATTGGAAACAAGAACGGGAATTAATTTCAGCTGCAATCCCAGCCAGAAAAGATAGAGGAACTGTTTACTGTCTTTCCGAGGTCTGGTTTCAATCTATCCGAGCCCCAGGAGGCAAGCGTTTTAAGGAAGAATATAGCTGCAATTTCAATAAAAGACAATGCTGTCTGCAGTGAGGGAGGCCGTAAAAACAAAACCAGACACCAAGGATAATGATCGGAGGAGAATCCTTTCCTTAAGAGACAGGGAGCACTGGAACCATGATAATTTGAAATAGGTGTCTGAAATATAATGCCCTTAAATGAGTTAAGGAACAGTTAAAAAAAACAGAATCCTTCTGAAAAATGTGAGAGATTTTGTTTTGCAAAGTTTATTTATTTGTGTCACAAGTAGGCTCACGTTAACACTGCAATGAAGTTACTGTGAAAATCCCCTAGTCGCCACACGCCGGCGCCTGTTCAGGTACACTGAGGGAGAATTTAGCATGGCCAATGCACCCGACCAGCACATCTTTCAGACTGTGGGAGGAAACCGGAGCACCCGGAGGAAATCCACGCGGACACGGGGAGAATGGGCACAGACAGCCACCCAAGCTGGGAATTGAACCCAGGTCCCTGGTGCTGTGAGGTAGCCGTGTGAACCACTGTGCCACCATTCCACCATTTGATTTGAGGACCTTTAGAGTTTTATTAAATTTATATCCTCAGAGTATGGGTGCAGTACAATAACGAATATTCTGCTTTCCCAATAAAAGATTAATTGTTTGTATCCATATCTTACTTTAAAAATCTTATAACTGCACATGTCTCCAGTCCTGCTTGTGTCTGTTTTTCTCCAATCCTGCACACTTAGACCCCACTGAAATGGTTTCACAGGATATGGGCATCACTGGTTCAGGCCAGCATTTATTGCCCATCCCTAATTGTCCTTGCAAAAGTGGTGGTGAGCTGTTGTTTTTGTATTTGAAATTTCCATATGGTTAGCGAGCCTGGGAGGGTCACTACTGTTTCCCGGTCCACCAACTCCCCACCCACCCCCAACCGGGTCCATCAACAGGGTCCAGATATGATTGCCCCACTAGTGAGGACAGAAGCCATTGAGGCTCCCCCTGGGAGGTTGAGGGCACGGGGGTTCCCCATGGGCAGTGCCAACCTGGTAGAGCTGGCCTGGCACCCTGGCACAGCCCACCAGGCACCCTGGCACTGCCCACTAGGAACCAGGCAATGCCAAATGCAGGACTAGAGTGCCTGGAACCTATTGGGGGCAGGGCAGATGTGGTGGGGGGGGAGCGGGTGGATGACCCACTGTGGACTCTGAGGGGATCGATGGTTGAGGGAAGGAGGAGGACAATTGGGGCTGCACTTGGGAGCAGGGCAGAAGTGCGATCGGGACTGCACGTGGGGAGGGAGGGTATCAGAGCTGGCCACGTTTTTACCTCACCACAGTTAGCTTCCAACCTGTGTACCCTTCGTGTGTCCTGCTTACAGAATTTCCGAGCGTGCAATCTACTCTTTGGCAAGAACTGACAGGGACAGATTTATGTCTCTTCAAGGATTTCAAAGACCCTTTCCTTTTTCCGAAGATATTTCAAGAGAAAATGGAAAAGTGAATTGTGAAAGTGCTTATTTCACATATGTGTTGAATTTACACAAATATACGAACAATTGTCCTCTTTTTGTTAAGAATTCTTCACAGATAAACATACGTGAAAAGTAACATCTGTTATCCAAATATCGGCACACTCTTGGGGGCTTCCTGCAAACATTTATTGCCTCTGAGGATCTCCCCATCATAAACTCAATTATCCACAGGTAGCCAGTATGAACATTGCAGAGTGTTTTTTATTATTATTAGGCTCTAACTTGTATCTCTGCAACAATTAGCGCGCTATAGGCATAAAGTGGTAATGACTCACCAACTGTAGATATCCCGTCCCCTCGGAGGCCCCCTGAGGTGTCTTCTGAGGCATTGAGTGTCAACATGTCTGAGTTTTAAATGCTTGTTTCAATGCCAAGGGTGGCACGGTGTCACAAAAGATGGCACAAAGGGCAGTACAGTGGCACTTTAGTTAGCGCTGCACCCCCAAAGATCCAGGCACCCAGGTTTGATTTCCAGCCTGGGTCACTGTTCTCCCTATGCCTGCATCAGTTTCCTCTGGGTGCTCCGGTTTCCTCCCACAGTTCAAAGATGTGAGGGTTAGGTGCATTGACCATGCTAAAGATTATTAGGAGCATGGACAGAGTGGATAGTCAGAAGCTTTTTTCCCAGGGTGGAAGAGTCAATTACTAGGGGGAACAGGTCTAAGGTGCGAGGGACAAGGTTTAAAAGAGATGTACAAGGTAAGTTTTTCACAGAAGGTGGTGGGTGCCTGGAACCCGCTGCCAGAGAAGATGATGGAAGCAGATACGATAGTGATTTTTAAGTACATGAATAGGATGGGAATAGAGGGATATCGTCCGCGGAAGGGTAGGGGGTTTTTAGTTCAGACAGGTAGCAAGATCAGTGCAGGCTTGGAAGGATGAAGGGCCTAATCCTGTGCTGTAATTTTCTTTGTTCTTTGTTCTTTGGCCCTTAGTATCCTAAGATGTGTAGGTTTTGGGGAATTAGTGGGTTAAATATATGGGATTACGGGGATAGGGCTTGGGTAAGATGCTCTATCAGAGAGTCGGTACAGACATGATGGACCAAATGGCCTCCTGCTGCACTGTGGAGACTCTATGGTTTCTGGACTAGTTTTGGTAATCACAGATGCAGCACAGGAAGATTCCGAGTAAGGCAAAAAAATTGGAAGGAGTTTGATTGCCACTTTTCCCACAATGGGAATGAGATTAGATTGACGAGAGGTTTGGGTACTCCAAGAGTTCTTGGGACTGCTTCCTGGTCCTGGAAAGCATTATTTCCCCGGAATCACATGCCATTTACAGATGAGGGCAGTGGGGTGACAGCTACCATAAACTCAGAGGATACAGACAAAGCTCTTACGATGACAGCCCAACTGGGTTTGAATATAGGATAAACAATGGCAAATGAAATTTAATACAGGCAAACTCCTATTAGCAATAAAAATAATAAGGCCCTTGAAGAGATACATCTTGCCGAATGAACATTGAAGGAGATCTGCCGAGTTTATTGGCCATTTGTTTGCCAGGCCCAAACAGAAACAGCAGCGCAGTAGAGGGCAAATAGACAGTTGGGTAAGAGGAGCCATATTAGTGAACTCAATTCCCCAGAGAACATGCTGAAGCAGTATAGCACCTTGGCCAGGCTACACCAGGTGGACTGCTCATAGTTTCCGTTGCTGCAACATTATCGACCAAGCCTGACTTAGAACATAGAACATAGAACAGTACAGCGCAGAACAGGCCCTTCGGCCCACGATGTTGCGCCGACCAGTTAAAAAGCAATGACCCTCTAACCTAAACCAAACCCTTTCCATCCATAAACCTATCCACGGATCTCCTAAACGCCCCCAAACTAGGCACATTTACAACTGCAGCAGGCAGGGCATTCCAATCCCTCACCACCCTCTGGGTAAAGAACCTACCTCTGACATCCGTCCTATAACTACCACCCCTTAATTTAAAGCTATGCCCCCTCGTGCTAGCTTTCTCCATCTGAGGAAAAAGGCTATCACTGTCCACCCTATCTAAACCTCTAATCATCTTAAATGTTCCAATAAGGTCCCCTCTTAGCCGCCTTCTTTCTAACGAAAACAACCTCAAATCCCTCAGTCTCTCCTCATAGGACCTCCCCTCCATGCCAGGCAACATCCTGGTAAACCTCCTCTGCACCCTCTCCAAAGCCTCCACATCCTTCCTGTAATGTGGGGACCAGAACTGCACACAATACTCCAAGTGCGGCCGCACCAGAGTCTTGTACAGTTGCAACATGATGCTGCGGCTCCTAAATTCAATCCCCCTACCAATAAACGCCAAGACACCGTATGCCTTCCTAACAACCCTATCTACTTGATTCCCAACTTTCAGGGATCTATGTACGCATACACCTAGATCCCTCTGTTCATCCACACTATTCAGAGTCCTACCGTTAGCCCTGTACTCTACACATCTGTTATTCCTGCCGAAGTGAATTACCTCACACTTTTCCACATTAAACTCCATCCGCCACCTCTCGGCCCAGCTCTGCAACTTATCCAAGTCCCCCTGTAAACTAAGACACCCTTCCTCACTATCTACCACACCTCCGACTTTGGTGTCATCAGCACTTGAGAGGCAGCACTGAGGAGAGTAACAATGATTACAAACCACTTCTCCCAAAGAGTTGTGAATCTGTGGAATTCGCTACCCCAAAGTGCAGAGGACGCTGGGATGGTGAGTAAATTTAAGGAGGAGTTAAATAAGATTTTTAATTGGTGAAAGGTTGAAGGGTTATGGGGAGAAGGCAGGAAAATAGGAATGAGGAGCATATCAGCCGAGTGGCACAGCAGACTCGATGGGCTGAATTCTGCTCCTATATCTCATGAAGTTTTAAACTTTCGAACAAGACCGATCGCCAGTGTCAGTGGGAACTACTATAACGAACTGAGAATTCTTCACCATCAAAAGGCACGGTGGCACAGTGGTTAGAACAGCTGTCTCACTGTGCCAGGGGCCTGGGTTCAGTTCCAATCTCGAGTCACTGTCTGTGTGGACTTTCTCCCCCTGTCTGCGTGGGTTTTCTCCGGGTGCTCCAGTTTCCTCCCACACTCCAAAGATGTGAGGGTTGTGTGGATTGGCCATATTAAATTGACCACAGTGTCAGGGGGCTTAGCAGGGTAAATACGCGGGGTTACATGTATAGGGCCTAGGTGGGATTGTGGTCGGACAGACTTGATGGGCCAAATGACCTCCTTCTGTATTGTATATATTCTATGAAAAAGTGGCAGCACAGAGTCAGGACCCATACCGAGAGAGAAAAGATGATTCCTAATAGGATGGAGGCAGTAAACTTGGATCAGTGCTTTCAAGGCAAAAAGGCAAGTGACTCAAAGTTATTGAAGCAAAGTTGCAGCAGATGGACTGGATGATCTCCACTGGAATACATTATCAGAAACAGTCATTTGATTCACTCCATGTGATATCAAGAAATGTCTGAAGGCATTGGATACTGCGCTAAGTCCAGCCACAGTACCGAAAACTTGTGCTCCAGAATTTGTCACACCCTTAGCCAAGCTATCAACATCCTGGGGATTACTATTGATCAGAAAGTGAACTGGACTAACCATATAAATACTGTAACGAAAGGAACATTTCAAAGGCTGGGAATTCTGTGGCGAATAACTCACTTCCTGACTCCTCAAAGTCTGTCCAAGGGGCACATGTTAGGCCCACTTGATTGGCACCCCACTCACCATCTTAAACATCCACTGCCCCCACCTCTGGTGCACAATGGCAGCAGTGTGTACCATCCACGAGATGCATGGCAGAGACTTACCTGTCCTGCAAGGGCAACTAGGGATGGGCAATAAATGTTGGCCAGCCAGCGATGCCCACGCCTCACAAATAAAAAGAAGCGATCATATAAGAAACAATAGGCATTGTAAGAAATTATTTCTTTTATTCATTTGTGGGACATGGGGCGTTGCTGGCTGGCCAGCATTTATTGCCCATCCCTAGTTGCCCTTCAAACGAAAGGCTTGCTGGGCCATTTCAGAGGGCTGTTGAGATTCAACCATATTGCGTGGCTCTGGAGTCACATGTAGGCCAGACCAGGTAAGGACATCAGATTTCCTTCCCTAAAGAATATTAGTGGACCAGTTGCATTTTTCCCTGACAATTGACAATGGTTTCATGGTCATAGCAAATACTTAATACCAGATATTTTTTATTCAATTCAGAGTCCACCGGCTGCTGTGGTGGGATTTGAACCCAAGTCCCCAGAACATTAGCCGAGTTTCTGGATTAATAGGTCTAGTGATAATACCACAAGGCCACCGCCTCCCCCAATTGTAATTCTATTATGGCAGAATAAAAATCAAAGTCTATTTGAACCTATCTTGGCATCTTCTGATCAGGTAGTGTGCTGATTAACACATCCTCAGAGGAATCATCAAGATTTTAGGGCAATAGGGAATAAGGAATGAGGTAATGAAGGAAAGGGCACTGGAACCACAAGGGGCTAAGCTGTTTCAGCAAATTAGCCTGACATAATTCAGTTCCCAAATGCCTGATAACAGACTCCAAGAAACACTTTCATGGCTCCTCAAAGGAAAGAAAGGTCCAAACTGAATTGAAGGCTCATCTTTAAAGATAAAGCCAACATGTATTGCAAGTTGGAAGATTTATAAAACCTACTTCCCCATTTCTTATGCATGACCCTCATACTGTGATGATAACAAAGTTAAGCCTTTAATTCCATAGATACTAGTGAGTCAATGGCATACATAAAAAGTGGCAGGGTGACACAGTGGTTAGCACAGCTGCCTCGCTGCCGCTGGGTTTAATTCTGGCCTTGGGTCACTGTCTGTGTGGAATTAGTACCTTTTCCCCGTGTTTGCGAGGATTTCCTCCGGATGCTCTGATTTCCTCCCACAATCCAAAGATGTGCAGGTTTGGTTGATTGACCATGGTTCATAAGTTCATAAGATATAGGAACAGAATTAGGCCATTCGACCCATCAAGTCTGTTCTACCATGGTAAATTGCCCCTTAATGTCAGGGAGATTAGGGAGGTAAATACATGGGGTTACAGGGATAGGGCCTGGTGGAATTGGTGTCAGTGCAGGCTCAATGGGCCAAATGGCCTCCTTCTGCACTGTCGGGATTCTATGACAGTGATTTAAATAGCGTTTCCATGTCTCCATGTCTTCATCCTCTACCACTACATGCAAAGAGTTTTGTATTCCCCACCAATAGGTTTGTAGGTGGCAAGTGAGTGTAAAATGTCTTGGGAGCTCTTTCCTGCTGCCGCCCCTCTGCAATTTTATGTTTGGACAGGCTAGGCCCTTGCCCTCAGTTGAGCCTCTTGAGTGGCCAATTATTGACTACATAAGGACCGTTCCCCAACCAGCCTCCATTTTCTGGCTGGCAGGAAGAGTTCAGGAGAATCAGGTGTTATAAGTTTAAGGAGAGCAGTCTCATTCAGTGTGTATAGAGTGAGAAGCCTTTTTTGAACTAATCTTTAAGATGTTTGTCTCCAGGTTCAGAATACCTCACGGCAAAGTCACAAGCCAGGCAGGGGGAGGCAATGGTCTAGTGGTATTATCGCTAGGCTATTAATCCAGAAACTTAGCTCACGTTCTGGGGACCTGCGTTCGAATCCCGTCCACAGCAGGTGGTAAAGTTTGAATTCAATAAAAAAAAAATCTGGAATTAAGAATATATTGATGATTGTGAAACCATTGTTGGAAAAACCTATATGCATCACTAATATTCTTTAGGGAAGGAAATCTGCCGTCCTTACCCAAACTGATCTACATGTGACTCCAGAGCCACACTAATGTGGTTGACTCTCAACTGCTCTTCGGCAACTAGAGATGGGCAATAAATATTGTGCCAGCTGGTGATGCCCATGTCCCATGAATTAATAAAAGTCAACAAAATCCAAACACATTTGGGTCCCTTTGCATATATTAAAAAAAAGATAAAAGCAACCCTTTCCTCATAGTAAAATAATACAAACCCCTCACATATGCATGCACAGTACAGATATAGAAGTTTCAAAATAATTAATAAAATGCATGTAACTACTTCAATTTCAAACAGAAAGCTCGTTGAATTACATTTTAAATTGAAACTCTAATTTAAAATGTATTTGCAGTTTGCACTTTTCATTTCTTTTCAAGTGGCTTCCATTGCACTTTTATGTTCGCTTATGCTGAAAGCTGATTCTTGAAGCTACTTTACAGAGATTGTGGCAGTTCGGAGCATATTTCGCACTGGTCGGATATAGTAGAACCATAAAAGTGCCACAATTTATTTTAAGTTATTGCTTGCTGAGTACACATTTTGTCGGGAAATGCTCCCTTATGCAGCAATGGTTACAATCTGGAGATCACCACCTGACAGGCTGATGGAAGCAGATTCAATCGCAGCGTTCAAAGGGGAATTGGATAAGTGGTTTAAAGGAACAAAAATTGCCCGTATGAATCACAGAATCATACAGTGCAGAAGAGGCCCACCTGGAGGAAACCCACACAGACATGGGGAGAAAGTGCAAACTCCACACAGACAGTGACCCGAGGCTGGAATCAAACCTGGGTCCCTGGCGCTTGTGAGGCAGCAGTGCTAACCACTGTGCCACCGTGCCGCCCCATTACTATTGCTATACTCTGTCGCTACCTTTCTGATGTCATTTCAGGCAGGTCAGTTATTTGCAAAGTAAATTTTGGTGGTGCCGTGCTGAGGCATTGTGGCAGGTTAGGGCATTTTTTTAGGTGCACTGGAATGGAGGATGAAACATTAAAGGTACATCTTGGATGTCACACTTTGTATAAAATGGAAGAAGATGGATTGAATTACTTGCTATCTTCCTTTCCCAGCCCTCCTCGTGCAGCTGGCTAAGCTTGGCAGCAGTTTATAGAACCAAGCAACAAAAATATAACGTGTCAACACTTTACTTTCATGTCGGGCTTGCTGTTTTAATGATCTTGCGCCGTAAACCAGAATCTGCGACACTGTTAGCAATGATTCTAACACTGAATATAAACATGCCTTCGCAAAGCCACGCGAGATAAGAGCCTTTCAGTCCAATTTTAATAACTTGCTTTTTGGAGTTCGAGTAAATATTACTGCAATACAGGCCAAGATTTTTAAGCTATTGTGCTAAAAAGCGATAAGAAATTTCATCAGGCCGGTTCTTTCTGTTCCTTTCCTGTTTCATTTATGATTCACTTCATCAAGACATTAATGTCCGGCAAGGTTTTACTGCAGAAACCACAATATATCGAAATTCCATAAATATTTTATAGAGTTCGGTCTTCACTGCTCGAATGTTTTCAAGTTATTTCGGGGTGATAGGTTGATGATTACTGACTTATAAACAGTGTATCCAGTGAAACCCACTGAGATTCACGGGAGAACTCGGATCAGTATGAATCCCCTCGCTGTCTTTGTATTTTTGATAAATATTTCACGTCACCGAGGTCAGGGATATTGATGCTAAAACATGGAATATTATGGGTTTCCACTTTCTGTACCTAGTCGTACTTGGCATCAAGTACGACTAGGTCAGCTACGGAGTGGACCAAACATGGAGTGATTTTCTCTTTGCAATAACCTCACAATGCCCCTTACTCCCAACTTTCGAATTCCATCCACACTGGATTCATCTGTTTTTCTCTCATTTCCTATGTCTGCATCTCTGAAGGACAGTAGCAAATGTGAGGTTGTGTTGCTTCACTGTGTGCTTTAGAGTATTGCATTGCATAGTGTTGTGGTTTAGAGTGCTGTATGGTGCATTGTTTAACGTTTTAAAGTTTATTTATTAGTGTCACAAGTCAGCTTACATTAACACTGCAATGAAGTTACTGTGAAAATCCCCCAGTCGCCACACTCCGGCGCCTGTTCGGGTACACCGAGGGAGAATTTAGCATAGCCAATGCATCTAACCAGCACATCTTTCGGACGGTGGGAGGAAACCAGAGGAAACCCCCGCAGACACGGGGAGAATGTGCAAACTGCAAGTGGACAGTGACCCTAGCTGGGAATCGAACCCAGGTCTCTGGCGCTGTGAGGCAGCAGTCGTGTTGCACAGTTTGCACTGTGTTACGTTGCTTTACCTTATGAAATCAAACCTGAGTAGTATCTGATTTCAAATGGCCTAAACATGATTAATTTATCACTCTTTAAAGCTGTAAGTGGACTAAGGTGCTGTGAAGTGCATTCAAATCTCTTCTAAGTGAAAGGACGGTATGTTAAAATCATTGTGGCAACCCAGGATCCAATTTGACTTTATCTGTTAACTTAGTTATTAATGGGCCCTGGGTATGATGGTCTTCGGAAAAAAACAATCCTTTGCTGATGAATAGGAAGTCATAAGTCAACTTTGTCATAGAGAATCCCTACAGTGCAGAAAAAGGCCATTCGGCCCATCGGGTCTGCACTGACTCTCCAAGAGAGGATCCTACCCAGGCCCTTTCCCATAACCCCATATTTGTGTCCCGCTAATCCCGCAACTTACACTTTTTACAGAGGTTTACAGCATGGAAACAGGCCCTTCGGCCCAACCCGTCCACACTGCCCCCCCTCTTCAAAGCCCCCAAGCTAACCCCAATCGCACTGCACCTGACCCACATCCCTCCGCACCCATCACACCCATGCAACTATCTGAATGCCTCCCAGAAGACAAAATTGTATCTGCCTCTACTATTACCTCTGGCAGATTGTTCCAGACACTCACCACCCTCTGAAAAAAATTGCCCCTCTGATCCCTTTTGTATCTCTCCCCTCTCACCTTGAACCTATGCCCTCTAGTTTTAGACTCCCCTATCTTTGGGAAAAGACATTGACTATCTAGCTGACATGTGCCCCTCATTATCTTATAGACCTCTATAAGATCAGCCCTCAGCCTTTACACTCCAGAGAGAAAAGTCCCAGTTTAGCCAGCCTCTCCTTATAACTCAATCTATCAAGTCCTGTTAGCGTCCTAGTAAATCTTTTCTGAACTCTTTCTAGTTTAATAATATCCTTTCTATTTTAGAAAGGCTATTATGAAATATTATTAAAGAGAGGGACATAGATAAACTGCAGAGCTGGGCTGAGGTGGAGTTTAATGCGGAAAAGCGTAGGTTAGATGGGCTTTAGATTGGTTTTCACAGGTCGGCGCAAACATCGAAGGCCGAAGGGCCTGTACGGTGCTGTAATGTTTTATGTGAAGACTTGCATTTATATACTCTTGGGACATTAAGGGGCAATTCAGCATGGCTAATCCATTTAACGTGCACATCTTTGGACTGTGGGAGGAAACCCACACAGGCACGGGGACAAAGTGCAACCTCCACACAGACAGTGACCCGAGGCTGGAATTGAACCCGGGTCCCTGGCACTGTGAGGCAGCAGAGGTCTGTGGGTGAAGTTTTCCAGCCCCCCTGCGGGACATTTTCCAGCAGTGGAAAACGATTGCCATTGGCCGCCCCGTGGGATCTTCCTATCCTGCTGATGTCTGTGGCATCTTGTGTGGCTTTCTGCTCATGGCACTGAGGAACCCATCTTGTGGGGTCACCTTCAGCAGGACTGGAAGATCCTGCTGGCAGAAGGAGTCAGGGAAACTTGCCCTCAGCTGGCAGCACTCCCATCTCTGACTAACAAGGATGCAGGTCCGACTCCAGGGGACAGAAATCCCGCTCAGTGAAAGTTGCCGGCCAAACAGAGGCTGGTAGCTCTTCAATACTCAGCAGCGCCACCAAGGAGAGGATGGATACAGCTGTATTTTTATCCCTTTGTGAGACATGGGTGTTACTGCCTGGCCAGCATTTATTGCCCGTCCCTAGTTGCCCTTCGGAAGGTGGTGGGGAGCTGCCTTCTTGAATCACTGCAGTCCATGTGCTGTGGGTTGACCCACAATGCCGTTAGGGAGGGAATTCCAGGATTTTGACCAAGTGATTGCGAAGGAATATTTCCAAGTCAGGATGGTGAATGGCTTGGAGGTGAACTTGGTGTTCCCATGCATCTGCTGCCCTTGTCCTTCTAGATGGAAGTGGTTGTGGGTTTGGAAGGTGCTGTTTGAGGATCTTTGGTGAATTGCTGCAGTGCATCTTGTAGATAGTACACACTGCTGCTACTGAGCGAGAGTGGTGGAGAGATTGAATGTTTGTAGGTGTGGTGCCAATCAAGCGGGCTGCTTTATCCTGGATGGTGTTGAGATTCTTGAGTGTTGTTGGAGCTTCACCCATCGAGGCATGTGGGGACTATTCCATCACACTCCTGACTTGTGCCTTGTGGACAGGCTCTGGGGAGTCAGGGGGTGAGTTACTCACTACAGTATTCCTAGCCTCTGACCTGCACTTGTAGCCATTGTGTGGTGAGTCCAGTTGAGTCTCTGGTCAAAGGTAACCCCAAGGACAGTGGGGGATTCAGTGATGGTAACCCCAAGAATGCTAGCCTTGGTGGGATGGGACCATGAAGTAGGCAGTAAACCTGCCCATTTTCTGCATATTGCCAGGATGGTTTGTTTCATTTATCTTTTTATTAAAGATAGAGTAGCAATTAAGAAGTAAATGAGAGTACTGTTCTCTACATGGCAGCACCCAACACCTATTTTGGAGCCAGAATTCTAATTACCCTGTAAAATGACATCAATTTCCTTAAATGTGGAGCTGCAAGATTCTTTTGTTTCTTTAAGCTGTACATTGTAAACAGTCAGGGGAGGAGAGTTCATGTTTTGGACTTGGAGCGAAACACATATAAATTTTTCAGTAAATCACAGTGTGGGAAAACGATGCCTTGTGAAATTGTCAACACATTAACCACTTTGATGGCATTGTTGCAGTTAAAGGCTCTATTTACTAAATATCAGTTACTTTGGTCTCATTAACCAGTTTCCCACAGGGTTGGCTGGTTTGCAGATCCCCTAATTTATCCGCTGTGCAGGATACACCGACCTCTCTGCCATTGCTTATCTTAAGTCAGATTTCAGCATATGGATGGTGATTTGCAGTACGCAGTTAAAACATACTCGAATGAGTATCAAGATCTGATAATGAATGAAAAAACAAACAAGTCCTTTCCACCAGCATCGCACATTGCTCAGAAAAACAGCTAACTCAGCAAATATCTCTTTTAGCCTACTGATTGACATCAGTAAATATATACAGTTCATGTCATTATTATATTCCCTGCACTTATAGCTCTGCCAGTTAACTGTACCTAATGCATTGATACTATGAAATATAGTGAGCAATTTTGGGCCCCGTATCTAAGGAAGGATGTGCGGGCCTCGGACTGGGTCCAGAGGAGGTTCACAAGAATGATCCCGGGAATGAAAGGCTTGATGTATGAGGAGCTTCTGAGCTTTCTGCTCAATAGAGTTTAGAAGGATGGGAAATGGGAGGAACGTCATTGAAACTTACGGAATATTAAAAGGCCTGGATAGAGTGGACATGAGGAAGATGTTCCCATTAGTAGGAGAGTTTGGATCTGAGGGCACAGTCTCAGAGTAAAGGGACAACCCTGCCAGCTACCAGTTCAGACCCCATTCGCAACAGTTCTCCTTTTTTCAGCCAGAGGGTGGTGAATCTATGGAATTAATTGCAACAGAAGGCTGTGGAGGCCAATTAATTGAGTATATTTAAGGCAGAGGTGGATAGGTTCTTGATTGGTAAGGGGTTCAAAGGTTACAGGGAAAAGGCAGGAGGATGGGGTTGAGAAACTTATCAACAGTGATAGAATGGCAGTGCAGAGTCGATGGGCTGAATGGTCTAATTCTACTCCTATATCTTATGGTCTTCTGCTCTAATATCATTTGGAGATGGTCCTAAACAGGGGAGGCGGTGATGTAATGGTATTTTCACTGGACTAGTAATCTGGAGACTCGGGGAAAAATCAATTAACTGTTGTCACTTTTTAACATGTCACCGAATTTCCACATGGCAAGATCTCAGAGATGTCAACTGGAAAATAAAATGTCGAGATAATCTGTTTTATTTTCTGTGCTGCCTGAGGGTTAGGATTCCCAATAGAGTTCACTACCTTTCTTCAAATAGTGCCGTGGGTTATTTTATGTGGGGCTGTGATCTAACATCTCATCCAAAGACAACACATCCACAAGCAAAGGTCTCCTTTGTATTGCACTGAAGCATCAGCCTGAATGTTGTATATTGGACTGGGACTTAAGTCCACAATATTCTGACTTAGAACTATCACCGACAACTGATCCAAATTTTCACAGATATAGATGTTTTGCCAGATGTGAAACAAAAATGTTCTGTTTTAGAATCATAGAATGCCTACAGTGCAGAAAGAGGCCATTCAGCCCATCTCTAGAACATTATGTAGTCCCAACAGTGAACTTTGTAGGTTAATGACCAAGAACAAGGCTCTAGTACCTAAAACCTTGGATTTACATTTTAAAGATATTTCAGGATTACCACTCTCTTAAACCATTGCGTAGAACAAAAATTATGGGTGATGGAATTGAAAGTGTGCTGAAAGCTTCAGCAACTCAGTAAAGCTTTTTTTTATATCTTCTTCATTTGTGGGATGTGGGCAGTGCTGGCAAGGCTGGCATTTATTGTCCATCCCTAAATGCCAATGAGAAGGTGGTGATGAGATGCCTTCTTGAACCATTGTTGTCTGTGGGTTTGCACAGATAACCATTGTGTTAGGGAGGGAGTTCCAGGATTTTGACCCAGATGACCGGTCCTCTTCCCTCCACACCGACACTATAGTTAAGAAAGCTCACCGATGCTCTACTTTCTCAGGAGACTAAAGAAATTCAACATGTCCACTATGTCCCTCACTAACTTTTACAGACGCAATATAGAAAGCCTCCTTTCTGGTTGTATCACAGCTTGATATGGCTCCTGCTCCGACCAAGACCGCAAGAAACTACAAAGTGTTGTGAACGTAACCCAGTCCTCACTCACACCAACCTCTCATCCATTGACTCCATCTACATTTCCTGTTGCCTTGGAAAAGCAGCCAGCTTAATCAAGGACTCCACGCACTCCGGACATTCTCTCTTCCGCCTTCGGGAAAAAGTCTGAGGTCACGTATCACCGACTCAAGAACAGCTTCTTTCCTGCTGCCATCAGATTTTTGAACAGACCTACCTTATATTAAGTTGGTCTATTCTCTATACCCTAGCTATGACTGTAACACTACATTCCACACCGTCTCCTTTCCTTCTTCTCTATGTATTCTATGCACAATATGATTTGTCTGTATAGTGCGCAAGAAACAATCGCCACGATTCTCCCATCACAACCCGCAACTTTTCTGGCAAGTCGGGATGGGAAATGTGTGTCGCCAGTCTTGTTCCAGGATTTGCACATGTGCTGGGAATGCATGCGCATCTCCCAGAGCTGGAGAACAGTTGGGGACTAGACCGTGCAGGAAACCAGCAGGAAGACAATTTAAATCTGTTTTTAATATGCTTTAAATGTCTTTTGAATGTAATTATTGGAAATTTCCCAGTCCCAATTGAATCTCCCATCCTGCCAGGAGTACTTCATTTCAGCTGGGTTCAGACTAGCTTCCACATTCGGAAAACTAGTGGGAGACCCTGCCGGAATGAAGTGGGGGGGGCAATCGGGGCCCCCAGGGGGTCGGGCGGTGGGAGGGTGGTGCCTCCTGGGCATGGGCATCCTGGCACTGCCAGCCTGCTCCCCCAGCACTGCCCAAGGGGCAAAGTGCCCATGCCCAGCGGCCAAGTTGGCACTGCCCACTGGGCACCGAGCAATGCTAAGGAGCGGGGCCTATCGTGGGCGGGGCCTAGGGGTGACCGGTGAGGGGTGGGGGGGGGGGATCTGGCTGCTACTCTCCATGGCAATTGGCCTGGAATGGAAGGAGGGCAGTGATTGGGGCAGGCTGGGTGGGGCGGAGGGATGGGGGGAGGAGTGGGGGGGGGATGGTGGGGGAAGCCTACCTCCCGGGGGTGTGGGTTCTGACCTCGGGAGGGATGAGGGGGGGTTCAGCAGGGAGTTGGCAGTCTGCCGGGGGGGGTGGGAGGGGGGGGGTGTGTGGGATCGCCACTGCTGGACTTCGGGACGCTATGGGGCACGGGGAGGCGGTTAGGACTGGCCCAGGAATTGTTGTGGGGGCCACGAACAGGCTGTGGGAAGAGCTGAAGGGGCAGGACTGGGGGGTTCCTGGGCACAGTAAGAAGTCTCACAACACCAGGTTAAAGTCCAACCAATTTATTTGATAGTAATCCCACAAGCTCTCGGAAATGGTTTCTGGGCTGGCCAACGATCGAGCTGGCCAACAAACAGGAAGTCTGACAGATGGGGACCACTGCGCACGCACAGAATTCCAGAACTGTTAGACTCTGGCGTGAACAGGCCTTGCCGCCGCCTGGGTTTTTAATAAGGTTCACAATTGGGACCTCTGCAGTGGGGAGATTCGGATGAGAAGTTGAACTGTTAAAACTATTGGATCCAGAACAGTTTTCCCACTAATTCCGTGCTTTTGGGAAAATTGTGTCCATTACTTTTCACTGTATCCCAGTACACATGACAAAAATAAATCATTAAGTTGATCTTTCTCTATACCCTAGCTATGACTGTAACACTACATTCTGCACCCTCTCCTTTCCTTCTCCTGTATGTACTCTAGGAATGGGATGTTTTTGTGAGTATAGCACGCAAGAAACAATACTTTTCACTGTATCCCAATGCATGTGACAATAATAAATCAACTCAAATCCAATCAGTGAAAATAAAGGAGAGGCCCTCTCACTCCATGGTGATGGTGTATGACTTGGAGGGGAGCTGGCAGTAGCTGTCATTAGTAGCCTCTCCCCTTGTTTTTGTGGCTATGACACATCTTTCATTCCCTCACCCTGCAATATAAATATCTCCCACCTTCCATGCCTTTTAGCTTTGACAAAGTGTCATCTGGACTCGAAAAGTCAGCTCTTTTCTCTCCTTACAGATGCTGCTAGACCTGCTGAGATTTCCCAGCATTTTTTCTTTTGGTTTCCGATTCCAGCATCCGCAGTCATTTGCTCCTATTTTTTATTTTGCATTAGGTGCCCATGCTCTTCTGGGCAGTAGAAGTCACAGGCATTCACCCTATCTGTAATGTTAAAGCGGTCAGTTGCTTTTCTCTAAAAACTAATCATAGTCAGCTCATTATATTTCATAAAGAGTTAGTTCACGTCGCGCTGGCAAGATCAGTTTCAATTGGAGATGGAAAGAGAAAAATACTGGGAGGAATAAAGCATTCTCAAAGTCACAGGAATCTTCAGCAAGGTCAAAATGACTTTGCAAGAGAGGAACTGATGAAGATTAGAGCTACTTCAATGGAGAACATTGAAGGAAAATGGACCACAGTGAGGGTAATTGGCACCTATTCCTTATAATGCAGCGCCATTAATCAAGAAGGCTTCACTTCCCTTTGTATTTGGGAGATTGACAAGATGTTCCAAAGTCTGGTTTGAACCTGCCTCTCTTAACAAGCTGATTAATCCTTTTGCTTCAGGCTGAAGCTCTGTTCCTTTGAACAGTGTCTCTCTCCCCGGAATAGTTGTTCAGGAAATTCACCTCAGAATCAAGTCATTTTTTTTTTCTCTCTGCCATACTATTTAACTTCTTCTGACATCCCATTAATAATTATGTAAGTTAGGAATAAAAAGTTGGTTACTAATTGATTTTCTGATAAAACAAGGAATGAGAAAGGGTCACTCAAACCATTTATCTCATCCAGCCCTTCAAATTTACACCATTGTCGTCTCTGAGTTTTGCTATTCCTACATATCTACCTAAACTAATAAAGAGCTGTCTTCTTATAGTTGGCAATGATGCATCCAAAAGAATATATTCATTTTCAAAATCATATGTCTACAGTTTTGGTCACTCTATTGTAGAGAGGATATTACTAAACTAGAAGTGTAGAAAAGAGTTACCAGGATGCTACCAGGACTTGATGGTTTGAGTTATAAGGAGAGGCTGGGTAGGCTGGGAATTTTTCCCTGGAGCATAAGAGGCGTTGGGATGATCTTATAGAGATCTATAAAACAATGAGGGGCATAGATAAGGTACATAGTCAACATCTTTTCCCAAAGGTAGGGGAGTCTAAAATTAGAGGCATAGGTTTAAAGTGAGAGGGGAGAATTACAAATGTGTTCAGAAGGACAATTTTTTCACGCAGAGGGTGTTGAGTGTCTAGAACGAGCTGCCAGAGTCTGTAGTAGAGGTCAGTACAATTTTGTCTTTTAAAAAGCATTTAGACAGTTACATGGGTAAGATGGGTATAGAGGGATATGGGCCAAACAAGGGCAATTGCACCGAACAAGGGCAATTGCGATTAGCTTAGTGGTTAAAAACTGGGCGGCATGGACAAGTTTGGCCGAAGGGCCTGTTTCCAAGCTGTAAACCTCTATGGCTCTATATAGTGTTTCTCCATATATGTACATCACTAAGTATCTGATTTATTCACAACATTTGTTCAAAGGAAACTAGAAGTAGAAAGCCCCATAAAAGTGACAGTTGGGAAAAGAAATGTTTTGTCATATCTTTTCATCTTGCACTCATCAGAGCAGACCACAAGAATACCAAATCGCAAAGGGAGGAACAGAAGATGCTGATTGATTGGAAAATAGATCCTGATGCAGTATAATTTGCTGTTCCCTTTGCAATTTGGTATTCTTACGCCTGCTCTGATGAGTGCAAGACAAAAAGATCTAACAGCATGTTCTTTCTTTTAGCAACACTTACTACAAAGCAACTAAAAGTTATAGTACTAAAACCATAGAAGGAGGTCATTCAGCTTACCTTGTCCATGCCAGCCCAAGGAAACCCAGGTGCCCATTGTAATCCCACCTCCTGCACCCGGCCAATAGCCCTATAGTTCATTGCACTTAATTGCACTTTATTGCAGATCCAGGTACTTTTTAAAAGAGTTTAGAATCTCTGCCTCCACCATCAACTCGGGCACTGAATTCCAAACATCCCCTGTGTAATAAAGTTCTTCCTCATATCCCCTCTACAACAATTGCCACTTATCTTGCCCCAATGTCCCCTAGTTCTAGAATTCTACAGCAAGGGAAACAATTTTGCCCTGCCCACACTGTCACTTCCCCTCATAATTTTGTCGACCTCTATCAAGTCACCCCGTTGCCTTCTTTATTCCAAGGAAAATAACCCCAACCTATCCAATCTCTCCTCACAGGTATACTTTTCTAAGCCCGGCAACATTCTTGTAAACCTCCTCTGCACTCCTTCCCGAGCAATACAGTCCTCCCTGTAATATGGTGACCAGAACTGCACACAATACTCCAGTTGCGGCCTCACCAATCGGACAAGACAAAGCAAGACTGCAGCAATAATAAAAGCAGATGCTGGAAATCTGAAATAAAAACAGACAGTGCTGGGAAAACTCAAAAGGTCCGGCAGTGTCTGTGAGGAGAGGAACAGGGTCAATACTGCAACTGAATGTTTTTGAGGCACCAAGTACATTTCCAGTTCTTTTGTTTCCAGCAATATGGTTGTTCTAAAGGAAAATATCAGAGATGTTGGAAATCTGGAATTATACAATAAAAATGTGGGAAACACTCAGAAGGTCAGGCTGAATTTGTGGAGAGAAAATTAGAATGAAAGTTTCAGATTTGTCTCTTGTCAGGCTGAAAGGACTGTACTTTTCTGATGAATGGTTACTTGAAACTTGGCTGGAATTTTGCCACCTCGCCCACCCCAATTCCGGTTTGGGTGAAGCTCGCAGAATGAAATTCTCTGTTGCCCACAGGAGGGATTTTACGAGCCTCGTCCGAGTGAGGTCATGAAGTATCGGCTATTAGCCCTGCATCTCTCCCCACAGATGCTGCATGACCCAGAAGTGTCTCCAGCAATTTCCATTCTCATTTCAATTGTTTAATACCCTGACATTGATATCAAGGCTGAATCTGTGTACTTTGAAAAGCAATCAATCACTTAAGAGCAAGCAAAATATATCCCTCTGTTTTCACTCTACTATAGGGGTGGCACAGTGGTTGGCACTGCTGCCTCACAGCACCAGGGGCCCAGGCTCAATCCCTGCTTCGGGTGTCTGCATGTTCTCCCCATGTCTGTGTGGGTTTCCTCCCACACTCCAAAGATGTGCGGATTAGGTTAATTGGCCGTGCTAAATTGCTCCTTAGTGTAAGGAGGATTAGCAGGGTAAATCTGTGGGGTTAAGGGGATAGGACCTGGATGGGATTGTTGTCGGTGCAAGCTTGATGGGCTGAATGGCCTCTTTCTGCACAGTAGAGATTCTATGATGACCACAAAGCCAGAAGTTAAATATCTCCAATTGGAAGGTAACAGTTAAACTCTGCTGTCACTCCAAATTTATCATTCAGAACAAATTTTCTAAGAAATCATTTCACTGTGCAATAGGTTCCTGTCTGAAATGTTTTTGTACCTAGTGAGAGTTGTTAGAATGTAACCGGTGACAACTTGGATGTAATGTGACCAATGGTAAGAAGCTGTAAGAGTCAGCTGACCCAGTAAACCATGGAACCAATTACAGACTGATGTGATGGTCAGCTGATCAGCTGACTCACTATAAATAAGAACCTGTTGGGAATTGGATTGGCCCAGGGTGAGGCCCCAAGTTTGGAGTAATGAAGTTTCTTCACTAAACCTTTTCTTTGATTTATAAGTTGGAGTAAGTTTTGTTGTATGTTTATTGTCTGCATTTGAAGAGATCCCTCTGAAGAAACAAGAGTTACAACTGGTCAGTCACAGATTTGTGATGAATAAAGCATAGCTAAATGGTAACAATGCAAAACTATAATGGTGAACTGGAAGGTACTTCAGTGAACTAAGTTAGACCTAATATGGTAATGGTGCCTCTGTGAATAGAGTAAGAAGTCTCACAATACCAGGTTAAAGTTCAACAGGTTTATTTGGTAGCAAATAGACCCATGGGTACTGAACCAGCCACCAAGTGTGGCTAATGCAGTTGATGCATTATTTCTGTATCATGTTCAACAATTACTTAGCAATGCAAAGATAAGGATCGTGAAGTTGAAAGAGTGCACCATAGATCCACTGCAAAATGTCTCAGGGATAATTAGATGCATTTGTTTTTACAACTAAAAGCGAGCTTCATGTTTCTAATGACTGCAATTTAGTACAAAGTGAATAAATGCCACAGTTAACGATAGTAGTAGTATTTTCACATATTATGTTAATTGTGTTTGTCTAAATGTACCCTACTGCAGCTGTTGAATTATGAGGAAGTGACTAAGACAAGAGGCTAAATCTCTCCAAAAAATGTCGATTCTGATGAGAAAATGAGCGACAGGTCGGTTTTCTCTTCAGAGCTTACAATTCTCTGCTAAAATTTTTCATATTGTCACGGGGGTTGGGGGGTAGTGGCAGGGTGTCAACACGTCGGGACAACAAAGGCCAGTATTTTACGACTCGCTCAGATGAGGCTAGTAAAATCCCACCTACAACCAATGGAGAATTCTGTTCTGAAAGTCACACCCATCCCAGATGTGGACGTGGTAAAATTCCAGCCAAAATGTCATTGTCAGAGCAGCTCGTTGATAATGTCTTGGGATGGAATTTTCCCATCCTGCCCGCCACGGGCATCGTAACGGGCAGGGCAGTGACCATGCTGAGGCCCATCAACCTCGGGCGGGATTTTATGGCCTTAGGGTGAGCGCGGCTAGCAAATCCCTCCCTCAGTTTTCAGAGTTAACGGAGCAAGTATAGCAAGGACACAAAGTACTCTGGGTGGGATTCTTCAATGCCAATCAACCAAAAATGATTCTGTGTCTAAAGACTCAGCAAGCAGGCCAAGTTCTGAAGGATTCTTCTGTCTGGCTGGGCTGTCAGCAGCTGGTGAGGGAACCAACAAGAGGGAAAAATTACTTGACTCGTCCCACACCTGTCAGCCCATCGCAGACGCATTTTCTCTTGGTAGTATTGTTGGAGTGACCAATGATGAGAAAGAACTCTCTTCACACTGAGGATATCCACCACCATTTTGTGTGGCACTGCCAGTGTACTACATGAGAGAGATCAGAACAGATCTGGCAGTTCAAATCCATGAGGCACTGTGGGCCATCCAAAGCAGTAGAATTGTATTCAGCATCATCTATAACCTCATGCCCCCCACATATCTCCCATTCTGCCATTATCGTGGTGGCACAGTGGTTAGCACTGCTGCCTTGCCACACTAGGGGCCCAGGTTCAATTCCCGGCTTAGGTGACTGTCTGTGTGGAGTTAGCACATTCTCCCCATGTCTGCTTGGGTTTCCTCAAGGTGCTCCGGTTTCCTCCTGCAATCCGAAAGACGTGTGAGTTATGTGCACTGTCCATGCTGAATACTCCCTCAGTGTACCCGAACAGGCGCTGGACTGTGGCGACCAGAGGATTTTCACAGTAACTTCATTGCAGCGATGAGGTAAGCCTACTTGTGACTAATAAATCAACTTTAAAACCAAGAGATCACCTCTGGTTCAATGAGGAATGCATACCTAAAAATGATCTGTCAGCCTGGTGAAGCTACAGCAGGGGACTACTTGCATGTCAAATAACATAGGCAACAAGTAATAGACAGAGTCAAGCAACTCCACAACAAACGGATCAGATCCTCCCACACCCAGCCGTGAATGGTGAAGGACATTAAAACCACTAACAAGAGGAGAGGCGTCACAAGTATCTTTATCATCAACGATGGTGTAGGTACAAAGAGGTACACAGTGCTTTTTGGGTGGGTGTTTCAGAATTTTGACCCAACAACAGTGAAGGAATGCCGCTATATTTCCAATCCGAATGGTGAGTGACTTGAAGGGGAACCTCCAGGTGGTGGTGTTCACATGTGTCTGCTGTCCTTGCCTTCCTAGATGGTAGTGGTCGGTTGGAAGTTGCTGTGTGCTTTTCCCGCTATTGGCTAACTGCGGAATCTTCTGGTGCCACCAATGTCCATGGCATTTTCTTTAGCTCACATCCTACATCGCTGGAGTACCTGCCACACCTTCAATGAGATCATAAAATACAGTGCAGAAGGAGGCCATTCAGCCCATCAAGTCTTCACCGTCCGCAATCCTACCCAGGCCCTATCGCCATAACAATGCATTTACCCTAGCAAGTTCCCCTGACACTGAGGGGCAATGTAATATGGCCGGTCCACCTAATCCACACATCTATAGACTGTGGGAGGAAACTGGACTACCCAGAGGAAACCCATGCAGACAAGGAGAGATTGTGCAGATTTCACACGGACCAAGATCCCAGCGGGGAATTGAACCCGGATCCCTGGGATCTTCAGGAAATTTCAGCCAAAGTCTCTAAATGAGGCAGAGGGATAGAGGGATCTGGTGGTACAGATACACTCACCACTAAAAGTAGAGGTGCAAGTTAATAAGGCCACAAAGTAAAACAAAGCACTGGGCTTCCTTTCTGGAGGAGTAGAACTGGAAAGCCAAGAAGTTACGATGAACTTACATCAAGCTTTGGTTAGACCACATTTGGAGCAAGAGCAACAGTTCTGGTCGTCATATTAGAAAAAGGATGTCAAGGCACTGGAGAAGGTGGAAACAATATTCACTAGAGTGATGCCAGAACCAAGAGGTTAACAAGAAAGTTTGAACAGACTGGGCCTCTTCTCACCATGACTATGACAGAGGCCTGTAGGATTATGGAGTTCAATTGGATAGTGTGGGGGTGGAGACTGAGCTCACCAGGGGGTTGGCCAGGGAACCAGGAAAATTAGCACATCAGCAGTAATATTGTTTCTTGTCTTTATAGCGCACAAGAAACAATATTTTTCACTGTATGTTAATACATGTGGCAATAATAAATAAAATCAAATCAATACCCTGTACTGTAGACTGGCTGTCTCTGCACATCCATGAAATGGACAGAGCGGACAAAGGTGAATGTTTCACTATATCTATCAACAAGACACAGCTAATAGTTTAGGTTAGAGGGTCATTAGATTGGTTCCACTGGTCAGCGCAACATCGAGGGCCGAAGGGCCTGTACTGCGTTCTATTGTTCTATGTTTTAACTGTCCTTGCTTACAGTGCTGAAACCGTAATAAAGACATGATTAAGTGACCATTATCTGAAGGGACATTCCATCCGTCTATCACTAAAGACTATGACATTACCGATGGGACACGATTAAGCAGCTATTATCTCGGGCCTACCTCTCTGGATCATATGTAAATAATTTATCGGTGTGCGTGACTAGAAGCAATTGTCTTTACTAGAAGGTGTAAGAAATGCCCTATAAAAAGGCTGGCAGTACACAATTGAGAGAGCAGACTGAAGAAATCTTAGGAATTCTCCAGTTCTCCTCTCCTTATCAATAAGAAGGTAATAAAGGATCCATCACTCGTGAACACTGAGTCCAAATATCTTCCGAGCACCGACAGTAGATGAAGAGAAGACTTGTGGGGGAGTTCAAAAGAGTCACAAAATACAGGACAGTTATTAGCAAATTCAATAGTCAACTCAGAAGAAAAGTCTTTCGTGGTTAGAATGGTAAACTGCTATCACACTGGGTGATTGAGATGAACCATTTAAGAGGCATTAAGCATGAAACATTTAAGGGGTAGGTAGATAAGCGCACAAGAGGGAGAGTGAGAGAGCAATAATATAGATGTGATCTTGAGGCTGCGTTCATCATCCATGCCAATATGGACGGGGCTGAAGATCCATAAGCCGCAGATCTCACCAGCAGGGGGTAGGTGGGTACCGGCTCGGACTGTGGGGTGGGAGGAAGGGACCGATGATTGGCGCTGGGAGAGGGGGAGTCTCCGAGACATCCATGGTGAGCTGGAGGGGAGGTTTAACCTGGTTACAATGGGGCGCCCTTTAAAGATGGCACCCGGAACAGCAGGCAGCCAGAATTTGCTGTCCACGCATCCCCCCTGCATGATAGCTTGCAACATGGCCCTTTGATTTTTTTTTATCTGGCAGTGTCATAAGATCTGGAGAGAGCTTATGTCTCAGGAGTGAAACATATCAGTTTTCTCGCCAGAACGCTACCATTTTTTAGTAAGATTCCGACCACCCCCATATCGTCATAGGGTGAAATGAAATAGGATGGGTGGAGGTTCATGTGAAGCCTAAATAACAACAGATACCAGTCGGGCTGAGTACTCTTGGTCTGTGCTGTAAAGTTTGAAGTAATTCTATGTAATTTTACACCCTCTGTGGTTTTCCTAAGGAATGAGACACCATTCTGTTCGGCATGCGATCTTGAAGATCCAAACCTATTCCCGTCAGCTGTTAATTTGATGTTACATAAAATTGCAATCTGTCCATGTGGGAAACAGTTGAGTACCGTAACTATTGCTTCAAATTAGCAAGCATGTAGCAGCAAATGCGTCAGTCATTTTATTAATGTAATTTTTTTTTCTTTTATTTAACTATTTCTTTCTTCTCTGAAGAAGATGACGCAGCCCTCAGAGAATTAGAATCATAGGCCATTTGGCCCATCGAGTCTGCACCGACAATGGTCCCCGCCCAGCCCCTACCCCATATATTTACCCTGCTAATCCCCCCCAGACACAAATGGACAATTTATCGTGGCCAATCCACCTAACCAGCAGACTGTGGGGAAAAACCGGAGCGCCCAGACACTGGGAGAACATGCAGTCTCCGCACAGACAGCTGGGAATCGAACGCGGATCTCCGCTGCTGCGAGGCGGCTGCGCTGACCACTGTGCCACTCTGAAATGGAGAAGTAGGCCCCATTTTTGACAGGCCTCTAGGCATCATGAAGTGGCATTGGCAGTGGCAATGGACACTGGCATCCTGAAAATTACATTGCAGAATTTGCCAGACCTCTCAGCTGCCCGCACCCACCCCCAAGTTCACTCACCAGCGACCTGCTCTCAAAGAACAAAACAAATTACAGCCCAAGAGCAGGTCCATCGGCCCTTTAAGCCTGCTGCCCATTCCATTCATGTATTTGTCAAGATGTGCCTTAAAAGTCACTATCTCACTCCTGTCCCTGCTCTGTCTGTCAGCGCTTGCATTGGACCTCACCACGGTTAGCGCAGGCAACCATCTGTTTCTAGGGCAGCCCATGGATTCTTCTTTATTCATTCATGAGACTTGTACATTGCTGGCTAGCCAGCATTTATTGCTTATCCCTAGTTGAGAGTCGACCGCATTGCCCTAACTCCGGAGTCACATGTAGGCCAGACCAGATAAGGATGGCAGATTTCCTCCCCTAAAGAACATTAGTGAATCAGATGAGTTTTTCCCAACAATCGACAATGGTTTCATGGTCATCAGTAGATTCTTAATTCCAGATTTTCTTTTTACTGAATTCAAATTCCGTCATCTGCTGTGGCGGGATTTGAACTCAGGCCCCAGAACATTAGATGAGTTTCTGGATTAATAGCTCAGCGGTAATACCACTTGGCCATCATCTCCCCACCATTCCGATCAAGGTCTTTTAGAGTGTAGGGTGGATTTCAGAAGGCCAATGTACAAAGGGAGATGATTCCATGCCTCTGTATCAGACATCAAGCATCCTTACCAATAATGGCCATCACAATGTGATTTTTCTTGGGTAACCCACCCATATCCACCTACCTGCCTTAACCTCTGACCTTCTGTTTGATTCCTCAGGGCAATTACTCGATTGGTTAATTCTCTCACCTTTATGGATAGCATCGGAATAGTTTAGGTTAGAGGGTCATTAGATTGGTTCCACTGGTCGGCGCAACATTGAGGGCCGAAGGGCCTGGACTACGCTGTAATGTTCTATTCTATGTTCTATGTCCTAAGAACAACCTGTTAGCACTTTGTCGAATGAGTGGCGCTAAGCAAATGATGTGTGGCTCTTTAAACAACATGGGCCTTTCACCAGTAACTTCAAACAGGCCCATCTATCCCCCAGCCTAAACATGCCCAAGGCACCAATCACCTCCTCTAGCTTCCTTCTAACTTGACATTTAGAAAAATGGCTCGAGAACAAGAAGAAACTTCTGTTAATTCATGACCTTCGTGTTAATTATATGTCGCTTGCATTTAATTATGTGCAATTAATTAATTGGGGTGTTGCAAGCATAAAGAAATACTTGCTGATGGTGTGTGTAGTTGAGTAAGGAGATACATGCTTGTAGTCATCACAGAATCTTTACAGTGCAGAGGAAGGCCATTTGGCCAGTTGGGTCAGCACTGATTCTTAGAGCCAGGCCCTATCCCCGTAACCCCACATATTTTTGCCTTGAATCCTCTAACCTACACTCCTTAGGACATTGACACGGGCATGGTTTAACATGAGCAATCCACTTGACCTGTACACCTTTGCACTGCGGCAGGAAACTGGAGCACCAGGAGGAAACCCATGCAGACATGGGGAGAATGCGCAACCTCCACTTGGACAGTCACCCAAGGCTGGAATTGAACCCAGGTCCCTGGTGCTGTGAGGCAGCAGTGCTAACCACTACCCTGTAAATTCACTCTGTAAATAAATGTAGGACCAAGTGAAGACTCGCCGTAGATTCTTCACCTGCTGGCTCTCTGAACTATAACAGTTTATGGACTGTCACTGGTCAGTGCTTCATATTGAAGCTGTTATGAATTGTTCTTAGTCACTTAATGTTAATCAATCACTTGATTTGGAGGCTGTCTCCCTTTCAAAGAGGCACGATACAAAAACTAATCATCGGCTGCAAATACTCAAGAGTGTTTCCAAAGTCTTGAAGGTAGATTTTCTGATTGGCTTAACAGGGATAAAGAGAGCATAACTGAGCAGGAATTAAGCAGGTGAATATGGGGGGCATCGGTATATGCCATATCATCTGCTGAAACTTCTCCACATTTGCAAGATTTTCCCAGGCATTGGAACACGTCCACTGTTCGACTCAAGGAAGTGATGTATGGAACTTACCTATCATTTTTTTTTTCCTGTTGTAGGTGTTTAAAGGATCGATTACACTCACGACCATTGTACAGAGGCTGCCAATCCCTGTCTATAGCTGCAAATGTAACAAAGCCAGTTCCCCCTTGGAAACGCCCTTCTCCTTGTGCTTTTGAGAATACTCGTATCAGAGGCTTCCCCTGCTCCAAGTTATAGCTACAGAGCTGCACACATTTCGATATGTCGAAGAAATAGTGCCTACAGTTCATCAAGGAAGCATTGACGGTGTGTTGGATGACTTGCAGACAACTACACACAAAGCTACGATGCTTCTTTTAAAAATTCATTTGCAGGATGTGGATGTCGCTGGACCAAGCCATTCTCAATTCTGCCCTTCATTTCAGAGTCAACCTCATTGCCATGGCTCTGGAGTCACATGTAGGCCAGACTGGGTAAGGACGGCAGATTTCCTTCCCTAAAGGACATTAGTGAACCAGATGGGGGTTTTTTTTTCCAACAATCAACCATGATTTTGTGGTCATCTTTAGATTTTAATTCCAGATTTTTATTGAATTCAAATTCCACCATCTGTCATGATGGGATTCAAACTGGGGTTCCCAGGCATTGTCCTGGATTGCTAGTCCAGCGACAATACTACTGCCTCACCTATTGCAGGAGAGAATGGCCAGAATTCTCCAGCCATTCATTCTGGCAGGATTCTCCAGTCCTGCTGGCAGCACACCCCGCCCCCCACACTCCAAAGATGTGCAGGTTAGGTGGATTGGCCATGCTAAATTGCCCTTTAGTGTCCCAAGATGTATAGGTTAGGAGATGAGTGGGGTGGGGGTAGAATAGGCCTGGGTACACTAAAAAAGTTGATTCGCTGGTTAAAAGGAAAAAGGAGGCTTATGTCAGGATGAGACTTGAGGGCTCAGGTAGTGCACTGGAAAGCTTTAGATTGGCTAGGAGGGAGTGAGTTAAGAAGAGCTAAAAGAGGACACGAGAAGACTTTGGCTGATAGGATTAAGGAGAATCCTAAGGCGTTCTATAGATATGTTAAGAACAGAAGATTGGTTAGGGCAAGATTAGGGCCAGTTAGAGACAGCTGTGGGAAGTTATGTGTGGAACCGGAAGAGATTGGAGAGGCATTGAACCAATATTTCTCTTCGGTATTCACGCAGGGAGACATAAATGTAGCTGTAGAGAACACTGGGTTACAGGGTTGTAAACTAGATAGTATTGCAGTTGATAAGGAGGATGTGCTAGATATTCTTGAGGGTTTGAAAATAGATAAGTCCCCTGGGCCGGATGGGATTTACCCTAGGATTCTCTGGGAGGCAAGAGAGACGATTGCAGAGCCTCTGGCTCTGATCTTCAGGTCGTCGTTGGTCACAGGTATAGTGCCAGAAGATTGGAGGATAGCGAATGTTGTCCCATTGTTTAAGAAGGGGAACAGAGACTTCCCTGGGAATTATAGACCGGTGAGTCTTACTTCTGTTGTGGGCAAAGTTTTAGAAAAAATTATTAGGGATAGGATTTATAGTTATTTAGAGAGTAATGAATTGATTGGAGATAGTCAGCACGGTTTTGTGAAGGGTAGGTCGTGCCTTACTAACCTTATAGAGTTTTTTGAGAAAGTGACCAAAGAGGTGGATGGGGGTAAGGCAGTTGACGTGGTATATACGGACTTTAGTAAGGCGTTTGATAAGGTTCACCATGGAAGGCTTCTGCAGAAAATGCAAATGTATGGGATTGAGGGTGATTTAGTTAATTGGATCAGGAATTGGCTGGCGGATAGGAGACAGAGGGTGGTGGTTGATGGTAAGTATTCGTCAAGGAGTTCGGTTACAAGTGGTGTGCCTCAGGGATCTGTTTTGGGGCCAATGCTGTTTGTAATTTTTATTAATGATCTGGATGAGGGTATAGTTGGGTGGATCAGTAAATTTGCTGATGACACCAAAGTCGGAGGTGTGGTAGATAGTGAAGAGGGGTGTCATAGTTTACAGAGAGACTTGGACAAGTTGCAGAGCTGGGCCGAGAGGTGGCGGATGGAGTTTAATGCGGAAAAGTGTGAGGTAATTCACTTTGGCAGGAATAACAGATGTGTAGAGTATAGGGCTAACGGTAGGACTCTGAATAGTGTTGATAAACAGAGGGATCTAGGTGTATGTGTACATAGATCCCTGAAAGTTGGGAATCGAGTAGATAAGGTTGTTAGGAAGGCATACGGTGTCTTGGCGTTTATTGGTAGGGGGATTGAATTTAGGAGCCGCAACGTCATGTTGCAACTGTACAAAACTCTGGTGCGTCCGCACTTGGAGTATTGTGTGCAGTTCTGGTCCCCACATTATAGGAAGGATGTGGAGGCATTGGAGAGGGTGCAGAGGAGGTTTACCAGGATGTTGCCTGGTATGGAGGGAAGGTCCTATGAGGAGAGACTGAGGGATTTGAGGTTGTTTTCGTTAGAAAGAAGGCAGCTAAGAGGGGACCTTATTGAAACATACAAGATGATTAGAGGTTTAGATAGGGTGGACAGTGATAGCCTTTTTCCTCGGATGGAGAAAGCTAGCACAAGGGGGCATAGCTTTAAATTAAGGGGTGGTAGTTATAGGACGGATGTCAGGGGTAGGTTCTTTACCCAGAGGGTGGTGAGGGATTGGAATGCCCTGCCTGCTGCAGTTGTAGATGCGCCTAGTTTGGGGGCGTTTAGGAGATCCGTGGATAGGTTTATGGATGGAAAGGGATTGGTTTAGGTTAGAGGGTCATTGCTTTTTTAATTGGGCGGCGCAACATCGTGGGCCGAAGGGCCTGTTCTGCGCTGTAATGTTCTATGTTCTATGTTCTATTGGGTAAGAAGCTCTGTCAGAGGGTCAGTGCAGATTCAATGGGTCAAATGGTCCTACAAAAATTGTTTTTTTCAATTCATTTGTGAAACTTGGGCATCTCCAGCTGGCCAGCATTTATTGCCCATCCCTAGTTGCCTGAGGACAGTTGAGAGTCAACCCCATTGCTGTGGTTTTGGAGTCACATGTAGGCCAGACTGGGAAAGGATAACAAGCCTTTCCTATGTTCCTACGATGTCAGAGCAGAAGTAGGCCATTTGATCTATCGAGTCTGTTCTATACCCCACGTACGAATGAATCTGTCAGTGTGGAGCTGGCAGAAGAGAAAGATGATTGTGACTGTTTGGTTTGAATCCAATGGAAGATCATGCAGCCTTAAGATCATCACACAGACCTCAAACTGCACAGTCACTATCCTGAACCATGGGAAGAAGCTCCCCTCCCACATTCTGCATTGTTTTAAGTATTACTAAAATCCACATCATAGCAAATGTGGATTTGTCTCAGAGCATTACTGGGAAACTTAATATTCTTCAAGTTATGCAGGAAGCAAAATGAAGAATAAATTCAATAACCTTTAATCTGTTGAAGAGCAAGGTCTTATTTTAGTCAGTGACTGATACATTTACATCTCCCACTGATATTTTCCACAAAGTTCAACTTCGCAAAATCAATTACGGAACATTATACAACATGAGTTGGACAGGCTTCTATTTATAATTCCTGCTGCAGGAATGGATTTTTCTTTGTATTAACCAAGGAAAAAGATGACAAATGGGCGGGTGAACCATTTCCCTTCATTATTCACCAATTATGCGACAAAGGATTGAATGGGGCTCATTTTCTGTTCGGCTGAGAGTCTTCTCAACGTTGCTCAATGCCAACCCCGTCATTATTCATTCACAGGATGATGGCGCCATGGGTAAGGGCAGCATTTGCTGCCCATCCCTAATTGCCCTTGAGAAGGTGGTGGTGAGCCGCCATCTTGGGTCACTGCCCTTGTTCCCCTATGTAGTAAAGGTCAAGGATTCGAAGAAACTGTGGCAATTTGATCTAATGCATTTTTAGATGGAACATATTACTACTGATGGTGGAAGGAGTGAATGTTTGATGTACCAGATGGAATGTTAACCAAACTTTGTCTGACATAGAATCAGAATGCAGAAAGAGGCCCTTCGGCCCATCGAGTCTGCACCAAACACAATCCTACCCAGACCTTACCCCCATATCATACCCACTAATCCCTCTAACTTAATCCCTGGACACTAGGGGCAATTTCTTAGCACGGCCAATCAACCTAACCCGCACATCTTTGGACTGTGGGAGGAAACCTGAGTACCCGTAGGAAACCCACACAGACACAAGTAAAATGTGCAAACTCCACACAGACAGTGACCCAAGCCAGGAATCAAACCCAGGACCCTGGAGCTGTGAAGTAGTAGTGCTAACCACTGTGCTACTATACCACAACATGGTGGTAATATTCTTGAGTGTTGTTGGAACTACACTCAAACAAGTGGAGAGTATTCTATCATGCTTCTGATTTGTGCCTTGTAAATGATGGGCAGACTTTAGGAAATCAGAAAATGTGACCCACAGGAATCCCAGCCCCTCACCACCTTTTGTGCCCATATATGGTTGACCCAGTTCAGTATCTGATCAATTTAATGCCTGGAATGCAGACTGTGGGAGATTCGTAGAATCATAGAATCCCTACAGTGCAGAAGGAGGCCATTCAGCCCATTGAGTCTGCATTGACCACAATCCCACCCCGACCCTATCCCCATAACCCCACATATTTACCCTGCTAATCCCTCTGATATTTAAGGATCAATTTAGCATGGCCAATCAACCTAACACGCATATCTTTGAACTGTGGGTGGAAACTGGAGTACCATGAGGAAACCCACGCAGACATGGGGAGAATGTGTAAACTCCATACAGTCATCCAAGGCCGGAATTGAGCACAGGTCCCTGGCACTGTGAGGCAGCAGTGCTAACCATTGTGCCACCGTGCCAGTCACATTCAATGATGGCCATGTCATTGAATGACAAGGGGGGATGGTTCGATTTTCTCATATTGTGGATGGGCAATGTGTGGCGCTTGGGTGCTTTGATTGGATCTCACATTGAGTATTGGTGAGCAAGTTATTGGTAAGTAATTGCTGTTTGATAGCAGTGTTCACCCACCTTCCATCAGTTTGCTGATAATTGAGAGTAGACTGATGGGGCAATAATTGGCAAGTTTGGATTTGTCTTTCAGTGTTACAGGCAGGATGTTGTCAGGTCCATAGCCTTTTCTCTATCGAATGCCTTTAGTCTTGCCTTCCTCTCACATGCTGGGCACCTCCATCATTGTGGAAGGGAATATTTACGGGGGTCTCCTCTTCCCTTTAATTGTCTATCACAATTCTTTTTATCAGTCCAATTCTTAGAGTCATAGAATCCCTACAGTGCAGAAGGGGGCCATTGAACCAAGCCACTCACCAACCTGACTTGGAAATTTATCACCGTTCTTTCACAAAGGCTGGGTCAAAATTCTGGAATTGCCTCCTCAATGGCATCGAGGCTACACCAACAATAATTGCAGCCAGGCCCCCCCATAGCCTTATGTCTTTACCCTGATACTAAGGGGCAATGTGGACCTATCTCATACTAAGCTGATCTTTCTCTACACTCTAGCTATGACTGTAACACTACATTCTTAATCATTCCTTCCCTTCTCTATGAATGTTATACCTTGTCTGTATAGTGTGCAAGAAACAATACTTTTCATTGTATACTAATAGTTGTGACAATAATAAATCAAATCAAATCAAACCTTCGACAGCACATTCCAAACCTACGATCACTTCCATCTAGAAGGACAAGGGCAGCAGATACATGGGAACACCATAACCTGCAAGTTCCCCTCCAAGGCACTCACCATCCTGACTTGGAAATTTATCACTGCTCTTTCACAGTGGCTGGGTCAAAATCCTGGAATTCCCTGCCTAATGGTATTGTGGCATGTGAATTGCAGCGATTCAAGAAGGCAGCTCACCGCCGCCTTCTCAAGGGCAACTAGGGATGGGCAATAAATGTTGACCCAGCCAGCGACGCCCATGTCCCACGAATGAATAAAAAAAATTTGCATCACAATTGCTTTGACTGACACGTTCTGAACAATTGGGACAATAGAATGGCACGTTAGCACCGTGATTAGCACTGCTGCCTCACAGCGCCAGGTTCAATTCCGGCTTTGGGTCACTGTTTGCACATTTTTCCCACGTCTGCGTGGGTTTCCTCCGAGCGCTCTGGTTTTCTCCCACCCTCCAAAGACGTGCGGATTAGGTTCACTGGCCATGCTAAAATTGACCCTACTGTCAAGGGGGTTAGCAGGGTAAATGGGTGGAATTGTGATCAGTGTTGACTAGATGGGCCAAGTGGCCTACTTCTACATGGTAGGGATTCTACGATTGAATGAATTGCGACAGAAAGGATTGCAGCACAATTATGCCTCTGTGTGATGTAATACAGATTCCAGTGGGTTAAAGGAGAATATTAATTTACAACTGGCATGCCGTTCAATGCAGAGGGATGCGGCCAAGTTAAAATGACCTTCCTGTCTAATCTTCAGATTTCAACAAGACAATTCAGATTTCAGCAGACGAGGGGAGAGTTTCCGGGCCTGAACTCCCTCAAGCCTGCAGTTCAATGTGACTTTGAAAATGTCAGAACAAGAAGTCACTGATCGGGATCAGCGATGAAAGATTAGGTAACAAACAATATTCTTTCTTTCTGTGCGTGTGTAATCTCAACACCGGCTGTGCTCTGAGATATAAAAATCCACAAGTTCCTCAGATAAATGAAGCCAGCCCTGAAAAATGCCACATGCGGTTTCCTACAGGAGAATTGGCATCATGACTCTCTGATCAGACGTGAGCCCTTCATCTTAGAGAGATAAAATGATGGGATCGGGGCACAGTTTCAAAGAGTAGGGTGATCCTGCCCCCTGTTGTAGGGAAGGTAGTACTGCACCTGCCATACTCAAAACACATAAAGTGAAAATCAAAGCAAATTACTGCGGGTGCTGGAATCTGAAACCGAAAAGAGAAAAAATGCTGGAAAATCTCAGCGGGTCTGGCAGCATCTGTAAAGAGAGAAAAGAGCCGACGTTTCGGGTCTAGATTACCCTTTGCCAAAGCTTTGAAAGATTAGGTAACAAAGCTTTGACAAAGGTCATCTATACTCGAAACGTCAGCTCTTTTCTCTCCTTACAGATGTTGCCAGACCTGCTGAGATTTTCCAGCATTTTCTCTTTTGGTTACACATTAGACGAACTTTGATTTGATTTATTGTTGTCACATGTATTGATATACAGGGGAAAGTATTGTTTCTTGTGAGCTTTACGGGCAAAAACATACCACTCATAGAGTTGAGCTATGAGGAGAGGCTGAATAAACTAGGCTTGTACTCGTTAGAGTTTGGAAGAATGAGGGGAGATCTCATTGAGACGTATAAGATGATGAATGGGATGGATAGGATAGAGGTGGAGAGACTCTTCCTGCTCAAAAAAGACAGTAGGACTAGGGGGCACAGCCTCAAGATAAAAGGGGGGCGGTTTAGAACGGAGTTGAGGAGGAACTTCTTCACTCAAAGGGTGGTGAATCTCTGGAATTCTCTGCCCGTTGAAGTGGTGGAGGCTGCCTCGCTAAATATTTTTAAGACGCGGGTTGATGGGTTTTTGATAGGAGAGGGGATTAAGGGTTATGGGGAGAGGGTGGGAAAGTGGAACTGAGCCACGACAGATCAGCCATGATCTTATTGAATGGCGGGGCAGGCTCGAAGGGCTGGATGGCCTACTCCTGCTCCTATTTCTTATGTTCTTATGTTCTTATGTACATAGGGGAGTAGGAAAGGAGAGAGTGCAGAATGTAGTGTTAGTCGTAGCTAGGGTGTAGAGAAAGATCAACTTAATACAAGATAGGTCAATTCAAAAGTCTGATGGCAGCAGAGCAGATGCTGCTCTTGAGTTGGTTGGTACATGACCTCAGACTTTTGTATCTTTTTCCAGATGGAAGAAGGTGGAAGAGAGAATGTCCGGGGTGTGTGGGGCCCTTGATAATGCTGGCTGCTTTTCCGAGGCAGCGGGAGGTGTCGGTGGAGTTGATGGATGGGAGGCTGTAACTGTCGGGATTACCAGGGTCAGGGACACACTGGATGGCAGAGAAGTGGGTTGGATGGCAGAGGAGTGGGTTGGGTGGCAGAGGAGTGGGTTGGACGGCAGTCCACAAGTTGGCTGATCGCACGGCGGTGGACATTCAGCTCGTGGCCAATGTCATCCATGACCTTAGAATGGTCATGCTTGGACTAAATGTCACATGTGGTCTTGAAGAGGTGCATATGTGCAGCGGGATCCTATCTGAGCATTACCCCCGTTCAGACGGAATTTCACATTGACCCTCAGCCCAGATCCTCTTTCCCAGGTCGGGCATCCCACAGTTTGAGCCGCCTCGCGGAAATGCCCTCTGTGTTCTTTGCCACTGCATGGAGCGGTTCCCTGTATGGGCTGCTGCTGCACAGCTTCTACTACCGTACCCTCGGCCGTTGCCCTGGACATGCCCCAGTGCACCTTGTGGCTGTCAGGTGGCAGAGTCCCGCTATGGAGGGGTCCTCCCCCAATACACTGAGGCTCCTGCAGTACAATGCAAACATAAATTGTACCGCTTCACGGGCTCCCAAGAAACCTGTCCTTTTTTGCGATCTGTGGAGTCCTTGGGCCACGCCAATGTTATAGGCTGCACTTCTTTTTTAGTTATCTCAAAAATCTTTGACTGATGCTTTGTTTGTACTTCAGTCCCACGTTGCTGATGTACGGGCACCCGGCGTGGAGGAGGGCAGGGAAGGCGGAGGATCTCCTCTTGAACCTGGTCTGGCCAAGCTCACCATAAACAGGCCCAGGGAGCAGGCAACCGAGAGGGTCATCCAACCTGACTCTCTACCCTTCTACAGCAGCTATGTTTGTGGCCAGGTTTCCCTGGAGAGGAAGCACACAATGTCCACGGGCATCATCAAGGCCTTCTGTGCTCATTGGGCCCCACAGGGGCTGGGGTGCATTATCAACCCCATTAATCATGTTTCGATTTGATGTTTGAAGTTCCCTTGGTTTATTTTGCTCTGGGCGGCTCCTCCTCTTTTTAAGGGGCTGCCCCTTTTACTTTACCCTTCAGTTTATTTCATTTAGTTATTTGGTTTGCCAAAAAGATACCTAGTGTGCCGCACCACGCTCTGATTTTATTATTCCAAAGGACCCAATTTGAAGTCTGTGGAAGTAGATGGATTTTGAAGTAATCCCACCTTACAACTTTTCAAGGAAGTGAAACATTCCCCTCTCTCTTCAGAAATTGATAGATAATAGATATATTTATCCATAAATAGAGAGAGAAACGCGCTCTGTGAAAGGCTGGGCGCTGCCCAGGAGAGCAGAAAGAGGTGGCGGAAAGAGGACTGGAAGAGCATAGGTTCTGAGAAAAGGGAGGGCACAGGCTGGCACTTCTTGTGTGCTCCCACAGGGGGCAGTCTCTGCGGAGCTGTCACACTGACCGGCGAAAATTAAATACCAATGTTAAAACAGTGACAAGACAGCACCGTGACACACAGGCCTCAGTCCCCAGACACATTTATTAGTTTTATTTGAACCCTGACGTTAAAAGGAGGCGATGGCCTAGTGGTATTATCACTAGACCATTAATCCAGAAACTCAGTGAATGTTCTGGGACCTGGGTTCGAATCCCGACACAGCAGTTGGGGGAATTTGAATTCAACAACCAAAAACTCTGGACCTACCGTGAAATCATTATTGGAAGAACTTATTTGGTTTACTTGTGCCCTTTAGGGAAGGAAATCTGCCGTCCTTACCTGGTCTGGCCTACATGTGACTCCAGAGCCACAGCAATGTGGTTGACTTTCAACTGCCCTTGGGCAACCGGGGATGAGCAATAAATGCTGGCCAGCCAGCAGCACCGCAAGTCCCAGGAATGTATAAAAAGTATTCCCAACTTGGATCAAGATTACAGCTTAAACATGAAGGCCGTCTTGCCCACAGGCCAACTGTAAAGATAGATGTGAGATGTAAAATCTCAAACGATTGTTGCTTAATTAATTTAAATTGGCTTCTTGATTGGGGCGACACAGTGGTTAGCACTGCTTCTTCACAGCGCCAGGAACCTGGGTTCGAATCCTGGCTTGGGTCACCCTCTGTGTGGAGTTTGCATGTTCTTCCTATGATCTGCGTGGGTTTCTTCTGGATGCTTTGGTTTCCTCCCACATTCTGAAAGATGTGCTGGTTATGGCGCATTGACCCGAACAGATGCCAGACTGTGGCGACTAGGGGAATTTCACAGTAACTTCACTGCAGTGTTAATGTAAGCATTACTTGTGACTGATAAATAAACTGTCTGTGTGAGTTTGCACATTCTCCTCGTGTCTGCATGGGTTTCCTCCGAGTACTCCGGTTTCCTCCCACAGTCCAAAGATGTGCAGGTTAGGCTGATTGGCCGTGCTAAGAAATTGCCTCTTAGTGTCCAGGGATGTGTAGGTTAGAGGGATTAGTGGGTATAATATGTAGGGATATGGGGGTAGGGCCTGGGTGGGATTGTGTTCAGTGCAGACTCGATGGGCCGAAGGGCCTCTTTCTGCACTGTAGGGTTCTATGATCTATGATTCTATGATCAGTAGGTTTGTCTTGCATGCACAGCTGCCAAACAAAATATCCTGCGATGGCATAATACCGCCAGGACATATGCGCACCATCTGCTGGCATGATGTTACATGCTGCCAGATCGGGGCAGCATTCTCCAGCCGGGCTGGTCTAAAAACCGGAAAATCTCGCCCGGCCACCAATGGCGTTTTACATCCTCCGCAACCCGTCCGCTAACATTCCAGTGGCGGGCAGGATGGGAGAATTCCGGCCCAGGAATCTGTTCTGAGCCCATCGTTGCCAGCGCTGCCCACACAGCGTAATGGAGGAAGCCGTCAATGGAAAGAGAAATTGGAAGAGACATAAATGGCTTTGCGACTCGCCATTCACACAATTGCACCAAATCAAAATACCCCGTCTGTGTTTTGAAGAGTTCCGCAGGGCTGTTTGAACAGCTGCCCCCGTGTATAGAAAGCTATAATACGGCTATTGCAAGCAGCCGTAACATGAGCCATCTGCGTGGAAAATACTAAATGGCCACTTCAGGAACCCCACTGGTTCTGCTGTTGCTCGGAATGTGCTGGGAAATCTTTTAAACGCAGGCAAATAATTCCTCACGTTTCAGACTCAAGTGTATTGTCCAATTGTAGGTTTATAGCTCAGGCATAAAAAGTATAATAACTGTTACGGTCACAGTTTTGACTAATTCCTCTACCTCCTGCACTCAACTAGTGGCCGAGAGACTGTCCACTAATTTATTTCGCTTTAGCTGTACCGGTTCCTGTCAGCACCATGCTGAACAACTTGTGTTACCTTCAACACTTCAACTCGAGGGCCATCCAGGGATGTCAGTACATCAGGAAATCTTTTTAACACAATTAAATGATTCCTCCTGAGAGAGTGCTGGCCAAGTGCAAATTTATTACCCAGACACCAATTGCGAAAGGACTCTCACACCTATGCAATAGATTCTGGTTTCTTGACCGGAACACTGCTATCTCGCTCGTCACAGAATCGGCACAGGCCAGGATCAGACAACCAAAATATCCGTTGGCCTCGGGTGGGAATTTCCAGGCTCGCCCAAATAAGGCCGTAAAATCCTGCCCAATTTTTCTTTATTCATTCATGGCTCGGGGTGTCGCTGGGTGACCAGCATTTATTGCCCATCTCTAGTTGCCCTTGGAGGGCAGTTGAGAGTCAACCACATTGCTGTGGCTCTGGAGTCACATGTAGGCCAGATCGGGTAAGGACAGCAGATTTCCTGTCTCTGAAGAAGTTCTTCTTCTGATCATCCTGTAAGTTCTGACCTCAAAGGGTTGTTCCCTGATATATCGTGTACCCTTTCTTTGTGAGTTGTGTCGCATATACGTTAATTTTGATTTGATTTATTATTGTCACATGTATTAGTATACAGTGAAAAGTATTGTTTCTTGTGCACTATTCAGACAAAGCATATCATCCATAAAGCATATAGGGGAGAAGGAAAGGAGAGTTACATGGGTAAGATGGGTATAGAGGGATATGGGCCAAACGTGGGCAACTGGGACTAGCTTAGGGGCTAAAAAAAGGGGCGAATGATCACTTTGGGCCAAAGGGCCTGTTTCCATGTTGTAGACCTCTATGGCTCTATGACTCCATGAGAGGGTGCTGCATGTAGTGTTACAGTCATAGCTAGGGTGTAGAGAAAGATCAACTTAATATATGGTAGGTCCATTCAAAAGTCTGATGGCAGCAGGGAAGAAACAGTTCTTGAGTGCATTTGGTAGACAATCTCAGATTTTTGTATCTTATTCCCATCGGAAAAAGGTGGAAGAGAACATGTCCAGGGTGCGTGGGGTCCTTGATTATGCTGGCTGCTTTGCCAAGGCAGCGGGAAGTATGGACAGAGTCAATGGATGGGAGACTGGTTTGCGTGATGGACTGGGCTTCATTCTCGATCCTTTGTAGTTTCTTGTGGTCATGGGCAGAGCAGGAGCCCATCCCAAGCTGTGATCCAACCAGAAAGAAAGCTTTCTATGGTGCATATTTGAGATCATTGACAGAATGGGACAGAAGAGGTTGTTTTTTTACACTCCAAGTCACGATCTAGAATGCGTTTGCCTGAAAAGATTGTGGAAGGAGTAGTCAAATTTAAAAAGGAAGTAGATTTGTATAAAAAAAGGAAAGGTTTAATGACAATTGAGAAAGAGCAGGGAACTGGATCTAATCTGTAGGACAGCAGGCACAATGGGCTGAATGGACTTATTCTGTGCTGTATGATTCTAACATCATTCACGGAAGCCAAAAACTAATCAGAAGATTTTTGTTTACCTTAATTTTTCTCTAATCGTACAAGTAAATGAGAAATTTGGCCCCAGTGAAATCTGAGGAAATGTTTGTTCTGTCTGTGGTCTTCTTGCAGATAAATCGGGTGCTTGGGATGCAGAGACACACTGTAAAATGTCTCTGCATCCCAGGATAAAGCAATGAGTGAAATTCTCTGAAGCTTCCCACTGGGGGGATCTTCCAGCCCCAGCAAAGGCGACCCCCCCACAGGTTCCCCAACAGCGAGCGGCACAGACGAAGAATGTAAATCGCCATCGACTTCAGTGGGCAATTAGGGATGGGCAATAATTGATGGCCTAGTCCACATCCCGTTAATGGTTTTGAAACTATGCCCTAAATTGGCTCCTGAGAGATTCAATCCAGCACGCAAACCAGCCTCCCATCCATTGGCTCTGTCTACACTTCCCACTGCCTCAGCAAAGCAGCCAGCATAATCAAGGACCCCACGCACCTCGGACATTCTCTCTTCCATCTTCTTCTGTCAGGAAAATGATACAAAAGTCTGAGGACATGTACCAACCAACTCTAAAACAGCTTCACCCCTGCTGCCGTCAGACTTTTGAATGGACCCGCCTTATATTAAGTTGATCTTTCTCTACACCCTAGCTATGACTATAACACTATATTCTGCACTCTCCTGTTTCCTTCTCTATGAATGGTATGCTTTGTATAGCATGCAGGAAAGCAATACTTCTCACTGTATGCTAATACATGTGACAATAATTAATCAAATCAAAATCAAAAGTCCAACAGGTTTATTTGGAATCACGAGCTTTCTGAGCGCTGCTCCTTCATTGGGTGAGTCCTGAGGTGAGGTCCTCTTCTAATGTTGAGGATCAAGACGTCTTGACGGAGATTGGGAGGTGCAATCTTATTAGATGTTCATGTCACACTCCAACAACTGCAGCGAGGTTGGAGAATTTGGCAGCCAGCCAAATCTCCGTTCACTGCAGCGGGATGGGAAAATCCCACCAGTGTGAACGGCTGTAACATCCCGGCCTTTACCTTGTTTGAGATCATTGTGCTTTGGAAGTAGGAATGAGTTGTACCGGGGGCTCAAAATGGGAGCTTTGCCTCTTTATCCCTGCATTTTGTTGAATACAAAATCAACATAATATTAATTATTTAAAATTTTAAAAAACCTGTAGCTGCTAATTGTGGAGAACTATGATTACCTCAGAAGAATGACAGAGGCCTTTTTACCAATTTATGGAGTGGTTTTTGTAAATCAAACCTAGACTGTCTGTTCTTCCCTCAGTTGAGTCAAACTGTTTGATGGGAATTAAATCAAAGTGATCCCCACTGCAACCTAACTTCAGGAAAGAGTTGGTACCTTAATTAACAGGTTCATCAAAACTTTGATAATTATCTTCTCAAGAAACTAGATGCAATCTTCAAAAAAAAGGTTCAAGTATCTTAATTCCACTTGTTAACAAAATTATCTGTTCAAGTATTTTAAATTTTGAGTCACTTTGCCAAAGGGAGAACGATACCTGCCTTTAATGTGTTTGAGTGTGAGAATGTTTTATCAGTTAAGCCATGGTTACAAAAATGGCCTGTTCTTTTTTTATTAACTTGTGGGACATTTACCATTTCTGGGGCAGCACAGTAGCACAGTGGTTAGCGCTGCTGCTTCACGGCGTCAAGGACCTGGATTCGATTCCCAGCTTGAGTCACTGTCCGTGTGGAGTTTGCAATGTTCCCCCTGTGTCTGCATGGGTTTCCTCCGGGTGCTCCAGTTTCCTCCCACATTCTGAAAGGTAGTTAGGTACATTGGCCCGAACAGGCGCCGTAGTGTGGCAACTAGGAGAATTTCACAGTAACTTCATTGCAGTAAGTCTTACTTGTGACTAATAAATAAACTTTAATTTATCATGGGATTTATTGCCCATCTCTAGTTGCCCTTTGAGGGCAGTTGAGAGTCAACCACATTGCTATGGCTCGGGAGTCACATGTAGACCAGACAAAGTAAGGACAGCAGATTTCCTTCCTTAGAGGGCATTAGTGAACCAGATGGGTTTTTCCGACAATTGACAAAGGTTTCATGGTTATCAGTAGATTCTTAATTCCAGATATTTTTATTGAATTCAAATTCCACCATCTGCTGTAGCGGGGTTTGAACACGGATCTCCAGAACATTAGCTGAGTTTCTGGATGAATAGTCTAGCGATAATACCGCTAGGCCATCACCTCTCTGATTGGCATTCATTTTTGAGATAAGAAAAAGATGTCAAAGAACACCATTTAGTTTTATGTGTGTGATGTAGAGCCAATAATGTTTGGCAGATGAATCTACAAGCTACAGGTGGGAGATTTATATGATTAAAGAGAGCCAGCCAGCAGATGACTCATCACTCTCCAGAGTTTTTCAACCTCAATATCTGGTTATCATTTGTATTCACATTGCTGACTTACGTGTCTGCTGTTGGCTATTGCAGTTCCAGACAGCAGGACATTGGCAGAGCATCTAACAGCTCAAGCCATGGTGAGCAGTAGTCAAAAGGGTTGAATGCATTGACAGTTCCATTTTTCCTTCTATGTGTAACGTTACTGTGATGCACAATGTGGTACATATGGAGAAAGTCTCAGAAAACTGAAATCACTGGGAGGCATTGGTCGAGTGGTATTATTGTTCAAGTTTATTTGTTAGTGTCACAAGTAGGCTTACATTGACACTGCAGTGAAGTTACTGTGAAATTCCCCTAGTCATAGAGAATCATAGAATCCTTACAGTGCAGAAGGAGGCCATTCAGCCCATCAAATCTGCACCAACTGCAATCCCACCCAAGCCCCACAATCCCATACGTTTACCTAGCTAGTCCCCCAACACTAAGGGGCAATTTAGTCACCTGGTGCCTGTTCAGGTACACTGAGGGAGAATTTAGCACGGCCAACCTGCATGTCTTTCAGACTATGGGAGGAAACCGGAACACCCAGAGGAATCCCACGCAGACACGGGGAGAATGTACAGATTCCGCACAGACAGTGACCCATTCCAGGAACTGAACTTGGTTCCCTGGTGCTGTGAGGTAGCAGTGCTAACCACTGTGGCACCGTGCCCACACCAGAAACTCAACAATGTTCTGGAGACCCGGGTTTGAATCCCACAGTTGATAGAATTTGAATTCAGTGGAAAGTATCTGGAATTAAGAATCTACTGATGACCATGAAATCATTGTCAATTGTCGGAAAAGCCCAGCTGGCTCACTAATATCCTTTAGGGAAGGAAATCTGTCATCCATACCTGGTCTGGCCTGTATGCATCCCCAAGGGCACAACGATGTGAACGACTCTAACCTGCCCTCTGAAATGGCTGAACAAACCACTCAGTACAAGGGAACTAGGGATGGGCAGCAAATGTTGGCTTTTTTATATTCATTTGTCACTACCCATGTCCCACGGATGAATGCAAAAAAATGCACAATGGCACAATGGTTAGCAATGCTGCCTTGCAGCACCAGGGGCCCAGGTTTGATTACTGGCTTGGGTCACTGTCTGTGCCGGATCTGCACATTCTCCCCATTTCTGCGTGGGTTTCCTCTGGGCGCTGCAGTTTCCTTCCGCATGTAAAGGTGTGCAGGTTAGCTTGACTGGCGATGTTAAATTGACGCTTAGTGTCTCGGGATGCATAGTAGGACAAGGGGAGATTAAGTAATAAAAGATTTCATGTTGCAACAGCCCAAAGCGAGTGGTAGCAAAGAAATAAAGGTTGTGTCCAAAGGAGGTGTGGATTGCTGAAATAAAAATCATTAGAAAGCAACGTAAAGGAAAGAAATAAGGCAAGACCAACACAGCAAAGCAAAAAAAAATACATTGGGAGGACTTTCCAGATCTCCAATACTCCCCCCACCTCTCCCTCCCCACACCCCCTCCACCCCCCACCCTCTCCCTCCACCCCATGGCGTGTTTTCCAGCAGTGAAGGCCATTGACTGCCAGCTTCGCCAATGTCTCCACCGCTTTATGTTGCTTGCCCATCCCACTGTCGGGGCACCCACCACGGGGAGGGGGTCATCTTCAACGAGACCGGAAGATCGATCAGGAAAATCCCTCCCGTTGAAGGAGACGGAGGCAGAAGTTCATTAGAGTCAGGATAAATGGGTTGTTTTCAGACCCTAACTGGAGAGTGCCACAGGGATCGGTGCCAGGAATTCAACTGTTCCCAATCTTGTACGGATGGCTTGGATGAAGGGACAGAATTTATTATAACCTAATTTGCCGACGCTCTGAAGATAAGTGGGAAAACGAATTGGGTAATCCCAAACACTCTCAAGCAAATCACTATCTTTCTGACTTGTGCCAAACTGGTCAGCCCAGCACATATGAGAGCTAAAGCCCCCTTCAACATTAAACCACTCGGCCTTTGCTACAAGCTTAGCTAATCACTGCATTTATACAATCTGACACTTCAAGGCCAATACCAGGGGGCCTAGACACATCTCCCACTACAGTCTAAAATTCCTTGCTATTTCTTAACCCTACCGATAAATTCTCCACCGCCTGCTTACTTCTCCTGTCATTGAAGTGATTCCATCTTTCATCATTAAGCCCCCTTGACCATTTATTCCATCTTTCCTGTAGACATAATAATCCGGTATATTTTAGTTCCTAGCATAGAGACGATGGACTGAATGGCTTTCTTCTGAGTAAGAAATGTCCAAGGCCAGAACTTCACCGCCCCGCCACAGGAATCACAATGGGAAGGTTCGCTGATCTTGGATGGGATTTTATGATTCCAGGATGAAATCCCGCCCTATGATTCAATGAACTACTGATTTTAGCGTGCACTCTACTAAACACAACTCTTATCTGGGCTGGAGGAGGTTAAAGAGACAGGGAGATGCAAGGCCGCAAAGAGATTGAAAAACTAGCAAGAGGTTTTTAGAATTGAGACGTTACTGGACTGAGAGACAATCTGGGTCAATGCTTTACACCAGTGAACAACATTTCCACACTAGTGATAAGAAAGGTGCTTTTTGAACTCAAAATTGGAGCTGTTTTTACATAAAACACCAAACATGTGGCCAAATAACTGTTGCTGCAAAAAGATACACCAGTTTGTTTTTAATGTCTCACCAACGCCAGGCATTTTACTAGCCAAGCTTGTCTGTATGGAGTTTGCATGTTCGCCCTGTGTCTGTGTGGGTTTCCTCCCAGTTTCCTCCCACAGTCCAAAGATGTGCGGGTTAGATGGATTGGCCATGGTAAATTGCCCCTTAGTGCCCCAAGATGGGTAGATCAGCCATGGTAAATGTGTGAGGTTATGGGGATAGGGGAGGGAGAGAGTTGGTACAGACTTGATGAGCCGAATGGCCTATGATGATTCTATGATTGGTTAGATAACTCATAAATCCTCACAGCACCAGGTTAAAGTCCAACAGGTTTATTTGGTATCATGAGCTTTCGAAGCGCTGCTCCTTCATCAGGTGATCACTCAAGTGACCACAAGGTGCTACAAAAGGTCACAAACGTAGCCCAATCCAACACGCAAAGCAGCCTCTCATCCATTGACACTGTCTACACTTCCCACTGCCTCAGCAAAGCAGCCAACGTAATTAAGGACCCCACGCACCCCAGACATTCTCTCTTCCACCTTCTTCCTTCGGGAAAAAGATAAAAAGTCTGAGGTCACATGCCAACCGACTCAAGAACAGCTTCTTCCCTACTGCCGTCAGACTTTTGAATGGACTTAACTTGCAATAAGTTGACCTTTCTCTACACCCTAGCTATGACTTTAATATTACATTCTGCACTCTCTCGTTTCCTTCTCTGAGAATGGTATGTTTTGTCTGTATAGTGCACAAGAAACGATATTTTTCACTGTATGTTAATACATGTGACAATAATAGATCAAATCAAATCACCCCAGTCCAACGCCAGCATCTCCACATCGCAAATCCTCAGCAGAAGTACAGAAGAAGATGACAGGCAAATGCAAGGGAGACAGCTTCATACTTAATGTGTGCCCTCCTCACTGAGAAACAAAGAGAGTGCAAAGCAGCCTTTGTACACTCCCTGGCACCAGCGAGCAGCCCACTTAACAAGTCTCAGTAAATCTCCCATCTTGAACAGCTGCCAGCCACGGAGACCTCTGCGTACTCTGGCTGATCTTGAAATGAATCTGTCACAAAATATATTACTGCAGTTAAAAGAAAGAGCAGTAATGTAACAATGGTGGATGGGAGCAGTATGCTTTGGATCTCAGTGCAGCACAGGTCCAATTAGAGCTCAGGCAAATGTAGCCGTTTGCCACTATATGGAGTTAGAAAGCAGCAGGCCTCTGGCTTAATTTGTAGATATACCTCAGCACACCCAATTACAGGGTGCAACCCAAGAGGATTCCCCTTAATGTCCCAAGATGAGTAAATTAGCCACTGTAAATGTGTGAGATTGTGGGGATAAGGCAGGGGAGATATCCTGGCAGAGATTTGGTACAGACTTGATGAGCCAAATGGCCTCTTCTGCGCTATCGGGATTCTATGATGATTCTATGATTGGTTAGGTAACTCATAAATCCTCACAGCACCAGGTTAAAGTCCAACAGGTTTATTTGGTGTCACGAGCTTTCAGAGCACTGCTCCTTCATTAGGTGATCACTCAAGGTGACTGCAAAGAACTAGGTCATGAACGTAGCCCAATCCATCATGTAAATCAGCCTCCTACCCATTGACACTGACTACACTTCCCACTGCCTCGGCAAAGCAGCCAGCATAAAACACCCAAACACCCAAAAGTGACGTGAGCATGGAATCATAGAATCCCTACCGTGCAGAAGGAGGCCATTCAGTCCATCAAGCCTGCAGCGACAACATTCTACCTATCCCCATAACCCCACGTATTCAGCCTGCTTAATCCCCCTGACAGGAAGGGGCAATTTAGCATGGCCAATTAACCTAAACCCACACATCTTTGGAGTGTGAGAGGAAGGCAGAGCAACTGAAGGAAACCCACACAGACATGTTGAGAATGTGCAAACTCCACACAGACAGTGACCCGAGGCTGGAATTGAATCTGGATCCCTGGCACTGTGAGGCAGAAGTGCTAGCCACTGTGCCACCCTGCTGCCCCAATAAAGCAAAAAGAGTTTAAACAAATGTAAATATCTAAAGGTGTAATAATGACTCCAGATTCTCCAGTTACGTCCCACTGTCCAAAGATGAGCAGGTTAGGTGGATTGGCCATGCTAAAATGCCCCTTAGTGTCCCTAGATGTATAGGTTAGATGGGATTAGCCATGGTGAATGTGTGGGGTTATGGGGATAGGATGGGGGAAAGGGCTTAGTAAGATACTCTGTCAGAGAGTTGGTGCAGATTCAATGGGCTGAATGGCCTCTTCTGCACTGTAGAGACTCTATGATACTATGAATGAAGATTTTTGGCAAATGTTGCAGCCACCAGCCAAATGAATTCCACTTGTATTCCATGGCACTATGTTGACTTCTGTACAATTAACCATTTCTCAATTAGCATTGATTGTTGTAGCACAGAAGGTGGTGACTCAGCCCATCATGCTTCAGCCAGCTTCTGAAAAAGAGCTACACAATTAGCCCCCTCTCCCTGATCATCTCCAGCCCTCAATAATATATTTCCCTTTTCCAGCACATAATCATTGGAGTTCAATGAGTTCCTGTTATGTTAATCTGGATTTTGGTGCAATATTTCCAATGAATCCTTCAGCTCCCAGACTCACCTGACAAAGAAGCAGCAGTGTGAAAGCTCATGATTCCAAATAAACCTGTTGGACTTTGGCCTGGTGTTGTGAGACTTCTTATTCTGCTCCCAGATAAGCAGTTATAGATTTTCACTGATGGTTTTGCAGTGAATTCAACTTCAGTTGGGAAGAACTTGAGATCAGAGAGATATCGATCTAGCCTCTTCATGGCTTTGAACAAGTTTGCTTCAAAGTTTATTTATTGGTTTCACTACTAGACTTACATTAACACTGCAATGAAGTTACTGTGAAAACCCCCTAGTCGCCACACTCCAGCGCCTGTTCAGTACACTGAGGGAGAACTTAGCATGGCCAATACACCTAACCAACACGTCTGTGGGAGGAAACCAGAGCGCCCGGAGGAAACCCATGCAGACACAGGGAGAATGTGTCCTTACAGACAGTGACCCGAGCCGGGAATTGAACCTGGCTCCCTGGCACTGTGAGGCAGCAGTTCTAACCAGTGTGCCACCGTGCCACCTTGGGAGGACTGCTAGGGGTCTGTGGACCCCAATTTGAGAACTGCTGGCCTACAGCACAGCATCAAGGAACAAAGTACAAAGCTGAGTGGGGTGGATCTGCCAGTGTGTACACAAAACTGTTTAACAACTTCGAGATTATCCCAGCTTGGGTCGCTATCTAGGCTGAGTCTGCATGTTCTTCCCCATGTCTGTGTGGGTTTCCTCCGGGTGTTCCAGTTTTCTCCTACAATCTGAAAGACATGCTGATTAGGTGCATTGGCCATGCTAAATTCTCCCTCAATGTACCCAAACAGGTGCCGGAATGTGGAAACTAAGGGATTTTCAGTGTTAACGTAAGGCTACTTGTGACACTAATAAATAAACTTTAAACTTTAAGATCTAATCAAAAGCTTGGACAAATGTGGAGAGGCTGGTGTTGGACAGTAAGATGTCTCACAAACCCAGGTTAAAGTCCGACAGGTTTATTTGGTGTCACGAGCTTTCGGAGCGCTGCTCCTTCATCAGGTAAGTCAGGAATCAGGAATTCCACAGTTTGGAACTGAGGCAGGAAAAGGCATGGCCACCAATGGTGGAGAGATTAAAGTCAGGGGTAAGAGGCTAGAAATAGCTGAACACCAACATCTCAAAGAGATAGGGAGGGGAAAAGGCCATGGAGAGGTGGGAAAACAAAGATGTGAATTCTTAAATCAAAAGCCAATGTGGTCAGTGGGTAATGGACAAACAGGACTTGGTACAAGTTAACTCATGGCCAACAGAGTTTAGGATGAGCTCAAATTCAAGTTATGTTGAGTTGTCAACTCTCAAGATTTCAAAGGCATCATGAAAGGTCCAGCAGCAGATGAGTTGAGACAGGGAAATGTTTGGAGGTGGATCAGAGATGACAGTAATGAGAGGTGAGAGGCCCATCCTGGAGTGAAATATAAAACCAAGATTGTTAACGGGTTGGTTTAATCACAGACTGTTGTCAGGTAGAGGGACGGTCTCACCAACTTTTACAGATACACCATGGGAAACATTCTTTCTGGTTGTATCACAGGTTGGTGTGGTTCTTGCTCCGCCCAAGATTGCAAGAAACTACAAAAGGCCGTGAATGAATCTCAATCCATCACACAAACCAGCCTCCCATCCATTGACTCTGTCTACACTTCCCAATGCCTCAGCAAATTGGCCTAGTGCTTCATGTCATTAGTGTGTGCTTAAACTGGACCAGATGCTGGGCAAGACGACAGCTCAGTGACTATCACTGATTGCTGTGCAGACACATGGATTTGGGCCGGTGTCTGTGGAAGTTTGCGCATTCTCCCCGTGCGTACGTGGGTTTTCTCCGGGTGCTCCAGTTTCCTCCCACACCCCAAAGATGTGCTGTTAGGCTGATTGGCAGTAATAAATTGTCCCTAAATTAGTTTCCCTCAATGTGGATGGCCATAAAACAATAGATTAGGGTCATGGGTGGAGGGGTGGACTGGTGGTGTTAAAATGGCGGCGCGGGCTCGTTGGGCCGAAGGGCCTGTTTCCCAGGCTGTTTTGTTCTTTGTTCTTTGTTCAAAGCAGCCAGCATAGTTGAGGACCCCCCCACACCCTGGACATTCTCTCTTCCACCTTCTTCTGGCGAGAAAAAGCTACAAAAGTTTGAGATCACGTACCAACTGACTCAAGAACAGCTTCTTCCCTCCTGTCGTCAGACTTTTGAACGCACTTAACATGCGCTGAGCTGATCTTTCTCTGCATCCTAGCTATGGCTGTAAGACCACATTCTGCACTCTTTCCTTTCTTTCTCTATGAACTTTATGCCCTGTCTGTATAGCACGCGAGAAACAATACTTTTCACTAATGCACGTGACAATAATAAATCAAAACAAATTTAAAAAACTAGGGAACACAGTTTGAAGCAGGGACCAAGAGCATTGGCTACAGCCCTAATATTTAGTGGCAGGAAATTTCTGCTCCACCAACACGGAGAAAAAGACGGAAGGGGCAGGGCAAAGATGGAGTGGGACCAGGAAGGGAAGTTCCCTGACTATGATTAGCCTATGAAATCCAGGCCCTGAGGCCAAGGGAGTTGAAAGCACTGAAAGAATGCTGGGGCAAAGGCACTCCATGGATAATAGGGACATTAGGAGAGACAGGGTGTGACTGAACAGATTATATGCCTGCTTCAGAGGATGGTGAGTGCAGTAGCGAGCCCCTTTAAGGGGGCGAGGTGAGGGAGGGTCATGTGACCCATTTGGCCAATTGGGCCAGAGCGTATAAATCCTGGGGCTCTCCCCGACAGTCTGGAGACTGAAGTTGAGGAAATCAGTCACATCTTTGGGCTCTCGGTATATAGTTCTTCCTGTCCTTGTTCTAAGCAGTTCAATTCTGTTGTCTGAGAAAATGCTATGAGCTGGCCTCACTGCATCTCACATTCTACAAAGGAGGTACCAATTTTTCTTTATTAATGATTATTTCATGAAGAACCTAATTTTGGTCAATCCTCATAGAACCATAGAATCCCGACAGTGCAGAAGGAGGCCATTCGGCCTATTGAACCCACACCGACTCCCTGATAGAGCATTTTACCCAGGTCTCATCCATGTAATCCCACATATTTATTGCACTAATCCCCCTATATATACTGTTAATCCCACAGATTTACCCCTGCTAATCCTCCTGACACTAAGTGGCTGTTTTATCAAGGACAATCCACCTGACCTGCACATCTTTTGGAGTGTGGGAGGAAACCAAAGCACCCAGAGGAAACGCACACAGACTCCACTTGGTGGTCGCAACTCCCCCAAATCAGTCTCCCATCCATTGACTCCGTCTACACTTTCTGCTGCCTTGGAAAAGCAGCCAGCATAATTAAGGGCCCCACTCACAGTGGACGTTCTCTCTTCCGCCTTCTTCCATCAGGAAAATATACAAAAATCTGAGATCACATACCAACTGACTCAAGAACAGCTTCTTCCCTGCTGCCATCAGACTTTTGAATGGACCTACCTCATACTAAGTTGATCTTTCTCTACATGCTGGCTATGACTGTAACACTACATACTGCACCTCTCCTTCCCTTCTTCGCAGTGTATTCTATGAACTGTATGCTTTGTCTGTATAGCGTACAAGAAACAATACTCTTTGCTGTATACTAATACTTGTGACAATAATAAATCAAATCAAATCAAAATCTGATGGGGACCTGTGTCCATACAGTGACCACCTGAGTGTGATGCCGTTAGCTAGAAACTACAAAATTTCATGAATGTAGCCCAATCCATCACGCAAACTAGCATCTCTTACATTGACTCTGCCTACACTCCTTGCTGCCTCAAAAAGCAGTAACACTACATTCTGCACCCTCTCCTTTCCTTCGCCCCTTTGTATTTTATAAACGGTATGCTTTATATGGCACAAGGAACAATACTTTTCACTGTATTCCAATACATGTGACAATAATAAATCAAATCAAATCAAATAGTAAGTTGACCTTTCTCTACAATCTAGCTATTACTGTAATGCTATTTTTAAACTCTCTCCTTTCCTCCTCCCCATGTACTCTATGAATGGCATGCTTTGACTGTATAGCATATAAGAAACAATACTTCTCACTGTATTGCAACACATGTGACAATAATAAATCAAATCAAATCATATATTAAGCTGATCTTTCTCTACAATCTTGCTATAACTGTAATGCTATAATCTGCACCCTCTCCTTTCCTTCTCCCCTATTTACTCTATGAATGGTATGCTTTGTATGGCACAAGAAACAATACGTTTTACTGTATCCCAATACATGTGATTATCAAATCAAATCTTTCCAGGATAGTACAACGAGAGACAATATTCCACAGTCACAATCACGTTAGTGACTTTAAACCATCAAAGCTGTCACTACCATGCCTATAATGGTGTTTGAAGATTCTGTAAGTTTCCATAAATGTAAGCATGCTGCATTACAGTAATACTTCACTCCACACACTGAATAATGACTGCCCTGTTCCTGTTGCTTGGAAACATGTGCCAGAAGCCAAGTACTTTTAAAAAAAAGGTTGTACTTGGAAACGTATCAGAAAAGCTGAAAGGTTTCCCTGCAGATTGTTCAAGAGGCTTCAGGCATTTATTGTACAGCAGCTAAGATCACTCAGAGAACCGAAGGGAAATAACAAACATTATTGCCAGAAAATTCAGTCATAATGTTTCATCTTATCCTTTGGAGAAAATAGGGAAGAGGCCCAGGTTTCAGTGCTCAGTGAAGTGCTGCCAGTAATTGCTATGAGGATCCTCACACAGCATGTGATATCAGCAAGCAATGAGTCTTTGCACGTCTGCCCTCTAATGTCCTCTACTTAAAGGGGAAACTTACCTTCTCTTTTTAAACTGCACTGAGGAAAAAGAAATGAAAGTGAATGAAAAACCTCTTGCTCATATAAATGAAATGGAGGCCGTACTTTCGCATAATCGCCCAAGACAATTTGGGATTTGATTTGATTTATTATTATGACATGTATTCGTATTGTTTCTTGTGTGCTGTACAGACAAAAGCGTAACATTCATAGATTACATAGGGGAAAGGAGAGGGTGCAGAATATACGGTAATAGTGTGTAGAGAAAGATCAACTTAAAATATGATTTGATTTGATTTATTATTGTCACATGTATTAGTATACTGTGAAAAGTATTGATTCTTGCACGCTACACAGACAAAGCACGCCATTCATGGAGAAGAAAAGGAGAGGCAGCAGAATGTACTGTTACAGTCATTGCTAGGGTATAGAGAAAGATCAACTTAATGTATGGTTTTATTTGATTTATTATTGTCACATAGAGTCACAGAATGGAAACAGGTCCTTCGACCCAACTTATCCACGCCACCCATTTTTTTAAACCCCTAAGCTAATCCCAATTGCCCGCATTTGGCCCATATCCCTGTGTACCATCTTAACCATGTAACTGTCTATAAGCTTTTTAAAAGACAAAATTGTATCCGCCTCTATTACTACCTCTGACAACTTGTTCCAGACACTCAGCATCCTCTGTGTGAAAAAATTGCCCCTCTGGACACTTCTGTATCTCTCCCCTCTCACCTTAAACATATGCCCTCTAGTTTTAGACTCCCCTACCTTTGGGAAAAGATATTGACTATCTAGCTGATCTATACTCCTCATTATTTTATAGATTTCTATAAAATCACCGCCCACCTCCTACGCTCCAGAGAAAATGTACTGGGATACAGCGTGAAGTATTGTTTCCTGCACACTACAGAGACAAGGCATGCCATTCATAGAGAAGGAAAGGAGAAGGTGCGTAATATAGTGTTACAGCCATAGGTATGGTGTAGAGAAAAATCAACTTAATATATGGTTTGATTTATTATTGTCACATTTGTCTGGGATACAGTGAGAAGTATTGTTTCTTGCGAGCGAGATGGATAAAAACATACCATTCATAGAGCACATAGGGGAGAAAGAAAGGAGAGAGTGCAGAATGTAGTGTTACAGTCATAGCTAGGGTGTAGAGGAAGATCAACTTAGTGCAGGGTAGGTCCATTCAAAAGTCTGGTGGCAGCAGGGAAGAGGCTGCTCTTGAGTCGGTTGGAAGTTTTGAGAAGATTGAGGAGGCGCAGTCTGCACAGTATTCTGTGCACTTGGCTCATCACAGTTGCTGTCTGAATTGTGTATGTTTCATTGCCAACTGTACGCACAGTGTGATATAAACTGGGCAGGTTATGAGAGTACATGAATGGTAATTGATCAGCATAAGCCAACACCACATACTGACAAGTGGAATCTATTAAGCGCTGCGGAACCTGCGCTAATGCACTTTTTGGCGCTGGCACAAGTAAAGACTGGTCCAATAAAACCTACGCCTGCACTTCCAAACCCATCGAGCTGCAGTGTATTTACAAAGTCCACTGGGGGCTCAGGGAGCAGGGACACAGCTTGATGGGTACCATGGTGGCACAGTGGTTGGCACCGCTGCCTCACAGTGCCAGGGACCGGGATTCGATTCCGGCCTTGGATGACTGTCTGTGCGGAGTCTGCACCTTCTTCCCGCAGCTGCGTGGGTTTCCTCTAGGATTCCTCCCACGCTCCCAAGGATGTGCAGGTTAGACGGACTGGCCACGCATGTCCCAAGGTCAAAAGTTCCCGCCCGAAGTCAAGGGACCTTTGCACGGTCCGTCTAATATTCTGTCCAGCCCCCTGCGATTCCCGTGGCGTGAGGAATGGGAAAGTTCTGCCGGAATTCTACCACCTCGCCCTCCACAGGATCGGAGCGGGCGAAAGTCAACGGAAATGTCTGTTGACTAGGGTGGGATTTTCCGAACTCGGGTCAAGCGAGGCCCCTTCACGTCAGGGAGATTTAGCAGGGTTAGGGCCTGGGTGAGATTGTTGTCGATGCAGGCCCGATGGGCCAAATGTCCTCCTTCTGTAGGGTAGGGATTCTCTGATTCATGTTGATTCGGGAGATTACTTGTCCACGATGAGTTAACTGATCTCACTTGGGGCTGCAGTCAGGCTGTTAAGCGTTGAGTTGTGGTTTAATACCAAATTAAGTATGGCGGCTCCTGACCGCCATCTGCTGACGCCCAGGGGAAAGTGCAGATGGTTAGATGTCAGATTAAAGCAGCATCAGGCCCAGCTGCGATGGCACGCACAGATGAATAGCTTGCCAAAATTCACCGTCTTGACCTCTACGGGAAAAATTGTTGCTCGGGCAGGGTGTCGAAGGATTTGCAGCACCTGCCCCGGCCTGGGTCACTGTGTGCAGGAAACCAGCTTTGTGAACAGAAAGAACTGATGTTATTTCAGAGTCTTTTAGCTGGAAGTCCTGTTTAAATAAAACTTACTGCCCGCAAATTAAGAACCAGTTCCTGCGATCGTGGGGCAAAAATGGAAGCTATTGTAATATCATCCACTTCAGAACAGCAGCAGCCACAGAGCTGTCAGCAAAAACAGCGGTAAGAGCAATAATACACAGCAATAGGACTAATAGCAACAACACACACCACAGCAGTCACAATGTCTACAGAATAATATTTAGATCAGGTTATAATAAGATGAAATGAGAACCAGCTCCACCCACCCCCATTAAATACATCATCAAGCTGTCTGTGGCAATAGATATTTACATGCTATGTAAAACCATAAGATATAGAAACTAGGCCATTCGGCCCATCGCGTCTTCTCTGCCATTCGATCAATTCGTTTCTTTCTGAGATATACAAGGTGGGATTTTCAACTCCTTCCACCGGCAGGATCTCCTGGTCCCACCAAAGTTGCAGCACGATCCCCGGCGGTGGGGTGAGTGAGTCAGCAGGACGGGAAGATCCCACTGGTGGCCAAGGGGTCACCACATCCGGCACAGGGGAACCTACCACTGGGGGCGTGGGTCCGGCAAATCCTGGCCTTGTTCACAAACAAATGGACAAACAGACTGACAAACAGGGACAATAACATTTCAGGGCTTAACATTTCAGGGCTAAACACAATGGCAGCAGAGGACACTGCATTAGCTGCAGGATTATACTTAAAAGACTCTAGCTACTTGCCATTCAAGATCTAGAAACACGGGGCAGTTTCTATAATAGATCTATGGTAACCTTGCCATTCTCCACCATATTCAAGAGCAGCGTAGGGAATAGCATATACTTTTTTCTTAAGTTTATTTACTAGAGTCACAAGTAGGCTTACATTAACACTGCAATGAAGTTACTGTGTAAAAGTCGCCATATTCCAGCGCCTGTTTGGGTACACTGAGGTAGAATTTAGCACCTAACCAGTACGTCTTTCAGACTGTGGGAGGAAACCAGAGCACCCGGAGGAAACCCATGCAGACAGAGGGAGAAAGTGCAGACTCTGCACAAACAGTGACCCAAGCTGGGAACTGAACTTGGCTCCCTGGCGTTGTAAGACAGCAGTGTTAACCACTGTGCCACCGTGCCACCCCATGTATTAACTTTCATAACTCTCACAAAAGCAATCAGCATTGTCATTATGCTGTATTTTGGGGAACAGTAAAATGTCTCACAACACCAGGTTAAAGTCCAACAGGTTTATTTGGTAGCACAAGGATTTTGGGGGAATAGACTGTCCTCCAAATCTCCTCAGTCTTATCCACTCCTTTCATGACAACAGGCACTGTGCAATTAGATAGCATCGCTGCCCACAGTTTCAGGGTAAGGAGTAAAATAATGCTGTGCTCACTCTATTTGGAATCTTTTTTGTTCATTGATGGGATGTGGGCATCGCTGGACCAACGTTTATTGCCCATCCCTAATTGCCCTTGAACTGAGTGGTTTGATAGACCATTTTAGAGAGGCATTAAGGATCAACAACAATGCTGTGGATTTGGAGTCACATGTAGGTCGGACGAGGTACAGACAGCAGATTTCCTTCTCTAAAGAATATTAGTGAACCAGATGGGTTTTTACAACAATTGATGATGGTTTCATGGTCACCAGTAGACTTTTAACTTGAATTTTTGAATTCAAATTTCACTCTCTACCATGGTGGGATTTGAATCTGGGTCCCCAGAACATTACCTTGAATGCCTGGACAATACCACTGTGCCACCTCTTCCCCCATTTCCATGCTCCTGACCTTCAACATATGAGGAGAGATTGACTAGGTTAGGATTGTTTCCATTGAAGTTCAGGCAGATGATGGGGGGATCTCACAGAGACTTATACAATTCTAACAGGTCTAGATAGGGAGAATGTTCCCGATGGTGGGGGAGTTCAGAACCAGGGGTCATAATCTGAGGATTCGGGGTAGACCATTTAGGATGAAGATGAGGAGACATTTCTTCACCCAAAGAGTGGTGAGCCTGTGGAATTCATTACCGCAGGAAGTAGTTGATGCCAAAACATTGAATGATTTCAAGAGGCAGCTGGATATAGGACTTGGGGCAAATGGGATCAAAGGCTATGGGCAGTTTTAGGCTATTGAGTTGGATGATCAGCCATGATTGTGTTGAATGGTGGAGCAGACTCAAAGGGCTGAATGGCCTCCTCCTGCGCCTAACCAGCATGTCTTTCAGACTGTGGGGGGAAACCGGAGCACCCGAAGGAGACCCACGCAAACACAGAGAGAATGTGTAGATTCCACAAAGACGATGATCCAAGCCGGGAATCAAACTCAGGTCCCTGGAGCTGTGAGGCAGCAGTGCCAACCACCGCACCACCATGATAGAAAAGAGGAGATTGAAAAATGGAAGATTTACAACTATAGACAGCAACAATAAAAGAAAGTCAGAAATAAATATTAGTTCATGTGAATTCTAAAGTCCAAGAAGCCAATATCCAGGGGGAGTTCAGTCCTGATGAGCATTTGGTTGGAGACAACAACATGAGAATTATTGAAGCAAATGACAATGCAACACTGTGGGGGTTTTGTGCTTAGACTGCTTGGCAGGCAAACAGCAAAGACATCTAAAAATCAAACAGCTTTTAAAGTTTATTTATTTATTAGTGTCACAAGTAGGCTACTTGTGTAGTCACCACACTCCATCACTACACTCCGGTGACTGTTTGGGTGCACTGAGGGAGAATTTAGCATGGCCAATGCATCTAAACAGCATGTCTTTTGGACTGTGGGAGGAAACCGGAGCATCCGGAGGAAACCCACGCAGAGAACGTGCAGACTCTGCACAGTGACCCGAGGCTGGAATTGAACCTGGGTCCCTGCTGCTGTGAGGCAGCAGTGCTAACCACTATGTCACCATGCTGCCCATCTCTCATGTTGAGAGATGGTCACTTGCTGCTTCCTCAGCCAGGCTGCTGGAGTCCTTTCTAGTTGGTTCTAAAACAGCAGTCTGAGGATTTCTCTACAATTATGTCAAAGGGGATGCTTACCTCTTGTCTGGAACTGGCTTCTTGTTTCAGGACTGATAATATCCCAGCCATCACCTTTGAGTTAGGGTTCATATTGAGGCCCTTGTGTAGGGAAACCATTGTCTAGGCAGGCCCTCTGACTCCACTAGTGGGGTAAGCTTATCAACATGTAAATAACATCCATTGTTCCCACAATCATCCCATTTTAAAATGCTCCTGAAGAATCTCAGGTGTGAGATAGGCCTGTTGACAACTCTGCAGCAATAATGAGTTTTAGAACCATAGAGTTTTGATCCATGAGTCCTCTGGTTTTGCAATTATAATGTCTTTACAATTGGGCCTGAGATTCCACAATGATCAGAGAAGGGTTCTTTCCTTCTTATAACTCCTGTTGGTAACAAAGGGCCAATCTGCTACCATGTGACTTATGGCAGCCATCTTTTTGGCATTGCAGAAAGCTCATTTCAAATTGAACAAAAAAGTTTTGATATATACAGTTTGGGATTTTGTTTCATGTCTTTTTGATAGAACAACATCATTACTTATATTCCCGATCTTTTACTAATTTACTTTAGATTCCACCAGCTGCTGTGGTGAGATTTGAGCCTATAAATATTCCCAGAGCATTCATATACAGCTCTGGAATACTAATCCACTGACATCATCACTTTCTGACAACTTCCCGCGATTAGCCCTCTCGCAGTCTCTCCCCAGCCCTCTCATACATTCTCTCTCTCTCTCCCCAGTCCTTACACACTTTCTCTCTCCCCAGCCCCCTTACACTCTCTCCGTCTCTCCCCAGCCCTCTCACACACTCTCTCTGTCTCTCTCTCTCTATCCCTAGCCCTTTCATACTCTTTCTCTCCTCAGCCCTCTCACACTCTCTCCGTCTCTCCCCAGCCCTCTCACACACTCTCTCTGTCTCTCTCATCTCTCCCCAGCCCTCTCACACACTCTGTCTGTCTCTCTCATCTCTCCCCAGCCCTCTCACACACTCTCTCTGTCTCTCTCATCTCTCCCCAGCCCTCTCACACACTCTTTCTGTCTCTCTCGATGTGGAGATGCCAGCATTGAACTGGGGTAAACACAGTAAGAAGTCTGACAACACCAGGTTTAAGTCCAACCAGTTTACTTGATGCACGCACCTGATGAAGGAACACCGTTTCCGAAAGCTTGAGGGATTACCATCAAATAAATTGGTTGGACTTAAACCTGGAGTTGTCAGACTTCTTACTGTGTTCTCTCTCTCTCTCCCCAGCTCCCTCACACTCTCTCCTTTTCTCCTCAGCCCTCTCTCCCTCTCTCCACAGCCCTCTCACACTCCCTCTCTCCCCTGGTTGCTATAAAATAGGCATTCTTACTTCTCTACCATACAGTATCCTCTAATTCTGCTTCAGGCTTTTGGGTTCCAATAGTCTAATCAAGGTTCAAATGACATGTTAACTGTGATGTGAACCAGAAAGTCTGCATACCACAGGAGTTGAGGTCATGCAGTGCAGGGAATTCAAAAGGTATTGCTGTGCAGGTGTTTGCAAAGCGAACAGATCCTCCGGCTAATGAAGGCTCGCTTACTGATTAATGAAACCCGATTACCCTGTGCATCGACTAACATTTCTTTTAAAAAAATCACAAATAATTCCATAGAAGTCTAAACTTACACCAGCTGAAAGCAGTGGAGATTAAAGTCGCAGCTGAATTCTGTGCTAGTGACATCTATGCAACTAATGGTGTTTTTTATTTGAGGTGAAGTTGTCACAAATGCTTTGGAGACAGGTTGGGTTCCAAAAACGTTGAAATGTAGAGTGAAAGTTGCGTGTTGGTGGTGGTGAGCCGCCTTCTTGAATCGCTGCAGTCCACGTGCTGTGGGTTGTCCCACAATGCTGATAGGCAGGGATTTCCAGGATTTTGACCCAGTGGCTGCGAAGGAACGGTGCGATGTTTCCAAGTCCGGATGGTGAGTGGTTTGGAGGGGAATTTGCAGGTGGTCGTATTCCCATGTATCTGCTGCCCTTGTCCTTCTAGATATTTTCAAGTTTATTAAAGTTTATTTATTAGTGACACGAGTGGGCTTACATTAACACTGCAATTAAGTTACTGTGAAAATCTCCTAGTAGCCACACTTTGGTACCTGCTCGGGTACACTGAGGAAGAATTTAGCATGGCTAAAGCACCTAACCAGCAGCTCTTTCAGACTGAAGCTGGAGGAAATCCACGCAGACATGGGGAGAACGTGCAAATTATGACCCAAGCCATGAATCGAACCAAATGATCTGATCAGAATAGCCATTGTCTCACAGGATGTCTTTGGTGTGCCCTATTTCAGCATCAAGCTAGCATGGTGAGCAAAAACCTCAGGCTCTTTCTACAAGCTTGTCAATAAGACCAATTTCTTATTTATGAGAGAATCAACAGTACAGAAGGCCATTCAGCCCATTTGAGCCTGCATCGACAATATTCCCATCCAGGTCCTATCCCTGTAACCCCAAGTATTTACCCTGCAAATTCCCGACCCTAAGGGGCAATTTACCATAGCCATTCCACCTAACCCGCACATTTTTGGAGTGTGGGAGGAAACTGGAGCATCCAGAAGAAACCCACGCAAACACGGGGAGCACATGCAGACTCCACACAGTGACCAGGGCCAGGAATCAAACCCGAGTCTCTGCCGCTGTGAGGCAGCAATGCTAAACACTATGCTGCCCAATAGCGTCATGAGTATGCTTACATTAATACTGCAATGAAGTTACTGTGAAAATCCCCAAGTCACTCCACTCTGGCACCTGTTCAGGTACACTGAGGGAGAATTTAGCGTGGTCATTGCACCTAACCAGGACATCTTTTGGATTGTGGGAGGAAACCCATGCAGACACGGGGAGAACATGCAGACTCTGCACAGACAATGACCCAAGCCAGGAATCGAACCTAGATCCCTGGTGCTGTGAGGCAGCAGTGCTAACCACTGTGCCACCGTGCTGTTCTACAGTGTGTAGAACTGTAAGAATTTCAACACGTGTATTGACCAGTGAAGGTGGGCTGTGGTGGGAAACCCACCATGGCAGATTTCTCCACCAGTGCATCAAGGGGAACTCTTGACTGCTCCATTTCAAAGATGAATTTAAACGAAGGATGGAGCCTATTAAGACATGCAAGGAAATTATTACACACTGCTACTGATTTAAATGTATCATCCACGTATTGGGAATACACAGAGGTAGAAGGTTAGGTGTCAGTCATAAAGATAGACAGCACAAAAACAGGCCCTTCAGCCCAACTTATCCATGCTGACCAGATTTCCTAAACTGAACTAGTCCCATATCCCTCTAAACCTTTCCTATCCATGTATCTGTCCAAATGTCTTCTAAATGTTGTAACTGTACCCACCTCTACCACCTCCTCTGGCTGCTCATTCCATTCACACATAATGAAGAAGTTGCCCCTCAGGTCCCTTTTAAATCTTTCCCATCTCATTTTAAACCAATGCCCTCTAGTTTTGGACTCCCACACCCTGGGCAAAAGATTTTGGCCAGTCACTTATCTATGCCCCTCAGGATTTTATAAACATCAAAAAGGTCCCCCTCAGCCTCCTATGCTCCAGGGAAAAGAATCCCAGCTTATCCAGCCTCTCTTTATAATTCAAACCTTCCAGTCCCAGTAATATCCTTGTAAATTTTTGCACCCTTTCCAGTTTAATGACATTCTTCCCGTAGCAGACCGACCAAAATTGTATGCAGTACTCCAAATATGGCCTTACCAGTGTCTTGTATAATTGTAACATAACAATGCCCTGACCGATGAACTGGTGAGTACTCCCTAGATTCCATGTAATCTAACCTTACTGACCAGTTTACCATGCCGTACCTTGTCGTAAGCCTTATTAAAGTCCACGTAGGCAATGTTTACCATAATGCCCTTCAAAAAACCCTTATCAAATTTGCAGGACATGATTTGCAAGACACACTGCCTATCCAAATGCATGTAGATCCTGTCTCAGAATTCCCTCCAACAACTTACCCACCATTGATGTCAGGCTTACCACTCTATAGTTTCCTGGCTTTTCCCTGCCTCCCTCCAGTCTTGATACCTCACTCGTGGATATCAATGATACAAATATCTCTAGTAGGAGCCCCACAGTTTATTTCCTAGCTTACCACAATGTCCTGGGATACATTTAGTCAGGTCCTGGGGATTTATCCACCTTAATGTGTTTTAAGACTTCCAGCACCCCCGCTTCTGTAACATGGATGCTTTGCAATTCATTATTTACTTCCCGAGTTCCCTAGTTTCCATATCTTTCGTCATGGTAAATATAGACAAGAAGTATTCATTTAGGATCCCACGTGTCTAGACATTGAAGACACGAACTCATGGAACCCAACAAAACTGTTTGCAAGAGCAGAGCCTAAAGCAGATCCCATGGCAACACCATGTATTTGGGCATACATTGTGTCATTAAAGCTGGACTCAACTGCATGATTTGTGAAGTTCATAAGCTCAGTGAGTGCAGATGCAGTGGTAGCCAGTCGAGCTCCATGCTCACCATGCAATGTATGAGGATCAGAGCATCCAGAATCAACCTCAATCCAGTTCCTAAGCATGGGTTTTATAGCACAAAACTAAACCGAGTTCAACATTAACTGGAACTTGAGACCCCACATCTCGGCTCGTGAGCAAAATAAAAGTTAGTCACATTGGTGTAGAGGCTTGGGTACATTGTTAAGCAGATTAGAGGGAACTTAGATCTGAGTCATCAGAGAATTCAGGAGAAATGTCCTTACCCAAAAAGAGTGGCAAGAACATGCAATACAACAATTGAGATAATAGTATAGGTCAACGGTTCTCAAACTAAGGTCCGTAGAAACTTGGTCAGCACTAATATTGCTCAGTTTTGAGTGTAAAAAATATGAATACATAAATATTACACTTTGCAACATTTTAGTATAATTGAAGGATAACTTACACCAACCGAAATGGAAGTCAAATAAATGCAGAAATTTTCACTTGACCATCTTTAAATTTTATTTTCAAAATCAAAACTACAGGCCGAGGAACCAAATTTTCAGATACAGAGCATCGGCTTGTAGCATTCACTGCCATATGCAAGTGTAACTTAAAACAACAACTAAAACGATGACCAGGAAACGTCTGAAGTTCCAATTCATTCAAACAGCATGTTAGCCAATAAAATAAGACAACTAGAGTTTGAGGGATAAGATTCAGATTGCAACATTTCAACTGAAACCTTGCTTGAGCATTTTTCTTTCTCTTAAAGAGTCTTAGTTTTTATTAAAAAAAAGGTTTTAAAAAATTGTTTTCACCAGTCACGACCAGTTCAAACGAAATAACCCGCTAAAGAATCTTTCTGCGTAGCTGCCTTTTTGTGCCGTCCTCATGTACTGCACATGAAGTATAATCTCTGTGGAGTGAGCACGAGGGACATTCCTTCACCCAAAATAGACAAATATTCAACTTCATCGCTTAGAAAAAGGTTTGGTGTACAAAAACACAAAGAGAACCAGTCTGTGTAAAGATCACAACTGACTGGACAACAACCCAGATAGGTTTCTTTCCCCCATTGTGGACGTAGCTGTTTTTCCTCAAGTCTCTATTCTCCACTTTCCTGTTCTGGCAGAGCTTCTTTACTATCCGTGACAGATTGTTCCACTTCCTGCTCCCCTTCTTCCCCTTTGCTTTTGGATTCCTTTCCTCCCAAAGGCTCTTTCGATTCTTGACAATCATTCTTGGAGGGAAGAGAGGTGACGTTTTTCTTCCCTTTCTCCTCAACGTCATCTTTCGCCACCTCCTGCAGGTTGTATTTGCGGAAGAGTATGTAGTCCTGAACAACACTCACACAGCAGACGCCTTTGATTATTTCAACAATGATGGTATACTCAGGGTTGTTAAGGTCCACTTTGTTTTCAGCATTCAATTGTATTACCACCCCTGAAAAATTGCAAGTTAAAGTCACAGTTACTTATAAATAGAATAGAAAAATAGGAAGATAGAAATATCAGTAAACGAGAGTTGTTCACAGCACGCATATCTAGGGACTGTAGGAATATGACCACAAATACATGGTTCACCTAACAGCACGTGCACCTCTACAGTAAGTCACTCTGCTTAGGTAAATGCCAACACTTGTTGAATTTTAGCCAACCAATAGTTTGCTTCATTCCAAAATTTTTATTGCTCTGAAATGGCATAATTACTTTGATACCAACTATCCAAATCAATATAAAACTGGCTCTGATTAAAAGATCACGCCAGTGTATTAAATTCAAGGCAAGAGAGCAAAGCGTTCCAACTCTGTTTTCTTGTTATTCTTACGCAGGATGTAGGCATTGCTGGCTAGCCCAGCATTAATTGCCCAACCCTAACTGCCCTTCAGAAATGGATGGTGAGTTGCCTTCCAAGACTTGATGGCCAAGGAAGGTATGTTAATAACACAGCTTGAGCATCAACCTGCAAAGTCCTTCCAACATATTAATAGGAGAGTCTCCTGGTCAGCCATGTTTTATGCAGGGTGGCACCCCTATGCTAAAAGCCTTTGGTGACAGGCTAATTATCTATTTCAGTGGTGGTGGGGGGGGGTAAAAAAAAAATTGCTTTGGGAACAGATGAAACCTGCCTTGTGCACCACTAGGTATGTGAAGTGTAACAACAAACTATTAAAACTGATAATACTCAAAGTGATGTTGAATATTGCACATGTAGACTTCCCATTCTACCAAACCGAAATAGATGGAGATTTGAGTTGCACTCCACTCAGTTTTTGATACAAGCAACAAGAGGATACCACCCAAGGAGGAATAGAGGGAAAAAAAATAAAAGTTTGCCCCTACGTACTGGCAGAAGATTGGGAGGGCGAAAGCACCGAGAGAGCCTGCAGGCAGGTTGCATGGCCGTCTTGTTGGATATAAAGTGTCAGCATAGGCAGACAAAGAAAAGAGACAGTAAGAAGTCTCACAACACCAGGTCAAAGTCCAGGTGAGTGACTCATCTGACGAAGGAGCAGCGCTCCGAAAACTCGTGATACCAAACAAACCTGTTGGACTTTGACCTGGTGTTGTAAGACTTCTTACTGTGCCCACCCCAGTCCAACGCCGGCATCTCCACATCAATGAAAAGAAAAACATTTATCGGTAAAGAAATCAGGAGTTAATCCAGAAAAACTTAGGATTTTAGAAAAAAAAACTGAAATAGTCAAACTAAACCCACAATACCAGGTCTTCTCACATGGTAACAAAGCTCACATCTTGTCCATAACTTAGTTCCAATGCTAACTTCCACTCACATATAGCCCAATCCACACACAACCCAATTCGTATCTTTAAAATATGAAAAATGTGATATCTACCTGCCAGAGCCTTGATGACATCATCTCTGTTCATATGACTATTGTTTCTGGCTTTATACACTATCTGAAAAGTAGATTTTTTCGGAACTTTAAACCAGGGTTCCAGGAAAGTCTCAAAATACTTTGGGATCTCCTCCATGAAAGCCTTGCATGACCCTGACACTGGCAGCATCCGTAGTATAGCTCGAGTCTTCTTCTTCTTGGTTATGTATAGATCCTTCAAAATGTAGTGTACTAACTTGTCTGGTTCTGTTTAAGAGCAGAAAAAAAATCAATGTAGACTCCCCAGTGCAGCAGCCTTGGCCTTTGTATCACAAATAGCAGCAAGAGTTTCATTCAAGTCTACACATGTACACTGCAATGAAAGCATACCAAATCAGGTGTGCATCTTGTTTACATGCACTAAGTAGGCAACTCATTCAAAACACCAAAACAAGTAGATTCAGTTACTCAGATGCAACCAACAACTCATTTCTTGAAAGGAGAATGACCTCTTAATTGAAGTACAGAAAATCAGCACACATCATTGGAAATGTGCAATAAAAATCAAGAAATGCTGGAGTTGAAATCGGAGACATTTGATTGATGATAACTGGAGTACTTAGGCAGAGAGTGGGTCCCTCAATAATTCGTACACATTTGAAAAGGACTGTCCCTGCAAGCATAAGTCACAAGAACTGAACTGATGTCTAGCCTGCCATTTTATCTACAAAAAGATTAGAGAACCTTTCTCATTTAGTGATTTGGACAAGGAAAACATCTTGCAGGTCTTTGGTGGTCTTCTTCGTTTGAAGCATCATCAAATTACATTACTCACTGCTAAAGGCACCCACTATTGTGGGATGATTCTGAAGGAAAAAGATAACGCCTAATTTCTTTTCTTCCTTATCGACCCTGTCACAGCACCTTTCATCACCAACACGCAAGTGCAAGACGTTCATGAGGCCCTCTGTAACCAAGACACAGACGATCCACTCTTGTCTATACTGATTGCCACCCCCCCCAACCACAAGTCTTTCCTTTTGTCCCATTAGCCAAACTTTTCCATGGGAAGCTATCCTTCCTCCCTTACCATAGCCCTGAAACTATGGCTCCCTGTAGTTTCTCTCCTACCTATATCTTCCTCTAGTTTCTCTCACATCTCCCCATATGGTCTTCTGAGCATAGCTCATCCACAAGACTGCTCACTTCATCCTATTCCCATCTCTCTCCCCTTCATTTCCCATATGCTGGCTGATATGATTAATAGTTCTCTCTCCCTTTTAGGAACATTATTCCCCTTCTGTCCTTGCAGCTTACTCTCATATCTCCAATCTTATTTCTACCTTCCATTTCACTGAAAACATTATAAACTCCTGAAACTGTGTCCAACTTTCCAGCGACTCCCTGTTTGAATCTCTTCAGATTAGTGTCCAACCATGGCACTGGAATGGGCCTAACTAAAGTTGTTAATTATAACCTGAGATTATGACCAAGGTGCATCAGGTTCAAATTACACAGGGCAATTTTGTCCTCACAATCTAACAAATAATCCATAAAATCAGAGCCAGAAGTGAAAAATTCAAGAAAGATCGGCCTTGTTAATTATCAACTTACATGATGGCTGAATGACTGCCGACACAGGCATCTCAGTGAGTGGGAATTTTGACTTGAGGAGCAGTGAGTGTGATAGAGACAGAATTTCTGGATAACTGCTCCTCCAGCCCTAAGCTCTGTCTTACCCACATTCCCATGCTCACTGCTCCTGCAATCACAGGTTCTCTCCCTCCTGCTCCAGTTACTCCTCCAAAGACAGAATGATGGCACGTCTAAGGGTGCCAGAGGGACACCTGACTGGTCAAGGAGCAATAATCCTAGACAACAGATCTGCCCCAGTCAACATTCTCTGAAACCAAGAGGCTGAGGAAGCAGAAAATGGAAGAGGAGGGATGAGGTACCCGAAAGACCAATAATAAGGCCCTGAGCCTGTACCAACGATATCCTAAGGGCATCTTAAAGGGCAGGAGCTAGTGGAGAGAAGGTTTATATCACTCGAATTCCCCAGTAATCCTACTGAAATAGTAGTGGGCAAGGAGGCAATCTTAAATTATTATTGGAAATTGTGTAATACAGAAACTTTTCAGATGGCAGGCAATTTCAGTTCATGAATGATGACAAATTCAGCAGTGATGGTAATCTGGAACCAATCTGCACAGTTGTTAAATTTATAAAATAAATATCCAATGTAGATTCTTTTAGCTCCTTTCCAATGTGCCCCATTTCTTTTTGATGTCTTTTCCAAACACTGCAAAGTGCCCACAGTGAGCTGAGGCAAAGGTTTTAAGTTTATTTATTAGTGTCACAATAGGTTTACATTAGCACTGCAATGAAGTTACTGTGAAAATCCTTTAGTCGCCACACTCCGGCACCTGTTCAGGTACACTGAGGGAGAATTTTAGCACGGCCAATGCACCTAACCCAGCACGTCTTTTGGACTATGGGAGGAAACCGGAGCACCCAGAGGAAACCCATGCAGACATGGGGAGAAACGTGCAAACTCCACACAGACAGTGACCCAAGTCAGGAGTTGTTGGGTCCCAGGTGCTGAGAGACAGCAGTGCTAAACACTGCCATCATAGCATCCCTTTGGGTGAGATTTACCACTTTTAGTTTGTTAATACATTTGATCCACTGCCCTGTTAATATTAATTGTTGATTCTTTTCTATCATTGTCTTTCTGTCTGATGTCATGATTTTGCACACCACACGTACTCAGAATATCCAGCTCTATCTCTCCAACAGCTCTTTAAAAATCGCCTCTACTACCTCTGCTGACAGTTCTGCTCTTCTGCCATTCATTCTTGGCTGAGGCACAATTTACTCCAGCCAAACACTGGAAAGACTGAAACCATCATTTTCAGTATCCACCACTAACTCCATACCCTTTCCATTGATTACATCCCCTGCCAAATGTACTTACAAAGTCAATTTTCAGGGTCACAAGTTGAGCATTAACCTCCAACTTTTCCACTCATGTACTGGCACTTCTTTCAATGAAAAGGCAACACTTATAACATTGGAAATTTATAATAATTATGGGATGCCTTAAGCCACAGACATGGAACATTTGCATATGCATTTTTATTTTGCATCAGTGCAATAAGTTGTTGGCAGCATTTGCCCAATATGCAGCTCAGGTACTCTGAAGCTAATACTAAAGCAGCATGCTAATGCATCCCCACTTGGCACTTCACAAGGCTTTTTTCAGCTGATTGCAATGTACACACATTACTCCCACCAGAGGAGTGAAATTCAACTCAGATCAAAACAAAAAGCATCACCAATGTTAAGAGTTCTGATGAAGACGACATTGTTGGCTCCACTGTCCAAAGCCTGGAATCGACGGAGATCATTCTGTGTTGACGTACGGATCTGTTTTACTTCTTTCTTCAAAGCAGCTTCAGCATCGTCATCTTCCTCATCCTCACTATTAGATTCTTCTACAAACTGAGAAAGCACAACAGTATTACATTTAAAAAATCTGAACATTTCCAAAATTATAACGTGATGATAGCTGCACGTTAACATTTATCTGTAACACACCTGCCCCTTCTGTTTCTTCAGAAGGAACACTTCAAATGCGGACAATAAAAAGATAACAAAACTTACTCCAACTTATAAATCAAAGAACTGGTTTAATTTAAAAAAAACTTCATTACTCCAAACTTGGGGCCTCGCCCTGGACCACTCCAAGTTGCCCACAATTCCCAACAGGTTCTTGAATATAGTGAGTCAGCTGACCATCTCATCATTCTGTAATTGATTCCATGGTTTACTGGGTCAGGGGACCCTTGCAGTTTGTTACCATTGGTCACATTACATCCGATACAAAGTTACATTCTAACACCCTCCACCCCCTACAAAATTCTGAATTTGTTTCAGGAAGAAACGTATGAGGAATAAGTTAAAAACCTTTGTACAGTGCAAACCACTATGTTCACTGTGGTTAAAGAAATAGGACCCATGTCTAAAACTTATTAAGCATTTTGTCCTTTCCATTAACTCAGTCAATTCACTGCACTAATAAATGACTAATGGACAACCACAAATCTCCAAAACAGGATATTTACATCTAAAGGTTTTTTGAGGGCTTTATCCCAGCAAGTGTGAAATTTAGTTTATACATGGCAAAAAGTGATTGTTATAAATGGATTGCATCGTATATCTAAAAACACAAGTGCAAAATTAGAAGAAAAGCACTATTTTGAAGATTCCTTGTGATCATTATTCCCTTGCTCAAAAGACAAAATAACTGCTTTTAACTTTACTGGTGCTCAAAAATGAAGCACTGGAAGAGGAACAGATTTTTAATTTATTTATTTATTCATGGCATCAGGGCATTATTGGCTACGCCAACATTTGTTGCCCATCCCCAACTGCATTGGATTGAGCAGCTTAATTGGCCATTTCAGAGCCAAACACTATGGGTCTGGAGTCACATGAAGGCCAGACCAGGTAAAGATGTCAGATTTCCCTCCCAAAAAGGACACTGGTGAACCAGATGGGTATTTAAATCAATTGACAATGGCTTCATTGTATTCAAATTCCGTTAGCTGCCACTGTGGGATTCAAATCTATGTCCCCAGGGCATTAGCCGGGACTTCTGTGTGACATGGGTTGAATTGCGAGTCAAATCAGGTGAAATTTGATGCAGAAGGGACAGAAACTTGGCATCAGTGAGCAGGCATGCTATTTTGCTGGCATGTCCCCACTATAGGTCCATTTTGGTAGAGCCAGGACTCAGGATGTAAATAATAGGCAGTCTGAGGCAATTAAAAGGCAAATTAAGGTCAATGTTCTGAGGCTGACTGGGATTTTTCAGTCTGCTAGTGCCCTCTGAGTCAACAAAAGCCTGGCCACACATGGAGGCCTTCTAACAACAATCTGACTAGTCTGGGGGGTATCCAGCACCTCCCTCCATTAATTTACCTTTTTCAACAGTCGTTAGAGATTATAGGACAGATGTCAGAGGTAGGTTCTTTATTCAGAGAGTAGTAAGGGTGTGGAATGCCCTGCCTGCATCAGTACTGGATTCACCAACATTAAGGGCATTTAAATGGTCATTGGATAAACATATGGATGTTGGAATAGTGTAGGTTAGATGGGCTTCAGTTTGGTTTCACAGGTCGGCGCAACATCGAGGGCCAAAGGGCCTGTACTGCGCTATAATGTTCTATTTTAAAAGCAATTAAGAATCATATTGGACTCAAAACGTTAACTCTGTTTTTCTCTCTCCACAGACACTGCCATATGGGCTGAGTTTTTCCAGCACTATGTTTTTATTTCAGATCTCCAGCATCTGCAGTATTTTGCTTTTACCCCCATCTCTCCCCTACACACATCAGCAGCTCCCACCTCCAACAGTGAGAGAACTTGTGAGCCTCCCATTTTGCCATTTTGTTTGCCCCTTTAGACACTCGTAAATCGGACAGTGAGCACACACTCTGGTCACTAATTTGTCAGCACAGAGAGAAAAAAAAATTGCATCTACCACCAACCCAGTGTGAGATCAGGACCCAGAAAATGCACCTGATGCCAGGGGAAAGGTGGGGGGAAAAAAAGGGGGGGGGGGAAAAAGGGGGGGGGGGGGAGGGGAAAAAGGGGGGGGGGGGAGGGGAAGGGGGGGGAGGGGAAGGGAGGGGGGGGGAGGGGGGGGGAGGGGGGGGGAGGGGAAGGGGGGGAAAGGGGCCACTCAAATCCAGCCATGGCCCTCAAGTTTCTAGTGAGAGTTGGTGCTTTTTTTAAAGTTCATTTATTAAAGTAAGGCTTACATTAACACTGCAATGAAGTTACTGTGAAATTTCCCTAGTCGCCACATTCCAGCACCTGTTGGGGTCAATGCGCCTAACCAGCACGTCTTTTGGACTGTGTGAGGTAACCCACGCAGACTCGGGGAGAACATGCAAACCCCACACAGGCAGTGACCCAAGCCAGGAATCGAACCTGGGACACTGGCGTTGTGAGACAGCAGTGCGAACCACTGTACCACTGCTTTGTAAACTGTGGAACTGAGTTGGGGAATTAGTCTTTTTTTTAAAATCTCTAGGTTTAGAGAAGGGAAATCAGAAGGAATTGGGGCGGAGGGGCGGGCTTGCACACACGGCATCAGTTCCCCAGCTCCCACTTCCCAGAGAGTAGAGATGGGGGATCTGCACTGCACCTTCTCTGGGCCATACAGCTGGTCCGCGTATTCGTTCAGCAGACTGTACGCCTCTGCCGTGCATTTCTTCTCGTTCATGTTGCAGGTGATGAGCAGTCCTTGCATCCCCACCTCCAGCTCCCGGCTCCCACGGTGCTTCTTGGCCGCATGGCTCAAATACGCGCCCTTGTTCCTCCTCTTGGCTCTCGGCTCTGTTGCCATTGCTGTTGAAAAAGAAGAGAGATGGCTGAAATTAATAAGAAATGCAAAATGAGGATAGATAGCCAACGTGAAACCTGTCCCAAACACCAGGAGACATATACACACACACGTGTGCTGCATCATGCAATGGATTTATACACAATAAATAACCCCATTCTCCACATACCGCCACTTCAATCCAAACCACTTACTCTGTAGGACTCCTCCTTTTAGCATCATTAAACTGCGACGCTAAAATATACGCAGCCTACCACTGGGTCCTAGCGCTAATGGAAACGTTGCGTCTGGTTTGCTCCTCCTATGTTACAATTTTACCAATTGTTAAGGCTGGCATTTTCTACTGAGCTGTACAGAATTCTTTAAAAAACTGAAATCAATGCAGCAAAAGACTATTTTCAGAAGCCCCAGTTTTCCCTCTTGTCTAATCAAGTGCACATACTCGTTCCAGACGTTTGCCACACACCTCCACCAGAAAACTGGATCCTGGTAATGAGATGAGGAGAAAAGGTTGTGTCAAAGCAACAATCCACAAGAGGGCTTAACAGCATGTGTTAAAGATTGGAAATGTGAATCTGGTTTGCTTGCGGGCACCAGGATTACTTAAAAAGCAGCAATAATAAAACAGAGGACATACATGGGTCAAATTGAACAACAGTAACAGTGAACATGCATCCCAGCTACAGTGTTGTTACAACAATTTTATAGCATCTTTAATATGTCAAAACAGCTTTGTACCACGTGAGGACCCCTGGACGCCACCCATGTCCTGGACAGGGGTGGCATGCTGGCACAGTGGTTAGCACGGCTGTCTCAGAGCTCTAAGAACCGGGGTTCGATTCCTGTCTTGGGTCACTGTGTGTGGAGTTTGCAGATTATCATTGTGTCTGCAGCGGTTTCCTCTGGGTGCTCTGGTTTCCTCCCACAATCCAAAGATGTGCAGGTTAGATTGATTGGTCATGCTAAATTGCCCCTTAGAATCCTGGGATCCGCCGGTTCAAGGGATTAGCGGGATAAATATGTAGGGTTACAAGGATAGGGGCTGGGTGGGATTGTTGTCGGTGCAGACTCAATGGGCTGAATGGCCGCCTTCTGTGCTGTAGGGATTCTGTGATGATCTATGAACTATATGAGCAGAAAGGGCCAAGTGGAAAAACCCAAGCATTGTATCATGGAACTCCAGGAGCAGCTGGTGTCACTGAGGTGCATTCATGAGGATGACATAAGAACATAAGAAATAGGAGCAGGAGTAGGCCATCTAGCCCTTCGAGCCTGCCCCGCCATTCAATAAGATCATGGCTGATCTGTCGCGGCTCAGTTCCACATTCCTGCCCTCTCCCCATAACCCTTAATCCCCTCGCTTACCAAAAACCCATCAACCTGCGTCTTAAAGATATTTAGTGAGGCAGCCTCCACCACTTCAACGGGCAGAGAATTCCAGAGATTCACCACCCTTTGAGTGAAGAAGTTCCTCCTCAACTCCGTTCTAAACCGCCCCCCCTTTATCTTGAGGCTGTGCCCCCTAGTCCCACTGTCCTTTCTGAGCGGGAAGAGTCTCTCCACCTCTATCCTATCCATCCCATTCATCATCTTATACGTCTCAATGAGATCTCCCCTCATTCTTGTAAACTCTAACAAGTACAAGCCTAGTTTATTCAGCCTCTCCTCATAGCTCAACTCTGGAATCAGCCTAGTAAACCTCCTCTGCACTTCCCCCAAGGCCAAAACATCCCTGCGTAAGTACGGCGACCAAAACTGCACACAGCACTCCAGCTGCGGCCTCACCAATGCCCTATACAGCCACAGCAAGACCTCCCTACTTTTGACCAAAGAGGTGGATGGGGGTAAGGCAGTTGACGTGGTGTATTTGGACTTTAGTAAGGCGTTTGATAAGGTTCACCATGGAAGTCTTCTGCAGAAATTGCAGATGTATGGGATTGAGGGTGATTTAGGAAATTGGATTAGGAATTGGCTGGCGGATAGGAGACAGAGGGTAGTGGTTGATGGTAAGTATTCGACATGGAGTTCAGTTACGAGTGGTGTGCCTCAGGGATCTGTTTTGGGGCCACTGCTGTTTGTAATTTTTATAAATGATCTGGATGAGGGTATAGCTGGGTGGATTAGTAAATTTGCTGATGACACCAAAGTCGGAGGTGTGGTAGATAGTGAGGAAGGGTGTCTTAGTCTACAGGGAGACTTGGTCAAGTTGCAGAGCTGGGCCGAGAGGTGGAGGATGGAGTTTAATGCGGAAAAGTGTGAGGTAATTCACTTTGGCAGGAATAATGGATGTGTAGAGTATAGGGCTAACGGTAGGACTCTGCATAGTGTGGATGAACAGAGGGATCTAGGTGTATGTGTACATAGATCCCTGAAAGTTGGGAATCAAGTAGATAGGGTTGTTAGGAAGGATGTGGATAGTGCATTTCAAAAGGTGGTCACCCCACAGCTTAAGAAAGTACAAGCAAAGAGGGACTGGATGGCTATCAGGAATGTCAAACAGAGAACGTCCTACTTTCTAACAGATACTCAGTTCTGAGTACAAATAGGGAAAGGGTCCCTCTGAAGACAGCAGCAAGAGTCACGATCCTGGAAGGGCACCATGGGTGGCTCAGCTGTGCAGGGAGGAAGGAGAAAAGACAGGAGAGCAATAATGGTAGGGGGTTCTATAGTTAGGATAACAGAGGCTTCTTTGGTTGCAGACACCATTCCAGGATGGTATGTCATCTCCTTTGTGCAAGGGTCATGGATATCCCTGAGCGACCTCAGGGCATTCTGGAGGGTGAGCAATGGTGTACAGTCAGAGATTATAGTCCACATTGGTAGAATATAGGTCGAAAAAGGATGAGGTCCTGCAGGCTGAGTTCAGAGAGTCAGGAAAGAAATTCACAGGCAGGACCTCAAAGGTCATAAGCATACAGTGCAGAAGGAGGCCATTCAGCCCATTGAGCCTGTACTCAGCACAATCCCACCCAGGCCCTATTCCCTCAACCCCACATATTTACTGTTAATCCCCTGACACTAAGGTCAATTTATCATGGCCAATGCACCTAACCTGCACACCTTTGGACTGCAGGAGGAAACCAGAGCACCTGGAGGAAACCCACTCAGATATGGGGAGAAAGTGCAAACTCCACGTAGACGGTGACTCAAGGCCAGAATTGAACCCGGGTCCCTGGTGCTGTGAGGCAGAAGTGCTAACCACTATGCCACCTTGCAGCCCCATTCTGGAATGTTTCTAAGACATGTGCTAGTGAGAATGGAAGTAGGAAAATACACCAGACTAATGGTGCAAGAGGGAGAGTTTCAGATTTCTAAGGCATTGGGACCAGTTTTGGGGAGGGCGGAAAATGTATAAGTCTACACCTATGTCCGACTGGGATAAAAGTCCTTGCAGGGAGATTTTTCAGTGTTGTTGGGGAAAATTTAAACTAGATTGGCAAGGGGGATGGACAAATAGGACAAATTCAGAGCAAGGAGCCGGAGACAGAAAATTAGTGAGTGAGCCCCCAGATATCTAGAATACAATACTATACATAGAAAGTGTAGGGGTGAAGTAAAAAAGATAATTAGGAAAATAAAGAGAGGAAATGAAAAAATATTGGCAGGCAAAATCAAAAAAAAACACAAAGACATTTTAGCAGTACATTAAAAGCAAAAGAGTAACTATGGAAAGGGTTAGGCCTGTCAAAGATGTACATGTTACGGTGTATGCTGATGCTGAAGATGTGGGCAGGATTCTCAATGAGTATTTTGTCTCCGTCTTCACTAAGAATAGTGGTGTTGCAGATATTCTGGTTAAAGAGGACTATGAAATATTAAATAGAATGAGATTAGTGAGAGAGGAAGCACTACAGGGACTGATATCCTTGAAGGTGTATTAATCACCAGGGTCAGATGGATTGTATCCCAGGCTGCTATAGAAAATCAGGGAGGAAATACTGGATGTTCTGAGGATCATTTTCACTCTTCACTAAATGCAGGTGAGCTGCCAGAGGATAGAGGCCTGCCAACATTGTACTATTACTTAAAAGGGGTGTTAGGGAAAGGCCAAATAATTATAGACCAATCAGTCTGACTCTGATGATGGGCAAGTAATTAGAATCAATTCCAAGAGACAGGATGAACTGTCACTTGGAAAGGAATGGATTAATCAGAGATAGTCAGCATAGTTTTGTTGTGTCTTGCTAAGTTAATCATATCTTTTGAGGAAGTAAAAAGGTGGCTTGATGAGGGTAGTTCAGGAGATGTTGTCCACATGGATTTGGCATTTGACAAGGTCCCACATAGCAGACAAATCAGGATGGCGGGGGGGGCGGGGGGGAGGTGGTGGCAGTCGGATTCCAGAGCCTGGAGCCTTGACTGCTGAAGATACTACACTAACGGTGGAGCAACTAAAATCAAGGCATGATAGACCAGAGGCCTGATTTAAAGAACTGCTGGTATCCCCAGTGTGGCCAAAGGGCATGATCCAGTGACAATGAAGGAACAGTGATACATTTCCTTACCTGGCTTGGAAGGGAACCTCCAGATGGCAGTGTTGCCAGGTATCTGCTGCTTTCGTCCACAGATGTAGTAGTCATGGGTTTGGAAGGTGCTGCCCAAGGAACATTGGCAAGTTCCTGCAGTGCATCTTGTAGATGGTACACACGACTGCCACTGTTCATTGGTGGTGCAGGGATTGAATATTTATGAAAGTGGTTGCAATCAAGGGCTGCTTTGTTTTGGATAGTGTCGAGCATCTTGTGTGTGTTAGAGCTACGCTCGTCCAGGCAAGTGGAGAGTGTTCCATTACGTTCCTTGTAGATGGTGGACAGGTTTTGGGAGTCAGGAGGTGAGATACTTGTCGCAGGATTCCTGACCCTTGACTTGCTTTGGTAGCCACAGTATTTACATAGCTAATCCATTTCAGTTTCTGGTTAATGGTAACCCCCGGTATGTTAATAATGGGGTTCAGCGATGGTACTGCCATTGAATGTCAAAGAATGATGGTTAGATCCTTTGTTGTTGGAGATGGTCATTATCTGGCACTTAAGTGGCGTGAATATTACTTGTCATTTGTCAGCCCTAGTCTACCTGGGAACATTCCCTTCCATGCCACTCACTAACCTTACTTGGAAATGTATCGCTGTTCCTGCACTGTCGTTGGGTCATGCCCTTTGGCCACACTGAAGATACCAGCTTTCCTTCAAATCTGGCCTCTGGTCTATAATGCCTTGATTTTAGTTTACCATTGGTGGTAGTGTCTTCAACAGTCAAGGCTTCAGGCTCTGGAATCCTCCCTGCCCCACCCTGATTTGTCTGCTACATGGGACTTATCAAATGCCTTATTAAAATCCATGTGGACAACATCCACTGAACTATCCTCATCAATCCGCCTCGTTACTTCCTCTATATGACAATAGGTATCAGTGCAAGTTTCTCAAGAAGTTATGTATGTTTATATATGGACTTCCTTGTTTGAGCAGATTGCAGCAGAAATCTGAATTCAAGTGGGTTATACTAACTCTACAAGAACTGCAGACAGATTGAAAGAATATTAAATCAGCGGCAGCTGGGCCTTGCTTCTTGATTATAAGTTGACTGCTGAGTCTGGTGGCAACAGAAGCTGACTGCCAAATTGTGTGAGAAGCTACACACTTTAAATCAACTCTCAAGCATCATGGGCTTCTTAAGTGAAAAAGCTCACGAGTCTATGTACTGAATAGGAGGCTGGGATCCACCATTTTGGCTTGAAAAATGGGACAAACGCAATGGCCAACATACTGACAGATGGCAACTCCAGCTGTAAAAGAAATTAAGGCATTCAAAGTTTTTTTAAAATCTCCAGCAACATACCAAAATATTAAGAGATGATTACATGCTTACTCTGCGTCCCTCCTCATGCTGCTTTTTCCAGTCAGTCAGTTTTAATCTTAAACTATGGATATCCACAACATCAAGATGTGCACTAATCAGTATTCTGATTTAGCTTTTCCTGTTCTTCACACAGTCTCCTGTATTTTAACGTTTTTCCAGTTACACACATGTTCGTCGAGAAGAAAGATAATACTGCAGTCAGCATTAATGAGATGATAAGTGCCACAAAACGGGGTCGCCCCATTAATACTGACACTGCCCATTGCCACATTATCACTTTTAAAGAGGGTCTTCACCTTTCTTTCAAAGCAGAGATAATTAGTTGCTGATATTGATCATTTTTATTATTGATGTTAATTAGCCTATTTCTAGCCTGCCTAATTAGCACTAATACCCTTAGCATAAATTTGTATTTCTGAGCGGCACTGTTGAGCTCTTTTGATTGTTTAATGGGTATATACTCCATGTTATTAACCATAATGAACTGTACTGATTTATACAGGCCATGAGTTGGCCCTATTTTCAATTCCTTTTACGATCTCAGCCAAAGCACTGTTGGTACTGGAGCAACACTCTTGATAGATGATCTTTCAGGACTCCTGCTTGCTATCCATGACTTCTTCTGCAAGTGTACATTTTATGCATTCAGATAAGGGGAGAAGTGTTTAGCTTTAATGAAAAAAAACCGCTAGAAACAGTTGGCAAGACTGGCAGCATCTATGGAGAGCAAAACAGAGTTAAGGCTTCAGGTTGATGGCCCATTGTCAGAACTAAGAGTGCTAAGAAATGTTGGAGATAATCAATGCCTTGTGTGGCACAAATGTTACTTGCCATTTATCATTTGTTGTTCAGTTTTGCTGCCTATGGGTTTGGATAACTTCATTATCCAAGGAGTTGCAAATGGAATTGAACACTTGCAATCAATGGCAAACATACCCACTTCTGATCTTATGATGGAGGACAGGTCATTAATAAAGCAACAGAAAATGGTTGGGCCAAGGACTATCCCAAGTAACTTTTGCAAGAATGTCTGGGGACTGAAATGATAGGCTTCCAATGCCACAACCAACATCTTTTGCGCTAGGAATGACTCCAACAACGGGAGAATTTTCCCCTTGATCCTCATTGACTTCAACTTTACTGGGACTCCTTGACATCACACTCATTAATGACATAGTTTTGGATAAAAAATCAATGTGACACATTTTTCTGGTACAGTTAATTATGAAGTGTACCGGCTGTCAAAAAATGGGAAAGGAAAACGTCCCTCATACTGACCTTGATCACTGCAAATTCAATTGACAATATATAATTTAAAAAAGGTCAAACAGATTCCACCATTTTTTTAACAATTAAGCTACCTGGCGAGGGAAGGAAAATGATGTAGAAAAAGTAACTGACTTTAGAGAAGGATACCGAAAGCATGGTTGAAAGGATATGTTGCTGGCAGATTTCTGAAGCCAGGGACTGAATTTGCATGGTAAAATAATTCTAGAAAGGACATACTGATTATCAAATCAAACTCTGATAGCAGAACGAAGTAAGTAGTAACCTGGGCTGTAAGCGATGGAAGATAAAGGCTGGATGAATAACATAGAATATTTTTTCAAATATCAGTGAGGGCATGGAAGGATTTGAAAACAGGGCCAAGGCTCCTATAAGTTGATTAAGAGGGGTAGAAGAGTGGTGATTGAACCAGAGCAGGACTTACTCAATTAATGGTAGGGTGTTGGGGAGAGTTACAGAGCAAAGAGATCTCGGAGCTCAGGTTCATAGCTCCTTGAAAGTAGAGTCACAGGTGGACAAAGTGGCGAAGAAAGCATTCAGCATGCGTGGCTTCATTGGTCAGATCACTGAATACAGGAATTGGGACCTTTTGTTGAAGTTGTACAAGACATTGATAAGGCCACACTTGGAATACTGTGTACAGTTCTGGTCACTAGAAAGAGTGCAGAAAAGATTTCCTAGGATGCCACCGGGACTTATAAGGAGAGGCTGGATAGACTGGGACTTTTTTCTCTGGAGTGTAGAAGGATGAGGGGTGATCTTATAGAGATCTATAAAATAATGAGGTGCATAGGTCAGCTAGCAAATATCTTTTCTCAAAGATAGGGAAGTCTATAACTAGAGGGCATAGGCTTAAGATGAGAGGGGAGAGATACAAGAGTGTCTAGAGGGGCAATTTTTTCACACAGAGGGTGGTGAGTGTCTGGAACAAGCTGCCAGACATAGTAGTAGAGGCAGGTACAATTTTATCTTTTTAAAAAGCATTTAGACAGCTACCTGGGTAAGATGGGTATAGAGAGATAAGGACCAAATGTGGGCAATGGGCAATGTGGGCTTAGAAGTTTAAAAAGAAAAGTTGGGCCAACATGGACAAGTTGGGCCAAAGGGCCTATTTCCATGCTGTAAACCTCTACGACTTTATTGCAGTGGAACTTGCTGGCGAAGGAGATGAGGGGTATGCAGGAGCACGCATCTAGTACAGAGTTCTGAATTAGCCAGATTTTGCGATAAAACAATATTTGATAAATGGATCCTTCAGGAGAAGAAGGTGTGGCTGAGGTAGAGATGCGAACAGACAATGTTCTGAAAAAGACAAATTCATTAAATGTAGGGAAGAAAGTTCACTTTAGAGACAGAAACTGTCAAGGTTATACGCCAACAAGCTCAGCCAAAGTGTTGTCAGGGGATTGATGAGTCAGTGCAAGAAACAAAGGATATTGAGTACAGCCAATATGGCTGATGTCCAGTTTGCTGCTGTTGAGCTTTCAAAAGGTTCAACTTGCAGGGGTACAATGTCTATAAATATTGTTTGGAAATTTCTGATCCATCTACAGGGTTCGGACCTCACCAACATTTTAATAGATGTGCGATCTGACAGGTTTTGGAAGTTATTCACACAGACAGAAATTAGGCAGTATCATAAATCAAGGCTGTAAAAGGAAATACATAGGTGATAAATAACCTCATGGGGAATATTCTGGTTTTCTTCAATTTTAACATAAATGTGCCAAAAAGGAAGTAATTGAGTAGGAATAAAGAAACATTCATTTTCAAAGTGCAATATCTGCAAATATTTTAAAAGAAATCATAAATATATTATAAATCTGGAAAGTTCAATCAAGCCATCTGTTTTGTAAAATAAAGTCTCTACCTACTAGGATTTTTAAATAGATATCAATCATTGTTGTTTTATTTTCCTTAAAATATATGTGCAACCCTGATCTGTAATTTGTAAAACAAAGAAAATGTTGAAAGTAAACAGTCTGAATTTAAGACTGAAATAACTGGCTGTCAGTTGAACATACCACGTAAGACAAAGAAAAGCGCACAGCTGGATTATCAATCTGCCAGCTACATTATATTGATAATTAAAAACAGAAAATGATGGAAAAATTCAGCAGATCTGGCAGCATCTATGGGGAGAGAAACAGAGTTAATGTTTTGAGTCCATGTAACACTTTTTCCAGCTTCACTGAGTAGCTTAGTTGCGATGTGTAGTACATATTGGGCGGGATTTTCTGGCCCTTCCTGTCAGCAGGATCTTCCAGGCCTGCTACCGAAGGCCCCCCACCCACCCACCCACCCCGCAACCGGGCAGGCAAGCCATGCAAAACGCCAAAGACTTCAACAGCACCAGGAGAACTCACCGACGGCCAACGGCAAGCCGCCTCCCCAATGGGAAAATATGCCACGGGAGAAAGGTGTAGGATGCTGGTGGTCTGTATATCTGTTGTGTAACTAGTGGTGCAGTTATAATTGGATGTTGTCCCATCAGATTGTATTGATTCAACTGCTCTTTGGTTTGTTGAATTAAACGCATGCTTGTCGAGTGTTACATTTTTTTTCACCACAAGACAAATATTCTCAAACTTCTTTTAGAATTATTTTCGGGTCTTCTTTCTCCTCATCCATTGGAAAAACAAATGACTGGAACTTCTCAACAGCCTCAGGGCCTGCTAAGTGCAGTAAGGCGTAACTTTATCCCTTTTTTTGATTTGTCAGATTATGCAGCGCTGCAGCAAATACACCACCCAAAGAACCATGGACAAAGAAAGGTACAGCACAGGAACAGACCCTTCAGCCCTCCATCATGATGCCTGTCTAAACTAAAACCCTATGCACTTACGGGGTTCGTATCCTTCCATTCCCATCCTATTCATGTATTCGTCAAATTGCCCCTTAAATGCCGCTATCATACCCGCTTCCACCACCTTTCCAGGCAGCGCATTCCAGACATTCACCACCCTCTGAGTAAAAAAACATGCCTCATACATCTCCTTTAAACTTTTTCCTGTGCACCTTAAACCTCTATCTCCTAAGTTTTTTACCTTAGGAAAGAGCATCTGACTATCCACTCTATCCATACCACTCATAATCTTGTAGACCTCTATCAGGTCACCCCTCAACCTCCATCATTCCAGTGAGAACAAACTGAGTTTATCCAACGTCTCCTCATAGCAAATACTCTCCAGACCAGACAACATCCTGGTAGACCTCTTCTGTACCCTCTCAAAAGCATCCACATCCTTCTGGTAGTGTGGCGACCAGAATTGTTCACTCCGTTTCAAACTTTTCAAAACTGTTCTCATTGTTCGCGTTGAAGATGCGGTACACACTGCCAACTTCTGACGCCATGTAGAAGTGCTAGGTTCCCAAACGCTGGCAATAAGGACTGGAATTAATGCTTAATTCACTCACCAGGTAGCTACTGCATGGTTGTGCTGTTGCTGCATTCTGGGAAAACTCTCACGCTCTCATCATGTGACTCTTTTATAACTGAGTCATTACATGACCACTTGGTCTACACTGAGGTCAGAGTTAGATTCAGGAAGAGTGGAATTATTGTGCTCAAGGAGTTTCAAATAGGGAGGGTCGAAGCTATGAAGTTATCCAAATACAAGAATGAGAATTTTAAATTGAAAGTGTTGGATGAACCAGGGACCATGCAAAGAGGGGATGATGGTTGGGAAACACTTCATGCAGAATATATAAAAGGTAGCAGAGTTTTAATTAAAGCCTCTGAATCATGTTGTCAACCTAGTGAATTGCTCCAGCCAATAAAGTACAGCATCCAAAACACAGCACAATATTCTAACTGCAGTCCAATGAATGATTTGTATGGAGAGCTACACAATCGATATAACTAGCTGTTCACACATCTTTCTGAGGCATTCTACATATTTTAGCCAAGTTTGCATTGGGAGTATAAACCAAACCCACCCCACATTCTTTTAGACTTGCATTCAATCTGATGGAATCATCAGACACAATACATATCTGCAACCCCTACAATTTACACTGGCCCCAAGTCAGTCACATGAAACAAGCAGATAAGACCATAAGAAATAGGAACTGGAGTAGGCCATTCAGCCTTTTGAGCCTGGCTGATCTTATTGAATAGCAGTGAGTTCAGTAAGTGAACTCAGTGATGGGATTTTCCAGCCCCAAGGCCAGAAAATCCCACCTGAGGTCAACAGACCTTTGCTGGACCAACAGAGCTTTGCCTGGTCCGTGTCCAGCATGCTACGATTCCTGTGGAGAACGGGATGGAAAAATTCCATCCAGTAAGTTCACTTACCCGCCTTACCTCCAAAACCCTTAATTCCCCTACTGGTTAAAAACCTATCAATCTCAGGCTTGAAAATGTTCAAGGACTCAGCCTCCACAGCTTCCTCGAGTAAAGAATTCCAAAGATTCACCACTCAGAGGAGTAATTCTTCGTCAGATCCATCTAAATGAACGCTCATGAGAGTGTAGGACAAGAGGGCATAGTTGCAGAATAAGGGGCGCTCTCCCAGCAGTTACTCTGTCTAACCTAAGAATCCTATATGTTTCAATCATATCACCTCTCATTCTTCTGAACACCAAGGAGTACAGACACAGCCTGTTTAATCTTTCCTCATATGGCAGTCCCTCCTACCCGCAAACCCCCTAGTAAACCTCCAATGTACTGCCTCCAGTATCTTCCTTTAATTAAGGGGACCAAAGCAGTACACAGTATTCTAAATGTGGCCTCACTAAGACTTTGTATGGTCGCAGCAACACCTCTCTATTTTTTTACTCCGGCCCCCATGAAATAAAAGCCAGCATTCCATTTGCCTTCTCTATTACTTTCTGCACCTGTGTGCTAGCTTTCCGGGTTTCGTGAACAAGAACCCCAAGTTCCTTTGTGCAGCTTTCTGCAGCCTCTCTCCATTTAAATAATAATCCGCCTTCTCATTCTATCTCTTCCCACATTGAATTCATTTTGCCAATTTTCTGCCCACTCACTTAACCAAGTTCACATTTTGAGTTGAAATGTCTCTTTGTTTTGGGGACCCATCCGTTGTTTCTTTACTTGTCCCATTACTAATTTCTTTGACTCTGTTCCAACAACTCTTTTGTCATTTAATATCTTTGATCTCCCACCCTATCTGACCTTCCCTTTTTCTTTTTTCCTCTCCTCCCACATTTCACCTTGTTAAAAGTTATTACATATTATTATAGCTATTCTAACTTTTCCCAATCTGATAAAATGACCTGAAATGTTAGCCAAAAGAAAAAACGCTGGAAAATCTCAGCAGGTCTGGCAGCATCTGTAAGGAGAGAAAAGAACTGATGTTTCGATTCCCTTTGTCAAAACTTTGTCATATGGCCCATTGAGTCTGCAACTGAATCTCCAACAAAGCATCTTACCCAGACCCACTTTATCACTACAAACCTACATAATAATTACCCCTGTTGCACAGTAGTTAGCACTGCTGCCTCACAGCACCAGGAACCCAGGTTCAATTCCCAGTTTGGGTGACTGTCAGCGTGGAGACGGCACATTCTCCCCATGTCTGCATGGATTTCTACTGGTATCTGATAGCCCCTCACAGTCCAAAAGATGTGCTGAGTAGGTGCATTGGCTATGCTAAATTCTCCCTCAATGTACCTGAACAGGTGCAGGAGTGTGACGGCTAGGGGATTTTCATTGTAACTTCATTGCATTGTTAAACTTATTTGTGAGATTAATAAATAAGCTAAACTCTTTCCCTGCTCATCCCCTAACCTACACACTATAAGGGACAATTTAGCTTGGTCAATCCACCAAACCTGTACATGCATCTTTGGATTCTTGTGCACATTGAGCTCTTTGTTGCAACAAGTCCACAGGTGCAGTGCCATTTACAGCTGGTGCTGGGCACTGGGGCTTTTGAGTGGGCACAATAAAAAGTCTTTCAACACCAGGTTAAAGTCCAACCAGTTTATTTGATAGTAAACCCACAAGCTTTCGGAAACACTGTTCCTTTGTCAGGTGTGTGGCACAGGCGTGTGGTCAATGATCACAGCCTTTTACTCTTTACCAGCCACACTCTTCGTCAATCAATCTCCAAACCTCATGGACAGCTCCGCCTACTGCGCACGTGCGGACTATGATCTTCCCCCAGTCACGGTTCCGCCTACTGCGCACGCGCGGACGATGGTCTTCCCATTGCTGGATCCGCCTACTGTGCATGCGCGGACGGTGTTTTCCCTTTGACGGTTCTGCCCGCCGCGCACGCGCGGCCGTGTGGAAGATGTTGTGCGCCTGCGTGATGGCGGCAAACGGCCGATAGGTGAGGGACATGGACTGGGAGGAGGCGGGCACGTGGGCGCCGGTTGGCCGTTGGGGCTGGCGCGTGAAAGGGAGCTCCCGGCGCGAGGGTCCAAGTGCCGGTAAGTGAAGCATTATTATAGGGACAGCAGAGGTTAGTGTCCTGGGGAGTGAAGGAGAGATATGGGGGTATGGGGGGAAAAAGAAGAAGCAACCTCATAGCACCTTTGGGTGTCACTGCAAAGAACGAGCTTTGTTGCCCGTCCCTGATTTCCTTTGAACAGGGGGCAGTTGAGAGCCAACCACATTGCCGTGACTGTGGAGTCACATGTAGGCCAGATCAGGTAAGTAGGTAGATTTCCTTCTCTAAAGGACATTAATGAACCAGATGGGTTTTTTGTGATCATTATAGCTCCCAGTGGCAGCACAGCGGTGCCTCACAGCGCCAGGGACCCAAGTTCTATTCCCGCCTTGGGTCACTGCCTGTGCGGGGTCTGCACGTTCTTCCCGAGTCTGCGTGGGTTTCCTCCGGGTGCTCCTGTTTCCTCCCACAGTCCGAAAGACATGCTGGTTAGGTGCATTGGTCATGCTGCATTCTCCCTCAGTGTACCCAAACAGACGCCGATGTGTGACGGCTAGGGGATTTTCACAGTAACTTCATTGCTGTGTTAATGTAAGCCTATTTGTGATCAATGAATAAACTTTAAAAAAGATGTCACAGACAAAAGGACAAAGGGAATGTAAATGGTGGTTATAAAGGCTGAGAATGGTGCTATGAGATTGGAATGTGTAAATGACAGAACAAAGGTACACAGTATCAAATAAGTTGGAAAGCGAGATTTGGAAGTAGAAAAATGGAATGATGGAAGAAATTAAAATTTAAAATATACGCTAGAGTATAAAGTAATGGATTTATAAGGAGGTGAAGGAGAGAGTTCATGCTGTAAAATTGTTGAACTCAATGTTCAATCTGGAAGGCTGTAAAGCGTTTAATTGGAAGATGAGATGTTGTTCCTCCAGTTTGCATTGGGCTTCATTGGAATATTTGCTACAGGCCAAGGACGGTCATATGGACAAGAGAGCTAGATGGTGTGTTGAAATGGCAAGCAACAGGAGGGTCTGGGTCATGCATTGGACAGACCGAAGGTGTTCTGCAAAGTGGTTACCCAGTCTTCAAATGATTAAAGGACGTGCATGTGAAACACTGCTTCACCTGAAAAGAGCGTTTAGGCCCTAGGATGGTGAGCTAGGAGGAGATAAAGGCTATTGCACCTTTCACAATTGCATGGGAAGCTGCCGTGGCCGGTAGGTGAAGTGTTGAGTGTGGTGGAGGAGTGGACCAGGGTGTTCTGGCAGAAACAATCTAGGTGGAATACTGACAGGGCAGTGAGAGGAAATATGTTTGGTCCTGACATCATGTTGGTGGAAATGGTGGAGGATGATCCTTTAAATGCTGAGGCTGGATGGGTGAAAAGTGAGGACAAAGAGGACCCTATCCTTGTTTTGTGAGAGAGGGGAGGGGTTGAGACACAGGAGATCTAGGCCCAGGAGATGGGTCAGACACAGTTGAGCGCCCTTGTGGGATTCACTCTGAAGATCTAGAGGTAGTGCTTATTCCTGTCTGAGAGGCTGGCAGCATAGTGCTGAGCAGGCCACTGTGCATGTAGCAGTTTTGATGTGGAGATGCCGGCATTGGACTGGGGTAAACACAGTAAGAAGTCTGACAACACCAGGTTTAAGTCCAACCGATTTATTTGATAGTAAACTCGCAAGCTTTCGGGGTTTGCCCCTTTGTCGGGCGAATGGAGAGTGCTGGCCTCAGACAGAGCATATAACAGCACAGACAGTTTACAGATTACTGATTAGAATGCAAATCTTTACACCTAACCTGCTATTCCAGTCTTAAAGAGGCCAACAATGTGAGTGGAAGGAGCATTAAGCCCAGGTTAAAGAGATGTGTATTGTCTCCAGAGAGTACAGTAAATGAGGTTTAGCAAACCCAGGCAAGTCATGGGGTTAACAGATAGTGCGACATGAACCCAAGATCTCTGTTGAGACCGTCCTCATCTGTGTGGAACTTGGCTATCAGTCTCTGCTCAGCAACTCTGTGTCGTGAAGGCCGCATTGACAATGCTAGTTTACCCCTAGGGCAGTCACTGGAGGCACCCCTCCTTACTCCCTCAAGAGGGACCTCAGTGGCCTGTGCTCTCTCCAGCATGGTCGGGCCACCGTTTTCTTCCTTAGTGGGGAGCAGTTGTAAACCCCTGTGGGAGGGAACCACTTCCGGTGCAGCCCCAGATCGCATGCCACTCCTATGGAACTTTGGAACTTTGATGTGATGGCTGCATGAGTCTCGCATCACAGTGCAGTCCTGATAGACGCAGGTGTATGGCATTGGCGGAAGGAGACACCTGTATCCCCCAACCCCAGGCACTGTACTGATCTGACTCAGTGAAACAGGAAGGTCCATGGTCCAAGCAGCATGATGCTGTCCATGAAGACCAGTTCGGCATGGAGGTAACAACTGGCCCCAGCAGAATGTTGCACAGTGCATCAGAGGCACACAGCATTATGGTAGAAAAACTTTGTTTCATTCACTTTGAAGTCTTGTGCAAACTATGGACCACCTCATGCAATCAGATTTCAGACTGACAGAATTTCACGTTGGATTCATGAAAGATTGGAAGGCCAGATGGGAGACCAATGGGCAGCTCTTTTCATGAACGTTCATGAAATTCAAAAGAATAGATAGCCGAGAACACTTCATCCCAGAAGATGGAGCTCCAGGGACATTGTGAAGCTGGTAGATGGACCGACACCAAATCTGGAAGGTGCATTTACAGATGCTCCCATGACTCACTACAGTGCCATTCCAAGATTGCAGGTGGCCTCCATCCCAAGCTTCAGAGGCAGCCTTAGGCATTAGTCAGCAAAATCCTGATAGCTACACATTGTTTCAAACGTGTTTCATGCCGGTGTGTTTTCCCACTGGCATGGGTGCAAAATTTTGGTCAGGTCTTCATCTACATCCATTAGTGGGATGCAAGTTAATTTCATGCCGGCCTCTGATGTGTTTTCCAGCCCACCATGGTGGGGACCAGCAGAAGATCTGGTGGGGGACTTGGAAGATTTCCATCCTGTAAATCTGTATAGCAAAAACAGATACCTTCTCCATTGTGTCTGGATGTTAAAACTTGCACTTGTTATGGTTCAGGTCCAAAATCCCAAAGTTCTGTATGGAGCTGCCGCCACGCGAGTGCCCCCTCCCCAGCAGATCATAAGTTTTGCATCTTGGCTAGGATAAGCATTATATGTTTCACTTCACGTATGATTCAAATGACCCATCAATGAGCTTTTATCAAACAAAGTTTATTTAAGAATATAGTTAATGTTTTTAGTAAGAAAATTAGTAAGAACTTTTATCAGTTACAAACAAAAAGCAAAAATAACCACTGATAACCAATATATCTAATGTGTTCCAATCAAGCCAAACCCATAGACAAAAGACCCTTCAAACAGGTTTAATACAGTGTAGACTAATGCTCACATGATACTGGGATTGAGTCCTTTGGATGAAGTCTGCAGTTCACTAGATAGACTTAGAACAGTTTGAAGCCAAAACAGCTTCCCAAAACACCAGTTCTCTAGGCAATCACCAACAGCAGATTCCTCCCTTCAGAAAGGCAAGACCTTGCTTTCGGCTAACCAGCAGAATTTCCAAAACCAGGGAGAGAACTTGCTGTCCCTTCTAAAACTCAACTCTAACTGTAGCCATACAGAAAATGAAACCTTAAACTCACTGGAAAGGAAAAAACTAACTGTCCGAAAACACCTGACCATCCTAACAATGCAGGATCATAAAGCAACCCTGAGTTAAAATAAACAGACCCCATTTAAGCTATTGAAGTAGCAATAAAAGGACATCTCCAGACAAGCCAGTTCTAATGACATCAGCTGAAGCTGTGAGCTGCAGAGAGCATGTGATGTTCGTTACCTTCCTTAAAGGTACATTAACGTCACATACCTTACAATAAGTTTTGACCTTGCTCCTGTCCCCATGGCAACCAGGTCACATTGGCTTGTCTCTGGGCAGATTTCATGTGAGGTCACATCCCCCTCTCCTATCCTACCTTGATTTAAAAGAGTTTAAAATATAATCATCTTATAATGTCTAATGGTTATAACAACCTGAATCTCTCATCAAGTAACATTACCACTATGCCAACTCCTCTTTGATTTTCTAATCCCTTAATACTTTAGTATAATTTGCTTTCCTAATTTTGTGCAGCACTTTCATGTTCACTTTCTGTCATTCATGTACAAGAACACTCAGATTACTCTAAATATCATCATTTCCCAATCTCTCACCATTTAAAAAAATGTAACTTTTATATTTTTCCTATCAAATTGGATACAGCTCCACGTTATATTCCATCTGCCATATTCAATTTTTAAATTCGTTCACGGGATCTGGGCATTGCTGGCTGGGCCAGCATTATTTTCCCATCGCTGAGAGCATTTAAGAGTCAAACACATTTCTATGGATCCAGTCATATATAGGATAGACCACAAAAGGATGACAGATTTCCTTCCCAAATATTAGTTTGCCAGATGGGCTTTTACAACCATTGACAATGGCTTCATGCACATCATTAAACTTACAATTCCAGATTTTTATTGAGTTCAAGTTTCACCATCTGCCATGATGGGATTCAAACGTGGGTCCTTAAAGCATCACCCTGGGTCTCTGGGCCAGTGCTTCTCTCTCACCTAAAACATCTGTATCTCTTTGAAGCTTCTTTGTGTCCTCCTCACAACTTACTTTCTCATCTAACTTGTATTGTCAACAAACCTGGGTAGATTACAATTTTCTATTCATTTCAGTCATTGATATTGGTTGCAGAAAAATGAATAAAACAAATAAATATTGTCGCCAAATGGTAGTTTTTAGCAGCTGTGGTGGATATTATACATGGCTCAATGGAGAGGAGTTCAAGAATGAGAGCTTGAGCCTCAGCTATCTAAAGTATTAAAATCGATTGAACATAGAACATAGAAAAACTACAGCATAAACAGGCCCTTCGGCCCACAAGTTGTGCCGATGATATTCATTGTGGCCCCACACTAGTCATAGCTTACTTTCCCAATAGATTTATGCCTATTCTCTATTTTCAGCCTATTAACAAATACTCAATCCATGTTTTCCACCAAACCCACCACGTTACCTGTCATGCTCATTGTTGTAGCTCTAATGTTCCACATAAGAAAGGCGATCGTCTTACCGGAAGTTATTTCAAGGTTGTTGTGCAGGCAAATGTTCGGAAGGGTGAAGGAGTGTTCAACTTAGTTTGACCCTTTGCTGCTCCATCTCAATCTGAAGGTCAGTTTTACTGGCAAATATTTTCACTTCGAAGGCTTTAATAGCAAATACAAATATGATTTACAATTCTGAATAATCTTGGACTATTGCGTCTCGAGCTCATTAATGACACGGTAATCGTGAATTAATATTTTGCCGACAGAACGGGGCTAGCAATATCAGCAGAGCACCCGAGTTTTCGTCTATTGCTCGTATTTCCTGCCCTGCTCGACCAGCGCAGCAGGACAGAAATATCCCACCCCAGATAAATAAATACTGCCTGAAATCATCAGGATAAAAAGATCATGTGACTGAAGTAACCATTCTGAATTCTTTTTAAAATACAAGCTGCTAAAGACAAAAGTGAGTAATCCAGAAAAGTTTTCAGAGGAGTAGATAAATGGGTAAACTTGGATATGTCAGCCTTTAATGCCTCAGCTATCCTCTCTCCTTTCCCAAGTTAAGACCCGATCACTTAAAATTTAAAAAGCTATCACAGAGGGCCTGAATTTTCCATTGAAAGGAACCTCAGATTCAAACTTCACTGACCTTTTGGAAAAGATGAATTATGTTTTAAAAAGAAATTGGTCAGAATTTTATGTTCTCCCACCAACAGGTTTTAAACAGGAAAGGCGGGGGGGGAATTGAAGGGACGGGTTTCCAAATGGATCCCCATCTGCCAAACCACACAACTCGGGCAGGCAAGGCCTCTGATGGGAAGCCCACCCTTGCCCCAGTTGAGGCCCTTAAGGGCCACTTCCTGCCCAGCCTCAATATTTAGACTTGCAAGAAGATACCTCTGTGGGGAAACCTGAAATACAACAAATGGCGGGAATTGTTGTGGTGGGGAGATGCCTCTATTAGAAGCACCCTGAATTCCAGTATTTTCCCCCTCTTAATGTCCAGTGGCCTCTGGACCTGTCTTCTACCCCCAGCCTCTGTCCTGTGACTCCGCCTGTCCCCCTCATCCCCATATCTACCAGCCCAGGGACCCCTTGATCTAACCTGGATCCTGCTCCCCAGACTCGGGGGAGGATTTTCGCTCCCCAGCCCCCCACTGCGTATTTCCTGGCAGCAAACGTTGGCCTGACATTAGATAGTCCCACTGATGTCTATGGGATTTTGCTGCTCCATGCCTTCCGCCATCAAGGAATGCGCCATGGGGGAGTTAGCGGTGGCGGGAAGGACCATAAAGTTTCGGCCTTAATCTCCAATGACTTCTATCTACTGTGCAGTGCTGTTGCTGTAGGGACTGGAGACTATCAACCAATCAAAAATGCCGGTAGGTGGGAATTCCTTTTAAATGAGGGGAGGAAATCCAGCCTGCAGCCAATCAAAGCTTACTGGAGCATGAATTGGTTGAGGAGCAGTCGGAGTTGGTAAAGATGTGTTCTCACCCAACTCTCCAGATGGCGGGAAAGAAGACCCAGACATCTGAAAAAAAATGTACTTTTACATGGCTTCAACTTTACTCTTGGAACTTCAAGATCACCAGGAAAAAAGTCCTGCTACAGCCAAGAGCTCATAAACTATGAATTTGCTGTTTCTTTACCTTTCAATATTGAACTCTAATTTGGCTAGCAAGATAACTACCTACAGTATAGCTTGTAAATTTTGCATGTTTGTATGTGTGTGAATATAGGTTGCAAAAGTTTGAGAAACATGTATTTAGCTTTTGAATTATTTTGCTGTCTTTACTGGGCTTTTTAACACAATAAAAAACATTTTTATACTTTAAGAAAACCTGTTAATTTTTTTGCAATCGATCTATAAATGTTTAAACAAAGAAATTGAATAAAATAGCTTTATCCTTCCAAATCTTTCAACAAATTCTGTTACAGTCAGATTTGAGGGTGCTATCGTAGGGGACTTTTTGTACTCCACATCAATTGTCCATTACAGAATTACATTTTTTATGTTCCATTCTGAACTAGCCAAGCTTATGTCCAATGAATTAGAGACTGCTCAACAAATAGTTTGTGTCTGTATTTTGTCCTGAAAGACTGAAAAGAGGCTCTGGGATTCCTTTCCACGTCCTTGCCCCACCAGCTCCTGAGCCTCATTATGAACAAATTTGAACTAAGCTACAAATGTCAATCCTGGTTGAACTTTGACTATGAGTCAGCAAGTTTGCCCTATAATGCTGCAAATCATTGAAACATCTTGATTTCATGGTTATATATTTACTTCTGTTCTGTGAGCTTCAATCTTATGTATTGATGAATCTTTGTCTTTCTAGTTTTATTGTGTATATTGGCTGTCCAATTCCACATGATATAAAATGAAGATCCTAATGACTCCATCCGGTACGCTAAAGCTACGACTAATGAGTGTCAATTCATCGATCCTGGCTAATTGCAGCAAAAGAACTTTTGGAATATTGAAAACACAATTCAGATCATTCTTCTCAAATAACAAGACCTGTAATCCTCAGAATTTCACAGACTATGAATCTATCAAACAGGAGTACAAGCCACAAGTGCCAGAATACTTCAATTTTGCAAGTGATGTCCTCGATAAGTGGAGTGAAATGGAAAAGGTACTTTATAAGCCTCCTGTGTGATAAACACAGTTTATTTTTAGATGTAATAATCAGTTTCTACGAAACTTGTAAGGTAAACGCATTCATCAAAATGTTTCAGTTAGTTGAATGGTCAGTGCAATTTATGCACTCAGAATAACATAAGTGAGTTTGTGCATTTGGAATACTAAGGCCAGAAATTGACATCCAAAGTTTGGGTGCGTTCACCTCGAAGTGCATGAAATAAGGTGAGCAGACATCAGGCATGTGCCCCAACCTCATCGTACACTCGCATAATATTTTGGTTAGCGGGCTCACGCGAAAGTTGGAAGTGCTATCATTGTCAATTAACAAACCAGTTTAAATGATTTAAACACCGGTTGACCAGGATATTATATTTTATATCTGTACAGTAGGCAGGCAAGCCAGTTAGCAAGGTGGACTTTATGTTTGCAACCTGGATCTAAGGTGGAAGAAAAGGTTGGACTTAATTAAAATTAACAATATGTCTGAGGACTGAGGTCTGTGTATGATTGTGCTGCCTAGACAATCATGACAACTTTTTCCATCTATTTATTTTTCACAGATCAGTAGCTCCCTGAGACAGCTCTGCACCAGCTGTCACCCTGAGGGAGCACATTGGGAATGCCAGCCTACACCTTCCAATTCCTCAGTGCCCGCCCTCCATGTCAGTGCTCAGCCTTTCACAGGGTGTGTTTTATGCTGGCTAGTCAATTAATGGTGCTCCAGGATTGACCATGGCCGGGAGCACACGTCACCCCTACTTCCATGCCTGTTAAATGCACATGCATGATGAGTAAAAAATTCAGACCTATGACTCTTGCCAATTAAAAATACTCTAAAATTGTACCAAAAAAGGAAAATGCTGGAAAATCACACTTGGTCTGGCAGCATCTGTAAGGAGAAAAAAAGAGCTGACGTTTCGAGCCCAGAAAACCCTTTGTCAAAGCTCCAATTTACTTCTTGCTAGCTTTGACAAAGGGTCGTTTGGACTCAAAACATCAGGTCTTTTCTCTCCTTACAGATGCTGCCAGACCTGCTGAGATTTTCCAGCATTTTCTCTTTTGGTTTCAGATTCCAGCATCTAGTAATTTGCTTTTATCTAAAATGGTATATGCATTAACAAAAGAAAACAGAAGTAATTTTCCTGATATCACTAATCTTCTGAAATTACAAGAGCTACTTAAATATTCATTAAAATTTGATTGAAACCTTGCTAAAAAGAATTTGAAAGAACTTAAAAACAACAAATGCTGTGTTGTTACTTGTCTGATAATATTTCCATTGGTATTTCCCTCAGGCTGGGAGCAGAGGTTCGAACCCTGCTTTCTGGTGGTTGAGTGAACATGGGCAAGAGGTGAAATGGAGCTTCCAAGACCTTGAAATCTTCTCTAAGAAAGTGGCCAATGTCCTGTCAGGACCCTGCAACCTACAATTAACTGATCGAGTTATTGTTATCCTGCCACGAGTTCCGGAATGGTGGCTTATAAACATAGCATGCATGAGAACAGGTAAAGTCAATATTACTGTCAAGATGGACATATAACAAATATATATTTTAACTCTTCTTCCTTTAAGAGGTTGTCTCAAAACAGCTCATTTAAAAATCAAATCATTGCAAAGAGCTTTTGATTAATGTATATAAAATTCAGATTTGGAACAGTTTTTGTTTATTCTGTGCAATTGTTGGCCAATTAAGTACTGAGTCCAACCCAATGGAATTCCATTAATACATGTAGAAATAGTAATTAATCTGTAGGTGCTTCAGTAATTATATCCTTTCCGATATATACATAATTCATCAGCCTTCGAATTATCAGACTAAATTACTCATACAAGCCATACATTGATAAAAACATGTTAAAATGGAATTAAATTATCGTAATTATAAAAAGCATGTTAACAGTTTCTGGTGATAGATTTTGTTACTGATTTATTGATTTGTGGGAACCCTGATATGTTGCTAGCCCACAATAAAGATTTACTTCTGCGATTGAGGAATAGAAAGATTACAGTTATGAAGCTGAGTGCCAGAAAAACTGGAAGTGATGTGTCATAATGAACTGAAAGCTCAGGGTTTGAATCCCTTTCCAGGACTTGATAGCCATGGAAAGCCTATTCATAATGCAGGAGAATCATGTGGTCTGCCATGCTTGATGTAGAGTAATGCCCATGCTGCTGTACGGCCTAGGCTGGTGAACTGTTCCTGGAAATGTGAGCTCTGGAAACAAATGTATATGTACCACAAGCTTTGTACTGAATGCTACACAACAAAAGTAGAAGATGCTCAGCCAACCAAACAGCACCTATGGAGAGGAAAGCAGAGTTAACACTTCAGACCTGTGACTGCCATCAGAAGTGGGAAAACATTTTAAGCAACTATACGTGCAGGGAAAGGAGGCCAGGAAATTAACAAAAGTAAAGAGGGTAGAAAACCGATGATATTTGCAGAACAGTAGGACATCTGCTGTTTGAAACATGGAACAGTGCTCATGATCTGAAATGCTTGCTGTGTTAAAGGCCCTACTGAAACTAATCAAAAGATGAAGTGTTGTTTGTTGAGCTTTCATTCAATATCATTAGGATAGTGTATAGATCAAGACAGAGTGGGAGTGAGACAGAGAATTAAAATGGATCTGAAATTTAGGGTCACGCTTGCGACCTAAATGTTGATGTTTAGCAAGGAAGTCACTCAATCTGCATTTTGTCTTCAGTGCCAAAGAGGGAATGTTGTAAGAGGACGGAAGATATGTTTGGTAGTTGCATCAATTGGAGTTTGAGAAGTTACTGTCACTTCCAGCATGATGTGAAGCCGTAAAACACATTTTCCTCTCCACTTTGTTCCCTTTGTAATACCTTGGCCTATTTCCTTCCGTTTACATTCTCTGCATCCAAGTGCAGGAAATGCAGTACCAGTTCCCAATATCCAGGGCCCCAAATAGTCTTTCCAGGTGATTTACTTATACGTCTTCCGATTTAATACCTTGTGTTTGCTCCTCACAGTGTGGTCACATGCAGGTTGGGTGATCGCTTTTCTCAACACCTCCACTCAATTTACTCGTGCAGCCCATAGCACCCCCATTTTGACTTTTCCGTTCTCAGCCTCCCACATTGTTCCAATGAAGACCACCTAGGGGGCGAGTAGAGGGGAATCACAGCAGGCGAGGGATGGACCATGGAAAGGTCCCTTGACTTCAGATGGGATTTTCTGGTTTCAAGGCGAATGCAGCCGGAAAATCCCACCCCTGATCTTTCAGTCAGGCACTTCACAGCCTCTTGGACACAATATTGAGCTCAACATAATGCTGCAACTTTATAGGACCCTTGTCAGACCCCACTTGGAGTACTGTGTGCAGTTCTGGTCACCTCACTACAGGAAGGATGTGGAAGCTATTGAGAGGGTGCAGAGGAGATTTACAAGGATGTTGCCTGGATTGGGAGGCATGCCTTATGAAGATAGGTTGAGGGAGCTAGGTCTCTTCTCCCTGGAGAGACGGAGGTTGAGAGGCGACCTGATAGAGGTTTATAAAATGTTGAGAGGAATAGATAGGGTGGATTCTCGGAGGCTATTTCCCAGGGCTGAAATGGTCGCTACGAGAGGACACAGGTTTAAGGTGCTGGGAAGCAAGTACAGAGGATGTTAGGGGAAAGTTTTTCACTCAGAGGGTGGTGAGTGAGTGGAATCGGCTGCCGTCAGTGGTGATGGAGGCGAACTCGCTGGGGTCTTTTAAAAGATTTCTGGATGAGTATATAGGATCTAATGGCATTGGAAGTTACAGATAGTTCTATGGCTTGGTAGGTATAGATGTGATCGGTGCAACTTGTGGGCCGAAGGGCCTGTTTGTGCTGTAGTGTTCTATGTTCTTAAAACAATTTCAAATGTTAATCTCAGCCCCAGTTCTTCCAGATCGCAGGCGCAGCAGGTAATAATTTGTTAAATCATCCTATCACATTCTTTCCCTTTTATTCTTTCCTGTCCTTCATTCTGCCCTGTACTTGATCAAAACCTGTAGTGTTTTCCAGTTCTGGCGGGAGATCACAGGCCTGAACCTTTAATTCTTTTGCTCTCCACAGATGGTGTTTGGTCTGCTGAATAGTTCCAGCAATTTCTGTCTACAGGATAGATTTCCAGCATGCTCACTATTTTGATTCATGAATAATAAGTATCTGTTATGTGTGGAGTTTTCAGGTTTTTTTCCTCAGCGCTCACTCCCCCCCACTCCCCCCACATAGCTCCCCAGGTACTGCTTGAACATGACCCTCTCTCCTGGTGGACTGTACTTAACCATGCATTTCCAGCTGGTTCCTTTCAGCTGATTCCTGTTGCTTCGGACCCGTACTAAACCTCGCCAACGTGATGTCACATTAACGAGGGGGAGAATCCAATGCTGGGAGGCAGTACAACAGGGAAGCCAACTAATTATATTAAAATAAAACTAAAATACTGTGGATGCTGGAATCTGAAACAGAAAATGCTGGAAATCAGGATGGCCCCTTGATGACCCTTCAAAGGGTCACCCTGACTCAAAACATTGGCCCTGTTCTCTCCCCACAGATGTTGGCAGACTTGCTGAGATTTTCCAGTATTTTCTGTTTTCGTATTAAATGAGGTTCCCACCCTTCCTGGGCAGGAACCTCATTTTGTTAATGATGAGCGGCAGGGACAATGGCATCACAAGATCTTACCATTGAGATTCTCAATTTTGGCTTCACTTGGGATTTTCTGCCCATCCAGGCGTATGTTATTTCTTTCAAACATTTCAAGTCAGCATTGATAAATTAGTTCTAATTATCTCTAATTAAGTCTCTACAAATATTTAGGCATTGATCTTTTTGTTTGTGCTCTGATTAGGTGCTGTACTGATTCCTGGCACAAGTCTGTTAACAGCCACAGACATTTTCAGCAGGCTGCAGGCCTCCAAAGCAAAATGCATCATTACAGATGAAAGCCTGGCAGATGCTGTTGAATCACTGTCATCCAAGTGCCCTTCTCTCAAAGCAAAGGTGACCATATCACATAAACAGAGACAGGGATGGCTGAGCTTCCAAGACCTTTTCCGGTTAGTAATAGCTATATTTACATGGAGTAATTTTGAAACAGGTTGTACTTCCAGGCCTTAAAGAATTACATACCTAGTAAATATATAGGGGGCGATTTTCGCAGCCCATTGCGCTGCGAGACATCAGTGGAGGTCATTTACTGGGCTCCCCACTGGGTGGCATGGCCTCTGCACATGTCCGGCTATAGACTTTTTGGAGTAAACATTTAACTTTGAATTTGCCTGTCATTAGGAGGCCCGGTCCTGAAGTCTCTGGGCCCGCTAGCATCATATGCCACGCCACTCCTGCCTGGAGTCGTTCACTGCAGCAGGGTTTACAACTGCTCCCTATTAATGGGGAACAGGCAGCCTGACCTCTTTGGAGGGAATAGAAGCCATGAAAGCTCCCCCCTCCCCCCGCCGCAGGAGGTCGGTGGGGGGGGGGGGGGGGGCGGGGGTGTAAGAGGGATTGCCCCCTGGCAGTGCTAGTCTGGCCCCCCAGCAGTGCCCAAGGGGCAGCTTGGCACTGCCCACCAGGCATTAGGCAGTGATTAGGGGTGAGGCCTTTTGGGGGAGGGCCAGTCGGTGGGGTGGGGGGGTAGTCCCGCTGACACTTTTAACATAACATAACATAAGAAATAGAAGCAGGAGTAGGCCATCTAGCCCTTCGAGCCTGCCCCGCCATTCAATAAGATCAGCCATGATCTTATTGAATGGCGGGGCAGGCTCGAAGGGCTAGATGGCCTACTCCTGCTCCTATTTCTTATGTTATGTTATGTTGAAAGTGTCAGCGGGACTACCCCCCCACCCCACCGACTGGTTGCACAGGGCTCAGTGGCAGAGGGAGGAAAGGACGGTCAGCGCTAGCCATCCAGATGGGTATGGGAGGGAGGTGCTGCAGCTGGGAGGTGGGTGTCAGGAAAATTGGGGTTAGGGGCAGGGCAGAGAGACATTGGGGGTGGTGAGGTCAGAGGCGCAGTGATGCAGTGTCTCAGGGCTGGCCAATGATCAGAAGGCTGGTAATGCGGGGCCGTAGACGTCAATCTCTACTCTGACAGATCGGTGCATGTGCAGTGACCCGCTGAGTGCAATGCTGCCAGCCTCTCCAGCAAGAATAAGTCCCGTCCCAGATTTTCACTGTGAATCTCACTCGGGCACTCTGCAGTGCTCAGAGTGTGAGAGATTCATTCTGAAAATCCCACTAAAAAGATCAACAGGAGATACTCCAGTTTTCACAAGAATTCGGTGCTTAGAATTTTTTTGGGAGAATTGCCCCCATAAATTTCAAAGGTGTTCTCAGTAAATTAGGTCAATCAATTTTTAACACGTTAAATTACAAACACTCAGTGAAGCTGTTTCAGCTTCTACCAATGAACCCTCTAAAACTGATATAGATATATGTTTTTTCAAAGTGTCAGTTTTCCATATTTCAGTCATATAATATCCCATGAATGAACACAGCTATTTTCTGGTTGAAATAAAAGGAATAGTTGAGATGCTATAACCAATAATTTTAATGTTGACATTCATGCTAATAATACTCATTGCTTTTGACCTATTTTAAATAGGGATAGCCAGTCAGAGTTCATATCCCAATATAACATCATACACCAAAAAAAAATTCAAGCCAGGCAGACCCGGATAACAAAGACAGGAGGATCAGATCACCATGATATTCAGCAACAGAGAGCAATGAAATCGCAGGGAGGGGGGCAGTTTGTGGTAAGGTAGCTTAGAGGGAAGCATTCCTGCTCGTTCTGGCTCACAATGACATTGTGGGTCAACCCACAGCACATGGACTGCAGCGATTCAAGAAGGCAGCTCACCACCACCACCTCAAGAGCAACTAGAGATGGGCAGTAAATGCAGGCCATCCAGCAGCGCCTATGTCACACGAATGAATTAAGAAAAACAAGCAGTGTGAGAAAGCACTTAGCATACAATCCAAATGGCTGCTGAAATCTGAGGCATGCTACTTTTTTTAAGCATTATGATTATTGATCTGGCATTTGAGCAAATTACTCAATGTGAATTTTCAAAAAGGAAGCGGGTAAGGATGCTGATGAGGCTGAAGTTAGAAATTCTGAAAGACAATTAGAAGTAAATATACTTAAGTAAGGTATGATGTCTCAGTGATTTGTACCACTGTATTAAGATAAGCGATACTGATTGAGTTATAGGGGGAGGAGTTTTGGTATCAAATTAGAAGTCGGCAAACAAACAGCAAGTTGGAGTCAGCTTTCTAATTTTTTTTAAGAATGTAACCCCTACCCCACTCCCACCTGCCCTGAGATTTAACAGCTACCCCCTATCATTATCTCCTACAAGGTAAATTCAATCAGTACCAATAATCATGGTGCTGTGAAATAAACGCTTCCGCTCATCAGTGAGTCATTTTACCTCACTCAAACAAGGCGACTTCTAATTGTCTTCCAGCATCTCTGACATAAATCTTACAATTTAGAATATAAATGGAATATTTTGAATAAGTTATCTCAAAGATGTTAAAGTCACTGGCATGGATGGAATGTATCCATGCCTTTTTAAAACACCTAGGGAAATGATAACAGAGGTATTATTATGCATTTTTTTTTTGAAAAAGGCGCAATGTCAGAGCACTGGTGGATAACTAATCTATTCCATACATTTCCAGGAAATTATATGCCAGCCAGATTAGCATTGATGGTAGGAAAAATAATGGAGTCCTTACAAAAGGAAAGAATAGAAGAGAATATAAAAGGAAAAAATAAAATAATGAATATTCAGCATGGATTCCAAAAGAGAAAATCTTGCTTGACCAACCTTATTGAATTTCTGAGAAGGTTCCTTGACACAGTATGTGAATAAGCCGACAAGCGGAGAAGTTGTACTCGATCTGGTACTGGCTAATGAACCTGGACAGGTGTCAGATCTCTCAGTGGGAGAACATCTTGGGGATAGTGATCATAACTCTATCTCCTTTATGCTAGCATTGGAAAGAGGTAGGATCAGGCAAGTTAGGAAAGTGTTTATCTAGATTAAGGGGAAATACGAAGCCATCAGGAAGGAAATTGGACGAGTAAATTGGAAGGAGGTGTTCTCGGGAAAAAATACCAAAGTAAGGTGGCAGATTTTCAAGGAATGTTTGTCTAGAGTTCTGCATGACAACGTTCCGATGAGACAGGGAGGTTTTGGTAGGTTACAGGAACCGTGGTGCACGAAAGTTGAAATGAACCTAGTCAAAAAGAAAAGTAAAGCGTACAAAAGCTTCAGAGAGCTAGGGGATGTTAGGGATCTAGAGGAGTATACGGCTTATAGGAAGGAACTTGAGAAGGAAATTAGGAGAGCCAGAAGGGGTCATGAGAAGGCCTTGGCAGGTAAAATTAAGGAGAACCCTAAGGCGTTCTACAAATATGTAAAAGGATGAGATGTGAAGGAATAGGAACTATAAAATGTGAAGGTGGGAAAGTTTGTACAGAACCGGTAGAAATAGCAGAGGTGCTTAATGAATACTTTACCTCAGTATTCACAGTTGAAAAAGATGTGGGTGGTTGTGCTGCAGGCTTGTGGCAGACTGAAAAGATTGAGTATGTGGACATTAAGAAAGAGGATGTGTTGGAAGTTTTGAATAGCATCAAGATAGATAAATCGCCGGGACCAGATAGGATGTACCCCAGGTTACTGTAGGAGGTCAGGAAAGAGATTGCAGAACCTCTGGCGATCATCTTTGCATCATCGATGGGGACGGGAGAGATTCTGGAGGATTGTGAATGTAGTTCCTTTATTCAAGAAAGGGAATAGGGATAGCCCAGGAAATTACCGACCAGTGAGTCTAACCTCAGTGGTTGGTAAGTTGATGGAGAACATTCTGAGGGACAGGATTTATGAACGTTTAGAGAAGTTTAGTATGCTCAATAGTAGTCAAAGACAGATTGTGCCTTACGAGCCTGGTTGAGTTCTTTGAAAGTGTGACTAAATACATTGACGAAGGAAGAGCGGTAGATGTGATTTATATGGACTTCAGCAAGGCGTTCGATAAGGTCCCCCCATGCAAGACTTCTTGAGATAGTGAGAGAGCATGGGATCCAAGGGGTTGTTGCCTTGTGGATCTAGAACTGGCTTGCCTACAGAAGGCAGAGAGTGGTTGTAGATGGGTCTTTTTCTGGATGGAGGTCGGTCACCAGCGGAGCACCCCAGGGATCTGTTCATAAATGACCTGGATGAGGAAGTGGAGGGATGGGTTGGTAAGTTTGCTGACAACACAAAGGTTGGTGGTGTTGTAGATAGTTTGGAGGGATGTCAGAGGTTGCAGCGTGAATAGATAGGATGCAAGACTGGGCAGAGAAGTGGCAGATGGACTTCAACCTGGATAAATGTGTAGTGGTCCATTTTGTCAGGTCAAATGGGATGATGGAGTATTATATCAAGGGTAAGACTCTTAGCAGTGTAGAGGATCAGAAGGACCTTGGGGTCCGGATCCATAGGACTCTTAAATCGGCCTCGCAGGTAGAGGATGTGGTTAAGAAGGCGTATGGTGGGATTACGTTTAGGAGTCAGGAAATAATGTTGCAGCTTTATAAGACCCTAGTCAGACCTGTCTTGGAATACTGTGCTCAGTTCTGGTCGCCTCGTTACAGAAAGGATGTGGAAGCTATTGAAAGGGTGCAGAGGAGATTTACAAGGATGTTGCCTGGATTGGGTGGCATGCCTTATGAGGATAGGTTGAGGGAGCTGGGTCTTTTCTCCTTAGAGAGACGAAGGATGAGAGGTGACCTGATAGAAGTGCATAAGATGTTGAGAGGTATAGATCGGGTGGATTCTCAGAGGCTTTTTCCAAGGGCTGGAATGGTTGCTACGAGAGGACACAGATTTAAGGTGCTGGGGAGTAGGTACAGAGGAGATATCAGGGTTAAGTTTTTCACTCAGAGGGTGGTGGGTGAGTGGAATTGGCTGCCATCGGTGGTGGTGGAGGCAAATTCGATAGGGTCTTTCAAGAGACTTCTGGATGAGTACATGGGACTTAATAGAATTGAGGGTTATAGGTAAGCCTAGTAGGTATAGATATCATCGGCGCAACTTGTGGGCCGAAGGGCCTGTTTGTGCTGTAGTTTTTCTATGTTCTAAATATAGTTAAAAAATGACAATGTTCTTATCTCTATCTCCTAAGGACTGCATCAGAAGATCATGAGTGTGCAAAAACAAAGAGCTTGGATCCAATGACCATTTTCTTTACTAGCGGAACTACAGGAGTTCCAAAAATGGCATTACATACCCACTGCAGTTATGGAATGGGTCTTGCAGTGAATGGAAGGTCAGATAACTACTTCAAATATAAATGTGGAATATATGTGATAACTTGGTATGGTTAAATCTGGGGCTTGTTAAGAACAAAATAAATTGTAGAGGCCTATGCCTAAAATAAAGAAGTTTTTTTTGGTGTGGCAAATAATGAGTTCACTATTTATTTTTCTTATGATATTTGTTGAGTTCCTGCATTTCATGCCATCATAAAAAGTCTCTCAACACCAGGTTAAAGTCCAACAAAGTTTATTTGATAGGAAACCGACCAGCTTTCAGGGTTTGTCCCTTCGTCAGGTGATGAAGGGGCAAACCCCGAAAGCTTGTGGGTTTACTATCAAATAAACTTGTTGGACTTTAACCTGGTGTTGTGAGACTTCTTACTGTGTTTACCCCAGTCCAACGCCAGCATATCCACATCATTTCATGCCATCACACAGGAAGGCAACATGCTCATAGCTGTAAACTGACATTTTATAACCATATACACAGCTGGGATCTTGAGAATCTGCCAGATATACAACATTCATCATTACCAAAAAAGTCCCAGGACTCAAGCTGTGCAATTGAGGAGCAGAGGGTTAGAAACAGTCAGGAGGGCAGAGACATAGGGCGGAATTTTACTGGCATGTCTGCCTGAGGTTCGTACGATTCCGCCTGAGGCCAACGAAGAATGCCATTTTCCGGGCCTCATCTACCCCCAGGATCAAGTTGGGCATGCCGGTAAAATTCCAGCCATTGTTTCTTGTTGTGACTGTTTTCTGGGTAGAAAACAAGCTTAAAGGACAACTTCACAGAGTTATGTCTTGCACTCTGAGAATGGCTTAATTAAGTTAAATGTCATATTGGCCTTAGGCGGTAATCAGATACCCTGTACAGCACCATAACATAGATGTTATAGATCATAGATCATCTTAATGTTCTTAGGCCACATGCCTATCTTAATGAAACCTACTTCCTTAAGGGCTGATTGCTGAAATATGGCTGTGCTAAGCAGAGCAAATGGCAAGCCTGAGCCTCAAAAGGTTTACAAGTATTTGTTGCCTCCTTGCGAGTGGCTAATAAACAGGTAGTGTTATTTTTACTTTATTTTGACATGGAGCTAGGAAGAACAGGAATGCTACCCGCAGCTCCTTGGCACTCCTGAAGGCGGCGGTGCACACACACACACACACACACACACACACACACACCCCCCCCCCCCCCCCCCCCCCCGAGGACTGAAGTCAGAAAAGCAGCCACAAAACCACAACTCACTGGTACTATTGATATGCAGCATGGAGCCGGCTTCTTTCATGCATGAGAAGCAGCCATATTGTGCCTGGAATGGATCTATAAGAAATTTTAACCTAATGTTTTTATGTTATGTGCACTACAAATGCCCAGACTTACATGGGGAAATTAGAACACCTCGGACAGAATTTTATCGGCTGATGCTGATGGATTTCCAGGCAGAGGGAGAGGGTTTGTAAAGTTCCGCTATATCCTTCCTACCACACTGCCCAATCCACCCTTGACCTGTCCACAGGAGGGGGTGCAAAGGTCAAGGGCAGGATGACTGCCCATATGCCAGTTGAGGCCCTGATGTGGCCAATTATTGGCCATTTTAGGGTCAAACTCACCCTATGCCACCCTGCAACACAATTTAGAGATTAACAGGAGGAATTCAGGGAGAGGACAGGAATACTGATGACAAGGTGGGAAGGCAGCACCTGAGGTAGGTAAACATTTGAGGGGTTCCCTAATCTAGAAAGGAGATCAGTGATTGAGGCCCACTTCTCCCACTTGGCACCCAATCAGGGTAACATGGCAGGCTGCTCCACCTGCCCTGTTACCCTACATCTGCAAATACATATTTTAGCAGAGAACAAGAATGTTCATAAGGAGTACCTTATTCATTCTCCTCTTCCTCTTTTTCCCTTCCCCAATCATGCATTGACAACTAAGTCACTGAAGTTAGCCTCACCATTAGTCATCAGCTAACTTATTGTGATCAGGAAACCAAAGCAAAACACTGAGGATGTTGGAGATGCAAAATAAAAACAGAAAATGCTGGAAATATTTAGCAAGTCCAGCAGCTTCTGTGGAAAGTTTTAAGTGTGACCTTTCATCAGAACTGAGAAGAGTTAGAAATATAGTTCCATAAGTGAAATGGCAGAGTGTGGAAGAAAGAAAGGAAGATCTCTAATAGAGTAGAAAACGGTCATCCTTACAGTCTGAAGGGAGGTCTCTTCATGGCGACCACCCACCTTGTTTTCCTAGTGTACAACAGATCATATTGTGAGCAGAGAACACAGCTTACTAATTTGAAAGAAGTAGAGATGAATTGCTGCTTCACCTGGAAGGTATACTGCTTCTCATCTTAATTCTCCACCTTGTTCTCAAGCTAACGTCTTAGTCCTCAGCCGACTGCAGCGTTCCATATGGCCTTCTGGCATCTCAACATTGAATTCAGCAACTACATTCACAATAGTTTCTGCTGAAACATGTTCTTCCCTTTCTTTCACGTCAGCCTTAATTTTATTTTTCGGACTTTAGCTTGTACATAGAGGCAAGCTATTTAATATTCTGCCGCACACTTCCTCTGGGGACCCATTCTCTTTTTTTCACTTGCCCCATTACTAATTTCTTTGGCTCTTCTTCTCCAGTCTATTCTATCACATCTTTTTCTGCTTTTTCCACCCCTCCCCCATTTTACCTGCACAAAGCTATCTAATTTTTTCTCTTTCTAATGAAAGATTATGCCCTGAAATGTGAACTCCTCTCTTAACATATGTTGGCAGACCTCTGAGTATTCCTAGCATTTTCTGTTTTTATTATCCTGATCAGAAATTGAACCTTAAATTTCCCTGGTAATTATAGTTACGTGCTGTGCTGCATGATACTTGCTGTGCCGCTTGGGTAACTCCATGTATTTCAGTTGACCGGAATTGTATTATTATAGCAATTTCATTTTGCCTAGATCCAAAAGGGAGTGAATTACAGAATTAGGTTTCCAAAAATATGTTTGGTTATAATCCAGTGGGGCAGAAGGCTGATTATGATAATGCCTTCTATCAGGTACTGGTTGGATCTCACTCCCTCAGATGTGATGTGGAATACTTCAGACACTGGCTGGGCTAAGTCTGCGTGGAGCAGCATATTTGCGCCATGGATTCAAGGATCCTGTGTTTTTGTCATTCAGATGCCACGGTTTAAACCAAAGACTGTATTGGAAGTAAGCAAACAGTCACTGTTCTTTCTCAGTAAAATGTAATCATAAGCATACTATTAACAACTGTTGTACAAATCAGTGAATCCACCAGCAAAGCACCGCCTCTTCACTTCCATTGTATGGCATTCCTAAGCCCAGCTTCCTGCTTCCTGCATATACATTTTCTAATTCTTTCAATCAATCTATTGCAAATTGTAGCCAGAAGAAAAAACATGCTTGAAAGTCTAATTGCCTGTGTAAATTATGTATTTTTTCACAGATTCCCTCATCAATTATTAAATGGCTCATACATAAAATATATATATTGGCATTTTTTATTCTGTTTTTTAATGTCAGTCTTCAGGAGCACACTTTTCTCAAATCCCTCACAAGTCCTACCAATGTCTATCACCTCTTAGGTGATAGTCTGTGACAGAATAATAAATGCTGGGAAAAATTTCCACTTTAGATGTGTGTTTAAAACAGGTGGCTACAGATCAGCCACAAGGGTGGGTAACTGGAGGCCAATCCACAACCAACAGTTTTACAACTACATCCAAAGGAAAAGTTACTTCTGTACACTCTAGAACAAAGCACTTGATGGGCCACATACTTACCTTTCTCTAGTGATAACATCTCTCCTTTTCCTCTCAAACATTGTTAATGCTCCATAAACCAAAGTTTGCGAAGGCTTGAATAATGCTGTGATCAGAGTTGTGGTGTCTTGATTCCTCTCCCATATTCCCAGGGAGAATACAGGCAAAAGCTTGTAAATATGTTTACCTCACCGCGAGATAATTTCTTCTGTGCATTTTTATTTTATTTTTAAGTTTTCATTCCATCCATAAAACCAAATTCAAATTGAATCTAATCATGGTCCCTACAAGAAGGACAAACAAGATCCAAGCTGACAAGATGAGGCATTGCACCCCATCTTGGGCTTGATATGACACTTCATCTGCGCCAAGAGGCTGAGCAACTTTTCTTGTCTTCATTTTTATTAGTACAACTTTGATAATTACTCCTGGGAACTCTCTGGCATTGGTTTCCCTAAATTGGAGTCAGTTGAGAGCCTTGTTAACATAGTATAATTGGGGACCTATGATGGCAACAGGATCCTGATAACAATAATAAAATACCACCATTGACTATAGTTGGTCAAGTTGTCTGCTGACAGGACTATTACATTGTCAATTTACTTTTTTTTTCCATTAAATTATTTACTCCCTATCCCTTCCAAAACCTTTTGTTCAGAATTATTTTTTTTCTGACTAAATTTTAGTGTGGTTGAGTGATCCCTCACTCCAACCAGCCCAAATGGCTTACACAGGCCTACACACATTTGTCACTGTATGATGTGAGCATGAAGTTAAGTGAAGAAGATGGGAACTAGATCTCTGCAAATCAAAAATGGCAAACCTGGTACAGTAGCAGGAAGATTGTAGTGTTTTTCAGTTGGCACCTTAAAAAAAAAATTGAAAATTTGTTTTTAATTGTATATAGGCCAGGATTGACACCATCTTCAACATTCACTACCTCCACCTCTGACCCTCTGTGGCAGCAGTGTGTACCATCTACAAGATGCACTGCAGCAACTTATCAAGGCTCCTCTGACAGCATCTTTCAAACCTGCAATCTCTATTACCTAGAAGTACAAAGGCAGCATGTGCATCATAACACCACCAGCTGCAAGTTCCTCTCTAAGCCATAGACTAATCACCGTCCCTTCACTGTAAGTGGTTCAAAATCCTGGAACTCTAACAGCACTATGGGTGTACATCCACCACAGAGATTACTGCAGTTCAAGGAGGCAGCTCACAAACATCTCAAGGGCAATTAGGGTTCAGCAATAAATGCTGGTTTAGCATGTGACGCCTAAATCCCACAAAAGAATAAAAAAATGTGCTGCTTATTTGTGGTATCTGTAACATCTTTGTTTGAGGCATGATATTCTTTGAAGGTTGATGTTTATTATTGCAGTTAGTATCTGGATGTTCATTTATTTTTAAATATTCTCCTAGACTTTATCCCGGTATCCAATAACAACCTTCTGTTCACCGCCGACTGCATATCGTATGCTTGTACAAAATGATGTCAGTAGGTACAGTATTAGTTTTCTCGTCATTCTTTATTTGCCATCCATTTTAATCCAACACATGTAGCAACCACTTAAACCCACCTACATCACCCTGTTGTTTGTACTCAGGCTAAGGACTCCTTAAAGCTATTCAAAGCTATTCCCCCTTGAATTGACACAGTGCCCTTTTCTCTTTGCTAACAACTGCATTATTGGTTTATTTTCTTAAGACAAGGACTGTCCAAATGACTTTTTGTGAGTTGAAACCTTTCCTGTAGTTTGTAGGAATATACGTTGAAGATCAGCACACTAGTAAATGGCTGACCTAGGGCCTTTGTCACATGGCCATTTCAAGCATATTCCTTGACCTGGATCTTCACTCACAGAGTCGAGGAAGTCCCAACTCAGCAAACCCAACTCTCAAGAAACTGGTGTGATTTTGGGATGGGGTCTAATGCGAGTCAAGCCCATTGACCCCAGAAGGAGTGGAGAAGTGGTGGGAGACCCAGTGTGGGATAGGCACCTTGGTTGTAAATTTTTAAAAAATGGGTCAGTAAGAAAATCCAATTGTGAGGCAGTAAGTAAATGCTGGTGTTGCTGTGGTTTGGAGGGGATAACAAAATTGAACAGTCAGGTATATGCAAACTGTAATAATTGTCCAACTGATTGCTGACACTGGAACAAAAGGCCTATCATGGGCTTTTTACGAGAAAATATAGCCATTGCTACTGTCTATTCACATTGTAATGAAGGTGTACATTCAACCACTCTAAAGATTAAGAGTTACAAGACACAGCCATTAAGATGACAACTTAAAATCTCAAAGATTTATATTTAGTGTGTAAAATGTTAGAAATAAGGTATAGTTTAGGTAGGTTTGTTTTAATATTTCTGTGCCTGGAGGGGAACTGCAGTTTCATGTTGAAAAAGTGTTTGGCTATTTAAGGATTAACTTAAGTTTTTGCTGAACTCCAAAGTCATCTGCCAAAGCAACAAGTTTAGAACTCAGAGAGAAAGGGTGGGGGTGGAGCACCTTGTGTTTTTAAGTGTGGCAAAAGTGTGACAGGTATTTTAAAGGGGCTGTGAGGGAGCTGGGCAAGAAGGTCTCTCAGTTCTACTCAAGGTTGAGAAAGGCTGTAACAATGGGGTAAACGTAAGTCACCTCAACAAACCCAGAGAACAGTGATAGAAAATAGACTTCAAACTACTGAAGCTAAATGAGTGGAGAACAAGATATAACAAAGAACAAAGAAAAGTACAGCACAGGAACAGGCCTTTTGGCCTTCCAAACCTGCCCAATCATGATGCCTGCCTAAACTAAAACCATAAGGGGCTGCACGGTAGCACAGTGGTTAGCACTGCTGCTTCACAGCTCCAGGGACCTGAGTTTGATTCCCGGCTTGGATCACTGTCTGTGTGGAGTCCACACATTCTCCTCATGTCTGCGTGAGTTTCCTCCGGGTGCTCCAATTTCCTCCCACAGTCCAAAGATGTGCAGGTTAGGTTGATTGGTCATGCTAAAATTGCCCCTTAGTGTCCTGAGATGCGTAGATTAGAAGGATTAGTGGGTAAATATGTAGGGATATGGGGGTAGGGCCTGGGTGGGGTTGTGGTCGGTACAGACTCGGTGGGCCAAATGGCCTCTTTCTGCACTGTAGGGTTTCTGTGATGATGATTTGTTAAGCTTAAGGGATGTAAAGAAGTATTGTATTATACATTTCTTTTATGTTTAATAAATGTTTTGTTGGGTAAAAACTAATTAGCGATCCTGTGACTCCATTTCCTTCTGAGAAATTTGGAATTCCATGGGGTCCTGGCATGCATTTCACAACTTAAGCAATCTCCGATGATCTGGATACCAGAAGATTTAGAGCAATATTATTAATTCTAATTCCTATCTATGATATATTGAGAATTTAACAAAACAAATAAGATTGATGTTGAAAACTCTCTCCGCTAGTCGTGACTTCACTTATTTTCTTCTAATTTAGTTACAGGTTCAAAAGCCTCCAGCACTGTGTGAGTGCTGGTGAGCCTATCAACCCTGAAGTGATGGAAAAATGGAAAGAAGACACAGGCTTAGACATCTATGAAGGATATGGCCAGACTGAGACTGTAAGTGCTTCAAGCTTGAGCCAACAGGTTTTGTACCTTTAATGAGGGAAGGAAGAAAACCAGCCAGCTTGGTAGTGAAGTAGAGGGTCCTGTAACTTAGGAAGGCAAATCTTGAACCTTAGCAAACAGAACAAAGATAACCTTGAGCTTCCTTTTTCCATTATCAACCATTACCTTCAATCACTTTCTGCTGTTCCATCCATCTTCACTTCCAAAAGAGTGAGAAACCCATGGGCTTCTTTGTCATACTTTTTCCTAGATTGGAAACAAATATTACGAGGGGCCACGGGCCTAGGGTGAGGGGAGCGAAGTATAATTCGGATGTTAGAGGGAGGTTTCTCACACAGAGGGCTGTGGGGGTATGGAATGCACTGCCAAGTAAGGTGGTGGAGGCAGGCACGCTGGAGTTGTTTAAGGGACACTTAGATAGGCACATGAGCGGAATAGAGATGGAGGGATATAGAAGACTGTTTTAAATAAGGATCAAGAGCCTTGGGACGTCCTTGGGAATCAAATGATTCCTATGGACCTTCCAACATATTTTCTGGCTCACTTGTTTTACTTTTGAGCTTCTGGGGATTCCCTTGAATGTTTGCATAAGATGTGCATGTTATTGATGTTTTTGTCTTTTAATCCACAGGTGCTTCGGTCCACCTTGTTGTCCAACAAGGGGCATACACGCAGTGGGTCGTGCGAGGGCTGCTCTTGGATGTTTCGGGAGTAGCCTAGTGCCTCACGTCGTTAGTGTACGCTTAAACTGGACCAGCTGATGGGCAACACGACAGCGCAGTGACTATCACTGTTTGCTGTGCAGATACATGGATTTGGGCCAGTGTCTGTGGGAGTTTGCGCATTCTCCCCGTGCTTGCGTGGGTTTTCTCCGGGTGCTCCGGTTTCCTCCCACACTCCAAAGATGTGCTCTTAGGCTGATTGGTGTAACAAATTGTTCCTAAATTAGTCTCCCCTCAATCTGGTTTCCAGTGTGGAGTGCCATAAGCGTAGACAAGGGTCATGGGTGGAAGAGGGGACTCACAATGTTAAAATGGCGGCGTGGGCTCGTTGGGCCAAAGGGCCTGTTTCCCGTGCTGTGTTGTTCTTTGTTCTTTATACACAAGGAGACTATCTGTTCAACTCCTTCTGTTACTTGCCCCCTTTCCCTTCCCCACCAAGCCAAGCTTAAAAAGATAACTAGACTTTTCTCCAGCTGCCAAGAGTCAACTAGTTATGTTGGACTGCAGCAAGTGCCTGTTGATGTTCCACAGTGGTTTCTCTCTCTCCCCTGAAAATGGTTTGTCAACACAGACAGGAGTCCTGACAGGAGCCTGCCAAAATTGTGTATGCATCTGATCCCAGGAAATTGCCAGCTGGAGGTCAGAATCCATTAATATTGTGCTGAATTCTGCCCATAGAAAAATCATCCCCTTGCTACTTAAGAGCAGGACAAACTATGGCCGGGATTTTCCATTCCACTTTGCGGTGTGCATCATTGGTGGGTGGGTGCAGAAAATCTCCAAGATTGCAAAAGTAATTTTTTTGTCATTGTAAGATAATTTGTGATCATCCATTCCTCCTACCAAAGTGGTAGGGCCACTTTTCCCATTTTTGCGCATTAGCAACATCATTTACATAGATTTCAATCTCATAATATGCCCTGCTCGCTGGAACCATCCCTCCACAATGCTGACGTGTTTCACAATGATACATAAGCAATGCACCTCCGGCAGCCTGTACCTCACTCCTTACTTCACGGTTTGTTCACCTTGTTTTCAGCCACATTATAGTATGCTGTGCCAAGTTTCACTGGCAGCACCACATCAATTTCGGGGGAAGGGCGGCTCACAGGCAAGTCTGTATCTAGCAGACCAGCAGCAAGGTCTGTTCAATGGCTGCAGGGCAAGGGCTTGCTAAGGGAAGGATGGAAGTGAACTGTGGCAAGTTAAAAGGCTGTAGGGTCAGGGCTTGCTTGGTAAAGAAGGATAGTCTCAGGGTGTGTTTGGTATGTGTTTAACTGAGCAAGTGGCCTCAAGAAAGTGAGGGTTGAGGTAGACATGGGGGATAGGTATCTCTACCTCAGAATGTCCATGGGCTAATAAATGGATATTTATCACAAAAACAAAAGGATCAGGGAATACTGGGGAGCTGGGGATTTTGGCAACTGAGAGGTCTTTGAAGGAGTATAATTTTAACATTCACTCCCTTGATAATGATGTGAGGCTGTGGTTTCCACACTCGTGCAATGAGGATCCAAGTGGATCTGATAGTGAGAGCTCATCTTGCAAATATTTGATTTTGATTTGATTTGATTTATTATTGATTTGATTTAACTACACAGAGAAAAAGTATAATGGGAACAAACCTTAGGGTTCTGCAGGTGCCTCAGACACCAACTGACTGAACTGGAAGGGCTAATTAAAGGGGCACCCAACTAAACTGTCTATTGGCACATGAACAGATGGACATAACTAAGATGTTAGTGGTCTCTCAATGACATTGCAGGGAACCAGCAAAGTGAAACAATGATGCACATTCGTGCAACAAGTGACACTAATTGATCTCCTAGGTTTAACTCCTTGCTCACAGCATGGCAGTTTCCCATAGCAATGAAAATGTTCAGAGCAATTAGGTACCTGGACAAGAAATGGGACCCGATGACTCCCAGAAGATAAACAACAGGCCGCTCTCAACATATTTCATAACCTGATTAAGTATTAGTACTCATGTATATTCCAGAGATTAATATTACAATATTATATATGAGGATGCCAGCACCTAAGCTGAAAGCAGCATATCCAGTTGCTCAGGGAGGGGGAGAATCTTGAGACACATTCTGCATTGTAGATTGTTTCTAGGTCAAATAGTTGCCAACACAGGAACCAGGGCCATGAATCCAAAATCATGCATGAGTCACTGATGGAAAGATTAGTCCTGACTCTTGCTGTTCCTCATTGAAAGAAGGCCATTAGGCAGATGGAGCCTGGATTCATTGCTCATTGCATAATTGCATACATGCACGAGAGAAGGAGAAGATTGCAACAGAGCAGCCTGGCTTACAAAAGGGGGGAACAAAACCCTCAAACCAAGGACCCAAAGGGGCCTCTTCCAGAAACAGAATGTGAAGAGCAGCGATATTGTGCACAGATGCCTCGCTAGACTCAGGGTGTACTAACATTACTTGTCTTACCTGCACATGAGCAAGAATCAGTGTTGCTGATACCTCCACATGTACAGGGTTCTAGTAACTTACATTTACCACATTCTCCAGGAATTAGTGCCACACACATACAGAGGATATCTATGGCCAGTGTCTGAATGTAACAGCTGCTCTCAACCTTTTGACACCACTGGCTCCTTCCAAGGCATGATTGGGAATCTTGGTGGGATCTTGGGGTGAATGGGATCAAAGGTTATGGGGAGAAAGCAGGATTAGGCTATTGAGTTGGACGATCAGCCATCATCGTGATGAATGATGGAACAGGCTCAAAGGGCCAAATGGCCTCCTCCTGCTCCCATCTTGTATGTTTCTATCGCTCAAGTATCCACACACAAATCATTCCAGACGCTTACCACCTTCTGTGTAAAACAAAATGGCCCTCTGAACCCTTTTGTATCTCTCCCATCTCATCTTAAGCCTATGTCCTCTAGTTTTAGATTCCCTTATCTTTGGGAAAAGATGTTGACTGTTTCCCTGATCTATGCTCCTCATTATTTTGTAGACCTGTATAAGATCACCCCAAAGCTTCCTATGCTCCAGGGAAAAATTCCCAGTCTATCCAGCCTCCTTATAACTTAAACCATCAAGTTCTGGTAGCATTCTAGTAAATCTTTTCTGCACTCTTCCTAATTTAATAGTATCCTTTATCCAATAGGGTAACCAGAACTGTACACAATATTCCACATATGGCCTTACCAATGTCTTGTATAACATCAATAAGACGTCCCAACTCCTGTATACCTTGTTCTGAGCAATGAAACCAAGCATGCCGAAACCCTTCTTCATCACCCTGTCCACCTGTGACTCCACTTTCAAGGAACGATGAACATGTACCCCTAGATCTCTTTGTTCTATAACTCCCCCCAACGTCCTACCATTAACTACCCTAGTTCAGTCTACCAAAATGCATCACCTCGCATTTATCTAAATTAAACTCCATCTGCCATTCATCAGCCAACTGGCCCAGTTGATCAAGATCCCGTTGCAATCCTAGATAACCTTCTTCACTGTCCACTACGCCACCAATCTTGGAGTCATCTGCAAATTTACTAACCATGCTTCCTAAATTATCATCCATATCATTAATATAAATGACAAATAATAGTGGACCCAGCACCGATCCCTGAGGCACACTACTTGTCACAGGCCTCCAGTTTAAAAAACCCTCTACAACCATCCTCTGTCTTCTGTCATCAGGCCAATTTTGTATCCAATTGGCTACCTCACCCTGGATCCCTCGAGATTTAACCTTGTGCAACAACCTGCCATATGGTACCTTGTCAAAGACCTTGCTAAAGTCCGTGTAGACAAAGTCAGCTGCACTGGCCTCATCTACCTTCTTGGTTACCCCTTCAAAAAACTCAGTCAAATTCGTGAGACATGATTTTCCACTCACAAAGCCATGCTGACTCTCTCTAATCAGTCCTTGCCTCTCTAAATTCCTGTAGATTCTGTCTCTTAGAATACCTTCTAACACTTACCCACTGCAGATGTTAGGGCTCACTATTCTGTAGTTCCCAGGCTTTTCTCTGCAGCTCTTCTTAAACAAAGGCACAACATTTACCATCTTCCAATTTTCACTCACCTCATCTGTGGCTGTCGATGATTCAGGTATCTTTGCTAGGGAACCTGCAATTTCCCCCCTAGCTCTCACAATGCCCTGGGATATATTTCATCAGGTCCCAGGGATTTATCTACCCAGACTTCCAGCACCTCCTTATCTGTAGTATGTACACTCCTCAAGATTCGACTATTTATTTCCCTAACATCCATGCCTTCCTCAACAGTAAATACTGATGAGAAATATTCATTTAAGATCTCACACACCTCTTGTGGATCCACATATAGATAACCTTATTGATCCTTAAGAGGCCCTACTCTCTCCCTAGTTATTCTTTTGCCCTTTTTCTATTTGTAGAATCTCTTTGGATTCTCCTTTGCCTTATCTGCCAAAGCTATCTCGTATCCCCTTTTCACCCACCTGATTTCTCAACTCTCCTCCTAATCCTCTATACTCTTCAAGGGATCCACTTGATCCCAGCTGCCTATGCATGTTGTATGCCTCCTTGTTCTTAACCAGGACCTCAACATTTCGACTCATCCAATGTTCCCTACTTCTACCAGCCTTGCCCTTCACTCTAAGAGGAATGTGCTTAGCCTGAACCCTGATTAACACACTTTTGAAAGCCTCACACTTACCAGACATCCTTTTACCTGCCAACAGACTCCCCCAATTAACTTTTGAAAGTTCCTGTCTAAAACCATTAAAATTGGCCTTGCCCCAACTTAGAATTTTAACTTTTGGGCCAGACCTGTAATTCTCCATAGCTATCTTAAAACTAATGGAATTATGGTCACTGCTCCCAAAGTGATCCCTTACTCATATTGCTGTCACCTGCCCTTCCTTATTTCCCAAGAGGAGGTCAAGTTTTGCCCCCTCTTTAGTCAGGCCATCTACATACTGAATGAGGAATTCCTCCTGAATACACTCAATAATTTTTTCTCCATCCACCCCTGAATACTATGGCTGTCCCAGTCAATGTTGGGAAAGTTAAAGTCCCCTACTATTACCACTCTTTTTTTTGGAGCTATCTGTAATCTCCTTACATATTTGCTCTCAATTTCCCGCTGACTAATTGGGGGCCTATAGTACAATTCTATCTAAGACTCTACTTATTTCTCAGTTCTACTCATATAGACTCAGTGGGCAATCCCTCAGAAATACCCCCCCTCAATAATGTTGTGTTTCCTCTAATGAAAAATGCAAAAAATAAAAAATAAAAAAAAATGCAACTACCTCCTGTTCCATCGTTCCTATAATATCTGTACCCTAGAACATTGAGCTGCCAGTCCTGTTCCTCACTTAGCCATGTTTCAGTAATAGCTATAATATCCCAGTCCCATGTATCCATCTATGCCCTGAGTTTATCTGCCTTGCCTGTCAGGCCTCTTGCATTGAAATAAACGCAGTTTCATCTGGATTTCCCTTGTTCTCTGCCCTGCTTTTGCTTGACCTGTCTAGAACTAAGATTACTGACACTGTCTTTATTATTTAATATGCTGTCTTTAACTTTTGTGCTGTCCTCAACCTTCTCTTCTGCCCCCTACTGCTTTAGGTCCCACCTCCCTACCAAACTAGTTTAAACCCTCCCGAGTAGATTGCAGATCCCGGACATCTTAAAGGGACTACACATAATTGAGAGCTGGCTCCTTCAGGACAAAAGGTACCTGCAAAGAACATAGTTGATAATGCTGTACAGCAATCTTAGACTCCTGCTGAGAGAAATTACAAAGAGGCTCATGTCACTACTCAAGCATTGGTGCAGCACACCATGGGGATGGAAAGACAAGATTCTGATGCCTGGAGAGATCTGCTGGAGCACTCCAGTACATTCCCCAGAGAGTCTCAGATATCATTGTGACTTTCTGTGTGCTACAAAACCTGGCACTGCAAGGAGGAAGGATTTACCAGATGCCGACTTGGAGAAGGCACACATTTCCTGCAATACGGAGGTCCTTGAAGAGGATCAGAGTGATAAGTTTGAGGAAGCCAAGCTGAAGGGGCCACAGTGCAGGCCAGATGAGGCATGCGTGATGGGAAGGCCTCGTAGTCTCCAGATCCCAGTAGGAGTGAGCATCTTGGACAGGTGTCCCATATGAGAGGCTACCATGGACAGCAGCTTTGCTATTGCTAACTTTTCAACTATGCATTTCAAAATGAGAGTGAGCTGTTCCACATTGAAGGTTAATGAAGCCTTAGGGGCATGCATCCTTGCTGAAATGAGGTTCTATCTGGAAGAAGCATGCCACCATCATCTTGGCAGCAACTCAGTTGCAATGGCAACCTACATGAGGCAGGAGCTGATCTATTATTGTGAGCATGCTCATAGATGGTAGCCTTCAGTCGGACAACATTACTCAGGGTGATCCATCTCCAGCAACATAATAACACATTCTGATTTTCATAACTCTTTTACAACAGGTTCACCCAGACGTGGGGATCCGCCTGGAAGTGCCAAAGTCACTATAGACCCCAGGGGAAAGGAACGTGGCCAGGCAATGTCCTGGCATTATCCCCAGGGCAGGCCCCACGAGGAGCCTCACACATGGGAACTCATCTATTTGCAGTGGGTAGAGGGTGTGGATACTATGAGCAATGGGGATGCCAGAGATGATCAGCAGGAGATAAAGAGGATGATGATGGGCATGATCAGGGAACGTGGACCAATGCTGACAATGATCAGGGTGAGTGGGAGGAAGCAGACTTGTGCCAACAACAATCGGGGAGATTGTCTGCAATGGTGGGGGGAGTGGGGCAAAGGGGGCTGTTGCCGGCAATGATTGGGGGGGATGGTGGGTAGATCACAGAAAACTCCCGGGGGAGAGGGATCAATATTTTTTCAGTAATCGGGGCACCCTTTAAAAGTAGCACCCTGATCTCAATGGAGCCAGTTCCCTGCTCTATTAGTCCCTGCCTCATCAGAATGATGGCGCAAACCATGCCCACTCTTTTTTTGGCAGTTAAAGTGACAAGATCTAGAGAGAAAACTGGTCAGTGGAGCTGAAAAGGTGCATGCCAATTTCCTTACCAGAACTGAGACTGCCAAATTCTCTTAAGATTCTGCCCCAAATCTTACCTCGATCTGATTCAATGTTGGTTTGCTCAGCTTGCACTTTTAAGCAAATAGTTCAGTGCAAACACATTGATTTGTAATGTTAAAAATCATGTCTACAGATTCAGCTACTTCAGATTTTATCAATGAATTTGATTATGTACCACACCATGTGCAAAGTTACTGGACAAACTAGACCATTATGGAATCAGAGGAAATAAAAAGCAATGGATAAGAACATTTCTAAACAAACAACAACAAAGAGTCTCAGTGAATGGGGAAGTTTCAAACTGGAAACCAGTATTAAGCTACGTGCCACATGGTATCATGCCAAACCCACAATTTTTGTTTCTTCATAAATGTCATCCAGATCAGGCTCTTGGCAGATTACTGTCTAATCTATAGAACCCTTACTTAGCTTCCTTAGCTAATTCTGTTTTTCCCCCAAGAACAATTAAGGACTGGAACAATCTTTCACAAATCTTAATCTTCATACCCTCTTAAGGATTCATTTAAGGGAAATCAGTTGACCATTTTGAATGCTCTTATGGTGCACCCCCTGATGGAAGTTCCCTGATGGAAGACTATGGAGAGAAACTTCACTAAATAACAATGTTATTGCTCGGTAAGGAGGAATGAACTCCTCTTTATTCAGCCCCCTACAACTTTTATTTCTTTTCCCTGTTAATACCTTTTCCATTCCCAACTTTTTAATTAGGAGACAATCAAACCAGCTTTTCTTGATTTAAAGAAGAGTATGTTTATTAGTTATTAACCTTTCATCTCAGACTTTTTTGCCCAATTTCAAGATAATAGAAACCAACAGGAGATGGGGTTATTTCAACCTCCAAAGGAGGTTTTGAGTGTCTGTTGAGTGTATCTGGCTGGTTATCAGTTATGATTTGGAGATGCCAGCGTTGGATTGGGGTAAAACAGAAAGAAATCCCACAACACCAGCGTAAAGCCCAAACAAGTTTATTTGTGCAAAAGCCGCAAGCTTTCGGGACAGGCTGCCCCTTCGTCAGGAACTCCCAGCCACTTGACGAAGGGACAGCCTGTCCTGAAAGCTTGCGGCTTTTGCTACAAATAAACCTGTTAGGACTTTAAGCTGGTCTTGTGGGATTTCTTTCTGTGGTTATCAGTTCCCATTATCTTGACAGAATTACAGGTAATGAGACATTTCACATGCATTTTTTACAGCTTCCTTTCAAGAGCCATGTTTTGAAGTGGACTTGACATCCTGTAGGTGTCAAATTCTATGCATGATGCCCAGACAGGCCTGTAGAGGAGGAACTGATATGAGTGGTCACAGAATCGTAGAATCTTGACGGTGCACAGGAAAGCCATTTGGCCATCGATTCTGCACAGACTGCCTGAAAGAGCATTCTAATAGTCCCATACATCTTTAGATAGCAGTCCAATTCCCTTTGAATGCCTGAACCAAAGCTGCCTCCACCACCCTCCCAGGAAAGTTGTTCCAGTCTCCAAACACCCTCTGTGTGGAAACAATACCTCACTTACAATACCAAGCATCAGATGACTGATGGTAGCCATCTTTAGTCAGTGTCTTTTCTTGTTTTATTTAAATAGTTCCTCTTTAAGTAATATGTTTTTGGTTTGCTGATGAAGTTATAGGTAGATCACACTCAGTCACAACTTTCCATTATTGTGACAGCAAGTAAAAAAAGTTTTAAAATGCCATTAATATGATAAAGGTATTTTTGAAAATATAAACATAATGTGCTAATGGCACAATTTATTGCCGAGAGGTGATGGGATGTTAGTTGTTTAAATGATATAAGCCATATCCTTCTGATATTTTAGTGGAATTGCAAAGTTGAGTGAGTAGCACAAACACATTTACCATCTTACTTCAGATTTAACATTGCTTATTTCAAGCCATCCACAATTTCTTTATTTTTGACATTTTTGTCCTGTTTCAACTAAATTGATGGATAGATTGATAGTAACATTGAAATGTAGAAATGTCATCAGTAGATTACAAAGTTTATCAAAGTGACATGCAGTTAGTTACTTACCGATATATGTGGTTTGTAGCCATCACTGATTTGGCAACCAGATTATTAAAGTCCTGTGTTGTCAGTAAATTCATTAGTCATAGGAACCTTTCAGCAATGTGTGCAAATTGCAATCTTATCAAACAGCATATTACAATATGTTCCACTACATTTCAAAATTTAAATAAATTTGCTCCCAACTGGAAGGTAATGCAGGTCAGCGCCCAAGTTGTTATGTGAATGGAATTGGTGTCTCTGTGAGACATAATATATATTTTTTAAAATTTATATATTTCATATTCGCATTTGCTCACAAAGCAAATTATATTTTTTTCTTATTTTCAATAGGCACATTTATGGTATCTGAGTTGGCAATTTAGCATCAATTTATGGGTAATCCTATGCTCTGAGATTGTGTATACATACCCATAGAGTACTGGGAGCATTGTACACACCAGAGTTGTGATTAGTGTAGTTGCAGATCTGCTGACATTCATGCCAATGCTTGAAACAAAATCAATAAAGAGAGCAGTTTCATGATCTAAGGCCACCAGTTCTCCATTGATAACTGAAGTTACATTATTTTTCATTGGTTAACTGAAATATACCTGGGGTATATTTTACTCGCTTATACTTTGCTTTGGACTCTTAAACGTTGTGATTATAATTAGCTTTGGTCTTTTTCATAATAATCATTTAGACCTTGATCTGTGCAACATTCAAAGGCATGAAAATTAAACCTGGTGCAATGGGGAAGCCTTCTCCAGCATTTAATGTGCAGGTGAGCACCGTCTTTTTGATGTCTTTAAAATTGCATTAACAATCTATATCCTGAGCAGCAGTATTTATTTTTCAGTACCCTTTGTGTAAACGTCTGTCATATTTCATGGGAATTACAGGGCGTTACTACAAAAAGTAACATGGCCACTTTTGGGCAGTGTATTCCAGGTCACAACAAAAAAAGTGATTTCACATTTAACCTCTGGTTCTTTTGCTGATCACCTTAAATCTGTGTTCTCTGGTTACTGACCCTGTCTGCCCCAGAGACCGTTTTAGCTCACCAGTTTTATAAGACCTGAATCTTCCGATCTTTAATAAAGCTTGCATATGTGTTGAAAATCCTTGGGATATCCCAAAACATTTCACAACCAACAATTGCTTTCAAATTCACTCTGGTGCTTCTCTGTTCTGTAAGAGACACAGCAGTTAATTGTGCACAATAAAATTCTTTAAACACAAGGACAGTCTGACTGATTCACATGTTTGTTAGAGGGAGAAGTGTTCACTACAACACCTTTATGGCATTTTTTCAAATACTGCAGCACACCCTCAGCACTGCGCTGAAGTGCCAGCCTAGATTATGTACTTTAATTTGGGAATAGGCTTTTGAAACACACAACTCGGGGCATATTATTTATTATTAGTGATTTATTTATTAAAAGGGACATAGAATACAGGAGCAAGGAGGTTATGCTGAACTTACATAAGATACTAGTTAGACCTCAGCTGAAATGTTGTGTACAGTTCTGGCTGCCACACTATAGGAAGGATGCATTGAAGAGAATGCAGAAGAGGTTTCCAGGGATGAAAAATGTCAGTAATGAAGATAGATTGGAGAGGTTGAGACTGTTCTCCTTGGAGAGAAGACTAAAAGGAGCCTTAAGAAATGGTCAAAGTAATGAGGGAACTGAGCAGTAGAGGTAGGAGGAAGCTGTTCCTGTTCATAGAAACATCAAGAATGAGAGGGCACAGATTTTAAAGTGATTTGCAAAACAAAAATATATGTGATGCGAGAAGAAAAAGAATTGACACACCGAGTGGTTTGGGTCAGGAATGCACAACCAGGATATGTGGTGGAGGTACGTTCAATCACAGCATTCGAAAGTGCATTAGATTATTACTCAAATAGAAACCATGTGCAGGCGTAAAGAAGGGAAAGGCAGGGGAATGGCACCAAGTCATGACATTTGGAGAGCTAGTGCTGACACAATGGGCTAAATGGTCTCCATTTGCTCAGTAACAATTCTGGGACTCTCTAATTCAAAGTGAGACGACTACCAATGTGCCAAATTTGCCAGAATAAACAAAGTGTTAAATGCAGTGAGAGAATTTATAGGATTTATTTTAGCAATGCCTATCTGGTGGAAATGGTACACACAGTAAAAAGTCTGACAACACCAGGTTTCAGTCCAACCGATTTATTTGATAGTAAATTCACTAGCTTTTGGGTTAGCCCCTTCGTCAGGTGAATGGAGAGTTCTGGCTAGTGAATTTACTATCAAATAAATCGGTTGGACTGAAACCTGGTGTTGTCAGACTTTTTACTGTGTTTACCCCAGTCCAACGCCAGCATATCCACATCATGACGGAAATGGTACAAACATAAGGATGAGGTGACCAGTGTGGGCAACGTTTTGAATGCATTCTCCCCCTGAAGTTAACTCAGATTGAGCATGGGAGAGTCCCTCAACTTAATCAGGCAGGCTTATTTCATGTGGGCTTGAATTTACAAGATGACAAACACTCCTTGGCCATTATCCTGAGAATCAATAGGGAATACATCTCTGCCAACTCTTGATGGGCATGCTGCCATTTTACACTCAATTCAGCATTGATTGGCAACAGACGGGACTTCTGTCCGCAACTTGTTGAGCTGTCGACCAATTTGATTGGTCAACAGCTCTCCAGCCTCTCTAGGCACATGGTTGCAGTGGCCAGAAGAGGTACTGCAACGTTATGCCTAAACCTAAATCTGACTACATTTCAGTAAATCCCAGGAGTCCCTGGGGGTCACAACGGAGGCAGTATTGTGTTCAGGGTGCAGGGAGAGGAGGTGAAGAAGTGCCAGAGCTCTCAGGTTCTTGAGGAAAGGACACCCAAATCTAAAGGGGTGTCTCCATCACCACTACTACCCTGCACCCCCTCCCCCCCCCCCCCCCAACACCGCTTCCCTTCCAAGATCAAGGTTGGACATTTTTTTCTGCTTGGCACCCAGATCAAACTGGTGCCCACCAGCCTAAAAGTTGAGACTGGATGGGAAAAGGACCTTAAGTGGCCATTAAATGGGTATTTAAGGGCCTTAATAGGGGCTTCCTATCCGAATGTCTGCTTGCCTCACAGTAAAATTGTGTCTGTCTTGGGGTGGGCAGGATCCCAGAGGGAATCCTGTCTATTCAATTTTATGCTTCACCCCTCCCTACCTCAGAACCCGCTAAGGGAAGGTGTAAAATTTTAGCCATCAAAAATTTGCAGCCCAATGATGTCATTGGTGCAGCAACACAAATTCAATCCATTGTGGTGCTAAACCTGTCAGCAGAATCTGAATAGAGTCAGCAGAAGGTTAAACTTCTGCAAGAATTCCTTCAGAAAACTGGAACACCATTAGGTGAGTACATTTTACAGCAAATCTGATCTAAAATAAGTAGGCCTACTGAGGGTCAACCTAAAAGTAATTTATTGAAAACCCTAGAAATGATTGTTTCTGCAACCATTTGCACATTTTTAGAATTCATGTTGTTCTTGTTTCAGATTGTTGATGAGAAATGCAATGTGGTTCCTCCTGGAACAGAAGGTGAAATTGCCATTAAACTGAAGCCTGTTAGACCGTGCGGCCTCTTTTCTGGATACATTGTACTGTAACTCTATTTCAAGTACTTCACAGAAAAATTTTAAAAATTATCACAATGTGTAATGATGTTAATTGTGTTAATAGATGAATGAAATTATTTTTTGATTTAGTGATTCTGCTTAGTGAGATAGTGATATTTACTAAGATAATTTAACTTGGACCCTTAAAACCAAGACATTGGAGCTTTCTTCCTATCTTCAGCAGATCTCAAACTGCTTAACCTAATTTATCTGACATGGAAGTAAATATGGGTTACTGACCAGGTAGGTGTTAGGTGTTGTATATTTAGCACATGCCTGACCATGTAATGACCTTAAAAATGTGGACAAATTTGCAGTCTCATGGTAATTTAGAAGCAGGGAACTGAAAAATACTTACCAAATTCCTGTAAGAAATATGATGTGCTGCAGAACATTCGTCTTTCATCTAGAGCAAATGTTCCATCACTTGACCATCACTAAATAACCAGCTGAGCCGTTCAGGATTCATGGACAATGACCATGAATATAAATACACTTTATTCAGTAGATCCAAAAAAAATGTAGTGACCTCACCAGGTCAGGCAATGTAGGATAACCTGTTATCTCCATACGTCAAAGGAGAACATGTTTGGTAAATTAAATTACTTCCCCGATCATTCAGCTGCCTCTGTTGCATTGTTTTCCTGTGCTTACCCAGCCAATCCTCTCTGAAGATTTCTCCTTACAATTAAACTGGACCTGCATAATTTTCTAAATTTACCTCCAATCTCCCAATGTCCTCTCCAACTCATCCATTCCCCATTCTCCTACCTGTTGTCCTGACCCCATTCCATTAAAGAGCACAAATGTCCTTCCTTGAGACCATGATAGTTAACATTGCAGTTAGTTCCCTCCCAGTAGATACCACCCCCTTCCACCTGTAGCTCATAAGGTATAGGAACAGAATTCGGCCCATCGAGTCTGCTCCGCCATTTGATCATGGCTGATATGTACCTCATCCTAATTTTCCTGCCTTCTCCCCATAACCCTTCAGCCCACTACCAATTAAAAACCTGTCTGACTCCTCAAATTTACTCACTGTCCCAGCAACCACCACACTTTGGGGTAGCGAAATCCACAGATTCACAATCCTTTGGGAGAAGCAGTTTCTTCTGAACTCTGTTTTAAATTTGCTACCCCTTATCCTAAGAGATCTTGTCCCAGAATGCCCCAAAGAAGGAAGTATCCATTCCACGTCTACTTTATCCATACCTTTTATCATCTTATATACCTCAATTTGATCTCTCCTCATTCTTCTAAATTCCAGACAGTATAGGCCTAAATAGTGCAATCTTTCTTCATAAGACAAACCCCTCATCAAGTGAACCTCCTCTGAACTGCCTCCAATGCCACTACACCTTTCCTCAAATAAGGGGCCCAAAACTGTCTCACCAATGCCTTGTATAGTTGCAAACAATACTTCCTTTCCTTTATATTCTATTCCTTTAGCTTTAAATGCCAACATTCCATTCGCTTTCTTTATTATCTTCTGTATCTGCATGCTAGTTTTCTGTGACTCATGAACGAGGACCCCCAGATCCCTCTGCACCAGAGTATTCTGAAGTCTCTCCTCACTTAGATAATAAGTTGCCTTCAACCAAAATGCATGACCTCACACTCATCCATGTTAAACTCTATTTGCCACACTATGGTCCGCTCTCCTACCCTATTCATACCCATTTGTAAGACTCTTATCTCCTCATTCCAACTTACTGTCCTGCATAGTTTTGTGTCATCTGCAAATTTTTCTATGGAGCCTTCTATCCTTGTGTCCAAGCCATTAATATAGATTGTAAGTAGGACCGTTACTTTTTGCCGTCCAGAAAAAAAAACATTTATCCCGACTCTCTGTCTTCTGTCCATCAGCCAGTCACCAATCCAGGTTAATAAATTACCCCAATCCCATGTGATCTAACCTTGTGAATTAACTTTCTGTGTAGCACCTCATAAAATCATAGAAACCGTGTGCAGAAGGAGGCCATTTGGCCCATCAAATCAGCACCAATCACAATCCCACCCAGGCCCTACCCCCATATCCCTACATATTTATCCACTAATCCCTCTAACCTACGCATCTCAGGACTCTAAGGGGCAATTTTTATCATGGCCAATCAACCTAACCTGCACATCTTTGGACTGTGGAAGGAAATCAGAGCACCCAGAGGAAACCCAGGCAGACACGAGGAGAATGTGCAAACTCCACACAGACAATGACCCAAGCTGGGAATCGAACTCAGGTCCCTGGAGTTATGAAGCAGCAGTGCTAGTCACTGTGCTACCGTGCCGCCCAATGACTCAACATCAAACGACTTCCTGAAGTCCAAATATACTACATCTACAGTATTCACTTTGCTTGTTATGTCTTTGAAGAACTCTAGTAAATTAGTCAGACATCATTTGTCTTTCATAAAACCATGCTGACTCTGATGGATAGCATTTTTACTTTCCAAATGTCTTGTTATTTCTTCTTTGATAATTGATTCTAACACCTTCCCACAACACATGTTAACATTCCCAATTTTTTTTACTCCACTCTGGCAGATAAGCTTCCAGCTGCCAAGGCTCTAAGGCCTCACTTTCTCTCCTTTCCTTCAAGTCATTCCTTATTCCCTGTCTTTTCCATCTGTCCTCTTTTGCAATTCAGTGTCAAATTTTGTTTCGTATTGCTCCTGTAGTTAGTTGTCTTTTACTGCACTAAAATTGTACATAAATATGAGTTGTTGTTGAATATTTGCTGCAGCCAGTCATGTGATACCAAAGAAAACTCCAACAATGAACTGCTTTGGCTGTGCCATTATGTATTCATAGCTGATCATGATAAAAATTAAAGCCAATACAATTCAGAGATAGAACGCTCTTAGAAAACATTGCTGAGTTAGTGCTTAAGCGCTATCCGTTTAAGCAACAAAATTGTCTGAGAAGATTTCTATTTTTAACTTTTTAGTAGTTACGGAAGCAGTTTATCATTTACACACTCAAAGTGCACTCCTTTCAGATACAGTTTATTCAGCAGGGAAATACCCTGAGATTCTTGGTATCTGCTGAGCTCATCCACTCAGCCATAAGTATCTGTTACCCTACCACAGTTTAGGAATTCTCGACCAGACAATAACTCCAAATCACTTAGAACAAATCCACATTCAATCAAACACCCTCCTTCATTTCAGTAGCCTCAGTTCCAATACCAAGACACATTTTTGATGTTCCACATCTACGCCTGGCACAACGCTAATTGCTTCTTTCTAGCTCCCTTCAAGGCATTCTGCAGAAACATCTAGATTGCTGCTTGGTTGGTGCCATTCATGACAGCATGCAAGCATGTATTCATTCACAGTTTTGAAAGCTGCTGGAATGCAAGTCACAGCTACTGGTACACATGCATTCATTTCCTCTGGCCCTACTTCATTCAATGTACAAGCAATAATCTTACCCCATCACCTGCAGCATCAAATAAATTTTTCTGTCTCTCCCACCGGATTTGAATAATGCCTCAAACTAGAATGGTATTGGTGTCTTTAAGGCCATGGATGTTCCCTATCTGTTTTTGCTCTTTTACCTGCCACAGAAAATGAATTTCTATCAGTCTCCATGATTTAAATGAAGCCCAAGAGTATGTTCCAGTATCAAGTACTGCACAGTATCACGAGAGGAGGATCAGCCCAGTTATTATTTAAACCCTAAACAAAAGATTAAGAGCAGGAATAGGCCATTCAGCCTTTTGAGCCTGCTGCATTATTCAGTAAGATCATGGCTTATCTGCTTGTGGCCTTAACTTCACTTTCTGCCTATGCGCATAACCCTTGGCTCCCTTCCAAAGAAAAAAATTCTGTAAGTCAGCCTTGAGTATATTGAATGGCACAGTCTTCAAAGCACTTTGTTGAAGAGAATTCCAAAGTAACAAAATCTCATCAGCTCAATATTAAATGGGAAGCCCTATGGGGAACACATGAAAAAAATGGAGTTGAATCCAGATCATCCACAATCACAATTGAATGGCTGAGCAAGTTTGATGGGCGATGTAATCTCCTCCTGCTCCTTTTTCTTCTGTTCTTGTATGTTTGTTTTTAAACTGTGCCCTAAAGTTCTGGATTCTCTACCAAGGGAAACATCTTCTCACCACATACGCTGTCACGGTCTGTCAGAATTTTCAATGTATCAATAAGATCACTTCTCATTCTTCTAAATTCCAATGAGTATATGTCCAACTTATTCAATCTTTCCTCAAAAAAACAAGCCCTTCAATCTGAGAATCAACCTAGAACTGCTTCCAATACAAGTACATCCATAATTTAAATTAAATGAACCCTGGACTGGATAGAATAAAATTTATATCAATACTCATTAAACTGCTGTCTCACAGAACCAGGGACCCAGGTCCAATTTCACCCTCGGGTCACTGTCTGTGTAGAGTTTGCATGTTCTTCCCATGTCTGCATGGGTTTCCTCCCATAGTCCCAAGACGTGAAGGTTAGGTTGGCTGGCTGTGCTAATTTGTCCTTTAATTTCAGGGGAATTAGCAGAGTAAATATGTGTGGTTACAAGTTAGGGCCTGAGTGGGATTGTTGTTGGTGCAGGCTCAATGGGTCAAATGGCCTCCTTCACTGTAGAGATTCTATGAAAAAGATCAATAACAGGTTGAGGTTGTGTTGCAAGTTAAAATTAAATGGAGGATTTTTTGATTTAATGAAGTAAAACATTTAAAGATTTTATTCCAGCCCATGTGGTCACCAGAACAAACCTAATGAAGTTTTAACTATTTTGTGAGGGTGGGGGAGGTGGGGGGAAGGATTAAGGGGAATTAATTTTTAACCACAGAGCAAATGCTATTTTAAAAAGATCTTACTTTTGAACTTTGAGCTGCTTTATTTGTTGTTGCCAGGATGATCCAAAACGAACTGCCGAAGTCCTACAAGAAGAATATTTTATGACTGGAGACCGTGGCTTGATGGATGAGGATGGATACATCTGGTTCCTTGGAAGATCAGATGATATAATTTTATCAGCTGGGTATAGTGTTCCAGTTATCCCCATTTTGTTTACTTAATGATTCACACAGGAGATACATATTTTACAATGCAAATTATAGGGAAGCTGTGGCGCAGTGGTATTGTCATTGGACTAGTAATTCAGAGACCCAGAGCAGTGCTCTACAGACCCAGTTTTGAATGGCTCCACGGCAGATGGTGAATTTTGAATTCAGTAAAAAGAAATCTGGAATTATAATGATGACCATGGAATCATTGTCCAAAAGAGAAAATGCTGGAAAATCTCAGCAGGTCTGGCAGCATCTGTAAGGAGAGAAAAGAGCTGACATTCCAAGTTCCATAACATGAATTTAAAAAATTAGTTTCTATATATTTGAGGTGATTAGCTAACAAGACGAGACAACCCGTCAAATGAGAAAAAGACAATATAAGGACTTCAGCTTCAACAACCAATAAAATAATTTGTACCTGTGAAAAGGGAGAGAGAATAACACCTGTCCAAGAATAGGTTGAATATTTCAAGAACTCAATAGGTAGGTGTGGAATGACAATAGGTAAATGTGGAATGCTGTGGATTAACCAGTGGTGGAGCTGTTTTCAATTGAGAATTGGATGTGATTCTGTCATTGGAAGAGAAAAGGCCATTTTGCTTCATAATAAGGCAAGTGAAATATGCCATTTAGGACTGTAAAATAGCAAAGTGTGTGAAATGATCATCTAATGATTATGTTAGATCAATCTTATAGTCAGCAAATCACATTTAGCTTGGGGGTACAACTTAAGTTGCAAATAGTTTATTAATTGTGGTAATGGTGCTGACTGCATGAAGAACTACCACCCATTCTACTTTGGTAATGGGTTGCAACAAGAATTTTCTTTCCCAGAGGAGAGGCCAAGCAGTGAAACACATCGCCAACAAAATCACTCCCAATTTGACATCACTGGCTGAAGACAGGCTCCAAGAGGTCAATGTTCAACTCAATGACAAGCAAATATTTCTTGATTCTTTCCTTCTATTTTTTATATTTGCCTCAAGTTGGCATTCAGTGCCAGCTTGAGGCACCTGGCGCCAAGAGGTGAGTGGCCTGCTGAGAGCCGTTCCCACCCCTATGTACAGTTTTGGTTCCCTAGTTACAGGAAGGATGTAAATAAGGTTGAAAGAGTGCAGAGAAGGTTCACAAGGATGTTGCCGGGATTTGAGAAGCTGAGTTACAGAGAGAGATTGAATAGGTTAGGACTTTATTCCTTGGAGCGTAGAAGAATGAGGAAAGATGTGATAGAGGTGTATAAAATTTTGATGGGTATAGATAGAGTGAATGCAAGCAGGCTTTTTCCACTAAGGCTAGGGGAGAAAAAAACCAGAGGGCAAGGGTTAAGGGTGAAAGAAAAGTTTAAAGGGAATATTAGGGGGGGCTTCTTCACGCAGAGAGTGGTGGGAGTGTGGAATGAACTGCCAGATAAAGTGGTAAATGCAGGATCACTTTTAACATTTAAGAAAAACTTGGACGGGTTCACGGATGAGAGATGTGTGGAGGGATATGGTCCAAGTGCAGGTCAGTGGGACTAGGCAAAAAATGGTTCGGCACAGACAAGGGCCAAAAGGCCTGTTTCTGAGCTGTAATTTTCTATGGTTCTTCTCCATTGCTGCCCAACTCACCTGTGGCCTTGGACCGTTGGCAAACTTAAGCCTTTCCCTAACACATTGCTGGCAGCTACCCCTGCTCCAGCTGATACCAGCAATTTACAGCTTTGGGTAGCAGAAATTCCACTCCTGGAGTTCTTGATCTCAGAGAAGACACTTCTCACCTGCCACTTAAATGCTGACAGGCACTTAATAACAGCATGCCTTCCTCAAAGGAAGTAATATAAGGATCAAGCAAGCTCTCCAGTCAATGGGCAGGACCACAGTCTCCTGCATATATCTCAAGGATTTGATGACAGATCCCTGATCTCTCTACACCCCCTGCAGCCTGTATTCATGTGGAACTGAGGAGCCAGGTGCTCAGGGTCAGCGGAACCAGGGTGCCATAGGCAGATGGTGCCAAAAATATGGACGGGTGAGCCCCATATCTGGATGAGGAGCAGGGTTGACTGAAGGAAAGTGAGGATGTGAGCAGAGAGGAACCAGAGAAGGGGAAGAGTTGTATTATTCTGGTTTATTTAAAGAGGTGTGCTCCTGAGCAGTCTCTGCACTTGCTAAGTGCAGGTTTAATTGAACATAAGAGAGCTCCCAAGAAGATATAGAGTCTTTGCAGCTCTGAATTGCAGTGAAAATCTCCAGCTATTGGGACCACAATACCAAGGTCAATATGATGAACCAGAGGGGACAACTAATTTGCAATGATGTTTCAGGAGCTTATCCACTCAGTCCTCTCCTGAACACCAACCGGCAACAAATTCAAGACTGGCAGTTGTAAAGAACTGGGAATAGGTCAAGTATCTACCCTTACAATCGGGGAAAAATGTCATACCCAGTTAAAATTTTAAAAAGAAAACTAAATGGTTGTGATAAAGTATGAACAAATATCATGCATTAAAGATGATTTAATGTAAGCCAATGCTCCAAGTAATGTGACTCCTTTATACTAAAAATGTCACAGGTACCGTGTTGGACCATTTGAAGTAGAAAATGCATTGATAGAGCATCCAGCTGTGATAGAATCAGCTGTGGTTAGCAGTCCTGATCCAACCAGAGGAGAGGTATGCTTAGAAACCAACACAGATTTAATCAAGCAATTGCAGTTGTTAGCAGATAATTAAAATTAAGACTAGGCTGTGGACATTTTTAGCAGGATTTGCCTTGTAACACAATCACATGGAAATTTAAGGGAAATTTTAACTAGAATCATTGAATGCCTACAGTGCAGAAGGAGGCCATTCGGCCCAATGAATCTACACTGACCATAATCCCACCTACTTCTGTAACCCCACATATTTGCCCTGCTAATCCTTCTGACGAGGGTCAATTTAGCATGGCCAATCAATTTAACCTGCACATCTTTGGCCTGAGAGAGGAAACTGGAGCACCCGGAGGAAACCCACGCTGCCATGGGAAGAACATGCAAACTCCACACAGACAGTGACCCGATGCTAGAATTGAACCCAAGTCCTTGGCGCTGTGAGGCAGCAGTGCTAACGACTAGGAATGGCTTTTAGGCAGGTGACTGAATTCTTTGTTTTATTTTAATTACATGATTAAGCTGTATAACTTCAAGAGCATAGCCTTGTTACCTTTCACAAATAGAACTACCTTTAAAATCTGATTTTTAAAAATACAGCCATCATTGGCAGAACTGGCCATTGTAATTTCACATCATAGAACATAATGCCAATAATGATCCTTTGTGAGATGGTCACACTTGTAGGCAACACAGTGGCACAATGGTTAATACTGCTGCCTCACAGTGCCAGGGACCTGGATTCGATTCCCAGCTTGTATCACTGTCTGTGTGGAGTCTGCACATTCTCACCGTGTCTGCGTGGGTTTCCTCCAGGTGCTCTGGTTTCCTCCCACAATCCGAAAGATATGCTGGTTAGGTACATTGGCCATGTCAAATTCTCCCTCAGTGTATCCGAACAATTGTCGAAGTGTGGCGACAAGGGGATTTTCAAAGTAACTTCATTGCAATGTTAATGGAAGCCTACTTGTGATACGAATAAATAAATGCGTTGAATACTCCAAACTTCTCCATTTAAAAACATTTTCTTCTTTTAAGGTTGTGAAGGCATTTGTCGTTCTAAGTGATGGTTATACTGTCAGGGATCCTGACAAGTTCGTGAAAGAATTACAACAACACGTTAAGAAAATCACAGCACCATATAAATACCCAAGAAAGGTCTGTATTTTACTTCTCTAGATTTTCTGGATTAAAATGATAGCTTCTAATATCAGCTCCTGAGTAGTTCTTTCAAAAATCAGTTATCTACACAGAGATATGGATGATGCAAATCATTGTGCATTTTTATTTTAGATTTTTAGCATTACTCTTATGATCTTATGATTTCTTCCTCAGAAATTTAAGCCAATGCCTAAGTTATTTACTGGAAGAAAAAAGTCACAATGCTGTGTGGTTTAAAACAAAAGAATTTTTGCTGCTCAAACATCAAAACAAGACAAACATTATTGGCCCATCCATTTCCTCAGAGTGACAATCTCCAGCAGATTGCCACTCTGAATGGACTTGTCCTTACCGTTGCTGGAATTCTAAAACCCTTGTCTCACCCAACCTTTTTCATTCAGGCTGTTTGAGACAGGAGCCGCGAAGCTGCTTATTTAAGCTTATTTGGCTGCACTGATGAGAAGTAACTGGGCAAAGGACAGAAAGGAATGTGCCCTCTTTACAGCACCAGTTGGCTTAAAGAAGATGTCTAAAGGAACAATTTAAACGGAGATGTTTCAAAGATAAATGATTCAAACAATCGAACACGGGGTGCATGATCGGAAGGGAGGGTAGGGGAGGGGGAACGAGGAGGAAGGAGGGAACACTGGGAAAGGGATGGGGGTCGGGGAGATCGAGATAGGGATTATATGGGGGAGCCGGTGTGTGGGTGGGTGGGGGGTGGGGGTGTGGTTGTGGGGGGCATAGGTGTCTGCAGGGTGCCCTAAATGAGGTTTCTTATAATCTCTTGAGAGTTACAATCAGACTAAAACTGGCAGAACCATCAAAGTTAGCAATTTAAATTGCTTCTGTTGGATGGTTCCCAGTCCAACACAATTGTTATGGAGAAGTTAGCCTTTCTGGATAAACCCCAGAGGAATTCCCCTTAATGCAACGCTGGGGAACCAGAAAGTTATGGGCTATTAAATACCACCATCTATACTTTAAAATCCAGAATTGATGTGAGTTAAATATGAATAAACAGGCAAATTGCAGTCGATTATAAATTAAATTGCATCTTAAATGGCAGATACAACTGAGACAGATTATGCAAATTGACTTGGCAATCTGCTCGACATATATGTCATCATGTCACAAAGTAATTCTAAACTCTGTCTTCCTCAAGAAGAATTTCAGCTTATTTTCATTCAGGAATTAGCCTGATCCCAAGCTAACAGCAGCACAAAACCAGCTTGACTTTCACAGGCACTGGGGTGGGAAGGCCAGAGGGGATGTGGAATGCAACAGGAGATCCAAACCAGCTGTTACATCAATGGGATTTCCCATTGAGATTGTCCTGAGCTCTGCCAATGATGTAATGGGATTCCCACGATGAAAAGTCAGGAATGCAATTAGCATACATTAGCATCTGCTCAGTGGGCCTCCCCACTGTATCATCCCCTCAGATAAAGCATGATGTCATGTTGGAGCTTACAACAGGTCTTAATAAACAGGGATCTGGCAAACAAAACCCACTCAGGATGCACAGGTAGGTGCAGCCCCCAATAGGAGAGGGTCATGCCTGGGCATTACCCTAGGATCAGAATGCAGTGCCAGGGGCCAAAATTTTTGGCTTTGGTCCCTGGAACTGCATCCTAACCCTGAGTCCTCTATTAGGGAAGTTGGTGTGGGGGATTCCAATGGATTTGAGGGGGTGAAATCCCAAGTCTGTGGTGGGGCGGGGAGGCTACAGGGCAGGGGAGTTCTGCTGGTTCTGTAAGGTATTTCACCAAAGCTCCTGAACTCTGCTTATGATGTTCTGGATTTTGCAAATCAACAAATGTTATTTTCAAGTAACAAATACCACTGCAGCAACTACATTTTTGCCTATTCCCAGCTTCTAGATCGGGCATCTCTTTTCTTCAGCCTTCCTGTACTGCACTACTGGGAACCTCACCGAATTCTGAGCACTCATGGTTCTGTGACGCTTCATATGGATTCAACCAGTTTCAGTCTCCCCAGATTTCTTGGTTTCCAATCTTGGTTTTAATCTTCATCTTTTAGCTATTTGGAGGATTGGATTCCTTTCTCCATTTCCCATTTTGGTTACCCTTTTCAAAAAGGGCGTATCTCAAAAATGACAAGGTTTGCAAGAACCCCCCACACCAACTGCATATTCCATCACTATCCCCTAGCTATCAGACTGAAGTGTTACTTCATGAGCTGATTTTTACAGGATTCTCATGCCCAACCCATGCTGAAATCCTGCATCCCAACCCTTGCTAACAAGGTAATTGGATCAGAAAGTTCTGCCTCAGAGAGCTGCCAGCCAAACAGCAATTGAATCCTAGTTGCAGCACAATGAGATCCTTAAGTGGCTATTAGTTACTTACTTCTCTGGTGAAACAGCCACCTGATGCAGCATATCCACAGGTATAGTTCCATTGGTGTTAGGGTTGGGTAAGTAGTTTGTGGGCCAGTTCCTTCATTTCAGACAGATACTTTATTTATGCATGTGTTAACTTTGAGTAGAATTAAGTTTTTAATGGTATCTCTATGGTGGAAGGGGAAAAACCATCCTGTTCCTGCGACTGGGTCATGTCAATATTAAATCCAAGGGATAGAACAACTTTCTTACAGCTTTGGATGCTGGTTGGAGGGAATATTTGCTCTGTTCATTTATAGAGTGGATAGATTTTCTTCCTATGAGCTAGACTATCTACGCACAATCTACTATTATGTGACTCTCGACATAATGTGCATGGTACCATTTTTCTTCACTAATTGGAACACCTTTATAACACATCCTTAAGCCCCCACCCTTCCCCACTCCCACAGCTCTCATTCAATTTGGCCCTTGGATACTGTTGGAAATTTTAAACAAAATCTGCCCTGTTTTATTTTAGTACAGCAGAGAGGTTCATTTTAAATGAACTTCTGAGCTATATTATAGGGATGGTGTTCTATGCATACTATTTATTTTAACAGTCTGAAGCTCAACAATATTCTAGTTAAGATATTTAGCTCTAAGTTAATAGATGGCACTTCTTACTTGGATTGTATCATACTTGAGCATTTGCATTTGAAATGACAGGTTGAGTAAAGTTGATCTTTTCACCAGGTAATGAGGTTGGATTTTTCTCCTTAGTGAAAATCATTTCTTTAAGTATTGGCTGCTCATGTTTATTAAACGTTAGCTGGTTGATATACCAACTGTATCCAATCTGCTTAACAGGTCCTTCTTGCCTTCTGCCTTTAGCATGTCCCTATAATCTACTAAGTTCTTGGTTAAAAAGATTTGGCCTTTCTGAATGCACATTAATCATGGACTGCCTTTCTGTTTCCCCACAGATTGAATTTGTGAAGGAACTGCCCAAGACCATTAGTGGGAAAATAAAAAGAAGTATATTGCGAAAGAACGAATGGGGGGAAAAAAACTGAGAGCTAAATCATTCTTGTACATCATAAGAAGGAATCATTAATATTAAGCAATAATTCCAGTTCAATTAACAATTGGATGACAATATAAATTATCACTGGAAACCTCTGACTCCATCTGTGGCTGGGATTCTCCAGTGTCACTGCAGTGAATGGAGTTTTGGCTGAGCGCCAAATTCTCCATTCTCACTGGCAGCAGGGAACGAGATCGGAGAATCCTGCTCTATATCTTAATTGATTGATTTGTTATAAGACATAATAGGATATGGGTTTTGTTGAAGGTAATAAAGGATGCTTTCATTATGAAGTTGCACAGTGCTCTTTTACCCACTATTTATTAATGGAAAGCAATCAGGTTGAAGAGTGCCATTTTAGTTCCAAAATGATGTTATACAGTTATTGCTACAATTTAAGAGATTTCATTCATGGAAGAATAACCAAATTTCTAGTTCGCAATGTGAAAGTGCTCAGCATTTACAGGGAAAAAATGTATATTGGGTGGGATTTTACAGCCTGGCTCATCCTGAAATGGACCTTCCCATGCTCCGTCCTTCGCCCACTCCGATTCCCGTGGCACATGGGCTGGTAAAATTCCAGCCATTATTACTATTTAATTTTAATATTAGGCCAAAACATAGCCACATCTTTATTTTAATATAAAGCCAAAATATAACCACATTGAAGTTTATTTTTGGATTGAAATCTAATCTGATATTGATTTCTGAATTAACTTGTGTGCTGTCTTTGGAATCCTATTCAATGGGAGACAAATTCCTTCCATATTTATAAGTCATAGTCAGTGGTTTGAATGTCAGTTACTGATCACATGATTTCAAGCCTTTGAAAGGAGAGCTTAAATCTAAGTTTTAAAAACTGTTGCAACTTTTTAGCTTGTACCAGGGTATATGTCAAAACAACATATTCAAAGAAAAGATACAATGGTGCATTTTATAGTTTAAAGTTTATTTATCAACGTCATATGCAGGCTCATGTTAACACTGCAATGCAGTTACTGTGAAAATCCCCAAGTTGCCACACTTCGGTGCCTGTCCAAGTACACTGAGGAGAATTTAGCATGGTCAATACACCTAACCAGCACATCTTTCAGACTGTGGGAGGGAACCCATCAAGTCTGTACCAACCACAATCCCACCCAGGCCCTATTCCTGTAACAGTTACCCTGTTAATCCCCTTGACATTAGGGTCAATTTAGCATAGCCCAATCAACCTAAACTGCACATCTTTGGACTGTGGGAGGAAACCGGAGCATGCGGAGGAAACCCAGGCAGACACGGGGAGAACGTGCAGACTCTGCAGAGACAGTGACCGAGGCCTGAATTGTTTAGTAACATAGTGCAAAAAAAATTAGATGAAACATCTAATTTTGGGATGGCTTGGTGGCATAGTGGTTAGCACTGCTGCCTCACAGTGCCAGGACCCTGGTTCAATTCTGGCTTTGGGTCACTATCTGTGTGGATTTTGCACATTCTTCTCATTTCTGTGTGGGTTTCCTCTAGTTTCCTCCCACAGTCCAAAGATGTGCAGGTTAGGTTGATTGAGCCATGCTAAATTGACCCTAGTGTCAGGGGGATTAGCAGGGTAAATATGTGGGATTATGGTCAATGCAGACTCGATGGGCTGAACAGTACTGTAGGGATTCTATGAATCTGGCAATAAATGAAGCATCTATCTGGAGGAGATAGCTAATTGAAAACCTACTCAGTCTCCAAGATTTCTGAACATTAAAGTTAGAAATGTGGTCAGTCAATGGCCATATCAATGCTTCATCCACCTCCACTATACCCACGAGGCATGGGGAGGCCTACATCAGTTGAGTAGCCTAGCGTTATGCATAGGCTGTAACAGGCAAGAATGGGCCTTCTTAGGATATTCCCTCTGCCCATCAGATGCATCCCTCCCTTTACTTTCCCCCCCGCCCCCCGGCCTCTTCAACCAGCAGCCACCCCCAACCCCTCCCGCCCTTCACTGGGATCTGCCATCCAGAACCCATGTTACCCCAGACGTACCTTGAAACTTGCCTCCGTTACTTCTTGTTCAGGGACTGCCTGTTCCAGCAGTGACCACCACTCAGACCTGGCACTACTGGGAGCCATAGAGCTTCCAGGTAATCAATTAGCCAGCACCTCACTAAGGTGGGATTTACTCCACAGATGGAGGTGGAAGTCTCTCACTGAGACAATTAACACTGCCTGCACCATAAAATGGTGGCAGAGTAGATAGCTTTTTAACCACCCTTTTAGTCAGAGACAAGGCATATAGGGCCCCATGAAATCCAGCCTGTTAGAATATAAGAAGTAGGGTCAGGAATAGGCCACTCAAACATGTCCACCATTCAATAAGACCATTTAACATCTACTTGAGCTCCATGTTCCCTCACTATCCCTATATTCTTTGATTCCATTAACATTTAATAACCCCAATCACTACTTTTGTATGTATCCAACAGCTGAGCATTCTGGGACCTCTGGGACTGAGAATTCCACATATTTGCAACTCTTTAGGGTGAGGACATTTCTCCTCATCTTAGTCCAAAATGGCTCACCACTTATTTTGAAACTGTGATCCCTATTTCCAGTCTCTCCAGCCAATGGAAAAATCCTCCCAGAATTCACTCGATCAGGCACCTTAAGAACTGTAATTATTGCAATTAGATCATCTCCAATCCTTCTGAAGATACTACAATATCGGTCTCGATTACTGAATCTCTGCATCATTTTAAGTCCTTCATCTCATAAATCAGTATAATGAATGTTTGTTGTACTCCTTCTAAGACAGGAATATCTTTCATTAGGTACTGAAGGTGTGGTCTCATCAAAATTCTGTATAATTGTGGTATGACTTATTTGCATTTCCATCTAATTCCTTTACAATAATGGGTTTGATTTGATTTATTATTGTCACATGTATTAACATACAGTGAGAAGTATTGTTTCTTGCGCGCTTACAGACAAAACATACCATTTGTAGAGAGGGAAACGAGAGAGTATGGAATGTAGTGTTACAGTCACAGCTAGGGTGTAGAGAAAGATCAACTTAATGCAAGGTAAATCCATTCAAAAGCCTGACAGCAGCAGGGAAGAAGCCGTTCTTGAGTCGGTTGGTATGTGACTTCGGACTTTTGTATCTTTTTCTCGAAGGAAGAAGATGGAAGGGAGAATGTCCAGAGCTTGCACATTCTGTTCATGTCTGTGTGGGTTTCCCCCAAGTTCTCCAGTTTCCTCCCACAGTCCAAAAGTCACTGATTAGGTGTATTGGCCGTGCTGAATTCTCCCTCAGCATATCCGAACAGGTGCCGGAGCGTGGCAACTTGGGTATTTTCACAATAACTGCATTGCAGTGTTAATGTGAGCCTATGTATGATACTGATAAATAAACTTTAAACTATAAAATGCACCATTGTATCTTTTTCTTTGAATATGTTCTTTAGACATATTCCTGGTACAAGATAAAAATATTTGCAAAATTTGGTTGCAATGGTTTTTAAAACTTAGATTTGAGCTCCCCTTTCAAAGGCTTGAACTCAGATGGTCAGTAACTGATAATCAAACCACTGACTATGACTTACAAATATGGAAGAAATTTGTCTCCCATTGAACAGGATTCCAAAGACAGCACACAAATTAGTTCAGGAATCGGGAAGTGTAGACAGAATCAATGGATGGGAGGTTGGTTTGCATGGTGGATTGAGCTACATTCAGGACCTTTTGTAATTTCTTGCAGTCTTGGGCAGAGCAGGAGCCATACCAAGCTGTGATACAACTAAAAAGAATGCTTCCTTTTGTACATCTATAAAAATTGGTGAGAGTTGTAGTTGACATACCAAATTTCCTTAGTCCTCTGGGAAAGTAGAGGTGTTGGTGGGCTTTCTTAACTATAGTGTCAGTATGGGGGGGACCAGGACAGGTGGTTGGTGATCTGGACACCTAAAACCTTGAATCTCTTGACCCTTTCTACTTCATCCCCCTTGATGTAGACCGGGGCATGTTCTCCTTTATGCTTCCTGAGGTTGATGATGATCTCCTTCATTTTGTTGACATTGAGGGAGAGATTATTGTTGACCAGATTCTCTATCTCATTCCTGTACTCTGTCTCATCGTTGCTTGAGATCTGACCCACTACAGTGATGTGGTGAAAGGTGGTAGGTCAGAATTCAAGCAAGGAAGAGTTCCAGGCATATCAAGATATCAGCTTATTTACACTATTCACAGTATGTAAATAGTGAATTATTAGAAGGCACATCTCCCCTTAGGAATGTCCATCTGCTTTCTACAGTACCTCACATGTGGGCTGTCTGATATCTGTGCCAAAACATCATGTGTGCTTTAGATTAGCATTTCCATTCTGATGACCCTTTCATAATGCCCACCCTCCCAAGTGCATTATCTCCTTTTCAACAACAGGATGAATCTACCTCTTCAATTATTCATATGACTTTTGCTTTTAAACTATTTATATCACTGCCTCCACCCCGGTCCCCCACCCGACCCCAAGACCCCAGTTATAGATTGTCATTGAGGAAACTGCACCATTCAGCCTGAGTATGTCGTTGTGACTGTTCCACTGCGTTGGACAACTTGGAGTGGAACTTGGGGTGGGTTAGACCATCTGGAATGTTTTGAGGGTTTTCTGGCCACATCTCATAGCAGTCAAAATCATGTGGTCTGGCAGAAGTGAATGCAGTGAGGGTTTACCTTTGATTTGATTTATTATTGTCACATGTATTGATATACAGTGAAAAGTTCTTATGCACTATACAGACATAGCATACCATTCATAGAGTGTGGCAGGAGGGTGGGAACCGGAACAGCAGGCCAGGAAGTGCAGGCTTTGGGCAAGTAAGAGAGACTGAGATAAACATAACGCAGAATAAGAGCAGGCAGAGGGAAGCTGTGGGGCTTAGAGGGATTGGAGGTCTAGAGTGTGTTTGCTTCAATGCAAGAAGTATAACAGGCAAGACAGATGAAGAGAGAGCGTGGATTACTGCATGGAATTATGACATTGCAGTTATGGAGACATGGTTAAAGGAGGGACAGGACTGGCAACTTAACATTCTGGGACATTGTTTCAGATGAGACGGAATGGGAAACAAAAGGTGAGGGAGTTGCATTGCTGATTAGGGAGCACATCACAACTGTATTGAGAGAGGAAACATTGGAGGGATCTTGTAGTGAGACATTATGCGTGGAGCTTAGGAATAGGAAGGGTGAAATCACAATTGGGAGTGTACTATAGACCTCCCAACAGCCCTAGGAGACAGAGGAGCAGTTGTGAAGTCAGATACTGAAAAAGTGTGAATAAAACAAGGCATTTCTGGTGGGTGACTTTAACTTCCCCCATATTACTGGGACTCCCTACAGCCAGGGGCTCAGGTGGAGAGCAATTGTTAGAAGACTCCAGGAGAGATTTTTGATACAGTATGTTGACAGTCCAACCAGGAAGGGGGCCATACTAGACTTGGTATTGGGGAATGAACCAGACCAGGTAATCGATGTTTCAGTGGGGGAGCATTTGAGCTTAGCGACCAAAATTCCATAAGATTTTGGGTAGTCATGATAAGGACAAGAACAGCCCTAGGGTGAGGGTGCTTGACTGGGCAAGGGCCAATTACATCCAAATTAGACAGGAACTGGGGAATGTGGATTGGGAGCAGCTATTTGAGGGCAAATCCACATCTGGCTTTTAAAGGCCAATTGATTGAAGTACAGGACACACAATGTCCTCACAAAAATGAAGGATAGAAATGGCAGGATTCAGGAACCATGGACGACAAGGGAAATTGTAGCTTAGTCAAAAGGAAAAAGGAAGCATACAATAGGACGAGACATCTAAAAACTGACCCAACCCATGAGGAGTATAGTGAAAGTTAGATTTTTTTTTCTATGCATGCACGGTTGGAGGTGCCGATCGGAGCTGCAGGATTTCGGGCGTGTTAAGCCCCACCCACGGGCTTCTGCAGCGTGATTCAGAATCACTGATATTTTTTCAGGTAGAGTGCATATGGGGACGCCTGAGAACAGGTCTAAAAGTCAGATCTGAAACACTTCAAGTTTCAACACTCCCAGCACTTAGAATCAAAATGATAAAATAGGACCCAGAGGTTAATCTGGACAAATGCAAGGTGATGCACTTTGGAGGATCAAATTTAGATGCGAATTTTACTGTAAATGACAGAAGCCTTAGAAACATCAACATACAGAGGGATCTGGATGTGCAGGTCCACAGTTCCCTAAAACTGACAACACAAGTGGCCAATGTGATTAAGAAGGACTAAGGCATGCTTGCCTTCATCAGCTGGAGCATTGAGAACAAGCAATAGCAAGTCATGTTACAGCTATATAGAACCTTGTAAGGCCACATTTGGAGTGTTGCGTGCATTACTCCAAGCGTGCATTATTGCTGGCAGAAGGCACAGAAGGGGGTCTTTTTCAGGATGGCAGACAGTGACTAGTGGTGTGCCTCAGGGTTCGGTGCTGGAACCACAACTTTTCACAATATATGTTAATGATTTGGAGGAAGGAACTGAAGGCACTGTTACTAAGTTTGCAGATGATACAAAGATATGTAGAAGGACAGGTAGTATTGAGGAAGCAGGGAGGCTGCAGAAGGACTTGGACAGGCTAGGAGAGTGGATAAAGAAGAGGCAGATGGAATACAGTGTGGAAAAGTGTGAGGTTATGTATTTTGGAAGGAGGAACAGAGGCATAGACTATTTTCTAAATGGGGAAATGCTTAGGAAATCAGAAACACAAAGGGAGTTGGGAGTCATTGTTCAAGATTCTCTTAAGATTGACATGCAGGTTCAGTCAGCAGGAAGGCAAATGCGCTGTTAGCATTGTTCATGTCGAGAGGACTAGAACACGAGAGCTGGACTGTACTTCTGAGGCTGTATAAGGCTCTGGTCAGACACCATTTGGAGTATTGTGAGCAGTTTACCTTTATCTAAGGAAGGATGTTCTGGCCTTGGAAAGGATCCAGAGGAGGTTCACAAGAATGACCCCTGGAATGAAGAGCTTGTCTTGTGACGAATGGTTGAGGACTCTGAGCCTGTACTCGTTGGAGTTTAGAAAGATGAGGGGAGATTGAAATTTATAGGATACTGCGAGGCCTGGATAGAGTGGATTGGACAGAATGTTTCCACTAATAGGAAAAGCTGCAACCAAAGGGTACAACCTCAGGGTAAAGGGATGATCCTTTATAACAGAGATGAGGAGGAATTTCTTCAGCCAGAGAGTGGTGAATCTGTGGAAATCTTTGCTGCAGAAAGCTGTGGAGGCCAGGCCATTGAGTGTCTTTAAGACAGAGATAGATAGGTTCTTGATTAACAAGGGGATCAGGGGTTACGGGGAAAAGGCAGGAGAATGAGGATGAGAAAAATATCAGCTATGATTGAATGGCGGAGCAGACCTGACCTAATTCTGCTCCTATGTTTCATGGTCTTATGGTCTTACTTCTAGTCACCACACTACCAGAAGGATGTGGAAGCTTTGGAGAGAGTGCAAACAATGTTCACCAGGACGTTACCTGATCTCAAGGGTGTTGACTATGAGGAAAGGTTGAATAAACTAAAATTGTTTTTACAGGAAAGATGGAGGCTGAGGGGAGACCTGATAGAGGTCTATAAAAATTATAAGACAGGGTGGATAGTCAGAGGCTTTTTCCCAGGATGGAAATGTCAATTATAAGGGGGTACATGTTCAAGGTGAAAGGACCCATTTAAGACAGAGAAGTGGAGGAATTTCTTCTCTCAGAGGGTAGGAATCAGTGGAATTCCTTACCACGGAGGGCTGTAGAGGCCGGATTATTGGATATATTCAATGTTGAGTTAGACACATTTTTAATCAGTAAGGGAATCAAGGGTTATGGGGAGAAGGTGGGAAAGTGGAGTTCGGGATTGTCATATCAGATCAGTCATGACTTCATTGAATGGCTAACTCAATTGTCCAAATGGCCTACTTCTGCTATGTCTTTTGGGCTTGTTTTCATTATATTTGTATAAAAGACAATTAGTTGGCAGAGGTGTGCAGAGGCGTCCAGAGCGCAGAGGTGTGCAGAGTGTAGAGGTGTGCAGAGTTGAGAATGGGGAACAGACTGAAACACAAGCAGGTTGGATTGTGTGACTGAGAGAATAACACTCCTGTGTAACACACAATCAAGTTCCTCCTTAACTGTCGACAATAGGCGTGAACTAACTATGCACACTCATTCCTGCTAAGTAGGGGAATGGCGTGGTTGCGGATAGCATAAAGGTTTTCTGTGATCGGTCGGACTTTGTCACACTGTGTGGCTGTAAGCTGCCCTTAACATGTAGGTTCCTTTAATCCAGTGCCCCCAGGATGTTCATGGTGAAAGACTGAAAGTGAATAGTGCAGAACCAGGTATGATGACCAGCCAGTCTAGATAATCCTGCACTAGTGTTGGGTTTGAAGTGTGAAGTGTGCACTCTGACCTCTAAGTTGACAGAGCAGAGGTCCCGGGAATGCTGGGAAACCTCACCTGGGAGGTGAGAGGGGTTCTCATTTCCTTGGTCATTTGTTAGTGTCTTCAAGAGAGCAGAAATGCTGGACATGCCCTGTCCTGTCACATCTGAAACATTCTATATGCTCTGTTGGGCAACCCAAACGTTTGTGCAGTCACTACGCATCAGAGTGCAGACCTTTCAAAATGGCAGAGTGGCTTTCCTTTGATACTCTCTCTGTCTCTGGGCTCCTTTCTGGCTTTGCTATTCTATTGGGAGTTGGCCCTCTGTGGTTTCTTCAATGAATCATAGATTCCCTACAGTGCAGAAGGAGTTATTCGGCCCAATAACTCTGCGCCAACTCTTACTCAGACCCTATTTGCACATATTTACCCCGCTAATCCCCCTAACCTACATATCTTGGGACACTAAGACACAATTTATCATGGCCAATCAACCTAATCTGCACACCTTTGGACTGTGTGAGGAAAATGAAGCCCCTGAAGGAGACCCACGCAGACGCAGGGAGAATGTGCAAACTCCACACAGACAGTGACATGAGGCTGGAATTGGACCTGGGTCCCTGGTACTGTGAGGCAGCAATGCTAACCACCGTGCCACCGTACCGTTGCCTTGTTATCCCAATGCTTGTTTATCTAATTTTCTACCATAGTGGCTTTTTTTCCCTCTTGTTTTAAATGTTGTTGCCCTTTTAAGGTAGTAACCAATTTTCTCAATTGGGCAACCCTCTCTGCATATTTTCCTGCATTTTTCTGATTTTGGCAGGCTCCTCAGCCTGGCCTCTTAAAGGAATCTAAATTTGTAAGTATTTGTTTTTAATGAACAGCACTGCGGCAATTTCTACCTTTCCCACTCTGCGGAATTGCTGCACTTTTTTGTGAAGGTCCCGCACTCTGGGGGGGCTTCTCAACCCTTCGGCAATCAGTCCTTGTTTAACTGGCAGGTACAGCGATTCTTCCTTACTGCTCTGCTCCTAACGAAGGACAAATTTGTTTGTTACATGGCAACTGCATTTTTGTTTGAAATTTTCAGAACAGCAACAATTCTTCTTTGTGCTCCTCTTAAACTCTGTATGTTTTTCCCTTCTTTTTAACCTGTCTTTAAATTGACAACCTTTGCTCTCTGTGGGGTTTTTTTTTGGAACATTTCTTGTTATTTGCAGTTGTCTTCCAGCTGCCCTCCACTGACACCCATGGTCTGCTGTCTATTCTACAATGTAAGTACGTCTTTTTGCTAATCATGTAGACTCACCAGGTTTTTTGACTCCACCGGCATGATCTTACCAGCCGCTCACGCCACGCCTCTGCTGCAGCGAAGTCAGAGAATTTGACCGCATGCCAAATCTCTGTCCATTGCAACGAGATGGGAATATCCCGCTGGCATGAGCAGTGGTAATATGTCGGCTGGCCCCCATTACTCATTACATGTACTTCTGCTCACTGTGTTGTGATCTAATTAAGGGCCCAATTTTACCATTGCGTCGTGCCCATTTTCGGACGCAAAAACTTGATAAAGTCGGACATGAGGCCATTAACGCGATCCATGACCGCATCCACTTTACCAAGGCCCAAAAATGGCCACAATCCAATTTGCATCCAAAATGGGCGCAACGGTTATTTAGAACATAAGAACATAAGAAATAGGAGCAGGAGTAGGCCATCTAGCCCTTCGAGCCTGCCCCGCCATTCAATAAGATCATGGTTGATCTGTCGTGGCTCAGTTCCACATTCCCGCCCTCTCTCCATAACCCTTAATCCCCTCTCTTATCAAAAACCCATCAACCCACGTCTTAAAAATATTTAGCGAGGTAGCCTCCACCACTTCAACGGGCAGAGAATTCCAGAGATTCACCACCCTTTGAGTGAAGAAGTTCCTCCTCAACTCCGTTCTAAACCGCCCCCCCTTTATCTTGAGGCTGTGCCCTCTAGTGCCATTACCCTTTCTGAGCGGGAAGAGTCTCTCCACCTCTATCCTATCCATCCCATTCATCATCTTATACGTCTCAATGAGATCTCCCCTCATTCTTCTAAACTCTAACGAGTACAAGCCTAGTTTATTCAGCCTCTCCTCATAGCTCCACCCCCTCAACTCCGGCATCAGCCTAGTAAACCTCCTCTGCACTCCCTCCAAGGCCAAAATATCCTTGCGTAAGTACGGCGCCCAAAACTGCACACAGTACTCCAGCTGCGGCCTCACCAATGCCCTATACAGCCGCAGCAAGACCTCCCTACTTTTATATTCAATCCCCCTCGCTATGAAGGCCAGCATCCCATTCGCCTTCCTGATCACCTGCTGCACCTGCAAGCTGGGTTTTTGCGACTCATGCACAAGGACCCCAAGGTCCCTCTGCACCGTCGCCAGCTGCAGTTTTTGCCACGTAAGTGATAATCCTTCCTACCATTTTTCCTACCAAAGTGGACCACCTCGCACTTGCCAACATTAAATTCCATTTGCCATTTCCTGGCCCATTCGCCCAGCCTATCTAGATCCTTCTGTAGATTCTCCACACCCTCCGCACAATTTGCCTTTCCTCCAATCTTGGTGTCATCAGCAAATTTCGACACCCTACACTCAGATCATCTATATAAATGGTAAATAGCTGAGGCCCCAGCACCGACCCCTGAGGCACTCCACTAGTCACCATCCGCCAATCCGAATAGCACCCATTGACCCCCACTCTCTGCCTCCTATTTGACAACCAATCCTCTATCCACGCTAATACCCTACCCCCAACTCCCTGTCCCCTGACCTTCTGCAATAACCTCCTGTGAGGTACCTTGTCAAACGCCTTCTGAAAATCCAGAAAGACCACATCCACCGGCTCTCCTCTATCCACCGCCCTAGACATATCCTCATAGAACTCCAGTAAATTTGTCAGACACGACTTCCCTTTAACGAAACCATGCTGCGTCTGCTCTATCAAGCAATTCCCTTCAAGATGCCTCGCTATTTCCTCCTTGATGACGGATTCTAACATTTTACCTACAACAGACGTTAAACTAACCGGCCTGTAATTCCCTGCCTTTTGCCTGGCACCCTTCTTAAACAACGGCGTAACATTAGCCACTTTCCAATCTTCCGGCACTTCCCCGGAATCCAGCGACGTCTGGAAAATAACCACCAAGGCATCCACTATCACCTCTGCCATTTCTTTCAGAACCCTCGGATGCATTCCATCTGGTCCTGGCGACTTGTCCACAATCAGTCCCTCCAGTCTGTCGAGCAACTCCTCTCTAGTAACAGTAATGTCATTAAGACCCTCCAGTCCTACCACCTTTCCATCTCTAACACCCAGCAAATTATTCACGTCCTCCACCGTGAAGACAGAAACAAAAAAGTTATTCAGGACCTCAGCCATATCCCCATCCCGTACCACTAAGTCCCCCTTCTCATCCTCTAAGGGACCAACGTTCACCCTAGCCAGCCTCTTCCTTTTTATATATTTATAAAAACTTTTGCTATCCTTTTTTATATTAAGCGCAAGCCCAGCTTCATAGTTTCTCCTACCCTTCTTTATCATCTTCTTTGTCAATCTTTGTTGACATTTAAACCTCTCCCAATCCTCTTCTCGCCCACTACTCTTTGCTACTCTAAACGCCTCCGCTTTTAATTTAACACTTTCCTTCACCTCCTTTGTTATCCACGGCTTATTACCTCTCCTCCTACTGTCCTATTTGACCATCGGAATAAATTTCTGCTGAGCACCAAGAAAGATCTCCTTAAAGATCCTCCACTGCTCCTCAACAGACCTACCTTCCAATGCGCTCCCCCAGTCCACATTCGCCAATTCTTCTCTCATCCTACCGTACTCCCCTCTGTTCAAACAAAGGACGCACATCCGGGAACTCACTTTGTCCTCCTCCATCTGCACCAGAAACTCCACCATACAATGATCACTCTCCCCAAGAGGATCCTTCACCGCAAGGTCCCTAATTCTACCCGCCTCATTACATAGCACCAGATCCAATTTGCATGCATTTAAATGGAATTAATGGGCTGCCCACCCAACTTTACCAGCATTTCCCCCTTTACCATCATGTTTGTACATCCAGATTCGGCATGAAGCAGACATGCTCGGCAAAGGTCTGTTTCGGGCGCTCCAGCTTTTGAAGAGGTAAATTCAGAACTTCCCAACAGCTCTCTGACTCAGATCAGTGGTGCTGGTTGCAGAGGTAGTAGGGAGGTGGGACAGATCATTCTCTGGTGAGGGAGGGGAGGGAGGAGGAGGTGGATCAGATATATCTCTGGTGGGAGGTGGGGGGAGGAGGGAGAGATCATTCTCTGGTTGGGGGGTGTGGGGTGGGGGGGGGGTGCCAGATGGTTGTCTGGTGGTGGGTGGGGGGGGAGGAGGAGGGGTAGGGGTAGAGGGAGGCCAGATGGATCTCTGTAGCTGGGGGGGGGTGTGGGGGGCGATCGGTGGGGGAGAAGTGGGGCAGAGGGTCGCAATCGGTCTGGGTAGCGGGTGGAGGTGGTTGGATAAGGGGACAGTTATATTGTGGGGGTGGGGCAATGTCTGTGGGGGGCCATGGCTCCTGCTTTTTGCTCCCGGGCCACTTTATCTGCTGTTTGCGATGTGACAGGGGACTGTTTTTCCATTTTTTTTTTCATTGCGCATGTGCAGTTCAAAGCTCTGATTGGAGCTGCAGCGTTTCAGATAAGCCTGGTCTACAGCGCAATTCAGACCTGCGATTTTTGTTTTTCAGGCCAAGTGTGTATGGAGGCATCTGAAAGCAGATTTCTAAGTCAGACCTGAATTGCGCCCAGATTCAGTACTTGGAATGAAAATGGTAAAATCAGACCCTAAGCGTCTTAACTCTGCATCTCAAAGTGTCCTGCTAGTATTTTGTAGTGTTGCTAACCCATCTCATGATCTGAACACTTTATTTTTTTGACTTGTGTCACTCAGGCAACTTGCAATTTTTCTAGTTGAGTTCACCCATCTTTGCGATCTGAACAGGATTCCTCACTCTGTGTCACTCTGGAGTTTTGGAAGGGACTTTGGCTCATTTTGGTGGATTCCTCAACTTCCAAGTCTGTAGCAAAGCTTCTTCAATTGTTTTTTTGAATATTTTCTTCTCAGGGGCACATGTCTTGGGATACTCATAGAATCATGGAATTGCTACAGCACGGAAGGAGGCCATTCAGCCCCTCGTGCCTGCACCAACAACAATCCCACACGGGCCCTATCCCCGTAACCTTATATATTTTCTCTGCCAATCCCCCTGATACTAAGGGGCAATTTAGTGCGGCCAATCCACCTAATGTTTGGAGTGTGGGAGGAAACTAGCACACTTGGAGGAAACCCACTCAAACACAGGGAGAAAATGTTATCTTTTCTACTAATATTTAACTATGAACAGATCCCAGGTCATATTAACATCTATGGTACTGCACCATACAGTAGGGGTGAGATTCTTTCAGTAGTGATCTCTCAGTCTATACCGTGTGACTCTAAACATCATACTATGTCTAAACGTAAGGGTATGTCATATTCTCCAAAAATTAAACTTCGAAGCAAAAACAGAAAATGCTGGAAAATCTCAGCAGGTCTGACAGCATATGTGGATGCGATAAATAGTCTCACAACACCAGGTTAAAATCCAACAGGTTTATTTAGTGGAGAAAGAATAGAGCTAACGTTTTGAGCCTGGATGACTCTTCATTAGAGCGAAAGGTCAGATTTCATCACCCACAGTATTTTGCTTTTATTAAATCATAAAATCCCTATGTTGTAGGTAAAATAATACCTCTGAGACTGTTAGTGAGTCAAAGTACAGCGGCTCTATTACAAAAGCTTTTGGGAGAAGCCAGTTCCTAAAGCAGTCTGCCAGATTTCTCCCTGAATATAAGTAAGTGTGGATATTTATACATTATGGTTCCCAGTCCCAGACACAGCTCCCTGCTCCGGTCGCGACCGCAGCTCCCGGCTCCAGTCGCGACCCCAATTCCTTCCATCTGAGCATGATTCCTCCTTTCAAACAGCATCTGCAGCTGTTTAGCTAGCTTACAAGGCTGCACAAACAGATAAGGTTTGCAATGCTGTTGCACAAATTTCAGGTACAAAATTCATTAACTCTTTCCCTTCTTTACCCAACAGTGCAGAAAGAGGCCATTCATCCCATCGAGTCTGCACCAACAACAATCCCACCCAGGCCCTATTCCCGCAATCTCTCATGTTTGCCCTGCCAATCCCCCTGACACTAGACCATTAGCATGGTCAGTCAACCTAACCTGCACATCTTTGGACGGTGGGAGGGAGCTGGAGAGCCTGGAGGAAACCCACGCAGACATGGGGATGACATGCAAACTCCACACAGACAGTGACTCGAGGCCAAAATTAAACCCAGGTCCCTGGCGCTGGAGGCAGCAGTGCTAACCACTGTGCCACTGTGATGCCTTATGCTTCAAAGGTTTTAATAGGAGATGCAAATATGGTGGGGGGGGGCCGATATTTCTGGCAGGTTAGGCTGGGAGACACGCGTCGTCAATCTTTTTCTGGGATTTGTGCATGTGCCGGGAAAGCATGTGCACCTCCCAGAGCCGGAGAACAGTCAGAGTCTGGACCACGCTGGAAGCTGGCAGTAAGGCATGTAAGTCATTTGAATCTTTTTTTCATAGAATCATAGAAACTGTACAGTGCAGAAAGAGGCCATTGGGCCCATCGAATCTGCATCCACCACAACCCCACCCAGGCCCTACCCCCATATCCCTACATATTTACCCCCTAACCCCTCTAACCAATGCATCACAGGACTCTAAGGGGCAATTTTTAGCATGTCCATTCAACCTAACCCGCACATCTTTGGACTGTGGGAGGAAACCGGAGCACCCGGAGGAAACCCATGCAGACACGGGGAGAATGTGCAAACTCCACACCAACAGTGACCCGAGCCGGGAATCAAACCCAGGTCCCTGGAGCTGTGAAGCAGCAGTGCTAACCACTGCGCTATCGTGCCGCATGTCATTATCGGTAACTTGCTAGTCCCAATAGAATCTCCCACCCCACCAGGAGTACTTGATTCCTGCCGGGTTTGGAGTAGCTCAGGGAATGAGCGGAAGATCCCCCTGGAATGAAGGAGGGGCTATCGGGACTACCTAAGGTGTTGGGTGGCAGGGGGAGTTGATGCTAGCCTGTGCTCCCATGGCACTGCCCAAGGGACAAAATGGCCATGCCCAGGGGACACCTTAGCACTGCCCACTGGGCATCGGGCTGTGCCAAGGGAGTGGTGCCTATTGTGGGCAGGGCCTAGGGGCGATCAGTGGGGCTGGGGGTCCCGCTGCCACTCTGCAGACAAGATTGTTCTGGGATGGAGGGAGGGCAGCAATCAGGGCGAGCTGGTGGGGGGGGGGGGGGGGGGGCGGTGGGGGGATGGTCTACTGGGAGGGGTCCTCCTCACGGGGCTGGGGGGCGGATTCTGACCCCAGATGGGGAGGGGTCAGCAGAGCAGTGAAAATTCCGTCAGGGCAAGGGGGGTTGTGGCGATATCATCACTGCTGAGGGGGTGGGGAGCTGGACATCGGGGTGGAGGGGGTTCTCGGGGCTGGCCCGGGAATTGTTGTGGGGGGTGCAATTGGGCCGTGGCACAGTGGAGGCTGGTGGGGCAGCACTGCGAGGCTCCTGGGCTGGCCACTGACCGAGCTGGTCAGCAAACAGATTGGCAGATAGGGGCTACTGCAATGCACAGTTCCAGAACTGTCAGACTCCAGCACAAATAGGCCCCACCCCTTGGGTTTTTAATGAGATTCACGACTGGTACCTCTGCGGTGCACAGAGTGGGGAGACTGGGGTGTGAAGTTGAACTGAGAAAACAGTCGTGATCTTGAACACTGAATTTCCCACCAGTTCAGCACTTTTGGGAGAATTGCCCCCATGATTTCTGAGAGAGAGTGGGACCTTAGCAATTTTCGGGCCGTTCATACTCTGTTGATCCTGCAATAATCGAGAATTTGGCACTCAGCCAAAGCTCCCTTCACTGCAGCAGGGCCAGAGAACTTTGTTGCACAACATTTGGGTTAAACAGAAATTGGAATCTGTAAATTGCTTCCCTGCAGGCCAATTACAGAACTGGGCTGAACTGAACCTGTCAGTAATGTTAGAATGATCTCTTAATTCTTAACTCATTGCATGATCTGAAGCTGGTGTAAGTGACCATGTTCATGGCAATAAGTTGCCAGGTTTGATTGTTGGTTTCCACTTGACTGGAGACCTTGAGATAAGCATATTTTTATTTTTTTCTGAAAGAAGTAACAATTAAGATGATTTGTTCTATCAGGGGGCTTTATATAGATCCTTGAAACTCTTCACTTACTCATAATTATGTCTCTGCATGATACTAAGGCAGGATCTTTGAGACTGACATCCACTATTATTAAATCAGAGAAATCATAGAAGCCCTACAGTGTAGAAGGAGCCCACTCGAACCATTGAGTCTGCAGCGAAAACAATCTCACCCAGGCCTCATCCCCAAAATCCTACCTATTTACCCCGCTAATCCCTCTAACCTACGCATCCTGGGCAACTAAAGGGCAACTTAGCATGGTCGATGCACCTAACTGGCACTGTGTGGACACAGCCCCTTTAAATTCTATACTGTCTCTGTTTAAATAATTAACTAGAGACTGTATAGAATTTGAAGGGACTCTGCGCACATGGATAGCGTTTTTGGGAAGGCAGAACTATACTTCAATTCTCCTGGTTATCACAGAATCCCAGTAGTGCAGAAGGAGGCTATTCGGCCTACTGAGCCTGCACCGACGACAATCCCACTCAGGCCCTATCCCTCTAACCCCACATATTTATCCTGCTGATCCCCCTGATGCTCAGGGGCAATTTAACATGGCCAACCCACCTAATCCATCCTTCTTTGGACACTAAGGGCAGGAGTTTCCAGTCTTGCTTGCTCCAAAACCAGAAAATGAACCTGGGTCCCTGGTGCTGCGAGGCAGCGGTACTAGCCACTGTGCTGTCCATCAGCAGTGCAAGCTGAAGGTGCTGAATACAGCAGAGGCCACGGGCCCTGACAACATTCCAGCAGTAATATTACTGAAGACATATGCAGCAGAATTAGCCACGCCCCTAGCCAAGCCGTTCCAATACAGGCACAACATTGGCATTGTGACGGGAGTTTCACAGCCACTCGACTGTAGAGTATCTCACTCTTCAAAACTGACCAGGTGACTCTTGGTGTTGAAGTTTAAGATCTTTATTTGCGCTGTAGCACAGACACCTACCAGCCACTAAGAGCTCATGGACTCCCCGAGCAAGGAAAAACAGTGGCAATTATACCTTCAGGTTCAATTACATGTGATTTACATCAATCAGTCAAAATTGTACATTAATTCAAAGGTAATCAATACCCAATCCCAACTAATATTACTTCATTTGTTTCTCAACATTCAGGGGCAGCACAGTGACACAATGGTTAGCACTGCTGTCTCACAGCACCAGGGACCCGGGTTCAATTCCAGCCTCGGGTCGCTGTCTGTATGGAGTAAACACATTCTCCCCGTGCCTGTGTGGGTTTCCTCAGCTGCTCCAGTTTCCTTCCACAGTCCAAAGATATGCAGGTTAGGTTGATTGGCCATGTTAAATTGACCCTAGTGTCAGGGGGATTAGCAGGGTAAATATGAGGGGTTATTGGAATAGGGCCTGGGTGGGATTGTAATCGGTGCAGACTCGATGGGCCGAATGGCCTCCTTCAGCACTGTAAGGATTCTATGGATACATAGTTTATACTATGTTATCAGCAAACACACAGTCACACACACAAAATCTGTGGTCCTTGATTGCCTGTTATTTTATGCAGTAACTTATTGTTGCCTTCAGACAACGTGGAAAATTGCCTGGGTATGTCCTATCCACAAAAAGCAGGACAAATCCAATCTGGCCAGTTACTGTGCCATCAGACTATTCACAAACATCAGCGAGGTGATGGATGGTGTCATCAACAGTGCCATCAAGTGGCACTTCCACGGCAATGACCTTCTCACTCAGGTTCAGTTTGGGTTCCAACAGGGCCACTCAACTCCTGACCTCATTACAGCCTTGGTCCATTCGTGGGGAACAGAGCTGAACTCAAGAGGTGAAAGCCCTTGACATCAAGCCAACATCTGACTGTGAAGGGGAATTGTCAGTGGGGATTGGGGGTACCCTTCAAGTGGTTGGAGGGTCATGGCTAACACAAAAGAAGATGTTTGTGGTTATACAAAGCCACTCATCATAGCCCCAGACTATCACAGCCCATCATCTCTTGTTAATTCATGCTATCCTCTTACAGAGGAATGTCTTTTGATACTCCCAAAGCCTAATCACACATACATTTGGGGAGGTGAAAACTCAGAAAATGTTATGGGGACTTGGGTTCAAATCCTGCCACGGCAGATAGTGGAATTTGAATTCAATAAAAAAATCTGGAATTAAGAATCTACTGATGACCATGAAACCATTGTCAGAAAAACCTATCTGATCCACTAACGTCTTTGAGGGAGGGAAATCTGTCGTCCTTACCTGGTCTGGCCTACATGTGACTCCAGAGCCACAGCAATGTGGTTGACTCTCAACTGCCCTCTGAAATGACCTAGCAAGTCACAGTTTAATGGCCGTTGGGGATGGGCAGTAACTGATGGTGAGCCAGTGATGCCCACGTCCCACGAATGAATGGGAAAAAAAATTATTTTGTATCCTGAACTAGCCAAGTTTCTGTCCAACTAATCAGGGGCTGCTCAAATAAAATAATTTGCTTATGTAACAACTCAAGATGGTTCAATGTGGCAAACAAATAACAAAAGGATTTATTGATAAGAATAATTAATGTACACAAAGGGTTTGACTTCAGGAAGTGTAAAGGAGAACATGCCCCTGTCTACATCAATGGGGACAAAGTAGGAGTGGTTGAGAGCTTCATGTTTTTAGTTGTCCAGATCACCATCAACCTGTCCTGGTCCCTCCATGCCGATGCTATAGTTAAGAAAGTCCATCAACACCTCTACTTTCTCAGAAGACAAAGGAAATTTGGCATGTCCATACAACTCTCACCAACTTTTACTGATGCACCATAGAAAGCATTCTTTCTGGTTGTATCACAGCTTGGTATGGCTCCTGTTCTGCCCAAGACTGCAAGGAACTGCAAAAGTGTTGTGAATGAAGCCCAGTCCTTCACGCAAACCAGCCTCCCATCCATTGACTCTGTCTACACCTACCACTGCCTTGGAAAAGCAGCCAGCATAATTAAGGACCCCACGCACCCTGTACATACTCTCTTCCATCTACTTCCTTCGGGAATAAGGTACACAAATCTGAGGTCACATACCAACCAACTGAAGAACAGTTGCTTCCCGGCTGCTATCAGACTTTTGAATGGACCTATCTCACACTAAGTTGATCTTTCTCCACACCCTGGCTATGACTTTAACACTCCATTTTGCACCCTCTCCTTTCCTTCTCTATGAAAGGTATGCTTTGTCTGTATAGGGCACAAGGGACAATACTATCCACTGTATGTGACAATAATAAATCAAATCAAAGAAGCAACACAACTAGTACAGGCCTAAAAAATGCACAGACTCCAACTGAAGCCCTCCAGCTGGGGACTGCTCACCCTGCTCCCAATGGCTTAGGTCCATGGGCTCACACTCCATTGGCTCTGGCCCGGTCATGTGGCTCGCAAAGACCCCACTCCTTAAAGGGGCCACACTACCACCATTTATGAGCCATTTTTTTCTTCTTGAGATGCTGAAAATTAACTTTTCTTAAAATTCATTCATGAGACATGGATGTCACTGGCTGGCCAGCATCTATTGCCCATCCCTAGTTGCCCGAGGGCATTTGAGAATCAACCACATTGCTGTAGCTGTGGAGTCACATGTAGGCCAGACCAGATAAGGATGGCAGATTTCCTTCCTTAAAGGACATTAGTGAACCAGATGAGTTTTTCTGACAATCGACAACAGTTTCATGGCTACCAATAGATTCTTAATTCCAGATTTTTTTTGGTTGAATTCAAATTCCACCATGGTGGGATTTGAACAGGTCTCCAGAATATTACCTGAGTTTCTGGATTAATAGTCTAGCAATCACTATTGCCTCCCCTTAATTGACTCCAATATTCCTTTCCGCCCCCCCCCAACCCCATTTGCTCCCCCCTCCTCCCCCACTCAGTGCTACACCTTATCACCTAATTTGAAACAAGCTACATATTTCAATCCTAACTGGACTTTGAATTGGAGTTATCAACAGCATTGTAAATCATTGAATCACCCTGGTTTCATGGTTATGTGTTTACTTCTGTTGAAAGTTCTTACGTAAAACATTTATCATTGATTAATCTTTGCCTTTCTAGTTTTATTGTGTACTTTGGCTACCCTAATCCGCACAATTCAAAATGAAGATCCCAATGATTCCAATTGATACCTTAAAGTTACGGATAATGAGTGTCAATTCATCGATCATTGCTCAGTGCAATCGAAGATTTTTTGGGATATTGAAGACACCACTCAGATCGTTCTTCTCGAATAGCAAGACTTGCAACCCTCAGAATTTCACAGACTACAAATCTATCCAACATGAGTATAAACCACAAGTGCCAGAGTACTTCAACTTTGCAAGGGATGTGCTCGATAATTGGAGCGAAATGGAAAAGGTATTTTATGACCCTCCCCAGCGGGAAACACACTTTTATGTGAGGTGTGAGAAATGGTTTCTGTGAAACTCGAATGGTGCATGGATTCATCAAAAATGGGCGGCATAGTAACACAGTTGTTAGCACTGCTGCCTCACAGCGCCAGGGTCCCAGGTTCGATTCCGGCTTCAGGTCTCTGTCTGTGTGGAGTTTGCACCTTCTCCCTGTGTCTAATAATTATACAAATATTAATTTAAATTCCGTTGAAAACCTGTATTTAAAAAGGGCATTTCATGGACAACCTTTCATTGTCCAAAGTTTGTTGTATGAAAAATTAGATGGCTGCCCCACAGCGCTAGGGACCCGGGTTCAATTCCCAGCTTGGGTCACTATTTGTGTAGAGTCTGCTCATTCTCCCCATGTCTGTGTGGGTTTCCTTCGGGTGCTCCGTTTTCCTCCCACAGTCCAAAAATGTGTAGGTCAGGTTGATTGGCCATGTAAATTAATCTGGTATCAGTGGGATTAGCAGGGTAAATGTGTGAGGTTATGGGAATAGGGTCTGGGTGGGATTGTATAGACTCGGTATTGGGGGCAGAAAGAGGGGAGGAAGGAATATTGGGGTCAGGATTGGATTGAGTCTGAGCATTTGGGGTTGCGGGAGTGGGGCCTGAGTGGGATAATGGTTGTTGCAGCCTCGATGGACCGAATGGTCTCCTATGGGATTCTATGATTCTATGTCTCCCCTAAGTCTTTTATTTTTCAAATGTGGGGTTTTCTATGGAAAAGCTTTGAGTTTTGGTGTTTTTACTTGTCTGATAATATTTCCATTGGTATTTCCCACAGTCTGGGAGCAGAGGTTCAAACCCTGCTTTCTGGTGGTTGAGTGAACATGGGCAAGAGGTGAAATGGAGCTTCCAAGACCTTGAAACCTACTCTAAGAAAGCGGCCAATATCCTGTCAGGACCCTGCAACCTACAATTAACTGATCGAGTTCTTGTTATCCTGCCACGAGTTCCAGAATGGTGGCTTATAAGCATAGCTTGCATGAGAACAGGTAACAGTTTTGACATCAATATCACTATTGAGATGTCTTTAGCAAAATATATTTATGGGCGTCATGGAGGCACAGTGGTTAGCGCTGCTGCCTCACAGCGACAGGGATCCAGGTTCAATTCTGGCTTTGGGTTACTGTTTGTGTGAAGCTTGCACATTCTCCCTGTGTTTCCAGGTGCTCTGGTTTCCTTCCACAATCCAAAGATGTGCGGATTAGGTGGACTGGCCATACTAAATTGACCCTAGTGTCAGGGTAAATGTGTAGGGCTACGGGAATAGGGCCTGTGTGGGATTGTGGTTGGTATAGACTCAATGGGCCAAATAGCCTCATTCTGTACTGTAGGGATTCTAAGATTCTATTTATCTCTTTCCTTCCTATAAGAGACAGCCTCCAAGCAGCCCATTTAAGAATAAATCCTTGCGAGACGTTTTGATTAACTTGTACAAATTTCTCTTCGTTGCCAGATTTGGAACTGCATTTGATTAAGCTAGGCAATTTTTAGTAAAATGGACACTGTACAAGCCCAGACTGATGGGACTGAATTAATACCTGTAGCAATACTCAGTGATCTAAAGGGCTTCTGTGATTGTGTCCTTTTCCAATACATATGTAATTATACATATCTATATACATACGCATACATATCAGCTTCAGGTTTATCAGACTTATTTCTTATGTTCTTATGTTCTTACCTTGGTTGTTTCATTTTTATTTGTAATTGAGAAAAGTTATAGCTAATTTTCTTTCTATACATGTTAACTATACCCTTAAACAAACTTGGTTTGATAAAAGCTCCCTAGTGGGTCATTTGAATCATACCTGAGGTGAAACATACCATGCTTACTCTATTCAAATTCAAGTTGCAAAACTTATGATCCAGGCGCGCTCCATAAAACACTGTGGAGTTTTTGACCTGAACCATAACACAGTTGTGATTGCATTTGAAAACCCAAACACAGACTTTACTTCAATGCTTTCCGCAAGCAGTTGGAAGTGATGACTAGATATAGGCCTTGTAGGCAGGGAGGATGTATCGGAAAGCAAGTCAAACTCTTTTGATGATATTTTTGAATCACCCATGAGCCAACTCGGGTAACCAGCCACGCAACAATCTCAACCTCCATTTTATTAAATGGACCTCATGAAATCACCCTATCACAAGTCTTCCCTTTTGTTCTTTTCTGCCCGTCCTTCTGCCCCTTATTTGATCAAAACCTGTTGTACCTGTAATGTTTTCCAGTTCTGACAGAAGGTGATAGGCCTAAACCTATTAATTCTGTCTCTCTCTCTCCACAGATGATGCTTGTCTGCTGTGTAGTTCCAGTATTTTCTGTTTATAATACAGATTTCCAAACGATTCATTATTCTGCCTCAAAATCAAGTACAAGATCAAATTTATTTCTCTAATCGATTTCAAATCGGATTTGTGAAGCTTAGTTCCAACTAGCCTCAGTACTTAGGCCTCTGCAAATATTTACATAGAAGACAGGAGCCGGAGGAGGCCATTTGGCCCTTCGAGCCTGCCCCACCATTCATCACGATCATGGCTGATCATCCAACTCAATAGCCTAACCCTGCTTTTTCCTCATAACCTTTGATCGCATTCACCTCAAGTTCTATATCCAGCTGCCTTTTGAATACATTCAGTGTTTTGGCAATATTTAGGCTCCTTTTGTTTGTGCTCTGATTAGGTGCTGTACTGATTCCTGGCCCAAGTCTGTTAACAGCCACGGACATTTTCAGCAGGCTGCAGGCCTCCAAAGCAAAATGCATCATTACAGATGAAAGCCTGGCAGATGCTGTTGACTTAATGTCATCCAAGTGCCCTTCTCTCAAAGCAAAGGTGACCATATCACATAAACAGAGACAGGGATGGCTGAGCTTCCAAGAACTTTTCCGGTTAGTAATAATTATATTTACGTGGAGTAATTTTAAAACAGGGTGTACTTCAGGACTTTGAAAGAAAACTGAGGACATTTTTATTCAGTCAGTTCAATGAATTTGGCACGTAGAATTAGAAACACTCTCTTACCATCAACTCATTTTAGTGTCATGATATACTGGGAACCAAAAAAAAAATTACAGCACAGAAACAGCCTCCAAGCCTGCACTGACCATGCTGTCCATCTGGACTAAAACCCTCTACCCCTCCCAGGACCATATCCCTCTATTCCCAACCTATTCATGTATTTGTCAAGATGCCCCTTATAAGTCACTATCGTATCTGCTTCCACTACTTGCCCCAGCAGTGAGTTCCAGGCACCCACTGCCCTCTGTGAAAAACTTGCCTCGTACATCTCCTTTAAGCATTTCCCCTCGCACCTTAAACCTGTGCTCCCTAGTAACTGAGTCTTCCACCCAGGGAAAAAGCTTCCGACTATCCATTCTGTCCATGCCCCTCATAATCTTGCAGACTTCTATTAGGTCACTCCCTCAAGGTCAATGAACAGCTTAACTCTCCTGCTTTACTGAACCTGATTAGTTAACAGCTCACCAGGTCTTGCACCCCAATAAGGGTAGAAGGACCACCTCCAGCCTTTTAACACTCAGATGAGTGGGATGAGATCCCTGCCGACATTTTCAGTAGAGAGCAGAGAACCCCATCATCAAAACATTCAACCCCTAATTAACTGCTGTTTAAGTTTTGATAACATTACATTGATCTTGCAACATGTATTAAATCAGATAGACAAGCAGTGGAGGATAGAACACATCTGATCTTTACATACAAGCTTTTATTTATCGAAACACGCATTGCATATCACGCAGACCTAACTATCTTTCTGCAGGGTGGCACAGTAGTTCATATTGCTACCTCAGAGCGCCAAGAGACCCAGGTTCAAATCCAGCCTTCAGTGACTGTGTGGAGTTTGCATGCTCTCCGTGTGTCTGCGTGAGTTTCCTTCCACAGTCCAAAGATGTACAGGTTAGGTGGATTGGCCATACTACAATTGTTCCCTAGTGTCCAAAGATATGTAGGTTAGGTGGATTGGTCATGCTAAATTGTCCCTTAGTGACCAAAGATGTGCAGGTTAGGTGGATTGACCATGCTAAAGTTGTCCCTTAATTTCCAAAGATGTGCAGGTTAGGTGGATTGGCCATGCTAAATTGTCCCTTAGTGACCAAAGATGTGCAGGTTAGGTGGATTGGCCATGCTAAATTGTCTCTTAGTGTCCAAAGATATGCAGGTTATGTAGATTGGCCACTCTAAAATTGTCCTTATTGTCCAAAAATTTGCAAGTTAGGGGGATTAACCATGCTAAATTGTCCTTTAATGTCCAAAGATGTGCAGGTTAGGTGAATTGACCATGCTAAATGATCCCTAATGTCCAAAGATGTGCAGATTAGGTGCACTGGCCGTGTTAACATTGCGCAGGGTCACAGGAATAGGGTGGGCTTGGATAATTTGTTCTTTTGGAGAGTTGATGCAGACTCAATGGACCGAATGGCCTCCTTCTGCACTGTAAGGATTCTATCACATGATCACCTGGTCTACAGTGGGGAAGTATTTTGTTTCTTCCATCAGCCTCTGACTGAACTTGGTGATGGATTTTAAATGTTCTGCACACCCATCCCAGTTCAATCAGTAGAAGCAATCTTGGTGCTGTGATTCTTCCCTGCGTCAGGATCATGCCTTAACCAAGTCGATTTGTAATTGCGTTCCAGCATCTCGAGCTATAAACACTCCAGAAGCCCCCATAGCTGGTGAACTCTGGCCGATATCTGTGTTGCTACATGCTATCTTCCTCAGTTCTGAGATCAAACTTTGCAGCACAATGGGAATGAAGTGTTTATTTATTAACAAGACCAACTGAAAAAAATGCTAATTATTTACAGACATTAGACCACACAATTTCCATTGACCTAAATGGGCTTTAGATGCCATTTTTAAGCGTATGAGAACACATTTTTCTTTTTTATTCAAAAAAAACTACAAGCAACTCTTTTCCAAATAATATCTGAAAATAAATTTAAAAATTGACAATGCTGTTTAATTCTCCCTCCTAAGGAATGCATCAGCTAACCACAAGTGCGCCAATACCAAGAGTTTGGACCCAATGGTCATCTTTTTTACCAGCGGGACCTCAGGAACACCAAAAATGGCCTCACACACACACGGCAGTTATGGAATAGGCCACATTGCGAGTGCAAGGTCAGAGAATTTATCTCTTCATATTTTGGAGTATGTATGGTAACTTGCCAGCAGAGGTTGGGCACTATTCTAACAACAAAATGTGCTGTAAGAGTTTTTTTTCCCCCCAAGTTTAGCCGAATGTTTTAAGCACATCGTCTTTGCCAGGTGAATAATGAGTTTACTATTTGTTATTCGTGTTAAGACATTTATTGTCTTCCTGCATTATGTGCCACTGCACAGAAAAGCAACAGGCCACAGCACTCAAGAGGCACTCCGCGATTATGAAGAGACTAAATGGAGGCCACAGTGGAAGCAGTCCTACAGCTGGCCTTGAAGCTCCAGGTTCAAGTCCAACGCTAGGAATTCTTGGCTATAGAAGGAGTATTCAATGCAGTTCAATGGGCTGATAAGCAGCTCAGGAATCTATTCCCCAAAGAGTTAAAAAATAGTGTGTGTGTGCATATGTGTGTGTGTGTGTGTGTGTGTGTGTGGAGATACTGTAAGCAAACCATCTATAAAACTGGAAGTGGAGAATCTGCCAGGCAGGAAGTTTAATCTCCATGCTCTCCTCGTCACCTAGGAGGCATTTAAATCATTGCATCACCCTGTTCTGCAGCAGAGATTTCCCATTCTCCTTGGCAGAAGCTGCAGGTGTGAGCACATCCCTTTGACATCCTCTGACAAAGAGAGATGTGAACTTCTTAAGGGGAGGAGAGGGGCTCCATTCTGAACAGCTGTGCAGTCAGCCCCAACATATCACACAGCTTTATATTTTGGAGTATATATGATAACTTGCTACTGTTAACCTTGGAAATTGGGCACTACTCTATTAACAACAAAATGTGCTGTAAGAGTTTTTTTCCTGCCTAATGTTTTAAGCACAAATGCCATAACATATTTGCCATCTTGGTGCTCAGCAGAAATTTATTCCGATGGTTAGAAAGGACCGTAGGAGGAGAGGTAATAAGCCGTGGATAACGAAGGAGGTGAAGGAAAGTGTTAAATTAAACGCAGAGGCGTTTAGAGTAGCTAAGAGTAGTGGGCAAGAAGAGGATTGGGAGAGGTTTAAATGTCAACAAAGATTGACAAAGAAGTTGATAAAGAAGGGTAGGAGAAACTATGAAGCTGGGCTAGCGCTTAATATAAAAAAGGATAGCAAGAGTTTTTATAAATATATAACAAGGAAGAGGCTGGCTAGGGTGAATGTTGGACCCTTAGAGGATGAGAGGGGGGACCTAGTGGTAGGGGATGGGGATATGGCTAAGGTATTGAATAACGTTTTTGTTTCGGTCTTCACGGAGGAGGACGTGAATAATTTGCCGGGTGTTAGCGATGGAAAGGTGGTGGGACTGGAGGGTCTCAATGACGTTATTGTTACTAGAGAGGCGGTGCTCGACAGACTGGAGGGACTGATTGTGGACAAGTCCCCAGGACCAGATGGAATGCATCCGAGGGTTCTGAAAGAAATGGCGGAGGTGATAGTGGATGCCTTGGTGGTTATTTTCCAAACGTCGCTGGATTCCGGGGAAGTGCCGGAAGATTGGAAAACGGCTAATGTTACGCCGTTGTTTAAGAAGGGTGGCAGGCAAAAGGCAGGGAATTATAGGCCGGTTAGTTTAACGTCTGTCGTAGGTAAAATGTTAGAATCCGTGATCAAGGAGGAAATAGCGAGGCATCTTGAGGGGAATTGCTTGATAGAGCAGACACAGCACGGTTTCATTAAGGGGAAGTCGTGTCTGACAAATTTATAGGAGTTCTATGAGGATGTGTCTAGGGCGGTGGATAGAGGAGAGCCGGTGGATGCGGTCTTTCTTGATATTCAGAAGGCGTTTGACAAGGTACCTCACAAGAGGTTATTGCAGAAGGTAAGGGGGCATGGAGTTGGGGGTAGGGTGTTAGCGTGGATAGAGGATTGGTTGCCAAATAGGAGGCAGAGAGTGGGGGTTAATGGGTGCTATTCGGATTGGCGGTTGGTGACTAGTGGAGTGCCCCAGGGGTCGGTGCTGGGGCCTCAGCTATTTACCATTTATATAGATGATCTGGAGGAGGGAACCAAGTGTACAGTGTCGAAATTTGCTGATGACACCAAGATTGGTGGAACGGCAAATTGCGCGGAGGGTGTGGAGAGTCTGCAGAAGGATCTAGATAGGCTGGGCAAATGGGCCAGGAACTGGCAAATGGAATTTAATGTTGGCAAGTGTGAGGTGGTCCACTTTGGTAGGAATAATGGTAGGAAGGACTATTTCTTACGTGGCGAAAAACTGCAGCAGGCGATGGTGCAGAGGGACCTCGGGGTCCTTGTGCATGAGTCGCAAAAACCCAGCCTGCAGGTGCAGCAGGTGGTCAGGAAGGCGGATGGGATGCTGGCCTTCATAACGAGGGGGATTGAATATAAAAGTAGGGAGGTCTTGCTGCAGCTGTATAGGGCATTGGTGAGGCCGCAGCTGGAGTACTGTGTGCAGTTTTGGTCGCTGCACTTACGCAAGGATATTTTGGCCTTGGAGGGACTGCAGAGGAGGTTTACTAGGCTGATACCGGAGTTGAGGGGGTTGAGCTATGAGGAGAGACTGAATAAACTAGGCTTGTACTCGTTAGAGTTTAGAAGAATGAGGGGAGATCTCATTGAGACATATAAGATGATGAATGGGATGGATAGGATAGAGGTGGAGAGACTCTTCCCGCTCAGAAAGGACAGTAGGACTAGGGGGCACAGCCTCAAGATAAAGGGGGGGGCGGTTTAGAACGGAGTTGAGGAAGAACTTCTTCACTCAAAGGGTGGTGAATCTCTGGAATTCTCTGCCCGTTGAAGTGGTGGAGGCTACCTCGCTAAATATTTTTAAGACGCGGGTTGATGGGTTTTTGATAAGCGAGGGGATTAAGGGTTATGGGGAGAGGGCGGGAATGTGGAACTGAGCCACGACAGATCAGCCATGATCTTATTGAATGGCGAGGCAGGCTCGAAGGGCTAGATGGCCTACTCCTGCTCCTATTTCTTATGTTCTTATGTTCTTATCCTAGCAAGCTGAAACCTTTGAAACCCTCTTGAATCCATTGGTGCCCTTTGATCTCTGTCAGTTTCAACTTGCAGTGCTTGAAATAGGAGTCCATTAACATCTCAATGGATTTCTATTCATTCTCCAGCCAGCTGTGTTTATTTTAATTTCCCTTCATGCTTGAATGCATCTCAAATATCTCCATTGATTCTAACCACAATGTTTACAAAGATAATGGGGGCAATTTTCCCAAAAAAAGTTCTAAGTGCTGAATTCACAGGGAAACTGGTCTAAATGACGATTGTTTTCTCATGGGGGTTCAGACTCGAATCTCCCACATTCTGTGCAATGTAGAGGTCACAATCGAGAATTTCAAGAAAAGCTTGGGGGTGGGGCTCAATCGCTGGCCAGCTCAGAACTTTTGCAGTGCTGCCCCTCCCAACAGTCCCCCAAAGCCCAACTGCAGCCCCCATGACCATTCCCAGGCCAGCCCCAATGCCCACCCCCCCCCCTCCCAGAGCAGCCCAATCTCCAGCACCCTCCCAGCAGTGATGATTCCCCACCCGCCCGGCAGACCCCCCACACTGGCAGAACCCCCCCAACAGAAGGTAGACCTCCCCTGGGAGGCAGACCCCCCCCCCCCCCCCCCAGTGGAACCCCCCCCAGCCCATCCAGATCATTGGCCTCCTTCCAGTCATGACCAATCCCCATGCAGAGCGGCAGTGGGATCCCCACTCCCACCAATTGCCCCTCAGCCCTGCCCTTATATCCTGCCCCTCTAGACAACAGCCCCTGGTCCTCACTCCCTTGGCACTGCCTGATGCAGAGTGGGAAATGCCAAGGGGTCTCCTGGATGTGGGCACTTTGCTCCTTGGGCACTGGCTGGTACTGCCAGGGTGCCCATGCCTGGGGGGGGGGGGAGGGCACCACCTCCCCCACTGCCCAACTTCCTGGAGAGCCCGATTGGCCCCCACCTTCACTCCAGTGTCATCTGTCACTAATTCCCCGACAGTGGGGAGCTAGTCTAAACCCCACCATAATGGTGGGGTGGGAGATGCTATGGGGCCCAGAATATTCAGTTCTAGGCCCGATAATCACATTTAAATGACATTCAAATAAGATTAAAATCACTTACCTGATGTTCCCGCTGGTTTCCAGTCTGGTCCCGAACGTGCCGGATATCTCACTGGGAGATGAGCACACGCTGGGGAACACACATGAATCAGCACACACGGGATTCTCCCAGCCTGACCGGCCAAAAGATTAGCCGCTTCAGATGGGGGAGTCACTGCCGATATGCCTGACCCCACCCTGGCAGACCCCACACCCAATCCCAAGAGGTAGCCCCCCAATGGGACGCAAACCCCCGCCAGCAGACCCCCCAGCCCATCCAGATCGCTGGCCTTCCTCCTGTCACAACCATGCAGAATGTCAGCGGGACCCCCACCCCCACCGATTGTTCCTAAGCCCTGCCCCTAAGTACTACCCCCCCCCCCCAGCTGATTCCCTGTGGTCCCTGCCCCCTTGGCACTGCCTGATGCCCTATGGGAAGGGTCAAGGGGCCTCCTGGATGTGGGCACTTTGCTCCTTGGGCAGTGTCAGGGGACACAGGCTGGCACTGCCAGGGTGCCCAGACCCAGGCGCTTTCTTCAAAAGGAAGAAGTGGTTTTGAGAGGTGGAGGATGCCTGAGGGGGTTGGAGGTGCTCCCCTGGGCCCTCAGAATCCAGCATGCCATGGCCATGTTTTTGATTATCAACACCATAGCCCACTCTCTCCCATTCCCGCTGCAGTGTGGGGCATTGGGATTAGCCAGTGCCTCATTCAATGGGGCATCGGGATTGGTCAATGCCCCATTCAACAGGGCATCAGGATTTTCGCAGGATGGCTTATGAGGCTGGAGAATCCAGCCCAAAAAATTGGATCATTTTAGGCCAATTAACCCAATTCCAGCTGTTGGAAAAATGCTGGAATCTGTTAATAAGAAAGTCTTAACAATGCATCTTGTGGTTTAATTAAAGGAAAATCCTCTTGGACAAATTTTATTAGAGTTTTTGAGGATGTAACTAATAGCATGGAAAAAGGGGAACCACTAGATGTTGTGTTCCTGAATTTCCAAAAGGCATTCAATAAGGTGCTCATTGGCCAAAGTTCTATACACTCCCACCCCTCCGCACCGCACCCCCCCCCCCCCCCCGCCCCAACAGACCCCCCCACCACCTCCCAACAATATAATGTTTCAATGTTTGATGATACCAAGCTAGGTGGGAAGGTAACCTGTGGGGAGAACACAAAGAGATTGAGACAGATTAAGTGAGTGGGGAAACAAGATGACAGGTGGAATATAATGAAGGGAAGTGTGAAGTTTTTCACTTTCGTCGTAAGAGTAGAAAAGCAGAATATTTTTTAAAAGGTGTGAATCTTGTAAATATTGATGTTCAAAGAGTCTTGGGAGTGCTGGTACATAGAATGAAGAAAGTTGGTGTGCAGGTACAGCAAACAATTAGGAAAGCAAATGGCATATTGACTTTCATTGCAAGGGGATTGGAGTACAAGAATAAAGAACATAAGAACTGGGAGCAGGAGTAGGCCATCTGGCCCCGCGAGCCTTCTCCGCCATTCAATAAGATCATGGCTGATCTTTTCGTGGACTCAGCTCCGCTTACCCACCCGCTCACCATAACCCTTAATTCCTTTACTGTTTAAAAATTTATCTATCTCTGCCTTAAAAACATTCAATGAGGTAGCCTCAACTGCTTCACTGGGCAGGGAATTCCACAGATTCACAACCCTTTGTGTGAAGAAATTTCTCCTCAACTCAGTCCTAAATCTGCTACCCCTTATTTTGAGGCTATGTCCCCTAGTTCTAGCTTCACCCGCCAGCGGAAACAACTTCCCTGCTTCTATCTTACCTATTCCCTTCATAATCTTATATGTTTCTATAAGATCCAACACCGTTCTTCTGAATTCCAATGAGTATAGCCCCAGACTACTCAGTCTCTCCTCATAAGCCAACCCTCTCAGCTCCGAAATCAACCTAGTGAATCTCCTCTGCACCCCCTCCAGTACCTTTCTCAAATACATCTTGCTGCAATTGTATAGGGTTTTGGCAAGGCCACATCTGAAATACTGTGTGCAGTTTTGATCTCCACATTTGAAAAAGGATACTTGCATTAAAGGCATTACAAGCAAAGGTTCAATAATCTCTGGAATGTGGGGTGAGTAAATTAGGACTATATTATCTAGAGTTTAAAAGAACGAGAGGTGATCTCATTTCTGAGGGAGCTGGGTGGAGTAGATGCTAAGAGAGACTGTTTCTGCTAATTGAGGAGTCTAAAACACAAGGACACAGTCTTGGGACAATGGGCCTATCAATTAGGACTGAGAAGAGGAGAAATTATTTCACTCAAAAGTTTGCTTGTGAATCTTTAGAATCCCCTGTCCCACAGAGTTACGGATGCTCCATCGTTGAATATGTGTAAGGCTGGGAGAGACAGAATTTTCTCCCGGGAATTAAGGGAAAGGGGGAATGGGTGGGAAAATGAGAGTTGGAGCTCAAAGTCATCCCTAATCATACTGAGTGTCCTTGTTATAATCCAATGGGGCAAAAGAGTGACTGTGATAATTCCCTTCACCAGGTACTGGTTGGATCTCACTCCATCAGATGTGCTATGGAATACCTCAGACACTGGCTGGGCTAAGGGTGCTTGGGGTAGCATCTTTGCACCATGGATTCAAGGATCTTGTGCTTTTGCCCATGAGGTGGCACGGTTTGAACCCAAAGCTGCTTTGGAGGTAAACAAACAGTGGCTGTTCTTTTTATTTCAATGATACGTTAATGATATGGTTGCCGTTGACTCCATTTCTACCTTGGAAACCAATTGCACTTTCCATTTGCTTCCATGCTATGGCTTTCCTAATCAAGCTGGCTTTGGACTGGGTAAACACAGCAAGAAGTCTCACAACACCAGGTTAAAGTCTAACAGGTTTGTTTGGTAGCAAATGCCATGAGTTTTCGAAGCGCTGCCCCTTTGTCAGGTAAGTGGACCTCACCTGACGAAGGAGCAGTGCTCTGAAAGTTAATGGCGTTTGCTACCAAATAGACCTGTTAGACTTTAACCTGGTGTTGTGAGACTTCTTACTTCCTAATCAAAGCACAACACTTAATTACCAACTCCTGCCTCTGGTAAGTGTGTTTCCAATAAGTTATTCTAATTGATTCATTGTAAGTTCTAACCAGAAAGAAAAGCATGTTTTGAAAGTCTTTGTGTAAATTAACATGTTTGATTCTTTTTCTTTCAATTAAGTTTCTAATCAATAATTAAGTGTGGAAAATGTACACCAGCACTCTTTATTCTGATTAAGTGCTGTCTTGGCAAACATTGTTTCCTCAAGTCCCACCCACATTGATTTTGATGTGATTCACCATTGTCACATGTATTAGGATACAGTGAAAAATATTGTTTCTTGTGTGCTATGCAGACAAAGCACTGTGTACATAGAATACATAGGGGAGAAGGAAAGGACATGGTGCAGAATACAGTGTTACAGTCATAACTAGGGTGTAGAGAAAGATAACCTTAATGCGAGGTAGATCTATTCAAAAGTCTGATGGCAGCCAGGGAAGAAGCTGTTCTTGAGTCGGTTGCTACGTGACCTCAGACTTTTGTATCTTTTTCCTGTGGAAGAGAGAATGTCCGGGCGTGTGGGGTCCTTAATCATGCTGGATGCTTTTCCAAGGCAGCGGGAAGTGCAAACAGAGTCAATGCACAGGAGGCTGGTTTGCGTGATGGACCGGGCTTCATTCAAGACCTTTTGTAGTTTCTTGCAGTCTTGGACAGAGCAGGAGCCATAGCAAGCTGTGATACATAGAATGCTTTCTATGTTGCATCTGTAAAAGTTGGTGAGAGTTGAAATGGACATGCCAAATTTCCTTAGTCTCCTGAGAAAGTGGAGGCATTGGTGGGATTTCTTAACAATAGTGTCAGCATGGAGGGACAAGGACAGATTGTTGGTGATCAGGATACCCAGAAACTTGAAGCTCTCAACCAGTTCCTCAACTCTTAGGAGGTGGTCTCTGATAGAATAATGTATTGGTAATAATTTTCACTTCAGGCGCAAGTTTAAAACTAATGGTTTTATCAGAATTCGCCTGGGTTAGGGCCTGAGTCTCTTCTGTTACCTCACTCACATTTGCAGAGGGAAGGCAAGGACACACATCTCACCCGTGTTTCCTTTCTGATCTCGCCTCAAGACAATTTCTTTCCTCGTTGCAAGTTTTCTTGAGTGGGACATTCCAGCCATGTTTGCCCTGAAACTGTAAAATCTCACCTGAGGGTAACTGACCTATCCATGTCCCCCCAGCCCCACCCCACTACTCCCAAGCGTGCCACGACTCCCGTGGCCAGGGTGGGAAATGGGAAAATTGCCCCCTTTGTCTCCATTGTCATCAATGCTACTGTGCTTACTGCTCCAGTGTGCCTTCCTGCTTTGATTCTTCTAAATTGGAGCCATTTGAGAGCCTTAATAACTAGGCCCCAAGCTGGGGATTTATAATGTCAACAGGATCCTGACAGGAATAGGAAGTTTGACAGTAGCACCACTGAATATATATGGTCTAGCTGTCTGCTGAAGGAGGTACTATACTGGCAATGTTATTTTTATTTCCATTAATTTACTCACCTTATTATCCTTTCAGGGCTTTTATTTTTTTTTTACTACATTTTGAGTGTCATGTATCCTCACACAAGCCTGACCATATGGCCGACACATGCTTGTACTTGTCCCCAGGACGGCATGGTGGCACAGTAGTTAGCGCCAGGACTCGGGTTCAATTCCAGCCTTGGACCACTGTCAGTGTGGAGTTTGCACATTCTCACCGTGTCTGCGTGGGTTTCTCCAGGTGCTCTGGTGTCCTCCCACACTCCAAAGATGTGCAGGTTAAGTTGATTGGCCATGCTAAATTAACCCTAGCGTCAAGGGGAATTAGCTGGATAAGTATGAGGAGTTGTGGGAATAGGGCCTGGAGGGTTTGTGGTCAGTGCACACTCAATGGGCCAAATGGCCTTCTTCTGCACTGTAGGGATTCTGTGGATTCAATGTTAAAATTTATTTACTATTGCCACACATTAACACTGCAATGAAGTGAAAATCCCCTAGCCACCACACTCCGATACCTGTTCGGGTACACTAAGGGAGAATTTAGCACGGCCAGTGCACCTAACCAGAACGTCTTTCGGACTGTGGGAGGGAACCGGAGCACCCTGAGGAAATCCACACAGAATGTGCAGAGAATAACCCACAGTTAAGTAAAGAAGGATGGAAACCAGGTCTTTCTATATGGAAAATGGCAATTCTGGTACTGTAACAGGAAGATTGTAATTTCATTTGGTACTTTTAAAAATGCAAACATATGTTTTGTAATATACGCAGGCCAGGATCACTGTGCTGCTTATTTGTAGTATCCAGAACATTTCTGTCTGAGCATGATATTCTCTGAAGATTGATGTTTATTATTGCAATCGGCATCTGGATGATCATTTTTTTTAAATGTTCTCCTAGATTCTATCCAAGTATCCAATAACAACCTTCTGTTCAACACCAACTGCATATCGGATGCTTTTACAAAATGATGTCAGTAGGTACAGTATTAATTTTCTCATCATTCTTTGTTTGCCATCCATTTCAATCCAACACATGTAGCAACCACTTAAACCCACCTCCATCACCCTGATGTCTGTACTCAGGCAAAGGACTCCTTCAAACCATCCACCACACCCACCCCCCTCCCCCAGTTCGGCACAGGACCCCATTCTCTTCACTAACTATCCATTGTTGTTGGTAATCTTATTTTCTTAAGGCAAGTATTCTCCAAATGATGTCCAAAGATGAGCGGGTTAGGTGGACTGGCCATGCTAAATTGCCCTTTAGTGTCCTGGGACGTGTAGGTTAGAGGAATAAGCAGGGTAAATATGTGGGGTTACGGGGATAAGGCCTGGGTGGGATTGTTGTCGGTGCAGACTTGATGGGCCAAATGGCCTCATCTGTACTGTACCGTTTCTATGATAGCTATGATTTTAGACTGAAACCTTTCCTAAAGTTAAAGTTTACTTGTTAGTCACAAGTAGGCTAACATTAACACTCTAATGAAAATTCACTGCAGTGAAAATCTCTTAGGTGTCACACTCCGGCACCTGTTTGGGTCAATGCACCTAACCAGCACGCCTTTCAAACTGTGGGAGGAAACCAGAATACCTGGAGACACGGGGAGAATATACAAACTCCACACAGACAGTGACCCAAGCCGGGGATTTAACCTGAGTCCCTGACGCTGTGAGGTAGCAATGCTCAAAGTTGTGCCACCGTGCCACTCTAGTTTAGCCCTGCAGTTTAGTTAGAGGTTATACGGAGGTCAGCATATTGTAAATGACTTGAGCTAAGGCCTGTGCATAGCTCTTTTCTAGCACGTCTTTGTACTTTATTTCTACAACAGTTGCCAATCCAAAACTATTTTGTTAAGGATGCAGGAGAGGGTTCAGGCTGCTAGGGTAGGCACACAAACTAGTCCAAATTATCAAAAATAAAACAAAAGCACAGAGTTAAATCATTTCTGTTTTGTAATAGTAATTCTGGCTGTGGTGGTTGGAGGTCAATCGTCTCAGCTCCAGGACATCATTGTAGACTCACAGTAGTGTCCTAGGCACAATCACCTCAGTTGCTTCATCAATGACCTTCTCTGCATTATGAGGTCAGAAGTGAAGGTGTATGTTCAGCACAATTCATGACTTCTTAAGATACTGAAGTAGTCCTTGATCAAATGCAGCAAGACCTGGACAATATCCAGGCTTGGGCCAACAAGTGGCAAGTAACATCTGTAAGAACATAAGAACATAAGAAACAGGAGCAGGAGTAGGCCATCTAGCCCTTCGAGCCTGCCCCACCATTCAATAAGATCATGGCTGATCTGAAGTGGATCAGTTCCACTTTCCCGCTTTCTCCCCATAACCCTTAATTCCCTTGTCTATCAGAAACCTATCTACCCGTGACTTAAATATATTCAGCGAGGTAGCCTCCACCACTTCAATGGGCAGCGAATTCCAGAGATTCACCACCCTTTTAGTGAAGAATTTCCTCCTCTAAGCTGCCCCCCCCCCTTATCTTGAGGCTGCGCCCTCTAGCCCTGCTGTCCTTTCTGAGCGGGAAGAATCTCTCTACCTCTACCCTATCCATCCCTTTCATTATCTTATACATCTCTATAAGATCCCCCCTCATCCTTCTAAACTCCAACGAGTACAGACCCAGTCTATTTAGTCTCTCTTCATAGTCTAACCCCCTCATCTCTGGTATCAGCCTAGTGAACCTCCTCTGCATTCCCTCCAAGTCCAATATTTCCTTCCGCAAGTGTGGCGACCAAACTGCACACAGTACTCCAGCTGCGACCTCACCAGTGCCCTGTACAGTTGCAGCAAGACCTCCCTACTTTTATATTCTATCCCCCTCGCTATAAAGGCCAACATTCCATTTGCCTTCCTGACCACCTGCTGCACCTGCAGACTGGGTTTTTGCGACTCGTGCACAAGGACCCCCAGGTCCCTCTGCACTGTAGCATGCTGCAGCTTTTCGCCTTTTAAATAATAATCCCTCCTACTATTATTCCTGCCAAAGTGGATAACCTCACACTTGCTAACATTAGACTCCATCTGCCAGGTCCTCGCCCACTCGCTCAGCCTATCCAAACTTTCCACACCCTCCATGCAATTTGCTTTTCCACTCATCTTTGTGTCATCAGCAAATTTTGTCACCCTACACTCAGCCCCCTCCTCCAGATCATCTATATAAATGGTAAATAGCTGAGGCCCCAGCACCAATCCCTGCGGCACTCCACTAGTCACCAACTGCCAACCAGAATAGCACCCATTGATACCAACTCTCTGCTTCCTATTAGACAGCCAATCCTCTATCCACGCTAACACCTTACCCCCAACTCCGTGCACCTTAACCTTCTGTAGCAACCTTTTGTGAGGCACCTTACCAAACGCCTTTTGGAAATCTAAAAACAGCGTATCCACCGGTTCCCCTCTGTCTACCGCACTAGTCACATCCTCATAGAAATCCAATTTGTGCCAGACAATGACCACCTCCAACAAGAGAGAAAATCTAACCACTGTCCTTTGACATTAAATAGCATTCCCATCTCCCACAGTCGACATCCTAAGAGTTACCATTGGCTAGAAACTGACTAGCCATGTAAGTGCTGTGGCTACGTGAACAGGTCAAACACTGGGAATCCGGCGAGAGTAACTAACCTCCTGACTCCCCAGAGCCTGTCCACCATCGACAAGGCACAAGTCATAGTGTGATGGAATACTATCCACTTGCCTGAGTGAGGGCAACTCCAACAACACTTAAAGCTTGACACCATCCAGGGCAAAGCAGTTCTCTTAATTGGCAGCCATTCTACAAATATTCAACCCCTCCACCATCAACAAAGAGTGACAGCGGTGTGCACCATCTACAAGATGTACTGCAGGAACTCACCAGACTTCTTAGGCAGTACCTTCTGAACCCTTGATACTGACCATCTAGAATGTCTAGACAAGTAGCAGATACCTGGAAAAGCCACCAACTGGAGGTTCCCCTCCAAGCCTCCCACCATCCTGACTTGGAAATATGTCACCGTTCCCTCACTGTCGCTGGGGTCAAAATCCTGGAACTCCCTCCTTAACAGCACCGTGGGTGTACCTACACCACATCAACTGCAGCAATTCAAGAAGGCAGCTCCCATCACCTTCTCAAGGATGGGTGATAAATGCTGGCCCAGCCAACATCCTATGAATGCATTGAAAAGCAATTAAATTTTCCAATTCCTGATTCTATCCGCTTTGGATGTGTGTATTTTTATGAAATTAAAACATGTTCCCAATATCTGAAATATAAATGTGTCCAACCCTGCAGGGGCTTTAATGTATCCTCAATATTCCAAAAAATTATCAATAGGTGGGATTTTCCAGCCTTGGTTGTGGCATGTGAAATCAGAAAATTCAGATTGCAGCCAAAGGTTTGTTAAAAGAAGGATTACAATCTTTCCTTCCTGACTTTGGTGGTGGTTTGGCTTGCCCACCACGCCATGTTGGGTACCATATTTGTTTGTCTCCTGTTGTGGTGTAGGCGCACCCTCCTTGGCCTGAATAGCTGGGGTTTCTGGGATTACAGGAATGACTGGACAATCTAGATGCCTGGCTGATGTTCCTTCTCCCTGTGAGGGGTGCCAGAGCCCCACCCAGACTCCTGGAGAGAGACATCCACGTGGAGTGTGACCCTGCGAGTGCCTGATGACCATGTGAGAATTGGGAGTGAGAAGGTTGACTTACCCTGGCGGAGGGGAAAGGATCATTCATCCTTGCTTGGCACTGGATAGCGGTCCTCTGCTGAGCTGCATAGGCACTGACCACCCTGGCAACCTCTGCCTGGGCATTGGCAGTGAGCTTGGTGGGACAGTATGGTTGGCACAGGGGGCACAGTGTTAAGCACTGCTGCCCACAGCTCCAGAGACCTGGGTTCGATTCCCTTGGGTAAGTGTCTGTGCGGATTTTGCATGTTCTCCCTATGTCTGCATGGGTTTCCTCCGGGTGCTCTGGTTTCCTCCCACAGTCCAAAGATGTGCGGGTTAGGTGCACTGGCCGTGCTAAATTGCCCTTTAGTGTCCTGGGATGTGTAGGTTAGAGAGATTAGTGGGGTAAATATGTGGGATGATGGGGGTAGAGCCCAGGTGGGATTGTTGTCGATGCAGGCCCAATGGGCTGAATGGCCTCCCTCTGCATGGTAGAGATTCTATGCCCTGACATGGGTATTACGAACCTCCCGTCACTCCTGAATTGCCTAGAGGAGTGTTGCCAGTCACTGAACTTGGGAGTAAATGTTTTGTCTCTTGTGGGGGCCATTCTTTGCCTCAGTGGTTTTGGGGCTGCATGGAGTGAATGTGTGCACAGTTGCTGTTTAACTAAGGAGCCCGATACAACCTGTTGAGATAACGGTAGAGCAGATGAATTCCGGTCCACCCCGCCATGAGATACAACATTCTGCACCTTCTTGCATACACCATGAGGTGAAAAGCAGCAGCAGCAACCCACCCCACCTGCAGACAGGAACCATGCCAACTTTCCTACGCACCACTGCACCTTAGTCTCCAGAAAATTCTGCTCAGTATTTTTTCCGACATTTGATATATTGAGAACTTAAAAAAGAGATTGATGCTGATTGTTTTTAATATATTTTAGTTACAGATTCAAAAGCCTCCAGCACTGTGTGACTGGTGGTGAACCCTTCAATCCCGAAATGATGGAGAAATGGAAAGAACAGACGGGCTTAGACATCTACGAAGGATATGGCCAGACTGAGACTGTAAGTGCTTCAAGCTTGAGCCAACAAGTTTTGTACCTTTTAATGAAGGAAGGAAGAAAACCAACCAGCTTGGTAACAAAATAGAGGGTCCTGTAACTTAGGAAAATAAATCTTGAACCTTAAGAAACAGAACAAAGATAACCTTGAGACAGGAAGACAACCAAGAAGAGACTTTTATCAAGGTAGCATCAAGATAGTCAATGGCACTTGTTATGGTTCAGGTCAGTAACTCCAAAGTGTTATGGAGCCCGCCTGGATCTTAAGTTTTGCGTCTTGAATTAGGCTAAGATGAGCATGATATATTTCATTTCAGGTATGATTCAAATGAACCACTAGGGAGCTTTTATCAAACAAAGTTTATTTAAGAATATAGTTAACATGTATGAAAATAATTTATGTCAATTACAAATGAAAACAAAACAACCACAATAATGTATAACCCTTAACAAAGATCTAAGATGTTCCAATCAAACAAAAACTCCCTTTAGACAAAACCCTTCCTTAGGTTTAACACAGCAAAGACTAATGCTGACGTGATACTGGAATTGAGTCCTTTGGATGAAGTCTGCAATTCACTAGATAGACTCAGAACAGTTTGAAGTCAGAACAGCTTCCCAGAACACCAGGGAGAGACTCCTGGTCAAGCCACCAATAGCAGATTTTCTATTTTAAGATTGCTTTCAGCTAGCCAGCAAAACTTCACAAAACCAGGGAGAGAGAGAGTGAGAGAGACCGAAAGAGAAAATGCTGGAAAATCGCAGCATGACTGACAGCATGTGTAAGGAGAGAAAAGAGCTGATGTTTCGAGTCCAGATGATCCTTATTAAAGTAGAAAGAGTGCAAAAAAAGTTTACTAGGATGCTACTGGGACTTGATGCTTTGAGTTATAAGGAGAGGCTGGATAGACTGGGATTTTTTTCTCTGGAGCGTAGGAGGCTTGGGGGTGATCTTATTGAGGTCTATAAAATAACGAAGGGCACAGATCAGCTAGATAGTCAATATCTTTTCCCAAAGATAGGGGAGTCTAAATCTCAAGGGCATAGATTTAAGATGAGAGGGGAGAGATACAAATTGCCAGAGGGGCAGTTTTTTCACACAGAGAATGGTGAGTGTCTGGAACAAGCTGCCAGAGGTAGTAGTAGAGGCGGGTACAATTTTGTCTTTTAAAAAGCATTTAGACAGTTACATCGGTAAGATGGATATAGAAGGATATGGGCCAAATGTAAGCAATTGGGATTAGCTTAGGGGTTAAAAAAAAGGGCAGCATGGATAAGTTGGGCTGAAGGGCCTGCTTCCATGCTGTAAGCCTCTATGACTCTATGGGTCAAGTGACCCAGAGGTTGCAGGGGAACCGCCCCTACGGGCACTAGTGTGCTGGAGTGCAAGAAGTATAGTCCTTCAATAAACCCAATTGCTCCCGTGGCTTGTCTTTGGTGTCACTTCTTTGGAGCCACCTCCCCGGTAGTCTCAAACTTAACAAGAATCTACAAACATTCCTTCGGAGGAAGCAAGCTAAAAGGTAATAACAATGTCAGTAGTTAGTGAGCCCTACCCCACCCATTCAGAAGGTTAGGTTAATTGGCCATAATAAATTGCCCCTTAGTGTCAGGGGGACTAGAAGGGTAAATATGTGGGGTGACAGGGATAGGACCTGTGTGGGATTGTGCAGGCTCGAAGGGCCAAATGGCCTCCTTCTGCACAGTAGATACTATAATGATTCTATAATGACTCAGGAGCCTGCAGCAAGGTTAAAAGTGGGAGTTATGGGAGAAAAATTACTTCTTTTATCAAGCAGTACACAGACCATGGGTTAGCTAGGCCTGCATTCTTTTTATTCATTCATGGGATGTGGACATTACATTGGAGTCACATATAAGTTACATTAACGTTGCAGTAAACTTACTGTGAAATTCCGCTCATGAATAGCCAAAGCCTTCAACCAGATAAGAGAGTCTGGAACAGGCAACAGGTGGCAGTGGGAAAAATAGGCAGAAATGGGCCGAAGGGCCTCTTTCTGCACTGTAGGGTTCTATGATTCTATGAAATCATTAGATCTCATTATTCCCTTGCTGTCAGAGAATAGCTGTAATTGGCCAAGGTTGATAACATTTACTAAAAATGATTGACTTGTACTAATGATAATTGGTTTGTTTCTGACTGGGATGAGCCAGAAGGCAGGTAAAATGTCTTTTGGAAGATGTGTAATTGTATTGCCACAGTGATGTTACTTCAGACAAGTGTTGGACTGCCCAATCCTTCTGTCCCAGCGTACGTTGGTCAGTCAAGAACATCTTTCACCAGCTTGCTGTAGTCGTGAGTCTTTGTATTAGCTAAAGTTAAGCTCAATACTGAGCCTCTGAGAAAACACCTGCACCTTTGTTGTGGAAGTCTCCCCCCATATTGAATGGCCATCGGGCAGTTAAGTGGCCAGCGTGGGGCCTTCCCTGCGATAAAGGACCTCAGTGGCGGAACTCCCGCCTCCCGATAGCTGCCAGCCAGTTAGAGGCCAGCGGCCCTCCGTTGACATCAGTGCCACCGGGAGTGGTGGGAGCTGCTGGTAACACACCCACCCAAGGCCTATGTTTCTACGTCCTCCACTGACACCTGAAGTTACATTTCAAATGCATTGGTCAACTAAGATGTACCTGAGGTATATTTTCTTTTACTTTATGTTGTTTTGCACTCTTAAGCACTGTGATTACAATTAGCTTTGCTCTTATCCATAATTACCATTTTAGGTTTTGATCTGTGCAACATTCAAAGGCATGAAGATTAAGCCTGGTTCAATGGGGAAACCAGCTCCTGGATATGATGTGCAGGTCAGCACTGTCTTTAAAAACTCCCATTAATGATCCAAATCCTCAGCCGCAGTGATTATTGTTTCCCCTAGTACTCTGGGCACAAATTGGCTGCTGTGTTTCCAAGTTAACAAAAAGAAATTGCAGTGCATTAGTACAAAAAAAAGTTCCTATCACTTATCCTATTTCACAACAAAAAATAAGGTTTCTCATGTAGCCTCTGGTTCCTTTCAACTGGTACGCTCTGCTGACAGGCCCTGCTTCCATTAAAAATAGTTTTTGCTCACCAGTTTTATAAGACATGTGCCTTCACTGCATTCTCTCAAATACTGCAGCACTCTCTCAGTACTGCACTGAAATGCCACACTAGATAATTTACACAAACCCTCACAATTTTCTAACTCAGAGGTGAAACTACCACCAAATTGGCATGACCAAACTAAACTTTTGAGTGCCAAGCACAAAGAGAGAGTCTATCAAGGTCGATGTCACCCAAAATGCAAAGAACAGCACAGCACAGGAACAGATCCTCCAGACCACTGAGCCTGCGTCAATCACATTGTACTGTCTAGACCAACTGCCTGTATCCCTCGATTTCCCATCCGTTCATGTCTATCCAGATAAGTCTTAAATGTCACTGCCTCAACCACCTCACTTGGCAATGCATTCCAGGCCCCCACCACCCTCTGTGTGAAAAGCTTCACCCGCTCATCTCCACTGAACCTTTCCCCCCTTACCTTGAACTTGTGCCCCCTTGTTAATTGTCATTTCTACCCTGGGAAAAAGCTTCCAAATGTTCGCCTTATCTATGCCTCTCATAATTTTATAAACTTCTATCAGGTCACCCCACAGCCTCTGTCTTTCTGGGGAGAACAATTCCAGTTTATTTAATCTCTCTTCATAGTTCATACCCTCCATACCAGGCAACTTCCTGGTAAACCTATTCTGTTCTCTGTCCAAAGCATCCCCGTCTTCCTGGTAGTGTGGTGACCATAATTGGACACAGTATTCCAAATGTGACCTAACCTTAATATCTGCATGATAACCTTCACCCATGCAAGTTTATTTATCAGTGTAACTAGTAGGTTAACATTGCAATGAGGTTACTGTGAAAATTCCCTAGTCACCACACTCTGGCGTCTGTTCAGGTACACTGAGGGAGAATTTAACATGGTCAACGTACATAACCAGAATGCCTTTTGGACTGTGGGAGGAAACCTGAGCACCCGGAGGAATGCATGAAGGCACAGGGAGAACATGCAAACTCTACATAGAAAGTGACCCAAGCTGGGAATCAAACCCAGGTCCCTGGCACTGTGAGGCAGCAGTGCTAACTAACATGGCACCTTCCTAATGGGTTCCACCTGAACTTGCCTCAGGTTAAGTATGGGAAGGGCCCCTCACCTTAGGCAGGCACATGGAAAATTCACAGCTCAGTTATGTCATTGGTGCAGCAATGCCTATTTAACTTGAAACTGACAGAGTCTGTTGTGATGCTAAACCTGCTAGCAGGAAGATAACAGCATGGGGAGAAGAAGCAAAGGTCTTTTCAAAATTTCTGTGAGCATTCCTTCAGAAAACAGGAGCACCGCACAAAGAACAAAGAACAGTACAGCATAGGAACAGGCCCTTCGGCCCTCCAAGCCTGTGCTGATCAGATCTTGACCAACCACTTAGGTCCCTCTATTCCCCGTCTGTTCATTTGTCTATCCAGATAAGTCTTAAATGTCGCTAATGTATCTGCTTCAACCATCTCATTTGGCAGTGAATTCCAGGCACCCATCACCCTCTGTGTAAAAAATCCGCCACCCCCCCGCACGTTTCCATTGAATCTTTCCCCCCTTATCTTGAACTTGTGCCCCCTTCTAATTGTCATTTCTGCCCTGGAAAAGCTTCCAACTGTTCACCCTATCTATATCCCTCATAATTTTATAAACATCTATCAGGTCATCCCTCAACCTCTGTCTTTCCAGGGAGAACAATCCCAGCTTATTCAATCTCTCCTCATAACTAATACCCTCCATACCAGGTAACATCCTAGTAAACCTATTCTGTGTTCTCTCCAAAGCTTTTGTATCCTTCTGTAGTGTGGTGACCAGAATTAGATACCAAATGTGGCCTAACCAATGTTTTATATAACTGTAACATAATTTGCCAACTTTTGTACTTGATATCCCATCCCATGAAGGCAAGCATGCCATATGCTTTCTTCACCATCTTTTCCACCTGTGCTGCCACTTTTAAGGATGTGTGGACCTGTACTCCCAGATCTCTGTGTGTGTCTACGCTCCTGATGGTTCTGCCATTTATTTTATAGCTCCCACCCGAATTGAATCTACCAAAATGCATCACCTCACATTTGTCCAGATTAAATTCCATCTGCCATTTCTCCACCCAATTTTCCAGCCTATCTATATCCTGCTGTATTCTCTGACAATCTTCATCACTATCCGCAACTCTGCCAATCTCAGTATCATTCCCAAATTTGCTAATCGGACCAATTACATTTTCTTCCAAGCCATTTATATATATTACAAACAGCAGAGATCCCAGCACTGATCCTTGCAGAACACCATTAGGTACAGAGCTCCATTCAGAAAAACACCCTTCCACTGTTACGCTCTGTCTTCTATGGACAAGCCAGTTCTGAATCCATCTAGCTAGTTTACCCTGATCCAATTAGATGTAATCTTTTGCACAAGCCTGCCATGAGGGACCTTGTCAAACGCTTTACTAAAGTCCATGTGGACAATATCCACAGCCCTTTCCTCGTCAATCATTTTTGTCACCTCGTCAAAAAACTTAATTAAAATGACGTCCCTCGTACAAAACAATGCTATCTGTCGCTAACAAGACCATTCAGTTCCAAATATGTAAAGATCCTATCTCTAAGAATCTTCTCCAACAATTTTACTGTCACTGACATCAAGCTCACTGGCCTTTAATTACCCAGGTTATCCTTGCTACCCTTCTTAAATAACAGGACAACATTGGCTATCCTCCAGTCCTCTGGGACCTCACCAGTGGCCAACGGGGAAACAAAGATTTCTGTTAGAGGCCCAGCAATTTCATCTCTTGCCTCCCTCAGTAATCTGGGATAGATGCCTTCTGGCCCTGGGGATTTGTCTACCTTAATGCTTTTTAATTCACCTACACTTCCTCCCTCGTAATGATGACTTGTTCTAAAGGGTTTACACATCCCTCTGAGACACCATCAATCGACATGTCCCTCTCCTTTGCGAATACGATGCAATGTACTCATTAAGATTTCACCCAGTTTTTTTGGTTCTACACATAATTTCCCTCCTTTGTCCTTGAGTGGACCAATTCTTTCTCTAGCTACCCTCTTGTTTCTAATACACGTTTAAAATGCCTTGGGATTCTCCTTAATCCTGTCTGCCAAGGACATTTTGTGACCCCTTTTTGCTCTCCTGTTTGACCTCTTTTCTACTTTCCCTCTATTCTTCAAATGCGTCATCTGTTTTTGGATGTCTAGACCTCATTTATGCATCCTTTTTCTTTTTGACTAGACTCACAATTTTCTTGGTCATCCACGCTTCCTAAATTCTGCCTTTCCTGTCCTTCCTGTTCATAGGCACATGCCTGTCCTGCTCTCTGATCAACTGTTCCTTGAAAGACTCCCACATGCCAAATATGGATTTACCCTCAACAGCCTCTCCCAAACAACAGCCTCCAAATCCTGCCTAATCCGGTTGTAGTTAGCCTTCTCCCAATTTAGCACCTTAACCCTAGGACAACTCTTGCCCTTTTCCATCAGTATCCTAAAGCTTGCAGAATTGTGATCACTGTTCACTATGTATTCCCCCACTGCAACTTTGATGACCTGGCCAGGCTCATTTCCCTTATACTATGTCCAGTACAGCTCCCTCTCTAGTCGGACAATCCACATATAGTCCCCAAAAGCCTTCCTGAGCACACTGAACAAATTCCTCACCATCCGGATCCCTAGCCCTAAGGGATTTCCAGTCAATATGAGGAAAATTAACGTCTCCCACGACAACAACCCTATTATTTCTACACCTGTACAGAATCTGCTTACAAATCCGTTCTTTGACTTCCCATGGGCTGTTGGGGAGGCCTGTAATGTACCCCCATCGTACTGACTGCCCCCTTCACATTACACTTTACAGCAAACCTGAAAAATGGCACTCCTACTTAGCAAGCAATCCAAAAAGTATTTTACTGAAATGATTGTTTCTGTGATTATTTGCACATTTTTAAAATTCTTGTTGTTCTTGTTTCAGATTGTGGATAAGAAATGCAATGTGGTTCCTCCTGAAACAGAAGGTGAAATTGCCATTAAACTGAAGCCCGTTAGACCGTGTGGCCTTTTTACTGGATACATTGTACAGTAATCTTATTTCAAGCATTTCATTGAAATCTTTCTATATTATCACAACAAATAATTATGTCATGTACTTTATGTTCCTTGATGAATCTGACTTTCTTTAATTTAGTGAGGTGGCTTATTTAGTGATGACTTATGCAATGAAACTACCTTGAGATTTACCCAAATCATTTCAGTCGGGACTCCTAAAACCTGGAGTCGAGAGGATTCTTGCTATTTTTCCTGGAAGTGTAGCAAATATTTTCCTGTTAGTTCATAGAATCCATAGAATGCAGAAGGAGGCCATTTGGCCCATCAGGTCTGCACTGACTCTCCAACAGAGCATCATAACCAAGCCCACCCCCAACCTCTCCCTGTAACCCCACACATTTTCCCTGCTAATCCCCTAACTTATACATCTTTGGACATTAAGGGGCAATTTATCATGCCCAATCCACCTAACCTGCATATCTTTGGGTCACTGACTAGCAGGAGGGGTGTATATTTAATGTATGCCCTGCCATGCAGTGACCTCAATGGAGCTCTTGATACCAGCATGATTTTTATAAATGCGGGAAAACTCCCAAATCTCTTGCCTTGGTAATTTCATGTGCTTGGTGGGAAAATTTAAAAGGGAAGGTTAATGTTGGTCATTTGTAATTAGGGAGCTTGTCAAGTCTCTTTAAGAAATCTTACCTTGTAAAATAAGATGCCTGCTATGGACAGACATTTACTAGTATTACCGTAAAGCTGCAGTGTTCCAAAAAGAGGACAGTACAAAGGGTATCTTGATCCAAAATTGGTGAATACAAAAAACAAAGAAAATTACAGCACAGGAACAGGCCCTTTGGCCCTCCAAGCCTGTACCGACCATGCTGCCAGTCTGAACTAAAACCCTATACTCTTCTGGGGACCATACCACTCTATTAAACTTAAAGTTTTTTTTACTTTATTTATTTGTCACAAGTAAGGTTTACATTAACACTAGAATGAAGTTACTGTGAAAATCTCCTAGTCACCAAACTCTAGTGCCTGTTTGGTCAATGCACCTAACTAGCACGTCTTTCGGACTGTGGGACGAAACTGGAACAGCCAGAGGAAATTTACGCAGACACAGGGAGAACATGCAGACTCCACACAGATAGTGACCCCCAAGTCAGGAATTGAACCCAGGTCCATAGCATTGAGAGGCTGCAATGCTAACCACTGCGCCACCATACCACCCATACTCCCATCCTATTCATGTACTTGTCCAGACGCCTCTTCACAGTCACTATTGTATCCACTTCTACTACCTCCCCCCCGAGCGAGATCCAGGCACCCATCTCCTTTTGTGTAAAAAAAAAACTTGCCTCATACATCTCTTTTAAACCTTGCTCCTAACACCTTAAACCTGTGCCCCCTCATAATTGACTCATCCACCCTGGAAAAAAGCTTCCGACTATCCACTCTGTCCATGCCCCTCATAATCTTGTGGACTTCAATCAGGTCACCCCTCAACCTCCATCGTTCCAATACTCCAAGCAAAGAGCTTATTGCACTGCAAGCACTTGTAATGGAAAACAACCATCGAAAATGAAAACCACTTTCCCACAACACAAGTTTCACGGTGCCTCAGCAAAGCAACTAGAAGTAGTTCACTCATGCTATTATAAAATTCTAGTCAGCAAAATTTTTGGAGGGATTTTTGGGCTAAGAATCTACTATGTGGTAGATTTTGCATCTTCAAACATCCATCTGCCCATCGCATTACCTGCAGCCTCAAGACAATTCTTCTACCTCTCACATGCGGTTCAAGTCACCTGAAATTACAATGGTACTGGTGTCTTCAAAGCCGAGAATGCCCACTTTCTACTTCTGGTCCTGACATCTGTGGCCAAAGATGAAATTGTGATGCCTCCGTTATTTAAATCAGAGCCCTCAGCCCCTGGACACTGCCAGGCACTATCAAGAATGGCAGATCAGCCTAGTTATTATTTAAACTCTGTTCCGAGCAGAGTACAATAAGGTTTAGCATTAAGGACAGGGTGGTAAGTTTAAGAATGCATCCAAATTTTGTACAGATCTGATCCAGGGTCAACTCAGGTCTGTTGTGTTTCAAACAGCTTTCTAGTATCTTTAAGTTTATTTATGGTGGGTGACACAGCAGCACAGTGGTTAGCATTGCTGCTTCACAGCGCCAGGGACCTGAGTTCGATTCCTGGATTGGGTCAATGTTTGTGCACAGTTTGCACATTCTCCTACTGGGCGCTCCAGCTTCCTCCCACAGTCCAAAAGATGTGCTGTTTAGGTGCATTCGCCATACTAAAACTTTCCTTCAATGTACCTGAACAGTTGCCAGAGTGTGACGATTAGGGGGTTTTCATAGTAACTTCATTGCAATGTAAATGTAGGCCTACCTCTGACACTAATAAGTAAACTAAACTATTTATTAGTGTCGCAGTAGGCTTACATTAATAATGCAAATAAGCTACTGTGAAAATCCCCTAGTCACCACACTCTGGCGCCTGTTTGGGTACACTGAGGGTGAATTTAGCATGGCCAATGCACCTAACCAGCATGTCTTTTGGACTATGAAAGGAAACCAGAGCACCTGGAGGAAACCCACGCAGGCAGGGGGAGAATGTGCAAACTCCACACAGACAATGACCCAAGCTGGGAATTGAATCCAGGCCATTGGCACTGTGAGGCAGCAGTGCTAACCATTGTGCCACCCTTTGACACACTGGTATTATTCCCTAACTATGGAATGTAAAAATAATCAAGGTTCATCTTTAACTACCAAGTATATGGTTTTTAAAATATTATTAAATACGTTTGAACGTTGAGTTGTTTTGTTTGGTTGTTGCTAGGATGACCCAAAACGAACTGCCGCAGTCCTACGAGAAGACTATTACTTGACTGGAGACTGTGGCTTGATGGATGAAGATGGATACATCTGGTTCCTTGGAAGATCGGATGATGTAATCCTATCAGCTGGGTACAGTGATCCAATTACCTCCATTCTATTAACTCAATGTTTCATTATCACATAATTAAGAGGCTTATTAACGGCTTAGCATGGCCATTCTGTTATATTTTACATTACGAGAATCCTTGGCTGTTTGTTAATTTACTAAATACTACAAAAGACCCTGACTTAAAAATCAAGTAGTCCAATTTCAGTGAAGAATAAATGCCAGATTTTTTATCTTCTTGTAGATAATGGGGTGAATTTTTGCTGTCCCACCTACCACGGAAATCATAATGGGCGAGGGGTGGACCATGTAAAGGTCCATTGACCCCACGGGATTTTCCGCTTTCCGAATACGGCTGGTAAATCCTGCCCCAATGATTTTCTGTACTTGAGATGATTGGCTAACGAGGTTGGGCAATTTGTAAATAGACTAATGACAATGTAAACACTTCAATCTAAGAATGTAGCCCAATCCATCGCGCAAACCAGCCTGCCGTCCATTGACTCTATCTACACTTCCCGCTGCCTCGGCAAAACAGTCATCATAATTAAGAACCTCACTCACCCCGGACATTCTCCGTTCCACCTTCTTCCATCAGGAAAAAGATTCAAAAGTCTGAGGTCACATACCAACCGACTCAAGAACAGCTTCTTCCCTGCTGCCGTCAGACTTTTGAATGGATCTTTCTCTACACTTTAGCTCTGACTGTAACACTACATTCTGCACACCCGTTTCCTTCTCTATGAATAGTATACTTTGTCTGTGTAGCGTGTGAGAAACTATATTTTTCCAATACATGTGACAGTAAAATTAATCGAATTTAAAAAATGAATATTTAGAATATGTGTTTGTGAAGAGAGAGGATAATAAATACCCAAGAATCGTTTGCAAGGCTGGATATGTCAGGAACTTAACGTGTCGGTAAGAAACCTTTCCTATGAGGATGTGCATCGCAGTAACCAAAGGATGGTGTGAATTTCAACTGGGAAATTGAAGTGATTTCCTCCTTGGAGGAGAAAAGTCTATCTTGGTTCATAGCCAAGTGAAATAATGGGTGGTATTTTCCCACAGACTGCAAGAACAGGCAAGAAAAGCTGTGTGAAACTTGTAGATTTTACAGCCAGGATTCAGAGATCGGGGCTCTGTTTTTAAAGGATGTCCCAAGAGCAAAGTGAAAAAAGTGGAAAAAGCCTGCTTGCATTCAATCTATCTATACCCATCAAAATCTTATACACCTCTATCAAATCTCCCCTCATTCTTCTACGCTCCAGGGAATAAAGTCCTAACCTATTCAAACTCTCTCTGTAACTCAGCTTCTCAAGTCCCGGCAACATCCTTGTGAACCTTCTCTGCACTCTTTCAACCTTATTTACATCCTTCCTGTAACTAGGTGACCAAAACTGTACACAATACTCTAAATTCAACCTCACTAAGGGGCAATTTCTTAGCATGGCCAATCAACCTAACACACACATCTTTGGACTGTGGGAGGAAACCGCAGCACATGGAGGAAAGCCACGCAGACACGAGGAGAATGTGCAAATTTCACACAGACAGTGACCCAAGCATGGGAATTGAACCCAGGACCCTAGAGCCGTGAAGCAGCAGTGCTAACCACCGTGCTACTGTGCCACCCAAAAATATCACGGCTGATATTTTTCTCATCCCCATTGCCCTGCCTTTTCCTCATAACCCATGACCTCCTTATTAATCAAGAATCTATATATCTTTGTCTTAAAGACACCTGGCCTCCACAGCCTTCTGCAGCAAAAGGATCAACACCCCATTTGCAAGCATGAGCATGATCTGTCACACCACTTCTCTGGCATTGGGGCACCACCCCCCACCATTCTCAGTGCAGGTATAACTGCATTCCACCCCCCCCCCCCCCCCCCCCAACAATATAATTAGAATCTCCACAATGGGGTTCGTTCGAAGCTCCTGCTCTGGCACTGCCAGATTGGCTCTGCCAGGGTGTCTAACGATCCCGGAAGTAACAGCACCAAGCTGTTTAATGATATTTAAATGTATTGAATTGCATGGAAATTAGCTGAAGCTGATTATATCACCGGAGAGGGGGAGGGAAACCTCAACCTGAAATCTCACTGCCACAAATCCCATTAAGGCCCTCTCCCGGGATTCGTGCCCTTGGTGATCGGCCCTGAGAATCTCACCAATATTGAGAACCATAAGATAGAAAAACTTGTAGCTTGATACTGCAACAATTATTGGAGTTCAATTTTATCACCAATAAATTGTATTTAGCTCTGAAATACAAATTAGACCAGAGGCCTTTTCTTAATTCAATATATTGTGTGCCATAGTAATTGGAGATGATGGCCTAGTGGTACTATCACTAGACTATTAATCCAGAAACTCAATGTTCTGGACACCCCGGTTCAAATCCCACCATGGCAGTTGGTAGAATTTGAATTCAATTTTTAAAAAAAATCTGGAATTACGAATCCACCGTGAATCGATTGTCGGAAACCCACTAATGCTCTTTCGGGAGGGAAATCTGCCGTCCTTACCCGGTCTGGCCTACATGTGATTCCAGAGCCATAACAATGTGGTTGACTCTCAGTTGCCCTCTGACTAAGGGCATCTAGGGATGGGCAATAAATGCTGGCCAGCCAGCAATGCCCATGTCCAATAAATTTAAAAAAAGATTAGGGTGTGCGATAATATTTTCTATCATTTAGTTCCTGCAGGTGATCATTCTCTCAGCCCACTCTTGATCTCCTGCCAGCAACAGGTTCAAGAGTTTTTTTAAAAAGTAGTTGCGGAAAACAAGATGTTGTATTACAGATGCTTTAATGTAAGCCAATGCTCCAAGTAATGTGACTCCGTTATATTAAAAATGTCACAGGTACCGTGTTGGACCAGTTGAAGTAGAAGATGCATTGATAGAGCATCCAGCTGTGACAGAGTCAGCTGTGGTTAGCAGTCCCGATCCAACCAGAGGAGAGGTATGCTTAGAAACCAACACAGATTTAATCAATCTCATCCAATAGCAGATTGATTTTAAAAAGACAGATCCATCAGTACAATTTAACTCCAAACAAAATCACACTGAAAACTTAGTGGAAATTTTATCTGGGAATCGGGATATCTGGAAATTTTATCTGGCAGGCGGTCCAACTCTTTGTTATTTTTAAGTTACAAATTCTGGGCAGTATTATTGTTCTATAACTTGGCCCTTCACAATACAACTAATTGAAATTTTCCCATTACCAATATACCTTGGTGGTAATTAAGGGTTATGGGGAGAAAGCGGGAAAGTGGAACCGATCCACTTCAGATCAGCCATGATCTTATTGAATGGGGGGGCAGGCTCGAAGGGCTAGATGGCCTACTCCTGCTCCTATTTCTTATGTTCTTATGTAATATCACATTAATCCAGAAAACTTACTAATATCCTGGGGACCCGGGTTTGAATCCCGCCACAGCAGATGGTGGAATTTGAATTCAATAAAAATTACCTGGAATTAAGAATCTACTGATGACTATGAAATCGTTGTTGATTGTCAGGAAAAACCCATCTGGTTCACTAATGTCCTTTAGAGAAGGAAATCTGCCGTCCTTGCCCAGTCTGGCCTACATGTGACTCCAGATCCAGAGCAATGTGGTTGACCCTCAACTGTCCTCTGGCCAGCTAGGACTGGCCAGTAAATGCTGGCCAGCCAGCGACCCCCATGTCCCTCGAATGAATAAAGAAAATATATCTAATGATCTTCAGTGGGACAGTCACATCTTATTTTCCCTGTTGAAAAGAACTTTTCTTCTTTTAAGGTTGTGAAGGCATTCATCGTTCGAAGTCCTGCTTATACCTCATGTGATCCTGACAAGCTGATTAAAGAATTACAAGAACATGTTAAAAAAGTCACAGCACCGTATAAATACCCAAGAAAGGTCTGTATTTTACCTCTCCTGATTTCCTGGATGAGAATGACAGCTATTAAACAGCTTGGGTATAGTTCTTGCAAGATTAGTCATCCCGATAAAATGGTGAATGGCAGCAAGTCATCGTAGCATTGTAATTTTTTATATTATAGGCTACTCCATGCGTTAATAGCAGTGTATAAGCCAGTTGCAATTTCCTAAAAGACAGGTGATTTTTCCATATTTTAAGTTTATTTATTATTGTCACAAGTAGGCTCACACTGTTCGGGTACATTGATGGAGAATTGAGCATGGCCAATGCACCTAACCAGCACTTCTTTCGGACTGCGGGAGTAAACCAGAGTGTCCAGAGGAAACCCACAGAGACACAGGGAGAACATGCAGACTCTGAACAGTGACCCAAGCCGGGAATTGAACCCAAGTCCCTGGCACTGTGAGGCAGTAGTGCTAACCACTGTGCTGCCAAATCACAAAAAAATCCCCATCTGGTTCACTAATGTCCTTTAGGGAAGGAAATCTGCCGTCCTTACCTGGTCTGGCCTACACATGACTCCAGAGCCACAGCAATGTGGTTGGCTGTCAACTCATAGAGTCATTGAGATTTACAGCAGGGAAACAGGCCCTTCGGCCCAACTTTTCCATGCTGCCTTTTTTTTTAAAACCCCTAAGCTAGTCCCAATTGCTCACATTTGGCCCATATCCCTCTATACCCCTCTTACCCATGTAACTGTCTAAACTGCCTGCTGTTCAAGGGAAATCAAGGATGAGCAATAAAGTTGTTCTTTCCAGTGTCACCCAAAGGTTCCATGGGGTTGCTTCTTCTTCCCACCCACCCCCCCTTTTGCTCATATCACCATGCCACCCAGTGTGATGTGTTATGAATTTCTACACAGCGAAACCCGTAAATTACAAACACCGTAGGGGCTGACTGGCTGTCTTCCTGTATTGGAGGTATCCTTATTTTCAAAATGGTCTTGATAAGAAGAGTACAAAAAATTATTAGAATGGAGAGTTCTTAATCAACTATCCATAGAAGCATAGAATCCCGACAGTGCAGAAGGAGGCCATTCAGCTCATCAAGTCTGCACCGACCACAATCCCACCCAGGCCTAATCCCCGTAACCCGACATATTTATCCTGTTAATCTTCATGACACTAGGCTCAATATAGCGTGGTCATCAACCTAACCCGCACATCTTTCAGATTGTGTGAGGAAACCGGAGCACCCAGAGGAAACCCAGGCAGACACGGGGCGAATGTGCAGACTTTGCACAGATCCAAGCTGGGAATCGAACCCGGCTCCCTGGCGCTGTGAGGCAGCAGGGCTAACCACTGTAACCACAGTTAACCAGTGTAACCACTGCCACCTTGGTGGCAGCATGACCTCTATACTTGGGATGGTTGCATGCAATCTCAGGAGATCAGGCAAAGTTTTGCAGCTTTGTCTGCTGGCTACAGCTGCCCATCCCCACAAAAATAGTTCATTTCACAAAAAACCACTGCTGCCTCCCATAAACTGCATGCCCCACTTTTTTAAAGTCGGTAATAAAATATTTGGTGCATTGAAAGCTGTCTGTACTTCATAATTGGCAAATACCCATGATTTCAGAGAGCCTTTTGTATATTTCACTGTTACTTGGGTCTCTCAACCTGTGCAAGTTCCTTGGTTTCAGTGAGCGCAGCAACAACAAATTCAAAGAAAATCCCCAGTCCAGGGTCAGTTTCCATGTTGTATATCTCTTTGACTCTAAATGCCATTGTCGACAATTCTATTCTGCCATTGATTGAATGGTTAGCACTGTTTCCTCACAACTCCAGGAGCAAGGTTCAATTTCGGACTTGGGTGACTGTCTTGGGTGGGGTCTGAAGGTTTTCCCCACACAGGTATGTGTTTTCTTCGAGTGCTCTGGTTTTCTCCCACAGACCAAAGATATGCAGGTTAGGTGGATTGGCCATGCTAAATTGCCCCTTAATGCCCCAAGATGTGTAGGTTAGATGGGATTGGTGAATGTGTGGGGTTACAGGGATAAGGTGGGGAGAAGTCCTGGGTAAGACACTCTGTCATCAAGTCGGTGCAGACTCAATGGGCTGAATGGCCTCTTTTGCACTGTAGGGATTCTATGATTCTCTTTGATTGCACACACAAACAGTCATACTGAATACTGCAATACTAAATAAGCTTATTGGATTTGTAATTTAGAAACATTAACAAATGAACTTGTTGAATTTTAAGAAAATGAGGCATAATAGCTAAGTATCCACATAGATAGTTAAATATAGTAGTTGCATAGGTCTGCAACCTGACCAATGACATGTTAGCCTGCTAGATGGGATAAAATTAGATTAGATAGTTGTTACTGGCAAATTTCTAAAATTTGAATCAGTGCAGTACACCCAATGGTGCTGATAGTGTTTGCCATTTACATTCTTGGAAAGATTTAAACTTATAGTATGGCAAGTCTCCTGAGACAACACCTTCCAAATCCATGACTACTTCCATCCAGAAGGGCAGATAACAAGGAACACCACCACCTGGAAGTTCCCCTCCAAGTCACTCACCATCTTGATTTGGAAATATATCATCGTTTCTTCACTGAATCAAAATCCTGGCAATCACTTCCTAACAGCGCTATGGGTATACCTACACCACTGACACTGCAGCAGTTCGAGAAGGCAGCTCACCACCACCTTCTCAAGGACAATTAGAGATGAGTAGTAAATGCTGGCCTAGCCAGCAATACCCACATCCCAGGTGCAGCAGGCAGTCAAGAACATAAGAACATAAGAAATAGGAGCAGGAGTAGGCCATCCAGCCCTTCGAGCCTGCCCCGCCATTCAATAAGATCATGGCTGATCTGTCGCTGCTCAGTTCCACTTTCCCGCCCTCTCCCCATAACCCTTAATCCCCTCTCCTATCAAAAACCCATCAACCCGCAAATGATATGTTGGCCTTCATTGTGAGAGGTCTTGAGCACAGGGATGTGTTGTTGTAATTATACAGGACCTTGGTGAGGCCATACCTGGAATATTGTCTGCAGTTTTGGTCTCCTTTTCTGAGGAAGGATTTTCTTGCTCTCGAGGGAGTGCAGCGAAGGTTTACCAGGCTGATTCCAGGGATGGCGGCACTGATGTATGAGGAAAGATCAACTAGGTTAGGATTGTTTTCACTGGAGTTTAGATGAATGAAGGGGGAATCTCATAGAGACATAAAATTCTAACAGGGCTGGACAAGGTAGATGCAGGGAAGATGTTCCCAATGGTGGGGGAGTCCAGATCCAGAAGGGTTTACAGTCTGAGGATACAGGGTAGACTATTTGGGATGCAGGTGAGGAGACACTTCTTCACCCAAAGAGTGGTGAGCCTGTGGAATTCATTACCACAGGAAGTAGTTGATGCCAAAACATTGAATGTATTCAAGAGACAGCTGGATATAGGACTTGGAGCGAATGGGATCAAAGGTTATGGGGAAAAAGCAGGATTAGGCTATTGAGTTGGACAATCAGCCATGATCGTAATGAATGACAGAGCAGGCTCGAAGGACCGAATGGCCTCTTCCTTCCACTATCTTCTGTGTTTCTGCTTCTATAAATTAGTCTTTTTAATCTATTATGTTTTATTTTAGTACAACGAAAGGAATTATTAAATGGATTTCTGAGTACATTAATGGGCTGTATTCAACAGCTTTCATTTGTACTGATTAGGTTAAGATACTTCGCATCAAATAAATAAATGACATTTCTTACTCAGATTATGTCACACAAGTATTAGTCTTCCCATGTGGAAGTACAGTGATCAGCAAAATAGTCCTTTTCACCAAATGATGAGATTTAACTCTTTTTCCCCTCAGTAAGATCCATTTAAGTATTAACTGTTCAATATAAATACTGTATCCGATCAAAACATCTGAGCAAGATACCAGCAAAGGTCAAAACGCAAAGCAATCTCTTCGGCAAACTTGCTGCCTCCTTATAGGGTGCTCAAACCTTAATGTGTCAACTCTTGCCACCATCTGACTAGATTACTGTGCCTCAGTATCGTACAATCTATCACATACCAGTCTTGTAGATACCCAGGTTAACACAACAATGCATATCATCTTGGGTACCCCCCAAACAACTCAATTCACAGGCTGTCAGTGCTGAGCAACATCCCACCCCTTTGCATAAGGAGAGAGATTGCAACAAGGAAGTTCCTGGAGAAGGTTTACGTCAATCCAAGCCTACTGCGACAGAACAACCTCACCAATCAACCTATTGCTCGCCTCCCATCAGGCCAGCCCATATGTCTAAGGCCATCGTGCCAAGGAACAACAGCAGATGTCCTATGGCAACAGCAGCAATGGAACCATTAAAAACCACTTCCTCATCACAGATCCAACAGCCTACCCGCCCAGCTCCAACCTGCCACGCCAACATTGGGCATTCCTCAACTGTTTCTTCACTGGTCAAGGGCTTTGTGCAGCAAATCAGCAGAAGTGGGGCTTTGCAGGGAATGCGTACCACAGCTGTGGGCACCCCAATCAATCCCTTACAAATGTTTGCCAAAATTTAAATTGACCAAGGGGTGGTGATCACCTAGTGGTATTATCACTAGACAATTAATCCAGAAACTCAGCTAATGTTCTGGGGACCCAGTTTTGAATTCCTTCATGGCAGATGGTGGAAATTGAATTCAATACAAAAAAACCTTGGAATTAAGAATCTACTGATGACCATGAAACCATTGTCGATTGTTGGAAAAACCCATCTGGTTCACTGATTTCCTTTAAGGAAGGAAATTTGCTGTCTTTATTTGGTCTGGACTATATGCGACTTCAGAGCTACAGTGATAGGGTTGACTCTCAACTGCCTTCAGGCAGCTAGGGGTGGGCAATAATAATGGGCCTGCCAGTGACGCCCATGTCCCATGAATGAATTTTAAAAAGTTCTTACTAAAGACATATAAGTGTTCTGAGCTCTCACGAATCATGGACTATCTTTCTGTTTCCCCACAGATTGAATTTGTGAAGGAGCTGCCCAAGACCATTAGTGGCAAAGTCAAAAGAAGCGAGTTACGAAAAAAAGAATGGGAAAAAGAAATGGAAACTTAAACCATCCTTGTACAGTGTCATGAAGTGGAACGATTAATAAGACGCAAAACATTTAATTCAACTAATCTTATGATAATATGAATTATGTTAACTGATTTATTACAAGAGATAAACATAATATGGGTTTATTCAAGATGCTAAATAAGACAGGGCAGTATGGTGGCACCATGGTTAGCACCACTGCCTCACAGCACCAGGGACCTGGGTTCGATTCCTGGCTTGGGTCACTGTCTGTGTGGAGTTTGCACATTCTCCCTGTGTCTCCATGGGTTTCCTTCGGGTGCTCTGGCTTCCTCCCACAGTCCAAAGATATGTGGATTAGGTGAATTGGCCATTCTGAATTGAGCCTTACTGGTAAATACATGGGGTTATGGGGATAAGGCCTTGGTGGGATTGTTGGTGGTGCAGGCTGGACGGGCCAAATGGTCTCCTTCTGCCCTGTATGGATTCTGTGAGATGTGTTATAAACTTGTAAGATGTCCTTTTCACTGTCATCAATAAAAAACACAAACGAAGAGTGGTACACACGCCCTTCACTGTTTTTCTGCCCCAAGTGGTAAGATATTATTAAGTTTAATTTTATTTATTAGTGTCACAAGTAGGCTTACATTTATACTGCAGTGCAGTTACTGCAAAAATCCCCTATTGCTATAGTCCAAGAGATTTCATACTTTGAACCATAGCCCATTTTCTAGTGGCCACGTGTCACAGAAATAATGTGTTTTGTTTTTATTGGCCATGATCAATATGTTTTGTATGTGAAAGATGTTTCTTATCCTCAGTGTTGGTCCCAATGTAGACAATCCCAGCAACAAGCTTTGGGAGTTTTTAACATATACATAATCACACACTTGCCCCTGAGGCTTAAAATACATTTCATTCACTTGATTCAAACACATGTACAATTACACCCACACAGATATTAAATGCAGGTGAAGGCAAAACAATACAACTTATGATTGTCTGTCTCTTGTGTGCCAGGAATGTAGTTTCTTAGATGAGTTGATGCTTTGGTTAAATTGAAGGTGTTGTAAAACAAGATTTCTTGTAGTTAAATGTCCAGGAGTTGATGCTCAGCTGAACTTCAAGTTGAGAATCTGTTGGAGATGGACTAGAGAAAAAGTCCTCCTCCCACTTTCAAGTTATTGCTGTTTATTACCCTGGTTGTAGCTAATTATATGGCTTTCTGATGGAACTGTCTCTGCGGAATAGCTTCTTGCTGTTGTTATTTTAAAGCAGGCAACAAAATGGCTTCCACATTGAGTGGCTTATACAAGTTCGAAGCCCTTTTTTTCACAAAATGGGATGTTGGATTGATATTTGACACCTTAAAATTCACCTGCGTCAAACACACATGGTGAAACAAAAAGGGGAGCTGGCTGAAATGCGGCAGTTCTTTTGCTGATTTGTCCATCTTTAAACAAAAAGATGTGTGAATTCTCTGGATGGTTGTGAATGTCATATTTAATTCAGTTGAGACTGTCTGGAGGTTGAAATACCAAAGGTCACATGGTTTTCAGCAGCCATTTTAATATTCTGTTTAAAGTATTAACCATGTTAACACTATACTGGAATATGACACTATATGTAACAGTATGGAAATTGCTCACCTTGTAACCAGTGGAGAAGAACTACATATGGTGGCACAGTGGCACAGTGCTTTGCACCGCTGCCTCACAGCACCAGGGACCCAGGTTCGATTCCCAGCTTGGGTCACTGCCTGTGTGGAGACTGCACGTTCTCCCCATGTCTGCATGGGTTTCCTCCAGGTGCTCCGGTTTCCTCCCACAGTCCAAAGGATGTGCCAGTTAGGTGCGTTGGCCATTGGGAAGGTGCCATGTTTTCAGTCGTGGCACAATGGTTAGCACTGCTGCCTCACAGCACCAGGGACCTGGGTTTGATTCCCAGCATAGGTCACTTTCTGTGTGGAATCTGCACATTCTCCCCGTATCTGCGTGGGTTTCCTCCGCATGCTCCCATTTCTTCCCACAGTCTAAAGGATGTGTTGGTTAGGTACATTAGCCACGCTAAATTCTCACTCAGTGTACCCGAACAGGAACAGGAGCATGGCAACTAGGGGATTTTCACAATAAGTTCATTGGAGTGTTAAAGTTAACCTACTTGTAACTAATAAATAAACTTTCAATAAACATTGGCCTTATATTCAAATTAAAAAAGTATAACCACATTTAAGTTTATTTCAAGTGAAATTTGAAACAGTATTGCTTTTTGAATTAAGCTTTATGCAATATATGGCTATGCATTGAATGGGAGAAACAGAATTCTTTCCATCTTAATAATAGCCAGTAATGTGGTTATCAATTATTGGCCATATGATTTACAAACAAGGATTGCTGAGGTCAGCTTCAAAACCCATTTTGTATGTAATTTTATCTTGCACAAAATGAGACTCAGTGGGAATTGGGGGAAAACACTGCACTAGTTGTAGTCAGACCTGGCCCATAGGAAGATGGCTGTGGTTGTTGGAGGTCAATATCTCAGTCCCAGCATATCCTTGCAGGAATAACTCAGGGTAGTTTCTTAGGCCCACCCATTTTCAGCTACTTTCATGATAGTCCCTTCATCACAGGGTCAGAAGTGGGGATGTTCACTGATGATTGCACAATGTTCAGCATCATGCGCTTAAAATACATTTTAAGACACTGAAGCAGTCCGTGTTCTTATCCAGCAAGACCTGGACAACATTCAGGCTGATAAGTGACAAGATACATTGATGCCACACAAGTGCCAGGCAATAACCATCTCCCACAAGAGAAAATCCAAGTATCTCTCCTTGATACTCAATGACACTAACACAAGTGAATGCAATGAATCCCCCACAAGTTCAGAAACTGAACTGGACCAGCCCTATAAATATTGTGCCTACAAGAGCAGGTCAGACACTGGGAATTCTACAGCAAATAGTGTACCTCCAGACTCCCTGAAGTCCATCCACCATCTACAAGGCATAAGTCAGGAGTGTAATGGAACAGTCTCCACTGGCCTGGATCAGTATAATCCTAACAACACTGAAGTAGTACAACACCATACAGCACAAAGCAGTTCATAAGATCCAGCACCAGAAACATTCACACCCTCCGTCACTGACAGACAGTAGCAGTAGTGTGTGGCATCTGCAAGATGCACTGCAGCAACTCACCTTGGCCTCTTCCATTGCACCTACCAAACCACCAACCGCTAATACCTAGAAGGACAAGAGTAGCAGATGTATGTGCACACGATCATCTGCAAGTGCCCTACAAGCCACACACCATCCTGATTCAGAACCAAATTGACAATGTGAGCAATTGTGCACCACACATCGAAGGATGGATGTGCTGGCCTTGGAGAGGGTCCAGAGAAGGTTCACGAGAATGATCCCAGGAATAAAAAGATTGACATATGAGGAGCGTTTGAGGACTCTGGGTCTGTACTTAATGGAGCTTAGAAGGATTGGGGGGGGGGGGGGGGGGGGATCTCATTGAAACTTACAGAATATGAAAGTCCTGGATAGAGTGAAAGTGGAGAAGGTGTTTCCATTACTAGGAAAGACTACGATCCGTGAGCACAGCCTCAGAGTAAAGGGATCACCCTTTAGAACTGAGATGAGGAGAGATTTCTACAGCCAGAGGGTGGTGAATCTGTGGAATTCGTTGCCACAGAAGGCTGTGGAGGCCAGATCATTGAGTGTATTTAAGACAGAGATGGATAGGTTCTTGATTGGGAAGGGTATCAAAGATTATAGGGAAAAGGCAGGAGAATGTGGTTTAGAAACACATCAGACATGATCGAATGGCGGAGCAGACTCGATAGATCAAATGGCCTAATTCTGCTCCTATATCTTACAGTCTTATAGTCTCCCGTTAGCTCAAAATTCTGGAATTCCCTTCCTTACAGCACTGTGAGTACACCTACATCAAATGGTTTACCGCAATTCGAGAAGGCAATTCACTGCCTTCTCAAGGACAACTAGAAAAGGACATTAAATGCTGGCCTAGCCAGTGAAGCCCACACCCCCCATCAAAAAGACTACAGAATATATGCAATGAAAAAGGAAAGGTACCATAGTGCATTTTATACTGAACTAGTAACTCAGACAGTGCCGGTTCAAATCCCACTAAACAAAGTTCTGAAATTGAATAAATTGCTCATTTGTGGGTTAGCATTCAATTGTCAAACAAACCCAGGCAGTTCCCTATGGCCGCTCAGGAGAGGAAGCCAATTGTCCCCATCTTGTGAGGCCTACATATGACCCCCAATGAAGTTACTGTGAAATTCCCCTAGTCACCACGTTCCAGAGCCTGTTCGGGTCAATGCACCTAACCAGCATTTCTTTCAGACAGTGGGAGGAAACTGCAGCACCTGGAGGAAACCCATGCAGACATGAGGAGAACATGCAAACTCCATACAGGCAGTGACCCAAGCCAGGAATCAAACCCAGGTCCCTGGCACTGTGAGGCAGCAGTGCTACCATGCCTCCATATGTGGTTTATTATTAAGCCCCTCATGACATGGCATTGCAAACTGTATACGACTACTGCAATGTTCAGTAACAAAGAGCAAAAAGTTAGGTGAAACTTAAAATACAAAACTTTGGCCCAGACCTCAAGAGAATTTCCTTGTTGCATCCCACTTCTTTGCTCGCAGATACAGGACAATGGGAATCAACTTCGTGCAACCAATTTTTTTTATAAAGAGTTCAACCAGGCCACTTAGAGAGAAAATGACATAATTGAACCTTCAGTCAAGATTCAAGCAAATGGCCCCAGAGTTAACAGTTAACTCTGTTCCACAAAGCAACTCACTCATTTACCACAACCTATTCCCCACCCAAAGATCTTTACTGACTCATGATCAACTTCTCCACTTTTGGTCTTTTATATGAGATAGTTTTCTTGCTTGTATACAAAAGTCTGTTTAAAAGCCTAGCACGACCTACTTTGATTTTATGACACTCTGGCCAGTTTTTCTCCATGTCTTCTGTGCAGGTGGCACAGTGATTAGCACTGCTGCCTCACAACGCCAGAAACTTAGGTTCGATTCCCGGCTTGCTAGCATGGAGTCTGCACATTCTCCCAGTGTCTGCGTGAGGTTTTCTTCAGGTGCTTCAGTTTCCTTGCAGAGTCTGAAAGACGTGCTGGTTAGGTGCATTGGCCAAGCTAAATTCTTCCTTCGTGTACCTGAACAGACGCTGGTGTGTGGCGACTAGGGAATTTTCATAGTAACTTCATTGCGATGTTAATGTAAACTGATTTGTGACACTAATAGATAAACTTTTAAAAACAACATTAACTAGTAACAGCCAGTAGTGTGGTTATCAATTATTGGTCATATGATCCACAAACAAGGATTGCTGAGCTCAGATCCAAAATTCATTGCATCACATTTTGCATGTAATTTTATCTTGCACCAGCCCTACAAAACAGGAGTCAAAGGGAATCAACTTGTAAATAAACTAAACACTGTGGGAGTCTTTGTAAGTTAAGGGGAGAACCTTGCACAGATGGGCAATGCAAGTGTTTCCACAGATAACCAGAGCCCTGAATGCTACTTCATTTGTAAACCCAAACTGCAGTCATTTGCACACAAAAGGTACCAAATAGTCTTTTATTATAAAATGAAAACTCGCAGTTATAATAGATCACATGCCTCTGAACATTTCAAAGGACTTCACATCATTACTTTTGCAGGGCAGTTACTTTATAAAAAACATTTTAAAAAGTATAAAAATAAAGTGAAGTGCTAGAACATTTAAAAACAGCAAATGTGGAACAATCATAAACTTTTCATTCTGTTGGATGACGTTTCCTTTCCTCACAAAGGATTGAGATTTGAGCTTAGACAGTAAACAATGACTCAGTTACTTGGTGAGAATTACTTAGCCAGTGATGAAGGCGTTGAAAAGTCAGTTGAAACTGACAGTAGTGGCAATTTCAGACCTGATCTTAACTCTGGGGAGGTGAACACAAATAGGTTTTGGGCAAGTTAAAATCTCACCCTATAGTCTCCATCACAATTGGGCTTACGCAGATTTTTTAAGTAATCAGTCAGTCATTACTTAAACATCCACTTCTACAAAACAATTTCAAATGTATGCAATTATTTTTCTAACTTAAATTTAGTGCACCATCCATGGTACTCAGTAATTTAGCCAGGACATTGGGATGTTGCAAATTATTAAGGAATGAGGGTCGGAACAAAAGAGGGAATGCATGAGAGAGAGGCCGCAATGCTGCAAGTTGTTAAGCAAGACAATGTTGGGCTCAATTATGATGTTTCCCTCACAATCTCTCAATCAGCTAGTCCTTCACGTTTTTAACTTGTAGATGTACAACTATTACTCACGGAATACATCACAGCACAAGACCCAAGAGATGCAAAAGGAGTTGGGTGAAAAGTTTACAAAAGACTCAGTATATTAAAGTTAAAACTGCACACATACAATGCAAGTGTGCACACAAAAAAACAAGAAAGACAGAACAGAATCCTTAAAGTAGTGCAGAAGATGGCCATTTTGCCTATCGGGTCTGCACCAACTCTTCGATAGAGCATCCCACCCAGGCCCTATCCCCCATAACCCAACATATTTAGCCCACCAATCCCCCAACCCACACATCCTGGGACACTAAGGGGCAATTAGCAGGGCTAATCCACCTAACCTGCACATCTTTGGACTGTGGGAGCACCCCGGAGGAAACCCACACAGACATGGGGAGAACGTGTAAACTCCACAGTCACCCGAGGCCAGATTTGAACCCAGGTCCCTGGATCTGTGAGACAGCAGTGCCATCCACTGTGCCATCTTCAGTTAAGTGCATTTCTGAAACCCAATGACAGTAACTAATACTTAACCCTCAACATTCCAATAGGCCAGATTGATGTCATGGCTTTATAAGTTGCAACTGTATAAGAATCTAGTTTCATATTGTTAGTTTCAAAAGGAAAACCGGAGGCCTAAATGTTTGCGTTGGGAAGGAGGAAAGGTTTTAGATGAAACTGTACCAGAAACATTATTGGAAGAGACTGGCGAGCTTTTCTCCTTTTTCAATACCCACTCCCATTTGAAGTACCCACAACCCCTGCTGTTCTCTGCATTCCTTTTCCCCACCGCACAGGAGTAAAAGGCTTTCCCTTGGTTCGGGCCCACTTTAGACACAGTAAGCCTCTTAGCTCTACGACCACAGCCACATAGCGGAGGAGTGATCTTTTCAGCATTCAGCTTCCGAGGTGCCTGGCGGGAAAGGGCCGTTGGAGGAATAAGTTTCAAAACTGAATTATCAGTTGAAGGCTGAGGGCAGTTGGAGGGCAGATCTTTGTCTGAATAAACGGTGAATGATTGCTTTTTAGAAGCGTGAGATTTGAAGGGACTAGAATGTGCGTCTTTTTTTTTAACTCCAATGCATAAGGAGTTATTTGATCTGGAGAATGGAACAGAATGTGAAGATGCAGTGGTTTCACTGAAAGACTTGGGCCGGACAACAGGAACTTTCATATTAGGTACTTTGAAGGTGGAATGACCCTCCGCTTGCTTGATAACTTCAGCGACATCATAGATTGTTGTTAGGGGGCTCCTGTATACAACTTTCTGATGCCTCCTAGCTTCTAACTGACCTGTCAATTTGTCATCTTTCCTATCCTTCTGCAGTGCTTCTGGAATAGAACACACTTCCATGTTCTCTTCTTCAAGCACACTTGACAATTTACAATTTTTCTCTTGTCCCTCACGGTCTCTGGACTGCATGTTACCTGATAGAGGTAGCATGGCAATGTCTTCCCAATCTCCCCAGGGAACCTCGGACTCTGAGCAGCTAACATCAAGATCAGAGATACAGGTAACAGACTCAACAGTGGTTGACACAAGCAACAAGTTGTTTGGACTATCACTGGGTTTAGTTCCCACACCTCCCACGGTAATCCGATTTTGAACATTGTTGATCGGATGTAGCCTAGGTTGCTGTGCTTTGCAGGGATCAGTGGAAGTAGAAGGTCCATTGATTAGGGTCCTGGGGGATATTAAACACTTGGAGTGAACACTTACATTATTGCAATTTCTGGAGCCTACAGACGTTGTAAGCTGGCTGTCAGGTTTAGAGCAAGATGTCAAGTCCAAATTTGTTTGCTTCACTGTGCCATTATGTTCACTGCTTGAGCTCAGTTGTCTAATTCCAGCATTTTTTATGCTGCCAGAAGCAGTTTCAGAAAACGAAAAAGTTTTGCTGCCATTATCCAGAGCCTCGTGATTTGCAAGGGTTGTTTTGCTGTCTCCAAGTGAGCTGGCAGCCGGTGGTCTTACAATTGGATTCCTTGTGGGTGCAACCTATTGAAAACACCACAAGATACGGTGTTTGATTCTAGAATATTTAAAGTATCAAGTATCACAATGCGAGGTAACCGTAAGTGTCAAGTGTTTATCTGGTGTAACCAGTCCGAAAGGGATGGAGGTGTTGAACTCACCAATAGCCACTCACCCTATCCAACGATTTGGTGATTTTCATGGGACAGCCATCACAGATCATCTGCCAGGCAAGACGAGCAGTGTTTCGGGCATCATCCAGGCCTATTTTCAACATGAAGAGGAATGAGAATTCACAAGTGTAGTGAATAATCAGAACACTATGTTCTGCTTGCTGTTAAAAATTAGACTAACGTTGTTCTGAAGCTAAAACAGCAAGTTTTTAAATGTAGGGGTTTAACAGACATTTACACATATTGCTTTTATTCATTAATGAATTTTAAAAGTTAAACTTAACTACATGCAAATAAATCTCCAGTATGTAGAGAACATAAGAACATAAGAAATAGGAGCAGGAGTAGGCCATCTAGCAAACACACCATTTCAATTGGCATGGGTAAATTTCATTGCTTGGGGTCAGGTCCTGCTGTACCACAAACTTGAATTCAAGATTTTGGTTACACAAAGTGGATTAAAGCATCACAAGTTGCTGGAATCCAAGTGTCAGGAGAGGCCTTCACTGTAATAGCTTAAATGATGCAAGGAGGGCGACAGAACAGAGTCCAGAGAGGACTAGAAACAGAAATCCTTGTGATCATGAAGTTATGATGGCTGCCAATAATCTAGAAGGTAAACTATTAAGAGACGCAAAACAAAAGAAATTAGGTCACCGGAAGGAACCTGGAGTTTACTCTGAAGTACCAGATAGGATACAGTTAGCCGTGCTGCACAGATGGATTTGGACAAAACAGGTCCTTACAAATGGAACTTAAGCCAAGTTGCATATGGTTTTCAAAAGCAACTGGGAAATACATATGTTAGAACAGACTCCCTCGCAGTGAGTAAAGTAATCCTGAAAGTCTTTTTAGCTCTTTTGGCCAAATACCTGTGGGAGTATAGATCAATCAACATAAAAGCCATGCTTCCAAAAAGTGATAAATTTCAGACAGAAGCAATTCTGAAACTGGCCAAAGAAACAAGCAATGCAGAAGGGAAACTATGGAAACTAACCAAGTATGTTTATGGCCTGAATAATGTCTCAAGGTCTGGAATTAGGATGTGTGGAAGTGTGGGATCCTTTGAATGGTTTGCTTCAGTTAATGCAAAGACTTTATCTTAAGAAATTTCTGCCTACGTAACTAAATACAAAACTTCCAGAGTTAGCTTGACCAAATTTTAAACACTGCAGGCATGCTGGGATTAGCTTGAAAATTGACTGTATTCTTTGAAATTACGATGCCAGCATAAGCATCTCATAAGCCAAAACAAAGCTTCCATAGCCTCAGCTGCATATTGTTTATGAAAGTCAGAGATGAAGCTTGTACCAAACAATTTCAATACGAGATAACGGAAAAGTTATAATTCTGTATACAGCTATTTCTGACATCTTTATAGAAACATAGAAGATAGGAGCAGGAGGAGGCCATTTGGCCCTTCGAGCCTGCTCTACCATTCATCACGATCATGGCTGATCGACCAACTCAATAGCCTAATCCTGCTTTTTCCCCATAACCTTTGATCCCATTCACCCCGTGCTATATCCAGCACTTGAATACATTCAATGTTTTACCATCAACTACTCTCTGACACAATGAATTCCACAGGCTCACTATTCTTTGGGTGAAGAAATGTCTCCTCACCTCCATCTTAAATGGTCTATCCCGAATCCTCAAACTACAACCCCTGGTTCTGGACTCCCCCACCATCATGAATATCTTCCCTGCATCTATCCTGAATAGTCCTATTAGAATTTTATAAGTGTCTATGACATCCTCCCTCATTTGTCTGAACTCCAGTGAAAACACTCCTAACCTAGTCAATCTCTTCTCGTATATCAGTCCTGTCATCCCCGGAATCAGCCTGGTAAACCTTCACTGCACTTCCTCGAGAGCAAGGACATCCTTCCTCAGAAAAGGAGGCCAAAATTGCATTCAATACTCTAGGTGTGGCCTCAACAAGACCCTGTATAATTGCAACAACACATCTCTGCTGCTGTATTCGAAATCTCTCACAATGAAGGCCAACATGCCATTTGCGTTCTTTACCCCATCTGCTGCACCAGCAAGCTTACTTTCAATGATTGGTGCACAAGGTCATCCAGGTCCTGCTGCACACTCCCCTCTCCCAATTTACAGCTACTCAGGTAGTAATCTGCTTTCATGTTTTTGATTCCAAAGTGAATAACCTCACATTATAACTAATGTTGATGATTTATGGAGTGGTACTATAGAATTTGAGAAGTGTATTATTAATAAGGTTAAAGTGGAATTAAAGGTTGGAAGTCAAGCTTCAGAGGCTTTTAAATTCATTTGGTTCAGCCATTAAACAGAATAGGTCTGCAGTAACTCTGAACCAGCAATGTTATTGAGACAATGTTACTCCTACCTGATTAATTGTGCTAGGTCACCACAGAAGGATGCATCCCATTCAAAGGAAAAACAACAGTTGTGAAACTTTATTGGTCAGATGAATTGGTTATGCAAGACTGAATGCTAGTTTTGATGCATTGGACCACGTACTACAATGGCACACCTTCAAGTCAAGGATATTTTAAGGGCAAATAGAACATTTACAAAATTAAAAATGTTTAAATGCTAACTTAAGTTTCCATCCTTGGTTGACTCAAAGAAAAGAAAATTAATTATTTTTACTGATGCCTTTCATGTCAATCTTCCTTATGGCTATTCAAGGGCACCAGGTTCAATAATATTTTTGGCAAGTGAGAATGGGAAATGTTGCCCTTTAGACAGGGAAGCCAAGAAATAAAAAAAGTTGTTAGAAGTATTTTAGCTGCAGAAACACCAGCTATTGCAGAAGCAGTGGTTATGGGATTCTATTTATTAAATATTTTAGGGGAAATTCCATAGAAGGATGCACTCAAAATAGTTTTCTCATTAAATGTTACATGGATAATTGTTCCTTGTGGGATAATGTTGACGAGACAAAAACTGTAAGTTAAAAATGAATAGACCTTCCTGGCATGAAACAAAGAAAAGCAACAAAGAAAAGGAATGGCATGGATGCTGCAGTGGTTAGCACTGCTGCCTCACAGCACCAGAGATCCAGGTTCAATTCCAGCCTTGGGTGACTGTCTGTGACAGGTTTGCACGTTCTTCCAGTGTCTGCGTGGCTTTCCTCCAGTTTCCTCCCACACTCCAAAGATGTGCAGTTTAGATAGGTCAACCATGCTAAATTGTTCCTTAGGGGATTATCTGGGTCGATGCATGGGTTACAGGGATAGAGGTTGGGTGGCAAGCTCCATGGGCCGAATGGCCTCCTTCTTCACTGTAGGGATTCTATGATTCTGTGAACTCTCCAATATCAAATGGATGGATGAAATTCATCAATTATCAGAATGCTTGTATCAAGAAGAGTGCTTGAACCAAGTTATTGAATGTCTTAGAAGATGGATGTTTACAGGATGTGGAAAATCATTTTTTCTTTTTTTGATTTCTTTGAAATACTTTTGAAAGTGTTAGTTAGTTTAATTTAAAGAAAAGGGGTTCTATTAATTGCATAAACTAAAGGGCAAGGATAAAAAGTAAGAGGACATTCATTATCTCAACACATACAAGGAGAAACCTATTGATACTGGGATAATGAGTGGGGGGAGGAGCTATGCACACATAGGGCGGGATTATCTGGCCGCGCGTGACCCTAAAACGGAAAATCCCGCCAGAGCTTAACAGACCTTTCCGTGGTTCTCCCCTCGATCACTCTGATTCTTGTGACAGGCGGAACAGGAAAATTTACTCCATAATGTTTCACTTTACTAATATATCTAAACTAAGCAAAGATTAACTTCTAGTCTCCTTCAAATGGCTGTCAGATGTTTCAGAAAGGGTAGTAGAGATCTGGAACATTCTACCTCAAAAAGCTAAGGCTAGAAATAAATTTAAAATGTCAAAACGGAGTTTAATAGTTTTTGTCAGGGAAAGGTATTGAGAGTTAATATAACCATATTAAATACAGATTAACTATGACATAATTAAATGGCAGAGCAGGCCCCAGATGGTGAATAGCCTGATCCTGTTCCGAGTCCATAAGGCCAAACACAGTTACTGAGACATGTAACAGTGCATTTCGTACCAGAATGTTCCCGTCCTGAAAACATTATGCCCAGATCCTGCAGAGCTCCATTCAGACCTTTTGGTTTTCGATTATAGAACATCTGCCACACAAACACAAGTCAACTCAGATCATTTACCACAGAAAAATAACAGACATGTTGATTGGCTATAGATGGAATAACGAGTTCCATCTAATTAAGGAACTAGATAAATGGATCATTTGGTGAGCAGTAGTATTCTCTCTTGTTTCTTTTTCTATGAACAGTATGTTTTGTCTGTACAGCGCACAAAAAACAATGCTTTTCACTGTACACTAATATATGTGACAATAATAAATCAAATCAGTATTTTGGATTAAAACGCCCAAAGTAATAGCAGACATAGATTGTTTTTCCATCAGCACCTACTCACAAATGGTTTAGTCAGACTCCTTGACGGTGCTCTGAATTTTTATTTTGCGACAGCCAATTTTGTCTAATTTAGTTTAACCCCATATAATTTCATTTTCCATGTCTTTTTAAAAGTAGGAACGTGAGGAGAGGGTTAAAATTATGAGCCACAGGAAGTTCATATTTGTGGATAGATATTGGCAAAGTAGCCACTAAACACTCTTCCATCTTCCATATACAGTGGGTCTATGTTAGTCGTGACTGCAGCATTTTACATTAAAGGAAGCACTATCTCAAATGGTAGGGATGTTCAAGGCTCTGGACAATGCTATGGGAGAAATCACAAAATTTCATGGCACAGATAAAGGGCCACCAGGCCCCACTGTGGTTTAAACATTCCCTGCCTCCACCAGAAACACACAGTGGCAGCAGTGTGTACCATTCACAAGATGCACTGCAACAACACACCAAGGCACCTTCAACAGCACCCTCCATCCCACGAATTCTAAAGGGTAACGAGGAACACCACTACCTGCAAGTTCCTGCCTGAGCCACACAACATTCTGACTTAGAACCGTTCCTTCACTGGGTCAAAATCCTGGAATTCCTTAACAGCGCTGTGGATGTTGCTACGCTACATGGAGTGCAGCCTTCAAGAAGACAGCTCATCACCACCTTCCCCAGGGCAATTAGAGATGGGCAATAAATGCTCGCGTAGCCAGCAATACCCATATCATGTGAATGATTAAAGAAAAAATTGTGGCTGCGCCACTTGGACTGATTCCCCATCCCAACTCGACTCTTAATCTTATTGTTCAGTGAAGTTCAACACAAGCCTCAAGATTTACACTGGTTAGAACACTGCCTGAATAACATTAGGATGTAGCAACTGCCTCTATTTTGTTTGTTGATGTTGTAGGAAGTGTCAAGTAGAGAACTGAGGTGCGTTTATACTTGGAGCAGAAAGCATCGATCACCCCTAATGATGGACTGAGCAATGAGGCTGTGGTACTAGTCTATTTTCTTTGCCTTCTCCATGCTGGTGGACTCAAATGTTATTCTAATTGTTATGTACGTCTCTATGGATGAAGGGTGCATAGAAAATCATGAGATAGGCTTGATACCTTCTGTACCTTCTCCAAAGCATCCACATCCTTCTGGTAGTATGGTGACCAGAATTGTACACAATCCAGAACACCTAACCCATTATGTATGCATACATCACACCAGTACTTTTTTGTTTCATTTCAAATCAGGGCGACTAGCAGCTTTCCTTCCCCTTTGTGTATTTTTTCATACTTTCAGTTTGCTCTGTTGTCCTTTCCTGAGTCATTTACATAGAAACATAGAAGATAGGAGCAGGAGGGGGCCATTCGGCTGATCATCCAGCTCGATAGCCTAATCATGCTTTCTCCCCATAACCTTTGATCCCATTCACCCCAAGTGCAATATCTGGCAGCCTCTTGAATACATTCAATGTTTTGGCATCAACTACTTCCTGTGGCAATGAATTCCACAGACTCACCACTTTGGGTGAAGAAATGTCTCCTCATCTCCGTCCTAAATGCTCTAAATTGCACTATGTGCACAATCTTATGCCTGTTTAATGTTCATTTCTTTAACCAGTAAATTTTTAGATCAGTTTCTTTAACAGTTTTTAATTATGTAATTTGCTGACTATTCAACCCAGTTACATCCTCTTGGTGGTTTTAGTATTTGTTGAATCTCTTCTAATTTTCCACCCAACCTATTTTTAAAAAAAGGCCCAGATTATCTTTCAGCCCTGATGAAAGGTTGCTATTGACTATGAGCTGCCTGTCCTCGCCTATAGATGCTAACTGACCTATGTATTTTCAGCATTTCTTGTTGGCAGCCACCAACGGCGAGTTGGACCATCTCCAGCCCCTTGTGTGCGTACCTTGTAGGTTGCTCGCAGGTCAATCCAACTGTTCAGAACAGCTGGCTTTCTGAGATCTTTCCTTTTACATTCATAGTGCAGGCACACTCCCAGATCCCAGTCTACAGAAATCAAAGAGCGTGTGATTAAATAGACCTTTGTACAATTCCAGTCATGATGTGGGTATGCCGGCGTTGGACTGGCGTAAACACAGTAAAAAGTCTGACAACACCAGGTTTTAGTCCAACCTATTTATTTGATAATATTCTCACTAGCTTTCGAGGGGACAGCCTCTTCGTCAGGTGAATTCCCATTCACCTGACGAAGAGGCTGTCCCCTCGAAAGCTAGTGAGAATATTATCAAATAAATAGGTTGGACTAAAACCTGGTGTTGTCAGACTTTTTACTGCAATTCCAGTCCTCACAGAGGAATTCGTACATAAATCCTGAAGGCGAAAGTCACAGATTTTATATGATGAGAGACCAGAGCATTACAGCGAAAATTCAGCATTTAAAAAGGTCACAACCATAGAAATACCATTAGGATAAAGATTACATGCAATGTGAAATTTTTTTTTAATTCATTCCTGGGACATGGGCATTGCTGGTTGGCCAGCATTTATTGCCCATCCCTAGTTACCCAAGGGCAGCTGAGAGTCAACCACATTGCTGTGGCTCTGGAATCACATGTAGGCCAGACCAGGTAAGGACGGCAGATTTCCTTCCCTAAAGGACATTAGTGAACCAGATGGGTTTTTCCGATGATTGACAATGATTTCATGGTCATCAGTAGATTCTTAATTCCAGATTTCTTTCTTTGAAGTGATACATGCTTTTTAAAATTGAGCATAAATATATTGACTATTGAATATAGAGAAAGATCAAATCAATGAAAGATAAAGCATAATTGCTTTGAAAACAAAATGAATGGCAACTAAAGTATTTTTGGCTTTTTTTATAACTTAGTGGGCTACAGTTCTAGCATAGCTCTTCACTAGTCATAGAATGTTAGAGGTCTACAGTCCAGAGAAAGGTCCTTCAGCCCATCGAGTAAACAGCTTGAGTTTATCAGTAACTGTCGACCATACCTGACCATGTTACAAAAGCGCAGGGTCTTGACTCAAGGCCACACATCTGAGACACGGCCTTAATGAAAACAATGCTCTTCTCTTGCTGTAGCTTCTGAATCCAACGGGAAAACTGTGATAAGCATATTGCAAGAGGAATTCCAGCTTCAACTTGCCACTGGGAATGTTAAAAGACAGTGAATCTGCAAATTTCTAAGACTTTCGATAGCTTCCCAATTCTGCAACTGTACATCAGAGAAACACCTGGGGAACTTGCAAACCGCACTGAAAAATGCTTACCTATATGTAAAAAATAGGGATTTGAAGCTGTGTTATCTTCTAGCAGCCTAGGAGGGGACATAGGAACAGAAGGAGGCCTTTCAGCCCTCGAGCCTGCTCTGACATTAAATTAGATCATGGCCCACCTGTACCTCTACTGCATTCACCCAGCTTCATTCCCTTTCTCCTACACTTAATTTCTCATTGCTCCCTGCACATCACGCATTGATACAGTGTCAGGATCTGATTGATCTGAGAGGTCTACAGAAATAATTTAGAATTGCTACAGTGCAGAAGGAGGTCATTTGGTCCATTGAGCCTGCACAGACAACAGTTCCACCCAGGCCCTACATATCCCCGTAACCCCATGTATTTACCCTGCTAATTCCCTTGACACTAAGGAGCAACTTACCATATCTAACCTGCACATCTTTGGAGTGTGAGGGGAAACCGGAGTACACAAAGGAAACCCACACAGACACAGGGAGAATATGCAAACTCCCCCCAGACAGTCACCCAAGGCTGGAATTGAACCCAGATCCTTGGTGCTGTGAGGCAGCAGTGCTAACCACTGTATCACTGTGCGGCCCATTGACTCACAGAAATGGTGAACTGCCCTGTTAAGTTCTAAATTTTAATAAACACTCTCTTCTAACTAAGCTCTTTGTTGGGCCATCAAGGTTTATGGCTCTTTCAGTCGCAGTGGTGAGCTTTACTAAGACACTCTGCAATTTCAGAGAATTATAGGAAATGGATACGGGTCCAAGGGTCCACCCCAGTATTTCAGCAAGTGAGATGCTCTCTTCCTCACAGCAAACTTAACCCCGTGTTGTACTCTGTACCTGCTTAATGCCAGTGAATTCTGTACAAAACGCAGACAGGATTGGATGTTCCTGAGGCTGAACATACATGTGAAATTCAACCTCAATCTCTCCATTGGAAGTGTTGAGCAGTACGGCAGGGAATTCAACTATATTGGAGCAAATAAAGAACAAAAAAAACTTCAAAGTCATCAAAATGGCATCAATGTTAGAAATGCAGATCTCTTTAAGATTAAACTAGGACCTGTTTCACCGTGAGTTGGGGCAGGCAATGTTCACTGAGCTTGCATTGGGGCGGCATGGTGGCAAGTGGTTAGCACTGTTACCTCACAGAGCCAGGGACCTGGGTTCGATTCCCAACTTGGGTCACTGCCTGTGCAGAGTTTGCACGTTCTCCCTGTGTCTGCGTGGGTTTCCTCCGGGTGCACCAGTTTCCTCCCACAGACGTGATGGTTAGGTGCATTGACCAGAACAGGTGTTGGAGTGTGGCAACACATGATTTTCACAGTAACTTCATTGCAGTGTTAACGTAAGCCTGACTAATAAATAAACTTTACTTTTAAGCGGCAGAGGTCTCACTCTGTAAGGGGGAGCCTTCTGGACAGGGAGCAAGTCCAGAAGGGTAGAGCAGAAACCTGTGCTTTGCACTGAACTATTGTATCACAATAAAATAGTTGTGAATCACTAGGGCGTCTCCTGCTGTCTCATTCAATAAATGAGACATTCATCTCTTCAACAAATGACACCGAATCCCAGAAATTATAGAGTTCTTACAGTGCAGAAAGAGGCCATTTGGCCCACCAAGCCTGCACCAAACGCAATCCCACCCAGGCCCTGTCTCACAATGTAAGCCTATTTGTGACCCTGACAGATAAATTTTAAACATATTTACCCTGCTAGTCCCTCTGACACGAGGGGTCAATTTAGCACGCTCAATCAACCTAACCCGCACATCTCTGGACTGTGGGAGGAAATTGAAGCACGTGCAAACTCCACACAGACTGTGATCCAAGGCCAAAATTGAACTTGGGTCCCTGGTGGTGTGAGAGAGCGGTGCTAACCACTGTGGCACCATGCTTCCTACCTGCTTCATGGGTTCCTGGAGCACCCGGGGGAAATCCACACAGACATGGGGAGAACATGCAAACTCCACACAGACATTGACCTGAGGCCGGAATTGAGCCTGGGTCCCTGGTGCTGTGAGGTAGCAGTGCCAACCAGGGTGCTTCCATATTTTCAAGCAGGCTTGATCCAATTCAGATATTAAAGCAAATTTCACTTATGTAGCACCTTTAATGTAGCAAAGCGTACTCAAGGACTTCATGAACAGCGTTGTTAATCAAAACTTGACACCGAGACAAAGGGGACAATAGGGTGGCTGATCAAAAATTGGTCAAACTAGAAATGAACTTAAAGGGAGGAGAAAAAGCTAGGAAGTTGTAGAGGCTTAGAGGGAGCATTCCAGAGCTTAGGGCCCACGCAGCTGAAGGCACAGCCACCTATGGTGGGCTGATTAAACCAGAGCTGTGCAACAGAGATCAATAACATGAGGAGAGCACATGGCTCACTGACACTGAGCTCCTCTTTCACCAGCCGTTCATACCAGCAGGATTCCCGGTCCCAACGGCAGCAAACCCCTGCCTGTGGCTTTCCTGGCAGCATGGGGTGGCTTCAATAGGAAATCTCACTGACAACAGGGGGACCAGAGAATCCCACCGCCAGTGAATGACACACTGTCTCCCGTCACCAAGAAACACGTGGCTGGGAGGACAGAGTATCCTGTCCACTGAATCAGAAAACCTTTCAAATTTCTTATTCTGTTTACAGGTTACAACTTTGCAAAACATAATAACTCACGTCGAGGTTACAAACAAGTTAAAAATTCCTCTTCTTAATGTACATAATGAAGTAACAGTATTTTAAAACCATCTATACTCACTTATTTCCGGGCCATAACGAGGCTTCCCATCTTTCCAACAGGTGGATTCAAAATCAATGATAATTAAATATGAAAAAAACTGATCTGCAAAGTACAAAGAGTACAGATTTCACATGAGCTTTCAGATCACTGGCTGGTGTCTGTCACACTGTTTTGATGCTCAGTTTGTAAGACGGAATGATGATTAACCTACACTGTCCCTTTAAATACTTTGCTCAGTGGCAAAGCGTTCAAAGTAATCACATCCTAAACAAACTTTAAAGTAAAAAGTGTATTTATTAGCATCACAAGTAGGCTTACATTAACATGGCAATGAAGTTACTGTGAAAATCCCGTAGTTACCACATTCCAGCACCTGTTCGGGTACACTGAGGGAGAATTTAGCATGGCCAATGCACTCAAGCCAATATATCTTTCGGACTGTGGGAGGAAACCGCAGCACCCGAAGGAACCTCATGCAGACACAGGGAGAATGTGCAAATTCCACAAAGACAATGACCCAAGCTGGAATTGAACCTGGTCCCTGGCGCTATGAGGCCGCAATGCTAACCACTGTGCCACCGTGCCACCCCAGAAACGCTCTACTAATGAACCTGTTTACATAAATTTCTGGGGCAAGGTAATTCACAGAATCATAGAAATAGAAACCCTACAGTGCAGAAAGAAGCCATTTGGCCCATCAAGTCTGCAACAACCATAATCCCACCCAGGTCTACCCCCACATCCCTACATATTTACCCACTAATCCCTTTAACCTACACATCAAAGAATCAAAGAACAACCCAGCACGGGAAACAGGCCCTTCGGCCCAACGAGCCCGCGCCGCCGCATCACCCTACACCTATTCTACCCTGCATGTCTACGAATGGGACCCTACTCAGTCAGATTCAGGGAAGAAATAGTGTCAATTTGGTGGAAACCAATTAGCCTAAGAGCACATCTTTGGGGTGTGGGAGGAAACCGGAGCGCCCGGAGGAAACCCACGCAACCACAGGGAGAATGCGCAAACTCCCACAGACACAGGCCCAAATCCATGTATCTGCACAGCTAGCAGTGCTAGTCACTGAGCTGTTGTGGAGCCCGTCTATCGGTCCAGGATCAAGCACACACACCGACATGAAGTACTAGGCCACTCCTGGACTTCCAAGAGCAGCCCACGCACAACCCGCCGTGTGCATGCCCCTCGCTTGACACGAGGTGGACCTCCACCTGTGGAATAAAGACAAAACATATTAGTTATACAGCCTGCCCTTCCGGTGTCTCCCGAGGTTTACCCTATTTAATAGCCCCTACCATATCCCTCCATTCCCGTTTCACTCATATGCCTATCTAACTGCATCTTAAACGAGTCCAACGTGCCTGCCTCCACCACCCTACTCGGTAGCGCATTCCAGACCCCCACAACTCTCTGTGTAAAGAACCTTCCTCTTACCTCCAAATTATACCTCCCCCCCCTCACCCTTAATTGATGACCTCTTGTGTTCGTACCCAGTCTAGGGAGCAGTCTCTCACTATTAACTCTATCTATTCCCTTCAGTATCTTATATACCTCTATCATGTCCCCTCTCAATCTCCTTCTTTCCAAGGAGAATAGCCCCAGTCTCTTCAGTCTCTCCTCGTAACCCATTTTTTTTCTAGAAGGAATTAAGAAAGCCAATGGTATGTCACATGTCAGGACATTAAGGAGCAATTTTTTAACATGGCTAATCTGCACATCTTTGGACTATGGGAGGAAACCAGAGTATCTGGAGGAAACCCACGCAGACATGGGGAGAACGTGCAAAGTCCCCACAGACAGTGACCCAAGCCGGGAATCGAACCCATGTCCCTGGAGCTGTGAAGCAGCAGTGCTAACCACTGTATTACCGTGCCGCCCCTAATTAATCCAAAGAACATGCAGGAAGAAAACTTTCTGCCAATAATTTCTTTTTAATGACTTGTTTTGGCTGTAAGAAATCTGATGCCATACTCCTTTGTTAAAATAAAATGAACAGACCCACTGTAAATTTGCCCATTTTAAATTCCCATGCCGCATTTATATGAGAATCATAGAATTCCAACAGTGCAGAAGGAGGCCATTCAGCCCATCGATCCTGCACTGGAAACAATCCCACCCAGGTCCCATATCCGTAACCCAGCATATTTACCTTGACACAATCAGCCTAACCTGCATATCTTTGGCCTGCAGGAAGAAACAAGAGGAAACCCATAGAGAGAATGTGCAATCTCCACACAGACTGGAGGCTGGAATTGAACTCGGGTCTCTGCTGCTGTGAGGTAGGAGTGCTAACCACTGTGCAGCCCAATAGGAAACACTCATGTAAACTCACCACACTGCACTAAGTTTGGGTGCTGAAACACCATCATGAGAATTGGAGACCTTCGGAATGACAAATTTAGACAGAAGCTTTCCATCATAAATGTGGAGATAGGAATTTATAAATGGAAATATAAAAATACACAAAAGTACATAACTTTAAATTAGCATAACAAAAACAGAAGAATGCTGGAAAATCTCAGCAGTCTGACAGAGTCTGTGGAGAGAGGATAGAGCCAACGTTTCAACTCTGGATGACCCTTCGTCAGAGCTCTGACTTGAAACATTGGCCCTATTCTCTCTCCACAGATGCTGTCAGGCTCACTGAGATTTTCCAGCATTTTTCTGTTTTTGTTTCAGATTCCAGCATCCGTATTCTGTATTTACTTTAAGTTAGCAACTGAATTACATCTGCACATTATCATGCAATGCCTTTAAACCCGTCTTCAGCTAGATCTTCACTCAAAATAAACAACATGTGGCACTTACTTGATTTAGGTTTTTTGTTGACCTCAAGAGATGGCAACGAGTGTTTTCTAATCAAGCCAAGTTGCCTGGACAAAAATACAGAAAAGGTTACTCGGACACGTCAACTATGCAAAAACAGCAGCTGGTTAACTTCAGTCATCAATCTCATTAAGAATACAATCCAAATTCCTAAACTATGCCACCGTTTTAAAAGCATAAAGGGTTTTGTAAAATAAACCATCAAGCCTTGTGTTCAGGGCGTATCCATCATTTGGCAGACACAGAAACTTGTGTAGGATTCCTGCCATTCAAGAAACAGGAAATATCAAATGCTAATCTTTTTTGAGATGAGAATCGTAGAATCGTACAGTGCAGAAGAGGCCCTTCAGTCCATTGAGTCCACACCAACACATTAGAAACACCCGAACTCCCATCTAATCCCACCTGCCAGCACTTGGCCCATAGCCCTGAAAGTTTTGACATGCCAAGTGCTCATCCAGATACTTTTTAAAGGATGTGAGGCAACCTGCCTCTACCACCCTTTCAGACAGCGCATTCCAGACCATGATCACCCTCTGGGTACACAAGTTTTTTTCACATCCACACTAAACCTCCTAACCCTCACCTTGAACCTACTGACCCTTCAACTAGGGGAACAGCTGCTCCTTATCCACTCTGTCCATGTCCCTTATAATGCTGTACACTTCAATCTGGTCACTCCTCAGTCTTCTCTGCTCTAATGAAAACAACCCAAACCCTACCCAACCTCTTTTCATAATTTGAATGTTCCATCCCAGGCAGCATCCTGGTGAATCTCCTCTGCACTACACTGCTAAACTACTGGCCAAACATATTTACAAAAGCAAATATGTTAGACAGTCAGTCCTCATCTAATAAACATTTCTCACTATATTAATCAAAAGTAGGAATCCTCACCTTGCTAAATTCAAATATAAAAGCTGAAATGCCAACGGTCTGAATGCAGCTCATTCAGCATAAAGCAGAAACCAAAAGGAGAGAATCAAATGAAATTAAGCTATTTTATATACACTTTATGAAAGATGTGAAGAAGGTTCACGAGGATGGTGAGACAAGGAACTTCAGTTGTGAAGATAGATTGGAAAAATTGGGACTGTTTTCTTTGGAGAAAAAAAACAAAGCTGAGAGGAGATGCGCTGAAGGTATATGAAATCATGAGAGGTCTGCAGATAGCAGATAGGGAGAAACTATTCTGCCTCATGAGAAGATCAGGAACAGGACGACACAGATTGATGGTAATTTGCAAAAAAGGCAAAAAAGATACGAGAAAAAACAAATCACACAGCAAGTGATTAAGGTCCAAAAGCACTGCCTGGGGGTGTGGGGGAGGCAGGTTAAATTGGGGCATTCGAACCAGAATTAGACTGTTATTTGAAAAGGGATAATGTGCAGACTTAAGTCTAGGATGCTGGAGAATGGCACGAAGTAAATTACTCATTTGGAAAGCCAGTGCAGACACGATGGGCTGAATGGCCTCTTCCTGCACTTTAATAATAAGTTTAAAAACACTTTAAAAAGTTGTGAGATTCTGTAACATTGCATTATGCAGAAAGATTTTTGTACTAAATTATGTCAACATCTTGACACGATGTTCCTTGCTTTTACTTAAATATCCTTGATATTTGCAATGAGGAGCCATAGCCTCCTTCCAGGAAAAACAGTGATATACTTGAACTTCTTTCAATTTAGTAAACTGTATTCATGGCTCACAATCCAATTTGCTCTCTGCTGGGGGTGGGGGTCAAACACAGATTAGGTGACTGTTTAGCAGAACACCTTCTTTCAGCCTGTAAGCCTGGTCATAAGATTCCAGTCATCCATCACTTAACTCTCCACCTAGTACCAACTCTGACCATGATTTCCAGCAGCACTGTTCCAACAAAGTTTAAGGAACAGTCAGTACCTCACCTTTCAACTTGTCACTTTGCAGCCTGTGGTACTGGCAAATGGCTTCAAAAATTTCAGACTACAGCCTCAGCCGTCATTACCTTCACTGTTTCTTTACAGGTTTCTCTCTTCATTCTTTTGCTTTGAAGCAGCAGTTACTCATCATCCTACCATTCACACCGCCTTTCGAGACCCTTTGTTTCGTGATTGATCCCTTTGACCTTGCAGCACAGACATTTTTCTATCAGTTAATCTCTGCTGCCCTCCATTCTTCGCACCCTCCCTCAAAACCAAAAGTCTCACTTTTGGCAGTTCTGATGATTATGATAGAATGCCTACAATGCAGGAGGCGGCCACTCAGCCCATCAATCTACACTGACCATAATCCATGGCGGCACAGTGGTTAGCATTGCTGCCTCACAATGCCAGGGACCCGGGTTCAATTCTCAGCTTGGGTCACTGTCTGTGTGGAGGCTGCACATTCCCCTTGTGTCTGCGTGGGTTTCATCTGGATTCTCTGGTTTCCTCCCACAGTCCGAAAGACATGTTGGCTCGGTGGACTGGCCATGCTAAATTTATCATAGAAATAAAAACTTTATAGTACAGAAAGAGGCCATTCAGCCCATCTAGTACGCACCCACCACAATCCCACCCAGGCCCTATCCCCATAACCCCACCTATTTACCCTGCTAGTTCCCCTGACAATAAGGGGCAATTTAGCACAGCCAATCCACCTAACCTGCACATCTTTGGGCTGTGGGGGGGGGGAAACCCACGCAGACACGGGGAGGATGTGCAAACTCCACACAGACAGTGACCCAAGCCGGGAATTGAACCCGTGTCCCTGGCGCTGTGAGATAGCAGTGCTAACCACGGGTTACCTTCGTTGCAGTCAGAGGTAGAACAGTCCCAGCCTCTCAGTGTTTTTATACCTACTTAGCCAGTTGTTTGGTTGTCATTATTCAGCTAATCCAGCGGAGGAGGGGAAATAAGAACTATTAACAAGTGCTAGGAACCTATTATTGGAGCAAGTAACCAAAAATTCACATTTAGAATTTAAAAAAATTCAGAAATTACACTCATGAAGGGCAGTTTTTTTTCAAAACTGCCGCCACTGCAGGCACGTCACGACCACATCGATATTATCGGGGCATCGCTAGTCACGTCTGAGGGGGCGAGGCCGGCGCCAGGGGACGGAACTGGCGTCAGGAGGCGGGCTAGCTCCAGGGGGCGGGGCTAGCGCCAGGGGGCGGAGTTCAGGGAAGGCCGGGGATTCGTTAAGGGCGGGGTATGATAGTGGAACGTTAGCCCGTCAGACGGGGCGGAGCTGGGTCTGGGTCTGCAAAGGAGGTGGGGCTTCAAGAGGGCTCGCGGCGCAACTTCAGTGACGCTAGTGGTGGGCCGGGCTAGGAGGCGCCGGAGAAGGGGCGTGGCGGGGCGTTAGAGATGGACGGGGCTTCTGCGTGAGGGTGACGCAATGACGTGAATGCGTGATGACGACGAGAACGTGCAGTGCGTGCACGTGGTTCGTCGAGCGTGTGCTCAGGTTCTCCGTCTCCCCTGGTGGTGGCTGGCTGTTGAAGTTGGAATCTCCGGGTTTTGGGTCTTCCCATGTTTTATTATTGTCACGTGTGTTAACATACAGCAGCAGGGAAGAAGCTGTCGGTTGGTACGTGACCTCAGACTTTTGTCCTGGATGAGAGAATGACCGGGGTGCGTGGGGCCGTTAATTATGCTGGCTGCTTTCCTGAGGCAGTGGGAAGTGTAGACAGAGTCAATGGATGGGAGGCTGGTTTGCTTCAGGGACTGAGGTTCATTCATGATCTTTTGTAGTTTCTTACCATCTTGAGCAGAACAGGAGACATACCAAGCTGAGATTCAGATAGTATCTAGTCAATGTCTGGAGTTTGCGTGTCTTTTTTTTGACTGAGGAAAGTGAAAGAGAGAATGTTGGTTTACACTCCAATTTGCTCAGCCTGGCAATGTCGGTAATGACCTGGACCTCTTACGTTAAGAATCGTAGAATCCCTAAGGCACCTAAGGAGGCCATTCAGCCCATAGAGTCTGTACTGACTGCAATCCCACCCAGGTCCTATTCCTGTAACCCCACATGTTTACCCTGCTAATCCCCCTGACACTAAGGGCCAATTTAACACGGCCAATCAACCTAACCTGCCCGTCTTTAGCCGGCGGCTGGAAACCGGAGCATAAAGAGGAAACCACACAGACAGTGATCCAAGGCCGGAATTGAACCTGGGTGTCTGGTACTGTGAGGCACAATGCTAACCACTGTGCCACCATGCTACCTAACTGTTTCTTGTGTGCTCCCTTAGGTAACGTGGCAGCTTGCCCCTGTGGCTTTTTGATCACAGACTGAGTTGAGGTGGGGTGGGTGGTATCACAGCCAACCCATGTATTGACACAAACTGGTGTTTCAGGAGGGACACTGTAAGAAGCCTGACAACACCCGGTTAAAGTCCAATAGGTTTATTTGATAGCACAAGCCACTAGCTTTCGGAGCACTGCTCCTTCATCAGGTAAGTGGGAATTCTGTTCACAAACAGGGCATATAAAAATAAAACTCAATTTACAAAATAATGGTTGGAATGTGAATCTTAACAGCTGATCAAGTCTTAAAGGTACAGTCAATGTGAGTGGAGAGAACATTAAGCACAGGTTAAAGAGATGTGTATTGTCTCCACCAGGAGATTTTGCAAGCCCACATACGCCGTGGGGATTACAGATAGTGTGACTTGAACCCAAAATCAGGAAGGAGCCGTGGGGAATTAATTCCCCTCATCCTTGTTCACTGTTGTCCAAATGCAATACCCCCAACCCTCGTCCTGACCAAAGTTACCCAAATGTTATAGTGTGATAGAAGTAGGTTTAATCGAGATATTCAGGAAGACATTAGATAATTGTTTGAATAAAGACAATGTGCAGGGAACGGACAAAAAAGGCAGAAGAATGGCACCAAGTCTCGATGCTTGTTTGGAGAGTCAGTGCAGATGTGATGGATCAGATGGCCTCCTTCAGTATCGTAATGATGCTGTGATTCAGTCCAGATCAGAGATTGATCTGGTGTTCTTTTCTGTTTTTATGACTGACAATGTACTATTTGAACCATCGAAACGTATTTGAAGTTTGAGATTAGGAGATGGGGCACCCAATAGCACTGTACCTGAATATTTCAGTTTGACGTCACACCTAATAAAATGATTCATTTAGTCAGAAAAAAACTTTTTAAATACTTGTGTTTGTATTACTGTTACAACACACATGAATTATGTCAGAATTTGCTAGATTTATTTACAGATCATTCTTTATTGTTCAGAACAACATATTGTAATCCTTTTGCTATCTTGATGAAAATTCAGCTCTTTGCCTAATCTATCCGGCAATATGTTATTAACTAACTGTTGGAGATGCTATCAAATAAGATAGCATCTCCAATAATCACAGCCCTGTCAGTCGTCTTAGCTGCACATGAAGGATCCCATAGCACTATTTCAAAGTAAAACAGGGAATTCATCTCATCATCCTGGCCAATATTTATCTCTCAACCAACCTCGGTTAAAACAAAACAACTGATCTTTGTCACATTGCTGTTTGTAGGAGATTGCTATGCGCAAATTGGCTGCCAAATTTCCTACATGGCAACAGTGATCACACATCTGGTGTGGCATGGCAGCACAGTGGTTAGCACTGCTTCCTCACAGTATCAGAGACCCAGGTTCAATTCCAGCCTCGGGTGACTGTCTGTGTGAAGTTTGCACTTTCTCCCCACGTCTGCATAGGTTACCTCTCTCAGTCCAGGGATAGGTGGGTTAGGTTGATTGGCCATGTTGAATTGACCCAAGTGTCAGGGGGATTACCAAGGTGAACAAGTGTTATGGGAATAGGGCCTGGGTGGGATTGTGGTCAGTACAGACTTGATCGGCCAAATGGGCTCCTTCTGTGGTGTTGGGATTCTTGCTTCAGAGATATTTCATTGGCTATAAAGTGCTTTAAGGTGTCCTGAGTCACGAAAGGCGCAATATAAACACAAGTCTTTTTAAAATATTCATTTTGGATCTGTGAATGGTACTGCTTGTTACCATTCTGCTGTTACAGTGAGAGCATGAAGGACTGTGAATGTTGATAAGAAATGACTTTAAGTGTTCAAGTCAGAATGGGAATGCTAGTATGCACATTAGATTCAGTGTAAATTGTAACGTATGAGCACTTTAATTGCTCAAGTTTCAGCAAGATTACAAGTCATGAATATTATTGTTATATTTTGAGCATATTACAAACTAAAAGCTTGCATTTAAATGGCACCTATTACAAAGTAAAATGTTGCAAGGTGCAATGTAATGAGTTATAGTCAGGCCTCTGAGTATCACTACTAGACATCTAATTTATGACCTTGACTCTCTTTTTGCATATTTATTGTGCAGTAAGTAAAATTGATAAATTCTTAATTGAATGTTAGTCACAAACATATAAACTTTGTTTTGTCTTTTACAGATGCAAGGAAGTTTCAAAAACAAGTTAGTGAACTAAGATTCGTGTTTCTGCCAGCCAGACAAATTGATTTGAATTTTTCTTCACGGTTAAGCTGGCAGTATTGTTTTTTCTTCTACGGGTGCAATTGTAAGATTGGTCAGATGGCGAATAATGCTAAGAGACCTTGTAAACACAAACTTCCGGAAGGGAGAAGTGCAGTGAAAGCAAAAAAGAAGAAAGAGAACATCCAAAATGTGGAAAGTCCCATTAGATGTAACAATCAAGAGCAGCAAAAGGTAAAGAAATGAAAAACAAAGGTTTTTGCTTGTAAAATGAACAATCATGCACACTTTGCGATTTTATCAATAAATGAGCTAAATTTTCTGTGAACAGATAAATGTCACCATTGAAAATTCAAGTTCCCTGCCATTGTGAACTCTTTGGAGTTTTAATGTTCTTCCCACTGCAATAGCAGAATTTAGGATCTGTGCAAGATTTCATATCCCAGCCTTGCCACAAAGGCACAACAATCAGGAGAGGGAAGCTGCTGAAGGGCAGAACAAGCCGGGCCACAGTGGCACAGTGTTTGTGGGATTGACTGTGAAGTTGCACTCAAAGTGTGAGATCAGATCAGCTGTCCACCCTCCTTTTCAGGAATGGACCATGGTATGCAGTTTGCTGTACACTAATTCGCTGCCACATCTTCTACACTTCAAGAGTACTTACTTGCCTATAAAGTGCTTTGAAATGTCCACTGGTTGTGACAAGTGCTAGATGGCTTAGTGATATTAATCCTGGACTCAGCCAATGTTCTGGGGATCCAGGTTTGAAGCCCACCATGGCATGTGGTAGAATTTTGAAATCAAAAACAAAATTTTGGAATTAAGAATCTATGGATGACCATGAAACTGTTGTCGGAAAAAAAAACCATCTGGTTCACTTAATATCCTTTAGGGAAGGAACTCTGCCGTCCTTACCTGGTCTGGCCTACGTGTGATTCTAGAGCCACAGCAGTGCCCTTCAAGATCAACTTGGGATGGGCAGTAAATGCTGGCCAGCCAACGATGCCCAGGTCCCATGAATAAATTAAAAAAACGCCAGCCTTTCTTTAAATCCAGGTACCCTTCCATCCCTTCTCATTAGTCTATTCATCTTTATATATTTAAAGGAGTTGCAGATTGCTTTAAGGGCTGATTACATAATTTGATGGTGATGTTATTAGGGTGTTGCAGAGGCTGATGTGTCATTTTGAATTTGTACTCTGTCTCTGCAAGATCTCCTTGAATAACTTGTTAGTTTGAATCTATGTGTGCAAATCACAGCTTTTATTTTGGTTTAAAACCCACAACCCCTAACATAGGCCATTACACAACAGAAAATTGAGGATGAGTTGGGATTTTCTTTCATTGGGAACATTGAAAAAGATTTTAAGGAAGAAAAAAAATTGTGGGTCCTCATTTCAAATATTAGAAGGTCAGGGGAAAAAGTCAACAACAAGATTAAGGTGCCAGTGAAACGAAGCCAAGTAAGAGAAATGGTCTCTGTTTGGTTTTGAAAGAAGCGGTTTTCCCGATCAGAGAAGGTTGAGTTTCCAGGTAGCATCTGGCATATTTGAAAAGAAGGAATGCTTTGCTATATGGCTGGGCCTCTTGGGGGCACGAAAATCATGTCAAAGATCTCCAAAGTAAAAGGAACAGTACTGAGAAGACTAAAAAAAAATGCTGAGTAGTTTTGAGTCGCTAGTGCCTGCAAAAGAAAAGGCAGGTCATTTGGGATCTATGGGTCCTTTTGATGAAGAAAGTGAATGATGGAAGTAAAACCTACAATTTTTTCCAAAGTTTGATTCATCCAGCAAAGCTCAAGAACCAAAACTTACAAAGACTTGACAAAGATCCTTGAAGGGCATTACTCTGCAAAATGATTGATCCTTGCAGAATGGCTTAGGTTCCACCGGAAGGATCAAGTGGAAGGCGAAAGCATTGCTCGATTTTTGGCAACTTTTTAAAAGTTTGGCACAACATTGTGAGTTTGAGTCATTAGAAGATTCTCCTCAAGATCGTTTGGTTTGTGCTCCGCAAAATGAGGCTGTACAAAGAAGAATGCTTATTGATCATGCTTTGACTTTAAAGGTAGCAGTGGTAATTGCAGTGTCAATGGAACTGTCTGCTGAGGAGGCTTCACAATTTGATGCAGGAATGAAGATCTACAAGTTAGCAACTGCCCATAAGAAATCAGAACAGCAATACACATGTCGCAGATGTGCCAAAATGGGCCATTCAGTGAGTGAATGTTGGAGCAAGGCAAGTCACTCCAAGAAATGTGGCAAAATGGGTCACATTGCAAAAGCTTGTTGGCCTAGATCAGCTTCCCTTGAGAAGAAGATTCAGAAGAAGAATCTTGTTATCTTCAAGAAGAAGAACAAATTGCATTCTACAAAATTAATTTGCAATATGGAGAAAGGAATCTCAACTGAAGAGGCGAATGTTCAGAAATGTGAAGATCTCCAACCTAATATCTTATCCAGATAGGATGGATCTCATAGACTCTGGCTGATTCCAAAGTTAAGCAGACAACCTATTGGGATGGAAGTTGATACTCATGCTGCTGTATCTTTAATTCCTAAGGCTACATACCACCCTACATATGACTGTAGCACTACATTCTGCTCTCTCTCATTTCCTTCTCTATGAATGGTATGCTTTGTATAGCACACAAGAACAGTACTTTTCACTGTGCTAATACATGTGACAATAATAAATCAAATCAACAAAAGCTGAAGCATTGTCCTTTAAAACTAGCTGGTGTAATTTTAAGGACATACAAGGCAGAACTCGTGCCGTCAAAATGTTACATTGGGGTCAACATAAAGTTGAGTGAACAAACAATGAAGTTGCTTTGCCATACGATGTGGTAATTTTGCAGTTCTATTTGGGAGATCATGGTTGCAGAAGATAACCCTTAACTGCAATGCTGTCAACAAGTCAATATCAAAACAGACCTGTGGCACCTTCTGGTTAAATCCAAGAGCGTAGTCAAAGAAACACTTGGCTCAGTGGAGGAAATTGAAGTGAAAAGCCTAATAGTCAAAAATCTCAAAGTAAGAGCGGTGCCAGATGCAATTAACCCCAATGTTGAAGAAGAATTAGTGCAACTTGTTACAGTAATTACAATGGTTACAATGAGTGACTGGGCTACACCTGTTGTACCTGTCATGAAACCAGATGATTCAATTTGTAGTTGTGGTGATATTAAAACAATCATAAATCCGGTGTTTTGTGCCGATCACTGTCCCTTCCTTTCATGGCATCTTGAGGGGAATTGCTTGATAGAGCAGACGCAGCACGGTTTCATTAAAGGGAAGTCGTGTCTGACAAATTTACTGGAGTTCTATGAGGATGTGTCTAGGGCGGTGGATAGAGGAGAGCCGGTGGATGTGGTCTTTCTGGATTTTCAGAAGGCGTTTGACAAGGTACCTCACAAGAGGTTATTGCAGAAGGTATGGGGACATGGAGTTCGGGGTAGGGTGTTAGCGTGGATAGAGGATTGGTTGTCAAATAGGAGGCAGAGAGTGGGGGTCAATGGGTGCTATCCGGATTGGCGGTTGGTGACTAGTGGAGTGCCACAGGGGTCATTGCTGGGGCCTCAGCTATTTACCATTTATATAGATGATCTGGAGGAGGGAACCGAGTGTATGGTGTCGAAATTTGCTGATGACACCAAGATTGGTGGAACGGCAAATTGTGCGGAGGGTGTGGAGAGTCTACAGAAGGATCTAGATAGGCTGGGCGAATGGGCCAGGAACTGGCAAATGGAATTTAATGTTGGTAAGTGTGAGGTGGTCCACTTTGGTAGGAATAATGGTAGGAAGGATTATTACTTACGTAGTGAAAAACTGCAGCAGGCGACGGTGCAGAGGGACCTCGGGGTCCTTGTGCATGAGTCGCAAAAACCCAGCTTGCAGGTGCAGCAGGTGGTCAGGAAGGCGAATGGGATGCTGGCCTTCATCGCGAGGGGGATTGAATATAAAAGTAGGGAGGTCTTGCTGCGGCTGTATAGGGCATTGGTGAGGCCACAGCTGGAGTACTGTGTGCAGTTTTGGACGCCGTACTTGCGCAAAGATATTTTGGCCTTGGAGGGAGTGCAGAGGAGGTTTACTAGGCTGATGCCGGAGTTGAGGGGGTTGACCTATGAGGAGAGGCTGAATAAATTAGGCTTGTACTTGTTAGAGTTTAGAAGAATGAGGGGAGATCTCATTGAGACGTATAAGATGATGAATGGGATGGATAGGATAGAGGTGGAGAGACTCTTCCCGCTCAGAAAGGATAGTAGGACTAGGGGGCACAGCCTCAAGATAAAGGGGGGGCGGTTTAGAACGGAGTTGAGGAGGAACTTCTTCACTGAAAGGGTGGTGAATCTCTGGAATTCTCTGCCCGTTGAAGTGGTGGAGGCTACCTCGCTAAATATTTTTAAGACACGGGTTGATGGGTTTTTGATAAGAGAGGGGATTAAGGGTTATGGGGAGAGGGCGGGAAGGTGGAACTGAGCCACGACAGATTAGCCATGATCTTATTGAATGGCGGGGCAGGCTCGAAGGGCTAGATGGCCTACTCCTGCTCCTATTTCTTATGTTCTTATGAAGATTTGTTCGCTGGATTATCAGGTGGGCAAAAATTTGGCAAGGTTGATCTTTCACAACCATATTTACAGACTAATGTAGCTGCTGAGTCTCAACCGTTGCTTACCATCGTTGATCATAAGGTCTTTTTCGTTATTAAAAAATTGCCTTTTAGAATAACATCTGCACTAGACATACTCCAAAGATCAATGGATCAGATTCTAGGTGGTCTCTCTGGTGTGCAATATTATCCGGATGATATTCTAATGACAGGGTCCAGTGAACAGGAGCACTTGAATAATTTAGAAATAACATTGGCATGTTGCCCATGCGCAGGGTTGATACATTCTGCAGATTTCTATCCACATATTCTTTTCCTACCTGTATAATTGAGGTGATACACACACATTGGTTAGCACTGCTGCCTCATGCCACCAGAAACCCGGGTTCGATTTTTGGCTTGGGTCACTGTCCATGTGGAGTCTGCATGTTCTCCCCGTCTCTGCGTGGATTTCTTCCGGGTGCTCCGGTTTCTTCCCACAGTCCAAAGATCTGCTAGTTAAGTGCATTGGCCATGCTAAATTCTCTGTGTACCCGAACAGGCATCAGAATGTGGCGACTAGGGAATTTTCACAGTAACTTCATTGCAGTGTTAAGTAAGTCTACTTGTGACTAATAAACAAACTATTACCACTATATTAAGCCAGGACAAGCAAAGTGTGTGCTGATTGCACACAACATTGACTATGAAAGCCATGCACTCACTCTGCTTCCGAAGTGTAAATATTTCTTTTGATTTTACCATTTGAAGTTGATAATAGTTCTGTTAATATATAGCTAGGGTAAATGCACTGGGTTATGAGGATAGAGCCTGGGTGGGATTATGGTTGGTGCAGACTTGATGGGCCAAATGGCCACCTCCTGCATTGTAGGATTCTATGATATCTATGATATCTACATGCATTTTCTATATCTTGTTATGAAATATTTGGCAGTTAGTAAATGTATTTAATCTTATTCATGGGGTCATGGTTAATGAACAAGCCTGATTTCAATTTTGCAACCCACTGAGATGAACGAGGGCCAGTCATGCAGCCCACTCACTAGCCTAGGTTGCTCATCACTACACGTGTTCTAGGTGCTATATAAATGTAAGTTATTGTTGGTACGTGGCCCTGCCGTTCCAATGTACAGAGCTATATTTAATTAAAGTGAAATTCAATATTAATTTAAATTCAATAGTAATTTCTAAAACAAGCAGCTCCTAAAAGTCATGGTTGAAATCCTTTATGGCCACAATCTTATTCATTTATAAATAATGCAGTTATATCTTTTTTCCCCTTGTGAACTCCATTAGTTATTAAAAACAATAAATGTGTTTTAACCCCTACCATTACTGTAGCATCTTAAATAGAATCTTTCTTGTTAGATTTACAGCAATTTTTATTCATGGTTTCTTTGGGCATTGCAAGTTCTCCTGGTCGCATTTATTTCTGTTTGCATCATGCTGTTTTTGAACTGGTGATTAGGAGCTGCAGATACCCCTAGGATTGAGCTGCCCTGCTGATAGTACTGTCTTTACACCTCGCCTTCTAGGATAGCTGATATGAGACTGAAGATGTTATTGGGAAACTTGGGCATGAATTTGAGTCCCCGATGCAATGTTTCACTTTGTTTTAAGAATTGTTAAAGGTAAATTATTTAAGAACTTAAATTTCAAAGCATCTATGTTCTTTATAGAACATAGGGGAAGTCTAACTACAGCCAGATAAGGCAGAAATTGGTGGCCGTTCATTGGCCGCTGTTCGAGGGTAAGTCCACGCCTGGCATGCGGGAGTCTTTTAAGGAACAGTTGATAAGGCTGCAGGACAGGCATGTGCCTGTAAGAAGGAAGGATAGGAAAGGTAGGATTCGAGAGCCGTGGATAACCAGGGAAATTGACCTAATCAAAAAGAAAAGAGGCGTACGTTAGGTCCAGGCAACTGAAAACAGATGGAGCTCTGGGGGAATTCAGAGAGAGTAGGAAAGAACTCAGACGGGGAGTTAGAAGGGCAAAAAGAGGTCATGAAATGTTCTTGACAGACAGGATTAAGGAGAATCCTGAAGCAATTTATTCATATGTTAGGAACAAAAGAGTTGTCAGGGAAAAAATCAGACCTCTCAGGGACAAAGGAGGGGAATTATGCTTAGAACCCAAGGGAATAGGGGCGATCCTATATGAATACTTTGCATCAGTATTCACAAAGGAGAGGGACGTGTTGACTGGGAGTGTCTCAGAAGGAGGTGTTGACCCGTTAGAGAGAATCTCCATTACAAGGGAGGAAGTGTTAGGTTTTTTAGGAAACATTAAAATTGACAAATCACCAGGGCCTGATGGCATCTATCCTAGACTGCTCAGGGAGACAAGAGATGAAATTGCTGGGCCTCTGACGGAAATCTTTGTCTCTTCATTGGACACAGGTGAGATCCCTGAGGATTGGAGGATAGCGAATGTGGTGCCGTTATTTAAAAAGGGTAGCAGGGATAACCCAGGTAATTATAGACCGGTGAGCTTGACGTCCATGGCAGGGAAGTTGTTGGAGAGGATTGTTAGAGATAGGATGTATGCGCGTTTAGAACATAAGAACGTAAGAAATAGGAGCAGGAGTAGGCCATCTAACCCTTCGAGCCTGCCCCGCCATTCAGTAAGATCATGGCTGATCTGTCGTGGCTCGGTTCCACATTCCCGCCCTCTCCCCATAACCCTTAATCCCCTCTCTTATCAAAAACCATCAACCCGCATCTTAAAAATATTTAGCGAGGTAGCCTCCACCACTTCAACGGGCAGAGAATTCCAGAGATTCACCACCCTTTGAGTGAAGAAGTTCTTCCTCAACTCCGTTCTAAACCGCCCCCCCTTTATCTTGAGGCTGTGCCCCCTAGTCCTACTGTCCTTTCTGAGCGGGAAGAGTCTCTCCACCTCTATCCTATCCATCCCATTCATCATCATATACATCTCAATGAGATCTCCCCAAATTCTTCTAAACTCTAACGAGTACAAGCCTAGTTTATTCAGCCTCTCCTCATAGCTCAACCCCCTCAACTCCAGCATCAGCCTAGTAAACCTCCTCTCACTCCCTCCAAGGCCAAAATATCCTTGTGTAATGAGGGGAATTGCTTGATAGAGCAGACGCAGCATGGTTTCGTTAAAGGGAAGTTGTGCCTGACAAATTTACTGGAGTTCTATGAGGATGTGTCTAGGGCGGTGGATAAAGGAGAGCTGGTGGATGTGGTCTTTCTTGATTTTCAGAAGGCGTTTGACAAGGTACCTCACAAGAGGTTATTGCAGAAGGTCAGGGGACATGGAGTTGGGGGTAGGGTGTTAGCATGGATAGAGGATTGGTTGTCAAATAGGAGGCAGAGAGTGGGGGTCAATGGGTGCTATCCGGATTGGCGGTTGGTGACTAGTGGAGTGCCACAGGGGTCAGTGCTGGGGCCTCAGCTATTTACCATTTATATAGATGATCTGGAGGAGGGAACCGAGTGTATGGTGTCGAAATTTGCTGATGACACCAAGATTGTATAGCGCATTGGTGAGGCCGCAGCTGGAGTACTGTGTGCAGTTTTGGGCGCCGTACTTACGCAAGGATATTTTGGCCTTGGAGGGAGTGCAGAGGAGGTTTACTAGGCTGATGCCGGAGTTGAGGGGGTTGAGCTATGAGGAGAGGCTGAATAAACTAGGCTTGTACTCGTTAGAGTTTAGAAGAATGAGGGGAGATCTCATTGAGACGTATAAGATGATGAATGGGATGGATAGGATAGAGGTGGAGAGACTCTTCCCGCTCAGAAAGGGTAATAGGACTAGAGGGCACAGCCTCAAGATAAAGGGGGGGCGGTTTAGAACGGAGTTGAGGAAGAACTTCTTCACTCAAAGGGTGGTGAATCTCTGGAATTCTCTGCCCGTTGAAGTGGTGGAGGCTACCTCGCTAAATATTTTTAAGACGGGGGTTGATGGGTTTTTGATAAGAGAGGGGATTAAAGGTTATGGGGAGAGGGCAGGAATGTGGAACTGAGCCACGACAGATCAACCATGATCTTATTGAATGGCGGGGCAGGCTCGAAGGGCTAGATGGCCTACTCCTGCTCCTATTTCTTATGTTCTCACTCCAGCTGCGGCCTCACCAATGCCCTATATAGCCGCAGCAAGACCTCCCTACTTTAATATTCAATCCCCCTCGCTATGAAGGCCAGCATCCCATTTGCCTTCCTGACCACCTGCTACACCTGCAAGCTGGGTTTTTGCGACTCATGCACAAGGACCCCGAGGTCCCTCTGCACTGTCGCCTGCTGCAGTTTTTCGCCACGTAAGTAATAATCCTTCCTACCATTATTCCTACCAAAGTGGACCACCTCGCACTTGCCAACATTAAATTCCATTTGCCAGTTCCTGGCCCATTCACCCAGCCTATCTAGATCCTTCTGTAGACTCTCCACACCCTCAGCACAATTTGCCGTTCCACCAATAGAACGGAACAATCTCATTAGTGACAGACAGCATGGTTTTGTAAGAGGGAGGTCGTGCCTTACAAATTTGATGGAATTTTTTGAGGAGGTGACAAAGACAGTTGATGAAGGAAGGGCCGTGGATGACGTTTATATGGATTTCAGTAAGACGTTTGACAAAGTCCCTCATGGCAGGTTGGTAAAAAGGTTAAGGCTCATGGGATACAAGGAGAGGTGGCTAGATGGGTAGAGAACTGGCTTGGCCACAGGAGACAGAGGGTAGCAGTCAAAGGGCCTTTTTTCCGGCTGGAGGTCTGACCAGTGGTGTTCCGCAGTGCTCTGTCCTGGGAGCTCTGCTATTTGTGATTATATATAAATGATTTGGAAGAAAGTGTAACTGGTATCATCAGCAAGTTTGCGGATGACACGAAGATGGATGGACTTGCGGTTAGCGATGAACGTTGTCGGACAATACAGCAGGATATAGGCTGGAAAATTGGTCGGAGAAATGGCAGATGGAATTTAATCCAGATAAATGCAAAGTGATGCATTTTGGAAGAACTAATGTAGGGGGGAGTTATACAATAAATGGCAGAGCCATCAAGAGTATAAAACACAGAGGGACCTAGGTATGCAAGTCCACAAATCCTTGAAGGTGGCAGTACAGGTGGAGAAGGTGGTGAAGAAGGCATATGGTATGCGTGCCTTTATAGGACTGGGTATAGAGTATAAAAGCTGGAATCTGATGTTGCAGCTGTATAGAACGCTGGTTAGGCCACATTTGGAGTACTGTGTCCAGTTCTGGTCGCTGTACTACCAGAAGGACGTGGAGGCTTTAGAGAGAGTGCAGAGAAGGTTTACCAGGATGTTGCCTGGTATGGAGGGTCTTAGCTATGAGGGGAGATTGGGTAAACTGGGGTTGTTCTCCCTGGAAAGACGGAGAATGAGGGGCGACCTATTGGAGGTGTACAAAATTATGAAGGGTATAGATAGGGTGCACAGTGGGAAGCTTTTTCCCAGTTCGGAGGCGATGATCACGAGGGGTCACGGGCTCAAGGTGAGAGGGACGAGGTATAACTCAGATATCAGAGGGATGTTTTTTAACCCAGAGGGTGGTGGGGGCCTGGAATGGACTGCCAAGCAGGGAGGTGGAGGCAGACTCTCTGGCATCGTTTAAGACTTACCTGGATAGTCACATGAGCAGACTGGGAATGGAGGGATACAATGAATGGTCTGATTGGACCAATGAGCAGCACAGGCTTGGAGGGCCGAAGGGCCTGTTTCCTGTGCTGTACTGTTCTTTGTTCTTTATATCCCACCACTAAGCAATTGTCACCATTTCAAATGTGGTTCTGTGATTCTGTCCCAGAGCAGTAATCTGTTTCTTTAATATGTGTTTTCTAGGCTGTTTCAGTTTTCACTGTCAGTGCAGAAAGTAGCCACTGCGCTATCACCCACAAGCAGCTCTCCGAGCTAATAAATCATGCTGTATTGGGAGAACAGAGAAGCCCTCTGCCCAGGTAATGTACACTAGATGTTTAATGATCAATTCTGCCCCACCGTGTCATTAGTGAGAAGCCACTTGACATTGGACTTTCAAACTTGTTATTAAGTGAGCCAAGCTGCTGGTGTTCCACTCTCTCTGCAGCTGCTTTGGTTTCTTTCAATACTGGGGTGCAGTCATTTGGCATCCTCCTTTCGTTTCACATGCAGTAAGTTCTGTAGTGTCCTCCTTTTCTTTATGTAAAATTGCTTCCAACTTTCACGCAAAATAATCATTGCTGTAATGATGTAATAGGAGGTTACCAAAACAAATTGTAAACAGAAAAATTGATGGATTAAGCAATGAAGATCACCAGAATGATCCCAGGAATGAAAAGCTTGATGTATGAGGAGCATTTAAAGACTCTGGGTCTATACACGATGGAGTTTAGAAGGATGAGGGGTGATCTCATTGAAACTTACAGAATACTGAAAGGCCTGGATAAAGTGGACATGCGGATAATTCTCTTAGTAGATGAGACTTGGATCCAAGGGAACAGCCTGAGAATAAAGGATTAGAAGTCAAAGGAGGAGGAATTTCTTCAGCCAGAGGGTGGTGAATCTGCGGAATTCATTGCCACAGAAGACTGTGGAGGCCAGGTCATTGAGTATATTTAAGACAGAGGTTCCTGATTGGTAAGGGGATTGAGGATTATGGGGAAAAGGTAGGAGAATGAGGTTGAGAAACCTGTCAGCCATGAGTGAATGGTGGAGCAAACTCGATGGGCCAAATGGCCTAATTCTGCTCCTATCTCTTATGGTCTTATAGTTTTATGGATTAGGTACACATTAGCAAAAAGGATTTTCACACGATTATTCCAGTCTCAGATGAGCTGTTTTGACATGACATTGCATTTAGTGAGGCATAAATTATATTAAAGCTATGCATCTGAGATTTGAATCTGTCTTCCTCTTGTAAATCCTGATTAATCCACTAAATTTTTAACGTTCTCTGCCTATATTTCTGAATTTGAGTAACTCGATCAACATAAATTATTGGAGTTTTCAGATATAAGTTTGGAAATAATAAAACAAAGAAAGTGATGGAATTTTAACAAAAGCAGTAAAGTATTATGTTTCTGGGTACTGAATAACTGGGTCTGAGAGATGCCATGGGAACAGATGGCTGTCTGACTGGCTGCACACCTTGACACCTTTGTGCTTGAAAGTGCATAATTGCACAAAGTGCTGCACTTCATTGATCAGCAAGTAGATAAATTTCCATTTACAATGAAGGTCTTTAATCTGAGAATACACCAAATGACTGTTAAAAGTGTTTCTTCATTCTTTCATGAGAATCGGTGTCTCTGGCAAGACCAGCATTTGTCACCTATAGCTAATTGCCCTTGAACTGAGTGCCTTGTTGGGTCATTTTTTAGACGGCAATTGTGCCAACCACATATTGGCATCACATGTAGGCCAGTCCGGGTGAGGATGGCAAATTTCAGGGAAGGATATGAGTGAACCAATCAAAGTAGTTTTACGATTACCATTACTGAGATCAATGAATTTAAATTCCATGAGTTGCCATGGTGGGATTTGAACCCATGTCCCCAGAACATTAACTGTGACGAGGGGTCGTTCAGACTCCAAACATTAGATCTACCCTCTCTCCACAGATGCTGTCAGGCCTGCTGAGATTTTCCAACATTTTCTATTTTGTCCCCAGAGCCATAGCCTGGGTCTCTGAATTACCACCCCTGTGACGTTACCATTGTGCCACTCTCTCCTACTGCAGAAAGATACCATAGTGCAATTTTCTTCCTACAGCTGGTGCCAAATTCACAGACAGAAAGAACTTAAAGGAGTAGCAGTTATTGTTCTACATGGAGTGAGTCAGATGCACTTCTACAGATACTACCTCCAATTTAAGAAGCTGAGGGAAAAGTTCCGATTCGTAAGTTCAGTGTTCATGTTGCATTTGGAAATCTGTTTTAAGCTACTGTGACTCATTTGAAGAGGAATTCCATAGAAACTACGTCTCATGCAGGCCATTCTACCTAGTTGGTCTATGCTAACATTTATATTCCAAAGCAGCCTCTCCCACTCTAATTACCTCTTTCCACCCCATCTCAGTATCCCTCTGTTACCCACTCTCTCGTGTATTGATCCTTTTAAACGTGTTGATGCTGTATGTTCCAACTGCTCCCTGTTGCAACAAGTATCAAATTTTCATAATTGTCGAAATAAATTCTTTCTGTTGTGCTTAAAACAATCAGTTAAATAAAATCATGTCAGTTTGTTACTCTTTTTAAAATATTTTTGCTTCAAAAGTGGCTGCTGCTAACTTAGGTAGCATCTGTGTAATTGGAGTTAAACAAAGTAAGAAAGTCGAACACAAGTCTACTCTGAATTTGCAGTTGAGTAATGCAAATTTTCATTGATCTGAATGACATTGCAATTAATATGTCACACTGTCCCTGTTAGTGGACTAAATACAACTTTGCCCGTCTGATCTCTCTCTGGAACTGGTCTGTACTGCGTTTAAAGTGGGAGGTTTCTCACTTTCGGCCTGACTCGCTTTTTTAAAATGTATTCTTTCATAGGATGTGGGTGCTACTGGCAAGACCAGCATTTGGTGCCAGTCCCTAATTGTCCTTTAGAAGGTAATGGTGAGCCACCAACTTGAACTGCTGCGATCCATGTAGGGTAGGCCTACAGTGTTGTGAGGGAGGCAGTTCCAGGATTTTGACCCAATTGATATTTGCTACTTTAGAACTCACCATCTCTATGGACCATGTCTTGTTTCCTGATTGGATGGAAATATCATTCCATCCAACTCACCATGTTGAATGATTGATCAGCTGAACTACCAGTAAAGTTTATATATTAGGCTTGCATTAACACTGCAATGAAGTTATTGTGAAATTCCCCTTGTTGCTGTACTCTGGTGCCCGTTCAAAGGGAGAATTTAACATGGCCAATTCACCTAACCTGCATATTTTTGGACTCTGGGAGGACACCGGAGGAAACCCATAGAGACATGGGGAGAATGTCCAAACTCCACACAGACAGTGACCCAAGTCGCTGGAAATCGAACCCGGGTCCCTGGGGCTGTGAAGCAGCAGTGCTAACCACTGCACCACCGCGCCAGTTAAATTCCCATTAGTATAGCATGCACAATTGATCTTGGTGCCTTTCTGTTCAGTGGCAGGCACTATCTCCGTGTTGGACGCAAATCCTTTTTCACGATTCTTCTTCATAAACTTGTTGAATGTACAAAGTAGACATACAAAATGGAACGGGTGATTTTTATGAATTTCCATGCAGTGGAGTCAGTTCCTGCATTGGCGACCAGCTCAGCCGGTTGATGATGGAGCTCTGAATCCCAGAATCTTGAGCCCCAATATTTTTATTTATTCAAAACACTGAAGAATTGTGGTGAATAGAGATCCTTCTTGCAAGTAGAAGAATTATTAAAAGTGAACAGGGGCTTCAAAGAGAACCCAGGTCCCAAAGAATGCATTCCTTTGGCGAAAATGATATGACTTAATAAAGCAAGATCGAGTGAGCCCATACAGTTTGATACTTCTCAAAGTCTTTTTGATAGCATCTGCAAAACAGTCCTGTTTAAAAAAAAAGCAATTCCTCAATATATCTCTGATCAGGATTTTAATAATAATGACTCAAATGTGCAGAAGATTTTGAAGAACTTTCTTAACATGATCCTGTTTTAATTTACTCCAAATACTGTACTAAGTTTCAGTTTGCATCTAAAACCTTTAGTTGGGATGCCTATCTATAGTTGCAAATGATGAATTGAGTTATATGATACCAGCTGCACTTAAAACCACATCTCATTTATTGTGACTGACATTGCCTCTGTACATGTGCAGGATGTGCTTCCCAAGCCAACTGGATTTCACTTGGCTGAGTCAGGCCATGTGCTTTGATTAATGTTTATGGTTGATGGAGTAGTGCAGTGGTTTGCCGTAGCCTTCTGCAGGACTAAGGCACCACGCCTTCAAAAACAAAGTCAGTCTACTTTGTGCATGGTCATAAAATGAACAGTTTCTTGCGGATTGCCCTCAGCATCTAGAAGATCATGCTTATGTTTCTATTGTTGTTCTAGCAATGCTGTAGCACTTTTTATTAATCTTTCTGCTTACTTTCAGCGATTTAGCATGCCCCCTCCTCCTGATGATTTTCTGCTTCGTATTTTTGGAACTGAGAAATTGCTCTCACAAGACAAAAGTCCAACAGTCAATGGTAATGAAATGATCCCCAAAAGAACTTATTGGACAAAATGGACAGAGCATGTGGTTTATCTTTTTGTGCCTCATTTCTGAAGCAAGTAGTGAGATTTCACTGACTCAGTGCAATCTGCTTTGGCCCTTGGTCTGTATGTTCGCTGAAATGTAAGAGCTTTGCAATTTGTACCTGGCTTTTTATTACCAGTCTGCCCGTGAACAGACTCTAACAGCCCCGGGTTATACCACTGTATCATTAGCTATTGTTGTACACAGGAATATTGCTGAATGTAATATGGTCATGTGACCAGCTCCAGGTATCCAAAATAATATTGAAAGTCAGACATAAACTTCGCTACATGTGTAATTATTTTCAAATTATTGGAGGTGACACAGTGGTTATTATTGTTGCCTCACAGCACCAGGGACCCAGGTTCTATTCCCACTTAGGTCTGTGTGGAGTCTGCACATTCTCCCCATGTCTGCGTGGGTTTCCTCCGGGTGTACCAGTTTCCTCCCACAATCTGAAAGACGTGCTGATTAGGTGCATTCTAAATTTTCCTTCTTTGTACCCAAACAGACGCCAGAGTGTGGCAACGAGTGAATTTTCACAGTAACTTTATTGCAGTGTTAATGTAAGCTTACTTGACAAACTAATGTCTATGAACTAAACTAAAAAAGTAAATATAAAAACGTGTTTAAAGTGGGTTTGGAGTAGAGTGGAGATTGAGTGTTAACAAAAGATCAGGTGGATAGATTATTATTCAGTTAATATTTGATTAGAATAAATGAACTAATAAATACTGCTATTTATTTTAGGCACCTCTGCAGTGAACGGTCATTGCCTTATGACAGAGAATAATAGCTGCAAACCATCAGATCTTGACAAACATCCCATCATTATTAAATATGGCAGAAAGAAACGAGGCTTAACCAATTACTTACTGAGTGAAGAAGAGCTGATTATGAATAATTATCCAGTCGCAGGTCAGTATACTTCTTGTCCACAGCTGAACACATCCATAATGTTGGTCCTGTACTTGTGCTAGGTTCTGCGGTCTCTTCCACCCTTACCCTGACTACCTCAATTTCTGTATTTAGATCACTTTCATTATTGGGTTCTTATTACCTTGTACCCTTGAGATTATCTTCACAGGATGCTGAGAGCTAGGTAGATTTTTGGTGACTTCATCAAGATGGTAAATAAGAAACCTGTCTATAAATTGTTCTAGCTACTGGATCTATTCTCTGCCTAGATCTTCTTCTAATTCTGTCGACGTTTGTTTAAGGTATTAACTGTCTAGTCCAAACTATTTTTGATTACGTTGCAGTGGATGTGCTATAGCTATAAGATGACTTTACTTTGCTGCTTTGTCTATGTAACCACTGTACTCCTGTACCTTTTCAAAATATATTAGACATTCGTGCCTCTGAAGGATTTGTCCATAGTGGATGTACAGCCAAAGTAACTGACAACAGTCCATTGTTCGGCCTCGACTGTGAAATGGTAAGTCACTTCTCCCGTTTGAAGTCCACAGTGGTTAAAAGTTATAACTTGAGTGTGGCTGAAAAATCGAGACACGCTATCAAATTTTTAATCTGACGTTCGTCAGGATACTCGCCAGAAATTTCTAACAGTAATGTGACGCGGGATGCGGGGTTAGAATTCATGCAACATGGGAAGAGAGTGGCATTGATTGGCAAGTGGACTCTTGATTGCTGGAGGCATTGCTGTGGAAAATACAACATGGAATAATCCAGGGAGCAGTCATTCCCTGGTTCATTTCCTAGAGCAATGCCTTAACCAGTCAAAATCAAGCAGCCCGGTTTAAATTTGAACAAAGCTGGGCAGTTATCTGTTCCATGCTGCATTCTCCATGCTTCCACCAATCAAAGTCCACTAGCCACCAATCAGCACTCTCTTCTCATGCAGTATAAATTCTTATTTCCCCCTCCCCGCCATTACCGTTGGAAATTTCTTGGGAGCTGTCCTGATGATTCTGGAAGAAAAGCTTTAACAGCATGTCTCGTTTCAGCAATCCACAATTTCTGAGCTAACTGTCATAAGGTGAAGCGACAAAAATGTGGATGGTTTGGGCCAAGTTGCAAGATAAAAAGAACTGCCTGTGAATCCAGAATTCTGGACAAATTCATAGAATTGTTACAGTTCAGAAGGAGACCATTTAGCCCATTGAATCTGCACTGATTCTGACAGAACATCTTACCCAGGCCTCCTCACCTGCCATAAGCCCACACATTTTACCATGGCTAATCCAGGTGACCTACACACCTTGGGACATTAAGGGGAAATTTAACGTGGCCACTTCACCTAACGGTCAAATCTTCGGACTGTGGGAGGAGACCGGAACATCCGGAAGAAACCCAAGCAGACACTGGGAGAGCGTGCAAACTCCACACAGACAGTGACCCGAGGTCCTGATTGAACCTGGATCCCTAGCACTGAGGCAGCAATGCTAACTACTACATGTTTAGAGAAAATTCTGTGATAGAGAAACAATGTTCTCTGTTTCTTCCCTCTTTGTTGCCTGGCGGACATGACGTGCCGCTTGTTGTATTGATCTTAGCAAAGAGAGTCTTCAGTGACATTTGCAGCTCTGTTGGATTTGAAAGAAAACACTGCATTCATCTCAATCCAAAGCGCACATTTTGCCAGCTCAAAGTGTTGTATAAGTGGATGCATTGCTTCAGTTTTGAATAATGATGAAGCTAACTACAATAGAATGACACCACTGAAATATAGAGCTGCCTGCTGTTTGGCCTCAGGCATATTCTAGCAGTTATGTTTTTCCCCAACCAATTCATTTGTGGGGCTTCTTTTTGAAGAATCAAAATTTTGCACAGAGCATCCAAAGTTATTTAGTTTGGTTTACTTATTAGTGACATAAGTAGGCTTACTTTAACACTGCAATGAAGTCACAGTGAAAATCCCCTAGTCGCCAAACGCCAGCGCCTGTTTGGGTACACTGAGGGAGAATTTAGCATGGCCATTGCACCTAACCAGCACGTCTTTTGAATTGCGGGAGGAAACCGGAGGAAATGGGGAGAACGTGCAGATTCCGCACATGCAGTGACCCAAGCCAGGAATTGAACCCAGGTCCCTAGTGCTGTGAGGCAGCAGTGCTAACCACTGTGAAGCCTCTAATGTTGTTATGTAAGCAACTAATGGCAGCCACTTTCGACAGACAAAATCAGTTCGTTCACCAGTTCATCTGTTTTAGAGAATGTTGCTTGTGATTTGGCCAAGAAATTGGGAGAACTGCTCCTGGTGTCGTGAAGTCTTCTACTTCTGCCTCAGTTAAATGTCTAATTCAAAAGATGGCACTTATAATAGCGCATCCTTCCCCAAGCACTACTTCACTGATGGTGCTTTTGGTGTCCTGTCATAGCTTCTGCCGTAGCAACAGTGCCACTAACTCCCCCTTTTCAAATCTGTTGTTGGATGTTTTACTATGCATCACTACCTCAGTGCTCAATTATTGAGAATTATGTGCTCAAGATTCTGAAATGGGACTTGACCTCGTAACCTACAGACTCGGAGGCAAAAGTGAACATAAGAACATAAGAAGAACATAAGAACATAAGAAATAGGAAATAGGAGCAGGAGTAGGCCATCTAGCCCCTCGAGCCTGCCCCGCCATTCAATAAGATCATGGCTGATCTGTCGTGTCTCAGTTCCACATCCCCACCCTCTCCCCATAACCCCTAATCCCCTTGCTTATCAACACGCATCTTAAAAATATTTAGCGAGGCAGCCTCCACCACTTCAACGGGCAGAGAATTCCAGAGATTCACCACCCTTTGAGTGAAGTTCCTCCTCAACTCCGTTCTAAACCACACCCCCCCCCCCCCCCTTTTATCTTGAGACTGTGCCCTCTAGTCTTACTGTCCTTTCTGAGCAGGAAGACTCTCTCCACCTCTATCCTATCCATCATCTTATATGCCTCAATGAGATCGCCCCTCATTCTTCTAAACTCTAACGAGTACAAGCCTAGTTTATTCAGCCTCTCCTCATAGCTCAACCCCCTCAGCTCCGGTATCAGCCTAGTAAACCTCCTCTGCACTCCCTCCAAGGCCAAAATATCCTTGCGTAAGTGTGGTGACCAAAACTGCACACAGTACTCCAGCTGCGGCCTCACCAGTGCCCTATGCAGCTGCAGCAAGACCTCCCTACTTTTATATTCAATCCCCCTCACTATGAAGGCCAGCATCCCATTCTCCTTCCTGACCACCTGCTGCACCTGCAGGCTGGGTTTTTGCAACTCATGCACAAGGACCCTGAGGTCCCTCTGCACCGTCGCCTGCTGCAGTTTTTCACCATGTAAGTAATAGTCCTTCCTACCAAAGTGGACAACCTCACATTTGCCAACATTAAATTCCATTTGCCAGTTCCTGGCCCATTCGCCCAGCCTATATCTAGATCCTTCTGCAGACTCTCCACACCCTCCGCACAATTTGCCGTTCCACCAATCTTGGTGGAAGTGCTAACACTCAGACAAGGCTGACTTCTTACGTGGAGAGACAATATAAGCTAAAGGGTACATTTCTAAAAGGGGCGCAGGAGCAGAGGAGAACCTGGTTGCATTAGCCATTGAAGGTGACAGAGCAGTGGATTAGCCTGAGTTTTATTAATAGAGAGATAGGTGGTTGTGTCGAAATAAAAGCAAATTATTGTGGATGCTGGAATCTGAAACAACAAAAAAAGGGCCGCATTTGTAGAGAGAGAACCAAGCCAGTGTTTTACGTCTGGATGACCCTTCAGCAGAGCTCACGAAGGGTCATGCAGACTCAGAACAATAGCTCTGTTCTCTCTCCACAGGTGCTGTCCAGCTTTTCCTTTTGACATTGTGTTGAACTTGTATAAGACTTGGCTGGTGTAGTGCATGCAGTTATGGGCACTGCACTTTTTAGGAAAGATATGAAGCCCTTGGAGACGATAGTTCCAGGCACGCAGAATTTCAGTTATGAAGATAGATTGGAGAAGTTAGGACTGTGTTCCTTGAAGGAAGGAAGGGTGAAAGGAGATTGAGTAGAGGTATTTAAAATCAGGTGGAGTCTGGACAGAGTAGGCAGGGCGAAACTGTTCCCATGCATGAGATGATCCAAAACACAGCTTTAAAATAATTGGCAAAAGAAGTAAAAGCAACATGAAAGAAAAATGTTTTTGTGCAGCAGGTGAAACATATTGCCTGAGTGCTGTGGAGGTCAGTTCAATTGAAGCATTCAAAGGAGAATTAGGCTGTTATCTGGAAAGGAAGAATGTGCAGGGTTATGGGGAGAAGGTGGGAGACTGACACCAAGCACTAGAAAAGGATTGAACAGGAAAGGGTGTGTTAAAATGATTAATTTCCTCGTATTCCTACAATTTCTGTTTAAATTGTATTATTCCAGCTGAATGATGTCTGTGTTATATTTTGGGCGCCTAATGGCAGAATTGACAGAGACTTGGTAATAAATTGATCCTCACACTCTTACAAGTGGAATGTGATGAATAGGAAGACCTGAAATGGGGAAACAAGAAAAAATACAATATAACTTCCAACAAAAAGAACTCATAACTTAAAGCAAAATAACTAAATCTAAGAGTGTGAAGTCAATAACCCTTGCACGTAAAACCATTCTTGTGAGGTGTCAAATAATTCTGTGAGTGTGTGACCCTGTTTTACTTACAAGAGATTAGAGAGGCTTTCTCAACAATGTTAAGGCGCAAATGTTCCATAAATGCAAAAGTTGATCTATCCAAGGTATTAATATAATTTTGAGTTCTTGCAAATTGTTAGCCTCACACCCACCAGAGAAAACAAAAGTGGGAATATTGCAAATTTTATGGAATATTTATCTGCATTCGTCTGTGACAACGATACTGGGAAGATTGGCAATTTGCAATACTCTTTATCAGCCCAAAAGGGCAAACAACTGTGGCATATTTTGAATCGAGTTCCTTATTTGTATGTGTGCAGTGGTTATGAAGATAGCATAACATGTCATGGTTCATCCACCATTATCTGCTACCATTTTCTTCTGCTGCCAATCCAAATTTATTTTGCAATGATTAACAATCTAAGTAAACACTGGCATGAATCAATTCTTGTAACATGTCAACGAGTTGAATAGACGAACTTGTAAAAAAATTGTAAGTCTTGCTAACGCATTTCTTTGTAAGTCTTTCATTTGCTGGGACGATATTGAGAGAACCCATTTAATGCAGGTGTTTAAAAAGAGCATTCCTTACTATGTTTAAACAGGAACCATGCAATTAAATGACACCAATACCCATGACAATGAAACCAGAAATGGGAAGCTGAACTATTCATATCTGAGACAAGAAACTGAGTTTCTCTTACTGTGTTGTAGATCAACTTATCCCTTTTGGTAATACTGTTTTTATGGGCGGCACAATGATTATCATTGCCGCCTCATAGCGCCAGGAACCTGGGTTCAATTCTGATCCTGGGTCACTCTTTGTGGAATTTGTACATTCTCCCCATGTCTCCGGGTGCTTCGGTTTCCTCCCCCAATCCAAAGATGTGCGGGTTAGGTTGATGGGCCATGTTAAATTGACCCTCGTGTCAGGGGGGATTAGTAAGGTAAATGTGTGGGGTTATAGGAATAGAGCCGGGTAGGATTGTGGTCTCTACAGACTCGATGGGCCCAAATGGCCCCTCTCTGTACTGTAGGGATTCTATGATATGCTCCATGCTACCCATTCCTCCTTTAGTTTTTAAGTACGTCTCATTAGGATTGAACAGTCAAATTTTCATAGTTCATGTTAGATTTTTATTTAAACTACCAGAGCAGGAGCAAAAATAGCTCTGACAAGATAAGATTACTGGCTTCATAATTCTGATTCAATTTATTCATATTTGAAGTGGTTTCAAATTGTCCTATTTAAGGTAATGCAGATATTTTGTTTTTAAATGTAGACATGCCTCCAATTGCCTGAGACAGTGTCAGAGACAAGTTCAATCGAGGCATTTAAGAGGAAATTAAATGATTATTTGTAAAGAAACAATGGGTGGGATTTTCTGGCTGCTTTTGCCCCAAGACTGGAAAATCCCACTCGAGCTCAATGGACCTTTGCACGGTCCTGTCCTGCCGGCTATGATTCCCGTGATGGACAGGATGAGATGTGAGTGGTTATGGGGAGAAGGCAGGAGAATGACACCAGGTGAATTGCTCATTCAGAGAGTTGGCGCAGGGGAAATGGCCCAGGTTACGTTCTCCTACGCTGTAATAGTTCTATTTTCCTGTGCATTTGGGGAAGACCAGCAAGGCAATAGAATAAACAGTAAATAAAGTTAAGTTTATTTATTAGTTACTAATATGGTTCATATTAACACTGCAATGAAGTTGCTACAAAATTCCCCATGTCACCCCAATGCAACGTCTATTCAGGTCAACGCACCTAACCAGCATGTCTTTCAGATTGTGGGAGGAAACGGAACACCCAGAGGAAACCCACACAGACACCGGGAAAATATGTAAACTCCACACAGACAGAATCGAACCTAGGTCCCTGACACTGTGAAGCAGCAGTGCTAACCACTCTGCTACCGTGTCGCCCAGGTGTTTGTGAGTTAAAGAATGAATTTATTAACTGCTAAACATTTAAAAAATACATTCATGCAGATTAGAAATGAGAATTAATTTTTATGGGATGTGAACGTTGCTGGCTGGACCAGCATTTATTGCCCATCCCTAACTGCCCTCCATTCTAGAGGGCATTTGAGAATGAACCAGAGAGAATCATTGACTCCTACAGTGCAGAAGAAGGCCATCCAGCCCATCGAGTCTACACCAATCACAATCCCACAGGCCCTGTCCCCATTACTGCTAGCTAGTCCCCGTGACACTAAGGGACAATTTAGCATTGCCAATCCAGCTATTCTGCACATTTTTGGACTGTGGGAGGAAATCAGAGGAAACCCACGCAAACACATAGAAAAGGTGCAGACTGCGCACAGACAGTGACTCAAGCTGGGAATCAAACCTGGGTCCCTGGCGCTGAGAGGCAGCAGTGCTAACTACTGTGCCATCCCATTGCTGTGGATCTGGAGTCACCAATTAAGAATGGCAGATTTCTTTCCCTGAAGTGAACCAGATGGATTTTTACAACAATCAACAATGGTTCCATGATCATCATTAGACGTCTAGTTCCAGATTTGTTTTATTGAATTCAAATTCCACCATTTGCTGTAGTGGGATTTGAACCTGGGTCCCTGGATCTTGTCCTGGGTCTCTGGATTATAAGTCCAGTGACAATATCACTATGCCACTGTCCCAACTCCTAAGTGGGAAAAAAAGGTATACAAAACAGCCCTTGACTCACGAGGTGTGGACAATTGAGCTTTGTAGTCATTGCGATTTGTGATTCCAGTGGCATTAACTTCAGAAGTCAATTTCAAGATTCCAGTGTTCTGCAGTTTGGCTGAAAAGCCTCCCTGTTTCCTTTGCAGGTGTGGTCTTTGATGTCTTGGCTTATTTCCACAGTGAGAGAAAGAGAGAGACACCTACAAAAACTTTTGTGGAAGTGCTACTGCTGCTTATTGGCTTTTTGCTTCTGTGTCACGCATGCTCTGACCCCCAGCACTAGTTCACACAGACACTTGGGCCAGCTTTCCAGCTCATTTTTAACCCAACCTTTGCATATTTCTGGAAGGTAAAATCCACAAATTCATATGGGACATAACGCACAGCATACTTCTTGTTGAGATGATACTCAACTCCTATTGTCTCCACCAGAGATGACAGTTAGCTTCTGTGAGATTTAGAAATATCCTTGTTTGGATACAGGGTGGGGTTCCATTTTCTGTCTCGTTATAGCGCCTACCAGCAATTTAGCTAGTGACTGACTTTGCATCCTCAATCATCTTTGGCTTGCATGCCTATTTAAAATAAAAACTCTCAGGTCTTATTTAAAGTTCAATATTGCCAGAGGCAATTCAGTTTTTTTCCCCATTATTATAACAGTATGCAGGAGACGCCTTTATTAGCCATGGAATAGAATACAAGAACTGGGAGTTTATACTGGACATCTATAATCAGCACTGATTAAGGTGCAGCTGGAGAACGTTGTGTAGTTCTTGTCAGGGCACTCTAAGAAAGCTGTGTTTGTACTTGAAAATATGGAGAAGATTTATGACGATGTTGCCTGGATTGGAGAATTTTAGAGCAGTAGAGACTGGGGGAGAGCTAATTGAAGTGTATATAATTTTGAGGCATCTTGATTGAGTGGAGAGATAGACCCTAATTCCCGTTGATTGAGGGGTCCACAACCAGTTGACATAAATTGTTTGAGTTCTATGGAGAGGCTGGATAACCTGTGACGTTTTTTTTCCTAGAATGTAGGTGAACGAACGGTGACCTTGTAGAAGTATATAAAATCACAAGGAGCGTAGAAAAGTGAATAGGTCTTTTCCCCAGGGTAAGGGAGTCCAAAACTAGAAGGCGTAGGTTTAAGGTGAGAGGGGTAAGATTTAAAAGGAACCTGACGGGCAACTTTTTCACACAAAGGTTGGTGCATATATGGAATGAGCTGCCAGAGGAGGTGGTAGAGGCGGGTACATTACAACATTTAAAAGACATTTGCACAGGTACGTGGATAGGAAAGATTTAGAGGGCCAAACACAGAAAAGTGGGACTAGTTCAGTTTAGAAAACTTGGTCAGCGTGGACGAGTTGGCCAAAAGGTCTGTTTCTGTGCTGTATATCTCTATGATTCTAAAGTAAAAGTAGGAGATTTAGAGGTGATTTCAGGGGAAATCTTTTCACTCAGAGGGTACTGAAAATCTGGAACTCATTGTTTGAAAGGCTGGTAGAGTTACAGAACAAAGAGATCTAGAGGTACAGGTTCATAGCTCCTTGAAAGTGGAGTCATAGGTGGATAGAATGCTGAAGAAGGCATTCAACATGCTTAGTTTCATTGGTCAGCACATTGAATACAGAAGTTGGGCTGACTTGTTGAAGACTTGTACAAGACTTTGGTAAGGCCACATTTGGAACACTGTGTACAGTTCTGGTCACACCAGCATAGAAAGGATATTATTAAACTAGAAAGGATGCAGAAGAGATTTACGAAGATGCTACTGGGACTTGATGGTTTAAGTTCTAAGGAGAGGCTTGATGGACTCTTTTCTCTGGAGCGTAGAAGGCTGAAGGATGATCTAGAGATCTATAAAATAATGAGGGGCGTAGATTAGCTAGAAAAGTCAATATCTTTTCCCCAAAGTAGGGGAATCTAAAACTAGAGGGCATAGGTTTAAGGTGAGAGGGGAGAGATACAAAAGGGTCCAGAGGGGCATTTTTTTCACAGGGTGGTGAATGTCTGGAACAAGCTGCCAGAGATGATAGTAGAGGCAGGTACAATTTTGTCTGTTAAAAAGCGTTTAGACAGTTAACATGGGTAAGATGTGTCTAGAGGGATATGGGCCAAGTACGTGCAATTGGGACTAGCTCAGGGGTTTAAGGGCAGCAGGGACAAGTTGGGCCAAAGGGTCTGTTTCCATGCTGTAAACCTTTACGACTGTGACAAGTGGTGTTCCTCAGGAATCAGTGCTGGAACCTTTACTGTTTGTAATATATATAAATGATTTGGAGGAAAATGTAACTGGATTAGTAAGGTTACGGACGACACAAAGGTTGGTGGATTTGCGAATAGCGATGAGGACCGTCAGAAGATACAGCGGAATATAGATCAGTTGGAGACTTGGGCGGAGAGATAGCAAATGGAGTTTAATCTGGACAAATGTGAGATAATGCATTTTGAAGGTCTAATACAGATGGGAAATATACAGTCGATGGCAGAACCCTTAAGAGTATTGATAGGCAGAGAGATCTGGTACACAGGTCACTGAAAGTGGAAATGCAGGTGGAGAAGGTAGTCAACAAGGGATATGGCATGCTTGCCTTCATTGGCCGGGGTATTGAGTTTAAAAATTGGCAAGTCACGTTGCAGCTTTATAGAACCTTAGTTCGGACGCTCTTGGAATATAGTGTTCAATTCTGCTCACCACACTACCAGAAGGCTTTGGAGAGGGTACAGAAAAATTTACCTGTTATGGAAGGCATTAGCTATGAGGAGAGGTTGGAGAAACTTGGTTTGTTTTCACTGCAGCAACAGAGATTGAGGGGAGACCTGATGGAAGTCTACAAGATTGAGAGGCATGGACAGAGTGGATAGTCAGAACCTTTTTCCCAGGGTGGAAGAATCAATTACTAGGGGGCATAGGTTTAAGGTGCGAGGGGCAAGGTTTGAAGGAGATGTGCAAGGCATATTTTTTTACACAGAGAATGGTGGGTGCCAGGAACTCATTGCCAAGGGATGTAGTGGAAGCGGATACAGTAGTGACTTTTAAGGGGTGTCTTGACAAGTACATGAATAGGATAGGAATAGAGGGGTATGGTCCCCGGAAGGGTAGGGGGTTTTAGTTAACTCGGGCAGCATGGTTAGTGCAGGCTTGGAGGGCCAAAGGGACTGTTCCTGTGCTGTATTTTTCTTTGTTCTTTGTTGACTTAATTGCCCTAAGCAGAAATCCTCATTGCAGGTCAAAAGTACTTGGATTGGCACCTCAAGGTCCATAACCTATAAGGTTACGGACAAAGAGCTGAAAGTGGCAGGGCTGTTCTTTATCAGCTGCCCTCAACACGATGGAAACCCTCCTTCCGTTTTGTAAATTACAGAATCATAGCTCCAAGATTAGTCTTTACTTGGTGAAATAAGAACACACAACATTACTCTAGCACTGTAATAGCTTCAACTTCTTAATGCATAAAACTTGAATTGTAAGTGCTTTATTATATTTATTTGCATTATTCCAGTGCCTGACTACGAAAGGGCAAGAGCTGACTCGTGTCTCTGTTATCAATGCAAAGGGACGCTGTGTGTTGGATGAACTGGTGAAGCCCGACAATCTAATCCTCGACTACCTCACCAGGTAATGATTCAATTATTTAATATTGTCTCACTAAGATGTTGTAGTCTTGCTTCATTAAGGTAATGATATGGGTCCCTTTAACATAGTATGCTGACGTGTTCCTTTCTTCGACTGTTTGTGACTATCAAAGTTTTTTTGTCTTTTTTTAAAATGGCAAAGTATCTGCTCTGATGATGTGAAGTTTCAAGTTGGGTTATGTGAACTGGATGTTTTCAGTGTCGCTTAGTTGGCAAAACTTTCAGCCCTGAGGCAGGAGGTAGAGTTCAAATCCCAATCCAGAGACTTGAGCACAAAAGCAATACTGCCAATATTGGCAATACCAAAAGCAATACTGTGCAATATTGAGGAAGTGCTGCATTATCGGAGGTAGCATCTTTTGTGTGCAGTGTTAAACAGAGACCCTATTTGTTCTCTGTACTTGACATTAAAGATCCCACAGCGTTGTTATAAAATGAGCAAGCAAGTTCTCCCTGATGTCCTGGCCAATATTTATCCCTCAACCAACACTACTTGAAAACATATTGATGTTTGTGGGGCCTTAGGGGTAGCAGAATGGTTAGCGCTGCTGCTTTACAGTGCCAGGAACTCAGGTTCAATTCCAGCCTTGGGTGTCTGCAGAGTTTGCATGTTCTCATGTCTGCATCTTCAGGAGGCTCCGGTTTCCTCCCACAGTCCAAAGATGTGCAGGTTAGCTGGATTGGCCATGCCAAATTATCCCCAGATGTGGAGATTAGGCAGATTAGCCATGAGAGAAGTGCTGGGTTATGGGTTAAGGCCCGAGTAAGATGCTCTATCAAGAGTCATTGCAGACTTGATGGGCTGAATATCCTCTTCTGCACTGGAGGGAATTCTATGAATACAACAGTGACTACACTTCAAAATTATTTCATTGGCTTATTAGTGCTTTAGAAGGTCCTGAGGTTGAAAAAGGCACTATGTAAATGCAAATTCTTTATTTCATTGATGTATCTTAACTGGGAGAGGGGAGGAGTAGCTGAATTGCTTACATAATTCCTGGAGTATTTGGTATTATGATGGTTCTAGTGATTTTGTGAAATGCAGAGATGTTTGATGATGTGTTTGGTGGTAAAACATGCATCTTCTGCCTGGATATTTACTGTGACAATTGGCAGAAGGCAAGCTTGAAGCTGAGGAGATTACCTCTCGGGTCAGAAGCATTACATATGTTTTTCCTAATGTGACATTAATATGCTCTTAGGACAACATGAAACTGAAGCTAATCTGTGGCTGTGTGAAAGTCAGCCTTTGCAATCTGACACTTTAATGGTTTAACAGAAGTATTAATGGGGCACACATTAACAAGGAATACAGTCTTTGTGACAGAACGTTATTGGATTTTGATATGTAATGTAATGAATTCATCCAGACTGTTTTAATATAAGCAGAGTCAGAATATTCAAAGTTAAATTCTGCATGACTTAAATTTTCAGTGGTTTATTTAATATTTTCATTAGGTTTATTCTGGTGACCACAAGGGCTGGAATAATATCTTTAGACACTGCCCACTGTTTTTCTTCATAAAATCAAAAAACCTTCCATCTAATTTTAACCCAAACTGTTATTGATCCTTTTCATAGAATCCCTACAGTGCAGAAGGAGGCCATTTGACTGATTGAGCCTGCACTGACAACTATCCCACCCAAGCCCTATCCCCATAACTCCATGTATTTATCCTGCTAATCCCCTTGACATTAAGGAGCAATTTAGCATGGCCAGTCCACCTAACCTGCATATCTTTGGACTATGGGAGGAAATCTGAACACCAAAAGGAAACCCACGCAGACACAAGGAGAACGTGCAAACACCATACAGACAGTGACTAAGACCGAGAATTGAACCCGGGTCTCTGGTGCTTTGAGAGCTTGTAAGCCTCTTTCAAATATGTGAAGAATAAAAGGTGTGAATTGGGAACCTCAATGCAGTGTCTCTAGGAGTAGCCCTCCAAAGCATGGATTGATTATTTTCCAGATTTATTTAAATGTTTCTGTTTTATTGAACTAAAGTGAGATTGAACTAAGTGGCACCTAAGTAGGCATAATAAATGAAAATTGCCTTAATCATAAGTAATTTGATTAAATCTTAAGCAAAAACAAGGTATATGTAAGTTTGATCCTTTTTAATTTCGTAACTATGACAATGTTTTATTATGATGTGGCAATGCTGGTGTTTGATTGGAGTGGGCACAGTAAGAAATCTCACGATACCAGGTTAAAGTCCAACAGGTTTATTTGGTATCACGAGCTTTCGGAGAGTTGGAATCGTTCCAACCACTCTTCACATTCCAATCTGCAATTATCTTTCAATTGTAGTTTTGTCCGTATATGCCATGTGTGAAACCTACCTCTCCACTCACCTGATGGAGTACCGCTCCAGAAGCTCATGATTCCATGTAAATCTGTTGAGCATTAACCTAGTGTTGTGGGACTCCTTACTGCGACATTTTATTAAACTGGGGTGATTAGTTCTGAAATTGTGCCACAAATTGCACATTCAGGTTTTCTGGGATTACGATGGAGATGATGATGCCAGTGAAAACAAAGCTGAGAGATGTTCAAGCCAAGCTGAAGAAGATCTTACCTAATGATGCTGTCCTTGTGGGCCATTCTTTAGATAATGACTTGAAGGCTTTGAAAGTAAGTACTATACATATCTCTGTAATTTTTAACCCATAATCATTACATCTTTGAAGCTGATTTCAGAACTGAGATGTAACATGTCTCTTAAAGTCTCTCTTGATGTGGGGTTGCTGGCGCTGGACTGGGGTGGGCACAGTAAGAAGCTTCACAGCACCAGGTTAAAGTCCAATGGGTTTGTTTGGAATCATGAGCTTTCAGAGCGCTGCTTTTTCATCAGGTGAGTGGAGAGGTAAGTTTCACAAACACGACATATATAGACAAAAATAGTGGTTGGAATGTGAGTTGTAAAGACTCGCATGCCAACCATTACTTAGCAATTGTATCTTTATCTGTATGTGCCATGTGTGAGAAAGCTACCTCTCCACTCACCTGATGAAGGAGCAGTGCTCCGAAAGTTTGTGATTCCAAATAAACCTGTTGGACTTTAACCTGGCATTGTCAGACTTCTTACTGATTCATAGAATCCCTACGGTGCAAAAGGAGGGCATTCAGCCCATTAAGTCTGCACTGACTCTTCAAGAATATCTTTCCCAGGCCTATCCCTGTAACCCCATGCATTTATCCTGCTAATCCCCCTAACCTATCTTGGGGTATTAAGGCGCAGTTGAGCATGGCCAATCCGCCTAACGATGGCCAATCCATCTCTTAACATGAGATGAGACCTGACACATGTCTCATAGTGTGCCTCTTAAGTAATTAGAAGCCCAACAGAGTTTTGATAATCCCAGCAGCAAAGTGGATTAATGCCCTGTTATTTCACCACCATGAATAGAATTGATTTCAGACTCAATTGACGAGAGGAAACTTTCTTTAAAACTTTTGGAGGTAGATTTCTAACCCCGGCCTAATGGCGAATCAGTATAATATGCCCTTTACTACCACTGAGGGACCTAGCATTATAATTCAACCAGTAGACTGCAGGCAGGTACTGATCTCTGGAAGCAAGTAGGCTAGGGTTTGGAGAAGAGGGGCGGGTAGGGCTGGAATGGGGTACGGCTAAAATGCACTAGTGTGAAGCTGGAGCAACTGTGGCCTGCGTTGGGAGCTCAGACGTGCATTTCTAATTCCCCCACCCTGACAAAGCTACAATAAAACCTATCTGTGGGCTCCTCCTACACTGACCACCAGCCACTGCTGGACCGAGTGCTCTGAAATGGGTGGCACAGTGGTTAGCACTGCTGCCTCACAGCTCCAGGGACCTGGGTTCGATTCCCAGCTTGGATCACTGTCTGTGTGGAGTTTGCACGTTCTTCCTGTATCAGCGAGGGTTTCCTCCCACACTCCAAAGACGTGTGGGTTAGGTGCATTAGCTGTGCTAAATTGCCCCTTAGGGTCCTGGGATACGTAGGTTAGAGGGATTAGTGGGGTAAATATGTGGCGCTATGGGGATGAGACTTAGGTGGGATTGTTGTCAGTGCAGACTCGATGGGCCTCCCCCTGCCCTATAGGGTTTCTGTGAATTTGGCAAACAGGATTATATTTCACGGAATCACAGATTTTTTTGCAGTACAGGAGGAGGCCGACCATTCAGCTCATAGTGCCTGTGTCGGCTCTCTGAATGAGAGCGAGCGCCATCAAAGTCTGTCCTTCACGTTTTCGGGGTGGGTCGGACGGAAGGCCTCAAATTCACCTCCCTCCCCTCCTTGCAATTTCTCAGTAAAATAATCTTGGATAGCCTCGAAGTCATCTGCTCGCAACAAATTGCCATCAAAACTTGGTATTATTTTGTTAGCCTATGAAAGAGGTATAAAAAATGGAAGAGACACAGATAGGACAGAGGGTACTCTTGTAACTTTGGAGATCACACTATTTTAAGATTAATGTAATATGATATGTACTACATCTGAGCCATGGGTGATTGATGCTGTTGCTCTGCACCCGATATACGTGTTTTAGTCCAAAACCTTCTGTGGTTTTGCTTTTGTGGAATCAGATACACATGTAAGAAGACTTTTTTGTATTTCTACAAGGTATTTTTTTCTGTTGGACAACGTTTTTCATGTGGAGTTTGAATAGATAATGTTCCTTGATTTTCTTTTTAAACCAGCATTGATTTTGAAATCACACAGTGGCTTTAAACAGGCTCTCACAATCCTGTGTTGGAGCAGACAACCTGCTGTAACTATAGCAGCTGCTGCATAGGCAAAGGGGTCAGTCCATGAATTCATGTCATTCAGCATAAGTTTTTTTGCCCTTTCTGTTTTGCAAGCTTTAGTAATCGGGTGCAATTTATTTCTCTTGCAGATGGTTCATCCAAATGTTATTGACACATCGCTGCTTTTTGCCAGAGACTATGGTCGAAGGTTTAAGTTGAAAGTTTTGGTAAAAAGCGTTCTTGGGTGAGACCATTAAGTTTATTTTCAAATGGACCTGTTGTGGGCACTCATGGTGTGATAATAACTACTGATCAGCACTTTGAATGAAATGTTAACTTACGATCGCTATTATTAGTGAATTTATTAGTCATTTGCATCAGACTTTTTGTGTGAAAGGTCACAGACCATTAACTCTGTTCCTCTCCTCAGATGTTGCCAAACCTTTTGAGAATTTCCAGCATTATCTGTTTTTACCTCAGATTTCTGGCACCTGCAGTATTTTGCTTTTGCAAATGGTTCCCTCTCCAAGTATTTTTGCCTCTTATAAAACCATTGTAGTCAACTTAGTGAGTTCTTCAGTGCAGATGTGTTTTCCTTAAGTTTCACCAACTGAATCAAAAGCGCCTGAAAGCTTTGAAAATAATATTAGTAATTTGGATTCTGGTGTTCCGCATTCTTACGCGAATTAAGACAGGATGCATGAATTTTTTCCAAAATCTCTTTCACATTGGATAATTCTTCCCAAACAGGAGGGAAATTCAGTCAGACCAAGTGGTTGGCCATGATCCATCTGAGGACGCAAGAGCAGCTTTGGAGTTGGCACAATATTTCATTGACCGTGGACCCAAGCAGGTGTGTTGGTAAATCGTAGAATCCATACAGAGCAGGAGGAAGCCATTTGGCTCATGTCTTCATCAACTCTCTGACAGTATCTTACCCAAGCCCTCCCCTCTGCCTATCCCTGTGCATTAATTAATCCACCTAACCTACACATGTTTGCACATAAAGGTCAATTTAGCATAACCAATCCACCTAAAAATCCCTCGTATAATAAATAAAAACTTTCAGTGATAAGTTTTTATCAGCAGATAAAAACTGTGTTTTTATTTTAACTGTGTCTGTGTTTTAAAAATGCAAAAAGAGCCATTATCTGAAGACTTAACCCTGTAATTATGGGTTTAACTACCAGCTCACAGGTTTCCCCAGGCTGCATGAAACTCACCAGGAGCACAGTGGGACTAATCACATCAGTCATGTTCTTTTGTGTGTCTTGACATTGCAAAATGGGTCAATCATGTTCTCTCAAAGCGTCCTGTTAAACATCCAGGCTTTAACGGCCAGATGCAGGTTATGATCACTGCCATAACTGGTCGGAAAAATCTAAATTGGGCTGCTAGTGCCGTGGCCAAGTTAAACCCACTCCACTATCTTTTGGGTTCCCAACCTGCTGACAACCCATCCCACCACGCCAATGTGTTAGCTGCATTTTGGAATCCTGCCAGAGGTTTTGAAAATGCAAAATCATTTTGTGGGCTTAAATGAGAGTGAAAGCATTCCCGAAATTATAATACTGATCGTCTTAGGCGTTAAGAAGTCTCACAACAACAGGTTAAAGTCCAACAGGTTTATTTGGTAGCAAACGCCACTAGCTTTCGGAGCACTGCTCCTTCGTCAGGTGAGTGGTTCACCTGATGAAGGAGTGGCACTCCGAAAGCTAGTGGTGTTTGCTGCCAAATAAACCTGTTGGACTTCAACCTGGTGTTGTGAGACTTCTTACTGTGTTTACCCCGGTCCAATGCTGACATCTCCACGTCATTTTAGGCGGGAGTAGGAACTAGCTCTGCCTAAAATCATGGTGCACTAATTGCTGTAAATTCTTAGTGACTGAAAAATGGGTGTTGGGAGATTCAGAAATACTGTAAAGAAGCTATTGTGCTTTGTCATGCCAAGTTGAGGGCAGCACAGTAGCACAGTGGTTAGCACTGCTGGTTGACAGCGTCAGAGACCCGGGTTCGATTCCCGGCTTGGGTCACTCTCTGTGTGGAGTCTGCACATTCTCCCCACATCTGTGTAGGTTTCCTTCCACAGTGCAAAGATGTGTGGCCATGCTAAAATGCCCCTTACTATCAAGGGGATGAAATTGGGGAATTGTATGGGTTATGGGGATAGGTTGAGATTGTGGTCAGTGCAGACTTGATGGGCCAAATGACTTCCTTCTGCACTGTGTGATTCTATGGTCTAAGTAAAGAAACTAAGGGAACGTACAGAAGTGACTATTTTGATTATTTCAATGCAGAGGCAGACATCAAAATGTATTTAAATATCTCTGCATCCATCAAAATTTAGCTTTTCAATGTACTTTCAGCATTAAAAACATGGCAGCTGTAACAGGCCTGTGTACCAGTGCTATTTTTTGTGCAACATTGTTGATGAAATGTCTTTGCACTTCAGTTGTGGAGATGTTTAAATTATTTTATTACCGCAGATTGGATCTTTTTTTTTCTGAAGCTGCCTCCCTGGTTCAAGGTGCTCAAGGTTTTTTGGGCCGCATAGTTGAAGATTATGTTGAAGAACTTCAGGGTATCATGTAAAGAACCAATTTGTCCCATTCCCCTGCTCTTCAGGGAGCACCAAGGGGCAGAACTCCCCCAAATAATGTGTATTTGACATGGGATCTCATTAACAGAATTCCTTCGCAAAGTGTCTAACATTGGCTGGCAAGAAAACCTCCCTCTATCGCATTTCCATTCCCGCTGTGATTTGTAGCTCAAATCGGCTTGAGACTATTCAAATCTCAGCAGCTGGTAGCAAGTACTGCATTTTTTCAATTCTCTTTCGCAGAAGTATTTCTTAATTTTAAAGCGATCGTTGTCAACTTGTGTTCCACAGAATTAATTGCTATGTCTTTTGTTTCAAATGCGTGCTTTGTGTCATTAACGTAGAATCATAGAACCCCTACAGCGCAGAAGGAGGCCATTTGGCTCATCGAGTCTACATCGACAACAATCCCACCCAGGCCTTATCCCCATAACCCTACATATTTAACCCACTAACCTACGCATCCCAGGACACTAAGGGTCAATTTATCCTGGCCAATGCACCTAACCCCCACATCTTTGTTCTGTGGGAAGAAACCAGAGCACCCAGAGGACACCCACGCAGACATGGCGAGAATGTGCAAACTCCACACACAAAGCCGGGAATTGAATCCAGGTCCCTGGCACTGTGAGGCAGTAGTGTTAACTGCTGTGCCACCGTGCCACTCCAAAATTCCACTAGCTGCTGTGTTGAGATTCAAACCAGTGTCTCCAGAACAGTACCTTCCCCATGTATTACTAGTCCAGTGACTTTGCCACTACACCACTGTCTCTGCCTTGCCTTTAATGTTAATTCAGTATTCCCCACAGTTTAGCTGTTTTAAAAGTCTCTTGTCCTTATCAGCAAGCTGTTGGGAAGACGGGTGATATTTTAGAAGCAATTGTCATGAATGTAAATAATATTGAGCACAGGTTTCCCTTAACACCTGCACAGGATGAACAGTTTAAGTTTATTTATTAGTGTCACAAGTAGGCTTACATTAGCGTTGCAATGAAGTTACTGTGAAAATCCCCTATTTGCCACACTCTGGCACCTGTTTGGATACACTTAAGGAGAATTTAGCACGACCAACGCACCTAACCAGCATGTCTTTCAGACTATTGGGAGGAATCTGGAGCTCCCAAATGACAGACAGATACAAAAATTCAAATCATATGTTTGACTAGATGGATGCAGATCTGGCTTGGTTATAGCAGACAGAGTGCAGCAGTGGAAAGATTTTTTTAGAATGGAGTTCTGTAGCTAGTAGTGTTCTGCAGGGACCAGTGCTGGGATCTCTGTTATTTGCAGTATATATAAATGATCTAGAGGAAAATGTGGGTCGTCTGGTTAGTAAATTTGCAGATTGTACAAAGATTGGCGGAGTTGCTTATAGTGCCAGGGATTGTCAGCGGATACAACAGGATGTAGATAGATTGGAGACTTGGGCACAGAAATGGCAAATGGAGTTTAATCTGGACAAATGTGATTTTGGAGCATCAAATTTAGATGTGAATTTTACTGTAAATGGCAGAACCCTTAGAAATATTAACATACAGAGGAATCTGGGTGTGCAGGTCCACAGTTCCCTAAAAGTGGCGATACAGGTGGCCAAGATGATTAGGAAAGCATATGCCATGTTTGTCTTCATAAGCTGGGGCATGTGGGGACAAGAGTTGGAAATCATACTGCAGCTATATAAAACCTTGGTTAGGCCGCAATCAGAATATTGTGTGCAGTTCTGGTCACCACACTACCAGTAGGATGTGGAAGCTTTGGGGAGAGTGCAAAGCAGGTTCACCAGGATGTTGCCTGGTCTCGAAGGTATTAGCTATGAGGAGAGATTGAATAAACTAGGATTGTTTTCACTGGAAAGAAAGAGGCTGAAGGGAGACCTGATAGAGGTCTACAAAATTATGAGAGGCACAGACAGGGCAGATAGAGGCTTTTTCCAAGGATGGAAGTGTCAATTACAAGGGAGCACAGATTCAAGGTGAGATGGAGAAATTTTAAGGGAGATTTGCAAGGGAGGTTTTTCATGCAGTAAGTGGTGGGTGTCTGGAACGTGCTACCAGAAGAGGTGGTGGAAGCAGGTGCATTAGCAACATTTAAGAGGCATCTAGATGGATACATGAATAGGGAGGGAATAGAGAGATATGGACTAAGTAAGGGCAGAAGGTTTTTTCTTTAGTTTGGTTAGGTCTTCATGATCGGCACAGGTATGGAGGGCCGAAGGGCCATTTTTTGTGCTATACTTTGTTCACCTGGAGGAAACCCACACAGACACGGAGAGAACGTACAGACGCTGCACAAACAGTGACCCAAGCCGGAAATCGAACCTGGGTCCCTGGCGCTGTGAGGCAGCAGTGCTTACCGTTGTGCCATCCACAGATTTATTAAATAAAATTATCTTCATGTACAGAACCCAGGATGTATCAGTGACCTTTCGGTGCATGAGGTGCAGTTCATCATTAACATTCGGCCAATGCTTTGGTTACAGGTAGCAAAGCTGAACCTGGAGAATTTTCAAGGCAAACAGCCAGCAAGAGAAAGTTTCACACCCCAGCCTGAAGGCAAAAATCAGGCAAATGGGTTGTCAGACCATCTGAAAACAAACTGCAAAGGGGTGGATGGCAAGCCATGCTTCCACAGTGACAGGTTAGTTCATGATATTTTAACATTTCTAAAACAAAATATATTTAAATTGATCTGCACTGAGCGACCAAATTTTTCTAACAGAGCATGACATAGTATCAAATGAAGTTCTCTTGGGTTTGATCGCACAATCCTTTAACTCCATCTACTGTGTAGCACTTCTTCAATCTAGAGCTGTGATACTAGGCAGGCAGGAGTCCTGGGTCTTTAGTCACCCCTCAGAGGAGAGGATTCTTAGACAACATGAGTTTCTGTGAAAAACATTTTCTGGAGTCTTGCCCCTTGAAATATCTGTTCTTGTTTCGCAGTCATCACACAAGAAGAAAGAGAATTGAAAAAATGCACTACTTGCTATCAGCTGCTGAGATCTGAACAGTCTACAGCTAATGTATATGGCATTCTTGTCCAACACAGACAGAAACCCATTCCCATCTTGTATGTTTTGCAAGCAAAGACACTGAGGACTACCCCATCCATTAGGGTGGTGACTTGTAGTGTTTTCTGGCACAAAATGCAACAAATCCTGGCCCTAGCAACTGGTCCAACCTCCCAGGTCCTATTAATACACTGAAGTGCAGCAGATCTGTGTGGTTGTATATCATATTGCTGCGTTTACTTTCCTTCCAAATGTTTGTTAGTATGCATGTGCATCTTGCAGCAACCCTGACTCCAGAGTGATCCTGACTGCCATCACCATTCCCCCTCCCCATCCTTTAAGAAAATGTTTATATTGCTATTCTTTCCTATAATAACAAATAATAAACTTAACTGGCAGGGGTGAAACCATGATTTTGCAGCGGATGAGGCTGGCCCATTGTACTTGGGGTGTGCTGACAGCTGTGATAGTGATTTGCCCAGGCTAGGGTAAAGAATCAGGGGAACCAGTGAGGTTAAACCAAGGCTTTACCTGATGCAATTTTTCAAAGCCAACTCGGCTTTTTGCTTAACATAGGAATTAGGGGGTGGCACAGTGGTGCGGTGATTAGTACCGCTGCCTCACAGCACCAGAGACCTGGGTTCGATTCCCATCTTGGGAGGGAGTGCGTGTGTGTGTGTGGAATTTGCATGTTCTCCCCATGTCTGCGAGGGTTTCCTCCCACAGTCTGAAGGAGTGGTTAGATGCACTGACCCGAATAGACACCAGAATGTGACAACCACGAGAATTTCACAGTAACTTCTTCATTGCAATGTTAATGTAAGCCTACTTGTGACTAATAAATAAACTTTAAATTTGGGAGCAGAAGTGAGCAAATTCAGCCCTTCAAGCCCACTCCACCATTCAGTCAGATCATGACTGATCAAACCTGGGATGTGGTGAAATGCCTCATCTTGGATTTTGTTTGTTCCTCATGTGGGGACCATGAAATGGATTCAATTTGAATTTGATTCTCTTGGGTGGAAAAAAAATTGAAAAAAAATGTTCATGATCTGCGTTTTTTTTTAACTTGCTATTTGATCCTGTGGTTGGCTTCCAACCCTTAAAGTGTTAACAATGTGTACGACTCCTATAAAGTGATGCTAATACTTCTTTATGCTTTCTTAATATAACTAATGATTTAGTGTTTCAATAAAACATCTGCTCAGAATGTTCTTTGTTTGCTTTATTAAACTTTTGTGATTTTAAGACTAATTTATAGCACAAGGAAATGTTTGTGCAAACATAGTGTAAGATAGAAATGTACCCTATAAAATATTATTTACATTGCATCTACTTGGAGAACGCAAAGAAGCATTTTGCTAGCTGACTGTTCTGTCTTGCTGGGGCTTGCAATGTGTCCACGTTTTTTTTGGTACTTGAACTCTGTCTTGGTTGGCAGTTGTGTCAACAAAAAACTTAGCAATACAATCTAAGGAAATTAATATGCAGGCACAAAACACACATTGCTGCAAATACTCAGCAAATCTGACAGCATCCGCAGAGAGGAAGACAGAGTTAATGTTTGAGGTCTGTGCCTTTTCATCAGGACAAAGGCAAGGTAGAAATGTGATAGGTTTTGACCACGTAGGAGGGTGAGAAGAAGAACAAAAAAGCAAGTTTAGTTTATTTGCTTAGTTTATTTATTAGTTTCACAAGTAGGCTTACATTAACACTGCAATGAAGTTACTGTGAAAATACCTTCCAGCACCTGTTCAGGTACACTGAGGGAGAATTTAGCACGGCCAGTGCACTTAACCAGCACATCTTTCGGACTGTGGAAAGAAACTGGAGCACCCAGTGGAAACTCCACGCAGACACGGAGGGAACATGCTGATTCCGCACAGACGGTGACCCAAGCTGGGAATCGCACTCGGGACCCTGGTGCTGTGAGGCAGTAGTACTAATCACCATGTTGTCCATGATAGGGTGGGAGGGAAATGACCAAAAGCCAAATGGAGTGGTAATGGGCAAAGTAAAGAGACAAAAGATGTGTCTAGATGAGGTGTCCATGATGTGGAGATGCCAATGTTGGACTGGGGTGGACAAGGTGTTCAGTCACTCGACACTAGGTTATAGTTCAACAGGTTTATTTGAAATCACAAGCATTTGGACTGTTGCTCTTTCCTCAGGTGAAGTGCAGCGCTTTGACAGCTTATGATTTCTAATAAACCTATTCTCTCCCCTGTGATCCATGAGAAATGTGAGCCAAGTCCTTATCAGAGAGTTACTGTATGTTGACAATGCTGCAGTAGCATTTCACACACAGGGACATCTTCAGTGAGCAGTGGACAGATTCTCTCATAGTCATAGAGGTTAAAAGTATGGAAACAGGCCCTTCGGCCCAACTTGTCCACGCCACCCTTTTTTTTAAACCACTAAGCTCGTCCCAATTGCCTGATTTGGCCTATATCCCTCTATACCCATCTTACCCCTGTAACTGTCTGAACACTTTTTAAAAAACAAAATTGTACCCACCTCTTTACGAGCTTGTTCCAGACACTCACCACTTCTGTGTGAAAAAATTGTCCCTCTGGACACTTTTGTATATCTCTTCTCTCACCTTAAACCTATGCCCTCTAGTTTTAGACACCCTACCTTTGGGAAATGATATTGACAATTAGCTGACCTGTGCCCCTCATTATTTTATAGACCTCTATAAGATCACCCTTCAGCCTCCTATGCTCCAAAGGAAAAAGTCCCAGTCTATTCAGCCTCTTATAGCTCAAACCATCAAGTCCCAGTAGCATCCTATTAAATCAGAACAGAGAAGCTGCAACACCTTTTTCGGAGCCTTCATGTCATCGGTGAAGATGAACATCTTGCCAAGGCCATCCCCACACCCCCACTACTTGCCTTCAAGCAACCTCAAACAGACCATTGTTCACAGCAAACTAACGAGCCTTCAGGAGAATAGTGATACGACACCACACAACCCTGCCACAGCAACCTCTGCAAAAAGTGCTGGATCATCGACACAGATGCCATCATCTCACATGAAAACACCATCCACCAGGTACTTGGTACATACTCTTGCGACTTGGCGAATGTTGTCTGTCTGATACGCTGCAAGAAAGGATGTCCTGAAGCATTGGTGAGACCAATTCAGACGCTATGACAATGAATGAATGGACACCACTCAACCATCACCAGGCAGGAGTATTCCCTTCCTGTCAGAGAATACTTCAGCAGTCACAGGCGTTCAGCCTCTGATCTTCAGGTAAGCGTTCTCCAAGGCGGCCTTCAAGAGACATGACAATGGAGAATCGCCAAAGCAAAAACTGATAGCCAAGTTCCGCACACATGAGGACAGCTTCACCTGGGATCTTGGGTTCGTGTCACACTATTTGTAACACCCACGACTTGCCCGGGCTTGCAAAATCTCACTAACTGACCTAGCTTGAGACAATTCACACTCTTCAACCTGTGCTTAACCCTCTCTCCACTCACATTGTCTGCATCTGTAAAGACTTGATTACCTATTGAGATTTGCATTCCAACCATTACCTTGCAACTGAGTCTGTGTCTATGTATGCCCTGTTTGTGAACCCAACTCTATACTCACCTGATGAAGGGACAGCATTCTGAAAGCTTGTGCTATCAAATAAACCTGTTGGACTTTAACCTGGCGTTGCGAGACTTGTTCCTAATTTTTCATCCAAATCAATAATATCAATGACAAATAACAATGGATCCAGCACCGATCCCTGAGGCACACTGCAGGTCACAGGCTTTCAGTTTGAAAAAGAACCCCCTAAACCACCCTCTGTCTTCTGTCATCCAACCAATTTTGTATCCGTTTGGCTACCTCACCCTAGATCCCATGAGATTTAACCTTATGCAACAACCTACTATGCGGTATCTTGTCAAAGACCTCAGGCTTGTAAAGAATTTTGGTTTGACCATTGCATCAGGAAGCCAAATGTCATGGTCCAGGATGTTGTCCTACTCCTCATCTATTAGCATTGGTATGGAGATTGTTGATTGCTTAACGATCACCAGCAGTCAGTCACTTGGTGCTGAAACTAACACACACATTTCAAAAGCTACTGTTGTTATCATCAAGCTGAGTAAGAGAGCATGGAACAAAGTAAAGTGATTAGAACAAAGCCTGCACAGACCATGCTGCCTGACTTAACTAAAACCCTCTGCCCTTCCCTGACCATATCCCTCTATTCCCATCCTATTCATGTATTTGTCAAGACATCCCTTAAAAGTCACTACCATATCCACTTAGACTACCTCCCCTGACGAGTTCCAGGCGCCCACCATCCTCTGTGTAAAAAAAAATCTGCCTTGTATATCTCCTTTAAACCTTGCCCTTCGCACCTTAAACCTGTGCCCCCTAGTAATTACTCTTCCATCCTGGGGAAAAGCTTCTGACTATCCCCTCTGTCCATGCCTCTCATAATCTTGTAGATTTCTTTCAGGTTGCCCCTCAACCTCTGTCGCTCCAGTGAGAACACACCAAGTTTTTCCAACCTCTCATAGCTAATGCCCTCCATACTAACATCCTGGTAAATCTTTTCTGTACTCTCTCCAAAGCCTCTGCATCCTTCTGGTAGTTGAATACTATATTCCAAGTGCCTAACTAAGGTTCTATTAAGCTGCAACATGACTTGCGAATTTTTAAACTCAGTGCCGTATGCCTTCTTGACTACCTTCTCCACCTGCATTACCACTTTCAGTGACCTCTGTACCTGTACACCCACACGTAGGCTTACATTCACACTGCAGTGAAGTTACTGTGAAAATCCCCTAGTCACCACGCTCTGGTGTCTGGATACACTGAGGGAGAATTTAGCATAGCCAATGCACCTAACCAGCAGATCTTTTGGACTGTGGGAAAAAACCTGAGCACCCAGAGGAAACCCACAGAGACATGAGGAAAATGCGCAGACTGCACAGACAGTGACCCAAGCAGGGAATTAACCAACCAAGAACACCAAACTCCCAAGTTTCTCAAGCCTGCATTCAAAATGTATTCCTCTACATTGGTGAGAGATGGGAAACATATGCTAGCAGGAGAAAAGGCTGAATGGTTTCCACCTCTACTGTCTCAGACATATTCTCAATATCTCTTGGCAGGACAAGGTCACCAACTCAAGAGGTCCTGGGGCATTCTGATTCCATCTGCACACTAAGCTGGTAACTTGGCTTGGCCAAGTTCATGAGGTGGTGGATGAAATAGAAAGACGTCCTGTACAGTGAACTGTCCACCTGAGTCATAACCTGCTCGACATCCATTCCTCTGCTATAGTGACCCCTGCGAGATGAATAGCAGATATTGACACACAGCTACAAGACATGAGGGCCATGACTTTTGGAAGCTGGCTGTTTGAAGGGCCATTGGAAGAGAGAGGAGAAACAGAAAACTCAGCAAGTCGAGAAGAGGTCCGTGAGAAAGCAAGCCAACAAATTCTGCCAGATTGAGACTCCCGAACCATCGCACAATGTTTAACTCTGAGTTCACCATCACGGGGTGGCACAATGACACAATGGTTAGCACTGCTGCCACACAGCTCCAGGGACCCAGGTTTGAAGCCTGGCATAGGTCACTATCTCTGTGGAGTTTGCATATTCTCCCCGTGTCTCCATGGATTTCCTCTGGGTGCTCTGGTTTCCACCCACAGTCCGAAAGATGTGCTGGTTAGGTTGATTGGCCATGCTAAATTGTCTCAATGTTGGGGACTGGCTAGGGTAAATGCATGGGGTTAGGGAATAGGTTGGTGCAGATTCAGTGGGTGGAATGGCCTCCTTCTGCACTGTCAGGATTCTATGGAAGTGGCAAACTATTGTCTCAGGAGACTGAAGACTGCCAAAGGGTGCTATACTCGAGGCAAATTTGTTTAACCCCTATAATAAAAGTCATTTAGTGTTCTCTGGTACCGTTTTAGAAATGAACAGTAACTGATGCGCAATGTGTGTAACAGAAATATCTCTTCTGCTGTCTAGCTTGCTAAAGAAGCTGTGTATGGGTGATCAGAAAGCAGTGCTATTAGGCACAAAGAAAGCAATGAAGGAGTTGATACACCAGGAAGTCTGGCATAAAATTGAATGTGGAACAGACAAAGAGGTAAACGCCATAAAACCATAACTTGTTAAACTAGATTTCTGTATTCAAAGCAACTTCTGAGAATTTTTCCCATGACTCTATAAATGGCCATGATATATTGGGCCCTCGACATGGGCACAACTAACAGTTCACCAACAGAGAACAAGGGTTTGAGGAACTAATTGTTTTGGCTTGGAACACATTTCTATCTCCTCTTCGTAAATCATTATAAAGGCATATCACACCACCAGCAATAAGCATGATTAGAACTACAAGCATGACGTGGAGATGCCGGGTTGGACTGGGGTAAACACAGTAAGAAGTCTCACAACAGGTTAAAATCCAACAGGCTTATTTGGTAGCACAAGGCACTAGCTTTTGGAGCGCTGCCCCTTCATCAGGTGAGTGATAATGAAGCGTGATGAAGGGGCAGCACTCCAAAGGCTAGTGGCTTGTGCTGCCAAATAAACCTGTTTGACTTTAACCTGGTGTTGTGAGAATTCTTACTGTGTAGAACTACAGGGGCATGAACAGGATGCCTAGGGAGCAGCTGTTCCCTTTAGTTGAAGGGTCAGTTACAAGGGGGCACAAGTTAAAAGTGAGGGGTGGGAGTTTAGGGGGGATTTGATGAAAAACATTTTTACTCGGAGGGTGGTGACAGTCTGTTATGCGCTGCTTGGGAAGGTGGTGGAGACAGGATGCCTCACATTCTTTAAGAAGTACCTGGATGAGTACTTGACATGCCATAACATTCAAAGCTATGGACCAAGTGCTGGCAAGTGGGATTAGGTGGGCAGATCAGGGCATTTCGTGCAGACTCGATGGGCTGAAGGATCTCTTCTGCACTATAGTATTCTGTGATACGGGTAAACGTAGATGCTTTCCTAATTGATTTTCCCATTGATGTAGCTAAACAAAGCTTTTATGACATTTGAGAATGGAATGTGTTGGCCTATTTTAGTGCAACTTTTTATTTTTCATGTTAAAAAAGCCTTTTCTCTAATCAGCCAAAAATAATCATAGTTGTTTTTTTTTCCCTCAATGCTTACATGGAATGTGCTCTAAGTTTCCCTCCAATGTGTTTCCTGCAGGTTGTCCAACAAGCTCAGACTGAAATCCCAGTTGCTTCTTTAAGCTTAAGTCACCTTACGTCTTATTCTGAATATATTGAGTGTAATTTACAAATGAAAATTCACGAGGGACTACTTCATGAAAAGGTATGACAAACCTCAATGGAGTAAGAAATTAGTCTTATCACAACAGAATTTTGTCAAAAAAAGCTGTAAATTTTCTATTTATTTACATAAACACACCATTGTGAATCAAATTTAGGGGAAAAATTAGCTATTAAATAATTAAAAGGTCCCAATTTATTATTGTACGTATCTCCTATCTGTACATACACAAACATTGTACATATAAAATTATGAAGGGAGTAGATAAGATGGATGCAGGGAAGTTGTTTCCACTGGCGGGTGAAATTAGAACTGGGGGAATGGCCTCAAAATAAGGGGGAGCAGATTTAGGACTGAGTTGAGGAGGAACTTCTTCACACAAAGGGTTGTGAATCTGTGGAATTCCCTGCCCAGTGAAGCAGTTGGGGCTACCTTATTGAATGTTTTTTAAGACAAAGATAGAAGATTTTTGAACAGTAAAGGAATTAAGGGTTAGGGTGAGTAAGTGGAGCTGAGTCCACAAAAAGATTCGCCATGATCTTATTGATTGCAGGCTTTGAGGGACGAAATGGCCAACTCCTGCTCCTAGTCCTTATGTTCCTCGTTAACAAGAGTCTTTTGGGATTGCCAGTAAAAGAAAATTAAGGTCATCCTGAAATAAAGCCAGATTTCCCTATCTACAATTGAATCTCGGAGGCCACCTCTGCTTCCAATTATGATTTCATTAACAGATTAAGTGGCTGCCAAAATAGCCCAGCAGCCAAGTGTTGATGAGCATCATTGGCTTCTTGTGAGGACTTCTAGGATTTGATGCTTTTTTTTGAAAAGGTAGTCAGGATGTGGGCAAACCTGGCAAGGCTGCACTTAATTGCTCGCTCCGAGTTGGCCTGGGAAGGTGTAAGTGAGCCTTCTGTTCAAACTGCTACAGTACTTGTGGTGATGATGTCCCACAGTTGATGAGTCAATATGTCTTTTTATTTCAAATCTCTCTTCAGATGAGGCAGAAGTTGTCAGAAATGTGTACGGTGTACGCTGGTCCATTCTGTAAGGATTTCTGTTTAGAATCTGTGAAACGAACATTCCAAGACTGTGGTTCCATCAGTTCCATCAGTGTTATCACAGAAACACACAAGGTACAAGTAGTAATAGTACAACTAAAATGAAAAGGAGCTGTTTGTCCTTCATAAATTCTTAGTACTAGTGAATTCTATCATATTTTTAAAATATTTTCAGTCCACAGTTTATGGCAGGTGTGTTGATATTAATGTGATTGTTCGCCATAAGCAGTGCCCAGTAAAGTTTAAAGTTTATTTATTAGTGTCACAAGTAGGCTTGGATTAACACTGCAATGACATTACTGTGAAAATTTCCCAGTCGCCACACTCCGGCGCCTGTTCAGGTACATTGATAGAGAATTTAGCATGGTCAATGCACCTAACCAGCGCGTCTTTCAGACTGTGGGAGGAAAGCAGAGTACTTGGAGAAAACCCATGCAGACTCCACACAGACAGTGACTCAAGCTGCAAGTCAAACCCGAGTCCCTGGTACTGTGAGGCAGCAGTGCTAACCACTGTGCTGCCCACTTAATAGGCTAGTTGAACATATTACCAAGCGCAGTCAAATGACTTATCAAGTCTCCTCACTATTATGCAGATCTAGACCAGTGTTTGAGAACTTTGCTACTTGCATTTCATCACAACTTCTTTAGTTGGGACGTGGGTGGCATGGTGGTTAGCACTGCTAACCTCACAGTGCCGGGAACCCAGGTTTGATTCCCGGTTTGAGTCACTGTCTGCAGAGACAATGACTGAAGCCTGCGAGTTCTCCCATGTCTGCGTGGGTGTCCTCCCACAGTCCAAAAGATCTGCTGGTTAGGTGCATTGGCCGTGCTAAGTTCTCCCTCGGTGTACCCTACAGGCGCCGGAGTGTGGCAACGCGGGGATCTTTTCACAGCAACTTCATTGCGGTGTTAACGTAGGCTGACTTGTGACATTAATAAATAAACTTTAAAATTTGTATGTTGATGCAGCTCAATGTCAGTAGTTCTCAAGATATCGGAAAAATGTCACAAGCAAATTCTTTCCCCAACCTAATGCTCAACCTAAACATTTCAAACTAAAAATCCATAAAATGTTAAGTATAGGGGATTAATGAGGTGCAAATAATTGACGGAAGAGCCCAAAATAATTGGTGCACTTAATGCATCATAAGCGGTACCTTTGTAATTAACTCCAGTGATACTGACAAATTCCCAGTGTAGTCAGTGGCGCATGATAAACTTAGCTTAAGTGGTGGAACTCTACGGGAGTTAGATGCACGGTTCAGGTTGTGGGGACACTGAGTGGTAAATGGAAGTTGGAGGTTTTCAGGGGAATAGATGGGCTTTGGAAGCACTAAGTGTCAAGTGTGGGAAGTGGCGAAGCAATCAAGGATATGCTGGAAGTAGTCCAGGGCATCCATGGGAGCTCTTGAGTATAAGCCCATGTTCTGAGTTTTGCCTTGAGTGCAGAGGTAGTCAGTCCAGAAACAAGTAACTGGCGCTTGTAGCTGGCTGGGCATAACATTCTGCCAAATGTGTTGTAGCATTCAAAATCCAGAGTTGGGTAGTTTGCAAAGGGCAGGCACAGCTAAAAAAGGTGCCATTAAAAGTTTGGATACAAAACATACCTTAGAGAGCAAGAACAATTAGTGTGGCTACCAGATCACCAGGTAGGCACACACTCTGATTTATTTAGAACCAAGTCATGAAACGCTGGAGCAACTTTGATTTTGCATTTTGAAGCTTGAAACATCCTGCCAATTCCCGGAAAAAAAATCATTGGATATTATCATCATCAGTAATTCTCAAACCTTTTGAGCTGAGAAAATCACTTGGCCGCCCGGGACCATTCAGTGCCTCGGCTTGGGTGTCAGCCTTCATGTCACATTACCTTTGGGCCTTGTGCTTGTGGACAACATCTAGACTGACACTCTCAGTCGAGTAACAAAGGATTGCTACGTTGTTGGAGGTGTCATCCTTGTGATGAAATGTTAGACCGAGGCCCCATCTGGTCTCTTGGGTGGCTGCAAAATATTTCATGTCGTTATTTCTCCTGGCCAGTGTGGAAGTTAAAATGCTCAGGTCGTTTCTCTAACATCAGAGCCACTACAGTCAATTCGATGGAGGGAGGGGAGTTCTCCTTGTGCACAAGTAATTAAAGTAATGGTGTCCACTGCTATTTGTATTTAGAATCGACTAAGTTTGCCCAAGGTTGCTGGTACTCAAGGATCTCTGACACCAGCATCTGCCCCTCAACCAACAGAACTGAAAAACAAATCATCTGATCATTTACTGCTGCTTCGCAGGATCTTGCTGTGGGCACATTGAAGTATATTGTAGGAAAACATGGTAACCAAAGGTGATTAATCAACTCAGCTGCATTGGACATCATAAGATTAAAAGGCGGCCTTTAAACGCAGGTTATTTTTCAAGGCTTATCAGCACATCCCATTAGCTGAGAAAAAAAGAACTGTGTCACAGTGAGGAGCCCCTAAAAATTGCAAGTTGCTGTCTAATTTTATTTTTTGTTTACTTATTCTCTTTACAGCCCTATGTGTGCATTGAGTATGAGCTCCCTGAAAGTGCGCATCTTGCTGTGCTAACATTGAACGGAAGTGTTCTGGATGGGTTCCTCATTACGGTAACAACACTGAAATTTGAATTTTCTTTTATCCCTTTCAGAATTCCTTTGGTAGCGCAGTGATTAACACTGCTGCCTCAAAGCGCCAGGGACCCAGGTTCGATTCCTGGTTGGGTCACTACCTGTGCGGAGTCTGCACATTCTACTCATGTCTGGCTGGGTTACCTCTGGTTGCTCCAGTTTCTCCCCATGGTCTGAAAGACATGCTGGTTAGGTACGTTGGTCAGGCTAAATTCTCCTTCGATGTACCCGAACAGGCGCCAGAGTGTGGTGAATCGGAGATTTTCACAGTAACTTAATTGTCATGTTAATGTAAACCTACTTGTGACACGAATAAATAAACTTAAACTTAAAAAGCAAGGCAAATACTCCATCCCTGAAAGACCAGTCCTCTTGCAGTTGTTGAGCTTCGCTCTTGTAGTTCATAATCAAGTGCTGTCTGTGTCACCAATCCATCAGCCTCCGTATTCTGTCATAGACTATATTTTCTGTGTACAGTTGCCTTTTACAGTGGTTAGCACTGCTGCCTCTCAGCACCAGGAGCCTGGCTTGATTCCTGGCTTGGGGCACTGTCTGTGTGGAATCTGCACGTTCTCCCCATGTCTCCGTCGGTTTCCTCTAACAGTCCAAAAGACATGCTGGTTAGGTGCATTAGTCATGCTAAATTCTCCCTCAGTGTACCGGAACAGGTGCCAACTAGGGGATTTTCACATTAACTTAATTGCAGTGTTACTGTAAGCCAACTTGTGACAGAAATAAAAAAACTTTCTAAAAGAAACTTCTGGCTGTGCATAATGACTTAAATATCGATTGGATTCTTCACCGCAACAATGTCCACTTATATTGCTAAAACAGTGCTTGTTGGAGCTTGAACTGGGATCATGGAAAACATTCCTTGTAATAAGTAAATTTAGTAGTAACAAGGTTCAACTCTTTAGTATTTATGTAAGTTAATTTAATTTCTAAATTATTTTGTTTTTTATTGAAGGATAAAATATTTGTGCTAACAATTGGACTGTTTGCAGCCAGTCTCAATGGTGTCAGTGCCCTGGGCTAAGCATAATGTCTAAACCTGTTCAAAACTATACCCTTAACAATGTCCTTCAACTTCACCATCTAAAGGGCACTCCTTAAAGCACTAACTGTGCATTTTTTAGACTAATGAAATCTTTGGCTTCAGTGAGATTGCCTAAAACATCATTTCTTTCAATAGTGAAAGAAGTCCCAGTTTAGTTTCTGCGAGTTAAAATCTGGGATATTCTCTGAAAATTTATTAGTGTTGTTCCTACTTTAACAAGAAGGGGCAAATCTCTGGCCCCAGTACAGAGCGCCATGGACTTCTGATTAACTTGGCTAGGGCAATTTTCTGGTGTAGTTTGATAAAGCTCCAGAACTGGAATGTCCAAACTCGTTTTCTGCAAAGGCAAAACACTGTGTATGTTGGAATCTGAAACAAAAACAGAAAATGCAGGAGAAACTCAGCAGGTCTGGCAGCATCTGTGGAGCGAGAATAGAGCCAATATTTTGAGTCTGGATAACCCTTCATCAGTTCCGTCAAAGGGTCACCCAGATTCGTAATGCTGGCTCTATTCTCGCTCCACAGATGCTGTCAGAACTGCTGAGTTTCTCCCTCATTTTCTGTTTTTGTTTCATTTTCAGTAAAACTCTGTCTGACACAGAGAGAGACTTTCTTCCTTGCTATCTAAATTGGATCCACATCCAGGAGCTACCCTGACGTCCCATTACCAACTCTGAGGAAAATTGATGATTGAAACCATGTTTCTTCTAACCCTTCAGGTTCAAAGACCTATTAAAGAAAGTACACTAGATTGCGACACTATGCTGAGTAAGCTGGAAACGGATATCACAAGCCAAGCAGTTATTTATGTATCAGGAATTCAGCAGACCATGACAAAGGAAGACCTCAGTGAGAAATTTAGCAAATTTGGCCAGGTTGAAGGTGTAATCTGCCTTGGTGATGATAAAGCTGATGAAAAGCCTGAGGATTGTTTTATAAGTGAGTAAATTAATGGGTGCAAGCTGATGAAAGTAAATCTAGAATTCTACAGTAAACATTTTGAATGATGCTATTTTTGGGAGCGGCGGGAAAAAGCATGTTTTAGCACACTTTGCAGAAGTGTGTTGGACGTTTGCTTAAAAACTGAGGGAGCTGTGCAGCATGTTTAACATCACACTGCTCATTTGTAATCCATACTATGGTTGTGTCAGAATGGTAGAATGTTGAACAAAGAAAAGCCAACAAAGGACAAAGAAAATTACAGCACAGGAACAGGCCCTTCAGCCCTCCAAGCCTGCACTGACCATGCTGCCTGTCTGAACTAAAACCCCCTACCCTTTTGGGGACCATGTCCCTCTATTCCCATCCTATTCATGTGCTCGTCCAGACGCCCCTTAAAAGTCTCTTTTGTATCTGCTTCCACTACTTCCCCTGGCAGCAAGTTCCAGGCACCCAGCACTCTCTGTGTAAAAGACTTGCTTTATACGTCTCCTTTAAATCTTGTCCCTCACGCCTTAAACCTATGCCTTCTAGTAATTGACTCTTACACCCATGGGAAAAAGCTTCTGACTATCCACCCTGTCTATGCTCCTCATAATCTTGTAGACTTCTAACAGATCGCCCCTCGTGGTTCATGTCCAATATTCCGATTTATAAACTTCCTCTCTGGGCATACACTGAGAACTCCCCCATAAACGTTGGATTTTCATCATCACCATCATCATAGAATCATTACAGTGCAGAAGGGGCCATTCAGCCCATTGAGTCTGCACCGACTCTCTTGAAAGAGTATCTTACCCAGATCCTCTCCCCTGCTCTATCCCTATAACCCCACACATCCACCATGGCTAATCCAGCTAACCTACACGTTTTGGGGCACTAAGGGGCAATTTAGCATGGCCAGTCCACCTAACTTGCACATCTCATGTGAATTAGTGGCTGCTTCAGACCAGCAATGGTAAGGACTTCTTGCTGAGAAACTGCACAAGGTGAAGACGTCAACAAAAGTGAATTGCTTTAATTTTCAAAAACAAACCTTTTTTTGAAAATGACTTCATTCACACAATGTTGAAAAATCATAGGTAGCTAGTAGGTAACTCGAGGGTCAAAACTTTAGGCTGTAGAGGTGGATGCTTGAAGTGAGGCAATATCTGCTTCTTGGAATCCAAATTCTAACTTCAGCCTTGTTTTGCTAGTTGGATCCACATTCCAAATCTGAAGTTGAGTCAGGTAACTGAAGGGTTCCGATTTATCTGGTGGGTACCTGAGGAAATGTCCAGACGCTTGACTTCCTGGTGATCTGTGTGATTTATCCTCCAGAATATGGAAGCTCAGAGAGTGCTGCAAAGGCACAAGCGGCAATGAATGGACAAGAAGTGAGGAAACGAAGACTAAATGTGCTGAGAGCTCTCACTCCCTATCACCTTCAGACCTGGGCTTCTCAAAGGTCTTGCGCTGCAGTGAGCCCCAATACCTCTGATCCTGTGCCGTCAGACAGAAAGCCATTCAAGAGCAGGAAAGCGAAGCTTTCTCAATGTGTGAGTTTTAAATGTTAACTTATTTTCTGAGTTTTTATGCAATCACTATACATTTGCTTAAGGATGTTTGAAGGGAAGAGCAGAAGAAATTAAACCATGAAAATGGAGAGTGAAAAATATTATTTTAAATTATAGAATTCACTGAAGCTTGTTTATTTATTTATATATTAGTGTCACAAGTAAGCTTACAGTAGTACTGCAGCGAAGTTACTGTGAAACTTCCCCAGCCGCCACACTCCGGCGAGTGTTCGGGTACACTGAGGGAGAATTTAGCATGGCCAGTGCACTTAACCAGCTCGTCTTTCAGACTGTGGGATGAAACTGGAGCACCCCGAAGGAAATCCACACAGACACGGGAAGAACATGCAGACGCCGCACAGTGACACAAGCCAGGAAACGAATTTAGGTCCATGGTGCTGTGAGGTAGCAGTGCCAACAACTATACCATCATGTCACCCACACATATTTACCACTCATATATTGTTGTTGGAAACAAGAAATTTAGGAATAATGTGCATAAACTGCAACAGAAAATTACTGATGAAAATAATTTTTCCTCAAAATACCCCTTTTGAAGTTCATAATGTTGGTAAAGACTACGAATTAATTCATACCACTACAAAAAGCTGTAAATGATAACCAGCTGTGAAATTCGACATTTAGGCAATTGCAGCAATGTGCACCCTGTACTGAATACTCAAGTACAAAAAATGAATTCTATATCCTCCTTAGATGTCCACTTGACATTAACAGTACAGTAGAGCAGCAGTATATTAAGTGAGTCACCAACTTGCTGGTGATTCTGATCCCCAGTGGCACAGTGTTTAGCACTGCTGCCTCACAGCTTGAGGGACTAGGGTTCAGCTCTGGCTTCAGGTCACTGTATCTGTGTGGGTTTCCTCTGGATGCTCCAATTGTTATCAGTGGACTGAATGGCCTCTTTCTGCACTGACATGATTCTATGATTCAGATACAGAGGCTGTGAAAATATTAAAGCCTTTAATCTGTGGCTACGAGGTTGAGGACTTTTGTTAACCCCGGAAGACCTTTTAATCATGCTAAATGCCCCTTAGTCCCAAGATGTGTAAGTTAGATGGATTAGCCATGGTAAATGTGTGGGGTTGCAGAGATATGGTGAGAGAGAGAGAGTCAGGTTAAGATACTCTTGTCAGAGAGTCGGTGCAAACTTGATGGGCTGAATGGCCTCTTCTGCACTGTAGGGATTCTATGATTCAGTGGCCCAGCACAATGATAATGAGATGTAGGGTGATGATAGAATGAATGGGTAAGAAGGGAGACAAATCATTCTATGAGCTGGTGGTGGTAACAATCTACTTTGCATCAAATAGGAGGGAGAATTGAAAGATGTGATGAGGACGATAGATCGGCGCGTGGGGCGACTCTTCAAGGCTTTAACCGACAACACACTCTGTATGGTCCTACTGCCAGGAACAAACAGGTAAAATTTAGAGTTCTGAAATTCATAAGTGGTACTGCAAATGATCATTTATGTACAATGTTACAACCACAGTTTCACGTACATGCTGTTTTCCAAAGCTAGGTTGCAGCCTAGCAGTCCATAAATCACTACAGTGCTATCTTTTAACAATGATTTACCTTGAATAAATAAAATGATGTTTCTGTTGTATGAACAAAAGTTCTGATCGATAGAGATTAGGCAAGTATCAACCTTGCAAATCCTCATAATGGTAATTTTATTACTCCTGATTAGTCAAGCGGGAGGCAGTGGCTAGTGCTATTATCACTAAGGTATTAATCCAGAAACTCAGCTAATGTTCTGTGGACATGGGTTCGAATACCACCACGGCAGATGGTGGAATTCAAAATCAATTTTAAAAAAACTGGAATTAAGAATCTACTAATGACCATGAAACCACTGTCAATAATTGTAAAAACCCATCTGGTTCACTAATGTCCTTTAGGGAAGGAAATCTGCGTTCTTTACCTGTTCTGGCCTACATGTGACTCCAGAATCACAGCAATGTGGTTGATTCTCAACTGCCCTCTGAAATGGTCTAGCAAGCCACTCAGTTCAAGGGCAACTAGAGAGGGGCAATAAATGCTGGCCAGCCAGTGATGCCCATGTCTCACAAATGTATAAAAATAAAGGCTGTGTGTATATCATGTGTGATATATCATATGGGATTTAGTCATCTGATGACATTCCCCCAGTGTTGCTTAACTTTTGAACAAAATCTGGGCAGTTTTCTCTCTATCTTCACTGCAAATGTTCCCTTAGCAATGTTAATAGGTGTTAGTGCTTCACCAAAGTGGTTTTATTCATTTATGTGCCTTGGCAGTGGATGTTGTCAAACTCCTAAAACATGAGAGACGTGATGTGCTATCTTGATCCTCATTTGATATTCCGCATCAGCACTTAGAATCCCTTCAATATAGAAGCACGCCTTTCAGCCCTTCGAGCCTACACTGACAACAATCCCACCCAGACCCTATCCCTCCTAATCCCCTGACACTAAAGGGCAAGTTACAGTGGCCAATCAACCTAACCCGCACATCTTTGGACTGTGGGGGGGGAAACAGGAGCCCCCGGAGGAAACCCACGCAGACACAGGGAGAACATGCAAACTCCACACAGTCACCTGAGGAATTGAACCCAGAGCCCAGGCACTGTAGAGCAGCAGTGTTAACCACTGTGCTGTCCTAGAATATGGCTGATTTTTTTCCTTGCCCTGACCCCGGAGAAATGAATAAGTTGCAGTGCCATTATCATCACCCCTAGGTAGCTCAGCACAGATCGAACGTGGGACCTCCCTGACTGCAGGGTCAAATGTGAGCTGGTGGAAAAGAGAGCCAGAGTGATTGTGGATACAGTCTGAGGATTCGGGATAAAATGTTTAGGACTGAGATTAGGAGACATTTCTTCATGCAAAGAGTGGTGAGCCTGTGGAATTCATTGGGAGGAAACCCACTCAGATGCAGAAAAAGTGCAGACTCCACACAGACAGTGACCCAAACCAGGAATTGAACCCAGGTCTGGCGCTGTGAGGCAGCAGTGCTAACCACTGTGCCACCATGCCGCCCCAATACAGAGAATGTATTGGTGAAAGGGTTTTTTTTTTGAGAACAGAGTTAGTAAAATTATAGAATATTGCAAACTTTTTTTTAAAAATAACCTATATAATTTTTGTCTAACGTTATTGAATGTCTGTTTTCTCTCTAATGTAGTACTCAATACTCAGCACCTGGGCTTTGTCTCCTCGAAGTGAAGCAGGATCCTTAAAACCAACTGTGCAATGTGGACTAGAGGTGCTTCTCTTGGACGCTATGGAATTGGCTGTTATTGAATTGATTAAGAAGTGAACATACTTCCTGGGATCACATTCCTTTTATGAGTACTGCTTGACTTGGGTGACAACAGTGACGGAACCAAGAAAACAGTTTTTTGTCTTATTAAAACTTGTATATAAAAAAAGTTTCAAGTGTGAAAATAATACAAGATGTGCACTCATTAAGTTAATGACATTGAGTTCTCCTCATTAGAAAGTAGTAGTTCTAGTGGACCAGAACCCAGGTCTTTGCCAGTTTTATGTCAGGTTGTACAGAAAATATTCTTTAAGGCTGCCAATTTTGACTATTTGAGCAAGTCTCAATGCAAGGCTGTCCTGTCACTGTGGAGGGGTTGTTTTACGCCTGTTGGTACATGTTTACAACAATTCTACAGCCAAAACCTCACTTGCTTTTCTCAGTTTGTACTTTTACAGTGTGATTTGAATATCCAATCATGTTTTACGCTTTTTAGAAGCAAGGAAATAGGAGCAGACTATTTGGCCCCTTAAGTCTGCTCCACCATTCAGTGAGATTATGGCTAATCTGCAACCTAACTCTATAATTCCAAATTCCACCTTTGCCTGATATCCCTTAATACCTTTGGTTAACTGAAGTCTATCAGTCTTTAGTTTTAAAATTAACAGTTGATCGGACATCAGTGGCCATTAGCAGAAAAGAGTTCCATACACCTACCAGCATTTGTTTGTAACAGTTAGATCATTTCTTTCTGAAAGGTCTGGTTTTAGTTTTAATTTTAATTATTAAACTGTCTCCACCGCTCCCCGCCCCCCCCACGCCAAACTCCCCAACCATTGGCGATAGCTTCTCATTACCTGACCTATCCGCTTCCTTTAATATTCCTTCTGCACCAGTTGCTAAAGGTGCAGAGGGCAGTAAAGAAGGCAAATGGTATGTTGGCCTTCATTGCAAGAGGTTTCGAGTATAGGAGCAGGGATGTGTTGTTGCAATTATACAGGGCCTTGGTGATGCCATACCTAGAACATTGTGTGCAGTTTTGATCTCCTTTTCTGAGGAAGGATGTTCTTGCTCTCAAGAGAGTGCAACAAAGGTTTACTAGGCTGATTCCAGTGATGGCAGGACTGATGTACGAGTGAGATTGACTAGGTTAGGATTGTTTCTGCTGGAGTTCAGACAAATGAAGGGGGATCCCATAGACACTTATAAAATTCTAACAGGACTAGACAGATGCAGGGAAGATGCTCCCGATGGTGGGGGAGTCCAGAACCAGGGGGTTACAGTCTGAGGATTCAGGGTAAACAGTTTAGGACGGAGATGAGGAGACATTTCTTCACCCAAAGAGTGGTGAGCCTGTAGAATTCATTACGACGGAAAGTAGTTGAGGCCAAAACATTGAACGTGTTCAAGAGGCCGTTGGATATATTACTTGAGGCGAAAGGCGAACAGGATCAATGGTGGGGGTGGTGGAAGCAGGATTAGGCCATTGAGTTGGATGATCACCATGATCTTGATGAATGGAGGAGAAGGCTCAAAGGATCAAATGGCTTCCTCCTCCTCCTACTAGGTTTTGGACATTTCTTTAACCTCCAAAGAATACAAACTTTAAGTTCTCCTTGCAATTTAATCCTTAAAATGTAGCTATTTTTCTAATAAAGCTAGTAGGTTCTCCCCTCAAGGCCTACATCTGGTTCCCAAAATTGCTTGTGATACTTCAGACTTCACCCATCTTTTTAAGCTTAAACTATGACAGTTATCCATAAGTCCTCTGGATATAAAGGCCTGCATCGATTAGTTTTTCTGATTATTTTCAGTACTACTTAATGACGTTTTAATGATCAATTTACCTGGACCTTCCCTCCAAGACGATCGACATCCACTGTTTCTATCTTTTCACCATTTACGAAGTATCCTGTTCTATCCTCCTTGGTTAGCTGACACTGAAATCCATTCAGCACAGTTTTGTCCAATCACTCAATCTAACCCTAGATTATAATCCAGGGTTTCTCAAACTGAGTTGCAACATCCACTCTGGATTTTGGGATTGTGAAATCCCCACATTTTTTATAATGGTGGGTTGTAGCTGAATGGACAGCTGTTTGAGGCTTGATTCTGCCTGCAAAATGGTAGGTGTCTTTTTTCAAACAAAACCCTGAATTTTAAACATATCCCATCACTGTCAGCCTCACTCTTGCTCCCTGCACAGAGGCTGAAGGCATCTCCCCTCCCCAACCTAACTCAAACCCCCCCCCCCACTCCACACTAAATCTTCCCTCCAGGATCACATTGAGGTCTGGGCATTAAAACTGAGTCATGTCAGAAAAGGTTGGGAAGCTCTATTATGATGTACACCTCTATAATTCCTGCAATGTGTTTTTGGCAAGCTTAGATGTGAGGCTTTTGATTCTTTTAAAATTTATTAGTGTCATAAGGTAGGCTTACATTAACACTGCAGTGAAGATAGTGTGAAAATCTCCTAATCGCCATAATTCGGCGTCTGGGTACACTGAGGGAGAATTTAATATTGCCAGTGCATTAACCAGAACGTCTTCTGGACTGTGGGAGGAAACCAAGCGCCCAGAGGAAACTCATGTAGACAAAGGGAGAATATGAGACTCTGCACAGACAGTGACCCAAACCAAGAATTGAACCTGGGTCCCTGGAGCTGAGGCAGCATCGCTAAACGCTGCCATCGTGCCAGCCCGTTACAATAAGTACAGCAAGTATCTGAGGCACCAATACAAATCCTTGCAGGACACCACAAGCTGCCAATCTACCGACTGGACAATCTGACCGATTTTCCTACTCTCGATGTCTCTGACTGCTGAACCATTTTCCTAAGTGGGTCAATAATTTGCTTTCATTTCCATGAGTTTCAACTCTCACAGCTTTTTATGAGGAGCTTCTTCACAGGCTTTCTGGAAGTCCATATGAATACTATCCGTTCCTCTATGGATTACTATAGTAATGTCCTCAAAAAATTTAATCAGGCTCCCCAGGAATGAACTATTCTTTACAAATCTGGGCTGGCTGTCTTTGACCAGCTGAAAGATTTTAAGGCATTAGAATCCTAGAATCGCCCATTGAGTCTGCACCAACAACAATCTCACCTAAGCCCTAGCCCTGTAAGCCCATGCATTTACCCTGCTACTCCCCCTGACAAACAGTGACACAGTGGCTAGCATTGCTGCCTCATTGTGTCCGGGACCTGGGTTTAATTCCAGCCATGGGCGATTGTGCCGAGTTTGCACATTCTCCCTGTGTTTGCGTGGGTTTCCTCCCACACTCCAGAGATGTGTGGGTTAGGTTGATTGGCCATACTAAATTGCCCAATAATGTCAGGGGGATGAGCAGGGTGAAAAGTGGTGTTACAGGAATAGTGCCTGGGTGAGATTGTTGTCCAACCCAGGCTCAATGGGCTGAATGGCCTCCTTATACACTGTAGCGATCCTATGATTCCATGAATGTAGCATAGCCAATCAGCCTAACCTGCACATGTTTGGACTGTAAGAAGAAATCAGAGCACCTGGAGGAAACCCACAAAGACAAGGGGGGAACGTGCAAACTGCACACAGTCACCGAAGGCCAGAATTGAACCTGAGTCCCTGGCGCTGTGAGGCAGCAGTGTTAAGCACTGTGCCACCTTATCCTTAATTATAAACTGTAGTAATTTCCTGACACCAGACATTACAATAATTGGTATTTTATATTTTCTGCATTATTCAACTATCGTACAATGATATAAACTTAAACCTTCAACTGACATTTATTATGATGATTGCTGTCTTGAGAAACTGAAGAGCGTATCAAGCTTTAATCCATTGTCACTAAAATTAATTTCTAGAATTTGGCAGCTCAGTATTCCTTAATCTGCTCATGCATCCAGTAATGCTTCAAACTGCTAATATTATGGTGGAAATAAGTATCAGTTTAATAGCAAATCTGAAAAAGCAAAAGGGAAATGTTCAACTGGACCAGCAAATGTTAAGTGCTGGTAAGCCACTTAATTGTCCTGCATTTTAAAAATTATTTCATGAAACCTGGTTGCTGGCTAGGCCAGCATTTGCTGCCCATTCCTAATTGCCCTTGAGAGAGTGATAGTGAGCCCCCACCTTGAACTGCTGCAGTGCATATTGTGTAGGTACATCCAGCATATTGACCCACATGTAGCATTACATCCTTCACAATTCAGTCCACTTGCTCAGTTACCACATGACGATGGCCATGGGAATAGACACAAAATTGTTCAGCAAAGAGGGAGTGTCAACGTGTCTTACGGAACAGCATTGCTGGGATGTAATGGAGATGATAAAGGCACCCCACCTGGAGTACATTCTGTACCCTTTCTACCTTCAGTGCTTCCTCTAACTGGTCTATTATGCATTTGTGGGACAGGGATATCACTGGCTGGTCAGCATTTGTTGCCCATCCTTCGTTGAGAGTCAACCAAACTGGTGATCAACAATGAAAGAAGGCACCAGTTAAGAGAGAGTGATAGATGATAAACAAAAAGAATCTCGTCCATGTTTGACCTGAAACCATAAGATTCAGAATCATAGAATCCCTACGGTGTAGAAGGAGGCCATTTGGCCCATTGAATCTGCACTGACTCTGATATATTATCTTACCCATGCTCACTTGCTGCTTTATCCCTGTAAACCAACACATTTACCCCACTGATTCCCCTAACCTACACAGTTTGGGACACTTAAGAGTTAATTTAGCAGAGCCAATCTACCTTACACAGTAGTTAGTGTCGCTGCCTCACAGCACCAGGGATCTAGGATCGATTCCTGGCTTGGGTCACGGTCCATGCGGAGTCCGCACATGCTCCTTGTGTCCGCGTATGTTTGCTCCTGGTGCTCTGGTTTCCTCCCACAGTCCAAAAGACTGTGGGAGGAAACCGGAGCACCAGGTTTTGGAAAATGGCTGGTTAGGTGCATTGACAATGCTAAATTCTCCCTCAGTGTACCTGAACATGAGCCAGAGTGTGGCGTCTAGGGAATTTTCACAGTAACTTCATTGCAGTGTTAATATAAGCCAACTTCTGACACTAATAAATAAACTTTAAAAAGCTTTAACCACATCTTTGGACTTTATGAGGTCTCAAGTCATCATTTTGTGTTCCCAGGGTTAGCCCTATTTGACTATATTCCACACTGTTCCTTGAATGTATGCTGCCAATGGGACAGGACATACCCAGGAAAGTGATGGAGGAGTTTAAGACACTGGATGATGATCATTACTCACAGAATCATTCCTATGTCAGACCATTGACTGATCTGTGAAAAAACTCCAACATTGTTGACATTGGGCCAGAGATGTTAGTGGAGGAGGGTTTTGCAGGGTCAGCTGCACTGTTCCTTTCTCATGCCCAAATCTGATACCAAGGTCACAGCTTAGTGCTCCCTCTGGTGATATCTTCCCCCAACAAAGGGAAGGCAATGGCTAGTGGTATTATTGCTAGACTCTTAATCCTGAAATTTAGCGAATTTCTGGGACCTAGGTTAGAATCCCCCCAACAGCAGAATTGGAATTCAACATAAAAAGTCTGGAATTAAGAATCCACTGATGATAATGAAACCATTTTTGATTGTGCGGAAAACCCATCTAGTGCTATTATCACTAAGGTATTAATCCAGAAACTCAGCTAATGTTCTGTGGACATGGGTTCGAAAAGCACCACGGCAGATGGTGGAATTCAAAATCAATTTTAAAAAAACTGGAATTAAGAATCTACTAATGACCATGAAACCACTGTCGATAATTGAAAAAACCCATCTGGTTCACTAATGTCCTTTAGGGAAGGAAATCTGCTGTCCTTACCTGTCTGGCCTACATGTGACTCCAGAGCCACAGCAATGTGGTTGACTCTTAATTGCCCTCGGGCAACCAGGGATGGGCAATAAATGCTGGCCAACCAGTGATGTCCATGTCCCATGAATTTTAAAAAAAGGGTTAGTGTGAGTTAATCCAGAAACTCAGCTAATGTTCTGGGTACCTGGGTCCGAATCTCATCATGGCAGATGATGGAATTTGAATTCAATAAAAAATATTTGGAATTAAGAATCTATGATGACCATAAAACCATTGTCCATTGTTGGAAAAACCCATCTAGTTCACTAATGTCTTTTCGGGAAGGAAATCTGCCCCTCTTGCCCTAATATGTGACTTCAGGGCCACAGCAATGTGGTTGCCCTCAACTGCCCTTGGGCAACTAGGGATGGGCAATAAATTCTGGCCAGCCAGTGACACCCATGTGCCATCAATATATAAAGAAAAACTAATATGACCAAATTGTATAGTTCATCCACAAATCAGAATAAGTATTGGCTAGAAGTGCTACATAATCAGGGCTATCCTCAGCATGAACTGCCCCCACCTCAGCACAGCAACCAATTAGCTGAGCTTCTGGATTAATAATCTGACAATAATACTACTAGGCCATTACCTTCCCTTTGTGGGGGGCAGGTATTGCCAGAGGGAGCACTACTCTCGAATTAGGGCATGAGAAAGGCATGGTTCAGCTGACCCTGCAAAAGCACTGACTGGTGTGACCACTTGTGCGCAATTCCCTTTCCTTAACTCTCAAATTCCCTGGCCAAAATAATCGCCAAAAGCTACGACTAAACAAACTGTCTCAATCCTTTCACCCATAGCTGCTCCCAGTGCGAGAATTTGTGTTGAGAAATCTAGATTTTGTAATGCATTCGTCCCACAGGCACCATGCAATCAAAGCATACCTTCATGAGAAATAACAGAAAGCAATTCATGCAGTCAAAAGCCGGGCCAAATATAATTCAGGATCTTGCTTTATTTTTACAGAACTTTGAACTTACGCTAGCTCCTTGAATACAAGAAAATGCAATATTTTTCTTAAATCTTGATGCTTAAACCCGAACTGAAGTCAATGCAGTAACTTGTTATGTGAGTCTCAACTGGCTACCTCCAAGTAGACCGTATAGGAGAACCAAGTATGATGAAAGAGAGAATGTATTTTTATTCATTCAAGGGATGAGGCGTCACTGGCCAAGACAGCATGTATAGCCCATCCCTAATTGTCCTTGAGAACCATGATGTGGCGATGCCAGTGTTGGACTGGGGTGGGCACAGTAAGAAGTCTCACAACACCAGGTTAAAGTCCAATAGGTTTATTTGGTATCACAAGTTGTCGGAGCATTGACTCACCTGATGAAGGAGCAGTGCTCTGACAACTTGTTACACCAAATAAACCTGTTGGACTTTAACCTGGTGTGGTGAGACTTTTTACTGTGTCCTTGAGAAGGTGGTGGAGAACTGCTTTCTTGAACCGCTGCAGTCCATGTGCTGTAGGTACACCTGCAGTGCTGTTAGGGAGGGAGTGCCTGGATTTTGACCCAATGACAGTGAAGGTACAATGATACATTTCCAAGTCAGGGTGGTGAGTGGATTGGAGGGTAATTTCCAGGTGTTGGTGTCCCCGCGTGTGTGCTTGAGAACCAGCAAGCAACTGTGTGAACAACGTGGGTTGTGGTTGGAAAGAAATAGCATTTATAAAACACCTTGCCAAAATTAAGAAAATTGTAAAATGCCTTTCAGGCAATAAATACTTCCGTAGTGTAATGCCTGTGGTAATATAGGAAATACTACAGGAATGTGCATGAATCATGCTCCCCCAGTGCAGCAATGAGACAGATGACCAATTGATTTATTTGTTGGTTGTGGGGTAATTAGTGGTCAGGATACCACTTCTCTACTTTGAGCGGTGGGATCCATAGGATCTTCTATGTCCACTCGAGAGACAGCAACCAGCTTCAGTTGTAAACCTCACCTCAAAGACAGCAATCTCTGACAGTGCAGGACTACCACAAAGAACAAAGGAAAGAACAAAAGAGGTTACAGCACAGGAACAGGCCCTTTGGCCCTCCAAGCCTGTACCTACCATGCTGCCCGACTGAACTAAAACCCCCTGCCCTTCCAGGGACCATATCCCTCTATTCTCATCCTATTCATGTATTTGTCCAGACAGCCCCTTAAAATTCATTATCGTATCAGCTTCCACTACCTCCCCCGGCAATGAGTTCCAGGCATCCACCACCTTCTGTGTAAAAAACTTGCCTCGTACATCTCCTTGAAATCTTGCCTCTCACACCTTAAACCTGTGCCCCCTAGTAATTGACTCTTCCACCTAGGGAAATGCTTCTGACTATCCACTCTGTCCATGCCCCTCATAATCTTGTACACTTCTATCAGGTCACCCCTCAACCTCCGTCATTCCAGTGAGATCAAACCAAGTTTCTCCAACCTCTCCTCATAGCTAATGCCCTTCATACCAGGCAACATCCTGGTAAATCTTTCCTGTACCCTCTCCAAAGCATCCACATCCTTCTAGTAGTGTAGCAACCAGAATTGAACACTTTATTCCAAGTGCCACCTAATTAAGGTTCTATAAAGCTGTAACATGACTTGCCAATTTTTAAACCCAATGCCCCGGCCGATGAAGGCAAGCATGCCGTATGCCTTCTTGATGACCTTCTCCACTTGTGTTGCCACTTTCATGATCTGTGTACCTGTACGCCCAGATCCCTCTGCCTATCAATACTTTTAAAGGTTTTGCCATTTACTGTATACTTCCTATCTGTATTAGACCTTCCAAAATGCATTACCTCACATTTGTCTGGATTAAACTTCATCTGCCATCTCTCCACCCAAGCCTCCAACCGATCTATATCCTGCTGTATCCTCTGATGGCCCTCATCGCAGTAGATGTCTTTTGTCTATTCCCAAGGCAAATGAATATTGTCACAAGAAATAAAGCTGTCAAAGGCTTAAAATCAGCCTCCAGCCAAACAAAGTGGCAAACTGAGAATTTGCCAGATTGATGGTACAGATGCATGTAATGCAAGTGATTAGAAAAGCTAAGAGAATGTGTCAGGAAGCTGTGTTAGTTTTAAATGATCAATATTTATATTATGGATGTTAAAAATCAAGTATAGTGGGTTTAATTTAATGTTTCTGTGTAGGAAAGGATACAACTCATTAGATTCATGTTAGACAAAGGTGCATGTGTGGGGATATTTAGTTTTAGTTCAAATTGTGCTATGAGAGAGTTTATGATGGGTAAAGTAAACAAGAGCTTGGAGAAAGAATGTGATGTTAAAGAAGAGTAAGAGGTGGCTTGATCAAAACCTTCAAGATCCGGAGGAATATTGACAGGGTGGATGCCGGGAGGATCTTTCCTTTTGTTGGAGCATCTAGAACTAGAGGTCACTGTTTAAAAATGAGGAGTCACTCATTTAAGACAGAGGTGAGGGGAATTGATTTCTCCCTGAGGATGGTGAGTCTCTGGAACTCACTTCCACAAAAAAGCGAGGTAGATTCTTGGTTAATAAGGGGGTGGAAGGTTATCAGGGAAGGCAGGAATGTGGGGTTGAGGTTATTATCAGATCAACCATGATCTTATTGAATGGTGGAGCGGGGTCGAGGGGCAAGTAGCCAATTCCTGCTTCAGATCTGTATGTTCATACATCAGGAAGGGATTCTGGTAAAAGCAACACCAGTGGTTTTTCAATTAACAACTGTTACCATATCAAAGGATTCTAATGTTGAGTTAACTGTGCTAAATACGACAGTCAGCCGAGGCCGGAATTGAACCCGGGTCCCTGATGCTGTGAGGCACCAGTGCTAACCACTGTGCCACCCTGCCATCATTGGATCTAACTTCAGTGTTTATCATTGAGCCGAGGTACTTGAATTTGTCCAGTGCTTCTATCTCAGTGCTTCCAATCTTTTCCATTGCCATTTAGAGTCATGATGTTGGATTTGTCTCATTGATTTTCAGTCAAAAAGACTCCCTGTGCCTTTTATCTGGACCTGCCATTTTCTGGAGTTCTCCCTTTGTTCTGGCTATGAGTGTGCTGCAGTCTACATATCTGAGACTTCTTCTACTATGACTTCCTATGGTGAGGCTATCTCTCCTATAGCTCTGACTGAAGGGCAGCATGGTGGCACAGTGGCATTGCTGTCTCACAGTGCCAGGGACCCGGGTTCAATTCCAACCTTGGGTGACTGTGTAGAGGTTGCATGTTCTCCCTGTGTTTGTGTGGATTACCTCGGGGTTCTCCAGTTTCTACTCACAGTCCAAACATGTGCAGGTTAGGTGGATTGGCCATGCTAAATTGCTCCTTAGTGCCACAAGATATGTAGGTTAGGGAATTAATGGGGTAAATATGTGGGGTTATGAGGATGGGGCCTGGATTAGATGCTTATAGTCGGTGCAGACTGGATGGGCTGAATGGCCTCCTTCTGCACTGTAGAGATTCTATGATTCTATGAACTCTTCCTGTATCATTCTCATTATCTTCTCTCCCATAGTATTAAACATGGCGTTGGACTGGGGTGGGCACAGTAAGAAGTCTCACAACACCAAGTTAAAGTCCAACAGGTTTATTTGGAATCATAGGCTTTTGAAGTGCTTCTCCCTCATCAGGTGAGTCTAGTATCGTATCATAGTCTGAGGATTCAGGGTAAACCTTTTAGGACGGAAGTGAGGCGACATTTCTTCACCCAAAGAATGATGAGCCTTTTGGAATTCATTACCACAGGAAGTAGTTGATGCCAAAACATTGAATGTATTCAAAAGGTGGCTGGATATAGCACGTGGGGTGAATGGGATCAAAGGTTATGGGGAAAAAGCAGGATTAGGCTATTGAGTTGGATGATCAGCCATGATGGTAATGAATGGTGAAGCAGGTCTGAAGGGCCAAATGGCCTCCTGCTGCTCCTATCTTCTATATTTCTATGTAAACGACACGGGTGCCAGAAGACAACCCTGCCTGAACTGGAATTGATTTGTATGCCTAGCACCAACCCGGAGGACTCCTGAATTGTAGTTCTGTGTAGCTCTTGTATTAGCCACACAAGATGTATGGGCACACCAAAGTCTACATGTGCATTCCATAGAGCATCGTGTTGGACTGTGTTGAAAGCTTTGGCATGGTCTGTGAACATGGGCCACAGTTGAGCTTTCTGCTTATTTTCATATGTCTCCATGAGATTTCCGAGCACAAGCATCGGGTCAGTTGTGCCCTTTCCAAGGATGAAGCCAAACTACCACTTCTCTCATTATTTCTCAATTGTGGGGCCCAAATTTGGACACTGTTTCTTCTCAAAAGCCAAGAGAAATTCTCACCTTGCCACTCATACTTACATCCCATGAAAGAGTGAAGAAAAGCACTTATACTCCCTTCTCCCATCTCTCCACTGACCAAAGACAGATGTGTCTGTAACTCCCTGAATGTTGCAACTGTTTAGAACAGACAAATTATGCATTTTCTCCTATGTTTTTGAGAACTGATAAATGTTTATTATTCAACTCCTAAATGTGTTGACAACCACACACATTCAACCACCCATACAGACACACAAACTCAAGGAAGGATTGAGAAGGCCTGCATCGGGCCATCAATTCTGTCTTCAAGGCCTACACAGGCAGAAGTGCCTAACCAACACATCTTTCAGACTATGGGAGGAAACCGGAGTACCCGGAGGAAACACACAGGGAGAATGTGCAAACTCCGCACAGTGACCCAAGCCTGGAATTGAACCCAGACCCCTGGAGCTGTGAGACAGCAGTGCTGACCACTGTGCCACCATGGATATGGGGTTAGGGGGTGGGGGTTGTGGGGAGGGGTGGCGGGGGGGGGAGAGCGGTGGAGGATCAGGATATTGATTTTGATAATCAGCCATGATCAAAGTGAATGGCAGAGCAGGCTCGCAAGGCCGAATGGCCTACTCCTGCTTCTAGTTTCTATATTTAAGGGCCTCAGTTGGAACAAAGCCTCACCCACCCCAGTGTAAAGTCACTGAGAGGTCAGGGCACGAAGGAACTCAGCCCATTCATTCTATTTCACACTCCTTCCCATGCCCAAAATCCCACCAGCTTGGGAGTGTAAAATTCTGGCCTGCGTTTCTGTCATGTGACCAGAGCGACCACTGTCCTCACGAATGGCCAGGCCATTGTCAAACAATGGGGATCGAGCTTTGCCCATTACACATACTGTTGGGATCGGGTTAGTTTTTTCACACCCGTTTGTCTGGATTTTAACTCCGAAGCCAATAATTCTGCAACGTTACTGTCCAACAGTTTCTTTCAGTGTTTGGAGAAGGACAGCCATTAGCCACAGGAGGGGCCTTCTGCGTTTTGATGACTGCTTAAAAATATGTTCAGAAAGTTCATTTGCGTTTGAATGATTTGTCCAGACTTTCAAGGGCCATAGTTCCATGTGTATTGACGGGAAAGGAAAGGTTGCCTGACCTCTCAACTCCATTTTGGTTTTAAAGTACAAATTTTGAATTTTTATTTCATAAATCTATAAGTCTCAATTACACAAGTGTGATAAATTCCAAGTTCCATTTCATATGCAAATTTTGAAATTGTACCGTGTACATCCAAGTTGTACCAACCTCTGTATACTTTACCACAGTCTGAAAAATAACCATTCACCATAAGATTTTATATCCTACCACTCAGCTAACTTTGCCTCCATGCTACCGCTGATCCTTTTATTCCACGGGCTTCAGAGGAAGCACATTAAGTAACACTTTGTAAAATGTTTTTTTGGAAGACTATACACATCAACCACACCACCCTTACCAACTCTCTGTTACCATGTGAAAAAACTCAATTGTTAGTTAAACATGAATTGCCTTTAACAAATCTGTGCTGGATTCCTTGATTAATCTGCATGTGCCCAAATAATTATTAATTTTATACTGCGTTTATCTTTTGGATGAGATATTAAAATGATATTACATCTACTGCCTCAGACTCCATAGCACTATTTTGAGAAAAAAAGGGGAGTTGTGCCCAAAGCCTTAAATTAACATCACAAAGGATGCAGATTATTTAGTCATCATATTGTTGTTTGTGAGAGCTTATGGTGTGCTGTTTGGTTGCTACGGTATTTCCTAAGAACAAAGAACAGTACAGCACAGGAACAGACCCTTTGTCCACCAAGCCTGCATCGATCACGTTGTCCTATCTCGACCAACCGCCTGTACTCCCCTATTCCCCACCTATTCATGTGTCTATACAGAATAAGTCTTAGATGTCACTAACATACCTGCCTCAACCATCGCACTTGGCAGTGTATTCCAGGCCCCCACCACCTCTGTTGAAAAGCATCCCCTGCACATCTCCACTGAATCTTTCCCCCCTCACCTTGAACTTGTAATTCCTTGTAATTGTCATTTCTGCCCTGGGAAAAAGCTTCCAACTGTTCACCTTATCTATCTATGCCCCTCATAGTTTTATAAACTTCTATCAGGTCTCGCCTCAGCTTCCGTCTTTCCAGGGAGAACAATTCCAGTTTGTTCAATCTCTCCTCATAGCTAATACCCTCCATACCAGACAACATCCTTGTAAACCTTTTCTTCACTCCCCCCAAAACCTCCATGTCCTTCTGGTAGTGTGGCGACCAGAATTGGACACAGTATTGCAAATGTGGCCTAACCAACGTTTTATACAAGTGTAACATAATTCACCAACTTTTATACTCGATGCCCCGCCGACGAAGGCAAACATGCCATATGCTTCCTTCAACACCTTCTCCACCTATGCTGCCACTTTTAAGAATTTGTGGACCTGTACTCCCAGATCTCTCTGTGTGTCTATGCTCCTGATGGTTCTGCCACTTACATTATAACACCTCAAGATACTTAATTGGCGACATAGTGCTTTGGGATGTCCTGTAGTTGTGAAAGACTTTGTATAAATGTTAGGTTTTCTTTTCTTGAGGGAAGATTGCACTGTTGGAGGCACATCTTTTCATAGAATCACAGAATGCCTACAGTGCAGGAGGAGGCCATTCAGCCCATCAGGCCTGTACCGACAACAATCCCAGCCAAGCCTTATCCCCCATCTTTATCCTGCCAATCCCCCTGACACTAAGGGACAATTTAACATGGCCAATCTATCTTTGGAGTGTGGGAGGAAACCAGAGCACTCAGAGGAAACCCACACAGATACAGGAAGAATGTGCAAACTCCACACAGAATGTGACCTGAGGCTGAAATTGAACTCGGGTCCCTGGCACTGTGAGGCAGCAGTTCTTCTGATGTTCACTTGAAGCATTAAATTGAATTTGCTCTCTGCTCTCTTAAACAGATATAAAAATGGGTGTTACAATGGCACATGTTTAGCACTGATTTGATTTGATTTATTATTGTCACATGTATTAACATACAGTGAAAAATATTGCTTCTTGCACACTATACAGACAAAGCATACCATTCAGAGAGCAGAAAAGGGGTGCAGGATGTGGTGTTACAGTCATAGTTAGGGTGTAGAAAAAGATCAACTTACTGCAAGACAGGTCCATTCAAAAGTCTGATGGCAGTAGGGAAGAAGCCAGTTAATACGTGGTCTCAGACTTTTTCCCGACCGAAGAAGATGGAAGAGAGAATGTCCGGGGTGCGTGGGGTCCTTAATTATGCTGGCTGCTTTGCCGAGGCAGCGGGAAGTGTAGACAGAGTCAACGGACGGGAGGTTGGCTTGCATGATGGATTGGGCTGCATTCACGACCTTTTGTAGTTTCTTGTGGTCTTGGGCGGAGCAGGAGACATACCAAACTGTGATACAACCAGAAAGAATGCTTTCTATGATGCATCTGTAAACGTAGCTGACATGCTAAATTTCCTTAGTCTTCTGCGAAAGTAGAGGAGTTGGTGGGCTTTCTTAACTATAGTGTTGGCATGGGGGGACAAGGACAGGTTGTTGGTGATCTGGATACCTAAAAACTTGAAGCTCTCAACTCTTTCTACTTTGTCCCCATTGATGTGGAGTCCGCATGTTGTCCCTGTGTCTGCGTGGGTTTCCTCCAGGTGCTCTGGTTTCCTCCCAGAAGATGTGCTGGTTAAGCGCATTGGCCGTGCTAAATTCTCCCTCAGTGTTACCCGAACAGGCGCTGGAGTGTGGCGACCGGGGGATTATCACAGTAACTTAACATAAGCCTACTCGTGACACAAATAAACTTTTTAACTTTTAATATATGCAAATAAACAAGTGTTGCTGCAGTTACTAATTGACTGTAGGTAAGTGAGTATGTTGAGGGAAGTGGTGAGGTGCTACATAACTTCCCTGCCAAAGAGGAATGCAGGGGCTGAACGTCCTGTCCCTCTATTCCTGGTTGGATAAGACACTGGGTTCAGGGGAATAGAAGACCACTGGACATGCGACACTGTTACTCTGCGCCCAAAAGCAGATACTGATCCTGAGTAGCTGCACTGGGCACCAGCAAGCAGGCAAAAGGAGAGCCAGTCTGCAATGTGCCTGTGTAGGTTACAGTACACGTTTGCAACACCCTGGCGCATGCCCATTGCAATCAGAGGAGGAATTTGCAAATTGCAACCAGCCCTGGTCTCTGAAGAGAAGTCATTCGATGTATTTTTTTGTAGCGCAGGCGCGGTGGCCAAGTGGTAAGGCGTCGGTCTCGTAAACCGAAGATCGCGGGTTCGAACCCCGTCCGTGCCTGAGGACAGAAATATGATCCTTTTAAAACCAGCCACAATGAAGCAGCCTCCAGGTCCGGGAGCTTATATATATAATATATAAATGCCCCAGACCCACCACATCCAATTTATTAATGCATTGCAAATGGACCCCGATCTGTTAAGAGTTTTTAATGAGCTTGTTCACAGGATCTGCACACAATCCCACTTAGACAGCAGCGACTGCCCCAGAGCTGCACACTGCTGCAACAGACAGTCTGCAATACCCTCCCTACTAATAAAGCAAATCTCATTGATTTATTTAAAGTGAGTTCTGCTCAAAATCGAAGGCACAAGCTAAAAACAAAAATTCGCGTGCAAAAACCTTAATCCCTCACTGATTTTAAACCTTTGGTTTTCTTTGAATCCTGAAGCTTGCTCTCAGTTTCCTCCTCTCGATCTCTTTTGAAATATTTACAGTCGATTTCCTCCTTCCAGTTACAGGGGCCTGCTACTACAAAGCTTCAATTGTCGCATAGTTTGACAGAACAAGAAATTGTCAACATTTGCTCCAAATTGGCCAAAAAATCAAGTATTCATAATGGCCACATGATGTGCAAATACAGAATATAAGCTGTCAAAGAGTGTTAAAGCTCCTATATAACATACACTCAATATTGTGTTCACTTAAATTAATAACTTTCCATTGAATTTTTCCAATCCTGGCTTCAGATTTTATGGTCCTATGTTGCAAGTCTTTTTTTTTAAGTGGTCTCATTAACACTCCCAAGATTCATTGGTCAAAATCACTAATGCTTTGCATTTAAAACATTATAACAACATTTCTTATTATCTCGAAACAAGGTAACGTGACAACCCTCGGAGATTTTCCGGAGTTCCAGAGAAAGAAATAGAACACAGACCTACAAAGAGCGTTCAGATAACAAACTAAAACAGAAACTGCTGACTCCTCAACCCCTCTGGAGCTCTTCACCCTATTCCACTGAAACATCCTTGGGGGTGCTGCCTGGCTGGCTACAAATCTCTTACAGAGATTGATAATGTTTCGTTTTTATCAGAAGGAGATAAGCAGTGCAGAGAAATTCTTTCTATGATAACAGGGAGAGGGAAATTGCTGACTGTGCAAATTCACTTTCTTTCAAAGCCTAACCTTTATTGCTCTGTCTCTCTCTTCCGATTGAAGGAATCGGTTCAATCTCCTGACAGGGGATGAATGATTGGTATTTTCTGGTTTGAACCAGCAGGGGGTGCGGAAAGAACATCCCACCGCAGGCGGAGGTTGGCTTCAATCCGACACAAGTTTCCAGTAAATGGCTAACTTGGCTTTTTCTCCTTTGAAATCAGGAAACTGGGGCGATGCGGGAGTCTTGCAGGTTTAAGCGGGCGCATTCCGGCCACTTGGGTCAGTTTCAATGACTTCTGTGTGCATGCATGACTGACTCTGAAAGAGCAGAAACATCGACCTGAAGTTGGAAGTGCAGAGCTAAAGTTGTTAGAAAGTTACGGGATAGTTTTCAATCTGATACTGTAGCTGGAATCCACCACTCTTGTTTAAAGTTTATTTATTAGTATCACAAGTAGGCTTACATTAAAGCTGCAGTGAAGTTACTGTGAAAATCTCTAGTCACAAGGGGATTTTCACAGTAACTTAATTGCAGTGTGAATGTAAACCTACTTGTGACTAATAAATACACTTAACTTTTTACTCCAGCGCCTGTTCGGGTGCACTGAGAGAGAGTTTAGCATGGCCAATTTCAGTGTCTGCTATCTACCTTCAATTTTTTTTTGTACACACATGTAGATTCTGGATACACAGAATTACGTGACTTCTCATTTCGCCCAAATTCTTAATTTAAATTGAAAACCATGTATTGAGATGGCATGGTGACATAGTGGTTATTATTGCTGCCTCACAGTGCCAGGGCCCTGGGTTTGATTCCTGGCTTGGGTCACTGTGTGGAGTTTTGATGAGGAGATGCCAGTGTTGGACTGGGGTGGGCACAGTAAGAAGTCTGAGAACACTAGGTTCAAGTCAAACAGATTTGTTTGAAATCATGAGCTTTTGGAGTGCTGCTCCTTCCTCAGGTGAGTGGGGAGTTTGCACACACTCCCATGTCTGTGTGGGTTTCCTCCGGGTGCTCTGGTTTCCTCCAACAATCCTAAGATGTGTCCATTTAGATGGATTGGCCATGCTAAATTACCCTTTTGTGTCAGGGGGACTATCTGGGGTAAGTACATGGGGTCATGGAGATAGGGTGTGGATGGGATTGTGATCAGTGCTGACTCAATGGGCTGAATTGCCTCCTTCTGCACTGTCAGATTCTATTTTCTTTCTTGATTATTTAAGATGTCCAAAATCTGCAGTACTCTGCTTGTTTTCTTCAGCCATGTATCTGATTCTCGGACTTTATTTAAGTGCAATTTTGTTATTTGACATGTGCTTCTTCAGACTTGTGAACTCTTTTAATTTGGTTTGTTTTGTTGGTCTTATGCCCCAGGATAAACATTACAAAAAACATAGAGCTTTTTTCAAATTAGATAAAAATACCGCAATAAGCTTCTTGAGCAAACAGCTGCAATTGAAGCATTCAAATAAACATTGGAAATTTTAATAAGAGGAGCCTGATTCAGCAAATATAATAGTTTGAATGGACCTACCTCGCATTAAATTGATCATTCTCTACACCCTAGCTATGACTGTAACACTACATTCTGCATTCTCTTGTTTCCTTCTCCATGAATGGTATGCTTTGTCTGTATAGTGCAAGAAATAATACTTTTCACTGTATACTAATACAAATCAAAGGGAAAAATAGTGTGTTTTTAAACAGGAAGGATATAATCAGTGGTGTGCTATGTGTTGATGCTATTTTTAACATATTGATTTATTATTGTCACATGTAGTGGTATACAGTGAAAAATATTGTTTCTTGCGTGCTATAAAGCATATCATTCATAGATTTTTGATTTTTTATTTGAATTATTATTGTCACCATATATTAGTATACAGTGAAATGTATTGTTTCTTGCAGGCAATACAGACAAAGCATACTATTCATCGAGAAGGAAAGGGGAGAGTGCAGAATATAATTTTACAGTCATAGCTGGGATGTAGAGAAAGATCAACTTAGTGCGAGGTAGGTCCATTCAATGTCTGATGGCAGCGAGGAAAAAGCTGTTCTTGAGTCAGTTGGTACGTGACCTCAGACTTTTGTATCTTTTTCTATAGGATACATAGGGGAGAAGGAAAGGAGAGGGTGCAGAATGTAGTGTTCTTATGTTCTTATGTGGTACAGTCATAGCTGTAAAAGCAAGCTGAGAGGCTCTTCCAAATAATTTCTATCAATTGTATTTGGTGCAGAAGGTCCCATGTTATCGATACTAAATTTGAAGATTTATAAAACAGGAAGTAAATTATGAAAATGTAAAATCATTTAATCGCAGACATTTATAGTGCAAAAGGGGTCCATTTGGCCCACTGTGCCTGTGTTATCTCTCAAGAAAGAACAGTTGTGCTTCACTCTGTGTTTCTACCTTAGCCCAATAAACTTCTCATTTGTCTAACTCCCTTTAAAAACCATTCATGAAATGAGTTTCCACCAGAGCATTCTGGATCCTGACAACTGGCTGACTTTTGAAGGTACATACCTTATATTAAGTTGATCTTTCTCTACACCCAAGCAATGACTGTAACACTACATGCTGCACTCCCTCCTTTCCTTCTCTAAGAATGGTATGCTTTGTCTGCATAGTGCACAAGAAGCAAAACTTTTCACTGTGAACTAATATATATGACAATCATAAATCAAATCAAAGAATAAAAACATTTCTGCTCATCACCCTTCTCGATCTTTTGCCAATGATTTTGACTCTCTGAGCTGTATTCATCGATCCACTCGCCAGGGAATAGTTTTCCTCAATCTATTTTATGAGTTTCTTCCGGGTGCTCTGGTTTCCTCTCACAGTCTAAATATGTGCAGGTTAGGTAGATTGCCCGTGCTAAATTGCCACTTAGTATCCCAAGATGTGTAGGTTAAGGGAATTAGCCAAGTAAATACATGGAGTTACATGGATAGGGCCTGGGTAAGATGCTTTGTCAGAGAATTGGGGAAGACTCGATGGGCTGAATGGCCTCCTTCTGCACTGTAAGGATTCTATGATATTTTTATCAAAACCTCTCAACTTCTTGACCATTTCCATTAGACACCTCTTAAACCTCAGTTTTGACAAGTTCCAACTTGTCAAAGCTCTCCTCATAATTGAAATCTCTTGTCCCTAGCAATACCCTGGTAAATCTGTGCAGTATCCTTTCTCAGGATTTCACAGTTTCCCTTAAGTGTGATGGTCCAGGATTGTCCACAACACTCCAGCTGAGGTCTAACCAGTGACATCTAAACTTCTAGCATGGTCTCTTTGCTTTTCTATTCTACTCTACTCTTCTTATAAACCCAGATTTGGCCAGATTACCAACATGCCACCCCACCTTTAAGGTTTTGAGTATGTGGAGATCAAGGTGTCTCTTCACACTTTTCAGAATCATGTCATTTGTGGTATAGCAATTTTTCATATTGAACCCTCGAGCGTGCATCAGTCTGTGCTTCTCTATATGGACTCCATCTGTCATGCATCTATCCATTCCTGTCTATGTCATCCTGATGACTATAATTATCTGCATCACAATCTATTATATTGCCAAGTTTTGTATCATCTGGAAACATTATAATGCTGTCCCCTCCACACCATTGATAAAAGTTTTGGACCCAAAACTGCCCTTGCCAACTGCCTCCCAGACTGGAGAACACCAGTTCACCATTACTCTTCTTCCTGTCACTGAGCCAATTGCTATCCACACTGTGTTTTTCCCGTTAATGGGTATAATACCAAAGTGGATAACCTCACATTTATCCACATTATATTACATCTGCCAAGCATATACCCACACACTCAGCCTGAACAAATCACGCGGAAGCATCTCTGCATCCTCCTCACAGCTCACCCTCCCACCCAACTTTGTATCATCTGTAAATTTGGAGATAATACATTCAGTTCCCTCTTCCAAATCATTAAAATATAACGTGAACAGTTGGGGTCCAAACACAGATCCCTGTGGAACCCACTAGTCACTGACTGCCAATCACAAACAGACTATTTATGGCAACTCTTTGCTTCTTATCTGCAAACCAACTTTCTACCCATCTCTAGATGTTACCCGCAATCCCATGTGCTTTAACTTTGCATTGTAGACTGTTATGTAAGACCTTGTCGAAAGCCTTCTGAAAGTCTAAATAAACTGGTTCTCCTCAGTCAACTCAACTAGTTACATAGAATCATCATAGAACCCTACAGTGCAGAAAGAGGCCCTTCGGCCTATTAGGTCTGCACTGAATACAATCCCACCCAGGCCCTACCCCCATATTATACCCACTAATCCCTCTAACCTACGCATCCCTGGACACTAAGGGGCAATTTCTTAACGCGGCCAATCAACCTAACCCACACATCTTTGGACTGTGGGAGGAAACCAGAGTACCCGGAGGAAACCCACACAGACATGAGGAGAATGTGCAAACTCCACACAGACAGTGACCCAAGCTGGGAATCGGACCCAGGACCCTGGAGCTGTGAAGCAGCAGTGCTCACCATTGTGCTACCGTGCCGCCCAAGGATCCTCAAAGATTTCCAATAGATTCAACGAGCATGATTTCCCTCCTGTAAATCCATGCTGACTTTGTCTGATCATACCACTGAATTCCAAACGCCAAGTTATGAAATCCTTTCTATAGACTCTGGTGGTCAGAGGGTATGTGTACGCAAATCTTCTAAGTGGCAAGATAAGCTGAGAAGAAGCAGATAGGATTGTTGACTTAAGAAAAGATTTCAAAAGTGAAAGAACGTAAAAACAGAAGAAATTGGAGCAGAGGAGACCATTCAGCCCCTCTCTGCTTGCTCTACCATTCAGTAAGATTATGCCTGACCTGATTGTGGCCTCAACATGTGCTCTCCTTTCCCCTGGCATTCAGCTCTTCCTGAATCAAGGTGGTAATGAAATAAGGAGCCAAAGTAGGCATTAACAAGTAGCTGTCCTGTCACACGGTGGCACAGTCGACGACTCCCTCAATCACTTGGTTGATGACGACAAGGAGATTGATTAAATGGGAATTAGCAAGGTTAGAATCCTTTTTGGATTGGAAATTTTCCTCATTGTTGGCTTGGTGTCATATCTATACACTATCTGATCAAGATGGAGAGCTAGTTCTGGTCTGCTGGTTTTGCCCACTCACTTAACCTACCTATGGCCCTTTGTAGCTTCCTTACATTCTCCTCACAATTTACTTTCCTATCTATCTTTGCAACATCAGCAAATTTAGCAACCAAAGAAACAGTGTTTCATCAAAGTCAATTATATAACTTGTAAAATGTTGAGGGCCCAGCACTGACTCCTGTGGCACACCATCATCACATCCTGTCAACCAGAAAAAGACTCAATTTTACCAATAATTTGTTTCTGATTAGCCAGCCAATCTTCAATCCATGTCATATGTTACCCCCTACACCATGAGCTTCTTTGTACTGCAATAGTATTTGACATGACACTTTATCAAATGCCTTCTGGAAATCTAAGTACAGACCCTTCACCTGTTCCCCTTTATCCACAACACATGTGATTCCTTCATAGAGCTGCAATAAATTGATTAAAATGATTTCCCTTTCACAAAACCGTGTTGACTCTGCCTGATTGCCTTGGCATTTTCCAAGTGTCCTGCTATAATATCTTCAATAATGGCTTCTAACATTTTCCCTATGACAGATATTAGGCTAATTGGCCCACAGTTTTCTCTTTTCTGTCTCCCTCCCTTATTGAATAAAGGAGTTACAGTTTTTTTTTAAACTTTATTCCAATCCAATCAAGTCAAATTAAACCCAATTCAGAGTCCCAACAAGTTGGGACATTCCCGATCCAAGCTGACAAGACAGGGCTCTCACCTCCTGTCTTGGGCTTGATCTACATGATCCAAGCTGATTGGAGTAGGTGTAGCTCCTCCTCCAGGGCTTGATCTTATTTGCATCTTAGCCAAATGGCCGAGATGCCACTTTAAAAAATTGCTTCAAATGAAGCTGAAATGTAACCCAATGACTTCAACCAAGTGCAGCATGTCGATACTACACTTGATCTTAGCCAAAAGGCCGATACAGTTGCCATCTTGCAATCTAATGGAACTTCCCAAATCAAGGGAATTTTAGAAATTAAAACCAATGCATCATTGATCTCATTAGTCACTTCTTTCAAGGCCTTAGGGAGAAGTCCATCTGGACCTAGGGATTTGTCAGCCCGCAGACTCAATAACTTGTTCAATACCACTTCCCTGGTGTTTGGGATTTCCCTTCCTTCCATTTCCTGATTTTCAGCTTATTTAGGATGTTATTTGTGTATTCAATAATGAAGACTGATGCAAAATATCTATTTAATTCATTTGCCATTCCCCTACTTTCTATTACCAATTCCCCAGATGCACTTTCTATAGAACCAACCCTCATTTTGTTAACTCTTTTCTTGCTTAAAAATCTATGGAAACTCTTCCAAGTTTTTTACACAGAGGGTGATGGGTGCCTGGAACTCGCTGCCGGGGGAGGTAGTGGAAGCAGACATGGTAGTGACTTTTAAGGGACATTTTGACAAATACATGAATATGATGGAAATAGAGGAATATGGTCCCCAGAAGGGTAGGGGGTTTTAGTTCAGTCGGGCAACATGGCTTAGAGGGCTGAAGGGCCTGTTCCTGTGCTGTAATTTTATTTGCTCTTTGTTTACCATCTGCCTTTATATTACCAGCTAGCTTTCTCTCATACTCAAGTTTTTCCCTCCTAATCAATCTTTTTTGTCATTCTTTGACACTCTTTATATTTTTTCCAATCTGACCTGCCAGTCATCTTGGCACAAATATATACTCTTTCTTTAAGTTTAATACTGCCTTTAATATTTTAGTTAACCACAGATGATGGATCCCTTGGATTTTTTTTTCTCATTGGAATGTGTCTATTCTCTATATTCTGAAATATTCCTTCAACTATCTGCCACTGAACATCTGTTGATCCATCCCTTAAGCGTATTTGCCAGCTCACTATAGCGAGCTCTGCTTCCATAATTGCTCTTATTTAGGTTTAAAATGCTAGTCTTGGACTTGGATTTCTTTCCCTCAAACTGAATGTAAAGTTCAGTCATATTATGATCGCTGTCACCTAAGAGCACCTTCGCTATGAGGTTTTCAATTAATCCTATCTCATTACACATTACAAGGTCTAGTATAGCCTGCCCTCTGGTTGGTTCCAGAATATGTAATTCTAAGAAACCACCCTGAAAATATTCTATGAATTCCTTATCTATCATTGCCCATTTGATTTTTCCAATCTATATGTGGATTAAGATCCGCATGAGTGTTGCAGTATCTTTCTGACAAGCGGGCGGGGGGGGGCGGGGGGGGGGCGCACCTGGAAGAAGCCCACACAGACATGGGGAGAATGTGCAAACTCTACACTGGCGGTTACCTAAGCCTGGAATCGAACCCGGATCCCTGGCGCTGCGAGGCAGCAGTACTAACAACTGTGCCATCATGCGGCCTGCTTCAGTGTTGCTTGATCTGTACACTATTTCTCTGAGGCTTGTTCTGTTGGTTTCACAATTTGCCAGGCCATTGCATTGAGGGTTGTTTGTATGTTGTCACAGCTTTTAAGATGAAACTTCTCTGCCTAAAAGGTGATGTAAAAACTCCATGACAATGTTTGAAAAAAATTGCAACATGGAAAAGGATCTAAGAGACTTGACACTTTTTGATCAGTCAACCCCTGCATGCCATATCCATCAATCTTTTTCTGTCTTTTGAACTGTACTTAATTCACTCAGATAAACCAGCAGGGAGATTGCCTTCCCAGCAGTTTGCTGGGCAGCTTCTCTTATCATGAGAAGTCATAAAAATATAGAAAATAGGGGCAGGAGGAGGCCATTCAGCCCTTCAAGCCTGTTATGCCATTCGTCAAGTTCATGGCTGATCATCCAACTCAATAGCCTAATCCTGCTTTTTCCCCATAACCTTTGATCCCATTCGCCCCAAGTGCTATATCCCACCGCCTCTTGAATACATTCAATGTTTTGGCATCAACTACTTCCTCTATTAATGAATTCCACAGGCTGACCACTCTTTGGGTGAAGAAATGTCTCCTCATTTCCATCCTAAATGGTTTACCCTGTATCCTCAGATTGTGACCCCTGGATCTGAACACTCCCACCATCGGGAATATCCTCCTTGCATCTACGCTGTCTAGTCCTGTTAGAATTTTATAAATCTCTATGCAATATCCCCTCATTTGTCTGAACCCCAGCGAAAATGATCCTAACCTAGTCAATCGCTCCTCATACATCAGTCCCAAGTCCCAAATGATTCCCCTGGGTGTTGAAAAACTGAAAAAAAAAATGCCTTGGGTGGCACAGTGATTAGCACTTCTATCTCACAGTGCCAGGGACCTGGGTTCAAGTCCAGCCTTGGATGACTGTCTGTGTGGAGTTTGCACTTTCTCCCCGTGTCTGTATAGGTTTCCTCTGTGTGCTCCGGTTTCCTCCCACAATCCAAGGATGTGCAGGCTAGGTTGATTGGCCATGTTAAATTTCCCCTTCATATCAGGGAGATTGGCAGGAGTTATGGGGATAGGGCCTGGATGGGATCGCTGTCGGTGCAGCTTCAATGGATCAAATAACCTCTTTCTGCGCTGTAGAGATTCTATGAATCTATGTCCACAACTGCGTCTTGATAGGTAGATTTCCAAATGGCTGGATCTTCCATTAAGTGTTTGCATTTTGTGATACTCCCTAATCCTTTGTTTGATATCACCTGAACCTTTCGACATTGTTACAAACTTAAGATGCACTTCTGTTTATTCAGTGTAAATCACAGGAGTCTTGTAAGGGGCCCTCCTAAAGGGTAAACGATGCACATAAGTGTTTCACTACAGGATTCCAGGACTGTATAAATAAGCATTGCTGGCACACTGATACTCCTGAGGAGTATTTCTATCCAGGAAGCTCTCATACTCTATATTCATACCACTTCCCAGGACTACACTGCTTCTTCTTAACTTAGTAACTTCCAATAATATCGGGAGTTCACGTTAACCCTTACCTCATCAACCCAGGGAGCATGGTCACCGGTGTAAATGACAATTGAAATTAGGTAATCTCTTTAAAAAAAAGCCCCACTTGTTAGTAACAGTTGACTGTGGCTTGCGTTGCAAAGTTACTTGCCACTTGAGGTGGTCAAATTATGTCATAAATTATGAGAGCAAAGTTGGATGTGTTTGTATAGGCAGCTGAAAGTTACGGTGGATGAAATTGCACTGTTCAGATGTATTGTCACATCAGGTAATTCCAAAAGCTTCAAATAAACTGTACAAACTTGTTTCAACACTAGGCATATCTGATTTGGGATCACTTGTGCTAAAGTCCTGTAGCCTTTAGTTTTGACAAGATGGTCTCATTAATACAACTCCAAAGTAAATCTAAAGGGTGACAACTTATGGTATCGGAAGAGATAAAAATTGAATCCTCAGTAAACATAGGAATTCGATACAATGTGGAGATGGACTGGGGTGGGCACAGTAAGAAGTCTCACAACACCAGGTTTATTTGGAATCACGAGCTTTCGGAACATAAGAACATAAGAACATAAGAAATAGGAGCAGGAGTAGGCCATCTAGCCCTTCGAGCCTGCCCCGCCATTCAATAAGATCATGGCTGATCTGTTGTGGCTCAGTTCCACATTCCCGCCCTCTCCCCATAACCCTTAATCCCCTCTCTTATCAAGAACCCATCAACCCGCTTCTTAAAAATATTTAGCGAGGCAGCCTCCACCACTTCAACGGGCAGAGAATTCCAGAGATTCACCATCCTTTGAGTGAAGAAGTTCCTCCTCAACTCCATTCTAAACCGCCCCCTTTTATCTTGAGGCTGTGCCCCCTATTCCTCCATCCCATTCATCATCTTATACACTGCCCCTTCATCAAAATGAAGGAGATAGGAGTGCTGTTCCTTTATCAGATGATGAAGGAGCAGTGCTCTGAAAGCTCGTGATTCCAAGTAAACCTGTTGGATTTTAACCTGGTGTTGTGAGACATTTTACCATTGGAATTAGGAGCAGAAGTAACCAAATTCAGTTGTTGAGCTTGCTCCACCATTCAATCAAATCATGGCTGATCTCTCCCTGATCTCAAATCTAGCTCCCAGCCTGTTCCCCATATCCCTTTAACTCTTTTTATTAGAAATATATCTATCTCCTTCTTGAAACCATTTAATGATTCAGACTCCACCGCGCTATGGGGCAGCGAGTTCCACAAACTCACCACCCTCTGCGAAAAGTAGTTCCTTCTCATCTCAGTTTTAAACCTACTGTCTCTCAACCTATACCTGTGGCCACTTGTTCGAGATTGCCCCACAAGGGAAAACATTTGGTCTACATTTACCTTATCAATCCTGTTTAGTATTTTCTATAACTCGATCAGATCCCCTCTCATTCTTCTAGACTCCAGCGAGTACAAGCCCAAACTGTGTATTCTCTTCTCATACGTCAACCCTTCCATCCCCAGAAACAATCTGGTGAACCTCCTCTGAACTGCCTCCAATGCCACCACATCCTTCCTCAAATAGGAGGCCAAAACTGGACACAATATTCCAGATGTGGTTTCACCAACACAATTGCAACAACACTTCTCTACTTTTATACTCCAGTCCTTTTGCAATAAATGCTAACAAAGATTAAGAGGCAGTGTTTTGTGTCAACAACTGTGTCAATGGATGGCATCTGGGGAATTAATGTAACGCTGGCTATGATGAAAGGGGTTTATTTTGTTGTAAACAGTGCTAGATTAATTCTGTGAAAACTTATGTGAAATCATATATTCCCCCCAGTGCAGAAGGAGGCCATTCAGCCCATCGAGTCTGCATCGATCACAATTTATCCTGCTAGTCCCCCTGATACTAACGGACAATTCAGCATGGCCAATCAACCTGACCCACACATCTTTGGACTGTAGGAGGAAACTGGAGCACTCAGAGGAGAATGTGCAAACTCCATATAGACAATGACCCAAGCCGAGAATTGAACCCAGTTCCCTGGTGCTGTGAGGCAGCAGTGCTAACCACTGTGCCACCGTGCTATCCAATTATTAGCTTTCAATCAACGATCCCAGCCGAAGACAAGAATAGCCAGCTATTGGGCTGATTTCTTGTCCCCTCTGGTTGGAATGATACAATCCTTAACAAATGCACTTGCAACCTCCACCCTGTCATCACTGGCAGTGCCAGCCTACTGCCACTGCCTGGGAAGAGGGAGACAATGGTTTGTCAGGATTTCATCAACCCATTTTGTGATCTCGGTGATGGACAAAACTATTAGAAAGTTGCTCTGATCTTTATCAATGACAGATCCTCTTAACATGGGTTGATTTTTAATTATTTTCTTTCTTTATGTCCCACTGCCGATGCTCAATGACTTTACCTTGGCATAATTTTATAACTGAACGCACAGGGGCCGTGTGGTGCAGGAGTTAGGGTGCCCTGATGGCACAGCGGTTCGCACTGCTGCCTCACAGTGCCAGAGACCTGGGTTCAATTCCCAGCTTGGGTCACTGTCTGCAGAGTCTGCACATTCTCCCGGTGTCTGCGTGGGTTTCCTCCGGATGCTCTGGTTTCCTCCCACAGTCCGAGAAACATGCTGGTTAGGCACTGAGGGCTAAATTCTCCCTCAGTGTACCTGAACAAGCACCAGAGTGTGGCGACTAGGGAGTTTTCACAGTAACTTCATTGCAATGTTAATGTATGCCTACTTGTGGCAAATAAATAAACTTTAGGTGAGTGCATTGCTTTTTCACATCTGGCAGCATTGTTCAAGTCCGTCTCAGGTTAATGGGCTGTATATGTAATGGACTGCGTGTGTTATACATTGTAGGAATATCAGCATTCTGACCTTGTTTCCAAATGATGTGTATCCATTGTGCTCTGTCCTTGGTTCAACACCAGAAGGCATTTTCAATCAAATGCAAAGACATGGATGAGCAATGCTCCTCTATGTCTCTTCATTAGGGCAGGCGGTGGTGCTATGGTGTTATCATTGGACTAGTAATCCAGGGACTAAAACAGAAAATGTTGGAAAATCTCACTAGGTCTGACAGCATCTGTGGAGAGAGAATAGAGCCAACGCTTCGAGTTTGGATAACTCATTGTCAGAGCTGTAGACAATAGGAAATAGGCTGAGATTTATACTGTTAGGTTGAGGTAGGTTGGGGGGATGCAGGTTGACAAAGATGCCAGGGACAGAAGGACAAAGGGATTGGGAATTATGATGATCGTAGCTGAGAACGATGTGGCCATTAAGAGATCAGAATGTGTAAATGGCAGAACAAAGGTAAGCAGAGTGTCAAAGGACAACCTGAGATATGTAACAGATGGCCTTAGTGGGGTGAGGGGGGAGGTGAGATTGTGGGGGGGAAAGAAAGATGGAAAGGAAGATTTTAAATAAGTGGAAAAATGAAATGATGGAAGAAATTAATATTTTGAAAATAAATAAATAAACAAGATAAAATAAAATAAATGGAAATGGGACAAAGGTGGAAGGAAGAGTTCATGCTCTGAAGTTGGCATGTTAGCACAGTGGTTAGCATTGCTGCCTTACAGCGCCAGGCACAAGGGTTCAATTCCCGGCTTGGGTCACTGCCTGTGTGTGGAGCTTGCACATTCTCCCCGTGTCTGCGTGGGTTTCCTCCAAGTATCCAGTTTCCTCCTACAGTCCAAAGATATGCTGGTTAGGTAGCCTGGCCATGAAAAGTTGCCCCTTCATTTCAGGTAAATTAACAGAGTAAAATACATGGGGTTACGGGGATAGGGCTTGGGTGGGATAGTTGTTGGTGCAGGCTCGATGGGCTGAATGGCCTTTTTCTACACTCAAGGGATTTTATGTTTCTATGTCTCAGATTGTCCTTTGACCCCCGATTGGCTTTGTTCTGTCATTCACACCTTAATGACTGCTATCAGCACCTTCTTAGCCATGACCACACCACTATTTACAGTCCCTTTGTCTTTTTGTCCATGACATCTTTGTCAATTCCATCCCCCTGCCCCCACCCTGTGAGGCCACAGCTGGAGTACTGTGTGCAGTTTTGGGCGCCGCACTTGCGCAAGGATATTTTGGCCTTGGAGGGAATGCAGAGGAGGTTCACTCGGCTGATACCGGAGTTGAGGGGGTTGAGTTATGAAGAGAGGCTGAATAGACTGGGCTTGTACTCGTTAGAGTTTGGATGATGGGGGATCTTATTGAGACGTATAAGATGATGAAAGGGATGGATAGGGTAGAGGTGGAGAGGTTCTTCCTGCTCAGAAAGGACAACAGGACTAGAGGGCACAGTCTCAAGATAAGGGGGGGGCAGTTTAGAACAGAGTTGAGGAGGAACTTCTTCACTCAAAGGGTGGTGAATCTCTGGAATTCTCTGCCCGTTGAAGTGGTGGAGGCTGCCTCGCTAAATATATTTAAGACGCGGGTAGATAGGTTTTTGGTAGGCAAGGGGATTAAGGGTTATGGGGAGAAAGCGGGAAAGTGGAACTGAGCCACTTCAGATCAGCCATGATCTTATTGAATGGCGGGGCAGGCTCGAAGGGCTAGATGGCCTACTCCTGCTCCTATTTCTTATGTTCACCCCCCCCCAACTTGGCCTACATCACAGTATAAACCTTATTCTATTTTCCATTGTCCCCAGCTCTGACAAGGCTTGAAACGTTAACTCTGGTTCTCTCTCCACTGACGCTGTCAGGCCTGCTGAGATTTTCCAGCATTTTTTTTCAGGTTCCAGCTTTCACAGTGATTTGCTTTTACTTCAATGTGCTGTGGACTCGGGTTCAAATCCTGTAGTAAAAATCCATCTGATTCGCTAATGTCCCTTAGGAGAGGAAATCTGCCACCATCATCTGCTCTGGCCTACATATGACTTCAGATCCACAGGAATGAGGTTGACTCTTAACGGAGAACAGGCAAGAAATGTTGGCCTAGCTAGTGATGCCCATACCCTACGGGCAAATAATGGCACAACACTGAGAGGAGAGGTAAATGTTTCATACTCACCTCTCTATACTAACCCAACATATCAGAGACAATGGGATAGATCTTGACTTTACATGATAGTGTCAAAAGTGTGATGGTGATGTGATGGCCACCCTGTTTATGTATCTCTCATTTCTGTTTGCATTAAATTTGGTGTTCTACTCTCCCACACACGGCTAGACTGTTCAATCAAACGATCAGGGACATCAGTAAAACTTCTGAGAATTTCACATTCTCCAAATGATTTGAAGAAAGAACAGTCAGCAGAAAATGCTGGCATCCCAAGAAACTATCCCGAGTACAGCTGACTGGTGTGAGTGAACTCTGGGGAATTTTCAAATGAAGATTAGGTTCAGTGAGCAGAGGATGCTTCACAATGATAGAGTCCAAGCTTAAGCTTTCAGTTGAGACTGAGTTATTCCCTTTGCCTGTATCATGTTGGAATTCCTATAGTGCAAAAGAGGCCATTCAGCCCATCGAGTCTGCACAGATAACAGTCCCACCAAGGCCCTATCCCCGTAACCCCCCCATTTTTACCCTGCTAATCCTCTAACCTACACATCCCAGGATACTATGGGGCATCTTAGCAGGGCCAATCAAACTAACCCGCACATTTTGGACTGTGGGAAGAAATCGGAGTAACCGAAGGAAACCCACGCAGACATAGGGAGAACATGCAAACTCTACACAGACTGTGACCCAAGCCGGGAATCAAACACAGGTCCCTGGAGCTGTGAGGCAGCAGTGCTAACCACTGTGACACCATGCTATCATGGGCACAGTGGCACTGTTGCCTCACAGCACCATAGACCTGGGTTCAATTCCAGCCTTGAGTGACCGTGTGGAGTTTGCATGTTCTCCCCATGTCTGTTTGGGTTTTCTCCAGGTGCTCCGGTTTCCTCCCACAGTCCCAAAGATGTGTGGGTTAGGTTGATTGGCCATGCTAAATTGTTCCTTAGTGTCAGGGGGATTAGTGGGGTAAATACATGGGATTTGGGGTATAGGGTCTGGGTTGTTGATGCAGGCTCGATGGGCCAAATGGCCTTCTTGTGCACTGTAGGGACTCTGTGACTCATTGCTTCAGTGAGTGGTAACACAGTGGTTAGCACTGCTGCTTCACAGCTCCAGGGACCTGGGTTCAATTCCCGGCTTGGGTCACTGTCTATGTGGAGTTTGCACATTCTCCTCATGTCTGCATGGGTTTTCTCCAGGTGCTCTGGTTTCCTCCCATTCCAAAGATATGCGGGTTCAGTTGATTGGCCATGCTAAATTTCCCATGGGATTATGGGTATAGGGCCTCTGTGGGATTGTGGTCGGTGCAGACTCGATGGGCTGAATGGCTTCCTTCTGTACTGTAGTGATGATTCTGTGAATGTCCATTGTCTCCTATCTTCAATGTCCCCGTATTGGCGTGATGTTTCATTCTCCAGGATTCCAATGGAAACCAACACTTTCCTCTTTTAGCTTTATCGTTCTTCAACATCCTGATAAATAATGAGAGGAGGACATGTCTTCCTGTGAGACTGTCAAGTTATGTGTGGTGGAAGGGAACCACGTGATAGATTTTCCTCTTTCTGTATATTTTGAGAAAGGGCACCACTCACTTCCTGAAGACAAAAATAAATAAAGTGCATCATCTCAAATCGCCATGGAACTTTTGAAAAACAGAGCATCAGGAAACAGAACAAGATTTGAAACTGAGGAACTTGTTTCAAATCTTGGATATTAAATAAAGTAGTTGTCTACAGCTATGATTCTGAAATGTAGATTTGTTTTAAATAAATGTATTCCATAATGTAATGGCTGGCATGTGAAATATGCGCATATAAATTTATATTTGACTGTGCCTGTGATATTGAGACATCAGCAACACTAGCGTGGAATAAAGACACACAATCCCTACTTTGCAGAATGAGGCCATTTGACCCATTGAGCCTGCACTGACAACAATCCCACCCAGGCCCTATCCCTGTAACCTCATGTATTTACCTTGCTTATCGCCCTGACACTAAGGGGCAATTTAGCATGGCCAATCCACCTAACCCGCACATCTTTGGACTGTGGGAGGAAACCGGAGGATACCCATGTAGACACAGGGAGAATGTGCAGACTCCACATGGACAGTGATCCAAGGTCAGAATTGAACCCAGGTCCCTGGCATTGTGAGGCAACAGTGCTAACCACTCGGCCACCAGGCCATACCTGACACCACTAACAAAAACTTGGCTTATTAAGCACCTTAATTTGGGGAAAGGCTAGGGTCATGATGCTTGTTTGGAGGTGCAGAGATGATGGCCCAAATGACCTCCTTCTGTGCCATAGTTGTTGCATGATTGAAGAACATCTGATGTTGCTTCTCAGCATTGCAAAGATAAAGTGGCCATAGTCCCTGATGACCATAGGCTGTTCTCTCCTTTGAGGAAGTGAGCTCCCTGGTGGTGATTTAATCTGAGGACCACCACACTTCAGGCAAGGGGCAAAGTTAAGAAGGTGGGGTCTTCATGACTAACTTCAGCAGGTACAGGAATTGAACCTGCACTTTTACCAGTGCTCTGTATCACTAACCAGCTGTCCAGCCAGCTGAGCTAAACCAACAGTGCAATTAGATTTTCACTAAGCCAAAAAGGAGATATTAAAATAGAAGTCTATGACGTCCCTCTTCCTTTATTATGGACACCATGACTTGAAAATTGAACTTTTCCATACTTTATTTGAGTTTGAGGATCCGTTGAGGGATATAGTCATCACGAGGGAAGAGGTGTTGGGACTTTTAGACAGTATAAAGACGGATAAATCTCCGGGGCCTGATGGCATCTATCCCAGGCTGTTAAGGGAGGTGAGGGATGAAATTGCTGGGCCTCTGACGCAAATCTTTGTCTCTTCTTTGGACACAGGTGAGGTCCCAGAGGATTGGCGCATTGCAAATGTAGTACCGTTGTTTAAGAAGGGTCAGAGGGATAACCCAGGGAATTATAGGCCGGTGAGCTTGACTTCAGTTATAGGCAAGCTAATGGAGAGGATCCTCAAGGATAGGATGTATGAACATCTGGAGCGCTGCAATCTGATCAGGGATACGCAGCATGGCTTCGTTACAGGGAGGTCATGCCTTACGAATCTAGTGGAATTTTTTGAAGAGGTGACAAAAACGGTTGACGAAGGACAAGCCGTTGATGTTGTCTATATGGATTTCAGTAAGGCGTTTGACAAGGTCCCTCATGGTAGGCTGATAGAAAAGGTGAAGGCTCATGGGATACAAGGCCAGGTATGTAGATGGGTGGAGAACTGGCTTGGGAGGAGGAGACAGCGAGTAGTAGTGGAAGGCTCCTTTTCCAATTGGAGGCCTGTCACCAGTGGTGTGCCGCAGGGCTCGGTACTTGGACCTCTTCTATTTGTGGTATATATTAATGACTTGGAAGAGGGGGTAGGTGGTGTGATCAGCAAATTTGCTGATGACACCAAGATGGTTGGATTGGCGGGTACTGAGGAGCAGTGCCTGGCAATGCAACAGGACATAGACAGGCTGGTAGATTGGGCAGATAGATGGCAAATGGAATTTAATCCGGAGAAATGCGAGGTGATGCACTTTGGCCGGAATAATGTGGAGGGGAGTTATACGATAAAAGGTAGAACTATCTGGAGTATAGATACGCAGAGAGACCTGGGGGTGCAAGTGCATAAGTCCCTGAAGGTGTCGGTACAGGTGCAGAATGTGATGAGGAAAGCGTATGGTATGTTAGCCTTCATAGGAAGAGGTATAGAATATAAGAGTAGGAGTCTGATGTTGCAGTTGTATAGAACGTTGGTTAGGCCTCACTTGGAGTACTGCGTCCAGTTCTGGTCGCCGTACTACCGGAAGGATGTAGAGATCCTGGAGAGAGTGCAGAGGAGATTTACCAGGATGTTGCCTGGTATGGAAGGGCTGTCTTACGAGGAAAGATTGGATGAACTTGGGCTGTTTTCCCTTGAGAGACGTCGGCTGAGGGGGGATCTAATAGAGGTTTATAAGATTATGAAGGGGATAGATAGAGTAAATGGTGGTAAGCTTTTTCCGCTACAAGAAATGGATAGAACGAGGGGTCACGGGCTTAGGGTGAGGGGGGCTAGGTATAAGACAAATATTAGAGGGCAGTTTTTCACGCAAAGGGTAGTGGGGGTGTGGAATGCACTGCCGAGTAAGGTGGTGGAAGCAGGCACGCTAGGGTTGTTTAAGAGTCACTTAGACAGCCATATGAGCGGGCTACATATAGGGGGATATAGTAGGCCTTACTGAACATTGTAGGCTTGGGAATACGTTTTGCCTCAGGAATGTTAGTCTTTGCCTGTTTAATAATGAATTTTTTTGTCTCCACAGGCATTTAAGTCCAGCAAGGGGCATGCAGGCGGCAGGTTGTAGTGGGCTGCTCTTGGATGTTGCTTCGGGAGTTGCCTATTGCTTCATGTCGTTAGTGTGCTTAAACTGGACCATCTCGAGGGCAACATGACAGCTCAGAGACTATCTCTGTTGCTGTGCGGACACATGGATTTGGGCCTGTGTCTGTGGGAGTTTGCACGTTCTCCCCGTGGTTGCGTGGGTTTCCTCCGGGTGCTCCGGTTTCCTCCCACATCCCCCAAAGATGTGCTTTTAGGCTGATTGATTGGGTACTAAAATTGTCCCTAAATTGGACCTCCCTGATCCTCGCACGTTAGGCGTAGACTAAAATCATGAATAGGTCACTGAGATAGTAGGACGGCGGCGCGGGCTCGTTGGGCCGAAGGGCCTGTTTCCCGTGCTGTGTTGTTCTTTGTTCTTTGTTCTTCTTTGTTTATTTCTTAGGGAAATATTCCTGCATCTTTTGTTTTGGTGATTGTAAACTATATTTGGGCATTGGGTTGCATCAATGCGAGAATAGATTTTTAAAAATTCATTCATGGCACATGGGTGCCTCTGGCTGGCCAGTATTTAGTACTTATCCTTAAGTTGTGAGTCACATTGTTGTGGCTCTGGAGTCACATGAAGGCCAGACTGGGTAAAGATGGCAGATTTCATTCCCTGAGGAACATTAGGGAACCAGATGGGGGTTTTTTTTGACAGTAGTTTCATGGTCATCAGTAGATTCTTAATTCCAGATATTTTTCTTTTATTGAATCCACCACCTGCCGTGCGGGATTTGAATCAGTGTCCCCAGAGAATTCGCTGAGTGTCTGGATTTATAGTTTAACAATAATACCACTAGGCTAATACTTCCCCATTTTCTATGCACAGCCAGGTCAGGGACAACATAGCTAACAGTCGTTAGCACGGGTTAAATACAGCACAGCTCTCTCCCTTTGGCTGAGACAGCTGAAACACATTACATGACACTGCACTGAAAGTTGTTACTCCTTACACCAACATGTGCCCCCTGAGTCAGATTGCCAAGTATTCGTAATGAATGCAGAACTTCAGCTACTTTTTGTATGGTGGGTCCATGCAGTCTGAGAACTGGGGTGGCACTCTTCAAATTCATTTCCCAATGGGAAAGAGATCTTCACTTTATCAGTCTGGGTCAGATTCAAGCCAGATCTGAGAAATGGAAGAGTACTGAGCTAAAGCATGCACTCATCAGTTTATAGTGGAACTATTATGAATGCAGACAGTGCGTTCATACTTCTTAACCGTCCAAGTGAATTGTAGTTCATTTCACTCCAACGTTTCAATGTTGCTGAGGCACTGAAGGTACTGTCTTTTAAATGAGGCAGTAAAGCAAGTCTAAGCCTGTCCTCTCAGATCGTTGTAAAAGATCCCACAGCTTGATTGAAAGTAGTGTCCTGTAAGTGCCCTGGTGACATTGTTCCTTCAGCAGCGGTGAAAAAAAAGATTATCTGGTCATTTATTTAATCACTGCGCCCACTGTGTGCAGATTGTCTGCCGTGAATCTTGCATGACTGCATTGGATGGCACAGTGGTTAGCTCTGCTGCCTCACATTGCGAGGGACCTGGGTTCGATTCCTGGCTTGGGTAACTGACTATGTGGAGTTTCCAGGTTCTCTTCCATGCCAACGCTACAGTTAAGAACGCCCACAAGCACCTCTACTCTCTCAGGAGGCTAAGGAAAGTCAGCATGTCTGCTGCAATTCTTACAGATGCACCATAGAAAGCATCCTTTCCAGATCTATCACAGCTTGGCATGGCTACTGCTCTGACCAAGACTGCAAGAAACTACAAAGGTCTTGCTGCGGCTGTATAGGGCATTGGTGAGGCCACAGCTGGAGTACTGTGTGCAGTTTTGGTCGCCGTACTTACGCAAGGATATTTTGGCCTTGGAGGGAGTGCAGAGGAGGTTTACTAGGCTGATACCGGAGTTGAGGGGGTTGAGCTGTGAGGAGAGGCTGAATAAACTAGGCTTGTACTCATTAGAGTTTAGAAGAATGAGGGGAGATCTCATTGAGACGTATAAGATGATGAATGGGATGGATAGGATAGAAGTGGAGAGACTCTTCCCGCTCAGAAAGGACAGTAGGACTAGAGGGCACAGCCTCAAGATAAAGGGGGGGCAGTTTAGAACAGAGTTGAGGAGGAACTTCTTCACTCAAAGGGTGGTGAATCTCTGGAATTCTCTGCCCATTGAGGTGGTGGAGGCTGCCTCGCTAAATATTTTTAAGATGCGGGTTGATGGGTTTTTGATAAGCGAGGGGATTAAGGGTTATGGGGAGAGGGCGGGAATGTGGAACTGAGCCATGACAGATCAGCCAGGATCTTATTGAATGGCGGGGCAGGCTCGAAGGGCTAGATGGCCTACTTCTGTTCGTATTTCTTATGTTCTTATGTTCTTATGAACACAGCCCAGTTAATCATGCAACCCAGCCTTTCATCCATTGACACTGTCAACACTTAACACTGCCTCTAAAAAGCAGCCATTATATTCAAGGGCCCCACACACTAGGGACATTCTCTCTTCCAACTACTTCCATTGGGAAAAGGTACAGAAGTCTGAGATCACGTACCAACCGACTCAAGAATAGCTTCTTCCCTGTTGCCATCAGACCTTTGAATGGACCGATCACATATTAAGCTGATCTTTCTCTACTCCCTAGCTATGACTGTAACACTACATTCTGCAACCTCTCCTTTCCTTCTCCCCTATGTAGGCTGTGGGTGGTATGTTTTGTCTGTATAGCGGGCAAAAAACAATACTTTTCACTGTATCCCAATATAGGTGACAGTAATAAATCAAATCAAATCAAAAAAGTCTGCATGGGTTTCTTCTGGGTGCACCAGTTTCCTCCCACAGTCCAAAGATGTGCAGGTTAGGTGGATTGGCCATGTGAAATTACCCCTTAGTGTCCAAAAATGTGTAGGCTATATGGATTAGCCATGGGAAATGTTTGGGATTACAGGGATAGGGTGGGGTAGAGGGCTTAGGCTCTGTCAGAGAGTCAGTGCAGACTCGATGGGCCAAATGCGTTCTTCTGCACTGTTGGCATTCTATGATTCTATGCTGTGATTTTATTACAAAGATGAATGAACTTCAACAAAATACTTTGGGATTTGGGCTTGAGGTTATGAAAGACTCTACATAAATAAAGGATTTTTCTAAATTTGTATTTGAAAACTGTTTGACATTGTTCTTTCCCAGATACGGCCTCAGCCTCATAACTGACTGCAGCAAAGTTCTATGTTGACATTAGATACACACAAAAAGATCATTTTACTGTTTTATTATCCTTTGTATCTGATATTTTGGGATTATTTTCCCTCCTTGCCAATGTTGTTGGACCTGGGTAGCATTTCTGTTTCACATTTCATTTTGAATTATCTAATGCAGTTGGACTTAATGAGCTAGGGCTTGGGGAGGGGCAAACCAGTCATAGGAACATAGCAACAGGAATAGGCCATTCAGCCCCTCAGGCCATTTAATGAGATCATGGCTGATCTGTGGCCTAACTCCATCTATCTGCCTTATCCCTTAATACCTTTGATTAACAAAAGTATCTTAGATTTAAAATGAACAATTGATCTAACATCAATTACCGTTTGTGGAAGAGAGTTTCAAATCTCTCCCACCCTTTATGTGTAGACCATAAGACCACAAGACATAGGACCAGAATTAGGCCATTCGGCTCATCAAGTCTGTTCCACTCTTCGATCATGGCTAATGTGATTCTCAGCCCCATTCTCTTGCTTTCTCCCTATAACCCTTGAGTACCATATTGATCAAGAACCTACCTATCTCTGTCTTAAAGACACTCAATGACATGGCCTCCACAGCCTTCTGTAGCAGTGAGTTCCACAGATTCACCACTCTCTGGCTGAAGAAATTCTTCCTCATCTCAGTTTTAAAGGCGTGTCCCTTCACTCTGAGGTTTTGCCCTCAGGTTCTAGTCTCTCCCATTAGTGGAAACATCCTCTCCATGTCCACTCTATCCAGGCCTCTCAGTATTGTGTAAGTTTCAATTAGATCCCCCCTCATCCTTCTAAACTCCACCAAGTATAGGCCCAGACTTCTCAACCACTCCTCATATGACAGTAGAAATGTGTAAAAATGCTTCCTAACATCTCTCCTGAATGGACTGGCTCGAAATTGTGTCCCCTAGAATCTCCCACCAGAAGGAAATATTTATTCTTCGTCTACTCTCTCTGCCTCGCATTAGTATCAGAATCTCTACTGTGCAAAAGGAGGCCATTCGGCCCATTGAGTCTGCACCAAATCTCCGACAGTGCATCTTATCCAGGCCCTATCCTCATAACTCCACATAGAGGCTACGTAGAATCATAGAATCCCTACAATGCAGAAGGAGGCCATTTGGAGCCTGCACCAACAACAACCTCATCCAGACTCTATCCCTGCAATGCCAGATATTCACCCTGCTAATCCCCCTGACACAAAAGAGCAATTTCGAAAGAACAACAGAAAGGCATAGAACATAGAACATTACAGTGCAGTACAGGCCCTTCGGCCCTCGATGTTGCGCCGACCTGTGAAACCAATCTAAAGCCCATCTGACCTACACTATTCCAATATCATCCATATGTTTATCCAATGACCAATTAAATGCCCTTAATGTTGGCGAGTCCACTACTGATGCAGGCAGGGCATTCCATGCACTTACTACTCTCTGAGTAAAGAACCTATCACTGAATCTGTCCTATATCTATCACCCCTCAATTGAAAGCTATGTCTCCTTGTGCTAGCTATCTCCATCCAAGGAAAAAAGGCTCTCACTGTCTACCCTATTTAATCCTCTGAACATCTTATAAGACTCTATTAAGTCACCTCTTAACCTTCTTCTAATGAAAACAGCAGGTAAAGAGGGTGGTGAAAAAGTTACATGGCACACTTGCCTTTATCAATCGGGGTCTAGATTACAAAAACAGAGATAGACTTGTATAGAACTTTGGTGAGGCCACAGCTGGAGTACTGTGTGCGGTTCTGGTCACCACAATATAGGAGGGATGTGAATGCACTGGAGGGGGTGCAGAGGAGATTCACCAGGATGCTGCTTGGGATGGAACATTTAAGTTATGAAGAGAGATTGGATAGGCTTGGGTTGTTGTCATTGGAGCAGAGAAGACTAAGGGGCGACCTGATTGAGGTGTTCAAGATTATGAGGGGCAAGGACAGAGTGGATAGGGAGCAGCTGTCCCCCTTAGTTGAAGGGTCAGTTACAAGGGGACACAAGTTAAAAGTGAGGGGTGGGAGGGTTAGGGGGGATTTGAGTAAAACTTTTTTACTCAGAGGGTGATGACAGTCTGGAATGCACGGCCTGGGAGAGTGGTGGGGCGGGATGTCTCACATCCTTTAAAAAGTACCTGGATGAGTACTTGGCACAGCTTAATATCCAAGGCTATGGGCCAAATGCTGGCAAGTGGGTTTAGGTGGGCAGGTCAGGGAATTTCATGCATTGATGCAGACTCAATGGGCCGAAGGGCCTCTTCTGCACTGTAGTAATCTCTGATTCTGGGAATTAAGCATGGCCAATTCACTTAACCTGCACATCTTTGGACTACGGGAGGAAACATGAGTACCTGGAGGAAACCCACGCAGGCACTTGGAATACTGTGTGCATTCTGGTCACCCTATTATAGAAAGGATATTATTAAACTAGAAAAAGCGTGGAAAAGATTTACTAGGATGCTACCGGGACTTGATGGATTGAGTTATAAGGAGAGGCTGAATAGACTGGGACTTTTTTCTCTGGAGCATAGAAGGCTGTGGAGTGCCCTTATAGAGGTCTATAAAATAATGAGGGGCATAAACAAAGTAGACAGTCAATATCTTTTCCCAAAGTTAGGGGAGTCTAAAACTAGAAGGAGTAGGTTTAAGGTGAGAGGGGAGAGATACAAAAGTGTCCAGAGGGTGGTGAGTGTCTGGAACAAGCTGCCAGAGGTAGTAGTAGAGATGCGTACAATTTTACCTTTTAAAAAGCATTTAGATAGTTACATAGGTATGATGGTTATAGAGGGATAATGAGCTATAGAGGGAAAAGGGTCAAAATGCGGGCAATTGGGATTAGCTTAGGGGTTTTTAAAAAAGGGGTGGCGTGGACAAGTTGGGCCAAAGGGCCTGTTTCCATACTGTAAACCTCTATGATTCTGTGTTACAGGAAGTACAGGAAAACACCACAGTCACCCAAGTCTGAAATCGAACCTGGGTCCCTGGCACTGTGTAGCGGCAATGCTAACTGCTAGCCCACATCTTGAAGGCTTCAATCAGATCACCCCTTAAACCTTCTAAATTCCAGAGGAAAAAACAGGCCAAATTTGCATATAACCTCGCCTCAGAACTTCTCAACTGTGTGACTGGGGGATTTTCACAGTGACTTCATTGCAGTGTTAATGTAAACCTACTCGTGACTCTAAAAGATAAACTTTAATTGATGATTTGGGGGGGGAAATGCTGGAAGGAGAGGCTAAGAAAGGGAGGGGGGAACAGTCGCCAGCGCTCCCCCTGCAGTTGGGAAGGGGAGACGCGGCTCCTGCCACTTCTTTTTGACGTCTCCCTAATTTCTAGGAATGTCCCTTCCGTGTTACTATATTTGGAGGTGATTTCTTAAAAAAAGAGGGGGAGAAGGGGGGAGTGAGAAACGGAAAGAAAAAAGCACCCATTCAATACGAGCCTGACGTTAAGGCAGTTCCAGCCTACTTTAAAACATTGCCCTCTGCTACAGAAACGTGTCAACATTAACAGCACTGCACCAGACAGAGGGAGAGAGAAGCAAAGAGGCGTTTAGTGTTGGCAACATTGATCGAATTGGGGATCTGCCTTGGAAGATGTTTCCAGATCTTGGAAGAAGGGGAGGGGGTGAAATAATTCATGCAAACTACTCTTTTTTTTTGTTTGGTTGTTAAAGTTTGATTTGCAATTCCCAGTCTCCTTCTCTCTTCTCCACCCCTTCCCCACCCTTTCTCTTCTTCAGCACCCCCCCCCCCTCCTTTCCTGTTCCTTCCCCCCCCAACCCCAGACACGGAAAAAAAAACCTGGTGGCGTGACCTACGAAGAAATATCCATGAGTCCTTTAAGCAGTGTGAGCTACCAGACAGAGAGAGGGAGAGAATAATGACTCGGTTTGGTCTGGAGGAGCAGGCGAGAGAATCACTCCTGTTTGCTGCGGTGTGAGGGGTGAAGGGGAGGGGGAATCGACTGCCGGAGAGCCTAAACTTCTCAAGTGAGTATTGGGTCTGATTTTATTTTATTTTTGAGCCATTCTTATCGATAACGTGCTGGGCCCTTTCTCACTCTGCTCTGAGGGCAGCGGCAGCAACAGGATAAACACCAACTATAAATATATAATATTTATAAACCGAAGTAGAGACAAACCTCTGTTGGAGACACGTGCTGGTGTGTAGCCTGTCCCAATGCTGCGGCGATGTAACAGGCAAGATGTGGATTGCGGGGAGGCGAATGTGTGTTATGCTTTATTTCAGGGCAGACTGAGTGAAAGTACATGTATTCACAGCCCGGCTACAGGAGGGAAGGAGCTTCGTGACAGCAGATGGGAGCAGTTTTTCTCTCTCTCTCCCTCTCTCTTTACGTGATCGTAATGTAAATCTGTGACATTTCACATAGACATAGACTAGACTACTGGTTGCTTATGCTCAAGTCTGTTGTAGGTAGGATCTGGTCGCTCCAGTTTAATCGTGCTGTGTGTGTGTGTGTGTGTGATTAAAGCGTCGCCCTGTAGAAGCAGATACAATATTCCAGTGTATTACTCAATCCCGACCTTCTGGAAGTTGCGTAAACAGATCCTGTGGTGTAGCAGATTTATTAACAGTTCCCATCGACATTCCGATAAGCGCCGAGGCTGTCTTTCCAACGCCACCGATTCATAAATGGGGGGGGTGGAAAAATCGCCTCGATCGCCGGAGCAAAGGGCAAAGTCAGGAGTGATTTTGACACGCGGAATTTGACATGTGAAATCAGCAACACGTGAGAATAAACACGCGCGATTTGACGTGAAATTGGCGACGTGAGAAATTGACACGGGGAAATTGACGCGGAATTGGCAGCATGAGATTGTAAAATTGGCGACGCGGGATCAACGTGCGGAATTTCGCATGTGAAATTAGCAACAGGTGAGATTACCACGCGGAATTTGCCGTGGAGTTAGCAACCTGAGGTTAACATGCGGATTTTAACATGTGAAATTAGGCTGAGGTTTTAGCACGCACGTGGATTCAGCCTGTTAAATTAGCCGCACGGGATTAACACTCGGAATTTGACCTGTGAAATTAGCAACATGGGATGAGCCTGCGGGACTTGACATGTACAATTAGCAACACGTGAGATTAACATGCGGGATTTAACTTGTGAAATTAACAACATGAGGTTAACAGGCAGAATTTGACATGTGAAATTAGCAACATGAGATTAGCCTGTGGGAGTTGACATGTACAATTAGCAGCATGAGACTAACATGGGGGATTTGACATGTGAAATTGCCACCATAAGATTAGCATGAGGGATTTGACATGTGAAATTAGCAACATGAAATTAGCATGCGGGATTTGACCTGTGAAATTAGCAACATGAGATGAGCCCGCGGGACTTGACATGTACAGTTAGCAACATGTGAGATTAATATGCGGGATTTAACTTGTGAAATTAACAATATGAGGTTAACAGGCAGAATTTGACGTGAAATTAGCGACATGAGATTAGCCTGCGGGACTTGACATGTACAATTAGTAACACGAGATTAACATGCGGGATTTAACTTGTGAAGTTAACAACATGAGATTAGCATGCAGGATTTGACATGTGAAATTAGCAACATGAAATTAGCCTACGGGATTTGACATGTACAATCAGCAGCATGAGACTAACATGTGGGATTTGACATGTAAAATTAGAAACATGAGACTAACATGCGGGATTTGACATGTGAAATTGCCAACATGAGATTAGCCTGCGGGATTTGACATGTGAAATTAGCAACATGAAATTAGCATGCAGGATTTGACGTGAAATTAGCGACGTGAGACTAACACGCGGGATTTGACATGTACAATCAGCAGCATGAGACTAACGTGGGATTTGACATGTACAATCAGCAGCATGAGACTAACATGCGGGATTTGACATGTGAAATTAGCAACATGAAATTAGCCTGCGGGATTTGACATGTACAATTAACGACATGAGACTAACACGCGGGATTTGACATGTGAAATTAGCAACGTGAGATTAGCTTGCGGGGTTTAACGTGAAGTTAGCAACATGCGAAATTTGTCGGTGATTAACAGGTGGCACTAATGCGTGGAATTAACGCGTGAAAAGCTAACACGCGGAATGGACATGTGAAGTTTAACATGTGACATAAACATGCGAAATGACTTGGCAGCTCGGTTTCAACAACTGACAGCCGCGTCAATCCCCAAACCGGGACTCCAGGTTTAAGAGAGAGAGAGAGAGAGAGAGTGTATGTCTCTGTGTGTGTGTCAGAGGGGGGATTAATTGTGGCCGAAATCAAACAATTGAGAGGGATCAACCTGAACAGATTTAATGGTGCTTTCAGACTGCAGCGAATTGAGAATAACGAGTCCCTCTGGTTGTCCCAGGGTGTGGGACTTGCATTGTAAGCACCAGGTGAAACTGTGCGCTGGACATGTCCACTGAGCCCCAGGAAAGAACTAGAAAGTGCAGCAAGCAAGTCAAGAGTGGCTTTAAATGTTGTTAACTGCGTGTCAGCCACTGTGATATCCAAATCAGCGACACTTAGTTTCAGTTTCTGGGCGACGAAATCTCTCTGCTTTAGTAACAAAAAACGGGAGTGTAATATTTGGAATGTGTACAATGTGTGCAAAGTGATAAGATACCAGCCCCGCTCCAAGTCAGCAGCCGCACTCTCCCAGCTCCCTCTTTCAGATCCAGCTGTATTGATACAAGTTGGGTCACGGATTGCAAGAACTAAAACCTCCTGGCAAGTGCCCGTGGAAAGAAGACGGTGTGGATTTCTGGTCAGAGAGGAGGGGAGGGTTGTTGGGGGGAGCGTGGGGGGAGAGAGTTAAAGAGAAAAGCCGATTTGGGAGTGAACCCTGGGGCGGGATTTTAGGGGCGAGTTGAGATGTTTAACAGAAACCAACTGGCCCGTAAAGTCCCGCTTTTGGAAGTCACGCATTCGCCTGCGAGTTTAAACATCAGCGCTCCTTTTCCTCCTCTGGAATATCTCGAGTATCCTGGCCTGTGTCCTCCTGGCGACGGATAAGGACGGCGGGGCGGGGGGGGGATCTCTCTAATGATCAGTAAACCTCTGAGTATAACTTTCCCTAAGACCTGTAACAAGTGGTTACTAGACGAGCCTTTTAAATAATATAAATATGACTTTTAAATTGTGGTATATTTGACTTTAACTTGTTTTATATATAGTCACATATTGTGCGGTAATTTACGCCGTAACAAATAGTACGGTAGCAATATTTTAATAGCTCATTCTAATTATATTCATTCAAGGTATTAAGTGTAACTTCACTTCTTTTGTAACTTTTTTTTGTAACTTTGTGTAGCTAAAACGATTTTAATTATTCTCAAACTGCCAACCAATCTACTGTTTACTGTGAACTTTAATTTTTTATAAAGTTTAATTTCTTGCTGCACTTCGAAAATAAACTGTGGAGTAAATGTTAGTTTGAATATATTTAATTGACGAGGTTTAAGCCAAAATAAAAGGGGTCACCCGAGTTAAATGAGTTATTGTAATGTCCTGGTACAGAATGGGACCAGCCATAAATCTGTACCCTTAGCCAGTTAGCAGATCAATAGCTCAGATTCTGCCTATTTAATAATGAACACAGTTCCGCAGGGAAAGTGAGGGACTTTTAGGGGCAGGTGTGTTTCAGTTACACAATCATAATGCCCCTAAAAATCCTTATTGTTCCTGCAGTAATCATCTATGATACAAAAATGACCAAAGAGATCAGGAGTGCTTTGCTTTTTTTTGACTCATAGGCTTCTGATAGCTTCAGTATTGTCTACGTTTCAATGACTGGGGTGACTATTCTGATTCGAGTGACATGTTTAATCCCAAGATTCACAGTGATCAGAAATATCCGGGATATGCGTTTCAGATGCCAGTAATTCGAGGAAAGATTTTTAGGATGTTAACTCATGAAAATCACCATCGGTGAAGTGGAAAATATAGTTAGGTGAAAATAGTTGAAAGTGATATTTTACTTTGTTTTCAAGTGAAAAAAAAACTAGGACAACATCCCCTGCTCATGGTAGCAAATGGTAACCAGGTAAAAGTATGGTGGCACAGTGGTTTGCACTTCTGCCTCGCAGTGCTAGGGATCTGGGTTTGATCCCTGGCTTGGGCCATTGTCTGTGTGGAGTCTGCACGTTCTCTCTGTGTCTGTGTGGGTTTCCTCCGGGTGCTCTGGCTTCCTCCCACATTCTGAAAGCTAGTTAGGTGCATTGTCAATTCTCCCTCAGTGTACCTGAACAGCAATGGAATGTGGCAACTAGGAGATTATTGCAGTAACTTCATTGCAGCATTAGTGTAAGCCTACGTGTGACACTAATAAACAAACTTTAAAGTAATTGCTCTTAAAATAAGTTGGCAATCTAAAAATAGACAAAAAAGACTTGAATTTAATTTGTGTATTTCGCAGCATTTCTCAGAGCGCCTTACAGCTAAAGAAGCACATTTGAAGCGTGGTTACTTGTAATATTGGAAACGTGGCAGCCAACAGAGGAATAAGGGAGCTCATTAGCCAATGGAGGCAATATGGATAATAGGCAAATTTATTTCAGAGTCCTGGTTAATGAGCTTGCTTTTGCTTTAGGATTGTATTGAATTTTGCCTTGGAAAATAAATAGAACATTTAATAAAAAAAATTCTGATTGTTGGTTATTTCCTACTAAGATTTATTTTCACTGCTGAATTTTGTTCTATGTTTTCCATCCAGTGCTAAAATTGAGGGAATAAACATGTCCTTGAGTGGCTGGTGTGCTGTATTTGTGTGGGTTGGGTCCCAGTACTGCTGCCATCCAGATAGTTTATCAGCTGTTGTCAGAAGGATGTGAAAGGCTATCATTAACAGAAATAAATATGTCACCAGTAAATTTCATAAGAAATGTGGTAACAGTGAAATAAGTTGATGTTGACAAGTTCATAAGCAAGGCGTGTAAGCTGACGCAAATGTTCTAAAATTTTAAATTTTTCATAGAAAAATATGTTTTACTAAAAAGTAAAGCTTATTGCCATCTTAAATGTAAGTGACACCACTAGGAGCCAACCTTTCATAATGCTTTAACTTGTGGGGTTCTTCCAACTGCAAGCCAATATCTGCACCAACTTGTACAAAGCTTTACAATAGTCTTTGTGTTTGAGGTAAACATTACATTGATTGCTCAATTTTTTTTTCGGTTTGAGAGATGGTGCACGTTACAATTTATTTTACGTTACTTAGAACATTCATTTACAAGAAAAATGTGAGATGAGAAGCCCACTAAAGCAGTTAGTACTTTTTGCAAATGTCTTTCTCCAGTTATTGTTAATTATATTGTCTGCAATCTAATGACGTAATTAAAAGGATCTATCATCTCAAGAGAAGCTGCAATTTGGAAATATTATGTGTAAAGGTACGTCTTGTCGAACTGAGCATATAACTAAAACCAGAGAGATCTGGAATAGCGCATTCATTCCTGATTTATTGCCAAAACATCAGACAAGAAATTCAGGGAATCGATGATTTTTGATGAAAGCTACACTAAAGTGATTGATAAATTTGTCATGTCCAGCTCCTCAAGAGTATTCCAATTGCACTGGGAACCTTGGCAGGGCTGGAAAAAAATGTCCTATATATCAACAGAATAACTGGGTTTTGTTAGTGCTCTTTCTTCAACTGACATGAGCAGAAATCAAAGCAGAATATTCAAGCAAAAGCTCGTACACGCAGTCTGCAAATGAAGCCAGTCTAGTTTGCAGTGACCTTTGCACTTGGGAATCGATTAACTCGTCAGTAAACAGGATTGATAGACACTGCAAACCCATGCTGACTTCGACTGCCAATGCTGTTCTGTGACTGGGTCTGAAAAAGAGTTAGAGACAGCCTTTCTTTTCTCTCTCTCTGTGTTCTGTTCTGTTTTCGTTGAATAATTTGTTTGAACTGCCCTCTAAATTCAGTCGCTTTAAATGCAATGATTGTCTCACTGTGTTAAATAGAACTGCTCTGTGCCAAAACTGAGCTTGTTTGATAAAATGTGAGGAAGAGTATGCTTATCAGTAATTGGAAATGGTTAACATTTTTAAACCACTTACAACACTAATATATCTGAATGTAAGTGTGTGGGTAAATAGATACTTGCCTTGTTGCATATATGTTTGCTGGAACATTGCGAGGGAATATTATTTAAGAGTCAGTCACTATCAGAAGCATGTATCCGACTGTTAGACTGTCAAAAATGACAACGATTTTCCCAATATTATTTAAAATTTCCCCTCGCCCTACTTCAGTGTAATTGGAATACTTGTGTAGCTTTTTTTAAGCTGGCTCTCAAATAAGGCAATAACTGATCGTATGACTGTGAAGTAAGGTCACAGTAGCTTCCTTTTATTCTCTGGCTCGCACTGATATTGAAGTTTCCTTCAATTTGATTTTATTATTCAATCATGGGACATAGGCGTCGCTGCCTATGGTCAGCATTTATTGCCCATTGCTCGTTGCCCTTTAAAAGGTGGTGGTGGTGAGCTGCCTCCTTGAAACACTGCAGTCCACGTGCTGTGGGTTGACCCACCATGCTGTTAGGGAGAGAATTCCAGGATTTTGACCCAGCCACTGAAGGAACAGCGATATATTTCCAAATCAGGATGCTTGTGTGGCTTGGAGGGGAACTTGCAGGTGGTGGTGTTCCCATGCATCTGCTGCCCTTGATCTTCTAGACGGAAATGGTCATGCGTTTGGAAGGTGCTGTCTAAGAATCTTTGGTGAATTTTTGCAGTGCATCTTGTAGGGAGTAACAGCAATGTGTACTGAGCATCAGTGGTGGAGGGAGTGGATGTTTGTGGATATAGTGCCAATCAAGTGGGCTGCTTTGCCCTGCATGGTGTCAAGCTTCTTGAGTGTTGGAGTTGTACCCATCCAGGCAAGTGGGGAGTATTCAATCACATTCCTGGCTTGTGCCTTGTAGATGGTGAAGGGTTTAATTTACTTTTTACTCAGTCGTTCACCGAGAAAGTGTGCGTGTCCCTTGTCATGGTTTCTTAGTTGTACTGCCAGCAGTGCTCAATATTACATTTGTAATTTAGTAATGATGTTGTTCACAGCCCTGGTGTTCTAACTGCTTTGTGTTCAGACTTGCTTTAGAGGGTTAAGGCTGATTCTGAACTGTAAGTTAACATGTGTTAACCGACCACTGGCTTCAATGGAAAGCTTCTTTTGTGTTCCCCCGACCCTGCAAAGTTTGATCATGTTGAAGTATTATTTGAAAACTTTGGAAGATCAGAAGACATAAGTTTCAATCAGTGAATGTAACTAAAAATGAATTTGGTGCTCAGTCTAAGGTGGTGGAGCATTGAGAATGGAAAGCGCTGTGCAGGTGCCAGTTGATATATGAAAAATCTCACAACTCAATCCCACAATTGGCAGCACGGCGATCAGCACTGCTGCCTCAGTGCCAAGGACCCGGGTTCAATTCCTGTGGGGAGTTTGCATAAGTTTCCCCCGGCTGCTCCGGTTTCCTCCCACAATCCAAAGGTGTGCAGGTTAGATAAATTGGTCATGCTAAATGGCCCCTTTGTGTCCTAAGATGTGTAGGTTTAAATGGCCATAGTAAATGTGTGGATTACTGGGATAGGGTGGGAGTAAGGGCCTGGGTAAGACACTGTTCCAAAAGGTCATTGCAGACTCAGTGAGCCAATTGACCTCCTTCTACACTGCAAAGATTCTATGATCTAGCCTGTCTCTTGGACTATTTTGTTGAATTCAATTGCAGATAAACAAGCAGAATCGATCATTTCTCTGAGAGATGGGGCAAGCCTTCATCTAATTTCCTCTATGAAAATCTTAAATGAAACACCTAAATGTTAGGTGCGTTGACCCAAACAGGCGCCAGAGTGTGGTAACTAGGGAAATTTCACAGTAACTTCATTGTGGTGTTAATATCAGCCTTACTTGTGACTAATAAATAAACTTTAAATGTGGAGCGCAGATGCTGAAACAGACTAGTTAGGCTAAATAATTTGCTTCTGAGCTGTAGACTCGATTTAATTATGACCATTTGCTTCCATCAGTGGAATTATTTTGCTCTGCGTTTTGATTGGATGGGAAACTTTCACACCTAACATCACAGCCACCCACATGTCATTATATGCTAACAGCATGATTGGTCAAAGTGGCATTGTGACATTTTGTGTTGTAATAAGATGGATGGGATTCCCTGAGGAACCAGTCATCGACAAAAATAAAGTTGTCCAGGCATTTTTATTTTAAATAAGGTAGAGGCTGTTTAATTGTTTCCCCGGAGAATATGTTCTGAATGGCAATGTTCAAAGATTAATATCTTTTGACAGAATCTTGCTCAGTTCCAAATTTACTGTTGCCATTCTGTTTGAAGTACATTTATTTAATACTAGATTAAAATCACTGAATGTGCTTATTATTATAAGGCATTTTAATACAGGAATTAGAAAATGAAACTTGAAGTTTATTTGAATGCTCTTATGTCCAAATATGAGACATTTTAGCCCAGGAATTAGAGAACAAAGCTGAAAGTTTATTTATTAGTGCCACAGGTAGGCTTACATTAACACTGTGATGATGTTGCTGTGAAAATCCCCTAGTTGCCACAGCCCAGCACTGAGGGAGAATTTAACACAGCCAGTGCACGGACTGGGGGAGGAAACCGGAGCATCCGGAGGAAACCCATGCAGACATGGAGAGAACATGCACAGACAGTGACCCAAGCTGGGAATTGAACCTGAGTGCATTCCCAAGTGGTAATGCTAACCACTGTACCCGCCCTATTAGCACAGAAGTTAGAAAACAACACTTAAGGTTTATTTATTATTGTCACAAGCAGGCTTACATTAACACTGATGAAGTTATTGTGAACATAAGAACATAAGAAATAGGAGCAGGAGTAGGCCATCTAGCCCTTCGAGCCTGCCCCGCCATTCAATAAGATCATGGTTGATCTGTCGTGGCTCAGTTCCACTTTCCCGCCCTCTCCCCATAACCCTTAATCCCCTCTCTTATCAAGAACCCATCAACCCGCTTCTTAAAAATATTTAGCGAGGCAGCCTCCACCACTTCAACGGGCAGAGAATTCCAGAGATTCACCACCCTTTGAGTGAAGAAGTTCCTCCTCAACTCCGTTCTAAACCGCCTCCCCTTTATCTTGAGGCTGTGCCCCCTAGTCCTACTGTCTTTTTTGAGCGGGAAGAGTCTCTCCACCTCTATCCTATCCATCCCATTCATCATCTTATACGTCTCAATGAGATCTCCCCTCATTCTTCTAAACTCTAACGAGTACAAGCCTAGTTTATTCAGCCTCTCCTCATAGCTCAATCCCCTCAACTCCGGTATCAGCCTAGTAAACCTCCTCTGCACTCCCTCCAGGGCCAAAATATCCTTGCGCAGGTGCGGCGCCCGAAACTGCACACAGTACTCCAGCTGCGGCCTCACCAATGCCCTATACAGCTGCAGCAAGACCTCCCTACTTTTATATTCAATCCCCCTCGCTATGAAGGCCAGCATCCCATTCGCCTTCCTGACCACCTGCTGCACCTGCAAGCTGGGTTTTTGCGACTCATGCACAAGGACCCCGAGGTCCCTCTGCACCGTCGCCTGCTGCAGTTTTTCGCCACGTAAGTAATAGTCCTTCCTACCATTCTTCCTACCAAAGTGGACCACCTCACACTTGCCAACATTAAATTCCATTTGCCATTTCCTGGCCCATTCGCCCAGCCTATCTAGATCCTTCTGCAGACTCTCCACACCCTCCGCACAATTTGCCTTTCCCCCAATCTTGGTGTCATCAGCAAATTTCGACACCCTGCACTCGGTTCCCTCCTCCAGATCATCTATATAAATGGTAAATAGCTGAGGCCCCAGCACCGACCCCTGGGGCACCCCACTAGTCACCACAGTCCCCTAGTTGCCACACTCCGGCGCCTGTTCAGTGTATGACAGTAAGAAGTCTCACAACACCAGGTTAAAGTCCAACCAGTTTATTTGATAGTAAACCCACAAGCTTTCAAGGTTCGCCCCTTCGTCCCAGTCCAACGCCGGCATCTCCACATCGTGTATGACAGAGCAGAGTCACATTACAAATATAAAAATACATTCAAAGCTAATGAACTGGGAAGTATCCATAGAATAAAAAGCTCATGGCAATATTTATTGGATAGTAAGTAAAAGCAAAGTCAGCACCAGAACTCCCAGATCTTTGGAATAAGAGTAACCGAGCCTCTGTACAAAAAAAAGGACAGACCAAACTGTCATGTGCATTTGTTAGTGTGTAGGCACAATAAAAATATGATGTCCCATATATCAATAAACTTCCTATGAAGTTGGAGTTTAGTGAGACCATTTTTGTTCATTGAGAAATGCAGATGTGTTTGTGACACAGTTCTGGCAGAGATTCATTATTTTATGGACAATTATCCCCTGGAACTCTCAGTATTATTCTGCTGTTAAAATGGAGAGGTACATTAACCAGTTGATCTCTGCAATGCTCAAAGGTCTAATTGCTGAGTGTGTACACATCCTATTTTCCAATTTTAGAGGGCAATTTTAGACTAATTGCTGTTGGATGTATCCTGATGCATAGGATTCTAAAAGATATTTCCTACTGATTGAAGAGGTTTCTTGATAAGTTTGCAGCTGTTGTGCACTCCAACATGTTAGAAGGAACCAACAATTGACATTTTTCATCTTTTCGTTGCATTATGATTGAATGTAAGACAATAATTATTGCACTTGAACTGTAACCATTGCACATAAGATTTTTAATACTGAACTAGCTATAGCTACTCGTTAAGCAGCTATGGCATTACCATGGCAGACAAAGGGAGTCGAGAACAAGTTTAGTCTCCAGGGGAAGTGGAGTTAGAGGGCAAGGCTCAACTGGAACACAGTGTGCGTGCATAATTCAGTCTCTATTTTACTGGCGTGTGTTATTTAATATTACTGGAATAATTAAATAACAAAATCAAGGGAGCTGAGAGATAAAGTTGATTGGAAGGTAGGAATATCAGGATGAGGAGCTGGGAAATGTTAAAACTAAAGAGTTATGGTACCACTACTGGTGGGAGGCCAGAATTACAGCATGGCAAATTCACATAGGCAGTGACCATTGGAATTTACAATGGAAAGGTGCCGTAAAAAAGTGACAAAGGCAGTAAGCTTTTTCTAGACAGGATTAGTGGGAAAAAATATTTCTTTTAGAAACCCTTTGGCACTTTAATCCAACGTATGATGCACAGTATGCAACTGTTTTTCTACCAGTCTCCATTGACCTGTATCCTTAATTGTTTGGGGTATATCTTTCATTCTTGTGACACCCCTGTATGTACAGAAGTTTGCATTCAGTAAGTTGTTGGTTTTTCGATATGAAATTCAAGACATAGCATGGGTAACACTCTTTCCTACTTTCTTTCACATATGTAAGGGTGGCACATTGGTTAGCACTGCTGCCTCACTGCGCCAGCGTTCTCTCTGTGTTCCTCCTCCAGTCCAAAAGACGCACTGGTTAGGTGCATTGGCCGTGCTAAATTCTCCATCAGTGTACCCAAACAGGTACTGGAGTGCGACGACAAGGGGATTTTCACAGTAACATCACTGCAGTGTTATGTAAGCCTACTTGTGACATTAAAAAAAATCAATTTTAAATTTAAGGTGTGTAGATTAGGTGGATTAGCCATTTATGGGATGGGGGATAGGGTCTGGGTAAATACTCTGTCAGAGAGTCGGTGCAGATTCGATGGACTGAATGGCCTCCTTCTACACTGTAGCAATTCTATGAATTCAGTGATTATAGCATAGCATTTTGAAATGCTGTGTCATTTGCAATTTAAAAGCTGAGTGTGTTCAAGGTCTGAGCGTATATTTTATTCATTCGTGGGACATGGACGTCGCTAGCTGACCAGCATTTATTGCCCATCCTTGGTTGCCCTTGGAGGGCAGTTGAGAGTCAACCATATTGCTGTGGCTCTGGCATAGGCCAGACCAGATAAGGATGGCAGATTTCCTTCCCTACAGGACATTAGTGAACCAGATGAGTTTGTCTGACATTCGACAATGGTTTCACGGTTATCAGTGGGTTCTCAATTCCAGATTTTTAAGATTGGATTCAAATTCCATCATCTGCCGTGGCGGGATTGGAACCCGGGTCTTCAGAATAATACCTGAGTTTCTGAATTAATAGTCTAGCGATAATACCGCTAGGCCATCGCCTCCCCAGAAGAGTATGCCTGCGTTAGAGATGAAACTGACCAAAGCTGTCATCCCTGATTGTTATTCAGCAGTTCGGGAAGAAATATGTGTCTGCCCATGCATGTGCTTTGTAAATGAATGTGGAACTAACTTAAGTGTGAGAGCCCTCATGCTTGGATAGCCAATTGGTTTTACACATCATGTCATAGAAAGTGACCACTGAGAACAGGCCAACAATACTCACTGCCTTGGAAGCACTATTATCATTATTGTACAAGCTGCAATAGAAAGAACTTGCACATATAATCACTTCTCTGGATCTCCGAACATCTGAAAATACTTAGCCATTAAAATACTTTTGAAGTAAAGTCACTGCTACACTGTTGAGGCAAAGATAGCAGCCAGTTTGCCCACAGCAAGCTCCAACAAACAGCAATGTGATAGCAGCATGGTGGCACAGTGGGGGCAACACAGTGGAACAGTGGTTGGTACTGCTGCCTCTCAGCGCCAGGGACCTGGGTTTGATTCCTGGCTTGTGACACTGTCTCTGTGGAGTTCGCACATTCTCCCCTTGTTTGCATGGGTTTCCTCCGGGTGCTCCGGTTTCTTCCCATTCTCCAAAGATGTGCGGGTTAGTTGGATTGGCCTTGCTAAATTGTCCCTTAGTGTCAGAGGGACTAGCTAGGGTAAGTGCATGGTGTTGTGGGGATAGGTCTGGGTGGGATCGTGGTCGGTGCAGACTCAGTGGGTCAAATGGCCTCCTTCAGCACTGTTGGGATTCTATAATTCTATGAAATGATCACATTATTTGTTCCAGTGGTGATGGCTGAGAAGCTAATGTTGACCAGGACATAGAAACAAGAGTTGGCCACTTAGTCCTTTGTACCTATTTCACCATTCAGTAGTTCATAGCTGACCTAACTCCCACTTACTAAACTTTGCTCCATATCGTGTGATGACACTTGGTGAACAAAAATAGTTAACAAAATTCCCTAGCTCTTCTTTTAGCAATGCTGCCGGATCTTTTACATCTGCCCGTGAGGCCAGAAGGGGCTCTCAGTTTAACATCTCAGCTGAAAGGTGGAAGCTGTTACAGAAATGCCAGCCTCGATTTTGTGCTCAAGTCTTTGAAGGGAGGTTTGAAACACCTCCCCTCTGCTTCGGAGATGAAAATACCCAGCAGATGGAGGTTACTGGAACTGGGACGGCATGGTGGCACAGCGGTTAGCACTGCTACCTCGCAGTGTCGGGGACCTGGGTTCAGTTCCCGTCTTGGGTCACTGTCTGAGCCCAGTCTGTACATTGTCTGCGTGGATTTCTCTGGGTGCTTCAGTTTCCTCCCACAGTCTGAAAGACGTGCTGGTTAGGTGCATTGGCCGTACTAAATTCTCCCTCAGTGCACCCAAATAGGCACCAGAGTGTGGTGACTAGGGGATTTTCACTATAATTTCATTGCAGTGTTAATGTAAGCCTACTTGTGACATTAATAAATAAACCAAACTAAAGTTAATGGATTTCTTGTGGCATTGTTCATTACCACACAAATTGGCAGCACCAAGTTAGATTGTCAAAAGAAAAAATGCTGGAAAATCTCAGCAGGTCTGGCAGCATCTGTAAGGAGAGAAAAGAGCTGATGTTTTGAAACCAGGTGACCCTGTGATTGCCAATTCCATACAACTGTCTTTTCAGGCAAAGCACCCATTCTTTTGACTTACAAGAGGATTGAAAAGTCGTCTTAGAATCATAGAAACCCTACAATGCAGAAGGAGGCCATTTGGCCCATCGAGTCTGCACCGACCACAATCCCACCCAGGCCCTACCCACATATCCCTACGTATTTACTCACTAACCCACGCATCTTAGGACACTAAGGGGCAATTTTTTAGCGTGGCCAATCAACCTAACCCGCACATCTTTGGACTGCAGGAGGAAACCGGAGCACCTGGAGAAAATCCACACAGACACAAGGAGAATGTGCAAACTCCACACAGACATTGACCCAAGCTGGGAATCAAACTGAGGTCCCTGGAGCTGTGAAGCAGCAGTGCTAACCACTGTGCTACCGTGCCACCCTGGATGGTGCCAACTACATGGGTTGGCTCTCCTCTGGGAAATGTTGAGCAGATCATGGCATTGACTGGGTCGGCACTGAATTTCCTACCTTGGGGGTAATTTTTGACTGCAGTTGATAGCGGACGATGTTAACTAATTGGATAATCCATTGACACGATCATCAGAAGTAAGATAGCTCACATGTTCTGCTTCTCCAAAGCATGATTCTGATCATTTACCATATCACTGAACCCTATCTCATGCATTCAGTCCCACAATATAAATATAATTTTCCCTTCCTCATATGGAACCACTTGGAGTTTTAAACACTTTCCACCAGAGTCTTGAAGAAAACAGAACAGTGAAAAGGGTTAAACAACACTCACTGTCTGGGAACCAGTGGAAAATCCAACTCATGTGTGGTATGTTTTTTTCTCTGTTTTGCGATGATGCCATTCCATCAGCTTGTAACTAAAAATTAAAAATATGAAGGCAGCCAGAGAGTGTCTTCCCAAAGTTTTAAAGGTTCACTTTGTACTCACTGCAGTTCTGCTGGAGCTAGTTCCAAAAATCAATACAATGGCTTAGTAACTCAAGGCACTGATAAATGGGAATACAATGTGGACTGATCTCCACAGTTGCATTGTTCTATTCCAGATTATTCTTATGGTGCAGTGGATAGTAGCCCTACCTCTGAGCCAGAAATTCTGGGTTCAAGTCCCACCCCAGGACTTGATGGCCAAGGAAGGTGCCAAACAGATTGAGTGTCAACCTACACATCCTTCCAAACACGCCAGTGGCTGCTGTCAAGAGCGAGACAGACTCCTGATTAGCCATACTTGGAATGGAGTGACTCCCATCAAGCTGTAAACCCCTGACAATAGACTAGCGAGTCTGAAGAAATACAAAGAAAAGTATAGCACTGGAACAGGCCCTTCGCCCTCCAAGCCCGTGCCAATTATGATGTCCTAACTAAACTAAAAAAAACCTTCTGCCCTTGGTCTGTATCCCTCTATTCCTTCCCTATTCATGTACCCATCCGGATTCCTCTTAAATGTTACTAATATGCCTGCCTCCATTATCCCATCTGGCAACACATTCCAGGCACCCACCACTCTCTATTTGAAAATCTTCCCCCGCACATCTCCATTAAACTTTCCCCCTCTCACCTTGAACCTGTGCCTCCTTGCAATTGACAATTCCACCCCGTGAAGAAGCCTCTGACTATCCACCCTGTCGATGCCTCTCATAATTTTGTAGACCTCGATCAGGTCCCCCCTCAGCCTCTGTCTTTTCAGTGAAAACAATCCTAGTTTATTCAATCTCTCCTCATAGTCAACACCCTGGAGACCAGGCAATGTGCTGGCGAACCTTCTAGAATTGCTCGGACTCTGGAGACGGACCTAAGTCTGCCTTGGTGCACCACAAGTTGCGGGAAGGGAGTTCCAGATTCTATGTGGATGCAACCCACAAAATACATCGAATTAATATGAGATATATAACTGGTCTTGTGGAGTCACAAGACAATTCTTTCAGCAATCCTGCTTGTCTGAGCCATCGTCTGAGCCTAATTAATTGGACAATTTGGCGCGTGCCCTTTAGTTCATTCCCAAAGAAAGTGGGTGGCGACGGGGATGATATATATTTATTTGCATGTTACTTAACTAAGGTAATTATTTTTAGCAGGATCTTCTGATTTGTTTGAATTAAAATCTTCTTCAAACAGAATGTACAAATGCAAATCTTTCCAGAGCAAGCGATTACACAAGTTAGCTAATGATTGTCAGCAGATTAAAGCCCAACAAGATTGACCACAGCAAGAATTCACTCTGTTTAAATTTCCTTGCCATCATGTTAATACATGCTGCCAGCTATTATAGAGACAATTGACTTTTACAGATACAACCCATTCTCAGTCACCTGAGCGCAACAAATGTGATTTCTAGAAGTAGCAAAATTGAATTTGAAGCAACATTTTCATTAACTCTTCTCTACAGTGACAATGATCAGAATAACATGCAGCTGAGCTATAGTCTATCACAGTAATATTTCAAGGAGGCAGTGGTATTATCACTGGACTAGTAATCCAGGGGTAAATGCCCTGGGGATAAAAGCAAAATACTGCAGATGCTGGAATCTGAAACAAAAACAGAAAATGCTGGAAAACCTCAACAGGTCTGACAGCATCTGTGGAGAGGGAATTCAGCCAATGTTTCGAGTCAAGATGACTCTTCATCAAACCTGCCTGCCCTTGTCTAGGGCAGCGGGTAGATCACATTATAGACAGAACATTCATAGAATCCTACAGTGCAGAAGGAGGCCATTTGGCCCATCGAGTCTGCACCAACCACAATCCCACCCAGGCCCTATCTCCATTACCCCATGCATTTACCCTAGCTAATCCCCCTGACACTAAGAATGAATTTAGTATAGCCAATCCGCCTAACCCACACATCTTTGGACTGTGGGAGGAAATGGAGGCATCCAGAGGAAATCCATGCAGACACAGGGAGAACATGCAAACTCCACACTGACAGTGACCCAAGCTGGGAATCGAACCTGGATCTTTGATGCTGTGAGGCAGCAGTGCTAACCACTGTGCCACCATGCCACCCAATGAGTGCAAGTGTCTGATAGGGGCCTACTATACCTTATTGGGGGCAGTACAGTGGCACAGTGGTTGGCACTGGAAACTGAGGGCGTAGTGGTATTGTCACTGCACTAGTAATCCAGAGACCTGAGGTAAATGCTCTGGAGACCCAGGTTCAAATCTTGCCATGGCAAATGGTGACATTTGAATTCGATATGAATCTGGAATTAAATGTTTGATTTCATGTTCATCAATAATGTTGATTGTTGTAATAACCTATCTGGTTCACTCATGTACTTTAGGGAAGGAAAGCTGTTATTCTTACCTGGTCTGGCCTACATGTGACACAACAATGGGGTTGACTCTTATCTGCCCCCTCGAGCAATTAGGGATGGGCAATAAATACTGACCCAGCCAGCGACGCCCATATTCTATGAACTAATAAAAAAAAGTATAAACGTTCAGATATTCATTTGTGATATGATTAAAAGTGACACTGCATGATTATGTTTAAAAATTTATTTGGTAGTGTCACAAGTAGATTTACATTAACACTGCAATGAAGTTACCATGAAAATCCCCTACTCGCCACACTCTTGCACCTATTCGGGTACACAGAGAGAATTTAGCACGGATAATGCACCTAGCCAGCACGTCTTTCAGACTGTGGGAGGAAGCTTGAGCACCCAGAGAAATCTACGCAGACATAGGGAGAACGTGCCAGCTCCACACAGACACTGACCCAAGCCAGGAATCGAACTCAAGTCACTGGCACTGTGACAGCAGTGCGAACTACTGTGCCACCGTGCCACACTCTGCAGAGTAATATGTAGACTTGACACCATCATTGGGTACAAAATACCATTACTGCAACATGAAATTGTTTACACTGAACACCTAACAGGGATTGGAACAATGGACCATTGCTTCCTACTTGAAAGCCCACCTGACAGCCTGGAGGACAGGTTATGTAACAGGTCTCACATTGATCAGAATGTGGCTTTCGCATTGCACCAATGCAGAATCTGGAATAGAACAGCGTAACTTCTGGATATCACTTCCTATTGTATTTCCAGTTACCAGGGCCTTGGGTTAAGTATCCCATTGCTTGATTTTTGGAACTAGTTGCAGCATAACTGCAACAAGTACAAGATAAACCTTTAACATTTTGGGAATAAAGTTGAAGACATTCTCAGGCTACCTTCACATTTTTAATTGCAAGCTAATACCATGGCAGATAAAAACACACCATGTGAGTTGGATTTTCCACTGATTCCCCCGTTGTGAAACGGAGGGAAATTGACTGGTTATTGCCCTTCATTATTCACTCAGTAAAACCCAGCTGTCAGCAATAACGTCAATGTGGATACAATGGGAAGCAAGACCTTTGTCATGAAGGAGCAATGGCAGGAGAAGGAGATGATCAGTACTGCACCTGATGGAGCATGGAAAATTATTGAACATCAATGGTGGGACAAAATATGCCCAGGCCGATCCTTCAACCAACTACCCAGTCATTTATTTCATTGCTTCTGTGGAACCTTGCTGTTTGCAAATTGGCATCCAAATTACTTTAATTCCAACAGTAGCTGCACTCCAAAGGTGTTAAATTAGTTGCGAAGTGCATCAGGATTAAATGCAGGTTTTTTTAAACATTTTTATTGATTTGATTTGAATTATTATTGTCACATGCATTAGAATATCATGAAAAGTATTGTTTCTTACGTGCTTATAAAGACAAAACATACCGTTCATAGAGTATATGGGGAGAAGGAAAGGAGAGGGTGCAGAATAGAGTGTTGCAGTTATAGATAGGATAGTATTCATAGAATCCTACAGTGCAGAAGGAAGCCATTCGGCTCGTTGAGTCTGCCCTGACCTCAATCTCACCCAGGCCCTATCCACATAACCCCATGCATTCACCCTAGCTTGTCCACTTGACACAAAGAGGCACTTTAGCATGGCTAATCCACTTAACCCGCACATCTTTGAACTGTGGGAGGAAACCGGAGCACCCGGCGAAACCCATGCAGATACAGGGAGAATGTGCAAACTCCATACAGATAGTGATCCAAGCTAGTAATCGAACCCGGGTCCTTGGCACTGTAAGCATCAGTGCTAACCACTGTGCCACCATCTAGAGTAGAGAGAAAGATCAATTTAATATATAATAGGTCTATTCAAAAGTCTGATGGCAGCTGAGAGCAAGCTGTTCTTGAGTCGGTTGCTATGTGATCACAGACTTTTGTATCTTTTTCCTGACAGAAGAAGGTGGAAGAGAGAATGCCCAGGGTGCGTGAGGTCTTTGATAATGCTGGCTGCTTTTCCAAGGCAGCGGGAAATGTAGACAGTGATGTGTGGCTCAGTGACAGGGAGAAGAGGAAAACTGAAAACATGGGCTGGATTTTCCTGGACTGGGAGGTGGGAGAACTGGCAAAACGGGAAGGGAAGGAGTCAGGAAGGGAGCCAAACTGGGTAGCCAGTTGAGCCACTTGGTGAACCAGTTGAGCACCAGTGAAGTTGCTGAGTTGTTGGCCCTTGCGAGTTGGCTGTTTTCAGGGTTGAGGTGCTGCCCTCTCAGTTGGACAGTTGAACACTTGTTAATTGTGAGCACAGTGCTGGCCTGGGATGGCAGCTCCCACGAGGTTGGCTCCCATTTTCGGCCCTGAGTGGCACGATTTCAGGCTCTGTTGTAAAGGTCAGATCCCATAGGAAAAGATGGCGCGGAGTCAATCATGGCAACAGGGTAAATGCAATTTCCACCACTGTCAAGCTAGCAGTTAATTCAATTGGTTGAGGGTTTCTCCCTTGTGTAAGGGTTAAATCTGGAATGTGCGGCCAGAATTGGTACTGTTTGTTTAAACCAAAATTAGCATCTGATGCAAAACAATGGAGAGTTGAACAGGACTTTAACCTGGACAAGACTTGCATTTGCTTTACATGTTGGAGGAGGAGTGGTTGTACAGATAGTTGTGCCAAAAATAATAGAACATAGAACATAGAACATAGAACACTACAGCACAAACAGGCCCTTCGGCCCACAAGTTGCGCCGACCACATCACCTACCAACCTACAGACCTATCTATAACCCTCAATCTCATTAAACCCCATATACTCATCCAGAAGTCTTTTAAAAGACCCCAGCGAGTTCGCCTCCACCACCACTGACGGCAGCCGATTCCATTCACTCACCACCCTCTGAGTGAAAAACTTACCCCTAACATCACTTCTGAACCTCCCTCCCCGCACCTTAAATCTGTGTCCTCTCGTAGCGACCATTTCAAACCGGGGAAATAGCCTCTGAGAGTCCACCCTATCTATCCCTCTCAACATTTTGTAAACTTCTATCAGGTCGCCTCTCAACCTTCGTCTCTCCAGGGAAAAGAGTCCCAGCTCCCTCAACCTAACTTCATAAGGCATGCCTCCCAGTCCAGGCAACATCCTTGTAAATCTCCTCTGCACCCTTTCAATAGCTTCTACATCCCTCCTATAGTGAGGCGACCAGAACTGCGCACAATACTCCAAATGAGGCCTGACAAGGGTCTTATAAAGTTCCAGCATTACCTCCCGACTCCTAAACTCAATCCCTCGATTAATGAAGGCCAGTACACCATACGCCTTCTTGACCACCTCCTCCACCTGCGAGGCCGATTTAAGAGTCCTGTGGACCCGGACCCCAAGATCCTTCTGCTCCTCAACACTACTCAGACTTCTGCCCTTAATAGTGTACTCGTTCATCCCGTTGGTTCTGCCAAAATGGACGACAACACATTTATCCGCGTTGAAGTCCATCTGCCACTTCTCCGCCCAGTCCTGCATCCTATCTATGTCCTGCTGCAACTTTTGCCATCCTTCCAGATCATCCACAACACCACCGACCTTCGTGTCATCAGCGAACTTACTCACCCATCCCTCCACTTCCTCATCCAGGTCATTTATGAAAATGACAAACAACAAGGGTCCCAGAACAGATAATGATTAATGATTAATGTGATTAATGATAATGATTAATGTGAACAACTTTCACACACACTGCAATAAAAAATGATCTATGCATCTTACTCATGTGAAAGATTAGTTTGATAATGGGTTTCACATCAGCTGTAAAGAGGTGTTGTTGAATTTTTTTTTGTTAGCTTCCAGTGCTTGTGGCAGTTGATCTCAAATAGCCACCTAAAAGTCTGGAATTCCATGTTTCTCCCTTTTTATAACTTTACCCATTGAGGCTCCAAGCTCCCTGCATTTTCCGTCAATGGTAGCTCCCCAACTTTCCTACAAAAGAAGAAAATGCTGGAAAATCCCAGCAGGTCTGATAGCATCTGCGGGGAGAGAATAGAGCCAACGTTTCACGTCTGGATGACCCTTCGTCAAAGCTGACTCACCTAGACTTGAAACATTGGCTCTATTCTCTCCCCATAGATGTTGTCAGGCCTGCTGAGATTTTACAGCATTTTCTGTTTTTGTTTCAGATTCCAGCAGTATTTTGCTTTTACCCCAACTTTCACAGTTGCCTGTGTTCAGTTGATAAGAGGCACAAGCCTCACGTTAAAAGTCTCACTGTAGAGACCTGTTCATATAATCTAAGCTGACACTCCCAGCCCATTGTTCAAATTTGGAGTACATTCATTCTCCCCTAAAGCCCTGGCCCACATTCTTCACTCCAGCACCATCATTGAAGAAGCTGCAGCCTTGTGGTTTATCTCGTTGCTGTGTGTGGGATCCTGCTGTGCAGAAATTGGCAGCTGGCTTTCCTACATCACGACAGTGACCACACTACAGAAGCACTTTATTTTCCACAAGGCACTTTGGGATGTCCTGAGCTCAGGAAAGGAACTATTTTGAATTTTTTAAAAATCCGTTCCATGGGATGTGGCTGCCACAGCATTTATTACCCATTCCGAATTGCCCTTGAGAAATTGGTAGTGAGCTGCCTTCCTGTAGCGCTGCAATCTAATTGGTGTAGGTCCACTCGCGGTGCTGTTAGGAAGACAGTTCCAGGATTTTGACCCAGCGACAGTGAAGGAATGGCAAAATAGGATGGCGAGTGAGTCTTTTCATTGATTTGAGTTAAGGTGGATCATTTCCTTTCAATATGAAGCCTCCACAACAAACTTTCCACTGCTGGTCTTAGAATCATAGAATCCCTACAGTGCAGAAGGAGGCCACTCAGCCCATCGAGCCTGCACTGGCAACAATCCCACCCAGGCTGTATCCCCCTGACACTAAGGGACAATTTAGCATGGCCAATGAGTCTAACCTGCACATCCTTGCAGTCTGGGAAGAAACCGGAGCAAAGCCACGCAGATATGGGGAGAATATCCAAATCCCACACAAACAGTGACCCGAGGCCGGAATTGAACCCAGGTCCCTGGCTCTGTGAAGCTGCAGTGCTAACCACTGTGCCAGCGTGCCGCCCTACTGTTCTGTGAATCAATGAAACTCATCCCAGACTCAGGCAGGAAGTATGAATATCATTAGCATCAAATTAGTGTCTTAACCATCAGGTATTAATTTGTTATCTTAATGCAAGCTACACAATGTGATCTATCTATAATTATTGCAAAGGCCTCTTATGCAGTCTGTCACTAGTGCAATTACAATATTGTATCTGGTGCAGGTAGGTTGCGTGATTACAGTTATAGCTGTATGTTCTGTCTCTTGCTCACAAAGAAGGTGTAATAGATAAACCACACAATGTGGTTCTGTAGAGTGTTCTCATATGCCTGGTGCTCCATCACAGTCTGAAATGGGAACCTTTAGGCTGTGCTCCATGGCGATAACACAGAATTTTAGCTGTGATTGGATTGGTGATTCAAATGGGTGAAGATCAAAAGGGTTGAGAACTTCCCACAGCATCAAGCTCTCACTTTTTATTTGTAAACAGCAGGAGAAGAGCATGGGACATCAATTAGCTTCATGTTTAGATCATGATCCATGCCTCACAGTACCAAGGATCCAAGTTCGATTTCCCGTTTGGGTCACTGTCTGTGCGGAATCTGCATGCTCTTCCTGTGTCTGCGTGGGTTTCCTCCAGGTTGTCTGGTTCCTTCCCACAGTCCATAAGAAGTGCATTGGCCGTGCTGAATTCTCCCTCAGTGTACCTGAACAGGCGCCGGAATGTGGCGACTAGGGGCTTTTCACAGTAACTTCATTGCAGTGTTAATGTAACTTGTGACACTAATAAATATACTTTAAACACACTATCCATGCCATGCCCGCTCACTCGCCCAAAACATTTGATAGCATCCTACCTAAATGGGTGTCTAGATCTAAGCCTCTTGGACCATTGCATGGGTAAGAAGGGTGTATAGGGACACAGACATTTGGGACTAGTTTAGTGGTTAAAAAAAAAGGGCGGCATGGACAAGTTCGGCCGAAGGGCCTGTTTCCATGCTGTAAACATCTATGACTCTATCAGATATGCTTTCAGTAATGGTAACAAAGTTGGACGCATTGGCACTAGTTGTAAGTCCGATGCTACAAGGTCAACCTTGTTAATGCAAGAAAATCCACAGGTTCACGGTGAGAGGGGGGAAAGTTTAAGGGAGTTGTGCAGGGAAAGTTTTTCACACAGAGGGTGGTGGGTGCCTAGAACGTGCTGCCAGTGGAGGTGGTGGAAGCAGGCACGTTGGCAATGTTCAAGGTGTATCTTAATTCCAGATATTTTTTACTGAATTCTAATTCCACCATCTGCTGTGGCGGGATTCGAACCCGGGTCCCCAGAACATTAACCTAATAGTCTAGCGATAACACCACCAAGCTTTCACTCCCCAATATAATGTGACCTGTCACAACTCAACAAAAATCACTCTGTGAATGCCCAGGCAGTTCTGTGCTCCTTAATAAAGGAGAATGATGCATTGGCTAGTTTCTCCTGTATTTGCATGTCCTGAAAAGTCCCTCAGGGCAGCAATTTTACGGTAAACTGCAATGAAATGTTCAAGATGGTTTGGCGAGTATTATAAAGGATGCAGGGTAGACAGTTCGATATTGTGTAAAGTACAGTTTTAAGTACACCAAGAGTAATCAGAACATCTCTTTGTATAGTCTACTGATAAGTTGGTAATTTGATTAAGTGTACAAATCACAGGGAAAGTCATTTCCTGTGGACAGTCATTATACTGAAGTATGGAGCATTTAACTCTATCATGTACAGGATTCATCAGAGTTACAGCCAATTCCTTGCACAGTCATGGTCTCCATCAGGCATGCCTGACAACACTAATTGTTGCTTCCATTTCAGCAGCAATTTCCCTCTACCGGTTTTCGGTTCAATGCAGAAAGAAAAATATCTCTGTCGTTACTGCTGTGCTCCACCCACATACCTCTGATGAATCGTATTTATATGTTTCACCTTGACTTTGAAGGACCACAAACCAGTGCTGTGCTGTTGTTCTTTGTTTGTTTGAATGACAGAGGAGCCATCACCAGTCTGAAAGAGAGCACAGTGAGAACTGGGCACAGTAACCTGTGGGATTTGGGTAATACCAGCATCTTATGTACGACCAATGATAGGATTTGCATTTACAGATTATCTTTCACAACTTCAGAATGTCTTAAAACGCCATTCAGCCAAGCGCTTTTGTAATGCAGTCAGTGTTAGCCTGTCAGTAATGAGACAGTCAGTTTTCACACAGCATGTTCCAAAAAAACAGCAAGGTGACAAAGATGTGTCATTTTTGTAGTGATTTTGGATTTGAATGGCTGGGATAGAATCATACAGTGCCCATTGGGTCTGCACTGACACATCAGGGAGAACTCCTGCGTTCTTCTTCAAAATTGAAGGGATCTTTAACAAACCCCTGAGAGGCCAGGTGGAATTCAGCTCAACATCTCATCCAAATAAGGTGTGATTCTTGATTAGGACATTTGTACAGATAATTGCAACCGTCCTGCTAGCTCAGAATGTGTCTGAACTGGTTAGCACTGCTGCCTCAAGTGCCAGGGACCCGGGTTCAATTCCTGGCCTCAGGTCACTGTCTGTGCAGAGTCTGTATGTTCTCCCCGTGTCTGCGTGGGTTTCCTCCGTGTGCTCCGGTTTCCTCCCACAGTCGGAAAGACCTGCTGGTTAGGCTGTGCTAAATTCTCCCTCAGTGTACCCGAACAGGTGCCCGAGTGAGGCGACTAGGGGGTTTTCACACTAACTTCATTGCAGTGTTAGTGTGAGCTTACTTGTGACTAATAAACTTTACGTCCACTCATTCAGCCTGTCCAAATCCCGCTGAAGCATTTCTGCATCCTCACAATGCACCCTCCCACTCAACTTTGTATCATTTGCAAATTTGAAGATAATACATTTAGTTCGCTCTTCCAAATCATTAGTATGTGAACAATTTAACAAATGCACCAGTAAAACGAAAATGCAGACCTTTGCTGCAAGTGGTATTATTATATCATAACTAGGAACAGGCAAATACACTTTGGCCCATCTCATAGCGGAAGCAACTTAGTTTCAAAGCTGCCCTTGAAAAGTTTTCAGGAGTTAGTTTTAGCTACAGTGTTTTCAGCAATTCAGAAAGAATTGTTTGGCTGAACCAGCAACACTAGTTTCACTTATGTTATCTTTTCTCCTTTCTCCCCCACCCTCCCCTTGCTACAGCACTGCCTACACTTTGGAAGCACTTCATTGGCTGGAGCACACTTCGGGACCTCTGTAGGTCATGAAAGGCATCATGTCAATGGCAATCTTTTACTAGTGTCTGTTGGACTTTCTCTGCTAGGTGAGGTGCAACAGTCTGTACACGGCTTCGACTGGTTACCAGTAACTACATTCAGGGGAAAGACAAGATGTACCATCTGAGACGTGCTTGTGTTCCAACTCCACGCCCCCCCCTCACTTTGTGTCCCCCACCACCCCATCCCTCCCCAATCAGGCAGCAGTCCTGTCCAATTGCAGATGCTGAACTCAGGTGAAAAGCAGCATTCATAGAAACATTCTTACAGAGGGATCTGGGCGCACCAGTTCATAGTTCCTGAAAAGTGGCAATACAGGTGGCCAAGGTAATTTCAGAAGGTATATGGCATGCTTGCCTTTGTTGGCTAGGACATTGAGTATAGGAGTTGGCAAAACATGTTGCAGCTATAGATAACTTTGGTTAAGCCATTGGGTGCAGTTCTGGTCACCACACCACCAGAAGGACGTGGAAACTTTGGAGAGAGGGCAGAGAAGTTCACCAGGATGTTCGTAGAATCCAACAGTGCAGAAGGAGGCCATTCAGCCCATCAAGCCTGCATCAATCCCACCTAGGCCCTATCCCCGTAACCCGATGTATTTACCCTGCCAATCCCCCTGACACTAAGGGATAATTTAGCATGGCCAAACAACCTAACCTGCACATCTTCGAACTGTGGAAGGAAATCGGTGCAGCTGGAGGAAACCCATGCAGACATAGGGAGAACATGCAGACTCCACACAGTGACCCAAGACCAGAATTGAACCTGGGTCCCTGGTGCTGTGAGGCAGCAGTGCTAACCACTGTGCCTGGTCTCAAGGGTGTTGACTATGAGGAGAGGTTGAATAAACTAGGATTGTTTTCACTGGAAACACAGAGGCTGAGGGGAGTCCTGATAGAGGTCTACAAAATTATGAGAGGCACAGACAGGGTGGATAATCAGAGGCTTTTTCCAGGGTGGAAGTTTCAATTACAAGGGGGCACAGGTTCAAGGTGAAAGGGGGAAAGTTTAAGGGAGATGTTCGGGGAAAGTTTTTCACACAGTGGATGATGGGCGCCTGGAAAGTGCTGCCAGAGGAGGTGGAAGAAGGCACATTAGCAACTTTTAAGAGGCATCTGGCTGGGTTCATGAATAGGAAGGGAATAGAGGCTGAGCAAGGGCAGAAGGTATATTTTAGTTGAGTTAGGGGATCAGGTTTGGAGGGCCAGAGGGCCTGTTCCTGTGCTGTACTTTTCTTTGTTCTTTGTTCAGCTAAAACTTAATCATTTTTCTCCCTTTAGACTGCCAACAGGAAGCTGAGCCTCAGAAGGAGATATCACATTTGGCTGGTGGGAGGCTGCCTTTCACTAATCATAGCGTATCTTAGAAACCCTACAGTGCAGAAAGAAGCCATTCAACCCATTGAGAGCATCGACTTTCCAACAGATCACCCTGCCTAGGCCCTATCCCCTTCCACCCAAGCCCTATCCCCATAGCCCCATGTATTTGCCCGGCTAATCCCCCGAACCTACACATCTTTTTAAATTTAAGTTTATTTATTAGTGTCACAAGTAGGCTTACATTAACACTGCAATGAAGTTACTGTGAAAATCCTCTAGTTGCCACACTCCAGCACCTGTTTGGGTACACTGAGGGAGAATTTAGCATGGCCAATGCACCTAGCCAGCATGTCTTCCAGATTGTGGGAGGAAATCGGAGCATCTGTAGGGAACTCATGCAGACACAGGGAGAACAGTGCAGACTCCGCAGTGACCTAAGCCAGGAATCGAACTTGGGTCCCTGGCACTGTGTGGCAGCAGTGCTAACCACTGTGCCATCGTGTCACCTTTGGGCACTAGGGGCTAATTTACCATGGCCAGTTCATCTAATCTGCACATGTTTGATCTGTGGGAGAAAACTGGAGCACCCAAAGGAGACCCATGCAGACACGTGGCGAATGTGCAGACTCCACACAGACACCCAAGGCCGGAACTGAACCTGGGTCCCTGACACTGTGAGGCAGCAATGCTAACCGCCGTTCTGCCCTTATTTGTACAAAGTGCCAAAAAGTGAGGTTAGCGAAGTACTATTAAATTGATTTGCATGGAGTGTGTATATTTGAACATCAGTGCCTTGGAGGAATGTGATCAAGCTGCTTATGTACAAGGATCTCAGGTAATTTGCTACTGGGGACAGACAGGTTTGACTTCTTCTTTCAAAAGTCCAAATAAGGACTTCTCAGCAGCATTTCTCATTGGATTTGTGTGTCCTTTGAGCTGATTTGTGCCACTGAATGATGTGTGAATCATATCTGAATGCAAACAAATGCTCCTCAAATTTATGGTCAATTGCCCAATTATTGCAAAACCGATAGTTCTGATCAACTGCAAAATGATGATTTCTGCCCCAGTTGCCTCATTATATCTTCAATACTCTTGTAATATAACTTGGACCCTGTGAGAAATTAGATAAAGCGTCCCAACAGTGCAGAAGGAGGCCATTTGGCCCATCGAGACAACAATCCCACCTCTCCCCTTAACCTCACATATTTATCCCTCTAATCAAACATCCCGGGACATAAGGAGGCAATTTTGATCACCCTTTTATAGAAAGAATATTATTAAACATGAAGAGTGCAGAAAATATTTACTAGGATGCTACCGGGACTTGATGGTTTGAGTTATAAGGAGAGGCTGGATAGACTGGAACTTTTTTCTCTGGAGCGTAGAAGGCTGAGGAATGATCTTATAAAAGTCTATCAGATAATGAGGGGCATAGATCAGCTAGATAGTCAATATCTTTTCCCAAAGGTAGGGAGTCTAAAACTAGAGGGAATAAATTTAAGGTGAGAGGGGAGAGATACAAAAGTATCCAGAGGGGCAATTTTTTCACACACGGGGTGATGAGTGACTGGAACAAGCTGCTAAAGGTAGTAGTAGAGGCGGGTACAATTTTGTCTTTTAAAAAGCATTTAGACAGTTACATGAGTAAGGTAGGCATAGAGGGATATGGACCAAGTGTGAACAATTGGGACTAGCTACGGGGCTTAAAAAAAACTCATAGCTGCACCAACAAACTGATCATTTAGCTGATTCCCATTTAGTTCCTAACCAGTAAAGTTTGGTATTTGGCATTAAGATAGGAGGAAACTGTCTATATCAGTGTTACATTACAATGAAAGTTATAACATTAAAGCCTTTATTTTTAAATTGAGACACCTTCTTTACAAACCATGGCTAACGGTATCGGAGGAAGGCTGAACAAAGGAGACAACCACATTTGTTATGATTCCCTCGCAGAGACAAGAGATTTGAACTCCCGGTGCTGACTGAAACGATCACACAAAATTTCAAGTTTTAAGATGTTGTACAGCTTTAATTAAAACATCTTCCAAGCATTCCCGTTTACTGAAACGAACAAGGACAGTAATTCAACTTTTCATTTATTTAAGACTTCTAATACCAATTCTAACATAACCAGTTGCAACTCATTAATTCTTTACTGAACTTTAACTCGTAAACTGCGTATTAACTTTAACGGAATATCAACTTTAACTATTTAACTAAAAGTAGAAACTACTGCGTTTAGGAAAACCTTGGCCAAGAAATTATCCTTGATGTAGAATCTACCTTCTCTTCTCTGAAGTATCCTTCAGGGTACAAAGTCTTGTTGCAATGGTTGATCTCTTTGTGTTATCACTACCAAACAAAGGAATCACATGTCTTTTATCCACAGTTCTCCACTTGCTTCCAGAAAATTCTCTGTCATCCAGCCAACTATGTAACCAGAAACTGATCACGTGACTTGAACAAGCAATGAAATTGCTTTTGAACAATGTCATTACATTTGGTTCAAACTGCATACTTCATACAGAGCAGCTATAAAAATTAGAGTCACATTGTTTCAGTTAATATAAAAAACTTCTCTGATCTGACCAACACAGGAAGCTTCAGATTACAACTCCCATACCAGAGCCTCTCTACCACCTGCATCCGGTTTTAATCTATAAGTTGACAAAAATTCCCAGCATGCTTAGCTGTGAGCCAGAACGGCCATTTTAAAGCTACTCTTGTCATTATTGTTGTTAAATCATTGTTGTTCTCCGTCCACAAAGACTTTTTCAGTAAGTAAAACTAACTAAAATCAACAGTGACTAGACATCAGATTATTAGTTGCTGAGTAAGTAAACTACAGAAAAGGTATCCTTCATAAGGGGCGGTTTAGAACGGAGTTGAGGAGGAACTTCTTCACTCAAAGGATGGTGAATCTCTGGAATTCTCTGCCCGTTGAAGTGGTGGAGGCTACCTCGCTAAATGTTTTTAAGACGCGGGTTGATGGGTTTTTGATAAGAGAGGGGATTAAGGGTTATGGGGAGAGGGCGGGAATGTGGAGCTGAGCCACAACAGATCAGCCATGATCTTATTGAATGGCGGGGCAGGCTCGAGGGGCCAGATGGCCTACTCCTGCTCATATTTCTTATGTTCTTAAGTTTCTTAAGATGACATGTTTATACATTAGACTACACTCTCTGTAGAATTGAAGTCCTTACAGGAACCAATCCACAGTTACTCCCAACTTCCAATGGGTTTGGTGTTCCCAGTTTGGCTATGTCCATCAAAAGTCCCTTGCCAAAGTCTTCTCAATTTCCCTCAAATATCTGCCACATCAGGGCAAATCTTCCGATGCCCTCAAATCTCTGCAGGTGTTGTCTCTTCAACCAGAGGGCAAGTTCAGATTTCCCACTCAAAACAGTTGCAGTCACATCATCATGAAACAATTGCAAGATTGCGATGCAAGTTTCTTGGACATCCAAACCTTCGGAGCCAAATCCACAGAAGCTCGTGATTTACTCAATCAAATGCTTTGGTAAGGTCGATGAACGCAATGAAGAGTTCCTGGTGTTGTTCTCAACATTTTTCTGGCAACAAAGACCATGACCAAGGTTCCTCTGAAAGGTTTAAAGCTCCACAATGTGCCTGGGAATATTTCCTCAGTCAGAGGGAGAAGGTGATTCACAAGAATGTGGTTCAGGATGAGGGGAATACCTTGATAGTTTCCACAACATGATTTGCCTCACCTTTTGAAGATAGTCACAATTGTTACATCCCTGAAATGTGAAGAATGATCCATTTTTCCTCTTAAATCTGTAGGATCAGCGGAGGGAGTCTTGCTGTGAGCAACATCACACCAGCTCAGCTGGGATACCATTGAGGCCTACATCTCATTCATGAGATGTAGCCATTGCTGGCTAGGCCAGCATTTATTACCCATCCCTAATTGCCCTTGAGCAGGAGGTGGTGAGCTGTCTTCTTGAACTGCTGAGGTCCATGTGATGTAGATACACCCACTGTGATATTAGGGAGAGAGTTCCAGAATCTTGACCCAGCGACAGTGAAGGAACAGTAATATATTTCCAAGTCATGATGGTGTGTGGCTTCAAAAGGAATGTCTAGTCGATGATGTTCCCATGTGTCTGCTGCCCTTGTCTTTCTAGATAGTAGTGGTCGTAGGTTTGGAAGGTGCTGTCTAAGGAGCCCTGGTAAGTTCATAGAATCATGGAATCCCTACAGTGCAGAAGTAGGCTATTTGGCCCATCGTGCTTGCACCGACAACAATCCCAACCAGACCCTATCCCCATAAATCCCCTGCTAATCCCCTGACACTAAGGGGCAATTTAGCATGGCCATTCATCTTAACCCGCACATCTTTGAACTGTGGGAAGAAACCGGAGCACCTGGAGGAAACCCACACAGACACAGGGAGAACGTGCAAGCTCCACACAGACAGCGACCCAAAGCTGGAATTGAACTTGGGTCCCTGGCACTGTGAGGCAGCAGTGCAACTGTGCCATCTACACCATGCACAGTTCAGGTAGTTTGTTTCAGACTTGAAATTGGCAGTCAAGTTTGACTAAATTGCTTTTGAAATTTTATGAATCTCTTAATAACATTTCTGTTTGGATTTTACAAATGAACGTATCAACATTTAGGCAATTTTTAATGTAAAACACTGCAAAATGCTGAAATATACATGAGCAACATTTCAGTTCGATGCTTAGGGTTATCTCCTGAAGCTTAATAAGGTGGCAAAAGATAAGTAAATTACTTGAACTGTTACTTAGAACTCTGACTCCAGTTATAATGTTTTGAATTCTCTGTACACTATAAATAGTTGCCAACAATTCTGCAAAGAGACTTTTGACTTTTTCAGCTCAGCATCTTGCAGATTGCTGAAGTGTGAATCTGCTAATCAAAGGTATTCTATGACAGAAAGTCACAGAATCGCAGAAGCTTTGCAGTGCAGAAGGAGGCCATTTGGCCCATCAAGACTACACTAGCTTTCTGAAAGAGCATTCTACCCAGTCCCACTTCCTGCCTTATCCCCATAACCTTGCACATTCTTTCTTTTCAGACAGCAATCCTATTCCGAAAGCTAGTGGCATTTGCTACCAAATAAACCTATTGGATTTTAACCTGGTGTTGTAAAACTTCTTGCTGTGTTTACCCCAGTCCAATGCCAGCATCTCCACATCAGCATTTCTTGCCCATCCCTCCTTGTCCAAGGACAGTCGAGAGTCAACCACATTACTTTAGCTCTGGAGTCATATGTAGGTCAGACAGGGTAAGGACAGCAGATTTCCTTCCCTAAAGGACATTAGTGAACCAGAAGGGGTTTTCCAACAATCGACAATGGTTGTCAGTAGATTCCAGATTTTTAAATTGAATTTAAATTTCACCATCTGCCGTGGCAGGATTCGAACCCGGGACATTAGCTGAGTTTCTGGATTAATCGTCCAGCGATAATACCAACAGGCCATGACTCCCCCGGATGCTGTCCTCCAGATCAGGCCTAACTAATGTCTTATACAAGTTCAACATGACTCCCTTATTCTTATATTTAACACTCCTAATAATAAAACCTAGGATACTATCCTAGGTTTTATTATTCCCACTCGAGAAAGCATCAAGAACTTGAGGGCTTTTAGTAACTGCTTTCTCAACATGCTCTGCCACCTTCAATGACTTTTGTACATACACACCAAGGTCACTTTGTTCCTGCACCTCCGTAAGAGTTCCTTCCTTTATCTTATACTGTCTCCCCACATACTTTGCTTCACCCTTTTCTGCGTTGAACTTTATTTGTCATTTGGCTGTCCAAGACATTGCTTTTAACAATGTAAGAGTCGTCACCACCTCAGTCTTCATTTTTAGCTGCCTTTTTTTTTAACAAAATGAATGGTTCCCCTTCCTGCCCCGAAGACAGTGATCTGCAGCAGGTACAGTTTCATAAGTGGCAGCGCCTCTCAGGTACCATGCCAAATCAATGGAAATAAAGAATAGGAGAAGTACAAAGCAGGCTGTCCACTCACACTCGCCCAAAGTCAAGATCAACCCCCTTGGACCTGCAATTGCACGAGGGCGACACTGGAGTAACTTCAGCAACATTCTTAGCCCCCAAGGGAAATGATATAAATACTGAAAATTGACTACTGCTTGAAGGGGTGGGTGGATTGGTTAATAAACACCAGCAAAATATTGCAGATGTTGGAAATCCGAAATAAAAACAGGAAATGCTGGACAAACTCAGCACGTCTGGTAGCGTCTTGTGGAGAGAGAAACAGAGGTAACATTTTGTTTGTAAAGAACTGAATAAAGGTGGACATGTACATAAATGTAGAGCTGGAAAGGGGGCAAAGGAGTTGGGGCAGAATAGAGGAACAGAGATAGGCCAGGACAAAGAGATACTGTCAAATTTGTTATTGGCATAGGACAAAGGGAGCGTTAATGGTCCCATTAAGTGTGCTAATAGCGGCAAAAGGTCAAGTTGCAGAATGTGTTAATGGGAGCAAAACTGAACAGCAATGGACAGGTGACTATTGGCAGTGGGGGGGAGCTTTGTGTTGGGGCAGGCCAAGGGAACTGGAAAACATGCTACAAACTACCAAAGAGAGTGGCGAGGAGGGTGGGGTTAAGATGGAGGGAGAAGTTTACCCTCTAAAGTTGTTGAATTCAATGCTAAGTCCAGCAGGCTGTTACATGCCTAATTGGAAGATAAGGTGTTGTTCTCCCAGTTTGCATTAGACGTTGCTAGAACATTGCAGCAATAGAATCATACCGTACAGAAGAAGGCCATTTGGCCCATCAAGAATGCAGCAGCCACAATACCATCCAGACCCTTTCCCATAACCCCATGCATTTTACCCTAGCTAATCCCCTGATACTAAGGGGCAATTTAGCAGGACCAATCTACCTAACCTGCACATCTTTGAATTGTGGGAGGTAACAGGAGCATCTGGAGGGAACCCACGCTGACATAGGGAGAAAGTGCAAACTCCACACAGTGACCCAAGCCGGGAATCGAAGCAGGGTCCCTGCTGCTGTGAGGCAGTAGTGCTAACCACTGTGCCATCAAAACCAGTGGGTCCCTCACAAAGGAAGAGTGGGGTATTTCATCAAGGAGCAACAGGCCACATCCGAACCAGGAACCAGCAGGGCACAAGTTCAGGGTGCGACCAGTATTCCATCAACATCGTGGAATAAAAGTAAATGAGGGGATCTCATAGAAACGTAAAAAATTCTAACAGAGTAGAATCAGAAAGAATGTTCCCGATGGTGGGGGGAGTCCAGAACTAGGGGGTCATAGTTTGAGAATAAGGGGCAATCCTTTTAAAACTGAGGTGAGGACAAATTTCTTCACCCAAAGGATGGTGAATGTGTGGAATTCACCCCCACAGCAAGTAGTTGAGGCTAAAACATTGTCTGATTTCAAGAAGAAATTGGGGCTAAAGGTATCAAGGGCTATGTGGGGGGGGGGGAGGAAATCAGGATATTGAATTTGATTATCAGCCATGATTATAATGAATGGCGAAGCAGACTCAAAGGGCTGAATGGCCTACTGCTTCTAATTGCTATGTTTCAAAAAGACCACAATGTTAACTGCCCTACAGGAAACAGGGAGCGTTAAGTGTTCTGCAGAAGCCGTGCTCACTGGTCACTGCTTGCAATACAATCTTCAAAAAGATACATCCTTCAAAAGCCTGTCTTTTTATATATATATATATATAAAAGCAATTGAAACATTTTGCTAGAATGTGTTAACCGCAGCAACATTTTTGGACGAGATTCCTGCCACACTTTGCAACTTCTCACATCTAATGGTTGCCTGCGTTTCTTGCCTACATGCGCACACACTCGAGCACTGATAGCAGCCAAAGCTTTTCGAACATCGGGCCAAGAAAGTCAAACTGGAGAAGTTTCTGACTGCTTTTCTGATGTGTAATGATAGAGGCTATGAGCCACTGACTCACTCTGTCAGCTCTCTCTGCCAAGTTGCCCATGTTCCCTTTCGAGTAGGTGAATTCAGGTCAGACCAAAGTAAATACTGTAGTTGCAGAATCTCCCGAGGGGTGGTGGAATGCATTTGCTTTCAGGTTTTGAAAATGCCTGACTTATGGGGTTGAGTCATTGTTCCGATCCTTGGAAGAATAATCCACAATGTATTCTAAAAGGTATTTTTTTTTTTACATGGTGCTCAACCAGCTGCCTTTTCCCATCTCTTTACGTCTTGGAATAAACACCTTTTAAAAAGTTGAATGAAACATCGAGGCTAGCGTTGTCCGAGCTTGCCCGTGGCTAGGATTCTCCAGTCCTGCTGGAGTTTTGGCTAAATGCCAAATTTACCCCATCTCACTGGCAGTGATGGCAGGGACTGGAGGGAATGAGATTGGAGACTTGGCCATAGTAATATGATAGGCTACAAGGGGATTCATAGAACCCCAACAGGGCAGAAGGTAGCCATTCAGCCCATCAAGCCTGCATGGGCAACAGTCCCATCCATGTCCTATCCTTGTAGTCCCACTAATTTTCCCTGCTAATCTCCCTGACACTAGGGTCAATTTAGTATGGCCAGTCAACCTAACCCACATTTATTTGGACTGTGGGAGGAAAGTGGAGCACCCGGAGGAAACCCACGCAGACACAGGGAGAACGTGCACACTCCACGCAGACGGTCACTCAAGCCGGGGAGTAAAACCTGAATCCCTGGTGTTGTATTATAGATTTATATTGTCCCAGATATCAACTGTGGCACTGTGTCAAATGGCATCACCTGTCACCAAGCTCTGGAAGCTTAAAAAGAAATGCTGGTGGCAAATTGCTAAAAGTGCAAGCTGGTCTTGGCAAGACTAGAGGAAACTTTGCTGATCAAGGCAAGCAACTGGGGCTCCTTAACCAGATTGAAGGACAGTGAAACCAACAATACAAGGTTCGAGAAGGAAGTGTACATTTAACTGGGTGGGTGGATTCAACTCAAAATTAGGCACAGGGAGAGCAAGAAGGAGTGGACTGCAGGAGAAAGAGACAAAGAAAACATTTTGCAAGTTTGACAATTTGTTTAAAATGGCCCAACAATTAGAATCTGAAGAAATGGGAATCCCCTCTTGCAACAGTTAATTATCAATGCCAGAGAGGTTGACTCAGACTAATGAACACTTAACACATCACTAAAACATTACCAAGGATGGAATTAGATCTAACTCTTTGTGGTGAGGTTTAGTTCATACCAACCATGCAAATACAGCAACTCCATGCCATTTGATTCATTTTATTGGCGAGGCACAGTGAAATGCTGTTTTCATGCAATTAACAGTGAGTGGCAGAATTTGCCCATTGTCTGAAATTGCTGTGCAATTAGCGCATTAATAATTATCAAATGCCATCAGGCTCACTGCTATCTAGACAGGAGATGTTGGGATGCAACACTGAACAAAATAAAACAATTGTAAACACTAGAACAAATACCAAGTCATGACTTTGAATAAATACTTCTATAAATGTATTTAAAAATATTTATTCATTAGTGTCATAAGTAGGCTTACATTAACACTGCAATGAAATTACTGTGAAAATCCCATACTCACCATACTCCGGTGCCTGTTCGTGTACACTAAGGAAGAATTTAGCATGGCACCCAACCAGCACAGCTTTCGAACTGTGGGAGGAAATTGGAGCACCCAGAGGAAACCCATGCAGACATGGGGAGAATGTGCAAACTCTGTACAGTGACCCAAGCCTGGAATCGATTCCAGGTCCCTGACACTGAGGCAGCAGTGCTAACCATTGAACCACCATACGTGGCAGCCAAGACATGGATAAATATTATGGCGTTTTGCTTGGTTCACTATGAGTAGTTTATATATTGCATAACTACAATGATTGGGATAATTGCTTTAAGGATCAATCTTGCAGGGGTGAAAGGCCTTTTCTCGTCTTTTAAAAATAAGTGGTTTTCATTTATTTGTTCAATTTTCCAGATCTTCACATAATATTGTAACCATATAAATATGTTTACAATATGGAGAAATTTAGAATATGACAGCATTGCACTGGACCACTATTAACATTGCCTCCCACTCCAGATATGTTGCCCTTCACAGGTTCAGGACATTCCATGGTGTATCACTGCCAATGAAGTACTTGGGTCCATATTTTACCTACTGTCATGGTGGGATTTGAACCCAGGTCCTCAGACATTACCTTTGGTCTCTGGATTGAGGTCACCATAATCCCAGATGATGATAAGCGGTGACTGGTGGTGACTTAAGATGAGGATCACCACATCTCAAGTGAGGGATAAGGTTTGTTTGAACCTCTCGGTTGCTGTAGAGTAATGGAGACACGAGTTCTGCATAAAATATCGTTCATAAAATATCTTTATTTCTTTGATTTCTTTACACACAACTCTCCACCAACAAAATAGTGCCACCTGTGACCCCTTCATATATCAGTGGCTTCTACATCAAATTAGGACTTATTTCTAAGAAGGCTCAGCATAACCTCACCTGATACAGACATTGAACCCACACTGTTGATGACCAATCGAGTTAAGTTGATTAACTCTGCTCAATTGCCCTTTAGTGTCAGGGGGACTAGCAGGTAAGTGCGTGGGATAATAGGGATGGGGCCTGGGTGGGATTGTTGTTAGTGCAAGCTCAATGGGCTGAATGGCCTCCTTCTGCACTGCAGGGATTCTACGATTCCAGCCAACCGAGCTAAACCAACCCCAAGAATCTCTGAGTTATTAGTCCAGTGACAATACCACTAGGTCACCGCCTGGTGCACTGAAGTACTTGGAAATGCAGCAGCCAGTTTGCACTTAGCAAGTTCCCACAAGGAGTAATGGATGATCAGACCATCTGACGTAATGATGCTGATTAAAAAGAAAATATTGGCCATGAAAGCAGGGAGGAATCTCCTCATGTTCTTTGAAATAGAGTCATGGTACCTTTTACAGCCACCAAAAAGGCTGGCCTTTATTTTAATATCTCATCCAAAATTAGCTGAGATTATGTGCTTAAATTGCTGGATTGTGCTTATAGCCACAGCTTTCTGTGGGGCGGCACAGTAGCACTGGGGTGGCACGGTAACACAGTGGTTAGCACTGCTGCTTCACAGCTCCAGGGACCTGGGTTCGATTCCCGGCTTGGGTCACTGACTGTGTGGAGTTTGCGCGTTCTCATCGTGTCTGCGTGGGTTTCCTCCGTGTGCTCTGGTTTCCTCCAGTTTCCAGTCCAAAGATGTGTGGGTTAGGTTGATTGGCCATGTTTAAAAAATGTGCCCCTTAGTGTCCTAAGATCCTTAGGTTAGAGGGATTAGTGGGTGATAATATGTAGAGTTATGGGGCTAGGGCCTGGGTGGGACTGTGGTTGGTGCAGACTCGATGGGCCGAAGGGCCTCTTTCTGCACTGTAGGGTTCTATGATTCTTTCTGATTTAAGATGCTGGAGCCCGATCGTGGAACTACAATCAACACTTTTGATTACATCCTGTTAACCAGGTAAATCCATCGGATGAAACAAGATGGCAGGAACCGGAACCATACAAAGTCTGCATTCATATTCAGGGCGGCATGGTGGTTAGCACTGCTGCCAGGCACCAGGGTCTCAGATTCAATTCAGGCCTCGGGTCACCGTCTGAATGGAGTCTGCATGTTCTCGCTGTGTCTGCGTGGTTTTCCTCCGGGTGCTCCGGTTTCCTCCCACGCTCCAAAGATGTGCAGGTCTGTTTAATTGGCTATGCTAAATTGACCCTAGTGTTGAGGGGACTAACAGGATAAATGCGTGGGGTTATGGGTGTCGGGCCTGGGTGGGATTGTGGTCGGTACAGGCTGAATGGCCTCCTTCTGCACTGTAGGGATTCTATGATTATTTTTGTTGGATCACAGCAAGCTGCTGTCATGGGGAGAGAATTCTAACTTAATTATCAGGGATGATAAAAGATAACCCAATTACAAATAAATGTGAAACATTAACAGAGAATTCTGGAAATACTCATCAGGTCAGGCTGCATCAGCGGAGAGAGAAATAGAGTTAATGTTTAAGGTCAGTGACCTTCAGCTTTGTCATACTGCTGAGTCATATTTGTGTTTTCTTGTGGATTCAAAGTGTATTTGTTATTAAGTAAACACCGGGTGAGGCCAATGTTCAAAAACACCTCAAGCTGCAGTTTAGAACCCAAATTTCTGTTACAGATTTGCAGGTTAGGTGGCTAAGCCATGGTAAATGTGTGGAGTTATGGAGATAGAACGGATGGCAGGGAGAGTTGGTATTGGCCCTGTGTAAGATGCTCTTTCAGAGAGACGGTGCAGACTCAATGGGCTGAATGGTCTCCTTTTGCGCTGTAAGGATTCTAACATGGATGATGTGCTGATTCAGGGATTACAGATATTTTGGTTCCAGTCTCGGCAAAGATATTTTCAATCTCTGAGGATTTTGCGTACATTAAAAAATGTCACAAACAGGTTTTTGAACAAGTGTGATGGCAGGGTGATGGGATAGAAAGAAGGTGTAATTAAATGAACAGCAGAGCCATTGCCAGCACTTTCTGTTAAAAAAAAGTGAACAGTGGTTATGATCTGGAATATTGAAATATGATGCTATGTTTCCAAGCATTTAATTGGCAGTAAAGTAGCTTGGGATGCACTGACACGGTGAAAGAATCCATATAAACTGGAAATATCAAATGGGAAGTAAAATACTGAATTGGACCCAGGTTCGATTCCAGCTTTAGGTGATTGTGCAAATTCCACGTGAACATTCTCCTTGTGTTGACGCGGATCTCCATGTGCTCCAGTTTCCTCCCACACTCCAAAGATTTCCAGATTAGGAGGATTGGTGGGGATCAATGCGCGGGATTATGGGCCTAGGTAGAGTGCTCTTTTGGAAGGTCGCTACAGACTTGATGGGCTGAATGGCCTTCTGCACTGTAGGGATTCTATGGATTAGATGGCTAGAAGTAGCCATAGAAATGGGAACTAAACATCTACATAAAAGAATAACATTATAGAATCATCGGAATGGCATGGTGGCACAGTGGTTTGCACTGGTGCCTCACAGCGCCAGAGATCTGGGTTCCATTCCGGCCTCAGGCCACTGTCTGAGTGGAGTTTGCATATTCTCCCCATGTCTATGTGGGTTCCTCTGGGTGCTCTGGTTTCCTCCCACAGTCCAATGATGTGGGGGCTAGGTGAATTAACTAGGCTACATTGCCTCTTAGCGTCAGGGGCCTGGTAGTGTAAAAGTGTGGTTTTACAGGGATAGGTTTTACAGGGCTGAATGGCCTCTTTCTGCATTGCTGGTATTCTATGATTCTACCTGTGATATATCTGAATGGAAATAAAATATTCTGCAGCTTCATAAATAAAACCTGATCACACTTTGCAACCACACTTTAATGAGTGGAACTCCCAGTATGGTGCATGTTGCAAGTTCTTTGGTAGAACGGAGACTCGGCTTGTGATTTTCATTGGAATTCTGCAGAACTCTAACCATCTGCCGCAACATTGGACAATATTGTATCTCGAGGCCCCATCCAACAGAGTAAGATGTATTATTACTGCCATTCTAAAGCAGTATCCATCTATCACATCACACAGACCTCAAAGCTGAAGGCAGCAAAATGGTTTCTGCAGGTTTAGCACCATACTCACGCAATTTTGGATACATTCATTGAAAGGTGACAATCAAATCAGAAGCATCATTAGTTGCCGTTTCCTCCACGCTGGACTTTCCAACGATGAAGTTACTTTCTGGTGATAAAGTATCAGTGACACGTAGAAAGAGGCATAATTTTCCAGAGGGTGAGTTATTCCACATTGGTGCAGAATTCCTATGCAGGGCCAAGAAATTCCTCCAGTAAGCAGCCCAGGAATTCAATTTCATTTTTATTTAAGAGTACAAAATTAGTATACCGGAGATTGTGCCAGCCTTTAATTAATGCATTGGCAGCCAACAAAGCTAAACTTCTTGGTTTGAAAATCAAAGATCCTGGCATATTCACGCAGGTTTGACGCTGCTAGCTATTTGGCAGAAGCAGAGTGGTAAAAGATGCAGCTGGGGGACAATGCATGGGGACAGTGGTCTTTGCTGCCTTCATTTCCATAGAAATCATTTCAGAGTCTTCGTAAGAGAGCACATTTGTAATCAGGAGTGTACAGATGGAGGCCCGTTTATATTTCTTCAGCCTCATGTTTCACACATCAATAATCCCAGGTGATAAAACTGTTTAGTACGTGCCAGACAGCCACTAGTGGCTTCTGTGTTTCACACCAGAATATTGCTGGCTATCTGGATCACCACATTGAAATGCAGTGGTTTTCCCGGCTTGTATTGCAAAATCTGACCTGTGGGAGTAAACTTACGTCCCTCTATTGGTTTATTCCTTGCAGCACAGCGGTTCGCACTGCTGCCCCCACAGTGCCAGGGACCTGCGTTCGATTCCCAACTTGGGTCACTGTCTGTGTGGAGTCTGCATGTTCTCCCCATGTTTTTCCAATGATAAAGTTACAATTATCAGATGTATGTAGAAAGATATAGAAAAGAAAGCCGTAAAAAGTGGATGAGTTATTCCACATTAGTGCAGTATTCCAATAATTCAATTTCATGGGTCGGTTTCCTCCGGGTGCTCCGGCTTCCTTCCACCATCCAAAGATGTGTGGGTTAGGTTGATTAGTCGTGCTAAATTGGCCCTTAGTGTCCTGGGATGTGTAGATTAGAACTACCGTGGTAAATGTATGGGGTTGAGGGGATAAGGCCTGGGGTGGGATTGTTTCGGTGCAGACTCTTTGGAACGAATGGCCTCTTTCTGCACTGTAAGGATTCGATGATTCTATGAAGTTGTGCACAAATGTCTTTACAAAAAAATGTTTCTGAACTTGCATCATACAGCCAATATTCCACAACAAAGGGAACTCTGGCTTGAGATCAATACAGGAGAGGGGTTACATTAAAATAACATCAGTGTTGGCTTTATGTTAAGACAGTATTGTGAGTAAGAAACACAGGAGCACAACTGAAGTTTTTTGCAACCATTATCTAAACTCTTGAGATGAGATTATAAGTTTGAAATGCCTCGCATGTTAGGGTTATTTGTTAACGTGAGTCAGACAATATGTCTTATAAAGGAAAGTAGTCTTAGCTTGTGCATTGTCCCAGTGTTGAGGTATAGCTGTGTTTCCTTATGGCTCATAAATGCTATCAAGCACACAAATGGGGGGAGGTCAAGGTTCAGAAATATCTCAGGCTGCATTTCAGAACCCAGGCTCCCTTTACTCCTCATTTAATAACTTGACTGATGGGATGAGTCAGGAGTTACAGATATTCCAGTTCCCTATCTCAGTAAAAGGTATTTTCAGTTCCTGAGAATTTTTGCACACATTCCAAGTAACAGCCTTTTTATCTGGAAAAACGTACAACAAAAATGTGACATAGAAATGTGACGGGCAAGAATTACACACACTGAACTTCAAAGGTTTATTAATTAGTGTCACAAGTAGGCTTACATTAAGAACATAAGAACATAAGAACATAAGAAATAGGAGCAGGAGTAGGCCATCTAGCCCCTCGAGCCTGCCCCGCCATTCAATAAGATCATGGCTGAGTTACTGTGAAAATCCCTGAGTTGCCACAGTCTGGCGCCTGTTCGGCTACATTGAGGGAGAATTTAGCATGGCCAACGTACCTAACCAGCATCTCTTTGGGATTGTGGGAGGAAACTGGAGCACATTAAGGAAACCCACCACAGGCACAGGGAGAACATGCAGACTTGGCACAGACAGTGACCCAAGCTGGGAAGTGAACCCTGGTCCCAGGCTCTGTGAGGCAGTTGTGCTAACCACTATGCCACCCATATTTGATGAGATTTTTCCTCTTCTGTACATTGTCCCTGTCTGTTAAATTGAATGAACAGAAGTGTCAAATGCTGATGGGCAGACGCAGAAAATCTCTGCGACAGTTTTTGTAATGAAACAATTTACTTGCTTTAATGTGCTATTTTGCTGACATGAGGGATTAGGCTGAATATTGATGTAGATTATGTAATCAACGATGAATAATATCCGCATTGGACATTTGTAATTCATTAACAGCTGCAGCTAAATACTAACATACATTTGCATAACTAAAATATACATTGTGATTTTGTTCCATTCTCCTCTGATCATAAAATCCCGACAGTGCAGAAGGAGGCCACTTGGCCCATTGAGCCTGACAACAATCCCACCTGCACCCCATCCCCGTAACCTCATGTATTTACCCTGCTAGTCCCCCTAACACTAAGGGCAGTTTGGCATGGCCAATCCACCTAACCCACACATCTTTGGAGTGTGGGAGGAAACCGAAGCACCCAGAGGAAACCCTCGCAGACACGGGGAAATGTGCAAACTCACATTTGCACATTTTTGTCACCCAAGGCTGAAATTGAACCTGGGTCCCTGCTGCTATGAGGCAGCAGTGATAACCACTATGCCTCCCATTTGCAATGTTAGAAATATGCCCTGCCTGTTGCAATGTTATAGAGTCATAGAGGGGCAGCAGGGTGGCACAGTGGTTAGCACTGCTGCCTCACAACTCCAGCGACCTGGAGTTCAATTCCTGGCTTGGGTCACTGTCTGTGTGGAGTCTGCATGTTTTCCCCGTGTCTGCATGGGTTTCCTCTGGGTGCTCCGGTTTCCTTCCACAGTCCAAAGATGTGTGGGCTAGGTGGATTGGCTACACTAAATTGCCCCTTAATGTCAGGGGGAATAGCTAGGGTAAATGCATCGGGCTATGAGGATAGGGCCTAGTTGGGATCGTGGTCGGTGCAGACTCGATGGGCCAAATGGTTTCCTTCTACACTGTAGGATTCTATGATGCTATAAGTTTTATGGCATGGAAACAGGCCCTTTGGCCCACTTGTCCATTCCGCCCTTTTTTTTAAGCCACTAAGCTAGTCCCAGTTGTCCACATTTGGTCCATACCCCTCTATACCCATCGTACCCATGTAACTGTCTAAATGCTTTTTAAAAGACAAAATTGTACCCACCTCCACTACTACCTCTGGCAGCTTGTTCCAGACACGCACAGGCTGAAAAATATATTTGACCACCTAGGAATTTGACCTGAAGGAATGAGATTTTATTTGATCGTGTGGAAAAGGAAGACAAATTCCTGATTATCTGCTCGGAAAATGCGACAGATTTCATTCTGGAGCAATGCTGGCAATACACATTACACCCAACCAACATCAATTGACTCCAGTACATTTGCACGAGGCTTCAGTTTTCCCATTGTTCCCAAAGGCGAAATCCTGCTAAAGAAACCACAGGGATGTGGTTTATTAGGTCACCAGTCTTTGTGCTTCTCAAGTGCTGCAGACATCAACACATCCAGTCCCTGACCTCAACTTCCAGTTGAGTCATAACATCCAAAAGACCAATCCCTCCCTCAAACACTTCCATGTCAGCACTTTTTCAGGCTACATTTTGAAGACAGGCTTGTATTTGCCTGGAGTCTTTCCTGACTTGCAAAGCACTTAATTACTTCAGAAATGTAGCCTTGTTGTCATTTTTAAAAAAAATTCATTTGTGGGACATGGGTGTCAAAGGGTGATAGCATTTATTGTCCATTGCCCTTGTTCAGAGGGTATTTGAGAGTCAACCACATTGCTGTGGCTCTGGAGTCTCATGTAGGCCAGGCCAAGTAAGGACAGCAGATTTCCTTCTCTAAAGGACATGAGCAAACCAGATGGGTTTTTCTGACAATGGTTTCATGGTCATCAATAGATTTTTAATTCTTTTTTTTTTATTGAATTTAAATTCTGCCAGCTGCCATGACACGATTCAAACCCAGGTACCCAAAACATCAGCTAAGAGTTTCTGGATTAATAGTCTAGTGATAATACCAATAGGCCATCACCTCCCTCAGAAACACGATGGTCAATTTGTGAACAGCAAGCTCCCACAAATAGTGACATCATGAGATAGTCTACTTGTTTTTAAGATGAAGTTTTGAAGGATAAAATTAGTCAGAACTCAAATAGGATCCATTACGGGCATTTGGAGGGTCCGTTTGATAAGGTCCCCCATGCAAGACTTCTTGAGAAGGTGAGAGGGCATGGGATCCAAGGGCCTTTGGCCTTGTGGATCCAGAACTGGCTTGCCTGCAGAAGGCAGAGAGTGGTTGTGGATGGGGCTTTTTCTGAATGGAGGTCAGTCACCAGCGGAGTGCCTCAAGGATCTGTTCTGGGACCCTTGTTGTTTGTCATTTTCATAAATGACCTGGATGAGGAAGTGGAGGGATGGGTAAGTAAGTTCGCTGATGACACGAAGGTCGGTGGTGTTGTGGATGATCTGGAAGGATGGCAAAAGTTGCAGCAGGACATAGATAGGATGCAGGACTGGGCGGAGAAGTGGCAGATGGACTTCAACGCGGATAAATGTGTAGTCGTCCATTTTGGCAGAACCAACGGGATGAACGAGTACACTATCAAGGGCAGAAGTCTGAGTAGTGTTGAGGAGCAGAAGGATCTTGGGGTCCGGGTCCACAGGACTCTTAAATCAGCCTCGCAGGTGGAGGAGGTGGTCAAGAAGGCGTATGGTGTACTGGCCTTCATTAATCGAGGGATTGAGTTTAGGAGTCGGGAGGTAATGCTGGAACTTTATAAGACCCTTGTCAGGCCTCATTTAGAGTATTGTGCGCAGTTCTGGTCGCCTCACTATAGGAAAGATGTAGAAGCTATTGAAAGGGTACAGAGGAGATTTACAAGGATGTTGCCTGGACTGGGAGGCATGCCTTATGAAGTTAGGTTGAGGGAGCTGGGACTCTTTTCCCTGGAGAGACGAAGGTTGAGAGGCGACCCGATAGAAGTTTACAAAATGTTGAGAGGAATAGATAGGGTGGACTCTCAGAGGCTATTTCCCTGGGTTGAAATGGTCGCTACGAGAGGACACAGATTTAAGGTGCGGGGAGGGAGGTTCAGAAGTGATGTTAGGGGTAAGTTTTTCACTCAGAGGGTGGTGAGTGAATGGAATCGGCTGCCGTCAGTGGTGGTGGAGGCGAACTCGCTGGGGTCTTTTAAAAGACTCCTGGATGAGTATATGGGGTTTAATGAGATTGAGGGTTATAGATAGGTCTGTAGGTTGGTAGGTGATGATGTGATCGGCGCAACTTGTGGGCTGAAGGGCCTGTTTGTGCTGTAGTGTTCTATGTTCTATGTTCTATCCCATCCAAAAGACATGATTTTATGTGCACTTAGTTTAAAGCTATGAAATAACTGTCCCTTAAAGGCTGAGGGTGGAACAGAGCTTCAAACGGACAAATTCAGTGAATTGGGGTTGAGCAATACAGTCTTATCAGTGAACGGAACCAACCAGCTACAGAAGTAATCTGACCTCAGGGCCACATCTGATGCTATCACAGCACCACCCACAATAGGGAATGCAATTACCAACACCAGCTAGCAAGTTATTAAAGAACATGTCACTTTTAATTAGCCTACTTAAGTCTGTCATTTATGAATAACTTTCAAGATCTCAATCTTCTGAGGAACCCCAGTAGTGTAGAGCCTGATCAGGATCTCATATCCCAGGGTCATCAGTCTTTACATCCACCCATTGAAATAAGGCAAATAGGTCAGCTGTCTGCTGTGTTGTTCAGACAAGTTAAAACTGTGCCTCCTACCAGGCAATAACTACAGCATTAGTTGTTCTTAAGAGGCTGTAGAACATTTCTTCTACTTCTCAAATTCTGCTTCTAGCCCAGTCACAAGTAAGAAAGCAAGAGGCAAGACCCAGACCAAAGCGGAGAGACAAGTGTGGCATGGTGGCACAGTGGTTTGCATGTTCTCCCGGTGTCTCTGTGAGTTTCCTTTGTGCGCTCTGGTTTCCACCCGCAGCCCAAAGATGTGCAGGTTAGATGGATTGGCCATGCTAAATTGATGCTCATTGTCAGGGGGATTAGCAGGGAAACTACGTGGGTGTTTTATAAGAACATAAGAAATAGGAGCAGGAGTAGGCCATCTGGCCCTTCGAGCCTGCCCTGCCATTCAATAAGATCATGGCTGATCTGTCGTGGCTCAGTTCCACATTCCCGCCCTCTCCCCATAACCCTTAATCCCCTCTCTTATCAAAAACCCATCAACCCACGTCTTAAAAATATTTAGCGAGGTAGCCTCCACCACTTCAACGGGCAGAGAATTCCACAGATTCACCACCCTTTGAGTGAAGAAGTTCCTCCTCAACTCCGTTCTAAACCGCCCCCCCTTTATCTTGAGGCTGTGCCCCCTAGTCCTACTGTCCTTTCTGAGCGGGAAGAGCCTCTCCACCTCTATCCTATCCATCCCATTCATCATCTTGTACGTCTCAATGAGATCTCCCCTCATTCTTCTAAACTCTAACGAGTACAAGCCTAGTTTATTCAGCCTCTCCTCATAGCTCAACCCCCTCAACTCCGGCATCAGCCTAGTAAACCTCCTCTGCACTCCCTCCAAGGCCAAAATATCCTTGCGTAAGTTTTAGGGTAGGGCCTGGGAGGGATTGTTGTCAATGTAGACTCAGTGGGCTGAAATGCCTCCGTCTGCACTGCAGGGATTCTGTGTAATTCTATGTAACATGACAAGCCAAACTTTTCAGGTGCATCATTGAAATCAGACACAACTTACCTTCAGTTGGATGCATGTTGAAGCTGTCTCCTCGTTGAAGTGTCACTGAAGGGCAGCACATATACAAAGAATGAAAATGGTCATTGAATGAAGCGTAGGAAATGCGCGAGTTGATAGTGCAAGAGAGGGACTATGCCCTGGCTACGTTCAAACAGGTCTGAATGAAATCATTGCAAAGGTAGAACTATACAGCTGGACAACACAAGATGATAGAGGGTGGCAATCCTGAAATAGGTTGTGGAGATCTCAGGAGACAAAGGACTGAATTTTATATAGGTGGCAGAGGGTTTCACCACCAGGGGCTGGGGGCAGGGAAAGACAATTCAAACGCTCCTTCAGTGGGCTCTGAGACTTGGGAGTGCATTTACTACCCCAAAAGCTTCTGACGCAATCAGGTGATTCCAAGTCAGGTTGGTGGGTGTGGGGGCACTGGGGCCGATCAGGCAACCGACTGCAGCAAAGGGGTGGGGTGTTGCTAAGAGCAGGCAACACCACTGCCACATCATTGGCCACTGTCACTGAAAGGTGGTTGGAGGTCTTCCAAAGGCCAAAGAATGCCCTAAACGAGGCCCTCCCACTCCATCCTCTAGAGCTCACTAGGAGGCAGCCAGGGTTTACCTGGCAGTCTCCTCAAACAATGCAGGTTGCACCTACCCATCACCTTTCCATGCCACCTTGCCTTCCCAGCCCATTACCAATGGGCTGGCAAAAGCCAGCGCAAGAAGGGATAACACATTTTGATCATTTACAGATTTGCAATTTACAGTTTTCACTCGGCCCATTTCAGTTCTGTGGGCAGGGTGGAAGTCAGGTGAAGACGGAGTTTTGTTAGGATTGGCGTGGAGCCTACAGGTAACCTTCGAGAAGAAATGGAAGTTAGAGATGGTATGGAAAAAGTAAGAGACAAGATGGGGAAAAAGAAAGGAAGGAACAGAGACAACGCCACTGATGGATCTAGGAACTCCTCACTCGATATTGGAGTGGAAGATAAACAAGACAGAAGAAATCATAGAATCCCACAGTGCAGAAGGTGGTCATTCAGTCCATCGAGTGCACACCGATCACAATCCCTATCCCCATAACCCGATGCATGTACCCTGGCTAGTCCCCTGACACAAAGAGACAATTTAGCATGGCCAATTCACTTAACCCACACATCTTTGGACTGTGGGAGGAAACCAGAGCACCAGGAGGAAACTCACACAGACTCGAAGAGAATGAGCAAACTTCACACAGACAATGGCCCAAGCCGGGAATTGAACCCAAGTCCCTGGCGCTGAGAGGCAGCAGTGATAACCACTGCGCTACCGTAAAGAAAAAAAAGATATAAGTTTCTCTCTCCTGATATGATTTTGGCAATGAAAAGCGGAACTAGCAAAATGCAGTGAGTGGACGATGGTTGCTTAATATAAATTCTGTGCATATCTTAGTTATTTACATTTGTGCAGCCCAAAGGTCAGGGTTAACAGGGAAAATAACCTAATTGGCTTTATTATGGCTGAAAGAATTGGTGTCATTACATGGAATCCTACTTGTTCTCTTTCAGCATTTTAAATCTTCATGATCTTCATTGCAAGATTATCAACTGTTCAGATTTTATACTGGGAACTTTCACTGAATTAGATCAGGACTAAGCAGAATGATGATCTGATGCGGATGACCTCAGTCTTATAGCTAGCACCTCCCCAGTGTGGGCGGAGAGCAGAAATTTCCATAAATGTGACAAACGATTGTGATATCATCAGATTTGCCTATCATATTTCACCTGAGGCTTTAGCATTCCTAAAGCACTTTGGGTGAAGCCAGCCTACCTGTACTTTAATGGGAGAAACTCATTAAAGTGCATCACAGATGAAAAGGGTTTCAATAATAGAGGCGGTCCTTGGACTTGCGACACAGTTCCTGAAAACTGGATCGTTAAGTCAAAACGTCGTTAAGTCGAAAATGATTTTCCCCATAGAAACAATGTTACAAAATGGGGGATTTGTTCCTGAAACCATTTTCACCAGCAAGTAACGTTCCCTTTCCATCAACTATGGCTATGACACTGAACAGAAGTACAGAATCACCTCTTACTTGATGTTTTGCGCTTTTGAAGAGGAAACCAGTTTACAATGAACATCAACATAATCAGAACATAAAGAACAGAAGAAATAGGAGCAGGAGTTGGCCATCTGGCCTCTCGAGCCTGCCCTGCCTTTCAATAAGATCATGGCTGATTTTTTTCATGGACTCAGCTCCACTTACCTGCCCATGCCCCGTATCTCTCAATTCCTTTACTGTTCATTTATCTTTGCTTGCCTTAAAAATATTCAATGAGGTAGCCTCAATTGCTTCACTGGGCAGAGAATTTCACAGATTCACAACTCTTTGGGTGAAGAAGTTCTCCTCAACTCAGTCCTAAATCTGCTCCCCCTTACTTTGAGGCTACGGCCCCTAGTTCTAGTTTCACCTGCTTGTGGAAATAACCTCCCTCCTTCTATCTTACTTATTCCATTCATAATTTAATATGTTTCCATAAGATCTCCTCTCATTCTTCAGAATTCCAGTGAGTATAGTTCCAGTTTACTCAGTCTCGCCTCATAATCCAACCTCAACTCCAGAATCAACCTAGTCAATCTTCTATGCATCCTCTCCAGTGCCAGTACATTGTTTCTCAAGTAAGGGGACCAAAACTGTACACGGTACTCCAGGTGTGGTCTCACCGGCACCTGAGACAGCTGCAGCATAATCTCACTGCTTTTAAACTCCATTCCTCTAGCAATGAAGGACAAAATTCCATTTGCCTTCTTAATTACCTGCTGCGCCGAGGACTTCCAGGAGCCTCTGCCTAGCAGCATGCTGCAATTTTTTACAATTTAAATAATAGGCCATTTTGCTGTTACTCCTACCCAAATGAATGATCAAGTGAACCCAAACTTTTTTAGAAAATAGGCATCCAACTCACCCAAGTCAGTTTTAAACTGACTTTTGTTAGAGTCACAGAGCAATACAGCATAGAAACAGGCTCTTCGGACCAACCGGTCCATGGCAATCATGGTGCCCTCCCAGCTAGTTCCAGTTGCCCACGTTTGACCCATTCCCATCCATGTACTTATCCAAATGCTTTTTAAATGTTGCTATAGTACCTGCCTCAACCACGTACGCTGGCAGCTCATTCCATATAACATGTCATGTTAAAGTTGAAGAGATACTCGACATCCGAGAATCAATTTGCCCTTCCTGAGGCTACTGAAAGGTGGAATGTAAAGGAACGAAACACTTGGAGACCAACTGCTTGCCGATGTGGCGTCATAATGTTGAAACTGGCATTGTAAAGCCGAAACGTTGTAAACTTACAAATGTTGGCTGGCACAGTGGTCAGCACTGTCGTCTCACATCATCAGGACCTGGGTTCAATTCCAGCCTCAGGGTGACTGGCTGTGTAGAGTTCGCATGTTCTCCCAGTTTCCTCCAGGTTCTCCAGTTTCCTCCCATAGTCCAAAGACATGTGAGTTAGGTGGATTGTTCAATGTTAAATTGCCATGGCAATTTAGGGCCTGGGTGGGATTGTGTCGGTGCAGACTCAATGGGCCAAATGGCCTCCTTCTGCACTTGTAGGGATCCTATGATTCTAAGTACCTTTGTCATAACTCAGATGTCAAAGTGGAGGACTGACTGTACTGCTCAAAGTAAACATTCAAATATATAAATATAACAAAAAAATAAACATTTTTCAATGAAGGCCCCATAAGCAGGAAGTGGGAAGTTGCAGTCTTAATCTGTTTTGAGCTGAAGTCTGGTAAAGAGTCATGTGGCTCATTAATAATTTCCTGCTGGTCCATAATAGCTAGCAACATGTTGTGAATGAACCTCAGCAGCCAATGTCAGTTTGATAAACACTCGCATAACTAATAGTACCCAGACACGTCTCGGAGGCTTAGAGTCTATTTTAAAAGGTGAGAAAATATCAAACAACTAAGACACAGCTGGTCAAACTTACCCACAGCCGTCTAACAGAGCCACTTCAACAAAATGACCTCCCAAGCAAGCATATCCATTGGGTCATGAAATGACAAAAGGAATGAATCCTCCTACAGCTGATAGACCAGCCTTGTAACAGTCACAATTTTCAAGCATTTTAATGCATCTTAAAATTAAATTGGAGCATTCAAAACGTCCCCATCCTTTGCAATATTTTATTCATTGGTCAGCTATCCTTTTTGTCCAAGGTTCCCTCCAACAGTGTTGTCCCGATAACAATTTAATGCTTTCTAAACCGTGGTAATCAGTTCACCGTATTCACCAATGGTATAAAATATATGCAAAGCATTGGGCAAACCTTGTAATAATCTCACAAAGATAAACCAGGATTGTGGGATAGGACTAAAGGTAGCAACAATGCACTGTGATAGCAGCTCTATTAAAGAATATTTTTAACAGCAGTAACTAATCACTACACACCATCTAGTTATGGGATAGCAACTAAAATATTTCAATATAATTTCACTTCTTTACTAGAGCCTGGGCTCAGTCATGTTAAGGATCGTTTCTCCTGCAGGATTTGCTACTTACGGCGGCACAGTGGTTAGCACTGCTGCCTCACAGCGCCAGGGACCTGGGTTTGATTCCCAGTTTGGGACACTGCCTGTGCGGAGTTCGCACATTCTCCCCGTGTTTGCGTGGATTTCCTCCGGGTGCTTCGGTTTCCTCCCACAGTCCAAAGATGTGCAGGTTAGGTGGATTGGCCATGCTAAATTGCCTTAGTGTCAGGGGGACTAGCTAGTGTAAAACGCATCGGGTTACAGAGATAGGGCCTGGGTGGGATTGTGGTCAGTGCAGACTCAACGGGCCGAGTGGCCTCCTTCTGCACTGTAGGATTCTATGATGTAAATTTGATTCAAATTGCTCATCTGATGAAAACCAGTTGGCATGTGGAAAGTGCTGAGTGCATTGGACAACACTGTTGTGCAAGAGATGCAAATTCATGCAAGACTTGAACCTCTATTCCAAAAAGACATAAATTAAAGCAGTGGAGAAATGTTGTTGCAAACTTACTCAGACAGCAACTTCCTCACCTGGAATACTGTGTACAGTTTTGGTCCCTTTGCCTAAAAAAGGATATAACGTTGGAGGCAGTGCAAAGGAAATTCACCAAGCTAATTCCTGGGATGAGAGGGTTGTCCTATCAAGGGAGTCTAAACAGTCTGGGTCTGTATTCCTTGGAGTTTAGCAAAGTGAGGGATAACCTTATTCAAACATATAAGATCATGAGGAGGCTTGACAGGATAAGAGGACGAGATGTTTTCACTAGTGGGAGATTCTTGAATGAGGTGCAATAGAAATTTAAAACTGAGGCGCACAGAAATTTCTTCTGGGAGATGGTGATGAATCTCTGGAATTCTCCACCCCAAAGGGTGGTGGACAGTGGATTAGAAGTATTTAAAGTGGAGTTGGATAAATATTTGATTGATCAAGGAATCGAGAGCTGTGGGAAAATGCCTCAGAAAAGGAGTCAAGGCTGGCATAGATTAGCCACGATCGTGTTGAACTGTGGGGTAGACTTGAAGGGCCTGGTGGCCTACTCCTATTTCTCGTGTTCCTGCAACCCAATCAGTGAACATGGAGGGCAAACATTATGCAGCATGGAGAGAAGACTTGCAATACACAGGTTGTTAAAAAGTAAATACTGTGAAAGACTTGGAATATCTGCTGATTAAAGGGTTAAGATTTTTCACAAAGCCAAAACAGACTCTTTACTTGACACTAAACCCTCCAGTTCTGGGGAAGATTTAACAAATTTTCAAAGGTTGGCACTTCCACAAGAATACAGTCTCGAGTTATTAAGAGCTTGTTACAATTTGTGTTCTATTTTATAAATTCAGCTTCATAAATCAGAACATGTATACAGATATGCAAGCAAAGAAAGTAGATTCACACATAAGTCAATGAAATTCAGTACAGATCAAAACTGTTAATTGGAAGGTCCACTTATTTACTTGCGTTACAAATCCTTTGACATTGAACGTAATCCCTCAAGTACCAACTAATTCCTAGTATGTCGAATAAAAGACAAGTGCCTAGTTATCCCTTGCTAACCATCCATAGAAACATCTTCTAAGGGTTATTTTGACCTTTACGACACTTCAACTCAATGTTTGTGAAATGTTAATATTTTTCCTAAACTCCATTGAGAGTGGGCTTTGTTTTTTTTGCAGATGGGAAATGGAATATGAACAACAATGTATAATTGCACATCCTGTTTAGTTGTCTTACATACACAGCTTAAAAGACAAACATATGAAACACATGCTGCGAATCACATGCACAGGACTTGCTTATGACAGCAATACAACAGGATAGTAAAAAAAAGTTTATTTATTAGTGTCACAAGTAGGCTTACATTAACACTGCAATGAAGTTACTGTGAAAATCCCCTAGTCGCCACACTCTAGCACCTGTTTGGGTACACTGAGAGAGAACTTAGCATGGCCAGTACACCTAATCTGCACATCTCTGGAGTGTGGGAGGAAAGCAGGGCACCCGGAGGAAACCCACGCAGACATGGGGAGAACCTGCAAACTCCACACAGTCTCATCCAAGCTGGAAATTGAACTCGGGTCCCTGGTGCTATGAGGCAGCGGTGCTAACCACTGTGCCACCTTAAGTATGTTGGTTCTTTGACATATGGGGTGGGGGCAGGGGGAACTGCCACTGCATGGTCGCACTGCTACCGTTCCTGAGTTTGCAGTCACGGCTGGGAATAGTCTAGAGTTGTACTTTCCCTCTCTTTTCCCGCAGGAGAAAAATCCTTGGGGGAATTTGCAGGTTAGGTGGATTGACCACGTTAAATTGATCCTCAGTATCAGGGGGATTAGCAGGGTAAATATGTGGGGTGACAGGGAAAGGGCCTGGATGGGATGGTTATCAATACAGACTCAGTGGGGTCGTTATAGCCTCCTTCTGCACTGTAAGGACTCAATGGTTCTAGGAGTTGACAACTCAGAGCAAGGAGCTGCAAATACCTCAACTGAGCTGATGTGTGATACAAGTCAAATCTGGTCACGTGATCATGAACATTGCGGGAAAAGGGTGACACAGATACAATTGTGACACGCTGCAGCTGCTGGAAATCTGAAATGAAAACAGAAATACTCAGCAGGTCAGTGTCTGTGGACAGACGAAAGTAGTAAATGACCCAGATCTTCCAAACTACAATCATCAGATTGCCACTGCAACCAAAAATTCCCCCGACTCAATGCAACTCCACTTGACACCACTCCACATTTCTCAGTCTTCCGGGCCTGGATTTCCTAGAGATGTGCAGTGCAGCGTTCCTTGGGGAACTACTGCTATAGTGCAGTAGAGTCGGGGATGGGGGGTGCGGGGGGGGTGGGAAGAACAGGTCGTGTCCCCTTCTGATTGCACTAGTTGCTGTCTGGCAAGTTTAAATATCCAGTCTAAATGTTAGTGAATAGATGTTAGCAAATGAATGGGTAGGTGAGGGGAGTAGGTGGGTAAAGGGGTGAGGTTGGTAAGGTGGGTGAGCGGGAGGAAGTTGGGTCAGGAAGTATAGCAAAGTTGGAGGTGGTCCAATTGGGTCACGTAACTGGGGTGGTTAGTTGGGTGGCCAATTGTGCAGTTAGCCAGACATTAAGACGAGTTACATTCTTCCCAACATTTTGTGGGTAATTACTTAGATAAGTGTTAGGAACTGTCCCCAGCTCTTAACTCAAGTTGGAGACTTCCATGAAATATCCCATCGAGCAGGGGAATTGCATACTGGAAGTTGAAACGTACTGGGCAAATCCCATGGAGGTTGGAGTGCTAGGACCTCCACAGGAACCCAACATGCATCTTTGGTCATATATTCGATCTCAGTGATTTGAAGACCAGAAATCTCAACCAAGTATCTCCACTTGATTACCTTTCTCTCTCCAAAAAACCTGATTAGTTTGCAACCTTTTTTACGGGACACCTTAACACATTTTCCTTAAATACAATTGTTAAACAATATTTTATTAAAAACAGGGATTTTTCATCCAAACACTGTATTTATAACACAAAAAGGCTATTAGACCCAACTTAAGTCCATGCCTTACACTTCTATGTACAAGGACAAGGGCAGCAGATACTTGGGAACAGTATCACCTGCAAGTTCCCTTCCAAGCCACTCAGCATCCTAAGTTGGAAATATATCGCCGTTCCTTTGTAGTCGGTGGGTCAAAATCCTGTAATTCCCTCCTAATACCATTGTGGGTCAACCCACAGCACGTCAGCTGCAGCCTTTCAAAGCGACAGCTCACCACCACCTTCTCAAGGGCAGCTAAAGATGGGCAATAAATACTGGCCAGCCAGCGACACCAATGTCTCACGAATAAAAAAAATGCCTCTTCCCACTTTCTACATTTAACTCCATCTGGCTTATTTGGACTTATGAACATTTGGAGCGCTGCTCCTTCATCAGGTGAGACTTCCTTGTGTTTCTCTAGCTATCCCTTGAATACATCTATCCCAGTTGCTTCAACTGCTCGTGGATTAGGAATACCATTTTCTAACCATCCCCTGGGCAAAGAAATTTCTCTTTTGGATATATTAGTGGCCATCTAACATTTATAGTCCCTAGTTTTGGTCTTGCCCATAAGTGAAGACATCTTCTTTACCTCTCGAAACTGGACACACTTGCGTGTACTCACTTGCGCTGCAAGCTGAGACCTTTAAATAAAGAACATGTCACTTGTCGTAAGAAAGTTGTCTTTAATTTTCCTTCATGAAATTTCAATTTTCTTCATGATACAAAAAACTTTAAATATGATACAAAACTCACCGTTGCCCCAAAACAAGTCTCTTTTGCACGCACACATACATACAAAGGCTGGTGCACAATGCATTTTCCGACAGTACAGTCTACACCAGTTAACATGAACTAAAGGATCGTGCACCAGAGCCACTGTTCTTACTGCAAAGACGATGACAATGGATTTGGTCATCCTTTAAAAAAGATACACGAAACCTGAATGTAGAAATCAGGTTACATTACTGGTAAGTCATTAGATTTACTTGAGATACAACTGACGTAATACACATACACGCACACACGCGCACACACACACACACACACATATATATTTTTTTATATATATATATATAAAAAAGAAATACAGTGCTGAACAGTGATTATTTTCTTTTGGAATCCAAAATAAACATTTCATGTAGCTGGCACAAGGCAACTTCCAGTGTTGGTTGCTGCTTTAAAGCCATCAGTGGTACAGGACTGGCTTGAAATGTAACTCGTGAAACTGTTGACACCGATTGAAGGTTTGGAATGCAATCAAACCCAATTTACTTCTCAATAGCACAAAAAACCCAACTAAAACATTTAATGAAACATTGGCTTGTGTTTGTACAGTTAAAACAAACTACTTTTTTTTTACATAAAGACATTTTTAAAGTTGTCTTGTACCACATGAAGATTGGAGCTCTCGGATCAGTATGGCTTGCAAATGTCGCATCTGGTCACTGAGTTATCTGGAAGATACCACTTTGCTCATCCAACGTGCTTCATGTCACCATGTGTCTGGGACTTCAAACAACTTGGCTGGGGTATTTACACTGCTGCCTATTTAAAAAACAAACAGTGAAGATAAGGTTTGCATGCAGTACAACATCTGTGTTAGGAAAACTTTGCCAGTTAACTATGTCGTACGAAACACTGGTAAACAAACAGGCACGGTATTGAAATGCCAGAGTACAAATCATGAGTAAATAGAACAACGCTGTACAAGGTCAGATTTCCTCACATTGCACATTTCAGGCCTTTAAAAAACAGCCAAACAGAAGTAAATTCTCCATGCAAGTGTAACTGATTGTCTGAAATGCAGAGCAATAGTTCATTGATAGGCAGTCAGAAACACTGCCATAATGCTAACACTTGTGCCAAGGGCTAGAAAAGGCCAATCTTTGCAGCTCACGGCATTATGGATATACTGGCTAAATTTCAAAGTTATCTTGCATGCTAAAAGACAAAGTCCATTACTCTTGGTCACATCCATTCATCACACCCCACTTTTCTTCCAAGTTCCTCCTTTCAATCTTCCACTCCTCAAAACGCACATGCACATTTTCTTTTCTTTATTCATTCATTTTCTCTTCCTTGGCTCGGGAAAGCTGTCATCAGGAGCATTATCGCCACAGCTCTGCCAATGGAGATTCATGAGCAGCACACACCCAGGATTGAATCCAAGAGCAGAGGCGTCAGTCATGACTCGGTTGGCAGCACACTCATCTATGAATCAAAAGGTCATGGTTCAAGCCCCATTCCAGAGACTGCAGGACGTAATCTAAGCCAAAGCTCCCAAGAGAGTACTGAAGGAGTGCTGCACTGTCACAGTTGCAGTGGTTAGCACTGCTGTCTCACAGTGCCAGGGACCCAGGTTCAGGCTACTGTCTGTGCGGAGTCCGCACGTTCTCCCCTCGACTGTGTGGGTTTCCTCTAGATGCTCCGGTTTCGTCCCACAATCCGAAAAACGTGCTGGTTAGGTGCACTGGCTATGCTAAATTCTCCCTCAGTGTGCCCGAACAGGCGCCGGAGTGTGGCGACTAACGATTTTCACAATAATTTAGTTGCCGTATTCATGCAAGCCTACTTGTGACACTAATTTAAAAAAAACGGTCAGAGGTGTTATCTTTTGGATGGTGTCCCATCTGTCCTCGTGGGCGGGTGTAAATGACCCCATGGCATTAGTCTGAAGTGGAGATGCCCGCGTTGGACTGGGGTAAGCACAGCAAGTCTCACAACTTGTTATGAGACTTTGTACTACAATTATTCTAAAGAACAGGACAGTTCTATGTTCTGATCAATATTTATCCCTCAACCAACATCACTGAAACAGATTTGTTGGTTTTTGCCATATTGCTGTTCATGAATCATTGCAGCTCACAGGCTGGCTGGTGAATACATTTTTAAAGAATTTCATGAGTTTGTACAACTCTTTAGGATTTCCTGCGCTTGTTAAAAGCTCAAAAGACGAAGTCTTCCTTTCTCACTTGGATGACCATCAGTCCTCCTCCATTTAACACATTTCCTACTGAGCCATCAGGGAAACAAGAGTTTGGTATTTTCTGCATAGTTCTAAACTATTCAACTCAATAATATTTCAAAAACTTTTGAAACCTTTGGGCATTTTAAAAACTAACTCAAAACTTTTCCCATAAAATCTGAAATAAGTTAAAGAGCATACATTAATCTTACCAATATACATTTGGAAATATGCCCATGGTGTGTAAAATTGTGTGCAGTCTGACAGAAATAATGAATTCTATAAAGAAAGTCAGACTATTTTCAATGAAGGTATGCCTCAAAAGACTGAAGGCAAATGACTTGCATTTTTTGTCACGTAGGACACAATACATCAGTTAATTAAGCCTTCTGAGTCCCCACTGTCACCAAAGGCAAAACACATTAAGAGGTAGGTGGTGGAGGTATTTGTTAAAGAGAACTTGGCTCCCTGTCATTGTCACCTTGAACCAGTCACTTTATTATGATTCACCTCGCTCCCTTTAGGCATGTGCTTTTCCTGTATCATGATCAGAGATGACTCAACCAGACATTCACAGCACCACCTTGTAGTGTCAGGGATTCGGGTTCAATTCCAGCCTTGGGTGTGCAGAGTCTGCACGATCTCCCTCTGCGTGGGTTTCTTCCGGCTGTTTCAGTTTCCTCCTACACGCCAAAGATGTAGTAAGAAGTGACTGATGAAGGAGCAGTGCTCTGAAAGCTCATGATTCTGAATAAACCTTGGCATGGGATCCACGGGGCTGTTGCCTTGTGGATCCAGAACTGGCTTGCCTGCAGAAGGCAGAGAGTGGTTGTAGATGGGTCTTTTTCTGCATGGAGGTCAGTCACCAGTGGAGTGCCCCAGGGATCTGTTCTGGGGCCCTCGATGTTTGTAATTTTCATAAATGACCTGGATGAGGAAGTGGAGGGATGGGTTGGTAAGTTTGCTGACAACATGAAGGTTGGTGGTGTTGTAGATAGTTTGGAGGGATGTCAGAGGTTGCAGCGTGACATAGATAGGATGCAAGGCTGGTCAGAGAAGTGACAGATGGACTTCCAACCTGGTAGTGGTCCATTTTGGCAGGTCAAATGGGATGAAGGAATGTGATATCAAGGGTAGGACTCTTAGTAGAGGATCAGAAGGGCCTTGGGGTCCAAGTCCACAGGACTCTCAAATCAGCCTCACAGGTAGAGGATGCGGTTAAGACACCGTATGGTGTACTGGCCTTTATCAATTGAGGGATTGAGTTTAGGAGTTGGGAGATAATGTTGCAGCTTTATAAGACCCTAGTCAGACCTCTCAGAATACTGTGCTCAGTTCTGGTCGCCTCATTACAGGAAGGATGTGGAAGCTATTGAAAGGGTGCAGAGGAGATTTACAAGGATGTTGTCTGGATTGGGTGACATGCCTTATGAGGATAGGTTGAGGGAGCTTGGTCTTTTCTCCTTAGAGAGATGAAGGATGAGAGGTGACCTGATAGGAAGTGTATAAGATGTTGAGAGGTATAGATCAGGTGGATTCTCAGAGGCTTTTTCCAAGGGCTAGAATGGTTGCTACGAGAGGACACAGGTTTAAGGTGCTGGGGAGCAGGTACAGAGGATGTATCAGGGGTAGGTTTTTCACTCAGAGGGTGGTGGCTGAGTGGAAACGAGACAATCGGTGGTGGTGGTGGAGGCAAATTCGATAGGGTCTTTCAACAGACTTCTGGATGAATACATGGAACTTAATAGAATTGAGGGTTATAGGTATGCCTAGTAGGTAGAGATAAGATCGGTGCAACCTGTGGGCCGAAAGGCCTGTTGGTGCTGTAGTTTTTCTATGTTCTAAACCTGTTGGACTTTAACCTGGTATCGAGAGACTTCTTACTGTGCCCACCCCAATCCAATGTCAGCATCTCCACATCATGATTCTAAAGATGTGTAGGTTAGATGAATTGGCTATGGTAAATACGTGGGGTTATGGGAAGAGGATGGAGGGGAGGGCATGGGTAAGGTGCTGTTTTGTAGAGTCAGCGCAGACTTGATGGACCAAATGGCTGCCTTCTGCACTGTAGGGATTCTAACCAAGATGTTCAAATGAACTTTAATATTGATTCCATTGGCAGCATATCCAATGCACTGTATCTTCATTTACGGTGACCATCTTTACATCTATTGCTGTATGTGGCTAAAAATAGTGAGGAATTAGAAGATTGGGAAAGATTTAAAAAACAACAAAGAATGACTAAGAAAGCGATAAAGAAAGATAGAGTATGAAGCTAAACTAGCTCTAAATATATAAAATAAAAGCAGAAGTTTTTACAAATATATAAAGAGGAGACTAGCTAGACTGAATGTTGAACCTTGGAGGACGAGGGGGGGTGGCGGTGGGGTGGATTTAACGGTGGGTAACAAGGAAATGGCTGGGACTTTAAATAAGTTTTTTGTGTCGGTATTCACAGAGGAGGACACAAATAGCTTACCGAATATTAAAGACAGATGGTTGGTAGAAGATGAGGTCCTTAATACAATTCCTGTTACTAGAGGGGTAGTGCTTGGTAGACTAACAGGACTGAAGGTAGACAAGTCCCTGGGACAGGATGAAATGCATCCCAGGGTTCTGAAAGAAATGGCAGAAGTAATAGCAGATGCCTTAGTAATTATTTATCAAAATTCGCTGGACTCTGGGGAAGTGCCGGTGGATTGGAAAACAGCTAATGTTACGCCGCTGTTTAAAAAAGGTAGCAGACAAAAGGCAGGGAACTACAGGCTGGTTAGCTTAACATCTGTAGTTGCAAAAATGCTAGAATCCATCAAAGAAGAAATAGCAGGACACCTAGAAAAGAATGGTTTGATCAAACAGACGCAGCATGGATTCGTGAGGGAGAAGTCATGTTTAACAAATTTACTGGATTTTTATGAAGATGTGACTAGTGCGATAGACAGAGGGGAACCAGTGGATGTGGCGTTTTTAGATTTCCAGAAGGCGTTCGATAAGGTGCCTCACAAAAGGTTGCTGCAGAAGGTTAGGGTACACGGAGTTGGGGGTAAGTGTTAGTGTGGATTGAGGACTGGTTATCTAACAGGAAGCAGAGAGTTGGAATCAATGGATGCTTTTCTGGTTGGCAGCTGGTGACTAGTGGAGTGCCGCAGGGATCGGTGCTGGGACCTCAACTGTTTACCATACACATAGATGATCTGGAGGAGGGGGCTGAGTGTAGGGTAACAAAATTTGCTGATGACACGAAGATGAGTGGAAAGTGAATTGCATGGAGGACATGGAAAGTCTGCAGAGAGATCTGGATAGGCTGAGTGAGTGGGCGAGGACCTGGCAGATGGAGTATAACGTTAGCAAATGTGAGGTTATCCACTCTGGTAGAAATAATAGTAGGCGGGATTATTATTTAAACAGTGAAAAGCTGCAGCATGCTACTGTGCAGAGGGACCTGGGGGTCCTTGTGCACGAATCACAAAAACTCAGTCTGCAGGTGATCAAGAAGGCGAATGGAATGTCAGCCTTTATTGTGAGGGGGATAAAACATAAAAGCAGGGAGGTCTTGCTGCAACTGTACAAGGCACTGGTGTACTGTTTGCAGTTTTGGTCCCCTTATTTGCATAAGGATATATTGGCCTTGGAGGGAGTACAGAAGGTTCACCAGGCTGATACCGGAGATGAGGGGGGTTAGCTTATGAGGAGAGATTAAATAGACTGGGCCTGTACTCATTGAGTTTAGAAGGCTGAGGGGGGGATCTTATAGAGACTTACAAGATAATGAAGGGGCTAGATAGGGTAGAGGTAAAGAGATTCTTTCCGCTTAAAAAGGAAAACAGAACTAGAAGGCACAGCCTGAAAATAAGTGGGGGGGGAGGGCACAGTTTAGAACTGAGTTGAGGGGGAACTTCTTCACTTAAAGGGTGGTGAATCACTGGAATTCTCTGCCCATTGAATTGGTGCAGACTACCTCGTTGAATATATTTAAGTCATGGGTAGATAGACTTCTGATAGACAAGGGAATTAAGGGTTATGGGGAGAAAGTGGGAAAGTGGAACTGATCCACTGCAGATCAGCCATGATCTTATTGAATGGCGGGGTAGGCTCCAAGGGCTAGATGGCCTACTCCCGCTCCTATTTCTTATATTCTTATTGCTACAATGGAGAAAAAGTTACATGTGAACCCAAGTTTCATCATTTTGGTTTTGTACCACTTGTATGAAAAAAGAGCACATTATTCCCTACAAGTGGATGTCCTATGTACTCAGCTAAAGTCTGCAGTCTGAAGGAGGTGGAAGTACTCAGCTACTTTTGTAAACTATGGATAAACCCATTAATGAAAGTGGACTGTATATGGAACAAATATAATCCTGGACAGCAAGTTGCATGTGTGTAAGCTGAATTAAGTGGGGAGCACACTGATTTGAAGATCTCGCTAATAGAACCAGGCTTCAGTTACTTTGGAGGATTGTAAATAGTCCACAAGGGAGGAGATTTTAATCTTCATACAAAGGCAAAGCCCTTTTTATTCAGTATTTCAGATTCTCAGCTTGCACATTTGACATTTGTGACCAATGAAAACAGTTTCTCCCTTTAAAAAAAGTAACAATCAGATTGAACAGCATAAAATTAGTTTCGTTAAAAGTCTGGTGTGCCCTAGCAGCCGAAAAATTGTGAGAATCCTGATTTCAAAGGTAGCGGGGGATTGGGACTTGTAACCTAGCTTTGCACAAAAAAAAATACAGTGCAGAAGAGGCACTTCGATCCATCAAGTTTGCACCAACTGTCAAGAGTATCTTATCCAGGCCCATCTCCTCTGCCTACCCTCTGTAGCCGCACACATTCACCATGGCTAATCCATCTAACCTACACATCTTGGGACACTAAGGGTCAATTTAGCATGGTCAATCCTCCTCACCTGCATATGTTTGGACTTTGCGAGGAAGCTGGAGCATTGGAGGAAACCCAAGCAGACATGGGGAAAACATGCAAACTCCACAGAGTTAGTCACCCAAGGCCAAATTGAACCTGGGTCCCTTGTGCTGTGAGGCAACAGTGCTAACCACTGCACCACCATGCTTTGCGCAAAGAATTTCCCACAATATTTATTCCTGCCATATATTAAACTGTCCATTGATATTGGGGATTGAGGTTTTGTGGCACAGTTAGCAGCATTCTTATGTCTTAACCACAAGTCCTGGGCTCAGTTCCCACCTCAAGATTTAATGGGTATATGAGGTGTGTTCATAATCAGGCTAAACAGATTGACTATCAACTTGTAAATCCTTCCAACATACCTATGGCAGACAGTAAGAGTTCCCAGTCAGCCATCTGTAGAAGGCAGCAGCAAGCCATTGCAGTACTCTGTCAAGTATTGTTATGGCCCAACCAGACCTCTACATCACCCATGCCTTTTTAGGGCATAGTACCAGAGGACAGAGATGTTGACGGGGATGTTGGGGTGCACCCTTACATATACATTGAAAACCAGCTTACTTACAAATATTGTAATTATTGGTCAGCTTCTCTTTATTAAAAAGTCTTGGAGTAGGATTCTAAGTTACCGTGCACAGACCATGCAGAACAACGTGTCAGGTTCAAAAACCTTTTGCATCTGCTAGACTGGAAATGAAACTGGGACAAAAGGATTTCCCTCCAGTCAGTGTTTTACTCTCCTGTTATGTACTTACAGCGAATTGGCCATTTGCATTCATTGGCATTTATGAGAACTGTTAAATATTTATTCCATTGAGTATCTGAAGTACAACTATAGCATTCCATACAATTTCTCAGAAGCACTCAATGTACTTTCAAGAACTTAGCTCCACTGTAACACAATACAGGTTTTCAAGATATCCAAATGATACACCAACTTTAAACCAACATGCCAGAAACCGGTTTGATCTATTGAAATAAGGAACAGAAAGTTCTGTTTCATTTGCAAGTCTACGTGGCAGAGAAACCCTTGTAAACTGCCATCACCACACTTAACATGGGCATTAAGTATACAAGTATTTTAAAAATAAAATCATTTACTCCACATAAAGAACTAATTAAGCATTACCTACTAATTCATAGCATTATATTACAATGCTTTAGGCAATTTTAAGGGCAAAGGTTACAGTTCCATCCGACATTGGATATGGTTAACTTGCATAAATTCTCAGCTAGTGAGGCAAGATTTATCTTCTCTATTGACACATATCATCATTCAGGGCTTCAAACAAATTCTGCTCGACTGGTTGGTATTAAGATGCAAAGATTGAGTCTAGAGAGTGTCTTTCTCAAAATTATTCAAAGCAAAAACATGCGAGGGATCAAAAGCCATTGACTAACACTCCCAGACAACTGCTAACCATTTAAAATAAAGAATTGGAAGGACATTTAAATTGCTTGAGATCCTTGTATCCAAGTAAAGTTGGAGCAGAATAATGCAGACTTGAGAAATCTCACAAGTGAGCAACAAGAACGCTGGCGAGTAAAGTGGGCCTTCATTTGAGGAATCACAAATATTGTACATTAAAAAAAAATATGAGTCACTTCATCCCTTTTGTGTGTCAGGAAAAGTAAACTCGATCTCATTTACAATATCCAAGAGTTCAAGTACTTCTCAGGTGTACACATGAAAAGAACACAAGAATCAGGCTGAAGGACATTGGAAAAAGAATTGCATCAAAGGTAGGTGATATTTAGTTATTGGATTGCTTGACAGAAAGAGGGGCTTTGTGACTTGCTCTGAAAATCTGCATCAAGGACTAACCTTACAAAATCCAATACCTCAGCTGATGTATACGCCAACAGCAACACTGGTCAACAAAAGGAGGAGCACTGCTGCAAGCGACAATCTTAATAAGACTGCCATGGCTCTTGTCAAAGTGGCAATTTCTGGAGATCCCTTACCTACAAGATAGCAACAGTGCAACAGAAATTTATAAGCAGCTCAGTACGGAGTGCATTAGATATCCTGCCAAACAGGTAGCTTTCTGTTTGCTCACTTTTGCCTTGTTGAAACAAAACTACATAAGCCAGTTTTTTCCAAGACAGTGAGATTCACAGGACAGACCCGAAACGAAGTAATGAATTAGCGGAACATTGAACCAAGATCCTTTAGGGAAGAGAGGTGGGGGTTGCGGGGTTGAGAAATCAGTTCTTTCACTGGACTCGGGAACCAGATTTATTTTGCATCCTATCCAAGCATTAGTTACCCATTCACATTATCCAACTGTGTGTTGGCATTGCTCATTCATGCTTATTATGAAAGTGTCCTAGGCAGATTTCGCACAAATCCAGATGGTAATCTTGGACTATTTTCCTTGAGTTGAGTTAAGGACTGAAAAGATTTGGGTAAGAAAACTTGATAAAGATCCTAGGTGTTACAGCCAGAGCCAGATGAGAGCAATGCCCCATCTACATTCAACTTTCTCAAGGCCGCGTTGACTCATGACAACTAAGATCTTCCAGTATCTGGTTCAAATGACCATTTACAGAGCCAAACTGCAAGTGCAGATCAACTACTCAATTGCAATAATGTCTAATCCCGTTCTTCTTTAACATGGCACACTCTCACTTTACAGTAAGGATTAGTTAATTGAGAGGGATCTAAATAAAGAACGCTGATGATTTTTTTCTTCTGTAACCAAGAATGTTGAGATTAACTTCAGTATCTCCACTGTAATTTTGGCTGAGCTGTGCTAACTTAAATGGCCATATGGATCAAACAAGGTTTTCCTGATCATTATGGTTCTGCATAATAATGTTTAGAAATGTTTTAGAAATTTTAAAGTTTATTTATCAGTATCACAAGTAGGCTTACATTAATACTCAATGATATTACTAAGAAAATCCCCTAGCCGCCACACTCTGGCATCTGTTCGGGTACACCAAGGGAGAATTTCAGCACGGCCAACGCACCTAACCAGTACGTCATTCGGACTGTGGGAGGAAACCCATGTAGACATGGGGAGAACATGCCAACTCCACACAGTGACCCAAGCCAGCAGTTGAACCCAGGTCCCTGGCAGTGCTAACCACTGTAACCAGTGAAGGACAGTGTTAATGTCATCTTGTTTTTGAGCAGTGTCTATTTGACAAAGAATTGGCAATTAAATAACCACCCCACCCTTGCGGGAATGTGCTGATGCTGCAGACACAATTGCAATCAGACCTTCAATTTTCATTTTCTGTACTTTCCAACATCATTAAGTAAATGTAGAATTTTTCACGTGTTATCTCCCATTTAAGAATTCAAATCATCACCATTAACCACTCACCACCGTGAATTTCGTCAGCTGGTGGCTACTTTAACAACAAAGAGTCTTTCATTTGCTGACCTCTTTCTCATTTAAAAAGTTTTTTAAATCAAATTTAATAAAATTTTAAAATTTAAATTTTCAAATTTATTGAAGCACACTTCCAAAGTTTGAGAGATTGATACTTCCCACATGAATTATGTGCCAGAGCCTTGGGTATCTTTTCCCAATGCTTAGCCAATTATTGTACAGGTACATGATCAGCCCATTCTTCAAAAATCTTTTGCATCCAAATGACAAAATCTACAAAGGTTCACACCGCATGATTTTCAATTAAATGTAGCTCTTTGTGCTGCTCATCACCAACACTGGGCCCAGTAACATTTCTTCTAAAATCAGGTCATTATTCCTTGGAGTCATATTCAGCATTATTCATCACACTGTATGCAAAGATCGCAGTCAGCATCACAGGCTGGGGATGTGGTGATTTTCATAATGAACTCAGTGCTGCTTTTGTCCACAGTGGCGTCCATTATTTTCACTGTAAAGGAATGGGATGTAAACATCTAATTTAAAGTTTATTTATTAGTGTCACAAGTAGGCTTCCATTAACACTGCAGTGAAATTACTGTGAAAATCTCGTAGTTGCCACACTTCGGCATCTGTTCAGGTATACTGAGGGAGAATTTAGCACGGCCAATGCACCTAACCAGCACATCTTTCAGACTGTGGGAGGAAACCCACACAGACACGGGGAGTACATACAGACTCTGCACCAACAGTGACCCAAGCTGGGAATGGGACCCAGATCCTTGGCGTTGTGAAGCAACAGTGCTAACCACTGTGCAACAATGCTGCCCTCTGGAACTAGATCATAGCCTCTACGTTCTTTGCTGAGAGAGCATGAAACATCGGACCGTAGGTAGCAGAATAATCGGACATGTACAATGGGAAAAATATTCTTTGAAGTCATCCTGATCATGCAAAATACGAAAAGTTATAATATATCCTCCCCCTCATGAGCAACATATATGCAACAATGGAGAAAGACAATGTAATGGGATAGAATTCATCCAAAGTAAATGGGGCAATTAAAGCTCAGTACCTTTTGCCTATTGCTCTTTCCCCTATCTTGTTCCAATTCAGAAATGAACACTCCTAGGATATCAAGACAACATATTCTTCTAGCTTCAATCACTCCATAAGTTTTCTATCCTGCTTGGTCATTTATTTAGTGATTAAAAATCTGAAGGCTTAAGTCATCTCTTGATCACCTGCCGATTACTTTCAGCAGCATTTTAAATATTTGCAAAATGTTAATTGGGTAAACATGCTGAGCTGGATTTTACCATCTATTTATAATCAATAGACAGAAAAATTCACCAACTGAACCCACCTTCTGTTTAAAACAGGAGCATGACAGCAACAGTTTCAGAAATAGTAGCAGCCATATCTCAACATTTCCATCAACACCTTTGCCAACAAGTATTGAACCTGAAAAAGTTTACAATTCACGTTTTCAAGATGCACGTCCATTTACCAGTTTTTTCCTGCTCCTCTTTTTTCTGTCGCTGTTTCTTGATTTTTCTGCTTTCCGACAATGAGTTGTCTATCCATTCGCTGGCTGAATAGTCACTCTCACCGTCTTTACTTGTAACGTCGCCCTCATCCATTTCATCAGACGCTGTCTCTTCTTGGATAGGACTCATGCTTCTCTTTTCCACAACAGGGCTGGCTCTAAAATGGAACGCAACAGAAAAAAATTACACAAGACATATGGTTAAATTGAACAGTGCACATAGCGATAACTCTAACATTGTGCATAGAATCAAATTTATTGTTCAATTAATAATTTCCTTTAGTTAGCTTCTGCTGAAACTAGTCATGAAGTGTGAGACCAACTTACTTTAGCAGTGGCTCATTGAAAAGATTTGACACATAACTATTAGACATACAAAGCACATCTGCAGTTGACAGCTCAATACTATAAACCACTATGTAGATTAACTTAAGCATTCACAAAGCAAACACTAACTCTGCACGTTGAAACAGAAACAAGGAGGATGGACAACAGTCAAGGACATCAGAAATCAGACGCAAATCTTGATAAGTCTATTTGGCACAAGGTTTAAACCTTGAATAAGTGTACCGTGTCAAATAAAAGGTATGATTTTGTAAGTGTCACATGAATTTAATGAGTTGGGTGATTCTCACTGAAAGAAAAGCAGTTAACTTGAATGTAACACCCAAGTAAGCGGTCAAAGTTTTACAGCAAAACATAAACTACTTTTTTTTGTACCAGGCAGAAGGCTCAAGATGTTCGGCCAATAAAAGATCTGAATCTTATGTGATTAGATTCGTCCTCTTAATAATCAAACTGCTGAACGTTGACACCAACAAATACCATTATCCTGGAATAAATTTTCAATACGGGATATGCTGGAAAACGAATTGGCCATTGGTTTTTAAAGCAATAGGATTGGAGAGCCAAGTTTGCTTTAGCCAATAAGCTGACAACATAATCGTTATCTTTGTTCTGTAATGATCCTGGGTAGAAGGATACTTAATTAAAAAGAATGTGTTTGCAAACATCCTTGATCTGGGAAATTAAGGGGTCATTTCAAGTTTTGGCTCAACTGCTTTGACTTGAAGAAAAACATGACAATCTTTTGCTCTGGAACATTGCTATTTCAAGATTGCTTCACTTGTTGAGTCAATTCATGACAGTTCGTGCAGCTGGAGCATTTTTCTGCAGCAAGGAATCAGTGCAACATTCTCTAAAGCTGTGAAGTGCTGATGTTTTGCTAATATTGGGAGGTGGGAGTTAGCCCAATTGAAAACCAGTTCCTTAAAATAGGAAAACTAACCAAACTGCTCAAAATCTGTCTTTATAGATGAGGAGCAGATGAATCCTTGATCTTGTGAGCAAGAACACATCATCCTCCATGAAAAGCATCGAACACTTGGAAGAGCACACAAGGACAATGCAGTGCTTGATACATTTGTCTAGCAACTGCCAATACAAGTACTGCTCACCTCCTGGCTGCCCTGGATATTCCAAGATGATGATTGCCTATTATGCAAGGAGGTTGGAATGGTCTCATGAGCATTCTTGCATTTGATGTTACATACTAAAATATCAATCCCTGGATTCACAGACTGCATCAAACAACAGTTGGCAGAAAGACTTTCTGGCTCTGCTGTGCCTTATTAGTTTCCAAGCACCAATTCCTACATTTTTACTGCTGGAGTCTTACATAGACTGACCAGATAATTCACATTACACATCAAATGCTGCTGTGATGAGGATCCAAACATCTGGTCCCCACAGGTCGGAAATAAACTGGTAACATTCCCCGAGATAGTACTCTTAAGGGTTCAAAGGATAGCAGTTGTGTCTGATTCCTTACTGGAGTTATTCTGCTCATCTCCATTCAGTACGATACCCTGAGCACTGAACTGAAAAATTCCATTGCCTCCAATTTTATTGATTTTTTAAAAAATTATATATTCATGCAGAAACTTGTCAGTGTTTTAATTCTGGGAGAACAGCACCCAAAATAGTTTAATGAAAATCCTCCTCTGGCCTCCAGGGATGGCTTTACTGTTAAAGCAAATTGCTTTCGTGGAAAGTAATTAAGACACCAGTGGCATTTGGTTTAAACAGATGCCCAAGTAACCCACACTAATAACTATTTATGACATTTGTTACAACTGCAGTTTTTATGCATAGGTGTCAAAATGTAAACTGGTAATTTCATTTACAAATTGGACTGTATCATTTGGCTAAACTCAGAATGGCTACTTTTAGTGATTTAATAATTAGCTGGTTTCCTGTGACCTATTTGTTCCCTTTTGCAAAGGATCAAGTATCAGGAAACCAATTTGACTGGCACTCTGCAAAAGCAACAAAACATTAAATAAATTTACAAAGTGTGTGTCATTCCACATTCTCACAACATTTCAGTCATAAATATATAAATATATGTATGAGTGTACGCTATCAAGCCTAGCAATGTTCGACAAACAGCGAGGATATGAATAACAAATCATTCTGTTTTTAGATGATGCTGCTGGAGAAAGGAATGTTGGCTGGAGCACCACAACATCTCTTTCTTCCTCTACTCAAATGGCACCATGGGATCGCAAGCAGCCACTGCGAGCAGCAGATGGCACCTTGTTTTAATAGCCCATCAGAAAAGGTACATGCTCTCAAACAGTACACTTCCCTGCTTGAATATTAGCCTGCTGGAGGCCAACTGAGCCAAGCTGATAGGAATATATATTCACCAACCACGAAGTTAAATTCTGGAGTTTGAGACAAGATTTGGAGACCTTCTGAATTTGATCAGATAAAAGATTTATCTCTCATTGCTCACAGGAAGTAATATATTAAAATATGCTGCACTGATGGAGAAAGGCGGAAGATGTGTGCAACAGAATTGGCCAAGTCAGAAACCAGAATTCACTAAGACTTTCAGAATTTTAAAAAACTCCATTATTGCTTTGCTCATTGCTTTTATGGCTATATATATTTTATATTTGAGCATTTCTGTAAATATGCTTGCTTTGGTCTGTAAATCTGTGGAAGCTTTGGAATTACTGACCACCTTGAAGAGGAGATTTGTAAATTGGAGATTATTTTAATCAATTGGGAATAGAAACTGAAGTAATCAGTGAGCCCCACATGTCAAATTAGTGGCCGGCCCTGCCCTGAGTTCTTCCCTCCTGCAAGAATCTCTCGAACCTCCTTCCTGCACATTACCTGCTTGCTGGTAATGGTGCCCACTGGCAATCTCTGGCTTTTCAAATTTCCTCCCCTGCCTGCTGGCCTGCTTCTAGTTCCCTCCTGTATTGGTTGGGCAATAGACCAGGTGAGGTCTAATACCCTGGTCTTCAGATTTAGGCAGCTACTGTGGTTACACTTGTTGCATCACCCATCCACTGGGCTAAAAAGAACGAAGTACGAAACCTTTAATCTCAGCTAAAAGACCGTGCCCATCATTAAAAATGACAGAATAGTCACAGGTATCAAATCAGCAACGTACAATTCTACTTGGCTGACCTGTAATGCTAAACAGGGCAGAACTGGTTTTATGGTGCAATTTGTTGGACCATAGATGGCATGAAACAGTCAAAAAAGGTGTAGAGCAGAGCGATGCACTCAAAATGAAAAACGTAAGAACAGAAGCTCAGTCATTTTAGATCAAAGCAGGTTTATATCTTGACATCCTTGGCTTTGATTCTGTAACAAAATCTGTCAACCTCAGTTTTGAAATTTTCAACTGACCCCGGCCTCAACAGCATTTTGAGGGTGTCTGTCAGAAATTTCAACTGCCTTCTGAAATGCTGCTGCGTAACATCACCCCTGAAATAGTCCAACTCTATCTTAAAAATTATACCGCCTGATTCTGGAGTCCTGCCACTTCCTCGCCATCTAACCTATCAAATCCTTTAATCAGCTTAACTACTTCAATTAGATTAATCCTTAATTTTATACACTCAAGGGAATACAAATCTATGTAACTTGTTAAAAGCAAATTACTGTGGGTGCTGGAATCTGAAACCAAAAGAAAAGATCTCAGCTGGTCTGGCAGCATCTTTGACAAAGGGCCACCTAGACTTGAAACATCAGCTCTTTTTTCTCTCCTTACAGATGCTGCCAGACCTGAGATTTTCCAGCATTTTTCTTTTTGGTCTAAGTAACTTGTTCTCTTAACATAGTCTTCATAATATAACCCTCTTAAGGAATCATCAAGATCAATTCAACAGACAATTGTGGATAGTGAGCGAAGGCAGAGTTGTTTCAAGTTAAGCAAGATAGCAAAAGGAAACTCATATCAGTATCAACTTGGTGAATGCAAGGGGATGACAATCAGGGCTATTGGACCATGAACTTGACAGAGAGAGAGAGAGCGAGAGAGAGAAAGAAAATTGCTTAGATAATGGGTAACCAAGATGAATGATGTGCACAACCTTTGGATTAGACATTCAAGTGGAAAGTTTAAGATGGAAATCTTGGATGAGAGTACATGAATGGAAATGTACAGATTTTTAGGTTCAAGCAGTGGTACAAATATACAAGTGACTGTCATTCGATTAGTTCACTCAAAAATCTTTTCTGCACTAACTTGGAGTCTATGTCTCCTCAGTTTATATTTGAAACCAGGCAGAAGAATGGCCAAAACATTCAACTGTGGCTGGCCGCTCATTACACATCCCATCGGGAAGATCAATGCAAGGCATAAAATGGATGGTTAGTCCAATATTGCATGTTTGATGTCCCTGTTGAAGTCAATAAGGTCCAATGACCAATATACTTCAAGATTCCCAAATATCCCATTAAATCTCTCCTAATGAAATCCATCAGGTAAACTGTGTTAATCATAGAATTCCTATGGTGCAGAAGGCTGCCATTTGGCACATCAAGTCTGCATCGCCTCTCCAACTACCCACTCTGCACTATCTCCATAACCCTAATAATTCCTCTAACGTAACATCTTGAGACACTAAGGGGCAATTTAGCACAGCCAATCCACCTAAGCCACACATCTTTGGACAGTGGGAGGAAAGCCACGCAGACACGGAGAGAATGTGCAAATTCCACACAGTTACCCAAGGCTGGAATTGAACCTGGGTCCCTTGTGCTGTGAAACAGCAATGCTGACCACTGTGCTACCATGCCACCCAATGCTTCAAATTGTCTACAAGTAACATTTTAATTAAGCACTCTACCCAAATTGAATGTTTGCCTGTCAGAGGGCTCATGTCAATTTACTTTGTTTTGCCCCCATCTTCCTTTCCAAAATTTGAAATACCATGGCTCAAAACAATGTGGAAACGTGGAAAAGCAAAAATCATTTTGAAATGTGCTTTTGCGCCAAGTAACTGTTTGTCTTTGTGTTGGGAAATTAAAACTATTTACAGATGCAATTTTAGTAGAGCTTTCACAGAATACTTTGTTTAGTTTGCAAAAGAGAAATACGAAACTGAAGAACACAAGAAATATTTTATGCCCCAATTCCAATTAACTCCTTCCCTCAACAAAAAAAAATCAATACAAAGATTTGACTTCATTGCTTACTTGCAACTGTGGATTTGTTGGGAAATAGAGTTGTCTTTTCAATTTGGTAACACTCACCTGCTGAAATCAAACATTTGGCTAAGGTAAGGTTGTGGAGCATATTGTGTCTTTAGTCTCTTCCTCTCCACTTCGCGCCAGCTTTCTTCTGTCCATTTCCGCTTGGTTTGTTTCTCCTCTTGCTTCTTCTCAACATACTCTGCATACGTCTGGATTCGGTAACTCTCGGCATACCTGCTGGTGTTCACAGCTATAATGAAGTACAGATGAGACAATTTGAAGAATCAGGTCTTAGAAGAATCAGGTTCTTTCAGAAACCATCAGGTTTCATAAAAATCACCAGATGGAAGTCATCAGACTGAGCAGAGATGCGAAGAGAAGTTAAAAAAGAATTCAAAATGAACTTTGACTGCTACCAATTCATGGCAGGATGGCAACTCTACAGGCTGTTGTGCATTATTGTTTTCAGATATATTGTACACTCTTGTGCAAGTGCAAAAAAAAGATATCTTTTTAATATTAAAGTTGTTAATCATCAAGAAGGCCTGCTCCATTCCTGCACACACAGCTGGCTGCTCGGAATCTCAGCATACTACTTCTATTTCTTGTGCTCAATTCTCTTTACCCTCCCTTGGCTGTTTCCACCTCTTCCCAGTCAACTGATCACATTTTCTCTCTCCCAAGTTGTGCAACCCCCTAAATTTCCTTCTTCAGCCCTCCATTATCCTTTTGCCTTCCTATTTCCCTGCTATCATCACAGGCTTGAATCTCTTAAATGAACCCACAGCTTTCCCTCTTTGCTCCCGTCAGCATCCTTCAACGGGCTCATCGAAGTATTCATCACCATCCTCAGTCATCTCTCTCATTCCCACCCAACATATCTGTTTGGGATCTTGGCAAACGTCTACTTATCCGCTCATTTCTCCCACCATAAACCATGTGCACTCTGTTGGTATCAACAATCAGCACCCCTCACAATCCCCTCGAGTATGTGCAAACAAGGGCCTGGTCAATCATTTAGCAGATGACTGCATTGACACCATGGCCTTGACTCCATGGTATCTTGTCTTTTGTTGAAGTCTCCCTGCCAGGCTAGACTTTCCACCACTTGCCCCATTCAAAACTGCCAGAATGGTGGCATGGCTCTTGTCACAAAACTTCACCATGATCACCTTAGTTTTCCAGTACCATTTCCTCCATTGAGAATCTTATTGTGTACCATCACTCACTTTAAAATCCTCATTCACGATTATTCACTAAAAAGGTCCCACATCATTATATTCTCAGTCCCTTCCTCTCCCAGAATCTGCATGCAATGGCTTATCTAAGGCAATTTCAATCTCCATTGTAACTCGCTTTGCATTTTCTCATCGGAATTCATTGCCCTACCTTAACTTTATCCTCCATATAAACTCTGTATTCACAGTCACCCCTCCATCTTGACATCGCAAGTAGCCTCTCTATTTCTCTGGCTCAAGTCACAAATGAGGCCATCATGGAATACTTCCTTGTATTCCTCAAGAGTTCATAACCACTATCCCCCTACCCCTTGGTGTCCACCACGAGGAAAAGAACCACACTCCCAAGTCACATACACTGTCCTATCAGCATAGCTGCATAGGCGATAAGGCATTAGTGATTGGCCATAATGCATGATTTGCCTCAAGATGCGGAAGAGCATTTTACAGAGACTCCTCAGATGATTCTTACGTTCTAACTCCATCTGATATATTCAAATAGCAACACCCCAGACAAAGACATAACTCTCGGTGACTGAACCAGCAGTCTGCCATTTAGATGCACCTAATGCACAAGAAAATTCTATGCAATGGTGCATTGCATAGAAGCCACGAGAATTGTTGGGAACCATGTACAAAATCACTGTTGTGCTTGAAGTTGGTTTCCTCCTATATTTTAAAGATACAGCAGAGTAATTGATATTGAATAGTTGTCATTTCCACTGTTTACAATTTCAAAAGCACAGTAGTGCTGCATCTGCCTCCTCCACCGTCAAACAAGTAGGATTTCAAGAGGCCAACAGCAATATCACACACCAACAACTGTGTCACAAGTTAAAAAGGTTGTTGTAATAATTTTGGTTCACCAGCTCGGTACAAAATAAATAACATTTATTTACAACACACCATTTTAGACTGTCGCAACTTTGTGGCTGCCAGTGTCTGGTATCGATCACAGGCAAAAGCCCACACTTGTCACACACCACCCTGGTCGCCTGGATCGTCTGACCCTATCGGCTGATTGCCCCTTAAAGGGGCCAGACCCCGTGGTGAAGAATATACATAAAGGCTCCGACTGGTTCCTGGAGACAAAGAGGTGGCAAAGTGTTCATTGAAGGAGCTTCAGCTATGCTCCGCCACTCAATTATAATGCCACTACGCATAGGCTTGTGACAATTCAAAATGAGCTGCAAGTTCCAGGAAGTGTGGAATTCCAAAGAAACGTATCACTGCTGGTTAGAACGAATAACCCAACTAGTACTACATATATGAAGACCTTTATATAAAAAAAAAGCATTTAATGGTGCACACAGGTCAATAGAACAATTTACCAACCTTATTTCATGCCAAAGCTAGTTTTCAGCACAACTGCCTTTGATGTATCTGCCAAGTCTTGGCACAAAGCCATCCCTCTAGCAGATGAGTCAGCACATTACACTGGTTCTTTAGTGCGCTGTGTCCTATTGTGACTCAAACTGTTTGGCAAGTACAATACTCCAATTTGCTAAGTATGATTAAACAACACAATAAATATGACTGCAAAGTATGATCTGCACTTCAAATTTAGAAAAAAATGAGGAATCTTTTTCTAAAACAAATTTATCCAAAGAAAAGCCACAAAAATGTTCAAAAGGAAAGCTAAGATAAAGCTAATCATTAACCCAAAAGCTGCATTATGACAGAGTTAAGGAGTTACCAATCTACTTGAAGTAATTGAGACTTTTGAATTAAAACTGGACAGACATTGAATGCAATAAATTAGCAGATGAGAGGTTTGTATATTAGGCGCAGCTATGGCAATATCTGCAATGATGTGGGTATGCCGGCGTTGGACTGGCGTAAACACAGTAAAAAGTCTGACAACACCAGGTTTTCGTCCAACCTATTTATTTGATAATATACTCACAAGCTTTCGGGGTTAGCCCCTTTGTCAGGTGAATGGAGAGTTCTGGCCTCAGACAGAGCATATAAAGCACAGACAGTTTAGAGATTACTGATTAGAATGCGAATCCTTACACCTAACCTGCTGTTCAAGACCTGAAGTGGCTGATAATGTGAGTGGAAGGAGCACTGATCACAGTTTAAAGAGATGTGTATTGTCTCCAGACAGTATAGTGAGTGAGGTTTTGCAAACCCAGGCAAGTCACGGGGGTTACAGATAGTGTGACATGAACCAAGATCCCTGTTGAGACCGTCCTCATGTGTGCGGAACTTGGCTATCAGTCTCTGTTCAGCGACTCTGCGCTGTCGTGTGTCGTGAAGGCCGCCTTGGAGAATGCTTACCCGAAGGTCAGAGGCTGAATGCCCGTGACCACTGAAGTGTTTGCCAACAGGAAGGGAACAGTCTTGCCTGGTGACTGTCGAGCGATGTTCATTCATCCGTTGTCGTAGCGTCTGCATGGTCTCCCCAATGTACCATGCTTCGGGACATCCTTTCTTGCAACGTATCAGGTAGACAATGTTGGCCGAGTTGCAAGAGTATTTACCATGTACCTGGTGGATGGTATTCTCACGTGTGATGATGGTATCCATGTCGATGATCCAGCATGTCTTGCAGAGGTTGCTGTGGCAGGGTTGTGTGGTATTGTGGTCACTGTTCTCTTGAAGGCTGGGTAGTTTGCTGCGAACAATGGTCTGTTTGAGGTCATCTCGCCAGGGCTATCCCCACACCCCCACTTCTTGCTTTCAGACAACCACACAACCTCAAACAGACCATTGTTCGCAGCAAACTACCCAGCCTTCAGGAGAACAGTGACCACAATACCACACAACCCTGCCACAGCAACCTCTGCAAGACATGCCGGATCATCGACATGGATACCATCATCACACGTGAGAATACCATCCACCAGGTACATGGTAAATACTCTTGCAACTCGGCCAACATTGTCTACCTGATACGTTGCAAGAAAGGATGTCCCGAAGCATGGTACATTGGGGAGACCATGCAGACGCTACGACAACGGATGAATGAACATCGCTCGACAGTCACCAGGCAAGACTGTTCCCTTCCTGTTGGCAAACACTTCAGTGGTCACGGGCATTCAGCCTCTGACCTTCGGGTAAGCATTCTCCAAGGCGGCCTTCACGACACACGACAGCGCAGAGTCGCTGAACAGAGACTGATAGCCAAGTTCCGCACACATGAGGACGGTCTCAACAGGGATCTTGGTTCATGTCACACTATCTGTAACCCCCGTGACTTGCCTGGGTTTGCAAAACCTCACTCACTATACTGTCTGGAGACAATACACATCTCTTTAAACTGTGATCAGTGCTCCTTCCACTCACATTATCAGCCACTTCAGGTCTTGAACAGCAGGTTAGGTGTAAGGATTCGCATTCTAATCAGTAATCTCTAAACTGTCTGTGCTTTATATGCTCTGTCTGAGGCCAGAACTCTCCATTCACCTGACAAAGGGGCTAACCCCGAAAGCTTGTGAGTATATTATCAAATAAATAGGTTGGACTAAAACCTGGTGTTGTCAGACTTTTTACAATATCTGCAATTACAGCCTTACATTTGGTTTTGGTGGGTTATATTGCATTTAAATAGGGAACTATTGATTAAGCCAATAATCCAAGATGCATTGTATGAATTTACATTTGCAGTATAGGGATTCGTAGGGCATTTACTTCATCACACTGTTGATAACTGCATTATGGCAGCTGCAAACATACCAATGCTGGCTCTGGATGGTCTGCAAACCAACTTGTTGCAGAAATCACAAAGGAATCCGTGTCTCCTATTTGGAGAGAGCATTAAAAGGGCATTACACTTGTTGGTCTATACCTCTTCCGAGTTAATGGGAAAGTATTTACCAGAAAGGAGAGAAATGCATCTTATCCAGAAACCAGGATAAGGTTGCTAACTATGATTGGATTTGTTCCTGGGCAAGATCTCACTTTCAAGAGTGCCACACGTACCTGCTGGTTGGCCACCCCCCCACAAGTCAGAGATGTGACAGAGTACTCTCTATTTGCCTGGATGAGTGCAGCTCCAACAATACTCAAGAAGGTCAGACAGGTCAATTTGTTCGATTGACACCTCATCCACTACCAGCAGTAGTAGCAGTGAGTGCTATCCATAAGATTTTTTTTTACAATTCATTTGTGGGACATGGGCATTGCTGGCTGTTGCCTGAGGGCAGTTGAGAGTCAACCACATTGCTGTAGGTCTGGAGTCACATGTAGGCCAGACCAGGTAAGGGCAGCAGATTTCCTTCCCTAAAGGACGTTAGGGAATAAGATTTTTTTTCTGCCAATGGTTTGATGGTTATCAATGGATTCTTAATTCCAGATACTTTTTATTGAATTCAAATTCAACCAGTTGCTTTGGCAGGGTTTGAACCCAGGACCCAGAACATTATCTAAGTTTCTGAGCAAATAGTCTAGCAGTAATGCCACTAGGCCATCGTCACCCCCGATGCACACAGCACCTTTTAAACCCACGATCTCTATTATCTCGCAGGACAAAGGCAGCAGATGCAAGTTCAGCTGCAAATCACTCACCATCCTAAATTGGAGCTATATCACCATTCCTTCGCTGTCACTGGGTCAAAATTGTGGAACATGCTCCCTAACAGCACTAAGGGTATACCTACACACCATGGATGGCAGGGGTTCAAGGCAGAAGGGCAATAAATGCTGGCCGAGCCACTGACACCCACATCCAATGAAATAGAAGTTTTTTTTAAGCCTCTGACAGACGTGGCTGCAAGAATAAGAGAGGATTAAAAGGGGACAGGGAGGAAGCGAGGTGCAAGGAGAGAATTCCAAAGCTTACAGCCTCTGCAGCTAAGGGTATATATACATACCAATGCTGGAGCAATTAAAATTAGGGACGTTCAGGGGACACAATTAGAGAAGCAGAGAAGGTTGGGAAGAGGAGTGTAGGACTGAAGAAAATTACAGACATAGGGTGGGGTGACACCATGGAGGGCACTGACAATCAGGATGGGAATTTTAAAACCAAGGCACTGACTGAATGGGAGCCAATGCAATTCATTGAAAAAAACCCACCACAGATTGGGGATAAGGGAAAAAGGATAATTCAAGAGATCACAATTACAAGGAGACTCTGGCAACCCTAAGCATTTCCATTCAGCATACACCACTTAGAAGAATGTCTCCAAAGCTTAAGAATCCACCCTTCCCCCCACAACTGTTACTGTTGATGATTTAATGGGAAGGAATGTATGGAGCAATGCTCAGTTACTGACTCACTACTGCCCTTTCAAGTAGAAATTCAAACCCCTTAAGGAGACTATTCCATGTGAAACAGGTCAGGATGCTTTTCGCCCAGTCCACAATTGAGTGGGTGTACAAACAGTAGCGAGCTGCATTTGAATTCTCCTTTTAACAGCTTAATTCAATCTTTCATTCAAATGGGAAAGTCATGACAGACAGAAAAGAATCTCATGATACAAGTTTCCCAACACCAGGCTGAAGGACAATGAACAAACTCAACCACCTCCCCAGATCAGATCAAAAACCAGACTTTAGGATTAAAATGGTCAACACTCAAGGCTGTTAAATTGTGACTAATTAGTAAGTCTGTGATTTATTACAATGGTCAATTTAAGCTATAAACACTTAGACTTTCTTCAGTTGCAAGCGTGAAAATTGAAGAATTTAAAATATTCCATGGATTTTCCTACCACCTGGCTATTCACTTTAGAGGCTGGTTCTATAGGTGAATACAACATAAAATATAATAAAGTACAGATTTGATTTATTGTTATTTGGATTGGGGTACAGTGAAAAGTATTGCTTCTTGCGCTATAGAGATAAAATGTACCATTCATAGAAGATATCGCAGAAGATTAAATTCCAGCGTTTATGTTTGCCGAACAGTTTCATAAACTTAACCGCAAGAGTTTATTTAATTAGGTTAGGTTGATTGGTCATGCTAAATTTCCCATTAGTGCCAGGGAGATTAGCAGGGTAAATGTTGGGTTACGAGGATAGGGATGCTGCTGGTTCTGCTTGAAGCATCAGCTGCAGAATCCAGGACATTTTCTCCCTGGAGTGCTCTCTTCCCAGGAAAACCAACTGACGGGCTCAACAATACTGCTGAGAGAGGAAGGGGCCTGGAATTCAGAGACCTTGGGCCTAGAGGCTCAGTGGCTTCAATCACCTACAGGAGGCGGGACAGGAAGAAACAACAACATCTGTGGACTGAGTTGCTGGGCTTGTTGCCTCATCCTTCGAAGATTGGTGACTGTTGCTGGTGGAAGGTGGAGAAAGAATATGTTACAGGGATAGGACCCGAGTGGGACTGTTGTTGGTTTACATTTGATGGGCTGAATGGCCACCTTCCACATTGTAGGCATTCAATCTTGCAAGCTGCATAACTTCAGTTCAATCTGTACACCTTCACCTATAATATCTGAAGCATCAAAACTATATAGAGCTGTATGTACTAAAGCCAGCTCTTAAAAATTACCTCAACTGTAAAGAAAATTGAGATTTGAACCAGCTTTTAAAAATAACACAAAGCAGAATATTACAGACCTGAAACACTGAGCTGGATATGCCCCTTGGGCTAAAAAACCTGATGCCAGGGTTGAAGGGGGTCAGAAGTTTGTACTACAGGGAGATCAGCCACCTGGTCAATGGTCGAGACGGCCGTCTAATTAGGTACAACAGGTCTTGAAGTTGGAATACGAATAAGATGGCATCCAGTGGTTAAGAAGCAGCAGGCTGCTTTTTTCAGGGGAGAGAAAGTGAGGGCTTCTCTACTTTGAGGTTCCCCCTCTCCAACATTTTAGGGTGTTTAATGAAAAATCACTAGGGGCAAGATGGTGCTGTCACACCAGAATGCCAGCTCCTGTAGCTAAGTTCCACACCCACCCCTTTAAGTGCTCACTGTTTATCTTTCTCTCCAAAAGCACTTCCTGACCTCAGCATTTCCCTCTTATTTCTTTATCACAAGTAGGCTTACATTAACACTGCAATGAAGTTACTGTAAAAATCCCTTAGTCACCATACTTCGTTGTCTGTTTGGGTGCATCTGAGGGAGAATTTAGCACAGCCAATGCACCCAACCAGCACGATTGTGGGAGGAAACAGGAGCACCTGGAGGAAACCCACGCAGACACAGGAGAATGTGCAAACTCCATACAGACAGTCCACCTGAGGCTGAATCAAACCTGGGTCCCTGGAGCTGTGAGACAGCAGTGCTAACCACTATGCCGCCATTAAATAATTTTTAAAAAAATCCTACTTCTTCCTGCTATCTACACATTGCCCAAATGCAAAGATGAAAATATTGGCAATCGACCATCAGCAGAAATCACAGCAACTGTTTAATAGTCATTCAGCACTTGAATAGAACACTGTAAGAGGACAGACTCTTGCTGTGTGGCAGATGATGACTCAGCTCTTATGAGCCAGTAAGTCTCAGTAGAACACAGGTGGCAACAACCCAAGACAGACTCCCCAATAGCTGCATTATCACACCTGTCCAGCCATCTGTTTCGGCCAGAGTGATTCATTAATCTCCGGCGTGTTTGAGTCATTATTGCTGCCACTCCTTGCTGATTAATCCTTGCAGCCACAAACACACACACACACTCGCACGCTGTGCTTTGGTAGCTCTCTAGCACCTTGCTTGCAGGACACGGTGACTTTTGAACTGGATTCTGCACATCTGCAATTTCATTACCAGCAGGTTATTCCAGAGGAAGGGAGAGTGATAGACAAAATGAAAAGTGGCTTCTAGCACGTGCCCTCACTGCATCAGGTTTCCGAGCTCTCACTGACGTGGGGCTCAACTCCCCATAAAGTTTAAAATAGTATGCGAAAAGCTACAAATGCAGGTAGATAGCACGGACATGTAGAATCTTTACAGTACAGGAGGCCATTTGGCCCATTGAGTCTGTACTGACCCCAATCACACCTAGGCCCAATTCCTGTAACCCTTGTTTACCCTGCTAACCCCCCCATTACACCCGGGTCAATCTAATCCGCACATCTTTGACTGTGGGAGGAAACTGGAGCACCCGGAGGAAACCTACGCAGACTCAGGGAAAAAGTGCAAACTCCACACAGACAGTGACCTGAGGCTGGAATCGAACGTGGGTCCCTGGCGCTGTGAGACAGCAGTGCTAAGCACTGTGCTAACATGACACTGCTTAGAAAAGGGAGCTCCTTTTTAATTCGGTCGGCTTGATATCAGGATTCCACAGCATCAGGATGCAGCTACCAATTCCATTTTGGGCAGCAACATTCATGTTTGAGGTCAGCCTAGTACCAGGTTTTTTTGGCTGCCAGTTACTTTAATTTAGATTGCCCACCACTGTAAGCGTGGCAGAGTGCAAGCAAAGTTCTGTCGCCAGTAAAAGTGCTAAGTTTCAGGGAATTAGACATCTCTAAAAAGTGCAAAAAAAACCCCAAACTATATATGGTTTCTTAACCATGTGGCATGATCAAGAAAAAACGGTGAGCGGCGATTTGATCAATGTTTTAAAGATTGAGGTTCAATATTTGTAAATGGGTAAACTTTACTGCTAAATACAAGCGTGGCTTGCCTGCGTAGCAGCTTTCACGAGTAAACATTTTGATAGAGTACTTCTAAGTATCGCTGACGCGACATAAACAGTGGCCAATTAGCGCATAGCAAGATCCCTCAAACAGAAATGCGATAATGACTATTTGAGCAATAATGGTCAAGGTCAACATCAAATATTGCCATGGGATTATGTATATCCACCTGGGAAGGGCAGGTAGGGCCTTGGTTCAATGTCTCATGTGAAAGACAATACCTCTCACAGCGCAACATTTCCTTCAAGTATAGCACTGAAGTGACAAGCTAGATTCTGTGCTCAAGTCTCTGGAGAAGGTCTGGAGCGCTGCCATGGTTGACACCTAATAATTCAGAACCTAGACACAGATTTGGAAAAGGTAAACTTAAATAAACTGACTGGAACTGACCTGCGCTTGGGATCCAAAACATAGTGCACCACAGCACAATGAAAAAGCTTCTACCAACCATCTAGGCAGGCATGGATTTATTAAATTGACACATTTCACCATTTTGATGCCATCAATGCAATTCATAAAACAACGCAAAGCTTTGACATCCAGACAATGGAACAGAAGTTTCAACTCAAAGGCAGGCAAGGTTAAACAGGGGATTGTAGTGTGCTACGACAAATTGTGATACTCAGTAATTGCACAGCCAAAGAATGATAATAAGCTTCCATTGTACTATGACTTGCCATTGAACTGCATTGAATTGCTCCAGAAATATTTAAAGCGCGAGTAAATCTACGGGTGCGACAAAAGTTGCTAAAAGCATCAAAGCTCTGCTGCCAGACAGTTCAGATGAATGTAATGGTCAACATGGGAATGCTCATGACTGGTAGAAATCCAGAAATGTCTGGGGAAATATAGGAACAGAAGCCAAAGAACAAATAAAATTGTGATTAGAAAATAGGCAACTGGCAAAAGCAGTCATGGAGCTGAACGAAACTCAGGAGCTGAACTATAACCTCCAAGAATCTCGAAATAAATGTAGTCTCGTGTCTCCTTACAAATCTACTTGCCTCCTGATTGCATTGGTGATAGATGATGATGAGAACTGCAGTGGGCATTACATATTAAGTTTGTTTAAGTCCTTGATTTTGACCAGGGTACAGTTACCATTACAGAAATACATTTTTAAAAAATTTGTTATTGACATCTGGGTGCTGCCGGTTGGGCCAGCGTTCATTACCCATTCCTGAGGGCACTTGAGAGTCAACCACATTGCTGTGGCTCTGGAGTCATGTGTAGGCCAGACCAGGTAACAATGGCAGATTTCCTTCTCTAAAAAGGACATGTGTGAGCCAGATAGGTATTTTTTTAAAAACAGCAATTCCAGATTTTTCGGAATTCAAATTTCACCATCTGCCTTGGTGGTATTCAAAGCCTCTTCCCCAGAATATTACCTTTAGTCTCTGGATTACCAGCCCAACGATAATACCACAACGCCATTGCCGCTCCTAACTTCTAACACGAGGTTGCTAATTGGGCTCCTAAATGCAAGATGATCCTTCCTGTAAAATTGCTCATCGTTCTGGAAGCAGAACAGATGCTTTGAATAGATTGGCGTACAACAGGAAGTTGTGCAGCATTACTTACCAGACAGTATATTTATCGCAATTCTGTCTTGTTTAAAAATAAAATTCCATAGTTTAAAAATAAACTTTGACCATCCGTTCCTTCCACCATACTATGGTAATTGGAGTTTGACTTTCATCATAAATATCCTCAAAGATGAGTTAATCTTTCATTTTGGGGAAGAGGGCTTTTTAAAATCTTTTATTCACCTAAGATCATCATCTTCCTGATAGCTAGTTATTAAACATTGAAAAGGTCTACAGCAAGATGAATTGATCTGCCTGATGCAACCAAAAATTTGAAAGTACCACACTGCTTTGTATTCTGCAAAGTCGGAGGAGGCGAGATATATCTACAATTGAGGGGATTACATATTGGTACAGTATCTCTCAATCATTTTCTACAGACAAGGAAGATTTATCACTGTGCTGGTCAGAACATTCTTCTCTATATCTTGCTGCACACGAAGCAGACCATTTATTCTCCAGTCTAGACTTCCACATAGGCAAACATGATGTAGGAGTACTCAACTGCTAACCGTACGTCTATATTAAAATCGCACAGCTAGCTTGCTTGGTTAGAGAAAGAGAGACAAAGTCTGATATTATCAAACAGAAGGTTAAAAAGTGAGCTGTAATTCCCATACAGCTATTGCAATTAAGAAAAGAAAAATTGGCCAGTAAAGAATGTTGATTGAGTGTTTTGCCACAAGTTCTTTTTCTGATTCAGTGCGATGATGAATCACTGCTCTTTCAGACTGTTTTTTCTTATTTAAAAAATCCATACAACCTCTGGTTAGGGCAGGAGATTGGCCACTGGCAGAAAAAGTGCTGAGAAAGAACCACAAAGGCCTTTGCACCAAATTCTCAGTTTGTGGAAACGAGTGAAAGGTTCAGGAGAATATCCATGATAATTCAGCATTTGCATATGGAATATAAAGCACAGATACATGCTATGTGGTCGACTGGCCCATGCTAGCTTTAAGCTTCATACCAATTATCTCCTGCCCTGCTGCGAGTGCGTCAGCTGTGGCTCAGTTGGTAGCACTCTTGCTTCAGTCAGTGGGTTGATGTTCCACTTCAGAGGCTGGAGCACAAAAAAATTTAGGCTGACACTACACCCAGTATTGAGGGAGTGTTGTTTGTTGGATCTTGCTCTGCATGAATTAGCTGTTATATTACAAAAATGATCAGACTTCAGAAAGTGCACTGTTGGCTGTAACAGTGCTTTGGAACCACAAAGGCAGTGTATGCTGCTATGTAAATGCACAGTTGCTTCATCTAACCGTATCAATTTAACTTGTGTAACATCCTGTAAGCGTCTCCTGAAGTCAATGAACATGTATCACTCCAGTGCTCATTCTGGCCGAGTCATAGCTAATCTACCATCTTTGGACTGCGAGAGGAGACCGGAGCACCTGGAGGAAACCTATGCAGACTCGGGGAGAAGGGGCAAACTCTGCACAGACAGTCACCTGAGGCCATATTTGAACCCGGGTCCCTGGAGCTGTGAGGAAGAAGTATGAACCACTGCGCCACCATGCCACCCCACTTCAGACCATCAGCTGACCCATGATGCTACTCTTGTCAAACTCACTCCTACTGAGAGAATAGTTGGCTAACAAAGTCTTAGCATGCCCCAGTGGTTCTGGGTGGGACACTGAAATTGAACACACCATGAGCACGGCTCACATAGGAAAATTGGTCATCTTTACAAATCAGAATCTCTACAGTACAGAGAGAGTCCTTTTAGCCCATCAAGCCTGCACCAACAATTTCAGAAAAATACATAACTCAAGGAAACAAGAGCAACAGAATATCACAGCCTGGGTAAGTATTCCATCTCTCCTCCCTGACCTCCATTATGAGTTTAATTTAGCAATACATTTAAGGAGAACATTGGGCAAACCTTAACAGTCAAAAGCTTGGTCAAAGTAGGTTTCATGGAGCAACTTAACAGAGGGGAGGTGCGGAAAGGTCTAGGAAAGGCATCCTACAGCCTGCGACTGAAGCAATTGAAAGCAGTGGCCAACGGTAAGGGCTAAAGATATCAAGGATGTGCAGAAGGTTGGAATTGGAACAGCAGAGATGTTAGGAGTTGTAGGATGGAAGATTGTGACAGAGAAGTAATTGAACACTGCTGCCTATTCCCCACCCTAAAACGCATTGTCATACATGACCATTTGCAACTGTGAAAGGACAGGACAGGAGAGGGAATCAGCTCGAAAATAAGCAAAGGACCAGGCTGTGCACAGAACCAAATCAAAATTCAATTTATATTTTGTTCTAGGAAAATTCAGGAAGTTCTAATGCATAGAGTTAAAAATCAGTAGCCTGTAGCACATTTACATTGCTCGTTGTGCATTTCCTAATTACTTCACTCCAAGTGTTAAGTCTACTGAAAGCCATTTAATTCCTAATTGCTATAATTCAGTCAAAACACAATTAATTTTTGCTGACTGCCAACTCATTTGACATTTTCCCCCAAGCCATTTATTAAGTATGCAAGGAAAATAAATGCCCGAACGCAACGGCAATTATTGCAAAAGCAAAATACTGCGGATGTTGGAAATCTGAAATGAAAATGGAAAATGCTAGAAATACTCAGCATGCCAAGCAGCATTAACAGACAGAAAAACAGAGTTAATGTTTCAGATCATTGACCCGAGTGTCAATATTACGTAATTTTGGAATATAACAAATCCTTTACAGCTTAACCCAAATGGAGGATCATAAAGCACACATCACACAATATCTTCATTCTCATATCAGTGGTCGACTGACCTGCTTGATTTTCCTTCATTTTTGATTGGTTGAACATAAAAGAAATGATTCATACTTTAAAAATTAACAAGGTAATTAGGGGAAGGAGGAGAGGATAACACTTGAAATGTGAGAAGCTTTTAAAACTTATTAGTGCAATAAGTCAGTTTACATTAACACTGCAATGAAATTATTGTGAAAATCCTCTAGTTGCCACACTCCGTTGCCTGTTCGGATACGCTGAGGGAGAATTTAGCATTGCCAATGCACCTAACCAGTGTGCCTTTTGGACTGTGGGAGGAAACCCACGCAGACACAAGGAGAACATGCAGACTCTGCACAGACAGTGACCCAAGCCAGGAATCGAACCCGGGTCCCTGGTGCTGTGAGGCAGCAGTGCTAACCACTGTGCCACCATGCCACAAGGAGAAGGAAGGCAGACTAAAGATGAAAAAAAAAAGCAGGGAATTAAAAGCAAAATAGCTGAATGATTGGTGGCCTCTAGATCCAAAAGGGTGGAAACAGAGATAATCCAGGCAAGTGGTGCACTTGATTCAGCTTAACAAGACCACAATGTATGGTGGCAAACTATATTGTAGAGAAGCATCAGCTTGAGAATACAAACATACACAGAAGTATGATATGGAAGAAGGAGATGCCACTGGAACATCACATTTGTGGTACCTCAAAGTTACAACCAAAGCAAATTAGCATTTGATTATCATTTCATTGGTTAAAATCTAGCAACTAGTCACTTGGAAGAAAACAACTCGACACTTCCGATTTGAAAAAGCAAATAAAGCCAACACATTTCACTGAACACTATACAAAATTTACTTCACAAATGATGGCAAAGCTACATGCAAAGAAGAAGTTGTGTCAAGAGGTCAGTGAGAGGAAGCCAATAGTATTTCCTACGTGCCAACAGCAAATACACTTCAAAGGTATTTCACTGGGGTAGGTCCAACCAAGGACCGAAGCAACTGAATGCACAGTGGCCAACAGTAGGGTTAAAGAAATCAAGGATGTGCAGAAAGAATTGGAGGAAAAAGAGATGCTGTGAGTTGTAGGATGGAAGATTGGTACAGAGTTGGATTTACATAAGAACATAAGAAATAGGAGCAGGAGTAGGCCATCTAGCCCTTCGAGCCTGCCCCGCCATTCAATAAGATCATGGCTGATCTGTCGCTGCTCAGTTCCACTTTCCCGCCCTCTCCCCATAACCCTTAATCCCCTCTCTTATCAAAAACCCATCAACCCGCGTCTTAAAAATATTTAGCGAGGCAGCCTCCACCACTTCAACGGGTAGAGAATTCCAGAGATTCACCACCCTTTGAGTGAAGAAGTTCCTCCTCAACACCGTTCTAAACCGCCCTCCCTTTATCTTGAGGCTGTGCCCTCTAGTCCTACTGTCTTTTTTGAGCGGGAAGAGTCTCTCCACTTCTATCCTATCCATCCCATTCATCATCTTATATGTCTCAATGAGATCTCCCCTCATTCTTCTAAACTCTAACGAGTACAAGCCCAGTTTATTCAGCCTCTCCTCATAGCTCAACCCCCTCAACTCCGGTATCAGCCTAGTAAACCTCCTCTGCACTCCCTCCAAGGCCAAAATATCTTTGCGCAGGTGCGGCGCCCAAAACTGCACACAGTACTCCAGCTGCGGCCTCACCAATGCCCTATACAGCTGCAGCAAGACCTCCCTACTTTTATATTCAATCCCCCTCGCTATGAAGGCCAGCATCCCATTCGCCTTCCTGATCACCTGCTGCACCTGCAAGCTGGGTTTTTGCGACTCATGCACAAGTACCCCGAGGTCCCTCTGCACCGTCGCCTGCTGCAGTTTTTCGCCACGTAAGTAATAGTCCTTCCTACCATTCTTCCTACCAAAGTGGACCACCTCACACTTGCCAACATTAAATTCCATTTGCCATTTCCTGGCCCATTCGCCCAGCCTATCTAGATCCTTCTGCAGACTCTCCACACCCTCCGCACAATTTGCCGTTCCCCCAATCTTGGTGTCATCAGCAAATTTCGACACCCTGCACTCGGTTCCCTCCTCCAGATCATCTATATAAATGGTAAAAAGCTGAGGCCCCAGCACCGACCCCTGGGGCACTCCACTAGTCACCATCCGCCAATCCGAATAGCACCCGTTGACCCCCACTCTCTGCCTCCTATTTGACAACCAATCCTCTATCCACGCTAACACCCTACCCCCAACTCCATGTCCCTTGACCTTCTGCAATAACCTCTTGTGAGGTACTTTGTCAAACGCCTTCTGAAAATCTAGAAAGACCACATCCACCGGCTCTCCTCTATCCACCGCCCTAGACACATCCTCAGAACTCCAGTAAATTTGTCAGACACGACTTCCCTTTAATGAAACCGTGCTGTGTCTGCTCTATCAAGCAATTCCCTTCAAGATGCCTCGCAATTTCCTCCTTAATGACAGATTCTAACATTTTACCTACCACAGACGTTAAACTAACCGGCCTATAATTCCCCGCCTTTTGCCTGGCACCCTTCTTAAACAACAGCGTAACATTACCCGTTTTCCAATCATCCGGCACTTCCCCGGAATCCAGCGACGTCTGGAAAATAACCACCAAGGCATCCACTATCACCTCCGCCATTTCTTTCAGAACCCTCGGATGCATTCCATCCGGTCCTGGGGACTTGTCCACAATCAGCCCCTCCAGTCTGTCGAGCGAACAGTGCTGACCATTCCCCACTAAAGAGTGGCTCACCTGATGAAGGAGCAGGGCACTAACCGTTCGTGCTACCAAATAAACCTGTTGGACTTTAACCCAGTGTTGTGAGACTATACTGTGCCCAAGGAGACAATTGTCATCCATGACCATTTTCAACTTTAAAAGGATAGGGTTAGAGAGAAAATTGGTTCCAAAAATCAGCAAAGAACCTGGCTGTGCTCAGACCCAATCAAAAATACGATTTTGTTTCAGAAAGATTTTGGCGGTATTCAGGAAAAGCACAATAAATGCAAGTTTTTTAAAAAACAGAACTAGACAAATTAATATTGATTTCTTCCAATGCACCTCACTGATTGAATTTGAAACCCGCCATCCTCCAAGTTTAAAACAAAGGTTAGCTTCCTTTAGACTAAAAAGGCAAACATTTGTTCATAGTGGATTTTGGCTCATTTTGGTAGCAGTGAGCTGAGGGGTGAGTTGGTTGGAACAAGAGCCATGAGCATGTTCCAATTTAGAAGTACTAAATGCTTGTGTAAATTAGGTGCGTGATCAGACACTGACTGACTGATGAAGAAGAAGAGTGGAACATTCCATTTTAAATACTCCTTATTAAGCAAAGTCCACAAACAGCAGGTTCATCTGTCAAAGTCTTTTCTTTTTAAAAAACTCAAATGGATTTGAACGTTTTTACGGTACTCTATTTCAAAGTGGAAATTAAATACTGGAGATGACTGGTCCTGGCCATTTGAAGAGATTAAAATAGGAAGAGAATCTTATTACAAATGAAGAACAGCAGTTCAAATTACACATCCAACTGAAATGGGATGACTTCCACCACAGATTTATTTCCTTCATACTTCGTTGATTAATTCACAGCATGTTGTAGCATCACAAGTTTTTACGTAGACCAATAGTCAACATACAGAAGGAATTCGAGGTTAAAACAATAAAATGGTTCGAAAAGTGCTTTGGGTTTCCTCCTGGAGCTCCGGTTTCCTCCCACAGTCCAAAGATGTGCAGAATAAATTGACTGACCGTGCTAAACCGCTCCTCAGTGTCCCAGAATGTGTCAAGGTGTTTTCTAAACTGCCTCTTAGTGTCCCAGGATGTGTAGGATAGAGGGATTAGCGGGTAAATGTATGGGGTTAGAGGGATCAGGCTTGGGTGGGACTGTTGTTGGTGCCCACTTGATAGGCAGAGTGGCCTCTTTCTGCATTGTCGGGTTTCTATGAATCTATAAAAATCGCTAACGATTGGCGACGGGAGAGGAGAAAGCAGACCTGGGACAAAAGGCAAAAAAGTACCAAGCCTCATTCTGAAGTACCTGGAAAATTAAGTTCAGCTGACAGTGATTTGGGACACATTGCCATTATCTGTTTCCATGTGCACTCACACCTACACACTCCCCCACCTTAATTCATTATTTCCTTCCAAGTCAGTTCTAATCCTCCGGTTCAAATGTTGCCAAGGATGATTTGTATTTATGTAGTGCCTTTAATGACTTCAGCTCTTCTCAAAATACTTCACTGTTAGGACCATGGCTGAGGGATAAATATTGTCTGAAAAACCTGAGAAAACTCCTCTGCAGTTCTCTAATAGTGCTGTGTGATTTGTACAGTCACTTGAGGGGCCAGACAGAACCTCGGGTAACTCCATAGCAGTGGCCAAATACCAAATCTCCAACATTTCCTCTTCCCTTCTCCCCTGAATGAATAACTCCCATCACCCAAATATCAGGCTATCATTCCCAGGACTGACCTCACCACATCTGGAGATCTTCCTTCGTGGCTTCCCACCTTAATAATCCCCTAACCCCATATGGCCTCTTCCTAACTTTATCCACAAAGAGAACAGTCCCGGTAGATCTATTCACCCTGCTACTGCCCCAGTTATCTGATATTTTCCCCATCTTGTCTCTATTATTTTATCCTTGTCCAGTGCCCCCGCCCCTCACCACATCCAGCTCCACCCCTACCCACCCACAACAGCAGCTGTTCTGATGCTCCATGCTACTTCATCAGTTTCCAATTCCCTGCAGCTAAACAGAGTGGTATGTCTTTGGAATTCCCATCCATTGACTACATTCAAGGCAGAAATTGATTGCTATTGTGGTATTCACAAATCAAAGTGCAGCAAAGTGGCATTGAGACAGGTGATCAGCCATGATCTAATTGAATGGCAGAGTAGACTTGATGAGCCAAATAGCCCACCACTTCTCTTTTGTCCCTAAAAGCTATTACATTTCTAACATTCCCCAGTTCTGATGAAAGGCTGTGATCTGAAACATTAACTCTGTTCCTCTCTTCACAAATGCTGTGCATTTCCAGCATTTCCCTCAGATTCATTATTCATCTGAAAGATGGCAGTTCTTAATATTGCACATACCCTCAGTACTGCACCACAGTGGCAACAAAAATATGTACTTGAACTCACAACCTGTTGACTCAGAGGTGAGACAATGCTATCTATATTAGTAATCCCAATGAAACTACATTTGTAAAACTCTACTTAGCATGGTACAAATGCAGTCAAAGGTCTGGGCATTATGCATTACTTTTACTGTGCTCAGTAGATAAGAAATATTCCATAGTTGCACATCACAGATACCGAATCAGTCTCCTCCAAAAGACTGCTAGCCAAAGGCAAAAACATCAGGTAGATATCAGCTCTCTTTCTGACCGCCAAGTCAAACTTGTGAGTTCAAGTCCCACTCCAGAAACTTGAACAAAAGAAAATATATATAGGCTGATACTCCAGTGCAGTATTGAGAAGGTGCTGCCTTTTGATCAAGATGTTAAACCAAGGCCCTGTCTACTCTGTCAGGTGGTTGCAAAAGATCCCATGGCAGTATCTCAAGAACCAACAGTGAGTTAACCCCTGTATCCTTGCCAATATTTCTCCTTCAGTGAACACGATAATGGGAATTTGTGGGAACTTGGCATGTGAAAAGTGACTGCCATATTTCCTACTTTAGGATAGTGACTAAAAATACTTCACTGGCTGTAAAGAAATTTTATTTCAGATACTCTGCAGTGGCCGCTCAGCAGCGAGAACTAGATGCTCTGAAATTACAATATATAAAAAGTGAGGAACTAAGACCTCACACCACAGGCATCCTCGTGACTATTTTTAAAATTTTAAAAACTGAACAAAGATCCTTAAAATAACTGAAACTGCGTATAGTAAGAAGTCTCACAACACCAGGTTAACGTCCAACAGGTTCATTTGGAATCACAAGCTTTCGGAGCACTGCTCCTTCCGCAGGTGAGTGGAGGTTAGTTCATAACTGGGATCTTGAGTTCATGTCACACTACTTGTAACCCCCTACCATACTGCCCGAGTTTGCAAAATCCTATGAACTGTCCTGGCTTGAGACAATTCACACCTCTTTAACCTGTGTTTACCTGTAAAGACTCACATTCCAACCACTCTTCGCATGCCAATCTGTAATTATCTTGCAATTGTGTCTTTGCCTAAATATGCTGCGTTTGTAAGAACATAACATAAGAACATAAGAAATAGGAGCAGGAGTAGGCCATCTAGCCCTTCGAGCCTGCCCCGCCATTCAATAAGATCATGGCTGATCTGTCGTGGCTCAGTTCCACTTTCCCGCCCTCTCCCCATAACCCTTAATCCCCTCTCTTATCAAGAACCCATCAACCCGCTTCTTAAAAATATTTAGCGAGGCAGCCTCCACCACTTCAACGGGTAGAGAATTCCAGAGATTCACCACCCTTTGAGTGAAGAAGTTCCTCCTCAACTCCGTTCTAAACCGCACCCCCCCCCCTTTATCTTGAGGCTGTGCCCCCTAGTCCTACTGTCCTTTCTGAGCAGGAAGAGTCTCTCCACCTCTATCCTATCCATCCCATTCATCATCTTATACGTCTCAATGAGATCTCCCCTCATTCTTCTGAACTCTAACGAGTACAAGCCTAGTTTATTCAGCCTCTCCTCATAGCTCAACCCCCTCAACTCCGGTATCAGCCTAGTAAACCTCCTCTGCACTCCCTCCAAGGCCAAAATATCTTTGCGCAGGTGCGGCGCCCAAAACTGCACACAGTACTCCAGCTGCGGCCTCACCAATGCCCTATACAGCTGCAGCAAGACCTCCCTACTTTTATATTCAATCCCCCTCGCTATGAAGGCCAGCATCCCATTCGCCTTCCTGACCACCTGCTGCACCTGCAAGCTGGATTTTTGTGACTCATGCACAAGGACCCCGAGGTCCCTCTGCACCGTCGCCTGCTGCAGTTTTTCGCCCTGTAAGTAATAGTCCTTCCTACCATTCTTCCTACCAAAGTGGACCACCTCACACTTGCCAACATTAAATTCCATTTGCCATTTCCTGGCCCATTCGCCCAGCCTATCTAGATCCTTCTGCAGACTCTCCACACCCTCCGCACAATTTGCCGTTCCCCCAATCTTGGTGTCATCAGCAAATTTCGACACCCTACACTCGGTTCCCTCCTCCAGATCATCTATATAAATGGTAAAAAATGGTTTGTGAACGAACTCCACTCACTTGATGAAAAAGCAGTGCTCCAAAAATCTTGCGATTCCAAATAAACATGCTGAGACTTTAACCTGGTGTTGTGAGACTTTTTAAACTCTGTCCCTCTACCCCAGTCCAATGGTGATATCTCCATCATGAAACTGTATGTCTGTGACCCCAGAACATAAGAAGTCACTTTATAGTTTCGGAAATCTCACATCTTATCCATGAGGAGCTACTAACAATCACCTGGGGACTATGCAACACAATTTTGAAGAGAGGTGTGCAAAGGCCATCTGCATTTAATATCCTAGGCTGATCAGGAGGAAGTGGATTGTCTGCTAAGACAAAGATCTCACAACCTTCCTTCCCATGATTGATGGCTAAAGACTCTTAGGAATCCAGCTGATGGATACACATTCTTCGTCAAATATGAAGGACAGGTGGGAGTCATGTGACATGGGCCTCTAGCTTGTGGAACAAGGAATAGCCTTCCTGAACTGCAAAGTCCAGTCAGTTATTTAAAATTTGATTAGCAAGCCATAAAGGAGGAATTTGGGCCTGCTTCTACCAGACGTCTATATGATTGCCTAGGGCAGTGGTTTTCAAACTTTTTGTTTTCTAGTGACCCATTTTTACAAAATGGTCACCCCATGTGATCCACTGACCAGGCAAACTGCAGTATTACTTTTACAGTCACAATCTAAATGGGATTCACCATACATTTAAAAATACACCTTACCTTTCCTTTCATAAAGTGCTTACAACTTGAATTGCATCAGGCAATAATAAGCTTTGCTTCCTCATGCTGGCTATGTCATCGTCGGAGTCAAGAGATCCTCAGTCATACCATCTTCGACGAATAGCATGCTATAAGGAACATCCTGCTTTTCTTTTGAACCAGATCACAAAACATCTCCTGACGTAGATCTAGACTATGACTGACGGAGATCAGCAACTTGGAATACAATTTATGGTAATAGAAACAATTGAAGACAGCATTAAGAGAATGCTGGTGTTTCCATTTTTTTTTGTTACAGGCAACCATTGGATTATAAAGCAGAATGAGAGAATGGTTACAGCATAGGAGGTCATTCAACCCATCATGTTTGTGCTGGCTCTTTGAATGATCAATTCACCTACTGCCATTCTACCATCATCCTGCAGCTGTTCACGTTCTTCTTTTTCAGATAACAATCAAATTCCCTCCTGAATGCCTCAATTAGAACCTGCCTCCACTGGATTCCGGATCCAAACCGCCTGCTGTGTGAAAGAATTTTCCTCATGTCGGCACTGCTTCTTTAGTTAATTTCCTTAAATCTGGTTCTAGTTCCTTCCACCAATGGGAACAGTTTCACCATTTTTACTAATGATTTTCAAAATCTCAATCAAATCTCCTCTTGATCTTTGCTTCCCCAAAGAAAACAGCCTGAGCTCCTCCAATCGAAATAACTGAAATTTCTTAGTGATTTCTACCTGCAATCTCTTTCTAATGCCTTCACATAATTCCAAAAGGACAGTGCTCGGAGCTGGGTTCAACACTCCAGTTGAGGCCAAACTGTGTTCTCTATAAGTTTAACATAATTTCCTTGCTTTTGTATGTCATGCCTCTCTTAACAAAGGCTAGGGGACATTGCATGCTTGATTAACTGCTCTCTCAATTGGTCTTTCAATGATTTATGCACATACACAGAGCTCCCTCTGCTCCCATTTCCCCCTTTAGAATTCTATCTTTATTTTATTTCTACGTACTTTCTACTGAAGTACTTCATATTTCTCTGCATTAAATTTCATCTGCCATTTGTCTCCTCATTCCACCAATCTGTCCATGTTCTTTTGATGTTTTATACTATCCTCCTCATAGTTTTAATATTTCCAAGTTTTGCATCGTCTGCAAATTTTGAAATTATGCCCTGTACACCAATAAACATTCTTTGAATCAAAGAAGTATCCATAAACCACTGCTGTTTCCTTTCACTCAGTCAATTTCATATTCATGTTGCCCTTTTATTCCATGACCTCCCAGTTTTCTCACGGGTCTTGCTTCATCAAGTGGCTTTTGGAAGTCAATGTACATCACATCCACAGCATTAACCCTGTCAAGCCTATGATCACATGAAGTTAGGACCTCACGTTTGTTCCTTAATAGCTCCTGATCAGGGAGACCTGATAGAGGTCTAAAACTTATGAGAAGCAGGGACAGAGTGGGTAGTCAGAGGCTTTCCCCCCCCCAATTACAAAGGGACACGGGTTCAAGGTGAGGGGGCTAAAATTTAAGGGAGATGAGAGAGGGAAGCTTTTCCATGCAGAGAGTAGTGGGTGCCTGGAATGTGCTACCAGGTGGTGGTGGTAGTGGTAAAAGTAGGCACATTAGCAACATTTAAGAGGCATCTGGATGGATTAATGAATAGGGAGGAAATGGAGAGATATGGTTTGAGTAAGGGCAGAAGGTTTAAGTTTAGTTCAGGCATCATGATTGACATGGGCTTGGAAGTCTTAAGGCCTATTCTTGTACTGTACCTTTCTTTATTAATTGACCCATATTTGCCCAAGTGATTATTAATTGTTCCTCAAATTATCATTTTTCAAATACTCCCCACCACAAGAGGTCAATCCGACTGGTTTGTTGTTGCTCGGCTTACCTTCAAATCCTTTTCTGAACATGGATGTAAAATATGCAATTCCCCTGTCTTCTGGCACCATCTCAGGGTCTAAGGAAGGAGAAATTATGACCAGTACTTCCACAACTTCCGCTCTCATCTCCCTCAATATTCTTGGATGCATCACATCCAATCCTCGTGCCTTATCAGATTACAAGTACAGACAGCCTAATAGTTCCTTCCTATCAATTTTAAACCCTTCCAACTGGCTGAACTACATCCTCTTTCACCAAGACTGGCACAGCTTCTCCTTTAGTAAAGAGGGATACAAAGTATTTACTTAATACCTCAGTTGTGCCCTTGCCCTCATTTGTAAATCCCCTTTTTAGATGGCTCACTGCCCTCTTACTATATATGGTAAGAAGTTTCACAATACCAGGTGAAAGTCCAACAGGTTTATTTGGTGTCAGGAGCCTTCAGACCGCTGCTCTTTCATCACTCACCTGATGAAGCAGCAGCGCTCTGAAAGCTCACGATACCAAATAAACCTGTTGGACTTTAACCTGGTATTGTGAGTTTCTTACTGTGCCCACCCCAGTCCAACACCAGCATCTCCACATCATGACTCTAAAGATATATAGGTTAGATAGATTGGCTATGGCAAATATGTGGGGTTACGGGGAGAGGATGGAGGACCTGATTAAGATGCTCTTTTGTAGAATTCGTGCAGACTCAATGGGCCAAATGCCCTCATTCTGCACTGTGGAGATTCTATTTTATCTACAAACATGCTATTTACAAAGCCCCTCACCATAGCATGTGCTATGGTGACGCCAGCTACTATTCAAGCTCCAAATTGGAGCTCAAGCAGCTACAACTGATGACATTACCTGCACATTTAGTTGTCCATGACACAGGAAGCATACTGTAGTTTGCACAGTGCGCAGGATGTGTAGTCATGAGGTTGGAGCTGTCTACTATTTCTCCATCTATTAGATAATAAACCTTCAACACTGATTGGCCCTTGTGGACTATGGCTAACCACCTTGGGTATCTCTTTCTCCATTAGAGGGACACAGGTTATATCCACAAAGAGCACCACTCCACAAGTATAGGGCAAGGCAAGGCGGCAAAGCTGCATGAACTTCCACAACTGGTACAGCAATTGAACCTGCACTGATGGCTTCATTATCCATCACACTCAGACCATCTGCCTCCCACCCGCCCTCCACCGCCGAGAATTGCTATGATTAATTCCCAGACACTTCGGGCCCTATTTTATCATTTTAATTCCAAGTGCTGGGAGGATTTGAAACTGGGAGTGTTTCAGATTCGACTTTTAAATCCGTTCTCAGGCACCCCCATACACGCTCTGCCTGAAAAAAAAATCAGCAATTCTGAATTATGCTGCAGTAGCCTGTGGGCAGGGCTCAACACTCCTGCAACCCTACAGCTCCAATCCTCACCTCCAACCGCGCATGCGCAGAAACAAAAATAAGAGTGCAATTCCGCTCTCACATCACTCCCAGGCCAGATAATGCCACCCCCTGGCTCTCAGACATTGCTCCATCCCCACAATATTACAAACCCTCTTATCCCCTCCCAATCTCAGGCAGAGTGGCAGCAGACCCCGCTCTCCCCCACAAAGCATTTAAATGGCCGTCACGCCTGTTTCTGACACAGTCCCGATCACAGCCATTTTTGGGCCTGAGCAAAAGGGGAAACTGGCACAGAACGTGCTACCTGCTTCACACCTGACTTTACCAAGGTTTTGCGCCCAGAAACAGGTGCAACTTAATGGCAAATTTGGGCCCTTAGATGAGAAAGTAAAATCATTTAAACTTACTGCACAGAGAAAGCTGGACTGATTATGTCTGTGTTAGATCCTAGAAAGTGCAGCCGTACTTTGTGCCACATACCCTCTTTTTGTCTGAGCACTGCAAGCTTCTCATCTTCAGTATCTATCCAATTCGCCTTTAAAATCATTTATGGAATCAGCTTCCACCATCTTTTCAGGTGGCGTTGCAGATCCCGACAGAAAAATAATTCTCCTCATTTCCCCTCTGATCTTTCGACAATGACTTCAAATCTATGCCCTCTCGTTATTGACCCACTTACTGGAGAGAATAGTTTCCCTCTTATGTACTCTATCAAAACCTCTCATCACCCTGACAACCTCTATTAAGACAACTCTTAACCTTCTCTATTCCAAGAAGAACAGTCCTGGTTTTTTTCCAACCTCTCCTCGTAACTCAAGCCTCTCATCCCTGGTAATAAATATCCTTTGCAGCCTTCCCATGCCCTGGGTTTTATAAAAAAAATTAGGGGCATAAAGCAAATCAAAGTCACCAATATTACTCTTAATTTTTATTAAAGTGAGTTTCTGGGAAAAAAAGCACTTCGCCAAAAGTAACGAATTTATGATTTTATAAAAGGGAAGTTCCACTCAAAAAGTATTTTCCTTTTAAAATAAGATCAGATTGAACTTTTCTCGCTAGAAAATCATTCTAAGCAAGGTTGATGCAAGTTATGGTGCAAAACAGCATGGATCTATGGCACAATGATAGATATATGTTACACATTCCACCAGTGAAAATGACCTTCTGCAATAACACAATCAATTTTGATTAGCCAGGTATGACAACTGCTCCGAGAATAAAAGTCCTATTTAATTTCAAGCATCCTTATTACATTTTCATGGTACAGTATCAAGTTTATTCCATTCCAGACTTGAGCGAATATCAAGTTGAAGACATCACTTACAAATCAATCATTGAATACAAAATATAATAAAATATTTTCCATAATTGTGTGCAATGGTTTCAGGATACAGCTTGATCAAAAAAGCATGGGAAAAATTTATTGCTAAGGATACTCTGGACAGAAGGAACAAAGTGCCAGTTAAGGATTTAGATTTTAAAAGGTGTGCAAAAACACTTAAAATGAAAGCAAGTTTGGTAAAATAATAGGCATCCGTCAAATATTGTTACACAAATGCTTTAGAGGTCAACTGAAGAAGCGATTTTACAACAATTATAGTGCGCTATGCCAGTGGCATCAGTTATAACTCCAGGGAACATACAATCCCTAAGAGTGTCATATTGGACTCAAAATGTTAACTCAGTTTTTCACTACAGATGCTGCCAGAACTGCTGCGTTTTTCATTATTTCCTGTTTTCATTTCAGATTTCCAGCATCCACAGTATTTAGCTTTCAAATTAGCATACAATTCCCTTTATTTAGGAAGCATATTCAGTTGTTCACTCAATAGTACTTTTATTTTCAGACTGACTGTTCTTCAATGGCATGGTGCAGAACAAAAATCAAACTACCAGACATCCTCAGCCTGGTAAGGCTTCTCGCAGGACCCCCTGTTCTACAAACTCTACAATGCCCCTTAAGGTACTTGTCTTTCTTCTAAAATTTAGCCAGGCAGCTGAAGGATGAACAAGGATATCAGTGTAGTTTACAAGAGGGAAGCAGAACAACACTGACATAGCTGACCAGCTTGTTTTAGCAGCTCTGGATATTTTTGGGAAGTCACCAGAATTCATGCAAGGCAGATAGAAGTCTCTCCTAAAACCGCAAAGACTTTTGGGTGATGGCCCAAAAAAAGAAGGAACAATGTTAAGAAGCTGTGTGGAATAGGAGAGATTTTGCTCACTGGTCTTCCACATATGGTGAAGATTTTTGAATTGCTGGGATTTAGACCTCACTATAAAGACATGAACTTTAAAACAAGTACCTAAAGAATAGACATAGATCAAGTTTAGCCTGGAGCACAAAACTATTGTGAAACTATATTCTGTTAGACACTGTTAAAAACAATGATATTGAAAGCGAAACTACAAGCAAAAGATTACAACACGCTTTTATTAAAGTTGCAGAGTGCAAATTGTAAAACGTCCCATCACTTGAATTGACAGGTCACAATTTCCACACAAAGGGAAGTACATGGGATTAGTACACTGGATTTACCTGCTACCAAATGAAGACAATTAAAAATAAACACTTCAATTTCAGAAAAATTTTATTTCTCTCAACTGTTATTTTGTGAAGAGTAATAATAAATGACTTTATAGCCAGCTAAGCAACAAACATCACTAAAAGCGTTAAACTCATGAAAAGAAGTTGTTCCAGTGCAGGTTCAACACTGGCAATTACAAGATAATGTGGAAAATTGTCCAAGGTACGTCCTGTTCATAAAAGACAGGACGAGTGCAATCCTGCTGAATTACTGGCCTATCAGTCTACTCTTGATCATCAGCAAAGCAATGCGAGGTGTTGACAGCAGTAACATCAAGTGGCACCTATTCAGCAATAACCTGCTCATTGACCTTTGGTTTGGGTTCTGCCAGGGCCAATCGGTTCCTTGTTAAAATGGATCCAAGCCAGGGTGTGAAGTATGAAACAAGGCACAGATATTTTCCTTGTTAGTAGGTTTATTCACAGGATGCAGCATTACAGATCTTGGCCTCCAAACTACCAACCCAGTGCCCAGCTGACTCTGTGTGCTGCTTAATCAAACACCACACGTATATCGTTAATAACATAATCAACCAACCATTAAGATTTCCCTTTTCTTTAAAAGAATAAATTTAATAACATACCTATATAATTACAAAGCAATCAAAGAAAAAGATTGCTTTTCCATATTTCTTACAATCCATCATTACACATGACGCTTCTTTTCTAGCACTGCTGACAATAGCTTGGAGCAAACATTCTTCTTTGTAAAACACTGTTAGGGTACTTCTTATTTTCTTTGGTTCCCAGACCAAGTGACAACATTTTCTGTTTTCACCCACCAAGACGACCCAGCTGTACTGGAATACCCACTGGGAAGACTGGCATGGAAAGCATGCCAAAGGACTAACTTCATATCTTTCTGGTCACTCAAGGTTGGAAACTTGAATCACATTCTGAGAAATGCACATTCGAGTGTTGTATTTGCCCTCAGAACGTCCTCAATTATGGCATGTTTCATATTTTCCAAGACATGTTATAACTGGCATTGGATCTTGCCTGGGTAGTTGGGAGGAGGGAATGTGGCCTGGGCTAAGTGGAGGGGATTGCAGTGGGTAACAAGTGGAAGGGGAAATGGAGAGAGTGGGGTGGTGTTATTGGCAGGGGTAATGCAGTGGGAAGGAGATAATGGGGAGTGGGTCAGAGAGTTTAAGAGGGGCAGGCAGGTTAGAGTATAATATATTTAGGCGAGAATTAATGGAGGTTTTCAATTATACTGGGATTGAATAGAAGAAATAATTGGAAACTAACTGTGCCACTAACCACACAAAACAGGTTAAACATAATTGGCAAAAAATAACTCAAGGAGATGGTGAGGAGCATTATTTTCACATAAGACAATGTGATAGGCATTGGAAGCAGTTTCAGTATCTTACAAAAGCCTATTGCACATGTATTTGTAGAGGAACAACATTCTGGTCTATGGTGTGTGCAGGATTCAATTCAGCAATCTTTCAAAGCACTACGGGATTTGTTTTATCAAGTTCATTAACAGAGCACATGGCTAATCAACTTAAACTGGTCTACTTCTTTGGATGCAAGGTCATCTTTGAGAAGTTCCAGCCCAATTTATTGGGACAATTTAACACTTTTAAAGGTATGACTGTTGGTTCAAGCTAATGTCGAATGTCTGACCCTAATTTCGAAGGCCCCCCCGAAGCCTTGTCTTCCAATTTTAAATTCCAATGCCTATCACATTGTCCTATGTGAAAATAATGCTCCTCACCACCTCCTTGAGTTATTTTTGCCAATTATGTTTAACCTGTTTTGTGTGGTTAGTGCCACAGTTAGTTTCCAATTATTTCTTCTATTCAAACCCAGTATAATTGAAAACCTCCATTAAATCTCCCCTAAATACATTATACTCTAACCTGTCTGCCCCTCTTAAACTCTCTGACCCACTCCCCATTACCTCCTTCCCACTGCATTACCCCTGCCAATAACACCACCCCACTCTCTCCATTTCCCCTTCCACTTGTTACCCACTGCAATACCTTACCAATCACAAATTGCACAGAACCTTCACATAGAAAATCATGCATCATAAAAATGCCTGCGAATATTTCTTTGTGATACCAGTAAAACATTGCTAGCTCTGCTTTCAGCCGAATACAACCTACTTTCAGGAAGGCAGACCCAGTTAAGAAGTGATGAAACCTTGATACATCATTCAATCCATAAAATCATTTCTTTAATTTTCACTGCTTCTTTTCTACATCAATCACTTCTTTAGGTGGTCTCAAAAACACTATTCCTCGAAAATATTCATCCTACAAAAAGTTGGCTTTTAAAATCGATTGAACTGCATTCTCTGAAAACCAAGAAAATCTTTCAGATCACCCTTCCTGCCATGAAGGAAAAGTTCACTCTAATACCTTGATCACCGAGTGTATTTTTGAAACCCCGAGCCACTAGTCTTGCTTTCGTCTTATATGTCCATTAGGGAATGCATTTTTTTTTGTAAATATTCACCCATGTGATAACAGCTGGGTCCTCTACTTGGCACTTCAGAGCATTCATCAAATTATTTCAAATTATCCAACTCTTTGCCTTACCTCTCAATTTTTCTTCTAATTTGTTTGTGGTCATCCAATCTTCCCAATCACAAGGTCTTAACATAAGAACATAAGAAATAGGAGCAGGAGTAGGCCATCCGGCCCTTCGAGCCTGCCCCGCCATTCAATAAGATCATGGCTGATCTGTCGTGGCTCAGTTCCACTTTCCCGCCCTCTCCCCATAACCCTTAATCCCCTCTCTTATCAAAAACCCATCAACCCGCTTCTTGAAAATATTTAGCGAGGCAGCCTCCACCACTTCAACGGGTAGAGAATTCCAGAGATTCACCACCCTTTGAGTGAAGAAGTTCCTCCTCAACTCCGTTCTAAAACGCCCCCCCTTTATCTTGAGGCTGTGCCCCCTAGTCCTAGTGTCTTTTTTGAGCGGGAAGAGTCTCTCCACCTCTATCCTATCCATCCCATTCATCATCTTATACATCTCAATGAGATCTCCCCTCATTCTTCTAAACTCCAACGAGTACAAGCCTAGTTTATACAGCCTCTCCTCATAGCTCAACCCCCTCAACTCCGGTATCAGCCTAGTAAACCTCCTCTGCACTCCCTCCAAGGCCAAAATATCTTTGCGCAGGTGCGGCGCCCAAAACTGCACACAGTACTCCAGCTGCGGCCTCACCAATGCCCTATACAGCTGCAGCAAGACCTCCCTACTTTTATATTCAATCCCCCTCGCTATGAAGGCCAGCATCCCATTCGCCTTCCTGACCACCTGCTGCACCTGCAAGCTGGGTTTTTGCGACTCATGCACAAGGACCCCGAGGTCCCTCTGCACCGTCGCCTGCTGCAGTTTTTCGCCCTGTAAGTAATAGTCCTTCCTACCATTCTTCCTACCAAAGTGGACCACCTCACACTTGCCAACATTAAATTCCATTTGCCATTTCCTGGCCCATTCGCCCAGCCTATCTAGATCCTTCTGCAGACTCTCCACACCCTCCTCTATTTCGCTACATTATTTATCCCTGTCAAATTAGTCTCTATGTGCCATTCAGCCTTTTCTGGACTACAGTTACATGGCCTTTTCCTCCCACAATCAGAGGTTCTGTTGCCAGTACATGATCATTTGCTAGGGCCAGAGTCATTCCCAGAAACGCTATGCAAACTCACACTGCATTTTCAGTTTTATCTCATTTCACTGGTCCGTAGATCTTGCCTCTTGTCCATCATCTTGAACATTTAGCCAATGTTTGGATTTGCTGGTAGCTTTCCCTGCTTACGTTCCTCCATTCACTAGACCGTCTGATACTCTAGTACTAACTTTCAGCAGTTGTCTTCAAGGAAAAAATAACTATTGTATTACTTTGTGTACCATCCAATCCCCTACCTACCATATTCTGGCCCTTAATAGTCCGCAAACATGAGAGAGATGTGGGTGCCTTCTCATCTTCTACAAGTTGCTCAGAATTTGCAAATTTATAATCAATTAAATGACTGTATCCTATTAGTTTGATTATCAAGTTGGAGAATTATTTTCTTCCCATCACACCCCTTAACCTGAACCTTCCCACACTCTTTGACCCTTTCTTTCATGGTATAATGAATCATCAGGATTGAAGTCAGAGAATTCTGCCTTAATGAATGTCCTTCTTCCTGCAAATAGGGTATTCAAAATGGAACTAAATATAGTTCCTGCCAAGGTCAGGGGATGATCTCACAGCGCAGAAGATATTATTGGATTTCTCCCATTAGCCCAACAGATACAGACTACACACCCCAACCATTTGTGGCTGTGACCAAACGGGCCATCTAAGATGGTGATTTACAAAACACGCTGGGATAATTGGCCAAGTACAGAAACAGACAGGCTGCAGCTCCAGGAGACACAGAAAATGGGCCATCCCAAAGAAAATGGGCACACTCTGCTCAAACATACTTATTTACAAAAGGGGCACCTTAACCCTTCATCTGAGAGGGAGGTATGTGACCCACGTGCCTCCAGCTCCTACAGGCATGGTTGTTGCGCAGACTTTCGGAGATCAGTGTGGCAGCAGCTGATTGGCAATAATCAAAAGGACATGGAAACCGATGAGGGATAAAAAGGTGCTGCACAACGGAACTCTCTCTCATGAATGACACGATCACAAGGGTGAGCAAGAGATAGGAATAGAACAACAGTGACCAACCACCACCATCAACTGGCATCGCGAGGAGAATCACCACACCAACGACGGAAGGAAAAACAAGAGCCAGAGTATCAGACCAGACTACAGAGACCAACACACGGATAAAAGCCAATATCTACCCGGGTACTTGCTAATCACTCAAATATTAAGTCAAGGTTTAATACTGGATTTGAACTTTAGTACTCTAAAATAATTTATATTGACATAAATATTACTGTAGTAACAAGAGGTCGACTTGCAGTTCGTTGCCCACTGTATAAGGGTTAGAACACACCGTGCGGCAGGCACAAAGTAGTGAATTCTTCTGCCCACACCGGGGCAGATGTTAATTTACAAGTTGGTTGGTTAGATGGAGCATCTCATCAATCTGTGCAACCTCTTTTGCACAGCTGATTACTGAAGGGGCTTTCAACTGCAGTCTTCACTGCGACAATGTTCATCTTTTCGCACCTCTCTAAATTTGTCATAGGCAAATAATCCCCCATTGTCAGGTAGGACTTTAGCTGGCACCCCCCGGTCCAGTCCCCATCAATTTTGCCATGATTTTATCCACAATTACTCTTTTGTCTTGACCATGACTTTAGCCACAGTCACTCTTTTGCCTTTGCCATGTGTTACTGTAGACAGACTGAATCTTGCTGCCATGTCTATGAATTGCGAAATAAAGATATTTTTATCTGTAGTTCACAACTTTAAAGCCATTGCTACTATTTCATTAGTCTCAAGCTTAACAGAAAGCTTACAGTAGGCAGTGTTGATGTCCTCTAAGTATTACATACTCATTAAGTACCCTTGCATCTTTTAGTAGGATTTTGAATCTATGGCAAAAGGGATGAGAAAAATTGCTTTTCTTCTCTCAAATTCCTATCACCTGATGCATTGATACTTTTCTAATATCCTCAATGAGATGGTAGGTTTTGTTAAAGGGATGTAATAATGTCCTGATTGAGTAAATTGCAAATCTACTGACCTTACAAAGACAGCTACCATAATGATGTTCCATATTTAACTTCACTTGCACCTTTTTGGTGGATGGCTTGCTTAACAGCAAGAATATCTGACTAGGTACTACTCCTGTGTTAACAAAGTGGTTTACTCCAGCTATTTTAATGTGGAATCACGCTCTTTTCAATGGCTTTAATGTTTGTCATCTGCACCCAAAATAGCTGGTCACTTCAACATAATCCTTACTACTGATGGAATCTAAGGTTCCACATATTGCAAAGTCGCAACCACTGTCCAACATGGCACAATTAAACAAATCAGTGACCAGCACACCTATTAGCACGATGGAAGATTAGACAGATTCACAGAGGGCAGAAAAGACCCTTGGGCCCATCTGGTCTGCACTGACAATAATTACCACTAAAGGCACACTCATCCCATTTTCTTGCATTTGTCCAATATTGTTGAACGTTATGATGTTTCAAATGCTCATCCAAATATAGATCATGGAGATCAATCCCTTGCTTAGTTTCAATGATTCCCTCTGGAAAAGTTGCCACCAGGATTGTTGAGGGTTGAAGGTGCAGAGGTGTAATTATCTCATATTCAGCAAGGTGGTCTGCACAATCTCAAGAGTAGAAAAGATCAAGAGGCTGTCAAAAGGCAGTGTTCAAGTGCAAATGGTGACTGAGTCCTTTGACACTTAATGCGTTTAAGATCTTTGAGAATGGGCTCATTTCCCAAATAAAAAAAATCTTTTCTTTTTGGAAAAACAATTTATCGTATTTGACTAGGTTGCAACATTTATACCAACCTAGACAGTTATAATTGTGCCTTTGGTCTACACCATTTAAAGGCAATCACACCAATTGATTGAAAGAAGTGCATTAATTGCAATAAAGCTTGCAATGGGCATGTCGCTGTAGGGGGCTATTTTTGTTCAACTTTATAGGTACTTGTGGAAGTAACTTAAACAATACATAACCCTTTACTGATTAACTTTGTAGAGAAAGCATACAGTGCAAAAGATGCTGCTTGATATCCAAAAGCCTCAACTTCATTTTGCTCTTTTGACCCTGCCTATGCAGTGAGGATTCCACACTGTAAATTTTACTTTCTTTCCAATTTCACATTTGAATTCCACACGAAGATCAGATTGAAACATTGCGAATAGTTGGACAGAAATAACCCTCTCCCCCTGCCCCCACCTTCAAGTTTCTGGTTTAGATCCTGCTGCTGTTATTTTGCAGTCGCTCCAGTAATACAGAAGGTTTGGCTGCTTATTCCCAGGTGACAAAATTGTTGCTATTGATACAGCAAGTGACATTAAAATAATTTTAAAACATTAGGCAAGTTGTGGAGCTTGCTGAGGAGTTAGAAAAACATTAGCCTTGTGTTTGTACTACACATGTTTATTCTGAGTTGGGATCACTGAATGACTGTCACAAGTGCAAGCAGCCTATGAATCAAAAGAACTGTGTGACTATCACATGAGCAATGTGGGCACACTTCCAAATTCCGAACTAGCAAAACATTCTACTTCCAGAGGCTTTGCTCCTATTTTGCCACCCCATGTTAAATTATACAGGCGACTGACAACCAGTCTCCATCCAGTGAGTGGCTGAGCTCTGTAGACCAGGAAGATCCCAACTTACATAGTTGAGCTAGTTAGCCAATGTGGCAGCGTAGGGAGAGGCTGCTGCAATGGAATTCAACCAACCCCAGCTTACCAAGCGGAAAACTGGACAGAATTCCTAATCACTTTTTACTGACCTCTGACTGGCAAGGAGCTTTTGTTGAAGTCAAGATCAAACCTGTCTGTCATTCTCTTGCAAATCAAATAGCCTGCCAACACTCAGTCCAGACGCAGACATGAATAACAACCAACTGGGCAAAGTACTGGAGGGCAATAATTACCCATGGAAGTATACATCAGCAAGAAATTCACACCTTTGAGGGAAAATGGAGAAACGTGGTCCAAAAAGTATGATATAAAAAAAAACTCGTCACGGCAAAAGCTTGCAAATTCACTCACCAATTTGTACCTGTTCTCGTTGGCTCAATGCCACAAATGCTGAAGTGTCATCTATCCAAGACACCTGGATGTTACCTGAAATAAAGGCCAAATGACAATTAGTGTGAACTGTACAAAATTTATAGCATACAAAATATTTAAAACAGGATAAACATATATTTCAGTTTCTATAAGATGAGGCATAATTTTAAGGTTTTACCTATTTAAAATTGCCCATCCAACCCTACAGATAGATGATTTGCTCTCAACTTGTCTTTAAAGGTGCATACCATTCAGTCACATATCTCTCAATCGAGGTAAATTAGTTACTTATACATTGATGCAAGGCAAGAACCTTCTAAAAGCAAAACTGTTGCTCCTTTGTGCTTTGTTTAACATTTCCATGGGTAAATGTACAATCTGGTAAAGTAATGCAGTGATTCTTAGACATTTTGATTTAAGGACCTCTTTTTAAATGACTTAGTAACCACAGATTACACCTCCAATCTAAAATATACCAGTTAATAACCAAAGTGCTGCATGTAAAGTGCATTTACATGATGCTTTTACAAAAAATTAGTCTTTATTTATCAGTGAGGTGTGCACTTGCTTCTGACCACAGAAGCAGGGAAAGAGGGAGCAGAGAAAGAGTACTGGGTGGTGTGGAGACAGAAAGAGTCTGAAACAGGCACAACATGCCTCCCACAGTCACTCATTCATTTACTCGAGCTCAGGATTTCTCACATTGTTTCGCAGGCCTCTAGAAAGTCTCTATGGACCACCAAGTGCTGTCCAGTTTGAGAAACACTGCAGTAACGACCAACATCGTGGGGAGGTGATGGCCTAGTGGTATTATCGCTAGACTATTAATCTAAAAACTCAACTAATGTTCTGGGGACCTGGGTTCGATTCCTGCCACAGCAGAAGATGGAATTTGAATTCAATAAAAAAAAAAATCTGGAATTAAGAATCTACTGATGACTATGAAACCAGTGTTGATTGTTGTAAAAATCCATCTGGTTAGCGAGTCATAGAGGTTTACAGCATGGAAACAGGCCCTTCGGCCCAACTTGCCCATACCACCTTTTTTTAAACTCCTAAACTAATCCCAATTGCTTGCATTTGGCCCAAATCCCCCATACCCATTTTACCCATGTAACTATTTAAATGCTTTTAAAAAGATAAAATTGTACCCACCTCTGCTACCATCTCTGGCAGCTTGTTCCAGACACTCACCACCCACTGTGTGAAAAAAATTGTTCCTCTGGACACTTTGTATCTCTCCCCTCTCACCTTAAACCTATGCCTTCTAGTTTGAGACTCCCTTACCTTTGGGAAAAGATATTGACTATCTAGCTGATCTGTGCCCCTCATTATTTCATAGACCTCTACAAGATCACCCCTCACCCTCCAATGCTCCAGAGAAAAAAAGTCCCAGTCTATCCAGCCTCTCCTTATAACTCAAGCCATCAAGTCCCGGTAGCATCCTAGTAAACCTCTTCTACACTCTTTCTAGTTTAATAATATCCTTTCTATAATAGGGTGCCCAGAATTGCACACAGTATTCCAAGTGTGGCCTTACCAATGTCTTGTACAACTTCAAGATATTCCAACTCCTGTATTCAATGTTCTGACCAATGAAACCAAGCATGCTGAATGCCTGTTTCACCACTCTGTCCACTTGTGAGTCCACTTTCAAGGAGCAATGAACATACTAATAGTTTACTAATGTCCATTACGAAAGGAAATCTGCTGTCCTTACCCGATCTGGCTTACATGTGACTCAGATCCACAGCAACGTGGTTGACTCTCAACTGCCCTTGAAATGGCTTAGCAAGCCACTCAGTTCAAGGGCAACTAGGGGATGGGCAATAAATGCTGGCCAGCCTGCTACATACATGTCCCATGAATGAGTGAAAACAACAGGAAGGTCCTGCATCCATTCCGTATGCTCTCACTCAGACACCACTGGGACCCAAGTTCTGGTTTGACATCAGAACTTGGTCCAAAAGCTGTCTTAAATATCAAAGCAAACATCTCCTATCTTAATTTCACTATAATGTAACCTAATCAAGACATCTGAATGATTAGAAAAACTATTATAATACAGCACTGAACCAGAGATAGGGTAAAATATTTAAATAATGTTCAGCAGAATGCCTTCTCAGCAATTAAGCTAACATTTTGATATATCATTGTATAATTTTAGAATTATGTGCAAGAACAACTTAGCTACATTCTAAGTCTGCAATGGGACCAAACAACAGTATGACCTATGAGAGCTACAACTCCTGAAGGAGGACAGCATGAAAGGTAAATTCACTAAATCAAATCAACTAATGACAAATTTAATATCTAAACACACTCTTCATAGTTTACACTCTATTCACAAAACTAACTTCAGATCAAAAAAATAAGTGGATTCCACTTCACTTGAATTCATAGCAAAGGCACTGAGTATTTATGTGCTGACTTTCAGTCTGGTATTTTCATTGTGTGTATACAGAGCTCAGTACAGCCCAACTGTATTTAGATTCTCCAAGCCTTTCTCCTTCTCATCCTTACCACTCATATGAGAAGATGAGAGACTGGAATTCAAGATGCAATGAAATCTGCAAATTGGCACGTGTGCACTGTGACATTAACACAAGAGGACTTCGTTCTGCATGTATATTCCTATTAGTGGAGAGATTTCAGTCAACATCCGCCGCTCCACTCTGTCGAAAGATCAGGTTTGGGTGAAGTGGCTGCACAATAAATGTGAATGCTGGAGTGGGATTGAACAAGTTTGACTCACGAGATCAGCATTTCTACAGCACTCCTAAAAACACTAAGCATCCATTTGAAATTCTGTCAAAGCTCAACTAGTATGAAAACGAAAAACAACAGAACAGTGTGCTTCCAGTACTTGTTTACTTGCACCGTGTGTTTATCCAATTGACTATTAATTTACGAGCCATTTATTACACAATTTATTTCAAAGAACCTTTTACCACAACTCCTCTGTACCAGTGCCTAACATCCTTTATGGCAAGATATCTCTTTTCAAACAGTGCATCATTGATTTCTCATTATCAGTCCCAAGCCAGGAAGTCACATTCTCTGGCTTGAAGTCCACCAGCTGAAAACTGCAGGACAAGCAAAAACGCAGAGTAATCTGAAACCACGAAATTACAAGGCATGGTCAGTGAATCATTGTTAGTGAGGAAGCACATGACTGAGAGCCAAGAATTCCAGGATGTGAGGAATCATGTGACTGGCAGTAAAATAAAAAATTGAAAAAATTAAAATAGGAAAACACATTTATAAACCATACTACCAACACTAATGTTTAACATTTCTCTTGCGTCTTCTTATGCCAAACATCTTAGTCAATCAAGGTAACCTAGCAATTCTATAGTCATTTGCAGAGTAGCAGCTGGAGATCCATCCACCTTGGTGGGAAGTTTGTGGGCACTGTAGAGCAGAACATGGCGGACAACAAGAATCACATTAGCTCTTATCCCAGCTATATTATGCCCAAACAACTCAAGCTCCATTGGATTTTGCTGGCAGAGTTATGATCCATAAAAAAGTGTTGACTGCAAAGAATTCTCACCAGGAGACTTTGTAAGCCAATTCACTATTTTTAGGCACATGGGTGATACTGGGAATCAAACTGTTTTCTCTTGGATTATGCTCAAGATGATGTAGCTGACCATTAGGAAGAAAAAGGATAATGCTGTTTTGGCCTTAAACGGTCCACTGAATAAAACATTATGGAGGAATTTAAAGTAATAATTTGAAAGAGTGCATCAATTCTAATTTTAACCTAATACCAAAGCAGCTTGATCTTAAAGTTATGATTACTCAAAGGCACTGGGCCTATGTTATTTCTGAAAGATTTCTATTAAAGTTGCCATCAAAAAGAAAATAAATTTCTTTTAAATCTGCTGAGGAGTGGCTGAAAGAAGGGTGCATTTTTCTAACAGGCTATGGATGGATCACCAATCTGTCCCTGCCAAAGCATTTTTGATCACTGATCAAAGACCATCACAGTGCCAAGCTGCACACCAAGTTCTCAAACCCAAAAATCAACTGAATGAATCAACTTAATATAAAGATCTAAGGTCTTAAATAATCTATTTTCTCTCTAATTAAACATGTAGTTATATCTTTTGATCCGTTATCCATTGTTCACAACTGTACAAACATGTACATATCATTACTTTTAACAATGGACAGACAGGAAAGGTAAATGTTCCCATTCCTTAGTGCTGTGTAACAATTCCAGTGTTAAGTACACACATTACTGAAACAAGGATTGGATAGTCCTAAATGGTGATGTTTTCCCATGGTTATAGGAATGAGAGAAGATAAAATTCTCAAAAAAGGAGGCTATTCTGAAACCAGCAGAATTTATGCATCAATTGTATTAACAAGAACCAAAAGAAAAGATCCTGTATGGAGGTTGAAGCCATGAACCTATTAAAATTATTTGGGGAGCTTTTGTAGATATGGTTTGCATTCATAGTTTTCCCACATTCCAACTCTACTGGATCTCTTCATTCCATGTGCAATAACTAAACGGTTTTCATTGGTATAAACACCATGGTCTTTAAATTTGAAGCATGCATTTTTTAAATAACAGCAGGTTACAGATCAATAAATCAGACCATGGGTATTATTTCTGCATTTAAAATATGTTCTGTCACAATTTGCTACTGAATGACGACATCAAAACACTATTTTCTCCTACAGAAATACTTGATTTAGCCACATGGTTGGCTCCACCAAGGGACACTGTGTGGTGTGCACGTCATTTAAAAAGCTAGCTCAGATTGAGAAAGGACATAGATATCATTAATGTTGGACTGGACTGGGATGTGTAGAGATGCCAAAAAAGTCTCTTTTATTAATTGCATAAAATGTCTCTTTACGACAAACCATAAGTTTATTTTAATAGGCCAATTTTGGAAGATAATGATCAACAAAAAGGTGGAGAAGGTGGAGCCGGAGGTTTAAACCCATCATTTTAGCTAACCAAGTTGCTAAGTTGCATCAGGCAAAACTAGCCGCCACTCAAATTAGGTTGCAGGATAAGTAATTGGATCCTACCGAAGGCGCTGAAGAGTTGGTAGAGGTCACTGGTCTTCCACTCCTTGGGAAAACGCACGTGAAGAACATGGTCCCTCTTCGGTTGCACTGGAAAGCAAAGAATAAATACTGTAATGCCTAATCATAGAATGTCAGGGATTCAAAACCTGGAGGAGGAAAAAAGTACAGTTTGTTCTCCTAACATATGAATCAGTTAAAAATAGACGCATATGTAAGAAAATAAGTGCCAATAACTAGTCACGGTCTAATCCTAGAACAACTGATGGCCTTTATTATTACAAAAAGCTTTTCATTACTTCCAGTGAGCTGTTGTATAGATTCTTCCTTTTCCCTGGAGCTTGTCTAACATTCCTTCCCAGAAAGTATCCAAAAGATACTTCAGAGAGCAACACACTTTAGAGAGAAAAAAAAACACATGACCACCACATACTGTACTGTAATTGCTTCAATGCTGGCTGCATGTGACAGTAAATTCTTTGGACAAGTTTTGCTGGAAAGGTACAGGCTGTAACCACATTTGTACGTGCTATTGCACATTGCAAAAGGATTCTATTTCACTTTTGTGGGCAAACAATGATGTAGCATTTTAAGCTAAGCATTAAGTTTCTTTTAATGTGAAATATTTCAAAGCAGGGTTTGGTTATAGCACAGAATTATTACAATCCTCAAAAGGGCTACCCCTGACTATATGATTGAACATAAATAGGAAGTTATTCTCAACGGCATGTGAGTATTCGCACTATACATTCTTGTTCCAATGCTGTACTTACAATCTGGGCCACTCAGATTCAGATAGGGAATGTCAATGACTCTCATTAGAAACAGCCTGCGTATAAAAACAAAACATAGGAGTAAATACAAATTTATGAATCCCAATTATTTCTGGCTACAGAAACTAAATTCTATTTGAACACAATTTACAAGTTGAATTGAAGCGATCATAATTAAATGTTACTACAAGTTTCTATGGAATATTTTGGTAAATTAAACTGTCCAAAAGAGTTAACGTGGTTTAAGAGCTGCTGGCGCAATTCGGTTAGGAGCATTTGCTGAAGACAGAGTGTTGTCGGGATAGTGATAGGGACTGTATCACATTACATTAATTTGTTGCCATATTTACATACCTGCTGCAAGACATGGGGACTGTGAGTTAGGTCATTTAAAACTAATTTGTCCTAATCTACCACACAAACTGTTTCATCCTCTCCATTTGGATGGCAAAAAAAAGGTAACCCTCAAATTCTGAAAATAGTATTTTCTCCACCTCTTCAAATTTCAAAAATGCAACATAGAACAAATTTGCCACATTTTGTACAAATTTTTTTTACATCATGAGAAACTGAGCAAAATAAATCAGAAAAATGACAACTTAAGATAGGAAGACACATATTTTGAAAGTCTTTGAATATCAAAAAAGTTAAGTTCAAACTAATGGGTGCAATTCCTATAAAAGATCTTCTGCTACAACTAACATAACCACACCCAATCCTCGAAAAACAGACCTGGCAAGCAAGTTTGACATAAATCAGGTAGGGGCTTGCTTTGTTATCTCAGTAAAATAGGATTACTTACTCAATACAGGTTTTATTCACCAACAAAATTTAAAGACTTGATAAAATAGTCACTCAAGTATTGCTACTAAACCAGTTTGTATTGCTACTAAATAATTTTGCATCTGCCATTTTATGCACATCAGCAAATCAAATCAAGAGATACTGGTTGTAGAAAATGACAACAGTTAGAATTAAAAACTTTCTGTGCAAGTTTATTTTCCCACAGCATTTTTTGCCAAAACGTTCATAGTTTTCAATATAGTAAGAAAGTTCTCTTAAAGGGTTTGTCACTATTCATCAGTGCCTTTAGTTTCCTTTCCAGCTTGGAATTAAATATTCTTCTCCCCGACATGATCGAGGATCAACAGCAATCTCTTTTACATGGCTTAAATTATTGGCTCCAGATCTGTAAATTTTTAGACACACAAATGATAAAAATCTACTTCATACCACACACAAGGGTCTTGCACCCTATAGCCATCGTGTCAATGGAATAGACTTTAATTTTCCTGATGAACTCAGGAACAATGAAACATTCTACTATCCCTTTTTACTGCTCGGACTGACAAGGAACCAAGGTTTCATCTACAAAAGAAAATCATAATATAGTACTTTCTTTATGTAGCACGTGGCAGCAGGAAAAATAAACCCAATATTTTTAGACAAATTTAAAATACATCTTGTAACTGCCAAATGCATTTTAGAACTGCCATATCTACGTCTGTTCAAAAAAAAAGTGCAAGAAAAGACTAGCGTCTTTCATTTCCTCTGGATGTCTCAAAGCATTTTACCACCAATTATTTCTGAAGTGTTTCTTACATTACTGCTATAATGTAAGAAAACCTAGAATTTGTCCCCCCTAGCCTCCCCTGAACAGTTAAAACCCTTCCTATGCAACTATGAGCTAGGACTCAAACTTTACGTGCAACATGAATAGAATAGCTCGTCAGAAAACAAATAATCAACTCTTGTGCTACTTACAGAACTACCCCAGTAGTACAAATGCTCACTATATACACCCCAATCTCAGTAACAGAATAGCATTATAACTTTACGCAGGAGAAAGTAGGATTCAGGGTAAACCTACAAGCCAAGTAAAATAAATCTACAGATAAACATAAATCCAGTGCACAACACTCACAGATACTTCAGACAGTCATCACAGATGAGAGAGATGTTAAAAGAGTTGCAGCTAATGTTCTGAATAAACTCAGTCTCACGGCCCTACTCCCACATCATTGACAGCCACAGCAACTCGCTTTTACACAGCATTTTTAACTTCATAAAATGCCCCTAGGTTCTTCACAGAAGGGTTCCCAAACAAAATTTGACAAAACCACATGGCGATGTTAGAACAGATGACCAAAAGCTTGGTCAAAAGGAAATAAAGCAAGAGGGAGGGTTAGTGAGGGAATTCCAGGGATTTAAGGCCTAGACAGCTGATGGCGCAAGGTTGGGGGGAATGAAAATCAGGGTTGTGCCACAGGCCAATGTTGTATGATTGTAGATACCACAGGCTGTGTGGTCAGAGCTAACAGAGAGGAGCAAAAACTGCTATAAAGGCATCAGATCTGACCAGATTTGATCACTGTCTGTCTAGCATGGTGGTGGTGGTGGTGGTGGTGGGGGGCGGTGGGAGGTGTGAAGAGAAGAAGAGAGAGGAGGAGGGAGTGTAGACAGGGTCAATGGATAGGAGGCTGGTTTGCATGATAGATTGGGCTACAAACTCTACTGTAGCTGCAATAAAATTGAAGATCAATAATTTTTTTTTAAAAAATGAACAAAACCAACCCTAGATTCAGGCAAGATTAAAAGTTCAAGCTTGGAAGTGGCTGACCTCTTATCTGATCTGAGATGATCAGTATCAATTGACAGAAACTGATTTGAGAATCAAATTTTACTTTAGATAGCAGAGATTGTTTGGGGTAACTGCTATCTGTTGTGATAAGTACCAGAACAAAACCTCTACCTTTAATTCCAGAAGTAAGGGATAAAAACAAAAAGGGGCTTTGTCATTTTGAAAAGCTCAGAGGTATATTTTCAGACAACAAGACTTGCTCCAGGTGAATTAGTTTACCCAACCCTGCAAATGGACATTGTGGCAGAGGATAGAAAGAACATACTTTAGCAATATTTTGAACTACTACTTCAATCTACACGTGCCACACGTAGTATTGCCTGATCAAGCCCGAAACAGCAATGGTAGCCTGCTGCTCGCAGTCCAAGATTATTGGCACTTTAAGGTGTGTGTGCATAAAATAAAAAAAACCCTGATTAGCAACTGCAATGTGCTAAGCACATGTGTTGGAATCATTTTTAGGCTTAGGCACATATCGCTTTCAGAGAGGCAAGGGAGGAGAAAAAAAGATCAACTTTAAACTTATCCTTTCATTGTAAGTAAATGTTAAGACTTCCTTTTCCTGGCCAATTTATTTGCAGGAATTAAAACAAATACCTCTCTCATTTTGGACATTGGAAGAAAAAAAAATTATTGACTACATTTTCAATCTCCAGGGCATTTTTACTGTCTTTGAATAATAAGACCTTCCAAAAAGAATCAAGAACTGGAATGATTAATTTACATCACCAGGAGGTACCTTATTAGCATTGCCACCATGTCTTGCTGCAATTCAGTAAAGGCTGAACTGCCAAACAACAACCCCAGCATACTAAGGAAGAAACCAAACCCTCTTGGCAAAGACAATTTTGAGATACTCCACCACATATCGTTAACAACTTGCTCAAAAATACAGCAAGCTTTGCCATGGTGAAAAGCTATTTTTTTTTAAACATCCAAGTGAAACACAGAAAAGCTCATTATATACTTATTGCTTCGGCAAAGAGCAAGCTACATCAAATTTCTGTAGAAAACTTAGATAGTCAAAGAGTACCAAAATTACATGCAATGGAATAAATTGTCATAAACATGCAAACTTTCAAAAAAATGCTCTGATTAATGCTTCTACAAATCTACATAAATAACAGCCAAAATGCAAGCCATGGTGTACAATAAAATGTTTTGCACCAATATATTCAATGATTAAGTTCAGTCTTTAGCCAAGTTTTACCTAATGCACCAAATACTACAAAGTTAATTTGAAAGATTTTGATTAAAAATGTAAAGTCACACAAAATGAGAGAAGATTAGACATCAATAGATTCCATACTACTAGAAGTAAATGCTTGCACTTTCCAAAGTAAGAGAGAAGGATGGTCTTGCATTGTAAGAAATCTCACAACATCAGGTTGAAGTCCAACAGGTTTATTTGGTAGCACAAGCTTTCGGAGAGCTGCCTCTTCATCACTTATCTGATGATGTTGGACTTTAACCTGGGTGTTGAGACTTCTTACTGTGCCTACCCCAGTCCAACGCTGACATCTCCACATTTTTGATTTGATTTATTATTGCCACATGTATTAACAGTGAAAAGTATTGTTTCTTGCGCGCAAAGCATACCGTTCATAGAGAAGGAAACAAGCAAGTGCAGAATGTAGTGTTACAATCATAGCTAGGGTGTAGAGAAAGATCAATTTAATGCAACTTAAGTTTATTCAAAAGTCTGACAGCAGCAGGGAAGAAGCTGTTCGTGAGTCATTCGGTATGTGACTTCAGACTTTTGTATCTTTTTCCTGATGGAAGAAGGTGGAAGAGAGAATGTCTGGAGTATTTGGGGTCCTTAATTATGCTGGCTGCTTTACCGAGGCAGTGGAAGTGTCGACAGAGTCAAAAGATGGGAGGCTGGTTTGTGTGATGGATTGGGCTACATTCACAACCTTTTGTAGCTCATTGGTCTTGCATTGTGAGAGGAGAGGGTTCCAAGGGATTCTGTATCCTGCAAAGGCCCTAGGAGTTTTGGGGAGTAAACCAGAAGTGCAGAAATATGATCTTGTGTCCAGAAGTCAAAAGCCTGGCAGAACAGAGGGGAACTGTCCTGATGAGCAAGTGTCGCAAACCTCCCAAAGCGTGTTTGGGGTGGTCAGTCCTAACAATGTCCCTATTTTAACAGGCCTGGTCTCATTTTGGCTGCTGGGTCTCAGATTTAACTACAGTTGGCATCAACCAGACATTAAATGGAGGTTCTGGCTGCCCTCTTAGAGCAAGCAAATCTTCCCAGTTCCTTGTTCCTCAATCAATGCCATCAAATATTTAAATTTGCAATTTAAATCAGTGTAATTTGTTGGACTTTGCTGTGTGCAAATTTCTGCTGTAGGTTCCTGCGTTACAACAGTAACAACAAAAATAATTCATTGGTTTGGTGGTGCCAAGGTGTATTTATATGCACATAAATACACAGTCCTCCCTTCTTTCTAATGACTCACTGCAAGTCCCAATGACTCACTCAAAAGCAGGCAAGCTAGGTTGGTCTGTAGTGTTAGGCTGTGGCATTCCCAGGGCAGGGGGTGGGGGGGTGGATTTGAACCATCAAATTCAATATCTTGATTCCCCCCTTCCCCGCTACATCCCTTGATCCTTGAGCCCCAAGAGCTATATCCAATTTCTTCTCAAAATCACAGAATATTTTGGCCTCAACTATTTTCTGTGGTCGTGAATTCCACTGATTCACCACAGTCTGGGTGAAGAAATTTCTCTTCATCTCAGTTCTAAAAGGTTTACCCCTTATCCTCAAGCGATAACCCTTACTTCTAGACTCCCCCACCATCAGGAACATTCTTTCTGAATCTACCCTGTTGTTAGAATTTTATAAGTTTCTATGAGCTCCCCTCTCACTGTTCTAAACTCCAGCGAATATAATCCTAACCAACTTAGTCTCTCCTCATGTGACAGACCTGCCATTGCAGGAATCAGCCTGGCAAACCCTTGCCGTACCACCCACTGCAACATTTTCACCTCCTGCACTATGTTGCCACAGGTAGCCAACCCCACAAATAACCATTGAGTCAAGTTAAGTGCATGACTCACGAGTAACTGGAGTAGCTACTCTGCCTTTCTCAAATTTCCATTGCTCAACACTCAACTTGCGCTCATCTCCTGTATTTTCTTCAATGCATTTAAATACCAAGTACTAATTCCACAGAAATAAGTTTTCCAACGATAAAATCATTAACAAATGTAGTGATACAGTGAGATTTTCATGGAATAGAAAGCTTAATTTCAACAAACAAAATTCCTCTTGCACTTGCTGACTACTCAATCATTATTAAAAAGATTCTTGTCATATACCCTCAATTTAAATTTGCACTTCAGCGACAGCTCAAGAGACAAGTTTGAACATGGACTGAAGAAAACAGCCCACCTTCAACAACCAATACAAAATGACTCGTTGGGTAGAATCACTCACTCCACCAAGAAGTTCATGTTAGGTTACAGATTCACCACACCCAACTGATCCACAAATAGGTACTGAAATCAGAAGCTGCGACCAGCTCATTCAATGCACGTAGACAAGCAACCATGTAATGAAGGGGACAACAAAAAAGACAAAATGCAATAAAACAATTATAAGGTGAAGGATCATACATATCAAGCTGTCCATAGATGTGCAGGTTAGATGGATTGACCATGCTAAATTAAGCCTAGTGCCAGGGGGATTAGCAGGGTAACTATGTGGGATTATGGGGATACGGCCTGCGTGGGATTGTGGTCGGTGCAGACTCGATGGGCCAAATAGCCTCCTTCTATGATTCTAAGCTATGGTTTCAACCTAATTCATGAATCTAAGAAGCAATATTTTTCACTGCATACTAATTAATACACATGACAATAATAAATCAAATCAAAATCTGCTTGCCCTCATCTATCTGATTGAAACTGTTGTAACAAACATAAACTGAACATATTTGGAACATGTTTTGAGAGATGCAATTGAATGGAGGGATGGTGGCAAACTATTCAATTACATCTGAAACAGCAAATGATTTTTTTGAATTGGCTTAAATTGAAGAACACAAATGACTTGCTCAGCTTTCAAAAACGGATACTTTGGATTGTGAACTAGAAAGCGCAATCGTCACCACTTGGGATCTGAAGGCTGGGAAACGAGCGGTATAATGGTATAGACCCAAACATCATCCACAAAACGATGCACAATCACTGAAACGTGTTCAATTTTATTTGTGCTGCAGACATAAAAATCTTGCATTTGTATAGTGCATTTCATAACCAGGAGGATTTCAAAGTAAATAACGTTCAAGTGTAGTCACTTGTAGAGGAAACACGGCAGCCAATTTACACATGGTAAATCCGCACAAAGGTAATCTGTTTTAGCAACATTAACTGAGGGATAAATATTGATCAGGGAACTTGTTCTTCGTGCTGCAATCTCTCGTGTCCACCAGGAGGTAAGTCGGACCTGAGCTTTTTTGTTGCTTCTAAAAGACGGCATCTCTGACAGTGCAACAGTCTCAGTATCTCACTGGACAGTCAGCCAAGATTTTTTACTCAAGCTCCAAATTGGGACTTGAACCCACAGCTTTCTGATCCTAGGCAAGAGTGCTCCCACTGAGCCTTGATTGCATATACTGCCACAACCCTAGATTTAAATCTGGAAAGACTGTCCTGGATTACAAAATAGATAAGCGCGGCAGAGTTCAACTCTTCCATTACTGAAAGCTTTGTACACTTTGAGAATTGTTAAGTGCAGTATCTCAAATACTGTGATCGATATCACATCGTCAGCAGAAACCAATCAATTGCCATAAACTATTCACCACGAGAGAAAATTCAGCACACAAACAGGTGTAGGCTGTTTGGCCCTTTGAGCCTGCGAGACCATTTAAGGTGATCATGGCTGATTTGGTGGTGTGGTCACAGTTCCACTTTCTCGTTCTATTATGGCTCACCCATAGTCTCAACTCCCTTGCTTAACATAAACCTGTCTAACTTTGCCTTAAATGAACTCAATGACCCAGTCTCCACTATTTTCTGGGGAAGAGAATTCCACATGCTAACTGCTCTTTGGCGGTACAAGTTCCTCCTCAATTGTTTTAAAAGGGAGACCTCTTATTTTTAAACCACATCTCCCAATTTTAGTCTTCCCACAGAAGAAAACATCCTCCAGGTATTCACCCTATCTACCACCCTCAAGATCTTGAATGCTTCAATAAGATCACCTCTCATTCTTCTAAATTCCAGTGGATATAGGGCTAACTTGTTCAACTTTCCTTCATTAGACAACACCACTTGGATACAAATATAATTGTGATTCCTGTACCAGGACACCTAGATCCCTCTGTACCATTAAGTTCTGCAATACTTCTCACTTTAAACAGTACACTAATTTTCTATTTTTCCTGCCAAAGTTCACATTTATCCACATTATACTTGTGACAATACTGTACTTTTGAGAAACGTATCCGATCATGTTTCTTGTGCAGGATCTGTTTGATGCACTCAGAGCTGCTTTGGTCTGGATCCAGTAGCACTGTATTGTTATTGCAGCAATGTAATTGGTCTTAATTGATGGAATGCTGTTCTGTTGATTTTAGTGTTCCCCTGGGATTACAGAATAGGGCTTGATTGACCGGTAAAGTTATTTCACAAAAAACTCAAGGCAGTCTGGCTTTTGGGGCCTTTAGAGAGAGGCCGCGTTCTCTGTATCTCTTGCTCTGTCTGAAGTGGAGACTGGAATCTGCCAAGAAATAAGCCTTCTTCTCAGATTGCTGCATGAGAATTGGCAGGCAGGTATCTGTCTAGGTCATTCTCCAGAAGTGTCAAAAGGCTGGAAATTTAGTACCTACTCTTTGGTTTCTGTGCTAACTGGTTCTAAAGAAGAGATTCATGTCTCTGGAGGGTATTACTAAATTGGAACAAGAGATTGTTAGCTATTAAAAATTATATTTTATCACGTTTAAGTATTTTAATTGGTAAAAGTTATGCTAATTCTTTTTGTTATATTCTGTGTTCTTAAATAAAGTTTGTTTTGATAAAAGCTTCCTAGTGGGTCACTTGAATCATACCTGGAGTGAAATACCTTATGCTCACCCTGATGCCAAAATCAAAAGGAAAAGTTAGGTCTAGGCCAACTTCATAAAATATTTTGAAGTTTCTGATTTGGTCCTCAACATACTCTATCTAAAATTGCAAAAATGTAATGTGGCCATGGCTCTTCAGCGCCAGTCTTTGGTTCCCATGCACAGCAATCCCATCACTTGCCCCAGCAATCATCAACAGCGGTTTTGCTCAAAGCCTATCCAAAAAGCGAGTCTCCTCCTATTCTGAAGCAGCTTCTGAATACACACCATCACCCCTTCCCAGTACACTTCCAATTGCAGCCCAGTAAGAACCAAGCAAGAGGTGATCTCTTAGTATCCTGAAAGAAAATAGCAATTACGTCCCACTACTGTCCCAGTGAAATTGCTGCTTTAGCCACAGCTGTCATTGATAAAAACAAAAATGCAGAAACAATCATAGTGATAATAAGAACACTTACTTGTTAATAAAAGGTTCAACCAATTTAGATTTGGCAGGAACAAAAGCTTTAGGAGGGCTGAGGAATGAACCTAATTAAAAAAGGAAAAGAAAGTCTGCTTTAAAATACAACCACCAAATTGTAATATATTGTTCCACTTTAAACATCTTAAAAGTAAAGTTACCAAGGCCAGAATTGCCAAAATAAATAAATGTACAACTCTGACTCAGGCACAGCTTTCATGACTAATAAACATTCATTTCCTCCGTGTAGTGACTGCTCCAGTGAAACCATTCAAAATAAAATTGAAAAGCCGACAATAATAAATCCCTGTAATGAGTCAAGACTTGTAACGTGGAACATCTCTTTCCCAAGTTCACTTCCTATTTAAGTTTGCTGAAAAAAAAGATAGCTCAAATGAACTGCTGAGTGTTCTAACACTGCATTAAAAGTCCTGGGCTACAAACTTAATACTTAATCTTTTCAGAGGTACGTTCTCTCTCCTTTGCTCCATTATTTTTACAACACTATAAATTTACCATATTGACAGGTTTTACACCGCTTTACAACCAGAGAGGACAACCATGACTAAACAGGAACATCACAGTTTAAAAGAAAAATACCTTCTGGGTGAAGCCAATCATAATATTACTATATCAAATGAAATCCAAATGTGTCATTACACTTAGTCAAGCAGTTTAATTGTTGAACCGTATAAAAGCTATTCTAGAAGATTCAAATTGGTCAGTTAACCATGCAAACTGGATTGCTGGCAAATAGAATTGTATAACATTTAACATGAGGATTTCATGCCATGATTTGTAATGGAGAAGTTTCACATATCTGATTGAAGCACCATTTTCAATTAAACATTTCGTTCAGCAGTTCAATGAGATATAATTATGCATATACACTGTTAAGAAGCATCTCAGGCCATAAGCGACTATCTTATTTCAATTGTAAATCAACTATGCCTTACGGACACCAGTAAATCACAGTGCATCCATGTCCAAAAAATTTAGGAAGTCTCAGCCATGTAAACAAAATATATATTATTTTTCAAAATTGGGGAAGAAAATTTCATTCTGTTCTTTCCCTTCCCCTCGAATTACAGGCATAGTTGATTTTTTAAAAATAGTTCTTTTTTTATATTAAGTACCACCCCCAACTATTGGGCTAAGAAATAAAAAAAAACAAGAAGTCTCACAACACTAGGTTAAGGTCCAACAGGTTTACTTGGAATCATGAGCTTTTGGAGCACTGCTCCTTCATCAAGTGACTAGACTGAAACAGGAGCTTTTAGGAGCACTGCTCCTTCATCAGGTAAGTGATGGAGGAGTAGCTCTCCAAAAGCTTGTGATACCAAGTAAACCTGTTGGATTTTAACCTGGTGTTGAGATTTCTTACTGTGCCCACCCCAATCCAACGCCAGCATTTCCACATCATTAAAAAAAACACAGGAGACAAATTCCAGGATCTGACAATCCTGGAACTCAGATCCACAATAACCTTGGTGTTCAAAACTACTATTAAAAATGTAATCTCTTCCAACATCCATACCTAGATGATTTGCCATTGAGATGAAACACAAGCCGGTTATATATGCATCATAACCTGCTTCATGAAGTTGTTCTGAGGCAGTGTTATAGCTCGGAAATCCCTCAGCGCTTTCTACAAAAGGGAGGAAAAAGTTCAGATCCCAACACAAACTGGTCAACAAGGCAAAACACATTCTAAAATATTCTGCAAACAATGCGTTTTCTTGTCCTTCCCAGATAGTGACAAATATCTATTTCTATCAGATTTGGTTTTAAATCATAAGCGAATACAAAATGCTCGATATAAACTGAACAGGTTTTTGCACTTCATAACACAGAACTTATTGCAAAACAATATGTTTGATTTTTTTAAGATAAATTGCATTTAATGTCATGATACTGAAGGTTGATATACATACGAAAGTTATATGGCTTGTTACCTGGACATCCGTATAAAGATCAACAGCTCAGTCAAGCCAATACAATGTTGAATAACAAAGATAAACCTTTACAACTTCTCATGCCTACACCAGTCAGCATAGATTACTAGGTGGAAATTGAGCATTTCAACATAAAACAGAATATCTACAACATAATTACAAAAGAATAAAGGTCTGCTGAGAAAGGCTTGAAGTTAAGTACACATAACGATTAAACTGATGTCGGTATAGCAATGCAAACTACTGAAAGTGGAACGTTTACTCTAAGAGAATAAAGTGAGACTCTCCCAAATGTTGCAAAAGTGATACGAATGGGTCCTAATCATTCACAAGATAATTTGGTATTCAGCTCATTTTCAAGTACTTGATTCACAAACTACAATTCCAATATAAAATGCAAATATTCATTTTACTTTTCTTGGAATAATAATCAATATCTCCTATGTCTATTATTGGAATTTATTGGAACTCGTCTCTAAAACGTGTTAGCTGGGACTGAAGTTAGAAACATGGTGCTATAGCCCCAATCACTACTTGACGGAGGATTTACAGCTTCTTGTGTGACTGATTTTGAAACTTCCTTGCCGAAACCCAAAATAATGAGTGTGGATTCCTACTGATCTACAGCCTTATTCCCAATTATCTGTAATATGAACACACTCTATTTTCCCGAATCCCCTCACATTATTTCCAGAGCCAATATATTACAAATGTTAAGTGAGCCAATTGCCCCAGAAGAAATACAACTTGGAGGTATCTCTGTAAACTCAGCACATCAAAGTGCACTTGTGATATCTATCCCTGCCAGTTGCTGACTAACAAAAAGTAATCCAACAATTAGCACTTCCTACAAACTGGTATCAAATGTGCTGCTTCATGAAGTTGCAAATACTTAGCAAATTAAATTTCAGAAATGAGTTTCCTGTAGGAAGACTTCTATTAATTGATAAGTACAAGACATTTAAAAGAAATGATGGTAAATGGGCCCAGGTCCCATTTCTCTCTTCCTCTACACATGGACAGCAACACATCAAGTAGTTTGTTTATAAAAAAAAACTAAATTCCAATTTATTTAGTGGAAAAAAAATACTTTTGATGATTCACAATTAAACAAACAACTTTATGAAGACCACACACTGTGCTCTCAACTTACCAACTTTGGGAGGCCTGAAAGGTGCATCTTTTAATCTCTTTTCCAGCTCTGCAAGAGGTGTGTTCATTATCAGTTCCTATGAGGAAATAAAAACATCTCAAATTGAAACATATACTTTCACTTCTAACAGTGTTTCATTATTAGGAAGTTCTGAGCATGTTTGGTACATAGTATGTTTCACCACACAGTAAATTCCTAATCTCCAGGTGGCTTTTCCCTACAAGGAGGGGAAAAAATGTGGAACTTGTCAGACTAGGATCGACCCACATTGCTTACACACCACCTGGTGGCCAACTGAAGACACAACAAAGCAAAAATCATCTGCAACAATCTCAATCTCAGGTAGTGCGAGACCAAGAAAGAGATCAGCAATGTTGATAGACAGAGAAACAAAGTCACATGCAACAATATGATCAAGGAATTAGTGGTGCTCAATCTAGAAAGAGGGATGTGAATTGTTTTCAACCCCTCCCTTCCTTATTTTGTTCAGAGAGAATCAATAACAGATTCACCCTTACCACACTCAAGCCAAGATTTGTGTGGGCAATCAAGTTTGGCTGCAATGCTCTTCATGTTCAAAAATTGTTCTAGTACTCACTATTAATACTGAACATTAGCTAGCGCGGTGAAGTACGGGAGAACAATCAGCACTTACGAATCCTAGTTAGTTGAATCTAACCACTGTAGCGGGAGAAGATTCTAACTGAAGACCCACTTGAGGCCAAGGATAAACAGGTGAAGGGCATTTATTATTTGAACAAATATAGAATGATTTAATATTGTGGTATAGAGTAGAGGGGAGAAGCTACACACTTGTAATGTTTCAGTTTGTGAATGAACCTAAACCAAGGAAAGGTTGACTTCGGGTCTCCTCTTTCACCAAATGGCTGTGAGGGATTTAACACCCACTTCCTAAAGCTTTGAGGGATTGGTATCCCCAAATAACCGTAGAAAGTCCAATAACACAGGTGTTGCTAGACTTGTGAAAAATGTTACTACTTAAGCTTAATTCAGTGGATATTTAAATGTGAAAGCTGGTAATATATTGGCTGATGGGTGTGCTAAATGGAATATTCTGTGGATCAGTGGTGAAACCTTGAATATTTATATTTACATCAAGATTTACATCTACAGAAACTGTACTCAAACACTCAATACAATTTGGCCAAATTCTCAAATTATACCAAATTACTCTCCAACAAATGGGATAATTACAAAAAACAGAAAATGCTGGAAAAACTCAGCAGGTCTAATAGCATCTGTGGAGAGAGAACAGAGCTAACATTTCGTCAGTCATCCAGACTTGAAACATTGACTCTATTCTCTCTCCACAGATGCTGTCATTCCTCCTCCAGCATTGTCTGTTTTTTGTTTCAGATTCCAACACCCACAGTACTTTGCTTTTATACTAAATGGAATAGTAACATAGCTATAAGATAGTTATATAGCTTACTTCACCAGGAATCAAGTATGATTGGGAGAAAATAAAATGATCCTCCAACAAGTTACACAGCTTACTTCAAGAATTGAATGAAATTGGGAGAAATGAAAGATGTGTCATTTCTCGTAATGTCAAAACTAGTGACTAAACTAACAAACAAAATGGCAAGAGAAAGCTTGAGTTTACTATAAGTGCTTGAAATGCGCGAGGAGACATTTAATTGTACCATGCTACTAGGCATAGAATAGTGAAGTATCACTGTTTTGGAAAGAAATTCTCTTGGTAAAACTGTGGAATTGTTTTTGATCCAGAATTATGAATAATTAAGAAAACAATTCATGTGGCTTGGTTTAATTTTATAAACTCTTTTGGTGCCAAAGATCAAAATTAGCTTCCCACCCCCCCCAACCCGAAACTCGGTGCTTTTATTCCTTTCTTTTAAAAATATCAAGTGCAATTTTCTTAATTTGAGCTATAACTCGATTTAGATCATCTCTGCAACAGTCATAACCAGAGCAATCAGTTAGAGCAAGATGTGACGGTGGAGTTTTATTGCATCAACATTCTGGTGTCTAATTCTCTCCTACTGGATTCTGAAAATGTGATCTAGCTGTGTGTCTGACTTGGCACATTTCCAAGATGGTTCAGGCACAAGAGTAATTTAATAACATACACCACGTGGCTTTACGTTACTAGGATGACTAATGCCAGCAAATATGGTCTCAGCGGGACAGCACCTTCACAGTTTAAAGAATGGCAAGTATGCTCAATAAAACACACCAATTTACCTTAAAAGGATGTGTGCTTGCCATGAGTTTTGTATCTAGAAGCCTTCATGAAAAAAGAAATGGCATATAATTACATCAGAATGTGAGGAATCAAAGTAGGAATCTTAATACAGTCAACAGTTACAATTATTTTATGCTTAGAACTACCAATTAACTTCCCAAATTTGGTTATTCCCTCTCTTCTCCCCTATACACTCCTATAATACTAAAACTTGTGAATGACATGCAGGTATCAAAAGAAAACTCACCTGGTAAAAACACTTGTTGTAACTTCTTTAAATTCATTTAGCTCCTATTTAAAAAAAATAGCTGAACATAAAATTCAAGAGAAAGAAAAACAAACAGCAGACCACACAATCCCTTAGTTTTATTCATTGAGAGTCCCAGAATTTTTTTTTAAATTAAGCTATTTAAACCATTATGCTAAGACACAGTGTGCTGGATGTCCCATAAACTTCCACACAGTTCAAATTTTGCTCTCTGCCTGTTTTGTGAGTAGGTCAGACGGTGAGTATCCAGAGAGCAAGCCTTTCCTCACTGGGGCAGCAGAGGAAAATGACATTGAGAAATTGGAAAAGAATGACACGAGTTACCACTATGTGCTCGTATAAACACTGTCTTTCCTTTCTGCCCCACAAACAGCTTACTCAAGGGATAGCAACAATCTTCACAGAAACAGCAAGTTGCCTGTTCCCAAGTGTTCAAGAGAAAGGATATGAACTTTCTAATTTCTTTCCCCTCTCCACAAACAATTCATTTCAGTCGGTATAACCACCTTTTGAGAATAACATTCAAGCTTTGCAAACACTCATAATCAAGCCCTACAACGAAGCAATAGAAAACCAAGATCAACTTAAGAGTCTAAATACATACATCGGGTAATGTGCAGAAAAACTGATGAATTGTATGCATGACATCAAGTAACATGTTGTGTCCCACAACCAGTTTACCCTGGAAAAAAAAGACAATACTTCATTCAGAAATAATTATTTATGGCCTGTCATACACAAAATTACACTGCACACGATAACAGTCCATTCGACAACAACATTTATCTGCCAGGCCTCTCTATAACACGTCAAGAATCTGCTGGGGGATGGGGAACTTCTGGGCTTTTCTGAAGATATTGCCCTTTAGTTTAAAGGAAAACTTTGGCAATATGCACAAAAGTATCCAGTGCCCTGTCCAACATGATCTGTGTTTGCAACTCACTCAAAATTTAATGAAAATGCAGAGTGCAGACACAATGATCACAGATCCCAATTCTTGTCAACCTTGTGCAATAGAGAAGTCTCTCCAATATTTAACAATGCATTCACTTTAAAAATGATAAATGCAACAATTCATGGGGTTAGAGAGAAATCCTGCAAACAACACTTGAGAGAACATACATTAACTAACACAATAATTATCAATGATTTCCACTGGTGTTAAAAAAATCCCAATAATTCTGTAATCAACATTTTGAAAATGGAAAACGTCAGACGTTTTTGAAAGGAAATAATGCTCTCCTATCCCATCCCAGAGACGTTGGCTAATGATGGACTATGGCTCATGGACACGGGTCACCATTTGTTACTATGTATTGACAGTACATTCACCTGGTGAGGTGATTATAATGAAGACCAAAATTTACTGACACCAGACATGTGCATGCACTCATTTATACACAGTGTGGATGAATCAGAAGGAATCCTAGGAAATCACTCGAATTATAATTACTCAAATGCAGCCTAGCTCAAAGTGGGTGAGGAAATATTGCGGAGGAGACCTAGAAAATTTCTTGTGATTTCATACTACATATAACCAGTATCACTTCATGAATGCCACTGAAAAATTGTACTTGAATTATTCAACTCTAAAATGATAGAATATAAAATAGAAGAATACCAGTTGAAAACGGTCAACATCCCCTGGTTCATCCGTTTTCCACTTTGTTCAAGAAGATGTTTTGAGGGATTAACATTTTTTTTTAAAAAACTGCCCCCTCCACAATTCGTGAACTAACATTCAAATCATTTAGACCCAGTATTTTCATAAATCAGAGAAAAAAATCCCACAGAATCAAAGGTGATTAGATTTGCATTGATAAAAAGGCATTCTGAGCAAATATAACCAACTTACATTCTTACAAAATGGTAAAGGAACAGCCAAACAAGATGTCCCTTAAAATAGCCTGCACCCCCTTGCAGTGTGGATCAGAGAGCACCACATTTTAAGAAGGAACAGCTGTAGAGGGGTTTTATCAGAGACAAAGGGCTTCGCTTATGTAGAGGGATTGGAAAAACTGGGATTGTTTTCATTACAGCAACAAAGTTAAAGGGCAGACCCAATAGAAACATTAACAATTCTGTGAGGCGTTGATAAAGTATTGAGAAACATTATCCTCAGGACAACAAACATAGTAACCAGAGGGCACAGATTCAAAATAATTTGGTGGGATAGCTTGATCTAGAGTTTGGACATAGCTTGGCACAATATCGAGGACCAAAGGGCTGTACTGTGCTGTACTGTTCTATATTCTAATTGACAAAAGCACTAAGGGAGAAATTCAGAATTATTTCACACAGAAGGTTAGGACCTAGAACACAATACCTGAAAAAGGGTGGTAGAGTCAGATACCACAGGAACTTTCTAAAGGCAACAGAACACAGGTTTGTGTGGATATGAGAAGAAAGCTAGGAATACAACTGGATTGCTCTTTTGAAGAGCCAGCACAGACAAGATAGGCTGAATGGCTGCCTTCTGTACAGCAAGATTCTGAATGCCTTTTGTGTCAAAGGTTCTCACTCACAGTAAGCAGAGGGTGAGGAAAAGATGGCAGAAAAGCAGTTCTTGTGCTCTCAGGGTAAGAGTGGACAAGGGACGAGAGCATGGGCAAGAGCATAAGGCAGGCAGAGCGAATAAAATGCCGAAGACAAAAGGATGAGCTTTATAATGGGGAGGTGTAGGGGAAAGGATGAAAACAGGTTGAAATTTGTAACAACTGGCTTGGTGTACTAGCCACTGGATCTGTTCAATAACATTACCGACTCACTATAATTTATACAGCCATAACTACACAGTTAGAAGTTGATTCCGTACAACAGCTGGCAACCCAAAAGACCGACACACAACTGCTATTGTGGGAGATCTCGCTGCCAGCAGTTGGACAGGATTTGGATTAAGGCCACTGATGGTAAACTAAGTCCAATGCTTCAGTACAGCTAATCTCATTCCACCTCCTGCACCAAACTTCTGCTGGAACAGACCATGAGCTTACAGTGCTTTGAAACAGAAAATGTGCCCAATGCTGTGATTCCAGAGACTCGGGTTCTACATTAAACACAATCTCTACAGTTCAGTAAGGCCTTGCTCTCAACAGCTAATTGATCAACAGGAAAATTACGTAGTAGAGGGAAAATTGCAGTTATTTTCCAATAATCCAATATTTATTATTCCAGGGAAATCAAAAATATTGATTTGCATGTTGTATTTCTTTCAGAAAAGCTTTTATTTAAAAAGGTGCAGCTTTACCATTTATCTGTTCCATAAAAGTACATGTTCAAACTATGCTTCTAACTTGGCAGGCAATACTGCAATGCCACATAGATGCATATACTTTAAACATAAACTTCCAAATGCCAGCAATCCTACAATATTTTCCATTTGCTGTGGCACTATCATTTTCACAAAGAGAAATATAGCTCAGGAGAAAGTGTCTTTGTTTGAACATTATACATAACAAGCTTTTTATTGATTTTTTTTCTCAAAACTGGAGACCCTGATAGGAGGTATTTCCATAATTCATTAGAACTGCAAACCATGGCTTTATATGGAAAGTAAACACACTGGGAAACACAGTCAGACATATAGCACTGGACTTGGAATATCAGCTTTTTTTTTATCTTCGAGGTGCAGGAGATTTTTTGTAAATTAATTCATGGTATGTTCAAAGTTTACTTATTCGTGTAACAAGTAGGCTTACATTAACACTACAATGAAGTTACTGTGAAAATCCCCTAGTTGCCACACTCTGGCACCTGATCAGGTACACTGAAGGAGAATTTAGCATGGCCAACACACCTAACCAGGTCGTCTTTCAGACCGTGGGAGGAAACCGAAGCATCTGGAGGAAACTCACGCACACCCAGGGAGAATGTGCAGACCGCACACAAACAGTGACCCAAGCTGGGAATCGAACCCGTGTCCCTGGCGCTGTGAGGCAGCAGTGCTAAATCACTGTGCTATAGTGCCACTCTACATAGGTGTCACCAGACAGGCCAACATTTATCACTCATTCCCAATTGCTTGAGAAGATGATGGCGAGCTGTCTTCTTGAGTCGCTGCAGTCACGTGGTGTAGATATGCCCACAGTGCTATTAGGGAAGGAGTTTCAGGAATTTGACACAGCAACAGTGAAGGAATGGCAATATAGTTCAAAGTCAGGATGGTGTGTGGCTTGGAGGGGAAATTTCAGATGGTGGTCTTCCCAGATATCTTCTATCCTGCTCTTTCAGATGGTAGTGGATTTGGAAGGTGCTGTCTAAACAATCTTGGTGCGTTCTTATAGATGATAATGAGGGCAGGAACTGAGTGATTCTAGCAGAACCCAAACTAAGCACCAGTTAGCAGATTATTGCTAAGCCAGTGCTGCTTGACAACACTATTGAAGACCCTTACCATTATTTTAGTGATGAGAAAGAGTGGACTGCAAGGGTGGTGATTGGCTAAGTTGGATTTGTCCTGCTTTTTGTACACAGGACATAACTGGACAATTTTCCATATTGCTGCGTAGATGCCAGTGTTGTAGCTGCACTTGAACAGCTTGGCTAGCAGTGCCAGAATGGAACAAATGGAATGAGGGCTATAACAGCCCCTAATCACAGATTAAAAATCAATGATTAAAATGTAGCACATCAGAAAGTTGTTGCAGTATTAAAAATCTTAGTATTTAAACAGACAATGTTTCAAATGGGGTTTTAAAAAATATCCCGGAAATTAACTTTCAATTGTATTTGGGAAAAGGACTCACCGATTTTGAAATGGCATGTATTACTTTGGAAAATCCCACAGCGTCATTCATTTCCTCCTGCAAGTAAGACAGCTGGTTACTGTAAAGCCGAGGCCTAGTTTTCAAAATATCCGCACCATCACAGCATTCATAACTACTTAGGTTCAACACTAAATTGTTCATTTCTCTGAAGAGCTCACCCCTCAGATGCTACTGAGATTTTTTTTAAAAACTGTGAACCAGACATGACAAAATAGACAAACTAACTGAAATACCAGGAAATAAGAAATAAAAGATTTAAAACACAAACATTAGTCCCTATCTTTAAAATTTTAAACGCACTTAACACACCATGGACCATTAGGTTAGATGGACGCATTACATAAACAGAAACATGCACATTATAGAAAATTCAGCAACTGTTTTTAATGTTTTTTCTTAGCTAGTTTTCTGCTTGACTCCTTGTTGGGATTAGTTGAAGTTATTTTTAAAGTTTATTAGTTAGTGTCACAAGTAGGTTTACACTGACACTGCAATGAAGTTACTGTGAAAATCTTCTAATAGCACTGACTGTTTAAGGCATGGTGCTTGAAGGCATTCATTACTCCGATAGGTTTAGACAGCGAGTGCTGGAAGGTGAGTTGACCGCAGGGTCCTCCCAGAAGAGCCCAGTGTGTACTTCAGCAGTTAGCCACTGGCAATCAAGAATAGGAAGACAGGAACCATTTTTCTCCTCCTAATCTAGCAGTAGGTACTTCAGCTGCTGCATCCTTTTTATTATCAAATTAGAGATTTGCTAAGGCATACACAAGGATTGAATCTATGATTTTCTGGGAATAACTCAATTTAGCCCATGTAAAGCCATGTCATCCCTGTACATACATACTAATCCAAGTTACTAACAACCTTCAAATTAAGACAGATATTCCTTGAGGGGCAGTATATAGACTTGCAATTGACCCTTTGCAGTCTTAATTGAACATATAAATCTCCCTTTGTGCAAAATATTTGTGAGCAGCAATCTAACCATGGGAACAGGGAATAACGGAGGGGCATGTGATGTACTGTTTCTGTATGATGTGGGAGCTGGTGGACCCCAGGGTCCTTCCCAGTGACTATGTCTGCAGTAAGTGCTGGTTGCTGGAGGAGCTCCAGCTCAAAGTAGATGAGCTGGCCTCTGAGCTGCAGACACTGAGGCTCATCAGGGGGAGGGAGGGTGCCATTGATAACGGGGTGCAAGAGACATCCACCCCCCCCAGACTGGCTAACTCTAAGGGTCAGGAACAGGAGGGGGCTGCTGAGTGGAAGGAGGGTGGGGACCGGAGGAAGGAGAGTGGGGACCAAATGCCTCAGCCTCTCAATCTGCATAACAGGTTTGAGGTTCTTGCTTCCAGTGTGGACGAGAACGAGGGTGGTGAGGTTGGTGAGCAAACTGCACACGGTACAGTGATGCAGACACAGGTCATAGGCAAAGAGAAGGTGAAAAGGAACGTAGTAGTAATTGGGGATAGTGTGGTTAAGGGTATTGACACTGTCCTTTGTCACAATGACAAAGTGCACAGAAGGGTGTGTTGCCTGCCTGGTGCTTGGGTCCAGGATGTCACATCTGGGCTGCAGAGGAACCTGGAGTGGGAGGGTGAGAACCCGGTCGTTGTAGTACATGTGGGTGCCAATGACGTAGGCAAAATGCGAACTGAGAATCTGGGGAGGGAGTTTGAAAAGCTGGGAATGGAATTAAAAAGTAGAACCGACAAGGTGGTTATCTCCGGACTACTGCCTGAATCGAGGGCAGACGGGCGTAGGGTTGATAAGATTAAGGAAGTGAACGGGTGGCTCAGGGATTGGTGTGGGAGGAATGGGTTTGAATTTATGGGGCATTGGCATCAGTATTGGGGTAGGCAGGACCTGTTCAGGTGGGATGGGGTTGGTCTGAACCATGCTGGGACCAGAGTCCTGGCTAATCGTGTAAATAGGACTGTAGTTAGGGCTTTAAACTAATTGGGGGGAGGGGTGTGTGTGTGTGTGTGTGTGTGTGTGCGCGCGCACACGTGTGTGCGTGCACACGAGGGTAGGTGACATTACGGGGTCTAAAGTAGAGGGTGCAGGTAAGGGGGGAGGCCAAGGATGTCCCAATAATAAAAGGAGTAGGGGGCGTGAGTATGGTTGGTGGCATTCTGGCAAATAGGGTACAGGTGAAGGCTGGGATGAAGGCACTTTATCTGAATGCACGAAGCATTCGGAATAAAGTGGATGAGCTGGTGGCGCAGATCAGCGCAAATAGATATGATCTGGTGGCTATTACAGAGACGTGGCTGCAAGGTGACAGGGACTGGGAGCTGAATGTTCAGGGGTATCAAGTGTTTGACGGCGGTAATTATGGGGGATTTCAATCTACATATTGATTGGTCGACCCATGTTGGACGCGGTGGGCTTGAGGAGGAGTTCTTGGAATGCTGCCGGGATAGTTTCCTTGAACAGTGTGTGTTGGCGCCGACGAGGGAGCGAGCTATCTTGGATCTTGTGCTATGTAATGAGGTGGGTAGAATTAAGGACCTTGCGGTGAAGGATCCTCTTGGGAAGAGTTATCATTGTATGGTGGAGTTTCTGATGCAGATGGAGGAGGAGAAAGTGGGCTCCCGGACATGTGTCCTTTGTTTGAACAGAGGGGAGTATGGTAGGATGGGAGAGGAATTGGCGAATGTTGATTGGGGGAGTGCGTTGGAAGGTAGGTCTGCTGAGGAACAGTGGAGGATCTTTAAGGAGATCTTTCCTGGTGCTCAGCAGAAATTTATTCCGATGGTTAAAAAGGATCGGAGGAGGAGAGGTTATCAGCCGTGGATAACGAAGGAGGTGAAGGAAAGTGTTAAATTAAAAGCCGATGCGTTTGGAGTAGCTAAGAGTAGTGGGCGAGAAGAGGATTGGGAGAGGTTTAAATGTCAACAAAGAATGACAAAGAAATTGATAAAGAAGGGTAGGATAAACTATGAAGCTGGGCTAGCGCTTAATATAAAAAAGGATAGCAAGAGTTTTTATAAATGCATAAAAAGGAAGAGGCTGGCTAGGGTGAACGTTGGACCCTTAGAGGATGAGAGGGGGGACTTAGTGGTAGGGGATGGGGAAAATGGCTGAGGCCCTGAATAACTTTTTTGTTTTGGTCTTCACGGAGGAGGACGTGAGTAATTTGCCGGTTGTTAGCGATGGAAAGATGGTAGGAGTGGAGGGCCTGAATGACATTGTTACTAGAGAGGCGGTGCTCGACAGACTGGAGGGACTGATTGTGGACAAGTCCCCAGGACCGGATGGAATGCATCCAAGGGTTCTGAAGGAAATGGCGGAGGTGATAGTGGATGCCTTGGTGATTATATTCCAAACATCGCTGGATTCCGGGGAAGTGCCGGAAGATTGGAAAACGGCTAATGTTACGCTGTTGTTTAAGGGTGGCAGGCAAAAGGCGGGGAATTATAGACCGGTTAGTTTAACGTCTGTTGTAGGAAAAATGTAAGAATCCGTGATCAAGGAGAAAATAGCGAGGCATCTTGAGGAGAATTGTTTGGTAGAGCAGAAGCAGCACGGTTTCGTTAAGGGGAAGTCGTGTCTGACAAACTTATTGGAGTTCTATGAGGATGTGTTGAGGGCGGTGGATAGAGGAGAGCCGGTGGATGTGGTCTTTCTTGATTTTCAGAAGGTGTTTGACAAGGTGCCTTACAAGATGTTATTGCAGAAGGTCAGGGGGCATGGAGTTGGGGGTAGGGTGTTAGCGTGGATAGAGGATTGGTTGTCAAATAGGAGGCAGAGAGTGGGGGTCAATGGGTGCTATTCAGATTGGCGGTTGGTGACTAGTGGAGTGCCCCAGGGGTCGGTGCTGGGGCCTCAGCTATTCACCATTTATACAGATGATCTGGAGGAGGGAACCGAGTGTATGGTGTCGAAATTTGCTGATGACACCAAGATTGGGGGAACGGCAAATTGCGCGGAGGGTGTGGAGAGTCTGCAGAAGGATCTAGATAGGCTGGGCGAATGGGCCAGGAAATGGCAAATGGAATTTAATGTTGGCAAATGTGAGGTTGTCCACTTTGGTAGGAATAATGGTAGGAAGGACTATTACTTATGTGGCGAAAAACTGCAGCAGGTGACGGTGCAGAGGGACCTCGGGGTCCTTGTGCATGAGTCGCAAAAACCCAGCCCGCAGGTGCAGCAGGTGGTCAGGAAGGCAAATGGGATGCTGGCCTTCATAGTGAGGGGGATTGAATATAAAAGTAGGGAGGTCTTGCTGCAGCTGTATAGGGCATTGGTGAGGCCGCAGCTGGAGTACTGTGTGTAGTTTTGGTCGCCGCACTTACGCAAGGATATTTTGGCCTTGGAGGGAGTGCAGAGGAGGTTTACTAGGCTGATTCCGGAGTTGAGGGGGTTGAACTATGAGGAGAGGCTGAATAAACTAGGCTTGTACTCGTTAGAGTTTAGAAGAATGAGGGGAGATCTCATTGAGACGTATAAGATGTTGAATGGGATGGATAGGATAGAGGTGGAGAGGCTCTTCCCGCTCAGAAAGGACAGTAGGACTAGAGGGCACAGCCTCAGGATAAAGGGGGGGTGCGGTTTAGAACGGAGTTGAGGAGGAACTTCTTCACTCAAAGGGTGGTGAATCTCTGGAATTCTCTGCCCGTTGAAGTGGTGGAGGCTGCCTCGCTCAATATTTTTAAGACGCGGGTTGATAGGTTTTTGATAGGCAAGGGGATTAAGGGTTATGGGGAGAGGGCGGGAAAGTGGAACTGAGCCACGACAGATCAGCCATGATCTTATTGAATGGCGGGGCAGGCTCGAGGGGCTAGATGGCCCACTCCTGCTCCTATTTCTTATGTTCTTATGTATAAGTAATCTACACAAAACATTTTACACCTTCTTGAATTCTGGAGGTTAAGCAAAAGATAGGCAAGTCAGAAACAAATTACCTATATAAGCAAGCAGGTAAATAATTCTGAAAAAAGGTGACTGCAGATAACTCAGCAGAATGAAGAATATCCCAAGGGCAGCACGGTGGCACAGTGGTTAGCACTGCATCCTTACAGCATCAGGGGCCTGGGTTTGATTCTGGCTTTGGGTGACTGTGTGGCAGTTGCACATTCTCCCCACGTCTGTGTGGGTTTCCTCTAGATACTCTGGTTTCCTCCCACAGTCCAAAGATGTGCAGGTTAGGTGGATCAGACATACTAGTTATGTATTCCCAACCAAAAGAACCCCATTAATCCCAACTCTTAAAACCCATTTAAGATCCAAAGTGCCTCCTCCTGCACTGTAGGGATTTTATGGAATGACCAATAGAAAGAATGCATTTCATTTTGCTTTGTGCACATGTATACAAAATGGCAATTTCCTTTGACCTAGCATTCGCTACCTCTTAAATAGTGGAAATCTTGAATTCCCTATTCCATGAAGAAAAGTGTTTCCTGATCTCACCAGGTTTTAGCCACCATGTTTTGTAAAATGATTTCCCCAACACCCTTCAATCATTTACTGAATCAAAAAAAAACAGGTTCTCAATGCATTCTTCCCCTACAAGCAGTGATACCCAAGGACAACATTCATCTTTAGTCAACTTTGATATTGGCTACCACTTAAACTCCAGTGGTGTTCACTTCCCTATATGAGGAAGCAGAAATGATGGGATTAAAGAGGAAGTTTCACAAAGACAGCCACTCTTTGAAACCATACATTAAAAAAAGGAATAAATTAACAAGAGGAAAATCTGGCCTTAAAAAAGCTCAAGAAAAATATATTCAATACCAGCTTCTGGTATCTATGGTACCTGCTACAACAGTAAAACAATTGTACATGGAAGTTTATTTAATATATTGCTCAACTGATGAGAAAATAAGCCAGTGACTTTAAAATAAACACTGGCTGGATTACCAGCTGAAACCACCCCTTTTGAATACCTTCACTATCTTCTTCAGGGAAAAAAAACAATATAAATGGTTTGCAGTTTGTAGAAATACAGGGAATTAAAACTAGTAAAGGCAGGATTAAATGGTTCAGATAAAAATAGAAAATGACAAAAGCACTCAGCCACTTTATCTGGAGTGTGTGAATATTAAGTTAAATTTGTTAATTTCTTTTTGCACAGCCTTGTTTAAAACATAACCTAACCTCATGCACAGGAACCTTTGGGTTGCTGCATTGTTGCACAGCTCAAGAGGGAACATTGCTCAGCCTCTATGGGGAGAAACAAGAGTTACTGGGGACGATTTTCCAACCTTACCGCACTTGGTGGAGATTGTGGTGATCCTGGAAATTAGCATGGGGACCTAAAAATTGGTTCTGCGCCAAATGGTTTGCAATAATCCCAGCCCCTCCTTAATGGCGCAAACCTGATTGCACCCTGGCTGATCAGTATATTTGATGTAGCACTTAATTGTGCATAGCCTGTTCGACGCCACATTCTCCTACTGCTGGGACCTTCAGGCATGGTGCGAGATTGACAGAAATCACTACTGGTCTTTACTGGCCAAGCCTTGTGGGTGGGTTGATGGAGACGGGGGACGAGACATGGAGGGTTTGACGCTACTGAAGCCCCACGGTGGTTGAGGACATGGGTGGGCAGTACCCACCTAGTACCCTAGCAGGTACTGTTGGGCAGTACCGAGTGATGGATCACACAGGGGTGGAGCATGTATGGGAGTGCATGTCATGCAGGGGGATCCATTGGGAGGGCTCCAGTGCCAGTGATCTGTGTCAGGTACTGGCTGGGGAAACATGCTGCTGATGAGGGGGTGGGAATATCCTGATGCCTGTGGGAGGATTCTTCCAATGCAAAGAGAGGTTGGGCGCCCTACCAAAACGGCACCCAATCACTTTACAGTTGGACTCACTGGGAGATTGGGGCATCTGTGCACTGGCGCCCCTAGAGCTCAGCAGCCTGCTTTGCCAGTGAGAGTAGGCTCCACGCTCACCCTAATGGCGAGGAATCAGGCCCTCGGACTTTTTTTTTGACTAAGTGCCATAAAATTGCTTGTTTAAACTTGCCCAAAAAGAGTCTGAAAGTGTCCTGTTTCCTTGCTCATTCAGCACTTAATTTTTTTGTGGGAAGATCACAGCCACTATTTCAGGATTGATGACTTTTTGTCAGGTGAGTCATTACTGACTTTTGCTCTCTCCACAAATGCTGCCCCGACTTGCTGAGTATTTCTTATTATTTCATATTTCCGATATCCCCAGTTATGTTGCATTTATGTTGGATAATCCAAAATTTGTTTTGCAAAGAAGTCAAAACAATCAGAGGCACAATTTCATTTTCTTAATTGAGAGCTCGCTTTGAAGCAAGACGCTAGAAATTAATAAGGAGGGGCATTCAAATCCCTTTTACCATAAAGTAAAATATTGGGAAAAATATCTATTAAAAATCAGTGGCTTGAATGGTCTTCTGTGCCATAAAGTTTCTGTTTCTATTGTCCTTCTATATTTCTTTCTTCTGCTCTTCTTCTCTCTCTCTCCCCACCCCATATACAGAAAGATTCACTGCTTAAAACCTGGCTAATGTTTCCACTTTCTCACTGGAAAAATAAATTGTTAATAACTTAAAAAATGGACTCATATTAAATGCATATAGATGGCAGTCATCTCATATCAAGACTAATTTAATTTTGGTGCTCATTTTATTGGTATAAAGCCTCTTGTGGCTTATAACATCTGACATAAAATTACAATTTTGCAATTACTTCCTGCTATCCATTAGTACTTAAAGATTATCAAAACAGCTGTAGTTTTGAAACAGAGGCCCTATTAATAAAATATATAAATTCAACTCACTGGATTTTACCACAGAGTATGTCATTTTAAGATTCAAAATATTATGCAAATTGGATAGATTGCCGCTTCAATCAGATACAGCTAGTGTTGCTAACTGTAGAGATGGGATTAGAAATGCAATAACTAAACCACTCAACAGGACACTTGTGCCCTCAAGCATTTTTGGAAGCAGAACCAGATTTGTCCTCTCGTTACTTATTTTTAATTAAAGGTGGCTTAAATTGGACATTTTCCCAAAGCGCCACAAGGCACGGTTAAAAAACTTTTCCAATTTGAGTGGAAAGCTGCAGCTCTTTTTTGAAAAGAATATCAGTGACCTTTATTAATCTAGCTCATTGCACCGGGTTCTGCGTGAACAGGAGGGGAAACACACTGAACTATTAATGAGTGCAAAACACGCAAGTGCACCATTACCTGCTCTTTTGCTCGTTTTTGTTCTTCTCTTCTCCTTCGTTCGTCATCATCCAGCTTACTGACCACAATATACCTTTCCTTCTGCAGGATATATTTGAACATTTCAACATTAATTTGTTTTTCATCCACATTAAAAAAATGCATTTATAATAGCACCTTCCTAGATCAATGAAACATCTCAAAAGTACATCTCTCAATTGATTGTACAGCAAATGAGGAAGTTGTCCAGCATCAGCAACGCCCTATTATTAGGGAGATGATCTATTTATTTTTGGTGCTGTTGGTTGAAAGAGGGACTGTTGACCAGCAGAACTCAATGAATAGTGCTGCAAAATATTTTAACATCTCAAAACGGAAAGATCTCAACTTACCATCGCATCCGAAGGTCAGAGTCACTGACAATGCAACACTGAGATATTCACTATGTATTAGAGTGCCACTTTGCATTATGATCTCAATTTCCGATGTGGGACCAAAACAAAATTGGTTCTATCATGAGGCCTAACAGTTGCATTTATATCCTCAATTATTTTGCTCATCTCAAATCACAACTGATTCACAGAATCATAAAATCCCTTCAGTACAGGAGGCCACCAGTCATCCCATCGAGTCTGTACCGACCACAACCCCACCCAGGCCCTATTCCCATAATCCCACAATTCGCCCTGATACTAATTTAGCATGGCCAATCAACCTAACTCTTACATCTTTGGACTGTAGAAGGAAACCCACACAAGCAAGGGAAAATGTGCAAACGCCACACAGACAGTGACCCAAGCCAGGAATTGGGTCCCGGCACTGTGAGGCAGCAGTGCTAACCACTGCGCCACCATGCTGTCCCTGATTCTGAGCAATATTTTTCTACGAGATATTTTAAATTCCTGGACTTTCAAATGACGACTTAGAAGTGGTTAGTCACCAATTCTACATCAGGAGGCAAGAAAAAGTTGAGATATTTAGAGAAACTACGGCAAAATTATAAATTGAATGACCAAGCACAAGGTGACTCAAGACACAAAAAGTATTTGTGCCACAATCATCCTGAATTTTACACTTCTGACAGAAATCAAAAAACAGTGGCAGGTACATTTACAGACGTTACTCATACTTCTATTTATGATGAGCCTTCACTATGTGCTGTGGCTTAGTGAATAGCGCTCTCACCTCAAGGGTCAACATGTTTAGGCCCCACTTCAGAGATGTCAGTGCAAAAAAAAACTCAGCTGACATTCTAATGCAGAACTGGTTACGTGCTGCATTAGCAGAGGTGGCATCTTTCAGCTATACCTTAAACTGAAGCATTGTCATCTCACAAGTGGACACAAAAGATCCCAGGATACCATTTCAACAAAAAGTTTAGGCCGGGTGTCCTGACCAATATTTAGTGCTCAATCATCATCACCAAAAGAGACGTTGTCACGTTGTTCTTTACGGGATGCTGCAGTGAGCAAATTGGCTGCCTTGGTTCCTGTATTACATCGTGACTACACTTCTAAAAGTGAATCAAGTTATGTAAAGCACAATGGGACTCCCTGAAGTCATGGCAGCTGCCCCATAAATGCAAATCTTTCTTTAGATTGGAAACTTAAAAAGGCAAAACTCCCACCCAAAGGTGACCTGGCAATATTTAAAAAGTCCATCCAAAGAAGCAACAAAATAAAACCAAAATGGAAATAAATATCATATTGGGGAGCAGCATATAGGGCATGGCGGGGAGGGTGCAGGGAGATGGAGGGGGGGACAAAAAACAAACAGTCTGGGTTCCCACTCCCAATTGCTCTCCAGTGACCCCTGGACAATTTGCGTCATCAGCCAAGGAAACAAAATCAGCCCTGGTTAATGCCCCTGTGAACAGCCTGCCATTGCCCATAGTCAAACATTAAAGGATGATCAATTGGGAAATGAGCAGGAGCCTGGAATTATACCCTGGGAAGAAGTTGCTTCTCAAGGTGAGGCAAGAAAACTAGCAATATAAATTCCTGCTATTTCTGGATTTAATTCAAAAAACGAGATGATATATTTTGGAAGCACTACAACTTTTTTGCTCCTTTAAAGTACTGAACCAACTCATACGAGCCATCACAAAACTTGACAAAATTTACTTAGATCACAACCTTTTCCTTTGGTAGCAATTATATTCACATTTCAACTGTTCTTTCTGATGTTTGTCTCTTACCTTTGCATTCTCCAAGGTTTCTACATGGGCTCCTTTCGGAAATCTAAAGCAAGGACCGCAATGTAAAAAAATTATTTCAGAAGAGGTAAAAACAAGCCTGTGTGCAGTTAACATTTTTTATTGCTTGGGTATTCTCTGGTGAGCTTTCCAAAAGCCACATTTAAATTCCCCCTCATCAAAATTAGTTTGCAAAAGGGCTTTACTACAACCTCTCCAAAATGCTGAGTAATTCTGATTTAATAATTAAATCTCATTTGTTTGGAAGTAAGATACCCAGAACAAAAAGTCAGTGTCAATTTACAGCCAGCTTACCATTCATCTAACAAGCAGGGCAGGAACATAGCCAAACAGTAATTACAAAACTCCTAGTAACAACTGTTAATGGACACAAATTAACAAGGTAATTTTGCTGTAACCATTTTTGTTCAACAATGTCAGTACTCCCTGGAGTGTTACCAAACTCAAGATTTCAATCCAATAAATGCCTTAAGCAACTCTGTAATTTGCAAGTTTGATATCCATTCTGTTACAGCCAGATATATCATCCAGTAAAGACAATGGACAAATGCATCAGAATTCATTTACATTACATCCCTCACCCAGTAAAAACCTTACTCATTCTACAGAAGCAGCACAAAATGTAGACAAGAAACCATATTCACAAGTTGTACCTGAGATACTTTACTTACTTCCAGTTTAAAGTCTGATAAATAAGCTTTCTTTGGAACCTTTGAAGAGAAAACCAACAGTTGTAAAAACCGACAGAAGACTGAATGCCCAATACTATAAATACGGATACATTTTCCAAATACAATAGTTAACAAAATGAAGTAATTTAAATTAAGCAACAGCAAGGCAAGAATTCAAATGTATAATTTGTGTATTTGATGATGCTGCTTAACATGTACACAAAAGTGCCACTTCACTTTATTAGAGTGAGGGAAGAGTTCAAGCACAAGGGAAAAAAAAAGTCAGCTGATCATCAAATCTTTTAACACTGAAGGTGACAATGCAACCCAACAAGTGAGTTCCAGATCTTTTGAAAGATTAAATCAATTTATTCCACTCCCTTGCTCTGTGCACATATCCCAGATTTCTTTTCCTTAGTGTATAACCAACTTAATTTGAATGTTACTGTGCACAAGATCACACCTTACTGCATTAAAAAAATGCCTGGCTTATGAGGTAGTTCTGCTGGTAACAAAACCACTTATGGTATTGACTCATCCAGAAGTTCCCAGGTTCATTCCTTGTATTGACTTAGCGGATTTCAACTGATGACAACAGTAGGTGCACTATATTTGGCCTCCATGTCATTTAAGATGGAACAAGAGGGCAAGGGTAGCACAAATCCATCCTCCTGCTAACTGTCCAGTTACCCATTTGAACATGCATATTCATGAACATCAGGTGAAGAATGGATCAGGCTAGATTGGGATCCCTCATCATAAAACACATGCTACATACGCTCACAAATGAATCAGCAAACGTCGCTGGGGGCAGTGGAGAGAAGCATTTGTACATGAATGCATTCTTTTATTTTACAAAACCAAGAAAAGTTATATGTTAGTGTACAAATTCGATCGTGCATTTTTAAATAAACTCCAAATGACAATAAAGTAATTTTAAAATTTACACCCAACTCTTTTCAACTTACCCAGTACATGGATCCAGCTCAATGCTACCATTATCATCTTTCAATAATTCTTCAACCTTCTCTCTGGAAACATTTAAACAGTTTGGATTAATTTTGGACACTTCAGAACAATTGGTTTGTGAAGCAGGTCAATTTGATCCAAGCAAGACCTCAAGCACTTACACAGACCCATACATAAGATAAAGGCAAAATACCGTGGATGCTGGAAGTCCAGGGAGCTCCATGTAGATTGCAGGAAGACATTTGAAATTCAATTTGAATTTCCACAAGGGGCAAACAGAAACTCATTGCAGCTTTCCTGGAGGTGTGAATTGCCATTTCCAGGGAGAATGGCAGCCATTGAAATAAGTGGCGGAGACATAAAAAAAGGTTGCTTTGATTAGAAAGAGAACAGATGGAACTATTGCTTCCAGACTAACCCAACAACTAATATGGAAGCATGATATGACTGTTTGAGATAGCAGCCATTTTAAGTTTAGAACTGTAGCAAGTCTGGCTGTGAACAGCCATTTTGTGTACAGAACCCCAGGAAGAACTTCAAGAAACTTTAGACATGATTTTGGCCTTGGAGGGAGTGTAGAGGGGGTTTACTAGGCTGATACCGGAGTTGAGGGGGTTGAGCTATGAGGAGAGGCTGAATAAACTAGGCTTGTACTCGTTAGAGTTTAGAAGAATGAGGGGAGATCTCATTGAGACGTATAAGATGATGAATGGGATGGATAGGATAGAGGTGGGGAGACTCTTCCCGCTCAGAAAGGATAGTAGGACTAGGGGGCACAGCCTCAAGATAAAGGGGGGGGGCGGTTTAGAACGGAGTTGAGGAGGAACTTCTTCACTCAAAGGGTGGTGAATCTCTGGAATTCTCTGCCCGTTGAAGTGGTGGAGGCTACCTCGCTCAATATTTTTAAGACGCAGGTTGATGGGTTTTTGATAAGAGAGGGGATTAAGGGTTATGGGGAGAGGGCGGGAATGTGGAACTGAGCCACAACAGATCAGCCATGATCTTATTGAATGGCGGGGCAGGCTCGAAGGGCTGGATGGCCTACTCCTGCTCCTATTTCTTATGTTCTTATGATTCTTGGCTAAAGGAGCAGAAAAAGAGGGAGATATTAAGAAATCAACTGCTATTCTGCTAAGAGACCACGCAAACTACAAATGCCTTAAGCGCAGAATTAGCGAGGAATAGGAAATCTTGACTCTCACAAAAACCTCCTGTTCTGAAAAAGGCAAACACCAAGTGGTGAACTGCAGGAGTCAAAGCAGCTGCTAAACTAAAAAGTTTCAACCCTTTCACTTTGGAAAGAAGGGACTAGAGGAACAGGCCCGCAACAATATCTCAGATGGGTTTGAAATCTCATCTTTAAATATTATCTGCTTTTAATCTTTGTGTCTGTATTTTAGTTAATAATTAATTATCACTTCTACTTAAATGATTTAATAAACCAACCATTTTTTAAAACTCAGGCTATGCAGCCATGCACAGGAGTTAACACCTTCACAATAAGATGGGGGAGAAAATTGATAGTGGATTAAAAATTGAAAGAGTAATGTAAGTTTTTAATTATTTAGCATTCACTAGAAAGCTTGGTAACTCTGATTATAATTCAATTTTTCATTTAAAGACTTCTACAGTTTTCAATATAGGCCGAGATATTTAAAAATAAAATCCAGTCTTCAAAATTCTTAAAATTCTACTCAGAAACAGCCCAAAAATATTTTTGAAACCCTATTCCAAAGATGTGCTGGTTAGGTTCATAGGCCATAGCAAATCAACCTTAGTGTCAAGAGGATTAGCAGAGTAAATATGAGGGGTTATGGGGATAGGGCCTGGGTGAGATTGCGTTCGGTGCAGAATCAATGGGCTGAATGGCCTCCCATCTATAGTGTAGGGATTCTATGATTCTATTCCAGATTGGATATAAAGTGAGAGCAATGTTCTTTCCACCAGCACAAAAAAGTCATTTCAGGACTTGCTCATCTGCTTTAAGCCGAGTCCTGGAATGCTGTAGAAATTCAGTGTTTCGCCTCCTAGACTATCCAGGGTAATGCTCTGTTGGTATCAGCCACATGCTCAGACTGTCCTTTTGTTAATGAAGATCAATTTAAAGCAAAAGCCAAATCATTAAATTATTCATCGCAATCATTTCACATTCACATGACTTACACAATTTTCTCAATAAAACTGCGATGTTCTTCTGGAATGACAATGGGCCCTTTGGTAGAGTTTGGAGAAATGAAAGACGGTGTTCCTGTGCCGTTAGACTGCTGGTGTTTTTCTTCCAACTGCTCTCGAAGTTGCCGTTCCTCTTCCTGATTTAAGTATGGGATCCCTACAAATTTGAATGCCAATAGACAATTGCTCAGAGTTCAAAACTGCTCCAAACATTGCATCAATGCACTTCAAAGCTTTAAGCTATTGGCTGGAAATACAGCGAAAGCCCGAGTAACACGCAGGGCATCAGGCCTGACAGCTTTGAATGAACTACAACAGATTGTTCATGAATGTGAAAGTTAAAATATGGATTCCTGACTCACCGAAGGGACTCCGTAAACAGCCCAACAAGAACAAAAATCCCACATTCTCTACTCTCTACACAAAATTTCAGAGCAGCACAGTGGTTAGCACTGTTGCCTCAGTGCCAGGGTCCCAGGATCAATTCCAGTCTTGGGTGACTGTGTGGAGTTTGCACGTTCTCCCCACGCCTGCACGGGTTTCCTCCGGGTGCTCCGGTTTCCTCCCACTGTCCAAAGTTGTGCAAGTTAGGTGGCTTGGCCATGGTAAATTGCTCCTTTGTGTCCCAAGATGTGTAGGTAAAATGGATTAGCCATGGTAAATGTGTGGAGTTATAGGGACAGGGCAGGAGAAGAGGGCCTGGATAAGATCGATGCAGACTTGATGGGTTGGATGGCCTCTTCTGTATTTTAGGGATTTTACAGTTTTATGACCTGATCGCAGTGATTCTTAATTTTAGGGCAACACGGTGGCACAGTGGTTAGCACTGCTGCCTCACAGCGCCAGGGACCTGGGTTCAATTCTGGCCTTGGGCAACTGAGTGGAGTTTGCACATTTGCCCCAGTGTCTGCATGGGCTTCCTCCAATTTCTTCTCAGTCCAAAGACGAGCAGGTTAGGTGAACTGGCTATACTAAGTTGCCCCTTAGTATACCAGGATGTGCAGTTTAAATGGAATAGCCATGGTAAATGTGTGGGGTTGCAGGAATAGGGTGGGGAAAGGGTTTGAAGCAAGGTCCTCTGTCAAACTTGGTGGGCCAAATGGCCTCCTTCTGCACCATAGGGATTCTATTAAAAAACACACTGACATGCCCCCTCTGCTTACAACTGAGATGTTTAGTCAGAGTTTCTTCAGAAGTAGTCACTCACCATCTCGAAAGACTTTATTGAAGTCAAATCCTTGGTTTGCTAGAAAATCAATACTTGAACTCTGAAACAAAACAAAAATGGTACAAATAGGTGCTTGTAAAATCACTTGGCTCATGCAAGCATCTTACATTACAACTGTGATTAGATTTGAAAAGAACTCTATTGGGTTTAAAGTACTTTGAGACATCCTGAGGTAATGACTGGCACCATATCAATGCAAGTCTTTCTTTCTTCAATAATTGCTTATAGCCTTCTGAGAGCTCATGTTGAGGCATCAAACCTTTGCATAAACTTTTAACCTGATGACTAATTTATCCAGCCAGTTGTTAGTAGAAACTGTATGAGCTAATTAGGCTCCTCATTACATTAATATGCCTTCACTTCATAAAAAGCCAAACAAATTTCTTTGTGCTGACTTAATTTTATGCAGCTCACCAAATTCCACCAGCAAAACATGGGACACATCAAGGAACTAATGAACAATATAGACACATTCAACAGGAGCAACAGTATTTCAGTATCAACATGGTGAATTTTAATGATTCATAATTATAGTCAGTTAACAACCTGCACTTCATACACGTAATAAAAATGCACATCCATACAACTTCTTAGCAATAAACTTTCATAATCAACGTGGATACTGCTTTGCGTAGAGATACAAAGTCAAACTGATCACACAATTATAGCTATCATTTCACCCAGAGATAGCAAAGAAGAAAACAAAACTGAAGATAAATAGAGTGTCTAAATAACTCCATGATAAATACAATAAACACATGGCTGTGCTTCCCAGATCGTAGTTACATCTTTGGTTCAGATAAGCAGTTATAAACTGTAGAAATAGGGATCAGGTACATGCAGGGTTAATGTGAGACTGAATACAGTACTCCCCACACAGTTTACCAACCAGAGGTTAAATCTAGAGATGGACAGAGATGTGTAATGATCTAGGATGGAATCAGCTTCATTCCTGTAACCTCACTGTATATGTGCATATAGTTGTCAATAAAGACCTTCTGTGAATATACTAAAGACTGCAATGTCTACCTTATGGTGACTGGCAGGATTCTTCATGGTGGCAGCATAATAAAAATCCTTATGCTCACAAGAATGCAGACCAACCAAGGAAAAGGACATCTTCAATTATGCCACAAGAAGCAGCTCCAGAGAGAGAAGTGCCATGAAGCAAAAGATGTAGCGGTTTTGCTCCAGAATAAAACTCCACTGAATTTCCCTTCAGTCCAGCTTCAGTCAGCAGAGCTCTCAGACTGCAAGAGGGAGATGATTTTTTTTTCAAATTTCAGTCCTGAAGACTTTTCACTCAGTCAGAAGCACCATTTGAAAGAAACTTGTTGCTAATCCTAATCCAGGGTCTCAAGACGTGGCTCCAGAGTCTGGCAAAGAAAGAAGAAATAAACTGGTCTAACTTGCAACTGTCCACTTTTCTATCAATATTGCAAAGCCTGCAGTTCTTTTCTACAGTCCAGACTCACGACTCTATACAATGATTGAAGTAAGTCAGCAGCCAGTTGGCCCATGCAGCCATTGCATACCCTTTTCCTTCAGGCAGGAGTGCACCTCTGTCTTTTGGAAAGCCCATCAAAACCCAGCAAGCACTGGAAGATCCATTGTTCGGCAATGAAAGGCAACACCAGTTTGGAACCCTGTAATTTCTTAAAACCGCACCCATACTTCCAAGATGGATTACACATTGTCAGCTCCACTGGAATTCACCCATAACTTTAACCTGGTGTTGAGAGTTCTTACTGTGCTTACCCTAGTCCAACGCCAGCATCTCCACATCATTCACCCATAGACCAGGCCAGTCACAGAATTAGTGTCTTTGAAGGAAAAGTGTTTTTTTAAAAAATATGGCATTTCTACAGATCTAAAAAATTCAGAAACAGAACAAGTCAATACACTTCTCTACTCGATTGCAAATGACATCACTGCACAATGAGCTATCAGTGAGTTATCTGCCAAATTTGATGCTTTTAGATCCTTTGATGTGGTGTTCAACCAGAGATCCAGTAAAATACCGGAGAATATCACATTTAATAAGGGAGCTTAATTGCCCGGTGGGTGTTGCAGATGATTCACTCTCTGACTTCCTACAAATTAACGATGATCTTACCTTGGACAAGGCAATCCAGCTAGTTAGACTGTCTGAGCTACATGAACAACACAGCACCAGCCTAAGAGGTCAGAACACCACTTGGGACAGAAATTAACCCTCAATCCACTATATCAGGTTACAGAAATGCAGTAACCATCCAAGTCAAGGAAAACAATTCCTGAACTGCCCAGCAGAGCAGCCTGGACAGTGCTGCAGTGAGAGGTTCCCTCACAGGAAAGATTGGTGTTCAGTGTTGCTTCCAATGCAACCAACAAGAACTCTTTGGTAAATCGTGCAAGTCAAAACCCCAGCACTGCACAGACATCCCAAAAGGTAATCCATGAGATCCAGACCAAAAACTCTGAACAGACACAATCATGTTTCTTGGGTGACATCAGAAAAGGTGGCTCTTTGTCTTGGAATGCTGGATATCCCAGAAAATGGTCATCCAACAATTTTAAATTAGATTCAGGTGTCAGCGTTGACAATTCCAAGGTCTTTGGATTCGAATGACAGATACCACTTTATGGAGCAAATGGAGTAGCAGGCATGAATCTGGAATCACTAAGGGATGGCAACAAACACATGTTAGATCTGATGTACACTGTCCAGAATTTGCCCTTTTCTCTCTTCTGAGCTGGAATGCTTGTGGAGTCCTAGATCTCCTTCAGATGACCCTATTCAGTCAGTCAGTGAGAACAGCACACCCCTGAGTCTTCTAACACTAATGAGCATTCAGACGCCATTTCACCTGCTGTCTCTCTCGTCTTTTTGTGCAGCAGGTTTGTCCATCATCATTCCAGTTCCTGGACATTCCCCAATGGTCAGACCAACCTACCGCACATAGGACGACGTTAGCACCTTCATTGGAAGTGGTACTACTGCTGGATTGACAGCCTGAGGGACTACTCTGAGCACGTGACAACTTCCCGCCACCGTGTCAGAACCACAAGGGCTGCTGGAACTTTGTAGCAGTCTGCATCATCAAAAGTAGCACAAAGATAAGCATGCTACTCAATCCTCTTCCTCGTCCTTCCTCCGCCTCAGAGAGCCTCCCAATGGCTCAAATGGTCAAGTTGATAAATTCCATTTTTGGCTACACCACAAGAAACGGTCAAGAATAGCAACAACCATGCACCACCAAAACAACCAGTCATGGTTTAACATCACACGATGGAGGAAATGAGTAAAGGCATACCCAAAATGGTAGTCCAACCACCAAGCCAATAAAAACCAAAGTCATCAGAGCCTACCACTCTCCTGATAGAATGGAAAATGATTTATGGAAGGGTTAAGGCCTTCAGTCTGCCTGAACCTTTAAAGCTAAAGGACTTAAGAGGGGAGGGGGAAGTAGGATTCGTGAGAATGTTGTTAATGCTAATACTGTAGTAGCCACAATGTCAAAATAGCATTAAGGTTGTAACAGTAAGGGAAACTAACTAACACTATATCTATGGGATGAAGACCTGGAGGAAGGTGTAGTAATAGGATCTAGAACATACAGGGTTAATGCGGGATGGAGCACTGTACTGTCTATAGTGACGCAAGAAGGTACACGAGTCAGGGTCAGTCTAGAGAAGGACAGATGTGGAAAGCCCTAGGATGGAGTTAGCTTCTTAACTGAACCCTCAGTATATGTATATAGTTAAGAGTCGTTAATATACTCAAGAATAAGAAGCCTATGTCACAGTGTCTGAAGAAGGATTCTTCATAAACCTCCCAAATTTTCCTTATGCAGATTATGAGGTTATCCAAACCTCCCAAAGTACACACTGGCAACACTAGGACAGCAACTATTCTTAATATAATTTACAGGCATGACGAGATAAAATTCTATTTGTCTTTGGGCCAGCTAATACTGTTAGCGTGGTGCTGTACACACATTTCATCTACTATAATAAAATTGATGCATTTATGTCATGATGCCAACAGGGTTGGTCACCTAATGTACTGCTATACATTGAATAATTCTCCCCATTAACCTTCAAAACACAGGAAGGTCCCAACGTTAGGAGAAAGAAGAGAGAAATAAAGTTCATATTTGGTGACCCCTGCTGGAGCATTATGTGCATGAACAGCGAGAGATAATAAGAATGGGCTTGGTGAAACGCTGCACTGTTTAAACATCACAATCAAGCACCAACTTGCGTTTCAAATAGCACTTTTGACACTAAAATGCTTGTGATGTTTTTTCAGTCACACAAGGGAAACAGCAGGTGAGCCAACAAGGAGAAATTAAAAAGGGGGTGCCCAAAAGCATGGCTAAAGAGCTGGGAGTTACGGGGAAAGAGGAAATACAAATGGATGCTGGAAACCTGAAACAAACAGAAAATGCTGGAATGCTTGGCAGGTCAAGTAGATGGCTGTCAGACCTGCTGAGTATTTCCAGCATTTTCTGTTAACATTGTAGGCATTAAGCACACTCACAAAGAGAGCAAAGAATGCAGAAAGGAGGAGTAGTAGAAGGCTGCAGGGAGAGAGAGAGAGAGACAGACAGACATAGAGAGAGAGTGACACACACACAAACAGAGGGAGACACAGACAGAGAGAGAGAGAGAGAGAGACAGACAGACAGACACAGAGGCAGAGGGGCAGACACAGAGGGAGATAGAGAGAGGCAGAGGGGCAGAGAGACAGAGGGGGGAAAGAGAGTGAGACACACACACACACACACACACACACACACACACACACACACAGAGGCAGAGGGGCAGACAGAGAGAAAGAAAGAAAGAGAAAGAGAGAAAGAAAGAAAGAGAAAGAGACACACACACAGACAAACAAGACAGACACGCAGAGATGCAACAAATACTAAGCTTGTTAGCTATTACTTGCTCCTTGGAAAGAATTTTTTAAAACTGGAGGATAAAATTATCCCTATGATCAATGCCTTCAAGAAAGGGGAGGACATGCAAATTTTTTTTCATTTTCAGAAAAGTCTACACCTGAAGGGTGAACATAATGATGCCTGACTCACTGAGGTTTAGTTTCCAGTGTTGTTTTAATTTTTTCTACAGTTCTTTTGGTCGTCAATATTGGGACACAAATTAAACTATCTATTCTGGGGCCAACATCGTTATATTTGCTCATCCTTTAATTTATCCAAATCATATGTAAATCCAGAGTGCAGAGTTCTAGCAATTGCTATTTCTTACTTGCTAGTTTGTTCTATTTATCAAAATAGGAGTGACTACCCTCCAAAATAATTCATGTGTATGAAATATTTCTAGACCATTCAGAGATATAATAAACACTTTGCATTTTTTTTTCTGCTTGCAAGCTTCCTAAGATTTGAGATATGAAGGACTGGCCTGTTGACTCTCTGGTGGATAAATCAGATCACCAAGATCTCATGAAGGAGGCCATTTGGCCCAACGAGTCTACACCAAATCTCCAATAGAACATCTTACCCAGGCTCAACACCTTATCCCTGTAACCCACTAATTCCCCTATTCAACACCAAGGAGCAATTTAGCATGGCCAATCCACCTAACCCACACATCTCTGGACTGTGGAAGGAAACCGGAGCACTTGGAGGAAACCCACACAGACATGGGGAGAATGTGCAGACCCCACAGTCACCCAAGGCTAAAATTGAACCCGGGTCCCTGGCGCTGAGAGGCAGCAGTGCTAATCACTGTGCCACTGTACTGTTTTCAATGTGCACCCAAATATTTACTCTTGGCAGCAGAATACCCATCTTCAGCTAACAGCATGAGCACTTCAAATAGGTTTTGCTTCTTACCTGGCAAACAAATTTAACATCAGGTGAATTTCTGGAAAGGGGCTTTGGAAACACGTAGAAGTTAAAGGTCTTCATTATGTGCCTGGCAAGCAACAAGGAATTACAAGTTGAAACTTAGATTTTAAAAATTTTAACCAATGTCACCATTGCCCTCATGGGAAAAAGCACCATCTGTGATCCTATTGTGACGTGCAGGCCTGAAGTAGCATCCAGGGGAACAAACCAGGTTAATTCAACCTGTCCACATAACTTAACTCTTTCAGTATTATTCTACTGAAAGTCCACTGCCCCGCTGCAAGGGTGACAAACATTTCCCGAGGTACAATGTCAAAAACTAAATACAGCACTCGATACAATATCTGACAAGGTTCTGTACATTTTTACTTCATGGGATGTGAGCATTGTTAGTTAGGGTAACATTTATTGCCCATCCCTGAGGGCATTGAAGAGTCAACCACATTGCTATGGCTCATGAGTCAGACCAGGTAAGGACGACAGATTTCCTTCTCTAAAAGGACATTAGTGAACCAGATGGGTTTTTCCGACAATTAACAATGAATGCGTAGTCATCAGTAGATTCTTAATTCAAGATTTTTTCATTGAATTATTCTACCACGGTGGGATTCAAACAAACACAGAACATTGCCTCAGATCTATAGATTACTAGTCTAGTGACAATACCATGACACCACTGCCACCCCAACTGAAATGTAGCTTCCTTACTTTTGCATTTTGACCCTCGAGATGAAAGGTAAAGATTACATTAGTGCTCTTAATTACATTTTGTACTAGTGTACTATAGTAGTGGTTATATTACTGGACTAGTAATCCAGAGTCCTGGATTAAAGATCCAGTGTTCAAATCTCATCATGGCAGTTGAGAGGAAAGTAAAGTTACATGTTTATAATCTTTTCACTTCAGATTTATTTCAAGAACACCGAGTACTGATGACCGGGAAACTTCAGATTATTGTAAATACCCACCTGACTCACTCATATTTTAGGGAAGGATATCTGCCATCCTTATTTGACCTGGCCTATAAATGGCTCCCAAGTGTTTTCTGGGTTGTTAGCTCGTTTGCTGATCGCAGTTGCTTAACCACACAATCAATGTTTTTGCCTTGCAGGAATTAGTTTTGTAAATGTCAAGTTCAGAGGGACTGGATCTCATTCATCTGCTGCTCCCTTTGTGGTAAAACAGCTTAACCACTGGTTTGAGACAACATTCACTAGAGGAGCTAACCTTGGGTAGTTACCCGAGGGACACCCGACATCTATAAAAACATAGCACAAAGAAAATTACAGCACAGGAGCAGGCCGTTCGGCCCTCCAAGCCTGCACTGACCATGCTGCCAGTCCAAACTAAAAAGCCCTACTCCTCCAAGGACCATATTCCTCTGTTCCCATTCTATTCACGTATTTGTCCAAACATATAAAAGTCATCCAGACACCCCTCAAAAGCCAATGCTGTACTTCAGCATTAGTCACCAACTATTGGGAGAATGGGTGAAACTTATGTTCGTTAAAACTGAAGAGAATTGTGTAAATAAATCTACCTGTTCTCTGCCGCATCATATTTAAACGTGCAAAGTCCAAACTGAAACAGCAGGAAGTCCATGGAATGCTGCAAGGAAACAAAGTAGTAAAATTTAATTCTTAAATAGATAGGCAGCCCAAATCCAAGTCTCAACAAATTCATGATTTATAATTCAATAATGCCAGTGATGATCACACTAATCGGAATCATACTGTCAGTTTCACTCAGGCAAATGGGAAATGGAAGTGTTACACCGATGCAGTGGGGTGGACGGTTTTGAAGTCATCTTTGAATTAAAACTGTCACAACATTGAGAATGAGCTCCACTTTACATCTAGACGTGCTAGAATTAATCCAGGAACGATGACATTAGGTTACAAAAGTATGCAAAGTTAGAACAACTGGGGAAAAGTAAAATCAAAAATTATCCTTAAGCTTTGCGTTAATACCCAAGTATTTATTTCCTGTCTGAAATGCCATATTTTGTGGCATGTGAAGATCACATCAGAAAACAGGATTGTGTGTAAATTTTAGAGTACCATTATATCAGCCAGTGAAAAGCAGCACTTGCTTCTCACCCATACATGTATCAACTACCTCATCATATGCAGTTAACTCACTACCAGCAATTCTTCACAACGGAAGCTTGATTGCTAGAAGCTGTATTGTGCATTATCATGGGGCCAATTTGAGAAGACTGAATGAGAATGTTGGCCATTGGGTTTGCATGTACTGTAAATAGTAAGGGCACGTTCTCTGCTCACATTCACTTGCATTGTAATTCAACTCTCCCATCTCAGTAATGCAAAATAATGCACTCGAGTCAACATTTTCAAAAAATTGTACAGTGGTGAACACAAATGCATTTACTGCCTTGCACAAAATGTTCACAGGGTCATAAAGGCAGTTAGAAATAAAAAAAAATCAGTGCATTGGATCCTCTGGACAAAATGCAAGTTAACAATTTATTCCCAATTTAAGGGGAAAAACGTGTATTTCACAAGTTTTAAGAGAACACACAAATCAGTAGTACGATCAGTTTCAGGTTTACGATTGTTACATTAACATTGCAACAAAGTTATTGTGAAAATGCACTCAGGTGCATTTCAGGTACATGGAGGGAGAATTTTAGCATGGCCAATGCACCTAGCCAGCACATCTTACATTCTGTGGGAGAAAACTGGAGGAAACCCACACAGACACAGGAAGACTGTGCAGACTCCACAGACAGCGACCCAAGCTGGGAATTGAACTCGGGTCCCTGGCGCTATGAGGCAGCAGTGCTAACCACTGTGCCACCCCAGGGATGTGAAATTCCCAATGCCTTGTAACTGTTGTACAACCTGAGTCACAGAAACATGCTAGATTGTGAATATTATTGGGATAAAGAGTGGTATGATTGTTATTTGACTTGTCATAGCCCTCCTCATCTTCAACATTACTCTTTCCTTTCTCTCAACAATCCCTCCCCACCTACCCAAACAAAATGGGAAAACCCCCCTCTTCCTTAGGACATTACCATCCTGTACTTGGAAAGCTCCATGGATTCTATCAATGGGGCTCTTTAAGGAGAAGCTTGGCATCACATTGTCCTCCCCTTCTTCACCCAAGCTCATTCCTTCTCCAAGCAAAGTTCATTCAGGTGCCGAGTTATGAACAAACAAAACCAGTCCTCCCTGTTCTGCAATCTGCAGATTTTAATAGCTTTCAATATGCACAGTTACAATGAATGGAAAATCAAACATGGTCAAGTTTACCTTTTTCAGCTTTTGATATCTTTCTTCTGGAGTGTCCAAGCCATTTGTCAATGTGGTGACTGAAGGTCCATCACTTATTCCTGAAGCAAAACACAAGAGGGTATGGTGCAATTTTTAAGTAATTATGGTAACAACCAACATCGCAAATGTTGAAATTTCACTTTCCATTCACTTCAAGTTCAAAGCAGCAACATGAAGCACTGAACTACACATGCTTAGCTGCAATAATGATTTACACAAATACGAAGATAGGCCTACAAGGATCCAGCAGTTTAATCCACTGCACAGAGTGAGAGCAAGCATGGGCAACATGATGGCACAGTGGTTAGCACTGCTGCTTCAGTGCCAGAGACCTGGATTTGATTCCTGCCTTGGGTGACTGTTTGTGTGGAGTTTACACTTTCCGCCTATATCTGAGTGGGTTTCCTGGGTAAGATGCTCCGTCAGAGAATTGGATTTGATGGACTGAATGGCCTCCTTCCTCAATGTAGAAATTCTGTGGAGTGAGCGAGCGAGTGAATGTTCTTGCAATATTCAGACTATTATAGTTCTCATTACACACTGCAGGAAGTGTGAATTCCAAGAACCTGGATTGAAGAACCTATGTGACATCTCATTTGAGTTTGTAGATGCGGTGCCAATCAAGCGGGTTGCTTTGTCTTGGATGGTGTCAACTGCGTGTTGTTGGAGCTGCACCCATCCAAGCAAGTGGGAAGTATTCCATCACACTCTGACTTGTGCATTGTAGATGGTGGACAGGCTTTGGGGAGTCAGGAGGGGAGTTACTTGCCGCAGTATTCCTAGCAATGTTCCCGGCAATGGAAAGTGGAGAGATTCCTCATTAATTTCCACAGTTCGCTTTGTCTCCGCTCTTGAAGATGATGGTGATGATGTCATACCTGAAGTCAGCAGGAATTTTTTTTCTATGGTCAAAATTTTCAGAACAGCTGACAGGTGATCTCATGGGCGGCAAGGTGGCACAGTGATTAGCACAGCTGCCTCACAGCGCCAGGGACCTGGGTTCGATTCCTGGCTTGGGTCACTTAGTGTGGCGTCTACACATTCTCCCTGTGCCTGCGTGGGTTTCCTCCAGACGCTCCGGTTTCCTCCCAAAGTCCAAAGATGTGCAGGTGAGGTGAACTGGCCGCGCTAAAATTCTCCCTCAGTGTATCTGAATAGGCACCCGAACGTGGTGACTAGGGGAATTCCACAGTAACTTCATTGTAGTGTGAATGTAAGCCTCCTTGTTACTAATAAATAAACTTAACTTTATTCCTCCAAATTTGAAAATCTCCTTTGGAATCCCATTGACTTCTGTACTTTTTCCATTCTTCACGTGGTTAATGGCAGCTTCGACTTCATCCATGTTTGGTGGGAGTCCAAGATCATATTTGATGGGGAATTTCCTTAAGCACATGTATTATGGTTTAGTAATTCTTTTAAGTGTTCTCTCCATCAAAGGCTGATGTTTTCTCTGTCAAGAGGATTTCATCATTACTCCACGCCAGTTTGAGGCCAAGGGTGTTGGGTCCATATATTGCCTTGATGGCACTGAAACAGCCATGAGAGTCCTGCTCGTCAACAAGGAGTTGCAGGATCTCAGCTTTCTCAGTCCACCATTTGTTCTTGATTTCCCGAGTTCTTTGTACCTTCGCTGATTGGTGAGCTCTCCCTCCTCTTTATCTCGCTGGTTGTCGTTTTGCCAGACACAAAGCTTTTCACCTCTTGATGATGAGGTCTTGGATGGTGCATTCATTCTAATCAAATCAGTCTTGGTGTGTCAGGGTTTTTATAACCATTGGTTCAACTCTTTCCAGTTTTTGTCCACTCCATTAGGATGGACACTTGAGATTTTGAAAACACTGTTGAAAGTTCACTGGCACGCTTGGCTCTTGAAGCCATTCATTGATTTTTTTTTTCTGAGCTATTTCTTCATCCTCTGCAGCTTCTAGTCGAGTTTGATGGACATAGATGAGTGGATGAGCCAAAGGTCTGTCTGACAGTCATTAGCACTAGTCATTGCTTCAGTGATTAGGGAATCCTTTTGGTCTTGGGATCGGCCAATGACAAAGTTCATCTTGTGCCAGTGCTTTGACCGTGGATGTCTCCAGGAAATCTTGAACTTGTCTTTTGGAACAGTGTGTTAGTGATGACAAGCCAGTGTTATATGCATTCGGTGAGCAGGACAACCGTGTTAGAATTGCAGTTCCCAACTCCTTCCTTTCCGATTTTTTTTGCAGAGTTGCGAGTCCTTTCAAACCCTCATGTTGAAGTCCCCATGGAGGATGATCTTACGTTGGAGAAGAAACCTCCCTTGGACTCATCACTGACATCAAGGGTTGGGGCATAGGCACATAGCCATTGCCTGCTGGTTCTTGACAAGTTGTAGATGGTGGGTTAAAAAGCAACAGGAAGCTCAGAGTTGGTTGACAAGTTGATTCTGGATGGTGAATCTAATCCCAAGCATCCTGGGCTGGTTCTCAGGTTTTCTTCTCCAGAAGAAAGTGTAACCACTGCCATTCGGCTGCTCTTTGGGTCTCTTGCAGATCAGCAACGTCAGTGTTGAAGTGCTCAAGTTCATGGGCAACAAGGGCGGTTGTCTGTTTTACTCATCATACATGAGGGTTCGTACATTCCACGTTCCAAAATTGATCTTCTGACTGCAGACAGGTGAGCCTGCTGGATGCAGTTTTCCAGCTAGGTTGCAGACAGAATAGACTACTTTTAAGGACACCTTTTCTAGCCTTTCCCCATGTGGAGAAAGCATGTGGTTAGTTCTGTAACTAACCACTGCTACAACTTACAATAGAATTCTTGGCAAATCACGTAATCTTACAGTACAATTCCAGCTACAATCAGCTTTCCCTACAAGTTTTTATTAACTTCCTCCTAAGTGTATATAGGTTAAAGGAAAGGGCTATTATATCAGTGGGCCAGTAACTTAGGTTAAATAGTAGTCACTTTGCTTTACATGCAGCTGAACAGACATTAAAACTTGAAGTTACCGAAAAAGAACATCCGACTGCAACTATAGACAGCTTTCTCCAACATAGGAACATAGAAAAATAACTCTATGTTACTGCAGCATGCAAGTATTGTTTAAAGATCCAATTAGATGATTGCTTCTCAAAGTGATATCTTTCCCAAAAAGAGATAAATTTAAGGAGCTTTACACATTACTATTAAAGGTTCTATTAATACCTGAAAACTCTCCATCAATTGCAAGAAAATCGGCTTCTTCAATAGCTTCATATATTAGATTTAGACGCTCTTTAAAATCTGAAGAAAAACCATAATCACATAGTAATTATAGCACAGATACTGTTCACTCAGTCCAATTCCATTCCAATGTTTATATACAAGATCAACCTCCTCCCATTCCTTTCCACCTAACCCCATCAATATATCCTTCTATTGCTTTCTGTTTATCTAGCTTAAATAAGAACATAAGAAATAGGAGCAGGAGTAGGCCAACTAGCCCCTCGAGCCTGCCCCGCCATTCAATAAGATCATGGCCGATCTGTCATGGCTCAGTTCCACATTCCCACCCTCTCCCCATAACCCTTAATCCCCTCTCTTATCAAAAACCCATCAACCCGTGTCTTAAAAATATTTAGCGAGGTAGCCTCCACCACTTCAACGAGCAGAGAATTCCAAATACAGCTACGGTGATTGCCTCAGCTATTCCATCTGGTAGTTTCTTCTTTGTGCCAACTGTATTCTGGATAAGAGAAGCTTCGCTTAAATTTATTTTATTTTCTCATGTTTATGGCTCCCAGTTCATAGAAAGTTTACAGCACAGAAAGAGACCAGCTGGCCCATCGTGCCTGCACCAGCTGAAAAAAAGAGCCACCCAGTCTAATCCCACTTTCGAGCATTCGGTCCATGGCTCAGCAGGTTATGACATGGAGATGCCGGTGTTGGACTGGGCTAAACACAGTAAAAAGTCTCACAACACTAGGGTTAAAATCCAACAGGTTTATTTGGTAGCAAAAGCCACCAGCTTTTGGAGCGCTTGCTGCTCCTTCATCAGGTGAGTGGGAGTTCTGTTCACAAACAGGGCATATAAAGACACAAACTCAATTTACAAAATAATTTGGTTGGAATGCGAGTCTTTACAGGTAATCAAGTCTCAGAGGTACAGACAATGTGAGTGGAGACAGCGTTGAGCACAGGTTAAAGCGATGTGTATTGTCTCCAGACAAGACAGTTAGTGAGATTTTGCAAGTCCAGGCAAGTCGTGGGGGTTACAAAGTGTGACATGAACCCAAGATCCCAGTTGAGACCGTCCTCATGTGTGCAGAACTCGGCTATCAGTCTCTGCTCAGTGACTCGGCCTTCATGACACACGACAGAGCAGTCGCTGAACAGAGACCGACAGCCAAATTCCGCACACAAGGACGGCCTCAACCAGGATCCTGGGTTCACGTCTCACTATCTGTAACCCCCATGACTTGCCTGGGCTTGCAAAATCTCACTAACTGTCCTGTCTGGGGACAAACACATCTCTTTAATCTGTGCTTAATGCTCTCTCTACTCACATTCTCTGTACCTTTGAGACTTGATTACCTGTAAAGACTTGCATTCTAACCAAATTATTTTGTAAATTGAGTTTGTGTCGTTATATGCTCTCATTGTGAGCAGAACTCCCACTCACCTGATGAAGGAGCAGCAAGCGCTCCGAAAGCTAGTGGCTTTTGCTCCCAAATAAACCTGCAAGTTATGGCAGGGGTGCAACACAGTGGCACAGTAGTTAGCACTGCTGCCTCAGTGCCAAATTCTCCCTCAGTGTACTTGAACAGATGTTGGAGTGTGGCAGCTAAAGGATTTTCACAGTCACTTCACTGCAGTGTTCATGTAAGCCTACTTGCGACAATAATAAATAAACTTTAAACTTAGACACCTTTTAAATAAGTTGAGGGCCTTTGCCTCTACTACCTATTCATGCTGAGAGTCGGAGGCTCCCAAAATCCACAGGGTGGAAAACATTTTTCTCATTGCTCTTCTAATCTTTCCTGGAGCTGAAACTTTCCTGTCCTGCAAATAAGATTGGATATCTCCTCTGTACCCTCTCTAATGTAGTTACAGCCTTTCAGTAATGAGATGACCAGAACTGCACACGATACAAGTTGTGGTCCAACTATTGTTTTATAAAGCTCCAGCATAACTTTGCTCTTGTATTCTGCATCTTGGTTAAAAAATTGAAAGAATCCTTGTGCCTTCTTAACCAGCTTTTCCACTTTCTTCGATTACCTTCAGGAACATGTGGACATGCACTCACTTTTTCCACACCTCTTCATATTCTCCCATTTGTGCATTTCTTTGCCTATTTTGACCTCCCCTAATATATCACCTAACTTCTGTGTTGACCTCTGTTGGCAACTCCATGGCTATCTTCCGAAAATCAACAGCAATCCTCCTAGTTATCAACCGCACAGCCCAATTTGTGTCATTGGTAAACTTCTTCATTGTTCCCCCTAGTTTATGTTCAAATAATTAATATGTACATCAAAAAAACAGGGACCAGTACTGAACCCTGCAGAATTCCACTGGAAAGTCTTCCAGTTACAAAAATATTAACAATTAGCAAATTTTGTATCAAACTTGCTACATCGCCTGAGTCCTATGGACGTTAAAGTCTGTGATGTGGTTCTGGTCTCACTGGTAAGTGGAAACATCTTCCCCATCAAACATTTTCATAATTTTAAAGCCTTCTTTCAGGTCACCCTCAACCTTCCCTTTTCCAAATGCATTATTCTTGTAACAATTATCAGAACAGTAGCTCAAGAGACAACTTAACTCTCCCCTTCTCTGTTCCGTACCCACATCCTTACAATGCTTTCACCTTCAAACATCCAGCCAATTCCATTTTGAAGTAGTATACCATATTTCAACATACCATAACATATTTCAACATATCATAACATATTTCAAAATTAAAACGGCTTTCAATTGTACTATGCTTATCTTTTCAACTTATAAATGGCATAGCACTCTTTAAAAAGGTAATTAACAAATCATAAATTCTTCCGATTACCAACCCTACATAATTTTCCTAAAGTCATCAGTAACCATGCTCGACATTAATATTATCACCCCTGTGCTCACTGACCTATGTTGGTTCCCAGTCAAGCAATATGTTGATTTTAACATTCTCACCCTTGTTGTCTCATCCCTCCAAAGTATCAGGATCCCTACACTGCAGAAGGAGGCCTTTCGACCCATCAACTCTGCACTGACCACAACCCATGCCCTATTCCCATATCCCCACATATTTATTCTGCTAATCCCCGATACAAGGAGTAATTTAGTATGGCCGATCAACCAAACCCACACATCTTTGGATTGTGGGAGGAAACCGGAGCACCCGGAAGAAACCATGCAGACGTGGAGAGAATGTGTAGACTCTGCAAAGACACTGACCCAAGGCCGGAATTGAACCCTGGTCCCTGGCGCTACGAGGCAGCAAGGCTAACCACTGTTCCATCGTGCCAAGTCATATTGACTCAAAAAACATTAATTCTGTTTCTCTCTCCACAGATGTTTTCCTAGTGTTTTTCTGTTTTTATTTCAGACGCTCCTCCTTATCTCCATAACCTCCTTCAATTCTACAACTCAAACATCTGCATTCATCTAGTTCTGGCCTCTGCGTATTTCCAATGATAATTCCTCCATCATTGGTAATTCTGCCTGAGCCCCAAGCTCCAGAATTCACACCTTACACCTCTCAAACTCACTATCCTCCTTTAAGTTACTCCTTAAAACCTACCTATTTGACCAAGCTTTTGATCATCTGACCTAATATCACCTATGTGGCTTGAGATCATACTGTTTTACCACAGTCCTGTAAAGCGACTTCAGATGTTTCATTGTGTTAAAGGCATTATATGACTTGTTGTTGTATATTAATGGCCATTATAAATCTTAGCAGCACAATAAGAATCAAGTGGATTGTTAGCTCAACCTCTGTGTTACAGGGTACCGCAAGACCCCAATAAACATTCAACACTGTTAACAGCACATGGAGGGGCAGCACCATCGCACTAGAAGTTAGCACTGCTGTCTCACATTTCTAGGGATCCAAGTTCAATTCCAGCCTCAGATCACCTCCCCCGTGTTTGCGTGGGTTTCCTCTGGGTGCTCTGGTTTCCCAGTCCAAAGATGTGCAGGTTAGGTTGATTGGCCATGTTACACTGACCCTACTATCAGGGGCATTAGCAGGGTAATAGAGGATTACAGAAATAAGGCCCGAGTGGGATTGTGGCCGGAACAGACTTGATGGGCCGAATGGCTTCCTTCTGTACTGTAGGGATTCTATGATTTGCCCACTGGTGTTCTTGCAAGCTACTTCCCATATTTACACAATATTTCAAGTAAAGTAGACTGAAGGACATCAAATCAATTTGATCCAAGGTAGGCAGGAATTTGACCTTGATCTTAATTTGATCTTAACATGCCAGGGAAAATAGATAACATCCTGGTCCAATGTGCCAGATCAGTAGCTTATTTCTATTGAAGTATTATTCTTGGAGAAGACAATTTAGGCATCTTGTAAGTGGACAGTCACAGCACAACAGGCAGCACTTGCACCTGTGTTAGACATGTGTTCATCCCATTCCAGACACGAGTACAAAAAGCTAGACTGACACTCACAGTTGAGGGAGCATGGCACTGTCAGGAGTGCCACCCTTTGCGTGAGATATTAACCTGAGGCATTGTTTGTCCTCTTAGGTGGATGCAAAGGGTTCCAGGCCATTATATCAAGAGTAGGACAGTGCTTCCCAGCATCCAGACAATATTTAATCCTTAGCAATGATTTAAAAGATAGATTTTCTGGTCACAAAGTGATGTTTGCAGAATTTTGTTATGTACAAACTGGCTGTCAAGTTGTCTACATTTCAAAACCATGTAACTGATCATAAAATACTATGGGACACCCCAAGATCGTTCAAGGCAGTATTTTATATTGCATTCCATTCATTATCTTGGATTATGGCTGTTTCTTCCTTCTTTACTTAACCAATTCATGTATTAAAAGAGATCAAGTCTGAGCATTAAACTTTTCATAACATAGAAAAAGACAGAACAGAGGAGGATTACACAGTCCACAGCAGTGGAATGAGAGTCAGAAAAGTTGCTATTAAGATAGCACTGCAGTACTTTTGATCCAGATCCCATATTTTCAAAAACCAACCAGTAATTAATTAATAAGCAGTGCCCAGGACATGGACTTCACTGGCAAGGCCAGCATTCGTTACTCTTGAAATGAATGGCTTGTTAAGCCACTGCAGAAGGCAGTTAAGATTCAATCACATTGGAGTCACGTGAAGGCCAGGCAAGGGTGACAGACTGCCTTCCTCGAAGGACACCAGTGAACCAGGTAGGATTTTTACAATCAGTTCCTGGTCACCATTACTGAGACTAGATTTCAATGTATTTATTTCCAGATTTAAAAGTTGAATTCAAATTCCACCAGCTGCTATGGTAGAATTCAAATAGCCATCTCCAGGGCATTAGCCAGGACCTCTGGATTACTAATTCAGTGACATTACCACTACTCCACCATTTTCCCATATACACACACATTTCAACAAAAGTTAACATTGCTGATCATCAAGACATCTCAGGACTCTGGGAAAGTTGTCAGATTAATCACACTTCGTATTATCTACAATAAAACAACAATTACACTTTAAAAAGTATTTAAGGCTGTGAAAGGAGCTGTATAAATGTGAATCTTTCTTTTACAATTGGTGACATGAAGCTTTAAACCTGGGTCAGTAAAGTCATTTTAAAGGGACATAAAGCCAGAAGGAACAGCTTTATGGCAGCTTGAGTAAAAGCAAAGTATTTACAGAAATAAGAACAGAAAATGCTGGAGAAACCCAGTGGGTCTGCCAGCATTTGTGAAGAGAGAAGAAAAGTTAATATTTCGAATTCAATATGACCTTTCCAGACAGAAGGGCAGCACAGTGGTTATTACTGATGCCTCACAATGCCAGGGACCCAGGTCCGATTCCCAGCTTGGGTCACCATCCGTGCAAAGTTTGCACGTTCTCCCCGTGTATGGATGATGTGCTGGTTAGGTGCATTGACCATGCTAAATTCTCCCTCAGTGTACCCAAACACGCGCCAGAGTATGGCAACGTTGAGACTTTCACAGTAACTTCATTGCAGTGTTAATGTAAGCCTACTTGTGCCACTAACACTCCGCAGATACTGCCAGACCTACTGAGGTCTCCTGGTATCGTCTACCTACGTGGTGGCTGCCCGGTTGACCCGGGGACGACGGAGGCTTTCAATTCAGGGAAATACGCACTTTGCAATGTGTTATTTAAATGGTGAATCTACTGGCGGGGTTGGATGGGGGTGGGGGGAGCAGCCAGTTCTCACAAGCAGAGAGCAGGTTATCTCTTCCCTCCTTCATCCAATTGCCCTGCCAATGAGTCCCACACTCCCCCCCCACCCACCCTCCACAGCCACACGGGGTGAGGGGGGGGGTTCCCCTGGATTCACCTCAACAGCTCGGCCTGGGCCCCAAAGCGAAGAGTCGGCTCTAAAATGGCCCCATCGCCCGGGCTGCAATCCACCCGTGCCTCGCCTCCCCTCTTGTTACCCCGGAGCCGGGCTTCCTTTCCCCTCAGCAAGCTTCTCCCCTCCTCGGACTTACTCTGCCTGGTGATCTCCATTGCTGCCCAGACAAATTCCCCCCACCACAACACAGGAAACAACACCGCCACCTTCAACCTTTGCCCTTTAACCCTCGCCCGGCTGCAACCACTTCCGGCGAACACCACGTGGTTCCTGTCACACAGCCTCTGGAGTCGATCAGCAGGAACATTCTCCAGCACTTTTTCAGCAAGGTTAAAGTCCAAGGCCCCGCATAAATCAAAGAGGGACAATTATTTAATTTTTGTAATCTTTCTTCCTTTCAGGGTTTAGGTCTGTCTATCAGTTGTGCCATTCCAAATTGTTATTTTGTCTATTGTTGCCAGGGATGCCTAAAAAGTTTTAAAGTTTATTTATGTTTGATTTATTATTGCCACATGTGTAGTTACAATACAGTGAAAAGTATTGTTTCTTGTGCACTGTACAGACAACGTGTCGCAAGAAGTCTCACACACCAGGTTAAAGTCCAATAGGTTTATTTGGCACTAGCTTTCGGGCTACTTCATTACCTTATCTGAAAGCTGATGCCAAATAAACCTGTTGGACTTTAATCTGGGGTTGTGAGACTTCTTACTGTGCTTACCCCAGTCCAACGCCGGCATCTCCACATCAGGCAAAGTGTATCATACATAGAGAAGGAAAGTCCAAAGATGTGTGGGTTAGGTGGAGTGGCCATGCTAAATTGCCTCTTAGTGTCAGGGGGACTAGCAGGGTAAACACATGGGGTTAAGTGGATAGGGTCTGGGTGGGATTGTAGGCTCAATGGGCCAATTGGCCTCCTTCTACACTAAGGATTCTATGATTCTATGAAAGGAGAGGGTGTAGAATGTAGTGTTCCAGTCACAGCCAAGGCGTAGAAGCGTAGAACAGGAGTAAAAGATAGAATTAGCGGGTATGCTGGCCACAGCTTGCAAGAGTCACCTTGCTCTGGCACCATCTTGGAAAAATAAGTGTCACAAGTAGGTTTAAATTAACACGGCAATTAAGTTACTGTGAAAATCCCGTAGTTGCCACACTCCAGCACTTGTTTGGGTGCATCGAGGGACAATTTAGCTTGGCCAGTGCACCTAACTGTAGCGACTAGGGGTTTTTCACTAACTTTAATGCAGTGTTAGTGTAAGCCCACTTGTGAATAATAAATAAACTTTTAACTTAGCCAGACGTCTTTTGGAGGAAACCAGAGCAGCTGGAGGAAACCCACACAGATGTGGGGAGAATGTGCAAACTCCACACAAACAGTGATCCAAGCCAGGAATCAAACCCAGGTCTTTAGTGCTGTAAGGCAGCAGTGCTAACCACTGTGCCACCCGTTGTGCCTTTAGTTTTTTTCAAGAGATATACCTTAAGCACCTTATTCAATTAACTCTATCATCCTTACTAAATTGCTTCCCCACATAACTGCCCTTTCAGGTCTGTGTACTTGCTTTTTGTAAAAGATTCTCTCTCCTCAGGCACTGTTCTTCCCTGTCCTATGAACACTTATTTAAAATTTGCTGACAACATTCCTCCCCTAAATGTGCATTCTTGCTTCCTCTGGCCTAGCAAACAACAGCGGTTAGCACTGCTGCCTCACAGCATCAACGACAAGTTCAATTCTGACCTCAGGTCACTCTCTGTGTGGAGTTTTTTCATTCTCCCTATGTCTGCGTGGGCTTTCTCCGGGTAGTTCAGTTTCCTCCTATACTCCAAAGATTAGGGTAGGTTGATTAGCTATGCTAAATTGCTCCAGTGTCAGGGGGATTTGCAGGTAAATATGTGGGGTTATGGGGATAGGGACTGGGTGGGTTTGTAGTCAGTGCAGACTCAATGGGCCAAATGGCCTCCTTCACTGTACGGAGTCTATGATTCTGACTGCCCCATAATCAAAATTCTTACACTCGCATTTATTATTAATCTGCCCATTTAAACCCCATCACATAGGCTGTGTGCCTCAGTTTTACACCTCCCAGTTCCTCAGCCTGTATTTCAGAGAAACTTACATCCTGCAATCAACTATACTGAATTTTCCACATTTCTGTCAGATTTGTGAAACTATCAAAAAATGTCTGACATAATTGTGGGACTGCTCAAAATGCCACAGTATTCAAGCCATTCTTAGCTAAAGTTTAGTATAGTAGAACTTTGTGGATTCATGGACAGGAGAGTTATTTTGTGAGTTACCTTTAAATTGTCAGTTGGTAGTATAGAACTTGAATATTGCTGAAAAAAGATGCTGTCAAAGCTTTTCATCTTGCACTCATCAGGACAGATGTATGAATGCTAAATTTCAAAGGGAGCAACAATTTGTACAGCATGAGAAAAGATGCTGATTTGTTGGCAAATCAATTCCGATTGATCGAGATATTGCCATGAAGAATGTATCAAGTAACTATTTTCCCCCATGTTTTTGTTTAATTCAGAGAACGTGCAGTGCTTGGACATGTTCCTTCTACTCTCAACCTTTGGCTGTTGGCAATAGGCAGTTTACTGACCATAATCAACTGGCACATGTTTCCAAACCTCACAACATAATGCCTAATGTTAGGTGTGATTCTGCGATTAGACAGCATTTGCGAAATAATCCTGAGCGTCAATTATGGTTTAGTTTTTTAGCTTCCTAAAAAGAATTTATAATTATCAGATGGGCTCGTAATGTGACTTACTTAATGTTTGCTAGAAAGTTATGTCAATACTGAGGGACCTGTCTTTTGCAGACAAAAGTAACATGTCCAAGTATTGCACTGATTTCAAACTAAACAAAAGCATAGAGACAATAGTTCCCTGGAACATTCTCCATGGCACTACCTTGACTAAACAGTCAACTTGCCAATTAACTCACTGTTCCCATGCACGTTAAATTGTTGCTGCCTTTGAAATTTGCCTTGCATTCTTGTCTTAGACTGCAAGACAAAAATCGTGCTCAACATGTCCCTTTCTTCAGCTATCTTGAAATCATCAAGTTTTAACAGCATTTGTCTTTTCTGTTTTTTTTTAGAAAGCTGCAAGTTTTAAAATTCTCGTCCTTGTTTTCAAATTCCTCCATGGCCTTGCTTTCTCATTATCTCTGTACAGTCAGCCCTTAGACTTTGAATGCAATTGGTTTCTGAAAACTGTGCCTTAAGACAAAATGTCACAGTTCAGAAATTATTTTCCCATAAGAACAATGTTATAAATGGGGGATTGAAGCCTGAACCAAGGCTCAGTACTCTATTTTCACCAAAACAACCCAAAATTTTGTACTCAATCAATTATAGAGGAATAATATAGCAATATTAGGAGAGGCAGTGGCCTTGTGGTGTTGCTGAACAAGTAATCCAGAGACCCAGATTTGAATCCTACCATTTGAATTCAGTAAAAATTTGGAATGAATCTAATGATGACTAGGAAACTATTATTGATGGTCATAAAAAGTCACCTGTTCATTAATGCTATTTAGAGAAGGAAATCTGCCAACCTTACCTGGTCTGGCCAGATCCATAGCAATGTGGTTGACCCTTAAATACTCTCTGAAATGCCACTCAGTTCAAAGCCTTTATCAATGGGTAATGAATGCTGAATCAACCATGCCACCTACATCCCATGAATGAACAAAACAATGTAGCAATCATATTGATATATAAAACAAAATCACATAAGCTAAAAATACATATAGAAATATAGTACTGTAGTGTACACTGAGTCAGGGAGTTGGGCAGCGCAGAACATTAATGCACACATATGAATGTTTGAACTTGCTTGCCAGCATGGAATCACGTCAGAGCAAGCATCATAAAGTAGAAACCAATGTTGTAAAGTCAAAACAGTGTATCAATTTATCAACATCTTAAATGTCATTCTTTGTAACTTGAAAGTTGTAAAGTCAAGGATTGACTGTGATCCCTTCCAGTCAAAAGTCAAACTTTATTTATTAGTCACAAGTAAGTCTTACATTAACACTGCAACATAGTTACTGTGACATTCCCTTAGTCATCACATTCCAGCACCAGTTCAGGTCAATGTACCCCATCAGCCCATCTTTTAGACCAGGAGGAAACAGTTGTGCCTGGAGGAAACTCATGCGGACATGCAAATGATGTACAAACTCCACACAGACGGTGATCCAAGCCAGGAATCGAACCCAGGTCCCTGGCGCTATGAAGCAGCAGCGTTAACCATTGTGCCACTACATTGAGATGTCTGCATTTCTCCAACTTAGGCCTCTTGTATCCCCAATTTTAACAGTAATGCTTTCTGTTGCCAAGGCCCAAGCTCTAGAATTTTCCCTATCCCTCTGCTGCTACCTCTGCTCATTTAAAACACTACTTAAAATCTAACTCAAATTTTTGGTCATCTGACCTAACATCTTCATATGTTGCTTGGTGTCATATTTTGTTTTATAAGACTCCTGTACAGTTTGGATGGTTTCCTAGTTAAGGTTGATACAAACACAAGTTGTTGTTGCTGCTGATTTGGGCATTAATGGGTGGATAATATGGAACAAAAATGGCATTAACGTAGTGAATGAGAAAGAAAGAGAAAGGTCTGTTAAATTTTCTGCCATAATCCGACTTGAGGAGCACCACATGAACCTCCCAACCAACAATTCTAACATCAGGAAATCTGACGGAAAATGAAATCAATAGGACAATGGAATTTTTGGCTAGTTTGGTAATGGTGTCGTCTACTCAGGCTGTTGGGTGGATCCCACGTTCCACTGATTTTAGTTAGTTAAATCCACACAGACTCTTATTGAGCCTTTTGGCTTTGGGACTATGACTATTCCTGAACATTATTTCGTTGGAATGGTTACTGCTGGGATAGATCTTAGTTTTCCACAGTTCTGGCACTCTGCTCCCCTAGTGGACATTCTTCCCACTTATGCGGATACTTCCCACTGTGCTGAGACCACTTCAAGATGGTGATTTCCCTGTTTTCGCACACTTTGTCTTTGATGGCGTGGTGACACAGTGGTTAGCACTGCTGCCTCACAGTACCTTGGATGAGGGTTTGATTCCTGGCTTGGGTCACTGTGCGAAGTCCGCATGTTCTCCCTGTGTCTGTGTGGGTTTTGTCATCATCACCAGATGATTATCTGTTCTTCAGCGCAGGACCTGTTTGTGATCTTATGTGCAAAATTGTTGCTGCATTTTGTTCGTTAAAATGGTTACAGCACATTACCATGACTTCAAAAAATACTCCACTGACTGTAAAGCACTTTGAAATGTCCATGGTTGTGAAAGGTGCTAAGGCAACAGCAAAATATTGTCAACATTTCAAGTCTGGATGACCCTTCGTCAGAGTCAAAAGGTCTGACGAAGTATCATCCAGACTCGGAACATTGGGTCTATTCTCTCTCCACAGATGCTGTCAGACCTGCTGAGATTTTCCAACGTTTTCTGTTTTTGTTTCAGGTTCCAGCATCCACAGTATTTTAAACACTGTGCATGCTGGAAATCTGAAATAGAGACATATGGAAATACTCAGCTGGTCTGGCAGCATCTGCAGAGGAATCAGAGGTAACATTTTGTGTCATGGCCTTCCATGAGGACTGGGTAAAATTATAAATAGAAACAGAGAGAGCTGGATAAACACACATGTTGCTCGACCTGCTGAATATTGAGGGGCTGTACAGTGAATAGCACTGCTGTCTCGCAGCTCCAGGGACTTCTGGATTGTATTCCGGGCTTTTCATGTTCTCCTCATGAGTGTGTGGGTTTCCTCCAGCTGCTCTGGTTATCCCCCAAATTCCAAAGATGTGCAGGTGAGATGATTGGTCACGCTAAGTTGCCTGTTAGTGTCCAAAGGTGTAGGTTAGTGGGATAAGCCATGGTAAATGTATGGGATTACAGGGATAGGATGGGGGGCGGTGGGGGGGGGAAACTGGATGAAATACTCTATGTCAGGGAGGTGATGCAGATTTGATGGGCCGAATGGCCTCCTGCACTGTACAGATTCTGTGAATACTTCCAGCAATCTCAGTGTAATAAGAACATAAGAATTAGGAGCAGGAGAAGGCCATCTGGCCCCTTGAGCCTGCTCCACCATACAGTAAGATCATGGCTGATCTTTATGTGGAGTCAGCTCTACTTACCTGCCCACTCGCCATAACCCTTAATTCCTTTACTGTTCAAAAATTTATTTATCCTTGCCTTAAAGACATTCAATGAGGTAGCCTCAGCTGCTTCACTGGGTAGGGAATTCCACAGATTCACAACTCTTGAAAAAGTTCCTCCACAACTCAGTCCTAAATCTACTTCCCTTTATTTTGAGGCCACGTCCCCTAGTTCTAGTTTCACCCGCCAGTAGAAACCACTTTCCTGCTTCTATCTTATATGTTTCTGTCAGATTTCCCCCCCATTCTTCTGAATTCCAATGAGTATACTCAGTCTCTCCTCATAAGCCAACCCTCTCAACTGCAGAATCAACCTAGTGAATCGCCTGTGCACCCCCTCCAGTGCCAGTGCTGTACCCAAACAGGCACCAGAGTGTGGCAACTGGGGGATTTTCACAGTAGGAGCTTCACTGCAGTGTTAATGCAAGCCTATTTGTCACACTAATAAATCAATTTAAAGCATTCTCTCTTGGTCCTTGTCTGATTCCTGATCATTTGTAGAACATGATGTGGAGATGCCAGCATTGGACAGGAATAAGCACAATAAGAAATCTGAGAACACCAGGTTAAAGTCCAACAGGTTTATTTGGTAGCAAAAGCCACTAGCTTTCAGAGCGCTCGCTGATCCTTCGTCAGGTGAGTGGGAGTTCTATTGACAAACAGGGCATATATAGATATAAACTCAATTTACAGAATGATGTTTGGAATGTAGTCACACTACCTGTAACCGCCTGGACTTACAAAATCTCACTAACTGTCCTGTTCTGGAGTCAATACACATCTCTTTAATCTGTGTTTAATACTCTCTCCACTCACCTTTAAGACTTGATTAGCTGTAAAGATTTGCATTCCAATCATTATTCATGTAAGTTGAGTGTGTGTCTTTATATGCTCTGTTCCTCTTTTTGGTCAAACAAAAGAGACAAACTCAAATTAAATTAGGACAAAGTGAAAGGGGCAGCCCCCCAAAACGAAGGGGAACAGCCCAAACAAAAACAAAAATACAAAGGAAACTTAGGACACATCAAATCAAAATGTGATTGTCAGGGTCTATAACACACCCAAATCCCTGCAGTGCCCAACGGGCACAGAAATGCCCTGTTTGTGAACAGAAGTCCCGCTCACCTGACGAAGAGGCAGTCCGAAAGCTAATGGCTTTTGCTACCAAATAAACCTGTTGAGACTTTAACCTGGTATTGTGAAACTCCTTACTGCATTTGCAGAACCCCAGGCCGGGTTTTAGCAGTAGCAGAGCGGGAGGGGCGGAGCATCAGGGTGAGTTGCAAATCCCGGACTGGATTACGTATTGCGTCATGGCGTTGACACACCGGGCCAGTCAGCGGCTCCGCGTGGGATGGGACAGAGTGTGATTGACGGCGGCTGCAGCCATTCATCGCGCAGGGCTGAGCCGGTGGCTGCGTGTGATTGGTTGGCCATGGGTGGTTAGCCCTGCCCGTGAGCCGGGAGGGCGGCCTGGAGCGGGGGGCGACTAGTCTGGTGGGCGGTGGCCGTGAAGGAATCGTTAATGGCGGTGTGAAGGGAGATGTAGCTTTAAGATGAAGAAAAGCCAGCTCGTTTGGAAAGGTATTTATGATTTTATAAGCGTTGTTTAATGAAAATAAAGAAAGAAAGGTGCTTCGTGTGGGCTAGCCGCGGCGCTTGTCTGTCTTCTCTTTCATAAGAACATAAGAAATAGGAGCAGGAGTAGGCCATCTAGCCCTTCGAGCCTGCCCCGCCATTCAATAAGATCATGGCTGATCTGTTGTGGCTCAGTTCCACTTTCCTGCCCTCTCCCCATAACCCTTAATCCCCTCTCTTATCAAGAACCCATCAACCCGCTTCTTAAAAATATTTAGCGAGGCAGCCTCCACCACTTCAACGGGCAGAGAATTCCAGAGATTCACCACCCTTTGAGTGAAGAAGTTCCTCCTCAACTCCGTTCTAAACCGCCCCCCCCCCCTTTATCTTGAGGCTGTGCCCCCTAGTCCTAGTGTCTTTTTTGAGCGGGAAGAGTCTCTCCACCTCTATCCTATCCATCCCATTCATCATCTTATACGTCTCAATGAGATCTCCCCTCATTCTTCTAAACTCTAACGAGTACAAGCCTAGTTTATTCAGCCTCTCCTCATAGCTCAATCCCCTCAACTCCGGTATCAGCCTAGTAAACCTCCTCTGCACTCCCTCCAAGGCCAAAATATCCTTGCGCAGGTGCGGCGCCCAAAACTGCACACAGTACTCCAGCTATGGCCTCACCAATGCCCTATACAGCTGCAGCAAGACCTCCCTACTTTTATATTCAATCCCCCTCGCTATGAAGGCCAGCATCCCATTCGCCTTCCTGACCTTTCACAATTCGCTGCTCCATTTTCTTTAGGATGTTCAAGCAGAAATTATCCACAGGCCTGACGCACGCTTTATAACCGTGAGTTTAAAACGGTACCAGGGCTATAATCTGCAAACAACAGCATCCTTTAGTATTCCATTGTGGAACTACATTCTTTGAGTTTGAAGTTTATTTTATTAGTGTCACAAGTAGGCTTACATTAATACTACAATGAAGCTACTGTGAAAATCCCCTAGTCGCCTGTTCGGGTACACTGAGCGAGAATTTAGCATAGCCGATGCTATATCCTAACCATGTTGTTCGGACTGTGGGGGGAAATTAGAACACCTGGAAGAAACCCATGCAGACATGGGAGGATGTGCAAACTCCACACAGACACTGACCCAAGCCAAGAATTGTACCTGGGTCCCTGGTGCTTTGGGGCAGCAATGCTAACCACTGTACTGCCAGCCAGTGGGAGGAGGAGAGTGGGATATTGATTACCTTCCATCACGTTTGAGAGGGGAGGGAATGGTGGTGACTGCTTGCACCTCCAGTTGCTTTCTTGAAAATAAATTGTTTTTTGAACCAATTGGCTGGCATTGGTGCTGAAGTCTGAGCTCTGTTTGGGACTGTTTACTTTGATGTACAATCATTTGTGTATTTTATTTACTGAGTTTCTTTATCCCACAGAAAATAAGCCTATGGGATGAATTGAATGATAATGTCATGTGATGGTGTCTTAAGTTAAAATTGCTTCTAAAATAAAAGTTCATGGGGGATTGTTTAACAAGGATTAGACTGCTCTCTTTTTAGAAAAGAGTATGGAAGCAAAAACTTATTTGTTTATGTTGAGCCATATTCTTAAATATCTCAGATATTCTTTGCAATTTTTAACTTTTGCTATGTCATGGTTATTGTAATGTAGGCAATGTGGTTGACTCTTAAATGGTTGAGTAAACTGCTCAGTTCAAGCAAATTGCTACAGAGTAAAGAGATGAAATTAGATGACTGGGCATCCACCTAGGCACTGGAAATGACAACTGCACACCCCAGCCTGTTGACGCTGCAAAGTCCACCTTGTGTCAAAGAGCTTACGCCTAAATTTGGAGAGCTTTCCCACAGACTAATTGAGCGATGGCCTGGCATATTCATACTCATGGAAACATCCCAGGCACCACCACTCCTGGGAATGTCCTCTCCAGTTGCAGGCTGACCCACTAAAGCTAGTGGCATAACGATAAGCAATTGAGAGGGCACTGGCTTGTGAGGCCTCAACGTTAACTTTGGACCCCATGAAGTCTTGAGTCTCATGGCGTCAGCATCCCTGGCACTGGTACCATAGTTCATGAAACAGTACTCCTGTATGCTGAAGGATTCAGAATGTACTCTGGGTAGGGACTTCAACATCCCATCATCAGATTGGCTTGAAAGCACTGAATTGGTAGAGTCCTGATGGATGTAGCTGCTAGACTGGGTCTGTGACAATTTGGTGAGGGAATCAACAAGATGGGAAAACCTGCTCTGCCCTGTCCTTGCCAATCTACCTTCTGCTGGTGCATAGTCCTTATGGAGACCAGGCTTCACATTGAGGATTCCCTCCAGCCTGTTGCTCGGCACTACCACTGTTAGTTGGGATAAAGTTCAAACAGATCTAACACCAAACTTGCCTAAAAACGAGATGTCAACTTGGTGAAGCAACAGCACAGGACTACTTGCATGCCAGACAGCAGAATTTTAGAAGAGGTGGTTAAGAAGGCATATGGGATACTTGTCTTTATTAACTGAGGCACTGATTATAACAGCAAGGAGGTTATGATGGAGCTCTATAAAATGTTGGTTAGGCCCCATGTGGAGTACTGTGGTCATCACACTAGAAAGGAAGTGATTGAAGCAGAGAAAGTGCAGAGGAGATACATCAGGATGTTGTCTGGGCTACAGTGTTTCAGCTGTCAAGTGACTGGATAGGCTGGAGTTGTTTTCCTTGGAGCAGAGAAGGCTGAGGGGGGACCTGATTGAGGTGTATAAAACTGAGGGGCATAGACTGGCTAGGGAAGAACTGTTCCCCTTAGAGGGATCAAATCAGAGAGGGCATAGATTTAAGTTAAGGGGCAGGAGGTTTATATGAGATGAGGAAAAACTTTTTCACTGAGTGGTAGGAATCTAGAACGCTCTGCCTGAGAGGGTGAGAGAGACATGACCCCTCCCAACATTTGAGAAGTATCCAGATGAGCAGTCAAAATGCTATAGCATACAAGGCTATGGGCTAACTGCTAGAAAATGGCATCAGAATAGATATATGCTTGATGGATGAAGTAAACACGATGGGCTGAAAGGCCTCTTTCCATACTTTAAAATTCTGACTCTAACACTGAAGAAGCTTGACACTAATTCTTATTAAATTTCTATAAACTTTTATTTCTCTACATTTTAAATAGTCCCAAGCAGTCATTTTACTGAAATTTATTCAAGTTGGGAGTTCAGGATTCAGATGGGAATTCTGAAGAGCAAGCAGTCTGTTACATTGGCACCTGATCCACTGCCATGAGCATTGCCTTATTCCACCACTGACCACTGTGGCAGCAGTGTGCACCATCTACAAGATGTATTGCAGCCAAAGCTCCTTCAACAGCCTCTACTACCTAAAACAGATAAGGGCAATAGATGCTTAGGAACACTTCCACTTGGAAACTCCTCTCAAGCCATGTACGATCCTGACTTGGAACTATATCACCATTCCTTCATTGTCAAAATCCTGAACCACACTCCCTAACAACACTGGATGTACCTACACCATACAGACTGCAGAGTTTCAAGAAGATGCCCTCTCTCCATTTTGGGTACATAAGAACATGGGTGCATGAGTTAGTATGGAGGTGATGTGCGGTGCGAGAGATGAAGTATAGGGTCTCATTGGGGACAATGTCCCAGAGAATTGAGACAGGACTTTTAAGCAGCTGATGTCGCTCTTGTAGCTGCTTCAAACTGCTTCTGAGGATGGTGGATGCAACTCACTTCCACATCTACAGCCTGGAGCAAATTTTTGGGTATTTTCCACTGGGGTGGGTCTGCTGAGTAGGGAAATTTCCTGGCTCAGGCTACCTGCCTCTGAAGTGAAGATCCCTCCCAAAATTCTAAAATCATTCCTGAGAATTACAGATTAGCTTGAGTTCAGTGGTCTCCTTCATTGAGACCTTCCTTCTAGCATTGTTATCACTGGGTTGGAAAGTTGAGATTGAGTCCACAATTAGTATTTACACTTTTAATGTAATCCTATATTCCACTGTTATAGAATTGTAATATTGCTGTTTTTAAAAAGATGTTGAAACTGTGGTCACGCCTGCCTATTTTGATTCAGGTTGATGTATGATGCTATTCAAGGAAGAACAGGAGATTTCTCCGGTACCCTGGCCAACATTCCTCTGCAAGCATTATCACCAAAAAAAACTGATCAGCTATTTGGCAACCTGATTGTTGTTTGTGGAATGTTGCTGGTTCAGGATGATTATGTTTGCCTAGGTAAGTTGCAGCAATTCATTGCATGTGTGTTGATATTTCAGTGCATGAAGACATATATAAAAGGAAATTAACTACTAGCAGATTTCCGGTTGAAGTGCTCACAGTAAGTGACGTGTTGTCCAAAAATGAGTAAGCACAAGGTGTTACTCTGCCACCAGCTGGTTCTTGGAATGTGTTACGCTGGCAAGATTAATACATAAATGCTGTTGGTTTCACAACTGTGCATGCCCAGAGGCCACTAAGACTGTCTGGAATTGTGCAGAAAAACTGGGTAGAACTTAGCAAGATGGGAGCAGAGGGTATGGTCCCTGGAAGAGTAGGGAGCTTTAATTCAGTAGGGCAGCATGGTGGTGCAGGCTTTGAGGGCCGAAGGGCCTGTTCCTGTGCTGCAATTTTCTTTGTTCTTTGTAACCAGAGGAATATACTTTTGTTATTGGATAGGTGGTCTATGTAAGAAAAACTGATGCACATCATGGACATGTGCACTATATCTTTGTGTTGGTGACTGCAGTTTGAATGCAGCCAGCATGGCTTAACCTGATAGTAACCATAAATAGACAATGAGTTGGAGGCCATGAAGATGTTGGTTATGGGAAATTTAGTAGGACCCTATTCCGTCATTAGGCAGAGATGAAAGTTTGTCTTTGCGTTCTTGATAACGGTTAAAAACAAAATGCATTATCTTTATATTCTAACTTTGTCATCCAAATCTCTGGTGGCTGTGCCCTGCTGTCAATTACTACTCCTGTCTTTCTTGTGCTTGCTGATTGACCTTCTCTTCTGAGTAGGCAAAATCTTGATTTTTGAAAATTCTCACCATTTCTTTCTTTGTGGTCTTGCCCCACCCTATCACTAATGTCCTCCAACTGTACAATGCCCACTGATGATCTCTGCGTTCAGTCAGTTGGGGGCCTCTAGTACCTCCCTGATTTTGATCACTTTTGCTGGCTGTCCCTTCATTTGTCAAGGTCCTAAAGTTAAGAATTCCCTCACTCCACATCTACTTTTCTTTCCCCCTCTTAAAGTGCTTCTTGAAGCCTACTTGTTTGATTGAGCTTTTCGTCATCTCTCTTAATATCTCCTCGTGTTATTTGGCATCCGGATTTGTTTGTAAACAGTTCTGTACAGCACCTTGACACGTTTTGTTACTTTAAGTACATTCTATACATGCAATTTGTTGAAGCGAATGAAACTGTTTGCTCTAGTTGACAATGCAAACACGCTTCTTAATTACAGTTTCTCGTGAGTACGATAAAAAGAAAATCAAGCGTGCAAAGCTTCAGTTGTGATCAAATGGAGGGTGATGTGGGATTCCGCAACAGGCAAAAATACAAGGAACAGTGGGAGGAGCTGGACCACAGTACATTACCACAGCCATCTTGTCAACTCTCCGCTAATGAATTCTCCTGCCACTGCTGCTATGAAATTTTAGTAAACCCAACTACTTTAAACTGTGGACACAGTTTCTGCCGACATTGCTTGGCACTTTGGTGGGATGCTTCCAGGAAAACAGAGTGCCCAGAATGCAGAGAAAAATGGGAGGGATTTCCTAAAGTTAACATTGTCTTAAGGTATGGAATTTTGAAAGCACCTTGTCCTGTGAATAAAATATCTTTCAGAAGCTAAGAGCATAATGAGATGAATTTGTATTGAATGCAACATACAGTTAAAAATTAATTTTGTAAGTATCAATAAGTTTGCCTTTTAGGAATGTGGAATTGACAATTTTCAGAGTTTTTAATGACTACTGTATTCTTAATAGATGCATTATTTTTCCCTGTACTAACTTTTGCTTGCAGGTTTAGTATTATTCAACATGGTTCACTTTTGTCAGCATGTCTAAAGACACCTTAATTTCAGCTAACTCAACGATGGCACCAGTTGTTGTACGACCCTCCCAATTTATGTCCTGTCTATAGGTGACTTCACTAACCAATTTTTTGAAGCCAGAAAAACAGCTGAAACTGCATTGCTATGTCACTGTCATTGTACGTATTATGTGCGTGTGGTTGCTATGGGCAATGACCAGCAGTTACCATTGATCAGTGATAGATAAAACATTTTAGTCTCATTGTTCTGTGGACAGACTATGTTAAAAGCACAATGAATAGGAATTACTGCAGAGATGTTCAGCTGATCGTTAGGCATCGCTGTCTGTATTGCATAGTTTTCAATTTTATAGTCCACTTTTAACCCTGAAAACAGTCTTGAAGGGCCTTTATTGTAGTTGTAAAAATTTCAATTGAAAATGGTTGTCTTTCTTACCATCTCAACAATTCTCCAATCAATGAAAAATAACCCATCCAAATGTTGACTATAACAGCATTAGTCATTGCACCTACTTTTACATACTGCATGAGCACTAAGAAAGTAGTTTTTATGTGGGGAATGGAATTGATAAAACTGTAACTCCCCCTCCTACTTTGTGATCATTGAGAGAACCCATGTACATTAGAAGCTTTGCAAATGTTGATTGAGCAGATTTTATTTGAAAACAGCTTTGATTTTTGTTGGCATGACCATTTATGTGCTCAAAGTCCCCGTACAAAAGCTGTGCTCATCCCAAACTTGGATGTGATTACTTGTTGGCTTAGCTCCTTCATCTTGCTTCAAGAATCAGTATGCAGAATGCATTGCTGTTATTTCTCCCTCGCTTGGAAATTTGAAGCAAGTAAAACATTTGCAATTGGGACGTCAGAATTCTTGGTCTTGTGATGTGAGACTCCTCATTACAATGCTGCTCTGCTTAATTTGATTTCACGTCAGTCTTCCCTTCACCCCTCTCAATCTTTCAAGCTGGCTAGTATAACCCAACAACCCTGAGGCTTTCAGCCTCCTTTTTTCCCTCCCTGCTTCATTTTGAAAAGGAGGTTGTGAAGGAATGTAGCACGGAGCCTTTAATTTTGGAACTCAAACTTTTTGTCATGACCCAAAACTTTTCTCTCAGCCTGTTTGCTTTGTCTTTGTTCTCAATTACAATGTAAGCAGCTTGAACATTCTGAATAGTTTAATTTTCTACTAGGGCTAACTGTTTTAATTTGTCTTCCTTTTGAGAGCAAAATGATAAAGGATTAATCCAGGCATTTAAATGTTGAACAATTTGGCTATTTGCAGTTTGGACTTTTGCAGCATTACCAGGATTTATTTTCTTCAATTTTCTTTCACTTATCTCTTGATGGCACTGACTGCTACAGGGGGAAATTTGCATGGGCACTGGCAGTCCTCTGATCTTGGTCCAGTTAACCATTACTAATGTTTTGAGCCTGAGTAGAACTTTAACAGGTACTTGGACTTTCAAGATTACAACAGCTGAGCATTAAGGCAACAACAAAACATCACTTTCCAGTCAAGGGGATTGGGGGAGCAGACAGTGGATGAGGGATAGCGATTAGGAGCCAATTGCTGCAGTCTTGACTTGAGCTTTGAAGAACTGAACTTTGTATGGTTTAATATCATATGAGGTGATGCAGTTACTCACTGAGCCATTGAGAGGATGATCAAGCTATTTCAATCAAAATGGCCTTTAGAGATGCTATTTATGATCTTATTCTCCACTTCATAACAAATCACCTACAAGAAAATGTAGATAATCTACAGGACTTGCCTATTAAATACCAGTTAATTTGTCTCTTTTATCCTTTGTGATGACCTAAACTATGGCACCTATCCTTCAGCTATAGCTTGTTTTTCTAGTATAAAACAGTCAAATGTTTGCATGTCTTTTGAGTCATGTACATTTGCCTTGTTTTGTGTCCCTACCCTCACCAGGGACGCTGTTGAGAAGCTGTTCCCTGATGATGTCATACGACGACAGGAGGAGACACGGAACAACATAAAAATCTTCAATAGCGTTTTGGCTTTCCAGAAATACGGTAATGAACAATCAAGGGCTTTCAACAACTCGGGACATTGGCGAAGAGGAGGTGGTTTTTTCTCAGGAGTACTAACCTCTTTAACTTGTGTAGCAGTAAGTATCCACTTAAAATCCTATGCAAGTAATGTGCATTCTCGTATTGTTAGGCACCTGTTGAGCAATTAAATAATCTTTGATTTGCACTTGGAAAATTTAATAAATGACATTTTCCGAACTCTTGATGTAATTATTTAAAATTACTACAGCATACACAGCTTTATAAATGTATTTCAAATGAAAGATAGAAAAATTAATAACCCTGCTTGCACTACTTAGTCCTTCACTAAGTAAACAAACTGATTTCAATCATGGAGAAAAACTGTTCAAGTTGCATGATTTTGTGTTATAATTTTATCACTTCATTATTCTATTCTTTTATCTGATTTAACTGTTGTATCAAGTTTGTTATAAAGCTAATTGGAATGGAAATTTAATGCAGTTACAGTGTGCTGCATTTATTTAATGCAGTCATACACCAAACTTGCGGTGAAATGAGAAGGTGAAACAGTTGAGAAATTTCCTGCCCATTTAGCATTGCTATTACAACTACCCCATTAGCAAGAGAGAGAATCTTCTTTAGAGGTTTGCATTTTTTCATTAAGATGAGACCATCTGACCCAGTTTGCTGCCGGATCAGTTGTGTTTCTGAGCCCTAACACTTGATGTAAAAAAAAGACCTGAGCATCATTGAATTGGTCTCCTTTGCGTCATTTTTGTACCTCGACAAAAGCTGTTTGTTAAAAGAACTTGTGCTTCTCCAGTTTCTTTGCTAACGTGTTGACTTTAGTGAAGGCTGTATGTTCGATGAATGGTCATCGACCTGAATTGTTCTTCTATACTCTTTGTGGATCCTGTTCGCTGACCTGCCAAGGCATTTGTTTTTATTTCAGATTGCCAGTATCCTTTCTGTTTGCTTTTGTAATGAGTTACTTCATTCCTTTTGATAAGGCAGTAATCATTGGAAAAATTGAAAAGGGGATTTGTGTTTGCAGCTTGGGTTTGGCCTTCGTGGTATTTACTCCTAAACCTTCTGAATATGGTTTCTTTTGACTACATGCTGATTAGGATATATATCCAAATTGTATATATTTTGGTTAATTCATACTTGACGACAAAGTTTATCTGTTATTGCTGATACTGCTTAAGTACTTGATGTAATTACTTAAAATTACAGCAGCATACAAAGCTTTATAAATGTACTTCAGATAAAAGATTAATACCCTGATTGCACTACTTAGTCCTTCACTAAGAAAACAAACTAATTTCAATTGTGGAGGAAAACTGTTCGAGTTGCGTGGTTTTGCATTATAATTTTATCACCATCGTTCTAATCTTTTATCTGATTTAACTGTTTTATCAAGTTTGGCATAAAGCTAATCGGAATGGAAATTTAATGCAATTACAATATATGAAGCAATATATGCTTAGCCCTTAATTTTACCAGAAGTTCAAGTGAATGAGGGGAGGGAAATCGAAGGCTGGTTAGTGTTCAAGTGAAAACTATCAGCCTTGCAGCAGATAACGTGGTTGTTTCCCTTGATTTTACTAGACTATATTACCTTAAATTTAATGTTGCCTATTTCCTGCATTCTCCAGCTTTGGAGAGTATTGCAAAACATTGAATTTAAAAAGATACTGTACAATACATTCAAAGTTATGAATAGTTAAAATGCAGGACATAAAAATGTGATGCTAATTAAATTGCTATTAGAGGATACTGACATTGAGTTTCTTTGTCTTGGTTATTTCTTGTGCTAGGTGGTGTTTCTTGTTTATCTCTGGAGCAGAGAAACTGAACAAGATCTTCTCGTACACAAACCTGTCACTAAATGGACTGCAAAGGAAGTGACTCTCTGGTTAGAACAGTTGGGTCAGTGGGCTACAGTTTACAAGGACAGGTTTTTAGAGGAGGAAGTCAATGGAAGGTAAGGCTTACTTTTTAAATTCAACTATACAAGGTCACCACCTGTAATTGTGGACTTTGGCAGTTCTCCCAATAGTAACATTGAAAGGAATTTCAGGAGAATACTTCTGTGTATATTTCTATAACCATAGTAATTTGGAATCATTCTCATTGCACTTTGACTTGAGACAGATACATCTCATCAGATCCAAATAGTAAACCGTTGATTTGGCTGTTCATCTCCTTTTCTTTTGTGTAAAAGGGATTGTGTGGGAAAATAGCTTCAGTAGGGAAGCAATTATAGCTATGCATCAGTTTCATTTGACAAAACTATTAGTCAAAAGCCCCTTGTGCCAAAGCCTTCCCTATCAAAGTCTGGGCTGTTTGGAAGTAAATGGTTTTCAGATTGCTTTTCAGTAGAAAGCAATTGTTCTATTCAGTTTTGGACCTAAACAGAATTGTTTGGTTGAAGGGATCTAAAATAAATAGGATCTGAGTTTTAAGATTTGATTTTCATAAATTCGTAGAATCTTTACAGTGCAAAAGGAGGCCAAATTGACCCATGCACCGACAATAATCCTGCCCAGGCCCTATCCCTGTTTAAACAAAAAACCCAAGCATTTACCCAGCTAACCTCACTGACACTGACACTAAGGGCAATTCAGCATGCCAATCTACCTAACCTGCACATCTTTGGACTGTGGGGGGGAAACTGGAGCATCTGGAGGAAACCCATGCAGACAAGGTGAGAACTTGCAATCTCCACACAGTGACCAAAGGCTGGAATTGAACCTGGATTCCTGGCACTGTGAGGCAGCAGTGCTAAACACTGTGCCACCCTTTTTATTCTGCATAAAGACAGCTGACATAACCTCTTAACACAAGGTTAAACTATTGCACTATAGTGGATAATAGCATATTGAGACAAATTTGACAGACGATTGAATAAGTTGCATTAAAGTGAAATATCTAGTCTAGGTTGTTCATTCAAAAACTTAGTTCTCCCATTAAATGTATTTTTAGGCTATTATTGACTCTAGGCGAGGAAGAGTTTTCAAAGCCTCCTTTCAACATTGAAAGAGAGCTTCATAGAAAAGCCATACTAATGGAATTGGACAATGTAAAAGCACTTGGAGTGAAACCCCCTCAGAATCTCTGGGAATATAAGGTAACTGTTTTTGAAATGAAGCAGTCTGGTGAGTGTCTTTTCTAAAAGTGTAGTGAATGATCATTTTTGTTTTTGCATGATCCTTGATGAGGGATATAGGGCCGGGTTTTATGGCCCCTGCCGGGCATGTTTTTGTGGAGTTGGGTTGCAGTAGAGAGAGCATAAAATACAGATGGTGGCAATCAGCAACTGATTGAAGGTGTCACTAACAGTGGTATCAAGGGGCACTCACTTAACAATAACCTGCTCGTTGGTGCTCAGTTTGGGTTCCACCAAGTTCATTTAGTTTCTGGCCTCGTTATAGCCTTGGTTTGATACGTAAGAACATAAGATATAGGAGCAGGAATAGGCCATCTGGCCCTTCGAGCCTGCCCTGCCATTCAATAAGATCATGGCTGATCTGAAGTGGATCAGTTCCACTTTCCTGCTTTCTCCCCATAACCCCCTGTCCATCAAAAACGTATCTACCCGTGATCAGGAACAAAAAGGCTGAAGTCTCGATGTAATGTGAGCACTGCTGCTGTTGACATCAAGACAGCATTTGACTTGAGTGTGGCATCAAGGAAACTGGGCACAACTGGAGTCAATGGGAATCGGGAGGAAAAAACCTTTTACTGGTTGGAGTCGCACCTAGCACAGAAGAAGATGGTTGTGATTGTCGGAGGTCAATCATCTCAGTTCCAGTACCTTACCGCAGATGTTCCTCGGTGGTGCTCTAGATCCAACCACCTTGAGCTGCACCTCCCACTCCAAGATGATACCTCTCCCTTTTTTTAATGCTCTGCCTGGTCTCTTTGCCCTGCACCCTCAGCAGCCCAATCTCTCCCTGCCCAAACAGACCTGACTTGTCTTGCTCAGGTGCCCTTCTCTTGCTCATGGAGATGATTGTGGTTCCAGCATTGCCACTACTCAGTTCCAATGTTGCTGGGACTTCTAGAGCTGCAGGCTGATTTGGTTGGCTGACACCTTTCATGGGTGGGAATTAATCTTGCTGAGGGGCAGAAGTTCTACACTCACTATTGCTGCCAGCAGTCTTTGACATGGTCCAGCTGCTGTCTGACATTTCTTCCTTGGGACAAATGATAGTGCTCTCCCCCCACTGCCCCTTAATTTCAGCCCATATATTTGTTAATCTGAAGTTTTGAGTGCTAGTGAGACAGCGTTGTGCCATAGGAGTGCAATTTGATGATATCAATCTGAGATATATAATATTATCTCTTTTAATTGATTCCTAATGTGTTAACATTTAAGATGCAATATATTCTGACTGGCTAATTTGTTCTTGCTTGTTACCTTCTGTGTGTTTGTAATTGTTTAAAATTAACTAAATTCAGTGGGTATTTTTTCTTTGCTTGCTGTCGAATACAAATACTTATTTTTTCAGGCAATGCATGTAGGCAAGTCACTGTTTCTGCTGTATGCACTGAAGACCTCCCCACGGTTGACCATGCTGTATCTCTACCTGTTTGATTACTCAGAACTATTTCTGCCACTTATTCACACCATTTCTCCTGAGAAAACGGAGATGACTGAGGATGCAGATATTTTTCGCAAGTACTGGGTAAGTAGTACAAACATTCTGATTTCCTCTTTAAAATGAAGCAATCAGTTTAAGGAAAAAGTCGATTTTGTATTGGTGAATATGCTGGATTCTTAATTGTTTTCAATTTTTTACTTTGAAGTATTGGAATACTTATCAACCAGTAAACATGAAAGTTAATTCCTTTGGTTATAGGCTGTACCTTGTACACTTGCTTTCCTTTCACCTCTGTGCATGTCGTCATGCTTGCATTTGTGCTGAGGTCAGGCTCAATTTATTCCAAGGTTGCTTTGGAATTACTCCTCATCACACTTATGAGTAGAACCCACCAGTTACCCTATCCCAAGCTACAGTGTCATTTGTCAACTCTCAAGCTTTTAAATTTCATTCGTGTACCTGCTATATTATGGTTTTCATTGAATGTTTTGGGCGTTTTTTTCATAATTGATTTTTGGGTATGATTTCACAGGTCTCGGCAATTCTGATACTTGACCGAATTGTCTGCCTAGTGTGAACTAAAGTATGAAAATTATTCAACAGTGGGAACCCAATTCTGTCCGCATTTAGTTTCCCATGTGTACTACTTTCTCATTCTCACTGATCTACCTTGGCTGACTATCCCTCTGTGTCATTCTCTATAGCTGCCACTGTTACCTCATCCCATTCTTTGCAAGTATTCTCAATATCCCCTCTTGAATGTCCCAGTCTTCTGATCCACCTTGGTCACACCACCAATTTCCTTCCTAAATTTCTCAACCTCTCCTTCCAATTTTAAAAGAAATGATTCCTTTTTGGTCACTCCCTCCTAATCATAAATATTCTCTTCCTGGCTCAGGACCTTATTTCTCGTTCTTATTGGACCAAATCTTCAGTGTGAAAAACATAATGTCAATGTAAATATTTTTAAAGTTACAGGACAGTAATCTAGAAATTAATCCAGGCCATTTCCTCCTTTTCTAGGCCAAGAGTTACAAATGGAAATTATAAGGTTTCTAAGTGAGAATTTAGTGGGATATCAGTTTTATAGGCCAGTGGTGTGTGATGAATTGATCTATTTGGGTGCTGACATCCATTAATGCTGACTTGTTTTTGGTCTTCAGAGAACTTGAGGTACCATATAAAGTTTTTATGTTAGGATCTAAGGAAAGATGCCAGCCTAGGCCTCCCTCACTCTGCTAATTCTTTTAGCAGATCTGGCAATCAGAGTAGAAAACAATTCTCTGCTTTCTGGTGGTTGGTTAGCAGAAACTATTTGTTCATGTGCAAAGGAAGGAAATGTGGTTTCTGCCAAACATTTGCACACCCTGAGTACAGGACTCATGAGCTAACTACTAGATCATATATTTAAAGGTTTGAGATGAGAGGACCAAAGTAAAATTTTTAATGAAGCCTCTACATCTATGTTTAATGCACAACCCTATACAATATCACCGTGGAAGAGAACTTGTGCAGTTATTTTTAAAAGGGTGGGATACCAGGCATCACCTTTTTCCTGCTGCAGTGGTTAGCTGAGACTGTCTTGTATCACATCTTGGCAAATGGCTAAATTCATGCTGGCAAGTGTACGTAAATAATCCCAGCACCAGCAATACACCCTGCATCAAGGAGATCTCTAATGCAAGGGGAAATCCCAAACCACTGGAGATTCATTGTGGAAATCGGGTTACAGCAGTTGTGAAAATTAAAGTTCCATAATTGTCAAAACAAAACCATTGTCAGGATTTTGAAAGCCTAGTGTTACTGACAGGGGGGGGAATTAATTTGAAAAGCCCTGAGATCCTTTCCCTCACTACACATCTGTAAACAAAGGTGCTTTTTGATTTTAGTCCTTTAAGTGGTGGCATATTTTCCTTAAATTTGGTGTGATCCAATCCTCTGTGAATAACTTGCACAGTGAACTTGAGATGAGGAAATAAGGGGGTTGGTTTATTTTGCGCGTTCAGGAATCATGGGAAAGGGATTTCACACACTTTTGCATTTGTATAATAAAAGACAGATATGGGAAAGAAAGAAAGGGCAAGACTGTGATATGAAGTTGCAGTTTTGAGTAGTGTCCAGAATGAAAACTCCACTGGTCTATTCGTTTAGAGGGTGATATAGGCTTACTGTTGCAGGCTGGTCTGTCTTTCCAGAAGTGAGGGTCATCCCTAAAAAGAAAAGGCTGATTGAACAGAAAACTGCCTTGAACGCACAAGTTGCGATAATCTAGTAGTTCACAGTGTAGATGAGGACCAAGCAATTTACCTGGATAGAACTTTCTCTGCTATCTGAGAGATGATAACTGTAGACTGAGGCTGCTACCTGGAGTCCAGTTTCTCTTCAAACAGTGACTGATAAGGTCCCACAGCTTATTAATTAAAGGAACTTGGACTACTCCAATCTTGGTCGTGTGATAGGGTGGTTTCGGGTTGACTAACGAGGTGCCTGGTTGAAACCCATTATGTTTGGGCCTTTACATCCCATTGGAGGTTAGGGATCATAAACAGTTTCCTTTGTCCATAGTGGCTGGGGCAGACAACTCATCTACTGATCCGTTGTGTTGTTTTGGCAGTAATGTTTGTGATGCATGGAGTATTATGTTCCAAGGCATTTGAGGTGTTTGCATTTGTTCACTTTCCACTGTTTAGAAACTTCTTGAAGCCAACATGTGACCAGCTACATCCATTTTTATCAGTCCAGCAATTTTCAATTTTGAAAAGCAGAAAAATAATAATTGTATAAGTTTATTTTTATTCCTGCCTCCTGTTGGGGCACTAGACTTATTTATGTTTGGAGTAACATAAATCTTTCTGGAGGGATTGACTTGTGTTGCTCTCTTCGTACATATGACTTTCTAGGTGGCAATGTGTGCTACGATGAGGATGGTAAGAGGCTACAACAGGGTGACTTGGACAGCTGGCTGAGTGTGCACATATTTGGCAAATGCAATATAATGTGGGTAAATGTGAAATTAACCACTTTGGTAAAAACAGGAAGAAAGATTATTATCTGAAAGATGATAGCTTAAGAAAAGGGGAAGTGCAACATGACCTGGGTGTTGTGGTACAATAGCTTCTGAAGACTGGCATGCAGGAACCTTCCACACACCTGATGAAGGAACACCGTTTTCGAAAGCTTGTGGGATTACTATGAAATAAGCTGGTTGGATTTGAACCTGGTGTTGTGAGACTTCTTACTGTGTTTATCCCAGTCCAATGCTGGCATCTCTACGTCATTGCTGCAGTTATACATGGCCTTGGTGAGGCCACACCTTAGGAATTGTGTGCAGTTTTGGTCTCCTGCTCTGAGGAAGGACATTCTTGCTATTGCGGGAGTCCAGTGAAAGTTCACCAGATTGATTCCCAGAATGGCAGGACTGACATGGAGAGACTGAATCAACTGGGCTTGTACTCACTGGAATTTAAAAGAATGAGAGGGGATCTCAGAAACACAAAATCCTGATGGGACTGGACAGGCTAGATGTGGGGAGAATGTTCCCAATGTTGAGCACGTACAGAACTAGGAGTCAGTCTAAGAATAAGTGTGAACCTTTCAGGGCTGAAATGAGAAAGGACTTCCTCACTTAGTGTTGTGAACCTGTGGAATTTTCTACCACAGGCCAGTTTGTTAGATATGTTCAAGAGGGAGCTGGACATGGCTGCTAGTGACTAAAGGGATCAAGGGGTATGGAGAGAAAGCAGGAGTGGGATACTGAAAGTACATGATCATATTGAATGATGCTGCAGGCTCAAATGGCCTACCCCATCTATTTTTTATGTTTCTTAGTTCTGCATTTGGGTTTTCAATTGTGATTTGCTCCGTATTTGAAGAAACATTAAATTGGATAACCAGGATTAAGTCAAGTGTGTTTTAAGGAACATGCGATCCCTGATGCCAGTGATGCACAAAAATGTAAAGCAGACTGGGGCTCCATTGACTTGTGCATCTATAAAAGTGGATCTCATTAATCCACTACCCCAGAATCAGGTCTGAAATGCCATTTGACCATCTGAAATCTCATGCATTTTACAAGAACTTATACTTGTAGCTTTAACGTAGTAAGACATCCAAATTTTGACATTTAAGTAGCTATTAGACCAAGTAACCGTTTATTGTCACTTGTTTGCAAATATAAGTGGCTTGACATTATTTACTGAACCAGTCTTGTGAAATATAGTGTGAAATTTCACTTGTAACAAAACTTTTATTTTTCCTGAAAATGTAATTATTTTGCCAATCTTTGTTTTTAAAGTCTGATGATGTCAGCTTGAAGCAGTGGGCTGAGTTCCTTGTGAAATACACCCTGATTCCATATCAGTTAATTGCTGAATTTGCTTGGGACTGGTTGGACACACACTACTGGACATCACGTTTTATAATTGTGAATGCGATGCTTCTATCAGTTTTGGAAGGCTTTGCCTTCTGGAGACTCTGGTCAAGAGGAGGACTCAGGTATGTGAGTTGAAGCTGCTTCTACTATGTTAATGACAGTGACTCTCCTGAAAATTAAGTACTTAAAAACTGAATGCTGCCTTGGAATCTAGCAATTATAATGCCATCTACCTTTTGGTTCTCTCTCCCCAAATATCAAAACATAATGTCTTAAGCTGGGAACAGGAAAGGAAGTACAGAGAGACAACAGGAGGTGAACAGTGGTTCTGTAAATAATTTTAAGGGTTGTGATGTTTGATATTAAATTAGAATTATATTTTAAAATAAACCACTAGTTTTATACAAATTCCACATTCGTACATTTTATGCAAGTTCCACATAGATTGCATTTGTAATGCTTTAATGAATATTTGTGCTGACTTAAATTATTTGAGTTTATTTCCCAATAGCTTTATTACACTGATTTAACTCATACAAAATACTTATAACCGTGGGTGTTCTGCTTTCACAAATTTATCACAGCAAAGTCATGAATGACATTTTATGACTGTTACATCATCCATTCTTGCTCTCCTTAATTCTCCAGCATTTGATACAGTTGACCAAATCATCATCCTCCTTTGCCTAGCTCTGTGACTACCTTTTATGCTTTCATTCCTACCAATCCAATTGTACCAGTGCATTCCTGTCAATGGCTTGTCCTCCTTCTCTTGCACATCTATTTCCTGATCCAGGGATTTATCCATGGTCCCATCTTCTTCATCTAAAACATCATCAATGTCATCTTTGTCACAGGGCTAGCTTTTGCTTTGTGCACACTGATGAATTCTGTTCACCCTTTGACCACCTGTGCTGTAAGGCTGATTGTTTGTTTGATTTCAAATCTCAAATGACCACAACTACTACTACAAAAGTCATCACTTTCAGTCCTGACCGCAAACTCTTCACCCCTGTGAACTAAATCCGTTCTCCTGAGATTCTCAGACCATTCACAACTTTGTCATCATGTTCGACATTTGAGCTGAACTTAAGAACATAAGAAATAGGAGCAGGAGTAGGCCATCTAGCCCTTCGAGCCTGCCCCGCCATTCAATAAGATCATGGCTGATCTAATAAGATCATGGCTGATAAGATCTTCATATCCCACATTCTATCCATCAAGTTTACAATTTAATTTAAACCTAAATTAGTAGTAAGATTTTTATTATCCATGCTTGTGCAAATAATTGCAATATTCTCTTCCAGGACTATTCCTCAGAAAATGTGGAGTCATTTTTGGAAGGTGTCGAGCCAAGGAATCCTTGTTGCCATTTTGTGGCCAATAATTCCTCAATTTGTTTGTGACTGTTTATTTTACTGGGCTTTGTACTTCAATCCAATCATAAATATTGACTTGGTAGTCAAGGAAGTCCGGCGTTTGGAAACTGAAATGCCATGAATACTTATGATTAAAATGGAGCAGTCACATTGTGTGCCCAAGAACAACATATTAGAAAAGAACTATTAATGATGTACATATTTGTAAATACTACTTCACAGTTTCTAGGTATACTGTATTTGCAAACATATACTGAAGTAAATGTTCAGAAATGACTGTATAATTCAAAATTTAAAGAACTGAAATCTTATGTATACCCCTGTCCGATTGTGGTGAAGTTAATATACTATGACTGTGAACTGATTACCGTTCTGGAAAAGGTATTCTTTGGCACTAATTACTGTAACTAACATATTCCTTGTTTGAAGCAACCAGTTTCTTGCATTTAACTTCTACATTTCTGCTTTATTTAAACATTTTTTCCCCCCTCAAACTTCATTTGGTAAAGAAATTGCTTTTTCATCTGGGAAAGTTGTATAATAATATTTGCAGCTCTGCAAACTACGTGTGCCAAGTCACCTTTTAGGTTTCCTTGTATGGCGAGAGCTGCAGTACATCATGTATCATAAATGTAAATTGTGGACAGAAGGCAAAGTTTCAACACCTGTATTTAACACTGGTCTTCATAAATAATTTATTTAGCTGATTTGAATTTTTGAAGTTGAATATGAAACCTGTGAATTTTTGTAATCAATTTGCTGAATAAACTCTATTTTTGCATTTCTTTTATTGTTAATCATACTGGAATAGCACATTGTTAAAGCGATATAGCTGGTTGAATGTAAATGGTGATCTGCAATCTTGTCTCCTACCATTTGATGAAATTGTCAGTTTCTGAAAAGTCATTAAATTGAGTTTTTTTAAAAAAAATGACTAAGTTTGCCTTTTTAAGGGTAATTTTAAATAATACTCAATGGTTTATATCAATCTCCAAGAAAATGAAAATATATGGTTGGTATGTTGACATCAGGAGATCTTACAAGAACAAGGAGTTTGCTTTTGTGTTCAATATTTTCTGTTTATTTTCTTTCTCTAAACTTGGGGCGGTACGGTGGCAGAGTGGTTAACACTTCTGCCTCTGTGCCATGGACCTGGGTTCAATCCTAGCCTCAAATGACTGCCTGTGTGGGGTTTGCACATTCTCCCTGTGTCTGCGTGGGTTTCCTCCCACAGTCCAAAAGGAGTGCTGATTTGGTGCATTGGCCATTCTAAATTCTCCCTCAGTGTACCCAGACACTGGAGTGTGGCAACTAGGGGATTTTCACAGTAACCTCACTGCAGTGTTTAATGTAAATCTGCTTGTGACTAATAAATTAACTTTAGGGAAATGTGGTTCATTCACCAAGGATTAAGATAAGTAGTTAGTTGTGTTGCTTCTGTGAAACCATCTTAAAATTTCCATTAAAAATAATATTCATTCTCATCCCTGTTGCCCTTGAAGGTGGCGGTGAGATATCTCCTTTGAAACGCTACATTCTATATGGTGTAAGCATAGCCACAGTGCTGTTACAAAGGGAAGTTTAGGATTTTCTTCAATGACTATGAAGGAATGGCAATATCTTTTCTAAGTCATGATGGTGAGTGGTTTGAAGAGGAACTTCCATGTGATGGTGCTCATCTCGAGTCTGCTGCCCTTGCCCTTCTAGATGGTCATGAGTTTGGAAGGTGTGGTACAGGAGCCTTGGTGAGTTGCTTCAGTGCATTTTATAGATGGTATACACTGTGCACAGGTGGTGGAGAGTGATGTTTTAAGGTGATGAATGGGATGCCAACCAACCAAGTGCCTTGTCCTGGGTGGAGTTGAGCTTCTTGAGTGTTGTTGAAGCTGCACTCATCCAGACAAGTGGAGAGTATTCAATTACACTCCTGACTTGTGCCTTTTAGATGATGAACGTACCTATGAACTGCTTTTGTAGCCACAGTGGTTAGATGGCTGGTCTGGTTCTGTTTCTGATCAATCATAACCGCAAAGATGTTGGTGCAGGTTTCAACCGTGTAATGCCATTGAATGTCAAGAGCAAATGGTTAGATTCTCTCGTTGGAGATGATCATTGCTTGGCATTGTTAACTTCCCATTTATGGGATAGGACCTGGGTAAGATGCGCTGTTGGAAAGTTGGTGCGGACTCGATGGGCCAAATGGCTGCCTGTATTCTAGGAGTTCTGTAAAGCTCTATGTTGAGGTAGCAATTATCCAATTTACTGTATTGTGTTCAGTGTATTTAACAAAGTCGCACCATGTTAATCACTTCCGATTGATAGGTATTGCCACACGAACTGGATAATGGCCCTATTATGCAAATCTGATCTTCATGTTTCCAGCACTTCAATATTGTAATATAATCATGAGTAAAAATTAATCAGAAGCTGCAATTGTTCTGGTTCTTTGTCAGTCAGCGACAGTCTTGTGGCCTGTTGGGACACCAGCAAAGCCTGATGGTTAAAAGGGTGAACTCTGCTGTTCCCACAGTCCTTCACCTGGTACAAAGTACTGGATGTCCAGCTGTGGAGCAAACATGGGAATTGATTGGACGGTGGCAATGGCCTAGTGGTATTATCGCTAGCCTATTAATCCAGAAATTCAGCTAGTGTTCTGAGGACCTGGATTTGAGTCCTGTTATGGACAGGTGATGGAATTTGAATTCAATTAAAAAAATTGGAATTGAGAATCATCTGCTGCTCGTGAAACCATTGTCAGAAAAACATTCATCTGGTTCACTATTGTCTTATTAGGGAAGGAAATCTGGTGTCCTTACCCAGTCTCATTGAAAACTTAGTGCAGAAAGAGGCTGTTTGGCCAATCGCATCTGTGCCAACCACATTCCCACCCAGGCCCTACCCTTATATCCCTACACATTTACCTGCTAATCCCTCTAACCTACACATCCTGGGACACCAAGGGGCAATTTTTAGCATAGCCAATAAACTTAACCTGCACGTCTTTGGACTGTGGAAGGGAACTGAAGCACCTGGAGGAAACTCTCACAGGCACGAGGAGAATATACAAACTCCACACAGTGGCCCAAGCCAGGAAACGAGCCCAGGTCCCTGGAGCTATAAAGCAGCAGTGCTAACCGCTGTGCTATCATGCCGCCTCAGTCTGCTGTACTCCAGAACTACAGCAATGTGACTCTTAACTGTTTCCAAAGGCAAAGGTGGTGAAGGATCCTCTTGGGGAGAGTGATCATTGTATGGTGGAGTTTCTGGTGCAGATGGAGGAGGAGAAAGTGGGTTCCCGGACACGCGTCCTTTGTTTGAATAGAGGGGAGTACGGTAGGATGAGAGAAGAATTGGCGAATGTGGACTCGGGGAGCGCATTGGAGGGAGGGTCTGCTGAGGAGCAGTGGAGGATCTTTAAGGAGATCTTTCTTGGTGCTCAGCAGAAATTTATTCCGATGGTCAAAAAGGATAGTAGGAGGAGAGGTAATAAGCCGTGGATAACGAAGGAGGTGAAGGAAAGTGTTAAACTAAAAGCGGAGGAATTTAGAGTAGCTAAGAGTAGTGGGCGAGAAGAGGGTTGGGAGAGGTTTAAATGTCAACAAAGATTGACAAAGAAGTTGATAAAGAAGGGTAGGAGAAACTATGAAGCTGGGCTAGCGCTTAATATAAAAAAGGATAGCAAGAGTTTTTATAAATATATAAAAAGGAAGAGGCTGGCTAGGGTGAATGTTGGTCCTTTAGAGGATGAGAAAGGGGACCTAGTGGTAGGGGATGGGGATATGGCTAAGGTATTGAATAACTTTTTTGTTTCTGTCTTCACGGAGGAGGACGTGAACAATTTGCCGGGTGTTAGCGGTGGAAAGGTAGTAGGACTGGAGGGTCTTAATGACATTACTGTTATTAGAGAGGCGGTGCTCGACAGACTGGAGGGGCTGATTGTGGACAAGTCCCCAGGACCGGATGGAATGCAACCGAGGGTTCTGAAAGAAATGGCGGAGGTGATAGTGGATGCCTTGGTGGTTATTTTCCAGGCGTCGCTGGATTCCGGGGAAGTGCCGGATGATTGGAAAACGGCTAATGTTACGCCGTTGTTTAAGAAGGGTGCCAGGCAAAAGGCGGGGAATTATAGGCCGGTTAGTTTAACGTCTGTGGTAGGTAAAATGTTAGAATCTGTCATTAAGGAGGAAATTGTGAGGCATCTTGAAGGGAATTGCTTGATAGAGCAGACGCAGCACAGTTTCATTAAAGGGAAGTCGTGTCTGACAAATTTACTGGAGTTCTATGAGGATGTGTCTAGGGCGGTGGATAGAGGAGAGCCGGTGGATGTGGTCTTTCTAGATTTTCAGAAGGTGTTTGACAAAGTACCTCACAAGAGGTTATTGCAGAAGGTCGAGGGACATGGAGTTGGGGGTAGGGTGTTAGCGTGGATAGAAGATTGGTTGTCAAATAGGAGGCAGAGAGTGGGGGTCAACGGGTGCTATTCGGATTGGCGGATGGTGACTAGTGGAGTGCCCCAGGGGTCGGTGCTGGGGCCTCAGCTTTTTACCATTTATATAGATGATCTGGAGGAGGGAACCGAGTGTAGGGTGTCGAAATTTGCTGATGACACCAAGATTGGGGGAACGGCAAATTGTGCGGAGGGTGTGGAGAGTCTGCAGAAGGATCTAGATAGGCTGGGCGAATGGGCCAGGAAATGGCAAATGGAATTTAATGTTGGCAAGTGTGAGGTGGTCCACTTTGGTAGGAAGAATGGTAGGAAGGACTATTACTTACGTGGCGAAAAACTGCAGCAGGCGACGGTGCAGAGGGACCTCGGGGTCCTTGTGCATGAGTCGCAAAAACCCAGCTTGCAGGTGCAGCAGGTGGTCAGGAAGGCGAATGGGATGCTGGCCTTCATAGCGAAGGGGATTGAATATAAAAGTAGGGAGGTCTTGCTGCAGCTGTATAGGGCATTGGTGAGGCCGCAGCTGGAGTACTGTGTGCAGTTTTGGGCGCCGCACCTGCACAAAGATATTTTGGCCTTGGAGGGAGTGCAGAGGAGGTTTACTAGGCTGATACCGGAGTTGAGGGGGTTGAGCTATGAGGAGAGGCTGAATAAACTGGGCTTGTACTCGTTAGAGTTTAGAAGAATGAGGGGAGATCTCATTGAGACGTATAAGATGATGAATGGGATGAATAGGATAGAGGTGGAGAGACTCTTCCCACTCAAAAAAGACAGTAGGACTAGGGGGCACAGCCTCAAGATAAAAGGGGGACGGTTTAGAACGGAGTTGAGGAGGAACTTCTTCACTCAAAGGGTGGTGAATCTCTGGAATTCTCTGCCCGTTGAAGTGGTGGAGGCTGCCTCGCTAAATATTTTTAAGACGCGGGTTGATGGGTTTTTGATAAGAGAGGGGATTAAGGGTTATGGGGAGAAAGCGGGAAAGTGGAACTGAGCAGCGACAGATCAGCCATGATCTTATTGAATGGCAGGGCAGGCTCGAAGGGCTAGATGGCCTACTTCTGCTCCTATTTCTTATGTTCTTATGTTCAAATCGGGATGCTGTCCAATGAGGCCCTTGATCTATGAATGAATAAACAAAAAGTAGTGGATACCAATCCTGCTCACTTGCATGCTTTCTAACGAGAACTCCTGATTAAAAATTGGAAGAATACTCTGGCTGGCTGAAGGGTACCCAGATAGTTCATCTGCTCTGGTTGAGATCAAATAACCCAACACAGACCTAGCATTGAGCTTCCACTTTTGTGCAATGCGTTTAATTTGTTTTGCTGGAGGAAGTTGGTCGATGGTAGAGGGAACTTATCAGCATTAGTTGGTCATCTCTGCCCTTTATAAATGCTTCATACTACTGCAAAATATGTATGGGACTTAAAAGTTTCTCCTGAATCTGCCCCTAAAGTTAGTCCTTCTTTGAAGGTAGCCCTTGGGATTGAGAATGACTTGTTTCCACTCTGCCTCAATGGATTCTGAAATGGCTAATTAGTCCAATGCCAGGCTTGGATTGTATGCTTAAGTCTTTGGAGTGGATGTTCTAACCTACAACTTTCTAACACAAGAGGCAAGAATACTGTAATAGAACAAAGCTGAATCTAATAGCAGGTTTGTGCCTTATATCTGTGTACTATTATGCATAGCTGGATTTCCCTGCTGCACTCGCCCCGAAACTGGAAAATCCCCCTCGAGGACAATGGACTTTTCCGTGGTCTCCCCCTCACCTGCTCTGATTCCTGTGGCAGGCAGAACAGTAAAATGCTGGCCAGAGTGTCAGGTAAAATACAAAGAAAGGAATTGAGGTAACTTCAAGTTGTAAAGAGATATTAACATATTAAGTGAATGGACAAAACACTTGCAAACATATTCTGATATACACAGGTGTGAGGACATCTAAAAGAAAAACAGTATTTTCTAACTAATGTAAAACTAGAAACAGTGGGAGTCTAAAGAGACTTATAGGTTTAGGTACATTAAAATTTCATGGACTTGTACAGAAAGTAATTGAAAAGGCTAATGGAATGCTGGTCTTTTTACCAACATAATTAGAATATAAGGGGGTAAAAGTTGTGCTGTAGCCATACCAAACCCTTGTCAGCCTATGCCTACTATCAACAGTAGCTGAGTAGTAATGTCCTCATCCTTGGGTCAGAGGTTATGATGTGAATTCTCGCAATATTAGCCAGACTTTCCAATTTTCGGAGGAGGGTGCTGGGATGTGGGGTGGAAGGGGTGAAAGGCTAAGAGGAGGACTAGAACAGGAACTGGGACAGACATTATCTTGCCACCATTCCTTGATATGGATGATATGCTGTCATGTAATTAATTGCCAAGACTCAGAGGGTGGATAAATATTATCCCATCCACTTTCCCTCTTGCCATCTGTTTATCAGGATGTACCCACACTGTTGACTCTTGACTAGGTCCCTCGCACTGGCACACTGTCACAACAATGTGGCTAAGGGCAAGAAAACCAGTCAGGCTGTAGGTGGCTATGGAGTACAGCATGCTACCTTGGAATCACAGCCACAACATACATAGCACCAAGCTTGTGTGCAGAGCCTGTTTCTCCAGCACATTTTACTAATAATCATTGATGTTATGGTGAAAATTGTAAGTGCCCACCATATGTTTATTCATAAACTGTAACACTGAGATATAGGGGACAGAAAGAGTCCAACTGCTCCACACTTTTCTGACAAGGACCTTCATATTTTGATGGAAGAGGTCCAGAAGAGGAGACCAGGCCTTTGTCCTGCTGGGAAACCAAGATGTTGTGGATTAAAATACCAGCTGTAGCAAATGCAGCAGCAGACCATTAGCACTTCTGGATTCACCATCAGGACTTCTGGATTCAGTGCAGGAAAAGATTCATTGACCTGTTGGATTCTGACAAGGCGAGGAGCTTAACTCAACCACACAGAGCTCCAAGGCAAGTGCATGCTACAGCTGAGGTGTGAGACCTGGCACACACCCCTATTTAAACATTGAGGCTTGTATATGCAAGGTGCTTTTGCATACATGTGAATGAGCACTGTAATGCACAGACACAATGAAAAGCAATATCCCTCCATGCACTATATACCAGGTTAACATAAATTTATGTTACTGTTGCAGTAAAAAAGATGGTCTGGACTTGGTGTGGGTCAGCCTGGCTGAGATGCATGCATCTTGTGGAACGGATAGCCATGGAGAGTGTGTGGGTACCTGAGATTGTTGGTGATGGGAGTCAGAGAAGAGAGTACAATGTCTCCATTGGGCAGCAACATGAAGCCTCAGGAGTCACCTTTTTAGGTGCGGTATTTAGATAATCAACAACAGATTGTGGACATCTGGCAGAGTCTCTAAAATAGTCCAGAGATTTGCTGGTTATGTTGACTGGTCATGATAAATTATCTCTTAGTATCAGGAGGACTAGTTAGGGTAAATGCATGGGGTTATGGGGATAGGGCCTAGGTGGAAGTGTGGTTGGTGCAGACTAAATGGGCTGAATGGCCTCCTTCTGCAGTGTATGGATTCTACGACAAGTGGGACCTCTTGGACTGTGAATGGAGGAGTCTATCGCTGTCACATTTTCCCAAAGGCTCTACCCCATGAACTCTGACCACGAGAAATTGGCCAATTTCATGGAGAGACACATACAGCAGCACTGGAGTTGATACACGAGCACTGAATCGGCTAGGAAAGGTGCAGCCTCCCTCAGTAACCTGAATCAGTCCACTCAGCATATGGGTGTTGAAACCCATAGAACACATGAGGAGCTGTGTACCTTTAACAGGACATTCACACGATTGGTCTAGTGCTTGGTAGACTGGACGAGTGCTACGCATCAACAGCCATCAAAAGTGGACCTTCCGTGCAAGTCCCTGAGGAGGGTGAATGTACTGTAAGCTCCTCCGCAACTTCATCTGTCTCCACTGGAGGGCAGCATGGTGGCACAAGGGTTAGCACTGCTGCCTCACTGTGCCAGGGAACTGGGTTCAATTCCCAGTTGGGTCACTGCGTGTGCGGAATCTGCGCATCCTCCTCGTGTCTGCACTAGTTTCCTCTGGGTGCTTTGATTTCCTCCCATAGTCCAAAAGATGTGCTGGTTAGGTGCACTGGCCATGCTAAATTCTCTCTCAGTGTACCCAAACAGGTGCCGGAGTGTGGCAACTAGGGGACTTTCGCAGTAACTTCATTGCAATGTTAATGTAAGCCTACTTGTGACAATAATAAATAAACTTAAAAAAAACTCTCCAACCACTCTGCCAGAGTCCTTGTCCGTTATACATGTGTCAGGTACCATGGCTTCCCACGCAGAGGGTACAGTCTGAAGGGTGTCCCCAGTGGGTGCCTGCATGGTCAGGCAGGCCACCATGCTCCTCATTGCTGTTTGAACAGAGAAATGAGCAGCCTGTCTCCACTTCCTCTTGCAAAGGGTACTGTCTCACCTGGAGCACTAATGGGTTCACCATGGTTACACTTCACACATAGTATATAGCACAGTTAAGCACTTCCTTAATATATTTACCAACACTTGTATCTGACTCAGCGCATGTTTGTACACTAGCAAGCTCAAAAAGAACAGTGACATTATGAACACGGTTCTTGTCTATTATAAGAATGATCAATTACTTCAATATACATTCCTACCACATCACCGTGAGAAAATGGACAGGTTCCAATTAAGGGAATTTTTTCATTTACTTTCCTTCCATCTAGGCTCTCGTGTTAAATGTAATAGCCAGACTGAATTGCCAGACAGACCACCTGTGGTCTGATCGCCACCAGTGCCACCAATGAGTTGGGTATGACAAGATGCAAAGGCTTACTGTCTTCTCACCATTCACATTACCATGATTTCAGCTTGTTAGTTTCGCCATTTAAACCCTCCAGCCCTCCTCCGTCATATCATTCCAGCACATAACATATTGAAGTATCATTTTTTCCCTGTTGGATTTACATCAATTGAATTATCATCAATTGCTGCCAATTTACATTACTAAGAATGCAAATCTAAAGATTTGCTAAAACCACTAGTAAGCAATGGTCTCACTTGGAACACATGCAGGACTTCCACAAATTCTGATGATGGACACTGCCATTCAGGTGGGAGGATTTTTGGTTATTGACAAGCCTCGGATGTGACGTTCGCTAACTTCACAAATGCAAAGGTCAAGTTTTCCAGCTATGGCTGAAAGCTGGAACAAAATCTCAAGGTCATTCCCCTGCACCAACTCCAATCCTTTCACTTTTACATTATTTGTTAGTGTCACAAGCAGGCCCACATTAACACTGCAATGAAGTTACTGTGAAAATCTCCCTAATCGCCATATCCAGTGCCTGTTCAGGTACACAGAGGGAAAATTTAGCACGGCCAGTGCACCTAACCAGCATATCTTCCGGACTGTGGGAGGAAATCCACCTACACACGGAAAGAATGTGCAGAGTTCACACAGGCAGTGACCCAAGCCGGGAATCGAACCCAGGTCCCTGGTGCTGTGAGGCAGCAGTGTTAACCGCGGTGCCACCTTCAGCAAAATAAAAACTGGATGTACAATCTAAAGTTCGGACCTCAAGAAAACATGAGAGTAGATCACATTTTCTGCTGGGGTCAAATTCACAAGACAGATTAAGAACATTAAAAAAATTCTAAAAGCACCTTGCTATTTTGTAATAAGTGTAAAACTAAATGTGCAATAAAGAGAGCATACAGGCAGCTGCTAAGAGAGAGAAGCCAAAGTTCTTAATAATTTGTTAATGTCAGATCTGTATTAAAAATCACAATAGAACATAATCCAATGTCAATACCATATGTCCAAACAAGCTTTACTAAGTGTGTGGGTGGACCATTGCAAATGTTAAAATATCTTAGAATGAACAATTGGGTGCTTTATTATCAACAGGCAGTAGTGATATAGAAATATTCTTAAACAATGAAACGTCATTTAATGAGCAGCCACTTTTAGTTGGTTTGCAGTCATAATTTAGTCCCAACAGTGCCAGCTATGGCATGCCATAAGCCCAGAGTTCAAGGTAAGGTTTCTGAAAACATGTAGTCCACCTAGATTAGTCAAGTCAAGATGCCAACTTTCTGTTTTCACTCACCTCTCCTGAAGCCCAATCTTACATAACATTTTCACTGCAGTAATGGTATTCCCAATTTCTACTAATAACTGGAAACTTGTTTAAATTGATAGCTACACTGTTAAAATCAGCAAAATATTTAAGCATGGGAATATTTTCCATAGGGATCAAAGTCCCATGTTTGCATGTTACTTTAATTTCCTTTAATAACAATTGGGAATAACTGGAAAAGTCTGAACTACTTAACTCTTGGCAATGCCCTCATTGTGTTCCATGTTATATTTGTTGTGTATGGATTACATAGTCATAAAGTATCAGTATTTATTTTCATGTGAACATAAATAAATTATTGGTTCATGTACAAATGTTTTCTCATAAGCAAAATTTCATAGAATCTAAGAAAAATGTTATTTGCCAAAATGCATTAAAACCAATTTTTTTTTTGTATTTGGATGCCAAATCTTTACTTTGGATTAAAAAATTATCTTGTATGGTAAACGTGGTGAAAATTACCATTTGTGATGGAGTCCAAAATTAGGGGCCATAAATATTACATAGTCGCTAATAAATCCAATAAGGAAATCAAATGAAATGGCTTTTCTCAAGGGAATGGTGATAATCTGGTAATTGAGGTGAATAAAATTTAAGAAAAAGTTACACAAGTGCATGAGGAAAATTGGAATAGAAGGACATGTTGACATGAAGTAAATTACAAAGAAGCTCTCGTGCTTAATAAATACCAGCACAGGCTAGTGTGCCTGAGTGCCCTGTTTCTGTGCTGTAAAATTCTACATATATTGCATGGGAACTATTATTAGAAAGGAGATGTTTAGATCACCAGTCTGTGTTTTTAACTTGCTCAAGTAAACAGTTTGTTCTGCAGTGTTAACTCTGTGTCTTTCTACCTGACATCCAAAAACTGGCAAAAATCTTCATCTAGTGGATAACATCACAATTCCTACAAAGGGTTTCCTAGAACCTTCCCTGGGCAATTGCAGAAGTTTGGAGTTGCTGATTCCATATGAAACAAAATGTTGGGACTGATTTTAACTTAGTTGTAATTACCTAGTATTTAATAAATGTATTCCCACACTTTTTCCAAACACCATTGTAAACTTTCAGTGGCTTATACCTTTGTGTTCTTTACAAACATTTCAAACACATCGGAAAATGGAGTACTCGCACCAATCTTTTGTGGAAAGCACCAGAATCATTTTGTGTTTGATAGCTTGATTATCATTTACAATGCACCAAACAGGATGTGTTATCTGTCCTCAAAGGCCATGAGCTTAATGGCTGTCTGTTTTACAACAATAATTACATAAGTTACAATGCCATTATGGTCACAATGCAATACAAAATTAAAATATATTTCAAATATATAATTTTTTAAATGACTTTACAGTAGATTTAAATATATTACCTTTTTTAGCTGCCATCTTGGCTAATCCTTTTGGGCCAAAAGTGGTTTTTATTTTCTGTGCACGTCCAGCGACAGTATTGGTTACTCACCAAGGAAGTTAAGAGCTAAAACAGTCAAATTCTATACTGTGCCAGATTTTACGGTAAACATTTATCCATGGGCTTCAATTTCTTTAACCATGCAACATATTTGTACACTCTGAATTGTCAGCCATGGAGTAATCAGAAAGGCAATATCATTGATAATTAATTGGATGAGTCATTTAAGAAGTCAACATCAGATTACCTTTCAATTTTTGGAGCAGTTTGATTTCTAATGTAATCAGCACAATGCCCTGGGAGTGTGCTTGCGTCATCCATTCTGCAGGTAACAATAGCCCTGCCTTACACAATATCCCAGAGGATGAGTTGTAGAGGGATTTCCAAGCCACCATGGTCTACACAGTAGGGTGTCATATGCAACGTGCATCACCATCAACGAAATTAACTGTAATCCCCAGTGAAAACGCCATTGTACAGCCAGAGTCGACAAGCCTATGATTCATTCAACAATGTTCTCTGATGACCCAAGAGTGACTGTACTCACTGTCAAACTAAAGCACTAGAGTCAATCACTAACAAATTTTACTCAAAACTGAAAAGCAGTAGGCAGGGAAATATAAAATCAATATATTGGTGTGGAATTAAATTGGGTGGGTTTGCAATTTGATGATGTGGCTTTTGTCAAATATTCCTGGATTTGGTTTAAGCTCTGCCCACCATCATATTAAATGCCACAGAATAGCTGAAGATTCTGTTACCTTCTCTGTGTCTGCAATTTTGACAACTGCAATATATATCTGAAAGGGTGGTGGGGGGGATAGAAAATTGGCGCAATTACTAGCATGTTATTGGATCCGAACCAAACCTCCTAAATAATGTACCATTGATTGAGAAGTACCTGGACAACTGGAAACACAGGAAAACAGAATCTTTCGCACAAGGTGAGAGGTTGTTTGCACGCAAAATAACCTCCAGTTATGAATTATCTTCACATGCTACTCATTTGAGTTCTGGGTCATGTAATCACTTTTCATTGCTCCACGGCCACTGAGATCTTGAAGCTCCAGTCAGGTCTTCACTGCCGTTTGCTGTCCAGTAGGAGTTTCCAATCATCGGCCCAAGAATGCAGCCGCCTTTTCGGGGGTCTCAGTTGCAGGTGCATATTGTGACAGGCTGAGAAAAGTATGTGCTCCCATTTAGGATAAGGCTCCACTCCTGCAAAATACAATTCGACAGTGGAAGCCATCGGCATCACGTTGGAAATCATTTTGGAAACAGAGCAAAAGATTTAGAGTCAACGTTTCAAGTCCAGATGACCCTTTCGTCAGACTCTGACGAAGGGTCATCTAGACTCGAAATGTTGGCTGTGTTCTCTCTCCACAGATGCTGTCAGACGTGCTGAGATTTTCCAGCATTTTTCTGTTTTTGTTTGAGTCCAGCATCTGCAGTAGTTTGTGTTTACCAAAAGATTTACATACTGAAATGCTAAATGCCTCTGAGAATCAGAACCGGAATTAAACGGCTGGTGGAGTGGGGCTATGGAGATGCAGATGGGCATGAATATTTCGAGCCAGGAGGAACTTTCATGATCCTCCTGGCTCTATGAAAACTCTGCTTATTAGTGTACGAAGAACTGTGGAGTTCTACAATAGGAGCAGGGCACTGATTTAGATATACAATAGAATAGAATCCTTACATTGTAGAGGGAGGCTGTTGGGCTCATTGAGCCTGAACCAACACCCACCCAGGCCCTCATCCTGTAACCCAATGTATTTGCCCTACTAATCCCCCTGATACTCAGGAGCAATTTATCATGGTCAATCAACTTAACCCACACTTATTTGGAGTGTGGAAGGAAACCGGAGTACCCGGAGGAAACACACGCAGACATGGGGAGAACGTGCAAATTGTACACACACAGTCGCCCAAGCCCGAAACTGAACCCAGGTCCCTGATGAGGCAACCTAAATAAAGTATGATTTGGGTAGGAAGGCTCATTTCAAAGTCCACTCCAAAACCAAGCTGGCTACATCTTGGGTAAGCACAGTAAAAAGTCTCACAACACCAGGTTAAAGTCCAACAGGTTTATTTGGTAGCACCATCTTTCGGAGTGTCGCTCCTTTCACTCACCTGAAAAAGGATTGACACTTTGAAAGCTTGTACTACCAAATAAACCTGTTGGACTTTAACCTGGTGTTGTGAGACTTCTCATTGCGCTTACCCCAGTCCAACACTGGCATCTCCACATTACATCTTGGGTGGCCAATGGATAGAATTTCAAAGAGAAATTCCAATTCCAACTGCAGACCCTCGGTGTTTAGTGATAAGTTATTCTCTCCCCCCTCCCCTTTTAGCTTCTCCCATTGTGCATCCAGCCCAATCAGGAGGATCAACCCCTCACAATCAGGCAACCAACTAGCATAGGTTTGAGTCCTCTTGAGATGGACAGTGAGTAGCAGGTGCTCCTCACGACATGCATAGCACAACTTGCTGTAAGATGTGAGCACTGTGGCTCATTTCATTAACCCCCTTATGCCCTGTTTCTGCTTTGAATGGTTCAATATCTCACCTATTCCTCTTCCATTTGGAATTCATTTGTGAACAGGCCTGTTTAGCCTGTCATAAAAAGTATGTGGTGCACCTCATGCTTTCTCCCTTCTGAAGTGATATGTGACACAGTCCTATTGTCCATAGAATCCCATGCACTATCTGGATGAAGAAGATGGAGATGAGGAAGAAATTCTTCTCTCAGACAATTCATCTCTGTGCATCTTGTCATTCCCAACTCAATGGTGGCACCAGGTGGAGACCAGACCGCAGGTGGTCTGTCTGGCAGCTCAGTCTGGCTATTATGTTTAACACAACAGCCTAAACGAAAGGAAAGTAAAAGAAAAAGAATCTCTTAATTGAAGCCTGTCCACCATCTCATGACGATGTGGAAGGCTTTATTAGGAATGTATATTGAAGCAACAGAGTGAAGTTGAGGATGGGTCATTTAATATATTCATGGCTGAGTTGGACAGATTTATGAGCTACAATGGATTTAAGGGGTACTGTTGGTGGTGGGGAGTGGAACAGGCAGGAAATTGTAGTTAAGACCACAAATCAGGTCAGCCATGATCTTAATGAATGATGAAGGGGTCAGATGGCCTACTCCTGCTCGTATTTCTTATGCTTTTATGTCCCACGTTCTATCCATATATTAAATGTTTCGGGTTCTGTTTTTAATCACGGGGAATCCAGAATTCCCTACGGATGTTGGATTTTTCCCTGAGAACCAGGGAAAGGTATCAGGACCACTTGAACGGTAGCTATATTCATTGGATCATAGGGCTGGTAGGAATTGCTTTAAATATATAATTAAATAAATATTTTCTGAAATTAATATTTTGCTTCAATAGTTTTACCTGATATATCTGGTTTGTCATCTATCAGCAAATTGCCATCTACTACCGTTTTGTCCCGTGTTAATACCATCAGTTCCAGGAACTCTTTCCCAAAATATTTCTCTACCCAGGCATACTGTGAACACAAAATGAACATGATACCCAATTACAATTATGTTATTATTAGGGAGTTGAAAAGCACAGTGAATTTTCATACCTTTTTGCTTTTATTATTTTTAGATTTTTCCTGTTTAGTTACTCACACATTTGTTAGTGTCTACAGCACAGAAACCCTTTGACCCGAAAATGGCCATTCTTGATATTTATGCTTCATATCAGCTTCTCCCTATTCTTCTTCATCTAACTCCATCGCACATCCTTTCATTCATAGAGTCCATAGAATCCCTACAGTGCAGAAGGAGGCCATTCAACCTATCAAGCCTGCGCCAACAATGACCCCACCCAGGACCTATCCCTGTAACTCCGAATTATTTACCCCCTGACATTAATGGATAATTTAGCATGCCAATCTACCTAATTCGCAAGTCTTTGGACTGTGGGAGGAAACCAGAGCAGTGATTAGCACTGCTGTCTCACAGCATCAGGGACCCAGGTTCGATTCCTGGCTTGGGTCACTTTCTGTGTGGAGTTTGTACATCCTCCCCACATCTGTGTGGGTTTCCTCTGGGTGCTCCGACTTCCTCCCACAGTCCAAAGATGTGCAGGTTAGGTGGATTGGCCATGCTAAGTTGCTCCTTAGTGTCAGAGGGATTAGCAATGTAAATGCGTGGGGTTATGGGGATAGGATCTGGGTGGGATTGTGGTTGGTGCAGACTCGATGAGCTGAATGGCCCCCTGCTGCACTGAAGGATTCTATGCTTCTATTAACCTGCTTCACTGCTTTTAGTGATTTGTATATCAAACCCCCAGATTCCTTTGTTCCTGTACTCTGTTTAGACTTTCCTAAGGAATGTGGCGTTTTGTAATTCTACCAAAATGTACTACCTCACACTTAACTACACTGAAGTTCATTTGCCATAAATATTACAGCAAAAAAAATGCAATGTTGGAATGTTATTTTCCATGAATTATTTTGTCTTAATGCATGGCCCTTTAGAATCATAGAATCCCTACAGTGTGGAAGGAGGCCATTTGGCCTATTGAGTCTGCACTGACATTAATCCCATCCCACCCAGGCTCTTTCCCCATAATCCCGTATATTTATCCTGCTAATTTGCTGACACTAATGAGCAATTTAGCATGGCCAATCCACTTCACCCATATGTCTTTGGACTGTGGGAGAAAACTGGAGCACCCGGAGGAAACCCACACAGAAATGGGGAGAATGTGCAAACTCCACACAGACGGTGACCCGAGGCCGGAATTGAACCCAGGCCCCTGGCATTATGAGGCAGCAGTGCTAATCACTGTGCCGCCCCTTTGCTGAGTTCCTTTTGAGCAGTAAATAATGTTAAACTTTTTAATGTTCCAGATGGTTATCAAGGGAAATAATTCTTCTGCATTCAGCATATCAAAATGGTAAACTTAATATTTATGAATATGCTTTTGACTTAGCTGTACTTTCTCTGTTCCAATTTGGCTTGTCACTAAGGATGTAATTTTACTGCAAATGGTTAGATAATTTTATCCCGTATACTTGGGAATTTCACTCCATGTCCTTCCGTATTAAAGACGATAATAACAGTTGAATGCTTATGTGAGAAAAAAATCCATATTTTGGAATTAAGCTTAGTAAATGGTTTTTTTGGTTGAAGTTTCTTCGTAACTTACTTTTTCGTAAGGACAGTAATTGTACTTCTTTATTGGACTGGTGCAAATGAACACATCTGTGCTGTGGAAAAGATAAAGAAATAACATCACTGTGGAAATTGTGTTAGGTTAAGCAAGAATTCAAATACTTCTGGAGTTCAGACTCACTCTTTCAAGTTGACCATTTCTTTCATAGCCTCCACTGCACCAGGGATAGGTTCAAGTTCAATGAAGAAGTTCTTTGACTCCCATATGCTTATCGCTTTCTCCTGTGTTATTTTTTAAAAAAATGCAAGAATATTACATTCAAAAGAAATAATATTTGATAGTTTTCATTGACACATATGTTTTTCTCACAACACAGTGGCACAGTGATTAGCACTGCTGCCTCACAGTGCCAGGAACCCAGGTTCAATTCCGGGCTTGGGTGACTGTGTGGAATTTGCACATTCTCCCCATGTCTGTGTGGGTTTCCTCCGGGTGCTCCAGTTTCCTCCCACAGTCCAAAGATGTGCAGGCTAGGTTGATTGGCCAAGATAAGTTGCCCCTTAGTGTCACAGAGATTAGCAGAATAAATATGTGGACTTTCAAGGATAGGGCCTGGGTGGGATTGTTGTCGGTGCAGGCTGGATGGACTAAATGGCCTCTTTCTGCTCAGTAGGGGTTTTATGATTCTATGATTCTAATCTGTTTCCTTATGCTGACAGTTAAATGAGTCAAATCATTGCAAAGTACAATTAAGGGCAAGGCAATCATAGAATCCCTACAGTACAGAAGGAGGCCATCCAGTCTGCACTGACAACAATTCCACCCAGGCCCTATCCCCATAACCCCATGCATTTACCCTGCTAATTCCCCTGACATTAAGGGGCAATTTAGCAAGGCCCATCTGCCTAAGCTGCACATCTACAGATTAAACAGAAAGGCACCAATCTCCCTACTCAGTTTGGATATCATTCCTGCCCCTTCTTGCAAATATCTAAAACTGAACATTTGAATCCTACAGATACTGTATTGGTATCATAGGCAATGCCCAATTTTAGACAAAGGATGAGTAACGCAAATAAATTGACAAGACAAGACAAAAAAAAGTGTGTCAAGAAAAACAGGTTCAAAATGTGAAACAACCTGGTATTTGCTTGACTCAGCTGATTGCTTTGTTAATGTTGAGCCAGGCATGTTGGTTCAAGCTTCATCCCAAGAGTTGATTACCTCATCAAAGGCAGCACAGTGGCACAGTGGTTAGCACTGCTGCCTCACAGCACCAGGAGCCTGGGTTCAATTCAGGCCTCAGGTGGTTGCATGTTCTCCCCATGTCTGCATGGGTTTCCTCTGGGTGCTCCGGTTTTGTCCGACACTCCATAGATGTGCTGGTTAGGTTGACTGGACATGGCAAATTGCCCCTTAGTGTTAGGGGAATTAGCAGGGTAAATACGTGGGGTTACGGGGATAGGGCCTGGGTGGGCTTGTGGGTGCAGGCTCGATGAGCCAAATGGCCTCCTTTTGTAGGAATTCTATAACCTAGATTTAAATTCTAATATTGTTGGAGGTGAATAAAATGTTAAACTTCGGATCTTCCAAAACATTACTGGAAGCTAGGAGACTAATAAGAGGGTAGAGAGTTTCCCTGGAGTCTTGGACAACATTCCTCCTTAACCAACATGGCTAAAAATGATTCATCTCATTGTGTGAGAAATGTTGAGGTATGTAAGATCCCAGCTATTTTTTGCATAACTATAGCCACTGTATTATTTGATTAAACACATGTCAAGTGCTTTTAAAGCTTGGTGAGCAATGTGCTTAATGCAAATCTCTTTCATCAATCCCTTGCATTCCAGCTAGAAACCATCACATTTTATTTTTCTTATGACCATGGGCTGCTGAATTATATTTTTCAGGTAAAATAATGGATGCCATTGTGGAATTTAATCCCCTAAATCACAGGACAGAAAGGATAATGTTTCATCTCTCCCCAACAAAACGGAATCTCAGATAGTGCAGCGCTCTCTCAGTACTGCCAGCCCAGATTACGTGCAGGTTTCAGAAATAGGAACTGAACCCCAAGCTTCTGACTTGATATAATACTACTACTGAGCAATACTTGATATTCATGATGTAATCTTATCATAGAATTTGCAATGAAACTATTTGCTTTCAATCTTAAAGGTGATGTGGACATGCTGGCGTTGGACTGGGCTGGGCACAGTAAGAAGTCTCACAGCACCAGATTAAAGTCCAACAAAGTTTATTTGGTAGTACAAGCTTTCGGAACTCTGCTCCTTCAGCAGGTGAGTGGTGAAGGAGCAGCTGATGAAGGAACAGTGCTCTGAAAGCTCTGAAAATCCAAATAAACCTGTTGGAGTTTAACCGGGTGTTGTGAGACCTCTTACTGAATCATAAAGGTAGGACAAACTTGAATGCAGATTACAGGGTCAACAGCAGGGTTCTGAGGAATGTGGAGGAATTGAGAGATCCTGGGGGTTCATATCCACAGATCTCTGAAGGTTGCCAGTCAAATGGATAGAGCCGTGAAGAAGGCTTATAATGTGTTAGCGTTTATTAACAGGCGGTTTGAGTTTAATAGCCATGGGGTTATGCTGCAACTACACAGGACTTTGGTGAGACCACATTTGGAATATTGCACACAGTTCTGGTCACCTCACTATAAGGATGTGGAAGCATTGGAGAGAGTGCAGAGGAGATTTACCAGGATGCTGCCTGGTTTGGAGGGTAGGTCTCTTATGAGGAGAGATTGAGTAGATTGGGCCTGTACTCGTTGGAGTTTAAAAGGCTGCAGGGGGATCTTATAGAGACATATAAGATAATAAAGGGGCTAGATAGGGTAGAGGTAGAGAGATTCTTTCCACTTAGAAAGAAAACCAGGACTAGAGGGCACAGCCTCAAAATAAGGTGGGGGGGGGAACAGTTTAGAACGGAGTTGAGGAGGAACTTCTTCTCTCAGAGGGTGGTGAATCTCTAGAATTCTCTGCCCATTGAGGCGGTGGAGGCTACCTCGTTGAGTATGTTTAAGTCACGGGTAGATAGATTTCTGGTAGATAAGGGAATTAAGGGTTATGGGGAGCAGGCAGGAAAGTGGAACGGATTCACTTCAGATCAGCCATGATCTTATTGAATGGCGGGGCACGCTTGAAGGGCTACATGGCCTACTCCTGCTCCTATTTATTGTGTTCTTATGTCTTATGAGGAAAGGTTGAGGGAGCTGGGGCTTTTCTCTTTAGAGCGGAGGAGGATGAGAGGCAACTTAATAGAGGCTTATAAGGTTATGAGGGGGATAGAGTGGACGTGCAGAGACTATTTCCTCAGGTGGATGTAGCTGTTACTAGGGGGCATAACTATAAGGTTCGTGGTGGGAGATATAGGAAGGATGTCCGAGGTAGGTTCTTTGCTCAGAGAGTGGTTGGGGTGTGGAATACACTGCCTGCCGTGATGGTGGAGTTGGACACTTTAGGAACTTTCAAGCAGTTATTGGATAGGTACATGGAACACACCTGAATGATAGGGAGTAGGATTGCTTGATCTTGGGTTTGGGCACAACATTGAGGGCCAAAAGGCTGTACTGTGCTATACTGTCCTATGTATGCTAATTGCACAATATTGGCCTTTCAGCCCCAAACCCTCTGTTGATTTTAATTCATTCACAACGTTGCAATCCAACATGCACAAAGTTCCACACATTTCTTTCATCCAGTTTTTTCTGTAGCTCTGCTCTGACTAGGATATCTGTTTTGCTTTCCATTTCTTGCATGGCCTGGTCCCAGCCTAGGCCATTCTCATCATCCTTCCCTTTGACACATCGACCTTTTGGCGGACGTCGTTTTCAACTTCTACTGTCTACAATGAACTCCATGAATCTCTTTCTCTCGTCCATCTCACTCTTTGGTTAAAAAAACCCCTCCTGTTTACAAAAAAAGCCTTCTCTCCTGCTGTGTTTTCAGACGTTTCGAGCTTTTCTCTCTCTTTTGGCTCAATTATGGTTCCTCTACTCTTGAGTGGGGGGTGGGGGGGGGGCGGGTCTTCGTGTAGACGAGGAACCCAAGAAAAATGCTTTAAATTGGTGATTGAAACAAAAAACCCAACCCAAGACAAAGGAGAAAACAAATGTGTGTGAAATGACTGATTACATGTCAGCAAAAAGTTAGTCGACTGCAATGCTTTTTAACCATTTTAGGCTACAGCAACAAAGGATTGATACTCCCTCCACTGGGGGAAAAAAATTCTTCATTAAATAAAAATAGAAACTTCCCGCCTTAGTGGAAAGAAAACAGAGTTAACATGCCATGTGGTGATTGATGACAGCTCAACAATCTGAAGCATTTAACATTTCTCCTTCCACTGAGGCTGCCTTGTGTTTGCAGCAAGTTGTTTCGTTGAGATTCCCTGCATTTGTTTTTGATCTGTTACATAACATTGTCAATTGCTATTTACTGTTATGGATTCTGATATAAGTTAAGATTATTGCTACAACCTTTTTTGTTAATTATTGCAGGAGGGTGGTGAACTGACACTTCCCTTGGTCCTGCACAAGTACACCTCTTCCTCCTGCCCCCACCCGCCCCTCCAGTAGCGAGTGGCCTTTTGACTTACACAGAGATCAGGGTGCAGTTCTCCGTACTGTGCCGAAACCCAGAAACCTCGGCGATCCCGCAGCTCTATGGAGGGCTCCTTGGGATACGTTTCCCTGAACTTCTGCAGGAAGCCACCTTCGAAGTCGGCCAGCACCCCGTCCATGTCCACCAGCACTCGCAGCCTCCCGTGCCCGGGGCTCTGATGCACTGCGCAAAAAGACTGCCCCAATGCGCCAAACAGCTTGCACCCCGGGCTCCGGAGGCTCGCAATCCGTGCCAGGAAGATCATACTGGGGGTCCGGACGGACAAAATAAAAAACACACTCACATACACACAAAAAAAGCAAAGCAACCTTTTGCAAGTCAGAGGAGGAGAAAGAGTGGAGGGGGGGGGGGGTGTTGCTGGTGGGGGGAGAGACTGTCACCAAGTCATCAGCAGAGGTGGCCACCAGCATATCTCTGCATACCCATGGTTGGTGGGCAGTTTGGTAAATTGGTGCAAATTGTTACTTTGCTGAGTGGCCCGAATGAACTGGACTTGGATTGTAATGTCTAGCGGGAGTTCACCTCGGTGTGATGCATGATCTTTTTAAAGAGGGAACAACACAAAAATAAAAATCAAGCCTTTCCGGGCCCTGCACATCTGACAAGCGCTCTCACATATTATTGAGCAACTGTAAATGACCGCACTGTTAATCTCCGGAAATTACGCCCCCTCTTTCTCTACACCCTTAAAGGCACCTGGAGTTTTGCAAGGCTTCACGTTATTTTTGTTTCGCCCAATCCAGACAGTGTTTGCCAGTCCTTTGGGAGGGATCATGGGCGTTCGATTCCCTAAGGAAATGCAAGTTTCCAAGAGCGAATGTCACAAACAAAATCATCAAAGCAATCGGCATTCACAACTTGCGTTCCCATCGAATCATTGTAAAGGGGGAAATAAACTTCATATGTACAAAAAAAACCCAGAATGGAATGTCAAATAGCTGAGCCACAACTTGTTAAAGTGAATATTCTCTTATCAAAATAGTGTCTCATCTGTGACAATTTTAAAATTGTTATTGGCAAATTTGGGCGTTGCTGATAAGGCCAGCATTTGTTTCCTAACTCTAATTTCCCTTCAGAAGGCGATGATGACGAGCCACTTTGCTGAGTAGCTTGAATAACTGATTAGCTTGCTAGGCCATTTCTGAAGGTAGTTAAAAGTCAACCACATTACTATGGGTTTGGGGTCATGTATAGATCAGACTTGAGGTTGGGGGGTATCCTTTTGCAAACAACATTGATGATTTGGTTTTTTTTGTCACAATTACTGTACTGGCATTTTAGAATAGAATTCTACAGTGTAGAAGGAGGCCATTCGACCCACCTTGTTTGTCTGCACTGACCACAATCCTGCCCAGGCCCTATTCCCATAATCCCATGCATTTACCCTAGCTAGTTCCCCCTGATACTAAGTGGCAAATTAGCATGGCCAATCCATCTACCCTGCACATCTTTGGGACTGTGGGAGGAAACCAGAGCACCTGGAGGAAACCCACGCAGATATGGGGAGAATATGCAAACTCCACACAGACAGTGACCTACTCCTGGAATCAAACCTGGGTCCCTGGTGCTGTGAGGCAGCAGTGCTAACCATTGTGCCACCATGCCGCAGATATTATTTAATTGGAGGCCAAACATTTCAGCCCCAGGAATTTCTCTAGGTAGTGATGAAGGCCTATCCATCCAAAGCTGCTTCATCAATGACCTTCCCTCCATCATAAGGTTTGATGTGGGGATGTTTGCTAATGAGGACAGGAAAGACAGGATTCAGGAACTGTGGATGACCAGGGAAATTGCGAATCTAATCAAAAAGATAAAGTATGGGTCTAGGCAACTAAAAACAGATGTAGCACCTGAAGAATACAGGGAAAGTAGAAAATAACTCAAATATGGAGTAAGCAGGGTGAAAAGGAGTCACAAATTGTCCTTGGCAGGCAGGATTAAGGAGAATCCCAAGGCATTTTATACATATATTAGGAATAAGAAGGTAGCTAGAGAAAGAATTGGCCCACTCAAGGACAATGAAGAAAAATTATGTGTAGAACCAAAGGAAGTGGGTGAAATCCTTAATGAGTACTTTGCATTGGTATTCACAAAGGAAAAGGACACATTGATTGATGGTGTCTCAGAGGGGTATGGAAACCCTCTGGAGCAAGTCATCATTATGAGGGAGGAAGTGTTACGTGTATTAAAAAGCATTAAGGTAGACAAACCCTCAGGACCAGATGGTATATATCCTAGATTAATGAGGAAGACAAGAGAGGAAATTGCTGGGCCTCTAACAGAAATTTTTGTTTCCTTATTGGCCGCAGGTGAGGTCCCAGACGATTGGAGGATAGCCAATGTTGTCCCATTATTTAAGAAGTGTAGCAAGGATAACCCCAGTAATTATAGGCCAGTGAGCTTGACATCAGTGACAGTGAAATTGTTGAAGATTCTAAGGGTAGGATCTATTTGGAACTGAATGGTCTTATTAGTGACAGACAGCATGGTTTTGTCTGATGGAGGTTATGTCTCACTGATTTGAGTTTTTTGAGGAGGTGACAAAAATGATTGATGAGGAAAGGGCCATGGATGTTGTCTACATGGACTTTAGTAGAGCATTTGACAAGGTCCCTCATGGCAGGTTAGTGCAAAAGGTTAACTCACATGGGAGCAAGGGTGAACTAGCTAGATCGATTCAGAACTGCCTGACCATAGAAAACAGAGGGTAGCAGTGGAAAGGTGCTTTTCTGAATGGAGGTCTTGTAACTAGTGGTGTTTTGCAGGGATTACTGCTGGGACCTCTGTTGTTTGGAATATATAATAGTAATATAAGAAAATGTAGCTGGTCTGATTAGCAACTTTGCAGATTACATTAAGGTTGCTAGAGTTACGGATAGTAAAGATGTGCCGGGAAAGTTTTTTACACAGTGGATGATGCCAAGTAGGGTGTTTGAGGCAGACATGTTAGTGACATTTAAGACTTATTGGAATAGACACACGAACTGGCAGGGAATAGAGCAATACAGGTGGTTGGTTTAGATAGGACAATGTGATCGGTGCAGGCTTGTTCCTGTGCTATACTGTTTTTTGTTCTTTGATTAGTGTTCCCATTCATGACTTAACAGAGTCCTTGTTCGCATGCAGTAGGACCTGCACAACATTCAGGCTGGGGCTGATAAGTGGCGAGTAAGATTCACACCCCACAAGTGCCAGCCACTGATTATTTTGAACAAGATAGAATTTAACCATTTTGCTTTGATATTTAAAGGCATTACCATTGCTGAATTCCCCACCATCAACATCCTAGGGATTAACTTTGCCAGAAACTTAACTGGACCAGCCATGTAAGTACTTTTAAAGGGCAAGTCAGAGGCTGGGAGTTCTTGGTGAGTTAATCACCTCCTGACTCTCAAAGCCTGTCCACAATTTACTGGACATATATCAGGAGGGTGTTGGAAATACTCTCCACTTCTCTGGATGAGTGTAGCTCAATACACTGAAGAAGTCGACACCATACAGGATAAAGCAGCCAGTCATTTGGCGGCCCATACACTGCCTTAAACACTCACTCTCAACTACCATTGCACGCTGGCAGCAGTGTGCACTGACTACAAGATGCACTGCAGCAACTCACCAAGTCTCCTCCGACAGTAGTTTCCAAACCTATGACGTCTACCACCTAGAAGGACAAAGGCAGCAGATGCATGGGACTATCACCTGCAATTGCCCCTCTAAGCCACACACACCATCCTGACTTGGAACTATACGGCTGTTCCTTTCTTATTGCTGGATTAAAATCCTGGAGCTCCATCCCTAACAGCACTATGGGTAGAGCTACATCAAATGGATTGCTGTGGCTCAAGAAGACAGCCCACCACCATCTTCTCAAGGGTAATTAGGGATAGGCAACAACCATTTTCCTTTCCAGTAATACTCAACATTATGTAAATGAATCAAAAATCAGTTAATTGAATTTAAATTGTTGATATGCAAACTCGTGTTCTCTGGCTCTTTAGTTCAGGCCTCTGTATTATTAGTCCAGTGACATAGGGGTGGCATGGTGGCACAAGCTGCCTCACAGCATCAGGGATTCAGGTTCAATTCCGGCTTCGGGTTATTCGTAGAATCATAGAGACCCTACAGTGCAGAAAGAGGCCATTAGGCCCATCGAATCTGCACCGACCACAATCCCACCCAGGCCCTACCCTACATCCCTACATATTTACCCGCTAATCCCTCTAACCCATGCATCTCAGGACACTAAGGGCAATTTTAGCATGGCCAATCCACCTAACCCACATATCTTTGGACTGTGGAAGGAAACTGGAACACCGACACAGACACAAGGAAAATGTGCAAACTCCACACAGACAATGACCCAAGCCGGGAATCGAAACCAGGTCCCTGGAGCTGTGAAGCAGCAGTGCTAACCACGGTGCTATCATGCCGCCCTGTCTGTGAGGAGTTTGCATGTTTTCCCCGTGTATGTATGGGTTTCTTCCCACACTCCAAAGATGCGTGGGTCAGGTTGGTTGGCTGTGTTAAATTGCTCCTTAAATATGTGGGGCTATGGGGAAAGGACCTGGGTGGGATTGTGCTTGATGCGGCCAAATGGCTTCCTTCTGCACTGTAGGAACTCTTATGATTCTGTAACCACTATGCTGAAATGGGTTTGTTCAAATTCTTCGAGAGCCTTTGACTAATTGCAAAGGACAGCCTCGTTTCCATAGGTTATATCCCAAGACACTGGCCAAATGGATAGTCTTCATACTTGTCCTCTTGGCATTGAGTGTAGCCATTGGTGGTCTTCCCCTCTCCCATGATAAGGAAAAAAATGGGTCCTTAAAATTCATGAAACCTTTCAAAAATTGAGTAAACTTCACTTTCCAGTGATGTAACAAAAAATTGTGTACAAAGATATGGGAAACTTATGTAGTTGGAACATGGCAATATTTAAAATTAGTTCTGCATTATTATGAAATAAACCCGAATTATCCAGCCAGCAGTGGGCATCGTTGTGGGCAGGACTGGAAAATCCCACCCATTTCAATATATGTTTAGAAAGGGGTAGATTTGGAATGCCAAATATTTTTAACCCATAGTTAATATTTCAATATTCATTCTGTTTCTCTCTGCAAAGAAGCAGCTCATAAGTGTGAACACAGATAACTAATAATCATAACAGCCCTTGGTGGCCAATTACCACAATGCACATACTCAGGAAAAAATGAACAGGCAAAGTGGAGACTCCCAAGTTCAGTATCCCGCAGGTTATCCTGTGGAAAAAAGGGACAAAAGGAAAGGTAAAGTCATCATCATCCAGATAATCAAAGGGGAGAGCTCACTGGTGGTGATTTTAACCTGAGGATCATCATACCTTAGATGAAGGGCAAGGTTGAGAAGGCAGGCCTCCATGAGTAACCTCAGCCAGCACAGAAATTGAACCCATGCTGTTGGCGTTGCTCTGCATAAGTCAACCGTACAGCCAACTGAGCGAACCAACTCCCAAAACACAGGGTCAAAAGACATCCCTTGGGAGACCCATGACAGTCAAGCCTAGGGAACACTCCCTTAAAACATGAGAAAGTCAGTCACCCCAAAAGGTCCCCATGGTTGTAGCCAAGGCCTGCTGAGAATTTCCAACAATTTCTGTTCTCAACCCAAATCTGCATTTGGACAGTTCTGTTGGCATGACTGCAATTGCCAAAAATAAAAATTCTTTAAATTGCAGCATTCCCAAGGATATTTTACATGAAAAACACAAGTACTTGTAAAACAGATGTTCATGATTTGATTTATTATTGTCACATATATGGGAAACATTGAAAAGTATTGTTTCTTACGTGATATACAGACAAAAGCATTCAGTTCATAAAGTACATAGGGGAGAAGGAAAGAAGGTGCAGAATATAGCATTGCAGTTATAGGTGGGGTGGAGAGAAAGATCAGCTTAATACGATAGGTCCATTCAAAAGTCTGATGACAGCAGGGAAGAAGCTGTTGATTTGGTTGGTACATGTTCTTGGACTTTTGTATCTTTGTCTTGATGAAAGAAGGTGCAAGAGAGTACAGGAACATAGGAATTTGGAGCACAAGTAGGCAAATTCAGCCCTTTGAGCCTGCTCTACCATTCAATCAGATCATGACTGAACTCTCCTTAGTCTCAAATCTACCTCCCCACCTGTTCCCCATATCACTCTTTCCCTTTTTTAAATTAGAAATATGTCTATCTCCCTCTTGAAACCAGTCAACAATTCAGACTCCACCATGCTGGGTGGATGGTGCTGAGTGAGTGCGTTTGTTGGGCGAGTGTTAGGTAGGTAGTGCTGAGTGTGAATGTGTGTCTTGGGTTGAAGATGCTGGGTGCATGTGTGTTGGGTGAATAGTGCTGAGCGTGAATGTATTGGGTGAATCTGTGTTGGCTGTGCTGACAGCATGTATGTATGTGTTCAAGGTGTTGAGTGTGGTTGGGTAGATGGTGCTGATTGAGTGTGTGTGGGGTGAATAGTGCTGAGTGACAGTGTGTATATGTGTTGAAGGTGCTGTGCGCTGGGTCGATGGTGCTGATTGAGTGTGTATTGGGTGGACGGTGCTGATTGAGTGTGTGTTGGGTGGACGGTGCTGATTGAGTGTGTGTTGGGTGGACGGTGCTGAGTGTGAATGAGTGTTGGGTGAATGTGTGTTGCATATGCTGACAGTGTGTTGAAGGTGTTGAGTGTAGTTGGGTGGATGGTGCTGATTGAGTGTGTGTTGGGTGAATAGTACTGTGTGTGAATGTGTGTTGGGTGTGCTAAGTGACAGTGTGTGTATATGTGTTGAAGGTGCTGTACAGCTTTAAGACGCTCTTCCCCTCCCCTCCCCCACGACCACGAGGCGGATCTCGCGAGACTCGCCCGGCGGGCCGCCTCGCTGCTGTGTCACGCCGTTTGAATGAGGAGCGGAGGGGAAAGCGGTTTGAGCAATGGCGTCCGCCTTGGAGCAGTTTGTCAACAGCGTGAGGCAGCTCTCCTCGCAGGGTAAGAGCCGGCGCTGCCGCCCAGATCAGATTAGAGGGCAGCAGGGGGGGCGGATTTCCTTTCTCCACAGCCGGATTCTGAGGGACGGGACGGCAGAGCTGCTGCGCTCCCTCCCGGCGCCCCCGTTAAACCCCCTTCGGACGGTGGAAGCTTCTACCTCCCTGGCGGCGGGCTGGCCTCCCTCTCGCAAACCCCCGCCAGGGAGCCACTGGGGAAGCGAGGGGAAATTAAAAATCCCTCTCGTCCCGCTGCCCACTTTCGCTTCGAAAGACATTTCGCGGCCTGTTTACCTCAACGCCAGTGAGCATCATAACGCCGGACGTGCCCGCCCAACCGTTCGCTGATTGGACGCTGCCGTCCTGATTGACGGCTGCCTCCCGTCGCCGATTGGCTGCCGCCCCTGTCTCTCATCGGACCCTCTCCACTTCCGGTTCGAGTGGAGGTCAGCTCCCAACATTGGGCCTAGGCAGCTCAATATTGCCTAATATTTCTCAGCTCCCTCAGCCAGGGAGGGTAGGCAGTCGGGCAGGGAATTCCAGGCACACCAGCCTCCTGCCTTTCTTTGGGAGAGGCCAAAAAAAAGCCTTGCTGTAGTTTGCAAAGTTAACTCCCTCCTCTTATACAATCAGCTTTGATGTTCCTGCTAAGAATTGTTAATACAATGCAATGGTGGCACTTGTATATTGAGGGATAAACATTATTGTGGGTGGCATGACCATGTGGCTCAAAATTATAACAAAAGGCAAAATATTACAGTTGCTGGAATTGGCAAGGTGGTACAGTGGTTAGCATTGTCACATCACAATGTCATGATGTGAAGATGCTGGCGTTGGACTGGGGTAAACACAGTAAGAAGTCTCACAGCACCAGGTTAAAGTTCAACCAGTTTATTTGATAGTAAATCCACAAGCTCTCGGGGTTTGCCCCTGTGTCAGGTGAGTGGAGAGTTCTGGTCTCAGACAGATGGCCTGTCAGAATCGAGCAGCCGCTGGAGTGTGGTGACTAGGGGATTTTCACAGTAGCTTAATTGCAGTGTTAATGTAAGCCTTCTTACGACATTAATAACTAAACTAAAAAAACTGAAACAAATGCTGGCAAATCTCAGCAGGTCTATCTGACCACAGAGAATGTCAAGCCAGTGTTTCAAGCCTGGATGACCTCCATCAGCTGAGCAGAATGTTGTCACGCACCTCAACTATCCTGTTAATGAGCAGATTCTTTGCTGTTGATCTAGTAAGCCTTGATCTAAATTCAAGCAGCACTTGCATGGCTAGGGCCCAGATAGCTCAGCTGGTAGACCATTATATTTTTAATGTGAGGGCTCCAGGGTTCAAGTCCCTGTCCAGGTGTTCATTTCTGGGTGGCACAATGTTTAGCACTACTGCCTCACAGTGCCAGGGACCCAGGTTCGATTCCCAGCCTAGGTCACTCTTTGTGTGAAGTCTACACATTCTCCCCGAGTCAGTGTGGGTTTCCTCTGGATGCTGTGTTTTCCTCCAACGGTCAGAAAGACATGCTGGTTAGCTGCTCTTGCCATGCTAAACTCTTCCCTCAGTGTACCTGAACAGGTGCCAGAGTGCGGTGACTGGCTGATTTTCACAGTAACTTCAGTGTAGTGTTAATGTAAGCCTACTTGTGGTATTGATAAATCAACTTAAAACAGTGTGGGTTGGGAGACATAAGTGTATATAGAATGAATTTGTTTCCCTTTCTCTAAGTGGAATTTTATTGTGATTGAAAACACTAAAGTAGCCTAACTTGCACACATCCAGCTCTTGCCTGTCGATGCTACAGTGATCTGTGTTGATTGCCAGTCCACCTGTACCTTGATTTCAAAATTCTTAACCTTATGTTTAAATTTTAGTTCTAATCGGACGTGATTTCACTTTAACACATTGATGACCCATCACTATTTACTTTGGCAAGGTGATGGTGGACCTTCTTGAATAGCTGGAGCCCTTGTGGTGGCAGTGCCTGGTCAAAAATTCCATGTTTCTGATCCAGCAAGACTGAACGGATAATGCATACTGCATATCTAGGTCTGGCTGTCCTGTGGTTCGGTGTTGTCACAATATTGCTGCTTTTGTTATTGTTGGTAGTTCTGGTCACAGTGGAGAGTTGCTGTTAAAATAACCTTGGTGAGTTGCTGAAGTGTATCTTCATGATCAGACACACAGTGGCCACAGAGGTAGAGGTCTGCAACTTTGCAAATTCGTTTTCAAATTGTTTGCAGGCGTTGCTATCAGTAATTCAGGCAGGAAATTTTAATATAACTTTCTATTTGTTTAAATATCCTGTGTGAATTGTATTTAATCTAACAGGGAAGTGTTTAGAAAAGAAATGTTAAATTGTGGGATTTCTGAATGAAATGCAACTGTTGCCCTGGCAGGAATGATAAGGAATTTGAGGTCATAAGTATTGTGCAAACATCCATTTCATACAGTAATGGCCTAAATGTGGATTTTAAAACACACAACAAGCTTGGTGACGAGCCTATAACCAATCCACTCTCAAAATTTGGAATATAGCAGATGTCAGATTGATACAGTTGGTAGTTGGAAGGTTGTGGTTTCAAGCCCTAGTCCAGACTTTAGGATGTGATCTAGGCCAATACTACTTCACTGTTTTGAGGGAGTGCTGTATTTTAAGAGACGCCATCTTTCACATGTGCCTCATTATTCAACGTCCCTTTCTCAAACAACACTAGTAAAAACAGTGAATGGTATTCACTGAATATATACTATGTGGGATATTTTATGTGCGAGTTAGTCTGCGTATCAACTGTTTAGAGTATTTTTTATTCCATCATGGGATATGGACATAACTAGTAGGACCCAGCATTTATTGCCCATCTCTAATTGCCCTTGAGAGAGTGCTGGTGAAGTACCTTCTTGACAACGGAGTGCCTTGTCAGTCCGGAGTCAACCACTCGTAGGAATCACATATGGGCCAGGTAAGGGCATCTCTAAAGGATATGACTGAATCAGATAGGTATATAGTCGCATTACTGATCCTTTATATTTATTTAATTGAATTTAAATGCTGCAGCTGCCACGGTGGGATTTGAATTTGTCTCTGGATTACTAGTCCAGTTAAAAAAAAACACTATGCCACTGTTCCTTAATCCAATGTCAGTGTTTGGAATGTTTTGATGATTCGTTCAGGTGCTGTAAAATTCGAGTTGTTCTTTTGTTCCTTGGAATTAATTGCTTTGCTATCTCTGCTCATAGAAACATAGACATTTTTGGAGATTGGCCTTTTAGTCGATTGCATGTTTACTGGCTGAAAAAGCACCATCTGGCCTGATCCTACCTTCCAAATCTTGGTACATAGCTTTGTAGGTTAGTGCAGTCCAAGGCATATCCAGGTGCTTTTTAAATGCAGTGACAGTTTTTGTTTGCATTACCATTTTAGGTAGTGACTTCCAGGCCTCCCTGAACCTTTGGGTAAAAAAAGGACTCACTTTTAATCCTTTGACTCAGTACTTCAAATCTATGCCGTTTTTTATCGACCTCCCTTGTGGTAAAGTAGCTCCATCCTATCTATCTTGGCTGCTCATAATTTTATATAGCTCAATTGAATCTTCCCTCAGCCTCTTTTGTTTCAAAGAAAACAACCCTGGCCTGTTCTATTTTGCTTTGTAGTTAAAGTTCTTCGGGTCTGGCAACATCCTTTTAAATCATTTTATTTGTTTATGGGATGTGAGTGTCACTGGCAATGCCAGCATATGTTCACCATCTCGAATTGCCCTTGAGAAGGTGGTGGTGAGTCTATGAAGTGCTGTAGTCCATGTGATATAGGTAGCCCCACACTGCTGTTAGGAAACGAGTTTCAGGATTTTGAATTCAAGGGTAGTGAAGGAACAGCAATACAGTGCCAAGCTAGAAAGGTGCATGGCTTGGAGGGGAACTTGTAGGTGGTTCTGTTGTCATGCCGTTACTACCCTTGTCCTTCTTGGTAGTAGAGGTCATAGGCTTGGGAGGTACTGTTGAAAGAGATTCAGTGAGTTCCTGCAGTGCATCTTGTAAACAGTATACGCTGTCAGTCATGAAAGGAGTGAATGTTGGAGTTGGTGGCTGGGGTGCCAATCAAGCAGGCTTCTTTGCCTTGTGTCATATCAAGCTTCTTGAGTGTTGCTGAAGTTGCACTCATCCAGGCCTGTAGAGAGTATTCCATCACCTAACTTGTGCCTTGTAGATGATGGGCAGGTTTTGGGGAGTCAGAAATTGAGTTTCTTGCTGCAAAATTCCCAGCCTGGTATTGTAGCCACAGTGTTTATGTGGCTGGTTCAATTCAGTTTCTGATCAACAGTAAACCCAGCATGTTAATAATGGGTTTATATGTTAATGATTCGGTTCTATTTTGTTGGAAATGGTCATTGCTTGAATCCTGTGTGGCACAAATGCTATTTGTCACTTATCTGCTTAAGCCTGGGTATTGTCCAGATCTTGTGGTGTGAGGGCATGGACTGTGTTATCTGAGGAATTGCCTATGGAACTGAACACGGTTCAATCTTGGCAGAACCTTCTCACTTCTAATCTTATGACGAAGAGAAACTCATTGATGAAGCAGGTGACGATGGGTTGGGTTTTCCCCCAGGAACTGTTTTCTGTAGGAAGGTATGTTGATATTCCAGTGTGATGTGTCAGTAATCTGTAACTGCAGTTCACCTGTTGACTGGGTGGCACAGTAGCACAATGGTTAGCACTACTCCTTCACAGCTCCAGGGATCTGGGTTCGATTCCCAGCTTGGGTCACTGTCTGTGTGGAGGTTGCACATTCTCCTTGTACCTGCATGTGTTTCCTCTGGTGCTCCGGTTTCCTCCCACAGTCCAAAGATGTATGGGTTAGGTTGATTGGCCATGCTAAACTTGCCTCTTAGTGTCCTGAGATGCGTAGGTTAGAGGGTTTAGCAGTTAAATATGTAGGGATATGGGAGTAGGGCCTGGGTAGGATTGTGGTTGGTGCAGATTTGATGGGCCAAATGGTCTCTTTCTGCACTGTAGGGTTTCTATGATTCTATTCTATGACTGGTTTGACGTTGGAGTTAAGGTTGGAGTTCAAAACATAATTTCTCTGGAAAGGAAACGTAGCAAAATTACTTTTTTGGACTCTAGCTTACAATTTCAGAGCAAGGTTGATACACTGTGTATATAAATGAAGGAATATTTGTCTTCATTTGGAGGGAACCCGACAATGTTGTTTCTTCATCTGCCTCTGGAAGCAAAGTGACCCTGGTATCCAAAAGAAATGGCAGATGGGGTCTTGCTGTCATTTTGCTCTGTATCCGGTTGCCAGTGGCATTGTTCCCTGCACAACATGATGTGCAGGTGCCTGCGTTGGACTGGGGTAAACACAGTAAGAAGTCTTAGAACATCAGGTTAAAGTCCAACAGATTTATTTGGTAGCAAACACCACTAGCTTTCAGAGTGCTGCTCCTTTGTCAGTTAATTGAGCTCTGTTCACAAACCTACCTGATAAAGGAGCAGTGCTCCGAAAGCTAGTGGCATTTGCTACCAGATAAACCTGTTGGGCTTTAACCTGGTGTTGTGAGACTTCTTACAATATGGGAACAACAATGCTGGAGGTTACTATTTGAATTCTTGTGATATCAGGAAATGTATTTGTCAGAAGCTTAAACTTAAGATTGTGATCTTTTGAATAATTATGTACAGATGCTGAGGGCGGAATTTTACAGCACGTCCGCCCCAGGTTCATACCATCTGCTTGAGGCCAATGGAGAATGCCATTCTCTGAGCCTCGCCTGCCCCTGATATCGGGTTGGGCGTTCTGGTAAAAATCTGACCTGAGTGTAACTTATGAATCTGTCTGCGGTACAAGCTAGGCAACATGGAATATAGTTCCCTTGCCTTTTTGAGGCTGCTCCAATGAAAACAGTATGGCACAATAAATGGACATTGCAGAGGACCAGCTGCAGGTGTGAAGTAGAATAACCTGAAAAAGAAGGAAAGAAAACAAACACTGTTGAGTTGTGCAGTAAGAAGTCTCAGAACAGGGCCAGGTTGTACTAGCCTTCAGATTGTTGTGTCCTTGAAACCCAATGCAACCCAATTTTAAGAAAATAAATGGTCCATTAGGTTTCATATTGGCATCTAACCTACACACAGTAATGATCAACTTTATAGATTCTGTGTGTATGAGCCTTAGCGTTGAGTTTTTAACTGTACGAAACGTCACAGCGGAACTCGATGCTATTTGCATCTAACAACATCATGTTGACATTTTGTAGTGAGAGCGGAACCTTAAATTTATTTCACACCTTCCTTCTTAATCCAGTCAGCTGTTGCTCAGGCTGAAATGAGGTAACTTGATATGAACGAAAAATCTGACCTGGGATCTGCTAGTTTTGTATAATTTAGTACCAATCATGACTCAAATGGTAACACTCGCATCTCAGAGTCACACTCTAGACATGACAGCACCATTTCTAGGCTTGAACTCCGATGTACTGAGGGGAGCTTGGAGGTGTCATCCTTTTGATGAATTATCTGCTCTCTGGTGAATGTAAAATTCCCATTCATAGAGCAGGGAAGTGGTTAGCATTGCTGTCTCACAGCGCCAGGGACCTGGGTTCGATTCCTGGCTTGGGTCACTGTCTGTGTGGAGTTTGCACATTCTCCTCCTGTCTGCATGGGTTTCCTTCAGGTGCTCTGGTTTCTTCCCACAGTCCAAAGATGTGCGGGTTAGGTTGATTGGCCATGCTAAAATTGCCCCTTAGTGTCCCTTAGATGCATGGGTTAGAGGGTAGAATATGTAGAGATATGGGGGTAGGATCTGGGTGGGATTGTGGTTGGTGCAGACGCGATGGGCCGAATGGCCTTTTTCTGCACTGTAGGGTTCTATGATTCTATGTTAATTAGGGATTTTATAGACACACTTTTAAAAAAAAATTGAATAAAGTTGATTAGTGATGAAAGGGAAATCCCATCGGGGGTGGGAGGGACACGTGGATGTGTGTGTGTGTGTGTGTAAAGCAGGTATTTTGCCTTGGATATCACAAGAGTGTAAGTGTACAAAAAGCAGATGTAAAGCAGTTGTATAGGATAACTGTGGAGGAAAACAAATAGTGTAACTCAAAATGTGAATGGTATCGGTCAAGTGTCATTAATTATCAACAAAGTTCTGAAGTAGGGAGAAAATAGAAGCAATTTTCACAACTTAAAACGCCTTGGATGTGGAAGTTGGGTTATTGAACTTAGAACATTTTTAAATTTATTTATTAGTGTCACAAATAGGCTTACAATAACACTGCAATGAAGCTATTGTGAAAATCCCCATACGCCACACATTCTGGTGCCTCTTTGGGTACACTGAGGGAAAATTTGGGATGGCCAGTGCACCTAACCATGTCTTTTGGACTGTGGGAGGAAACTGGAGGAAACCCACACAAACACGGGGAGAACGTACAGACTCTGCACAGACAGTGACCCAAACTGGAAATCGAACCCAGGTCTCTGGCGCCGTAAAGCAGTGCTAACCACTGTGCCGTCCAAGCATATCAATGTAACACCTCCATTGAAAAAAAAGGAAAATGTAACTGTAGACCAGTCACCGTAAGGTTGAAGTGATAAACTACTTGTGCCATATTATTGAATAAGACTATTATTGGTCTGAAAAAATATGAGTGAACTAATTAACACGCCAACATGGATTTACAAGAAGCATAGAAATGTTGAAGGAATGTGAGTTCATAGACAAAATAAATGAAATGAATATTATGTGTATGAATTTTCAAAAGGCAGTGCCAATAATAAATCAAATCAAAGGGGTTCTCAATGTAATTGAGACATCTTGTACTGAGAGGAGTATGGCACCGTAGTTATGATGTTATTTAAAGGGAAAAATAGTTGTGTGTTTTTAAGCAGGAAGAATGTAAAGAGTGGTGTGCTATATGTTGATGTTATTTCAACATACAAAACAAATCTAGGCTTTAATATTAAAATTTTTGGGTGGAATGAAATAAGAAACAGTGAACTAAAGAGAATTGGAGGATGATGAACAATTTAGAAAATTGGGAAGATAAATATCAGTTTTTCTTTGGCTACTTTTGAAGTTTAAAGGATTTGAAAAGTGATGGTAAGACTATTTGAGAAGCAAGACTTTTGCTTTAATGTGCGGTTTTCTGTTTTTCTTTTGGTTAGGTCAAATGACTCAGCTATGTGACCTCATTAACAAGAGTGGAGAACTGCTGGCTAAAAACCTGTCTCACTTGGATACAGTGCTAGGTGCGTTGGATGTGCAGGAGCATTCCCTGGGTGTCTTGGCAGTATTGTAAGTTCCAAATAATTGTCATGCAGTTTCATGTAAATTGTATGTAGTTGGAGATTTATTTTGCACAATAAAGTTTGTGCCCCTGTCCGTGTTGCCATAAAAATATTGCACTTTCAGTGAATTGCCTTGGAAGACATTATATTCAAAATTAATCAGCAAGGTTGCTTATTCAAGAAAGCCACTACCTTAAAAATGACTTATTAATCATATGATGTAGAATTGGAATTTTTTTGGTTTTGCTGGAAACAAGTCAGAAAGAAGGCAATGCTAGTACTATCTATAAAACCCTGCACAGAAAGCTGATAGGAATCATTGCATAGATACTAGAAACAAAGTATATTGCCAAGCTGCTAAACCCCAACTTTAATCTGACCAGGTTGGTCCATCGTAGATGGTTCCAGTCAAACGCTGTCGGCCACTGACATACATTTGTATCGTAGCTATGAGGCTTGTGTTAATTTTTCAAGTGTCGGTTTTAGAGATTTTCTTTTCAAAGGAATAATTGTGCTTTCAAAGGTTTTGGGGGATATTGAAATCAACACTTTTGTTCAGTAACCTATTGTTTTGACAATGTATACTGAAGCAAAGCTTTCCTGGATGTCCAGCAGTGGCAAAGTTACTTTCAGAAAGACGAACTGGCAGGAAGCTGTTTTTGTTCACAGGAAGTGTTTTTTATTAGAAAGATTTGTTGCTTCCGTAAATTACTCTTTGCATTGAATCGGTTTCTAGCCTTATCTGAAAGTTACTGTTTGCATTGGTATTAATTGTTCTTTGAAGTGTCGTGTGTGCATTTCTCTGTGCATGCATGTGTGTGGATGCAAGTAAAAACTCAACCTGCAGGTTTAGAGGAAAGAAATTGATCTATTAGTTATTCAAGTCATGCTTCCAAAGTTCTGCGTACGCAAGGTCATGCTGTGGTTCATGAAACGTTTAGGTCTACCTTTGGCAGACACATCACAATGACTTTTGTGTTATGCAGGAATGTGACGTAGTCTAAATTATAACAATGGTCTTCTGTGGAATAACCGAGGCAATGATAGTAATTTACAACCAAACTGGGTATAAAATAATATACATTTAATAATTAGGCTTGAATAGTATTTTGGGTTATGTAGATAAGAGGCAAAGGTTTACAGTTGAAGTTCCTAATGCTGTGTAGTTTCTCAGGCATGGAGAATACTGCAACAGATCATGAAGATAGGGAGAAATGAGATAATCCAGGGATTTAAAGATAAAAATGAGAATATTGAAATCCATTGTCTTGGACGTGAAATACTATCTTAATACTTTACTTTAAACATATTTAATGTATTGAGATAATCTAAAACTGCATAGATTTGTCACAGAGCTTTCATTCTGAGAGTGGGGTTGCTGTAGAAATTGTCCTTGGAAAGGCTTCAGAATTTTAAGGACCCCAAGTGACTTCATTAGATGAGAATCTAAATGCTTAAATTATTCATGATTTTGCACGCTGGTACAGTTGGAAATGTACTTAATCTGCTGCACTGTAACATTTCTAGGTTCAAGAAAAATTGAATTGTTGTGATTAATCATCAAAGAAAATCAAATAATAGTATTGCATCACTATTTTTCTAAGTTTCTGTTTTGTGCAGGTATGTGAAATTTTCTATGCCCAGTATCCCAGATTTTGAGACCTTATTCTCTCAAGTTCAACTTTTTATTAGCACTTGCAATGGTGAGCACATCAGATATGCAACAGACACTTGTAAGTATCTCTCTATGTTTACAGTCAAGTCTTCATTTTTTAAAATTATTGAAATACATTTTTAGCACTGTTTTATTTTGTTAATTTGTTTTTGTCTTTCTATAGTTGCAGGTCTTTGCCATCAATTGACAAATGCTTTAGTGGAAAGGAAACAGGTAAACATTTCTGTAATTTCATATGTAGTTTTTAAATGTGCTTCAGTGTATGAATGAAATATTATTATGAATACTTGAATACAAGTATCCTTATGAAACCACTGTTTTGCTTACTGTCATCATATGGGTGGCATGGTGGTACAGTGGTTAGCACTGCAGTCTCTCAGTGCTGGGGACCTGGGTTCGATTCCTGGCTTAAATCACTGTGTGAAGTTTGCACGTTCTCTCCATGTCTGCGGGGGTTTCCTCCAGGTGCTCTGGTTTCCTCCCACAGTCTGAAAGCCGTGGTTAGGTGGATTGGCCATATTAAATTCTCCCTCATTGTACCTGAGCGGGCACTGGAGTGTGGTGACTAGAGGATATTCACATTAACTTAATTGCAGTGTTGAGGTAAGCCTACTTGTGACACTAACAAATAAGCTTAAACCTAGTCATATGATCTTCTGAAGAAATGTAATGTACTGAAACTCAATAAAATCAATTAACTTTTAGGATTGGATACATAGTAATAATACAACTGCGGATGACGTAGTGACATACATTGTACAATTTGAAAAATCTCATCACGTCGTTTTGAAATACAACATGATTAAAGATGGCTTGTTTGACATTGAAATACTGATTTACTTGGGGCAAATCAAGTGTGGTCCAAAATGCTTGTGTTTTATATTGTAAATTAGATAATCAACAAATGCCTGTTTGTGCTCATAACGTTGACTTATAGACAACTTTTCATGGGAAGTTAATATTAAACTAATTTAGCAGTTCTGTATAAAGTTATAATTTCCAGTATACAGTGCATATAGGTTCCAATCGATTTTTTTTTCAAGCTTAAAGTATTGTTGAGTTTTTTTTAAACATTTTTCTCCCCTATTTTTATTTCCCTGCCCTCCTGAAGGCATTGAATCTTACTTGGGTATAGTCCTTAATTGTTCTCAAGTATCTTTCTTGTGGTCATTACTCATGTTTAGTTCTTAATAATGCCAGTGGTCTGTGGGGATTATATAGCTCACCTCAGCCACATCTTTAATGTCCATAATCATCCACCTGGGGTTGCTGGGCAAAGATCAGGGTTGAGAAATGTGAAGATTATACTGCTTGGCCTGGAATACTGATGATTGTTGTTAGTTGGGAGTGGGGGGAGGCTGGAATTTGTGTCTGTGTTTAATGTATCGAGGAAGAGAATAATATTGAGTTTAATTTCTTTTCTTTAAAGCCCCTGAGAGGCATTAGCATTCTAAAACAGGCCATAGACAAGATGCAGATGAATACAAACCAACTTACCTCAGTTCACGCTGACCTCTGCCAGGTAAGATGACTTTATTTGTATGTACAAATTGCCTTAACTTTATATAGAAAGAATGATGGTGTTTTCCATCACAGTTAAGGATTTCTGAGAATGTTGATATCTACAATTTGGGTGATCCCTTTCTCCTCTCGTTTTGGAAATTAGAAATATGGTGGCAAGCCCAACATTTCTACAAATGTATTGTTCTTTTAAGTTTTGGTTCAAGCTGTAATAAGTGATGACCTTGAAGAATCGAGCCCAACTGTGGACGGGAAACAAATAGACATCAGTAGGTGTTTGGTTGACCTGAGATACTTAATGGGTTAGTCTTTCAATTGTTGATATTTGGTTTGAACAAACTCATCTTTCCCAGCCACTGTTTATGTTTGATATTATTGTCAGCATTCATTTTCTTAAATAACTGAAAGTTAGCCCATTTTTTCTTTTACAAATGCTACATATATATTCAACAAGTAGTGTAAATGTTGCAACTGATATCGCTGAGCAGAGTACCATGGTTTATTAGGACCCACTGTCCTTTGAGTCTTCGACGCACTTGAGTCTGACTTGACTCTGAAGCTTGTACCTTAATAACACCAATTCCTACAACTTGTTAGACGTTTATTTTGAGTGGAACTGCCAGTGTGACTGAAGATTCATGTTTCACATGCTAGAATCTTCACGAATAAGAGCTATGTTGTGTATACACAGAATATTTTATAAATAGAAACTTCATTAGCTCTTACACTATGGGACTAGTATTGCTTTTTACAGTGTGTTTATTCACCATCATTAGGCAATGACCATCTCCAATTAGAGACGATCTACGAATGGCCCTTTGGCGAGCAACTCCCCACCTGAATCCCCAAAGCCTTTCCACTGTTGACAAAGCATAAGTCAGGAGTGTGATGGAAACTCTCCACTTGCCTGGATAAGTGCTGCTGCAACAATACTCAGGAAACATCCAGGACAAAGCAGCCCACTTGATTGCTACTCCACAAACATTTACTCCCTCCACCACTGACATCGGATTGGCGGATGGTGACTAGTGGAGTGCCCCAGGGGTCGGTGCTGGGGCCTCAGCTTTTTACCATTTATATAGATGATCTGGAGGAGGGAACCGAGTGTAGGGTGTCGAAATTTGCGGATGACACCAAGATTGGGGGAACGGCAAATTGTGCGGAGGGTGTGGAGAGTCTGCAGAAGGATCTAGATAGGCTGGGTGAATGGGCCAGGAAATGGCAAATGGAATTTAATGTTGGCAAGTGTGAGGTGGTCCACTTTGGTAGGAAGAATGGTAGGAAGGACTATTACTTACAGGGCGAAAAACTGCAGCAGGCGACGGTGCAGGGGGACCTCGGGGTCCTTGTGCATGAGTTGCAAAAACCCAGCTTGCAGGTGCAGCAGGTGGTCAGGAAGGCGAATGGGATGCTGGCCTTCATAGTGAAGGGGATTGAATATAAAAGTAGGGAGGTCTTGCTGCAGCTGTATAGGGCATTGGTGAGGCCGCAGCTGGAGTACTGTGTGCAGTTTTGGGTGCCGCACCTGCGCAAAGATATTTTGGCCTTGGAGGGAGTGCAGAGGAGGTTTACTAGGCTGATACCGGAGTTGAGGGGGTTGAACTATGAGGAGAGGCTGAATAAACTAGGCTTGTACTCATTGGAGTTTAGAAGAATGAGGGGAGATCTCATTGAGACGTATAAGATGATGAATGGGATGGATAGGATAGAGGTGGAGAGGCTCTTCCCGCTCAGAAAGGACAGTAGGACTAGGGGGCACAGCCTCAAGATAAAGGGGGGGCGTTTTAGAACGGAGTTGAGGAGGAACTTCTTCACTCAAAGGGTGGTGAATCTCTGGAATTCTCTACCCATTGAAGTGGTGGAGGCTGCCTCGCTAAATATTTTCAAGAAGCGGGTTGATGGGTTTTTGATAAGAGAGGGGATTAAGGGTTATGGGGAGAGGGCCGGAAAGTGGAACTGAGCCATGACAGATCAGCCATGATCTTATTGAATGGCGGGGCAGGCTCGAAGGGCCAGATGGCCTACTCCTGCTCCTATTTCTTATGTTCTTATGTTCTTATACAGCACCAGCAATGTGTACCATCTACAAGATGTGCTGCTGGAACTCCCCAGGCCTCCTTAATCAGAACCTTCCAAACCAATGACCACTACCATCTAGAAGGTCAAGGGCAACAGATTCCTGGAAACACCGCCACCTGGGGGCTCCTCCCCCAAGTCACTCATCATCTTTACTTGGAAATATATTGCTGTTCCCTCACTGTCGCTGGGTGAGAATCCCTCCTGAACAGCAGTGTGGTGTACCTGCACCTCCAGGACTGCAGCAGTTCAAGAAGGCAGCTCACCACCACCTTCCCAAGGGCAACTGGAGATGGATACTGGCTTAGCCAGCGACTCCCACATCCCATAAATGAATTTTAAAAACTAGTTACATCTACATTTCAGATTTCCTTTTTGCATGCTGCCTATATTTCTTAATACCTCCCATTTAGTTTTATATACAATTTGGTGTTCAAATTGCACCTGATTCTTTAAACTATGATTTTTGCATTGGCGTAGCTTGCAAAAGATTGTACAGATTTTTAACTAAAAAGTGGACACTTTTACTATTTGTTTTCAAAAGCACAGTTTTGAAGCCCTTTGTGTGTTCAACAACACATTTTTTTCCTTTTATAGCTTTGTCTGCTCGCAAAATGTTTCAATCCTGCAATTCCCTACCTGGAAGTGGACATGACAGATATTTGTAAAGAGAATGGAGCCTACGACGCCAAGCACTTTTTATGTTATTACTATTATGGTGGCATGATCTACACAGGACTCAAGAATTTTGAGCGGGCACTGTATTTCTATGAGCAGGTACAATGACTATATTTGGATTTGGTATCTTTAAACTTGCTGGATTGCTCCAGCGAAGTTTAAGTAAGTGCAAAGCTGAAGCTTAAATATTTGTTCAGTGAATACCCTATTTTGATATATTAAAACTACTGAAAATTGCATTCAAATATTTGTGATTACTACAAGTTTCTTCCTCCAACTTCCTGACACTTGTAGGCGATGACAGATATCCGATTTTGTTTTGGAGGTTGGGATAAATATCACCCATTTAACCGAAGGACAAACTTTGTACCGAGGATGTAAATCTTCAGGTATAATGCGAGTTTTATTCTCAGAAGTTAATGGCAACTTTAAACCATAGCAGATAGGAAAGAAGACATTTTATAACTTTTTTGAATATAAAACATACTAGGAAGTACACAAACAGAACAATTGGTAAATGTTAAATAGTAGATCAATCTTGCACAGAATTTCTGAATCGGATTGCTTTAATGCAATTTAAAGAAGTTTATTCATTAGTCACAAGTAGGCTTACATTAACACTGCAATGAAGTTACTGTGAAAATCCCCTAGTCGCCACACTCTGGCGCATGTTTGGGTACACTGAGGGAGAATTTAGCAGGGCCAATGCACGTAACCAGCGTGTCTTTTGGACTGTGGGAGGAAACTGGAGCACCTGGAGGAAACTCCTGCAGTCACGGGGACAAGGTGCACACTCCACACAGACAGAGATCCAAGTCAGGAACCAAACCTGAGTCCCTGCAAGTGGGGAAAGCTGCCTTTTGTTTTATTAATTAGATTAATTGCCATCTCAGTTAGTGGCTTTTAGCTCCAAAGTAGGTAATAAAGCCAGATGGGTGAAATTCTCATTAATAATTAGAAATGTAATTTTTTTCCCCCTCAGGCAATAACAACTCCAGCCATGGCAGTCAGTCACATTATGTTGGAGTCTTATAAAAAGTATATTCTTGTCTCCTTGATTCTGCATGGGAAAGTTCAGCAGCTACCCAAGTACACGTCACAGATAGTGGGAAGATTCATTAAGGTGAGATTGCAAATTTAATTTTAGAGGTGAGAATTTTCAGCACTTCATCTTTGACTAATCTTACTGTGAGAATCTTTTTCAGTAACTAATTGAAAAGGATCTAGTGTAGTGTTGCCCTTGAACTGTACTGTTGACACTACACGCACCCTTTACACTTGTTTTATAACTTTCTATAGATAGCAAATATGTTAAAATCATTCAACTTGTTCCCTTATTTAACAATTAAATTCCCAATATTTTATTTCACTTAATTTGGTGTGTACTGTGTAATATTTTGCGAGTTTTAATTTAATGTTGCAGTCTGACAAAATGCTCAGTTTGTGTTCCAAATCTAATCTAAATATAGTCGAAGCATTTAAACCGTGAAACTTTTGAGACTGTGGCTGAAGGAATTCATGTTTAGAAACATAGAAAGTAGAAGCAGGAGTAAGCTGTTCAGCCCTTGGCGCCTGCTGTGCCATTCATTTTGATCATGGCTGATTATCAAATTCAGTATCCTGATTTTCTCCCCCCCACCCTATTCACCTACCCCTTGATCCTTTCAGCCCCAAGAACAATATCTAATTTCTTCTTGAAATCAGTTAAGTAAAAGAAGAGTTTATTTATTGGTCACAAGTAGGCTTACATTAATACTGCAATGGAGTAACTGTGAAAATCCCCTAGTTGCCACACTCCGGCACCTGCTCACATACACTGAGGGAGAATTTAGCATGCCAAAGAACCTAACCAGCACATCTTTTGGACTGTGGGAGGATACTGGAGCACCCAAAGGAAACTCCTATTGACATGGGGAGAATGTGCAGATTCCACACAGACAGTGACTCAAGCCAGGAATTGAGACCGGGTGTCTGGCTCTGTGAGGCAGCAGTGCTAAGTACTGTGCCACTATCCCATCCACAGTCAGCCAAAGTTTTGGCCTCAGCTACATTTTGTAGTAGTGAATTCCACACATTCATTGAAGAATTTTCTCCTCACCTTAGTTCTATAATTATCCTCTTATCCTCAACTTGACCCCTGGTTCTGGACTTCCCCACCATTGGGAACTTTGTTTCTAAATCTACTTGGTCTAAACTCGTTTGAATTTTATAAGTTTCTATGAGATCCCCTCTCGCTGTTCTAAACTCCAGTGAACATAATGCTAACTGACTTAGTCCCTCCTCATATGACAAACCTGCCATTCCAGGAATCAGCCTGGTAAACCTTTGCTATATCCCTCTATGGCAAGGACATCTTTCCTCAGATAAGGACATCAAAACTGCACACAATACTTCAGGTGTGGCCTCACCAATACCCTATACAGTTGCAACAAAACATCCCTATATCTAAATCCTTTTGATATGAAGGCTAACATACAACATTTGCCGCCTTTACTGCCTGTTATATCTGCCTGCTTACTTTCAGCGATGAGGATTCCAAGGTCTTGTTGAGTATTGACCTCGCTTAATTTACATCCATTTAAGTAATAATCTGTCTTCCTATTATTGCTACCAAAATGGATAACCGCTCATTATACACATTATGCCATGCACATACCCATACGCTCAGGCTGTCCAAATCACACTGAAGCATCTCTGCATACTCCTTGCGCCTCTGTCATCCAGCTTTGGAGATAGTACATTCAGTTCTCTCTCCCAAATCATTAACATAGAATGAAATGGTTTAGAGATGGTTGATTTAGCTGTCAAGTTACAGTTAAGCTTTGAGTTAAACTACACACAGCATTTCTCAGCCAATGAGAATAATAGAATCTGTAGATTGCAGAAAGAGGCCATTTGGCCCACAAAGCCTGCACCAATCACAATCCCCCCCAGGCCCTATCCCCATAACCCCACGTATTTGCCCTGCTAATCCCCTAACACTATAGGGCAATTTAGGCCAACCCACCTAACTTGCACGTCTTTGGACTGTGGAAGGAAACCCAAACAGACACGGGCAACGTGCAAACTGCACACAGTCACTTGAGGCTGGAATTGAACCAACGTCCCTGGCAATGAGAGGCAGCAATGTAAACACTGTGCCACTGGGCTGCCCGCATTGTCTTTGCTTTTCCTGTACCTTCATCCTTTCCTGCTGATGCCCCAGACTTGGCTTCCTTTGGAATAAGCCCACAAGCATCAACCTGTCGTTGATTGACATTCTTCAAAGAGATCATTGCGGCACTCATTCCCACCCTCCATGAGCATTAACCACAACTGACCCATGCTCCTCTCTTTTTGTCCACCTCGAGTGCCTGCCCGGGGCTCATCTCATCCCCTTACCTGGTTTCCTCCTCTGCCACTTGCTCTATTCTGAGCAAGGTGCCAAAAACAAATCTGTCTTTCCCTGTGTGTTTTCCTATTTTTTTAAAAGCCTCAGCAAGATATCTCCTTTCCATCAATCTTTTCGTCACCTTTCTTAACCCTCCCATGAAAGGTAGCTGCTTGCTCCTTATCTCACTGTCAAATACCTCGGACATTTTTCTAAATTAAAAGCATTGGGCATGATTCTCTAGGCACACAAATCCTGTTATGGCAGCTAAATTGTGCGAGAGGGTCATAACAGGATTTGTGCTGGCAAGATTTCTGAGTGTAGTATTCCTGGGCCCTTGCTGATGGTGCCATCTGGTTCACGTCCAGTCAGAGCATGAACTTGATTTTTATAAATTAGAATGAATTTTAATGTAATTAGATAGTTTTATGCCATTGCTTTGGGCAAAGTTGGATGATGTCATGACAACTACTCTCAGGGGGGCATGGAGGTGAGTGTAGCCCCCGGGTGGTGACAATGGCTAAGCAATGCCATGCATGGTTTCTCCAGGGGACCCCATTGGAAGCAGAGTTCCCGTTATGTTGTGGGGGAGGATGGGTGGACATTGGGAATGGGGGGTATGCCCTGATGCCAGTGAAGATTTGGGGGGGAGTGACTAAGCGTGTCCATTACCTGGCTATTTTGACGATTTATTTTAATATTTGTGCTCTTTCCCCTGCTGTCCTTTGGTTTGATTTAATTCAGATGTGGACTGGGATATGATGTAAACTGTTGAACACCTTGTGAGCAGCACGGCTGACATGATGATAGTAGTGCTGAGGAAAAAGTGACTGGGAGATGGTGCCTACGATGGTAAAGTCTAAAAGTTACCATTTCAAAATTCTACAAATGTGTTGCAGCTTGAAGGTTACTTTCCTTTCTGGTTGCCCTATTTAACGTCTTAGCCTACTGCGCCATTCATTTCCCATGTTTACGTTGATAAGCTGAGTGAAACCACCACTGTTGTTCTATGCAACAAGATGAAATGGGCCTATTATATTTGTATTGCATAGCACAAAGGGCACTGAATAGGAAGGTACTGCACTTGATATGTATGTAGTTTCACAGACTGAAGAGGCAAATGTTTGTCGTCATATTTCATAATTTTTATGACATTACAATTATAATGGAAAAAAACTTTGTACTGATGAATGGTGAAAAATACTATTTTTTGGAACCTGGTCATTTCAGTTTTCAATCCCACTTTTCCTAGTTTTGCATTAAAAATAAATGTATATACCTAACAATCTGGCTCATAACTCGGTGGAAACTTCCATGCCAATTTTGTTCCTTTCTCTTCCCTCCTGACCCGAGGATGCTAACTCTTCTCGGAGTGCAACCCAGGGAGGATGGAGAGTGCTGTTTGTTGGTCGGTTGCTGGGTGCAGACAGAGGATTGCAATCAGGCAAGGGATCTTGGCTAACCTCCTCTATATAAAGAGGCAATTTGTACCCCTATTGATCATATCCTTAAAATGTGGTTTGATTCAAAATGGATGACATGCATTTTAAATGAGAGATCTTGAAAGCACAAGCCTTGGGGACTGATTTCAATAATTTAGAGGCTCTCTGATGGCATTGTTCACTATGCTTGAGCAGTATCACTGAGGAATGGAATTATGAAAGTGTTAAGGAAATATTATTGGGGAACAGTACCTATAATGGTGAGGTTCAAAAGTTACCATTTGAAAATTCTACAAATCTGTTGTAGCTTGAAAATTGCTTTGACCTTTGTAGTCTTCCCCTTTAACTTCCAAGTGTTTCTTTCAATCATTTCTCAATTCTATATTAGCACTGGAGAGGAAGGTGACATTAAGATTTTGATTTGCTGAATCAAGATCCTGTGGCTTGGCTGCAGTGAAGATGGATAATGGTATTTGACAACCTTGAGGTGGAGATACTGGAATTTGGTAGCACTGGGGTGAGGTTTGGATTTAGAAATAGTAAGGAGGAGAAATGTTCTGTCTTGGTAGCATTGATGAAGGGAAGGTCAACAATTACTGAAAAAAGACAAAGTCAGAGCTTTTTGTCTTGCATTCATCAGGACAATTGCAGGAATATAAAGTCGGGGAAACAATAATTATATACTGTATGTGAAGAGGGTGCTGATTGGTTGGCAAATAGAATCTTTATTGGTAGAGGCATTGCCATGGGGAATGCACCACTTAATGGTGACTGACAGTTAACTGCTTTATTAGGTTCCAAAAGCATTATTTGAAAATTTAAACCAGGCAACTTGACACTGATTGATCAAGGCATTGCCTTGAGGAATGAACCAACGAATGGCTATCGCTTATTTTGTTTAGCTGAAACAGGTGCAATGTGTGTACGTGTTCTTTCTGTCTGAAAAGAACCTGTGTATTAATATATGTAGCTTCCAGTCCACACAAATGCATCACACTGTGAGCCCAATTGGCAATCTTAAGTTTGCTGTCAGCGTAATGGTTAGCACACAGCATTATTTAGCAAATGTTGTCCAATCGCAGAATCAGATCTAATGTTGGACACTGAGTTTTGAGCACCTTGCCTGTTGTGGACAGTGGAAGGCCTCAAGTTCTGTACTACCAAGCAGCTATTTGTATTGAAGGTAGGGTTCTTGAAGCTTGTGAAAGAGCTAGCTCATCTGTCTGTGCTCATTTTATAGAAATTACCGTATTTTGAGTTCAAAATATAAAGGAAAAGGGCATATCTGCTGTGAAGATGGTCTTGGTGTCTCAATCCTAGGATTTATATGCAGCTTTATAGAACCTTAGTTAGGCTGCACTTGGAATATAGTGTCAAATTCTGGTCGTCACACTAGCAGAAGGATGTGGAGGCTTTGGAGAAGGTACAGAAAAGATTTACCAGGGTGCTGCCGAGTATGGAGGGCATTAGCTATAGAGAGAGATTGGAGAAACTTGGTTTATTCTCACTGGAACGACAGATCGAGGGGCCACCTGATAGAAGTCTACAAGATTGAGGGACATGGACAGAGTGGACAGTCAAAAGCTTTTTCCCAGGGTGGAAGAGTCAATTACTAGGGGGCATAGGTTTAAGGTGTGAGGGGCAATGTTTAAAGGAGATGTATGAGGCAAGTTTTTTACACAGAAGATAGTGGGTGCCTGGAACTCTCCCCCAGAGGAGGCAGTGGAAGCAGATATGATAGTGACTTTTAAAGGGCGCCTTGACAAATACATGAATAGGATGGGAATAGAGGGATATGGTCCCAGAAAAGATAGAGGGTTTTAGTTCAGATGGGCAGCATGTTGGTGCATGCTTGGAGAGCTGAAGGGCTTGTTCCTGTGCTGTAAATTTCTTTGTTCTTTACTGTAAAAGACAGGTTGGAAATAATTTGGAAAAACAAACTCAAATATGATGATTGAGCAAAGACCCACTTATTTGTACGGAGCAAAATTTACATTTTCTGTGTGAAGAATTGTTTACTGTTTTTTCAGTATTAAATAAGTTAGTATAATGACTTTGTTTTTAATCATTTTTCACTTTTTGTTTAATGTTTCTCTCAGCGAGACTTTTGCTGCAATTAAAACTAATTATTCGTACCTGAAACTTCCTGAAAAACTTATAAAATTTATTCTCCACTTGTTATCAAATAATTTGGGTAAAATTGGAATAATCAGAAATTCTGCTAAAGCATGAGGAAAGCGTAGATGCATTTGCATTGAAAGCATATGATGCAGACTGGGAAATTTGACATGCTGTAGTCTTGACTGTCGCATCCTGAGAAATGAACAATGCTTGTCATGCTTGACAGTTGACGTAATAAAATTGAATGGGAAATATTAACATAGGAATTTTCACTTGGCAAAGCTGAAATGGGAAATGAAGCTTTTGATAATTATTTCCTCTCCATAAGTTAGGGAACATAGGAAGAGGGATAGGCCACTCAACCTCTTAAGCTTGTTATGCCTTACAGTGAGATCATGATTAATCGGTGTCATAAATCAATCCACCAGCCCCAACTTCATGTCCTTTCAGTAGATATCTATTTAACTTTGATTTAAAACTGGTGAAAAGGGTGCTCAGTAGAGTGCATACCTCTGCTATGCTGTGTTAACTAAATAATATTACAATTGCACAGCTCTTCCTTGAGGCTTTTTCCTGACCCATTGATGCTCTGTAACTAGAAAGCTGTAAAAAAATAAATATTTTTATTAAGATCTTCCATCTCACTGAGGAAGTTTCAGGCCAATCCACATCCAACAACCTGCTCTGAAAACACTGCTCATGTTATTTGGCAGCTGAGTTAATTAATGATATTGTAAAACAATCAACAACATTCCATTTAAAACAACTCAACATTTTTTAAAAACTCAATTTGCCATTTCTCTCAAAGTTAATATATCTTTTAAAAATTTCCAGGATTCGGATCTGCATTTTCACTTTATGTATTCTTTCGCAGGTTGTGGATGTTGTTAGCTAGGCAAGGATTTTTATTGCCCGTGCCTACTTGTCTGAATCAGTTCTTCCTAGGGCTATACCCTATCTTTGTGCTTAGTTTCACTGAAATCCATCCATTACTTTTTGAGATACATTGAGACTAACAGGGGCAAAAACATTACTCCCACCCAGTTTGAGTGGTGGAAGTAATTATTAATTGCATTAGCAATGATTTTTTTTAATGGGAGTGAATTCTACATCTCGGTCACCCTCTGCATGAAAAGCTACTTCCTATGTTTCTCCCAAATGGCCTGACCCTGATTTTAAGGTTATGTCCCCCTTTGCAAAAGCCTCCAACTAATGAAATAAGCTGTGTGTTAAGCTCTGGAATCCTTTCATAGTCCTAAAACCGTCAACAAACCACCCCTTAACTTTCTATGCTAAAGGCCGAGTTTACGTAATCTCTACTTGTACTCTAGCCTTTGGAGCTCTGGTAATATTCAGGCCAATATGTACTATACCTCTTCCAACAAAAGTGTTGCATCTTTGGACCTCCACTGTTCTAGCTTTTAACCATTGTAAAAATATTTGGATCTATCCTTTTTGGTCCTGAATGAGTGATATCACATTTATTCATGTTGAAATCCATCAGTCACATTTTTATCCTCTTAATATATCAAAGTCTCTTGGTGATTTTATTTTCCCATCTACTCTACTTACTGAACTGGAAATCTCTGTGTTGTCAACAAACTTGGATATATGGCTGTCTCCTGTGTTATCTATCATTAATAAATGCAGTGAATAGTTGAGGCCCTCAACTATTGTCAGAAACCACCAAGTCACTTTCTTTAGATTAGAGAATGTATCCATTATCCAAGTCTTTTCAACCAACTAATCCAAGACAATAATTTGCCTTAATTCCATAGACTTTAATTTTGGCCCATTATGTGGAGCCTGTTGCACACATTGATAGGTATTCGTATAAACTACATCGACAGACACACTCTTATCTTCTACTTTAGTTACTTCAAAAATTTCAGTTAGATTTGTCAGATATAACATATCCATTACAACTCCATGTTCTCTGTCTCATCAACTCAAATTTCTTATCACCTTGTCCTTAATTATTGATTTCAATAACTTCCTCACAACAAATATTAGAAAAAACAGATCTGTAATTTCCAGGTATCACTCACTCACCTTTCTTAAATAATGGATAATATTTTAATTTTCCAATCTAAAGAGACAATCAAGGGAGCTGTTTAAGATTATGCCTAAAGCATCTACAGTTCTACACCATAGAGATTTGACAGCTTTAGTGCCATTATTTTTTCTAATGCTGTTTTCTTGGTTGTGCTAAGTGTAGTGAGTTTCAGTCCTTGATTCATAGAATCCCTACAGTGCAGGAGGAGGTATTCGCCCATTGGGTCTGCACCGACTCTCTGACCGAACATCCCACCTAGGCCCACCCCATTCCTGTGGCCCCATGCATTTACCTCGCTAATCCCTCCCCACAACCGACACATCATGGGCCCTACCTGCACATCTTTGGACTGTGGAAGAAAGCCGGAGCACCTGGAAGAAACCTACCCAGACACAGGGAGAATGTGCAAATTCCACACAGTCAGTCACCCAAGGCTGGAATTGAACCTGGGTCGCTGGTGCTGTGAAGCAGTAATGCTAACCACTGTGGCATATTTCCCTAGAATGTTAGAAATATTATGCTCTTCCTTTGTAGTGTTGACTGACAAAAAGTTATTATTAAACAAGCCAGTCATTTCTTTATTTTCATTTACAGTATTAACCACATTTTTAAAACAGCCACACATTACCCTTGACTGCCCATTTTAATGTTAATATAAAAAAACTCTTTATGAATTTTGAAAGACCTCAAATTTCGATGTGAATTCCTTTTTGCAATACTCACAATATTTTTGTTCTTTCTTTACCTCTGAATCTCCTGGATATACAGTGCACATTGCACTTCTTTGTGTTGTTTCTTCAGGCGGTGTAGAACTCAATGATTGAACCAGCACTTATGAAAGTAATTCAGTCTCCATTTTAAAAACAAATGCTCTGTCCTTCTGTTGACAAAGTTAGTCGCAATTTTGCGCACGAGGGAGCTGAGTTCTTTGCAGCACAGGATATAAAGCTGAAAGGTGCAGAACTGAGTCACTACAGCATTGTCACTGGCAGGAGGGAGTCATTGCAGCATGACTAGGTGACAGGCATTTGGTTTAGAACGGAGTTGAGGAGGAACTTCTTCACTCAAAGGGTGGTGAATCTCTGGAATTCTCTGCCCGTTGAAGTGGTGGAGGCTGCCTCGCTAAATATTTTTAAGAAGCGGGTTGATGGGTTCTTGATAAGAGAGGGGATTAAGGGTTATGGGGAGAGGGTGGGAAAGTGGAACTGAGCCACGACAGATCAGCCATGATCTTATTGAATGGCGGGGCAGGCTCGAAGGGCTAGATGGCCTACTCCTGCTCCTATTTCTTATGTTCTTATGTTCTTATTCCTTCATTCTCAATGTAGACATGGGAAATTATAATGGGGAAAAAAAAAACTGAGCTAGGAAGCGTGCAGAAATGGAAGTCTGTTTTGAAATCCATGTTTAAAGGAAAGCTGTTTTTTTTCCTTTCCTCCACATTGGCAAAGTTATGGATATTTCATCAAATTGGCTATTGGGATAGAAATTTGGAGACAATAATGACAAATCACTGCATTACTGGATAACTGGAATGAAACTTGTCTCTAACAATGTTCCATGCTAAGTGTATGAAATGCAGCAGCATTTAAATCATAGGCATTGTGATTGATGATTTTATGATTTCAGGGTTGGGAACTTATTGTTAGCTGTGCTGCTCACAAAAGCATCTTCAATGGAAGCCCTTGTAATTTAGTGGTGAAGTTCAAATGATGGCAGAGGAATGCAATAAAATGGCAAAATATGAACGGCTAATAAGGAACCCATCTCGGAGGTTTTTGGCTTTTTAATGTGAACAATCGAAATGTATAATGCACGATAGTCTCACTTTGTAGTACTTACCATTAATGTTTACAATGTATAGCTAATAGTTTTTCTGCCAGTTGAATAAACTTATTAGCTGCTGTTTTTCGATTAACAAGGTGAAGCTAAGTCTTATTTTGTCTGTCTTTCAACAGCCCCTAAGTAACGCCTACCATGAATTAGCACAAGTATATGCAACAAATAATCCAGCAGAGCTTCGAAATGTGGTGAACAAACACAATGAAACATTCACAAGAGATAACAACATGGGACTCGTAAAACAGTGCTTGTCCTCCCTTTATAAAAAGAACATTCAGAGGTTAACAAAGGTGAGATATGCCTGCACAAAATGTATTTCATCGATTAAAGAGTCAGGCACTGAATAAGTATAGCCTTCCTTCACTATCAGGCCTGACAGTGGTATTATTTTCCAGTGTTTTTTGCTGAAAAATATCCTTGAAATCTTTTACCTGGTAATGGTTGGCTTTGTAATTTGTTTTCTGTTATTTCTGCTACCAGAATGTGGAATGCATTGTTTTAAAGCATATAATACACACCAATTCATGTCTCTGGCTGAGGAAAGTACGGAGAAAATATCGGTCAGGAGATAGTCTCGAAATGTTGTAGGTTTAGCAGTCACAGAACTTTAATAGAGTTATAGAATCCCTACCATGCAGAAGGAGACCATTCAGCCCATCAAGTCTGCATCGACCCAAATCTCATTCAGTCTCTACGCCCATAAAACTACATTTTTACCCTGCTAATCCCCTGACACTCAGGTCAATTTAGCATGGCCAATCAACTTAACTTGCACATCGCAGGACTGTGGAAGGAAACCAGAGGAAAACCACACAGACACGGAGAGAACATGCAAACTCCACACAGACAGTGACCTGAGACTGGAATTGAGCCCGGGTCCTTGGAGCAGTGAGGCAGCAGTGCTAGCCACTGTGCCACCGTGTCATAGCACTTATAAAGGTGCTATCATGGAACTTTGACTTGCGTTTTGCATTGAAGGCTAAAATAGCAGTCTTCAAAATTGTTGGATATTTTCTCCTAACTTTAGAACTTAGTATGTAGATTGTGACAGGATTCCCATTGCAGCTGTTGTTTAGCTTTGGAATTCACCATCATTGTTAGGTCTGTTATGTGCAAGGGAATGCTTGTAAAGAGGAATAACTTTAAGGGCGAAAAAGAAACAGGAAAAATGTGTTGTGTTGCCGACAGGGCAGGGAAGGAAGAAGGGTAGTAATACCAAGGTCTTTTCTGTTAACTTATGAATACTGTTGAACCTTACAAAGCAAGTCTTATAACTTGGAATAGAAGAGCTGCTCTCCCACACTTAGGTCCTAATTGTTAGTTTCACCTTATGCCAGTGTCACGTAACCTCTTGCCCATTTCATCTAGTGTACAAATTCTTTCTGGACTGTAATTTTGTCACGTGGTAGTCTCCTTATGTGAATAATTATGGAATGAATGACTGGCCAAGTCATATGGGAAAGTTCCATCATTAATGTTTGTTAGGTAAGAGAATATGGAAATGAAGGAAGTTAAGTGGCGTTCAGGTACAGATCATCCACGATTTAACTGAATGGTTGAACAGGTGCTGGGGACTGAATGATGTTCTGCTGTTGCTATGTTTCCGGACTAACTGATCTCGGTAGAGGCTGTCGCAGGGCTGCTATGATCAACTTCAGTGCTTTTAGTGTGTGATGAGGAAAATTGGCTAGTGTTTTCGCTTCTGACCATTATCTGTAGACCCCTAAGAAACTTGTGTGTGTAGATGCCAGATGAGGATGTCTGGGTTGTGTTGTGGTGTTTTCGTGCCCTTACTGTCAAGTAGTTTGCCAGTATCCACTGTGAAGACTTGTGCTCGATTGATTTCTTGAGGTGCTGGTGAGTCTTTGACTTCTGGGAACATTAAGTCCAATTAAAGGATCAAAATTGTTTTAGAAGAGGAGAAAATTGGCAAGAGAGTAATATGTAAAATATATACTGAAAATTCAGTTATGGATTTACACACTGATATCAACTCACTCTACGAAAAAATAAAATCATTGTATTGTGCAGTTGGAATGATACCAAGTTACCATAGTGCATACACATGAAAATCCAATCCACGTCTACATGAATATCTCACCTAAGGATCTTTTGAAACAAATTTCCGCATTAATGCACATTCCAGCAGTGGCCATAGAACAATGATTTATCTTTCTTCTGTCTGTCCTTCAAAGCCCAATGATGTTGAGGTCAACTTTAACACCCATTATCTAACTTAATGCAGGCACTTTATCCAAAGCAGAGACCTTTCTAACCTGTCTCTTTGACTGACAAAATCATACATGCATTCATGAATAGTGTTCAGGGAGGTCCAAAAAGGTATGTAAAATTAATGGAAATTTAGTCAAACTTCTAGTTTTTAAAAACTTCCCAGAAAATATTGTTTAATGTCTGAAACAGAGGTTGTGATTTTACAACATGGGATATTTTGAAATAAATCTAATCCCTGATGCTCCCTTTTTTTTAAAAATATTTCTATGAAAAGAATATTCCTTTTGTAAATTATTTAGAGTTTTAAGGAAGGATGCGGTGAGCAACATTGGCCTGTGTTATCACTTCTGATCATTATCTGGAAACTCCTATTGGAAACTTGTGTGTGTAGATGTCAGCCAAGGACAGCTGGCCTGTGTTGTGGTGTTTTCATGCCCTTACCATTGAGCAGTTTGCCAGTATCCACTATGAAAATTTTAATGAAGGGTGTATACCTGGAACTTTAACTTGTTCCTTTCACTTTGAATGCACAGAAGTGGCAATCAGTAGTCTTTCCAATTTTCTCTCTTCTTCTGTTAAAATGTATCTCATTTTTCATTGCAGACATTTTTGACGTTGTCCTTACAAGACATGGCTAGTAGGGTACAATTATCAGGCGCTCAAGAAGCGGAGAAGTATGTGCTTCACATGGTAAGGCTTTTTGACTGCTAAATGGGCAAAGGAAGCATACAGTCAATGAACAGTCAGTGAAGGATGTAGGTTAATGAAAGATCAAATGCATCATTCCCTGAAAGTGGAAGGATGGGTTGATAAAGATCGACAGGTGAATGGAGAGTTCACCTGACAAAGAGGCAGTCCCCTCGAAAGCTTGTGAGTATTATCAAATAAATCGGTTGGACTAAAACCTGGTGTTGTCAGACTTTTTACTGTGTGTACGCCAGTCCAACGCCGGCATTCCCACATCTTGATAAAGATCAACAGCATTTTGGATTTTGTAAGTTAGAACAGAAAATACAAGTTAGGGCTTAGCTTAGAGTACTGTTTGCGCTTTTGAGTGTTTCATTCTAGAAAAGACATTAAAACCATGGAGAATGTGAAGCCTAACTTCACCAAAGTTCTGTTGCAGATTATGAAGCTTGAAATATTGAGACTGTTTTCGTTGGAGCAGAGTATTATACCGGAAAGATCTTATAGAGGATTTTTAGAATCGTGAAATGTTCTAATGGTGAAAGGCAATTTTATCTGATGGGGGGAGTCAGGAACAAGGGGCCATCAATTTAACATGGTTACTGTGGGTGAGGAGACAGACCAACTAAAATTGGCAGGGAAGTGGCAACTGGTGTTAGCATGGGATCTGCACTTTGAATATATCTGCCCATATTTTGCAATGTAGTTAACATTTGTCGTCATTTTTAGCAGGAAATTCGTGGAAAATCTGAGACCAGCCACAAGCTGGTACAACTTTAGGTCAATTTTCTGCCCAAGTCCTTCCAGATGCACTCAGTTCGGACAGAACAGAAGCACAAAATCAGCTTTACCATTGTACAAAATGCAATACAAAGCTTTGTAGTAAAGGAACTCGTGCACATAAGAACTAGGAGCAGGAGTAGGCCATCTGGCCGGTTGAGCCTGCTCCACCATTCAGTAAGGTCATGGCTGATCTTTTCCTGGACTCAGCTCCACTTACCTGCCCACTCACCATAACCCTTAATTTCTTTGCTGTTCAAAAATTTATCTAACCTTGCCTTAAAAGTATTCAATGAAGTAGCTGTAACTGTTTCACTGAGCAGAGAATTCCACAGATTCACAACTCTTTGGGTGAAGAAGTTCCTCCTCAACTCAGTCCTAAATTTGCTCCCTCTTACTTTGAGGCAATGCTCCCTAGTTCTAGTTTCATCCGCTATTGGAAACAACTTCCCTGCTTTTAAATTACCTATTCCCTTCATAACCTTATATCTTTCTATAAGATTTCCCCTCATTCTTCTGAATTCCAATGTGTAACAACCCTCTCAAATCTGGAATCAAACTAGTGAATATTCTCTGCATCCCCTCCAGTGCCACATTATCCTTTCTCAAGTAAGGAGACCAAAATTCTACATAGTACTCCAGATGTGGCCTCACCAGCACCTTATACACCTGCAACATACCTCCCAGTTTTTGTAGAATATTGATATAAGCTACAAAGGACCATTAAGTGTGATAGCACTGGAGGGGGGGGGGGTCACATGACCCATCATATTAAGTCATGTATTAGCTTTTCACTATTTGAATGAAGGAATAGAAAGTTTCACATCCAAGTTTGAAGATGACCTGAAGATTGGAGGCTCAATAAGTTGTGTAGATAGGAGGGGGTAGTTTCAAATGGACATTCAAAGACTAAGTGAGTGGAAAAGACTTTGGCAGATGGTGTTCAATGTGGGGAACTGTGAGGTCATCCACTTGGATTTGAGAAAGATAAATCAGAATATTTTCTCAATTGACTAGGAGTTGTAAAGATACAAAGACATTTAGGTATCTCTGGAAACAGATCACCAAAAGCTCATGTGCAGGTGGGAAACTAATATAAAAAAACTAATGATATGTTGGCCTTTTTCAAGAAATGAGAAATTCAAAACTGAGGAATGGTGTACACAGCCATGGTCTTGATTACTGTATTCAGTTTTGGGCACAGAGCCTTAGAAAAGCTATATCGACCTTGCAGGGCACACAGTGCAGATTCAGCAGAATGATACCAAGGCTTCAACAGTTAAATTTTGAAGGAGGGTTGCACAAACATGAATTGTATGAGCAGAAGTTTTCCGTCCTGCCTGCCACGGGAATCGTAGCAGGCGATTCACAGATCATGAAAAGGTCCATTGACCTTGGGCGGAATTTTCCGGTTTTGGGCCGAGCGCAACGAGAAAATCCCTATTTCTTTCAGTGTAACAGGTTCCAGGTGCTCCAATCAAATGTTTAACCTGGTAAAGGGATAGAATAGAAAACCTATGCCCTCTAGAGGGAGAGTCCAGACTAAATGGTTATAATCCTAAAATTAGTGCTCGGCTGTTTCGGAACAAAATTAGGACATGTTCTTCACACAAAATAAAGTGGAAATCTGGAATTCTGTCCTCCAGAATGGTATGCGTCCAAGGTCAGTTGAAATTTTCAAGACTGAGGGATTTTTTTTGGTAATGGTTATCAAAGCATATGGAGCAATCATGGGTAAATTAATTTGAAGTACATACAACATGATTTAATTGAATGGAGAAACTAGTTTTAAGGGACTGAATAGCCTGGTCCCTGCTCCTTTGCTGCCAAGTGGAATATCTTGCAATTAAATCATCACTCTGATTATGTCCTTTTTATTGAGACGGTGTTTTTTGGAATTGAATGGACTCGTGTTTAAATATTTTCCCCACTGTTTAGATGGTGAATGCCCTGCAAGCTGTTTTACCGACTAGGCCATTGTAACGATTTACAAATCTATTCTCTTCAGTTGGGATCAAATGGATAGCAATCAGGAGGAAATTCTCACTGACCTTTTTGTTCCATTCTCTAAACCAACAGCCATTTGCAGCACCTAACTACTGTTCCTGGGATCAGCCAATGCAGATGAGGCTGGCTGAATTGATTTAAACCTGGTCTGTTCTACTTAGTGTTACATGCATTGGACAGGCATGATTACTTTGTTATACCCTGCTCTGTGTTTACATGTTTACCAAAGTCACGGTAGAAGCTGCCAATTATATCCTGTAATTATATTCGCTCAAGAGGAAATAATTGTTGTATTTTTATCCTTCAGATTTAATCTGATATTCTGCCATTGCATTTACTGATGAGAATAATAGGTCTTTGATTTCATGAAATTAACTTTCTTTCAGATAGATGACGGGGAAATATATGCTAGTATTAACCAGAAGGATGGAATGGTCAGTTTTCATGACAACCCAGAGAAATATAATAACCCAGCCATGCTTCTCAACATTGACCATGAGGTAACAAATAATTTACCAAAATTAATCAACTGAATGCTGACTTTTACAATGGAAGCAAGGTTGAATTTTACAATTTAATATGTCACTCTGCCTCGTCACAATTGCTATTAGTAACAATGCTTCAACTTTCTGAAAGTACAAGGATTTGTGGGATTTGATTGATGTATCTCATGAATCTGCTGACAGTTATTGCAATCCATTGTTCTTGTGTTCTATTTAGTAGTATAGTGTGAGAAAGATTGTATTCTCTAACAGTTCTTGTTGTGTTTCGTTGCCTTTCTGTCTATCCTCTTCAACTTCTCACTCAATACTTCTATTTCCTTTTGGGTAAAAGATGGGTGGTGTGGCCCCAAACAGTTGCAGAATTAGGGATCATGGGGAAATATAGCCTTCAACATCTCCTTTCTATCTGCCTCCTTGGTCCTATCATGCTCTCTACCCTTTTACCTTTCCACTGCCTTATTTCCTTTTCTAACACACACACAATCCCATCATTATTCCTCATTTTTTTCCCTTTTGAGCTACTTGCTCAACTCCTTTATTCTGTCCCATCTAACCTACTTGCTCATTTCCTTCAGAGGCTTTGCTTCCTTTCAAGATTCAACTTGTATTTATTTCTAAAAAAATTATTAAAATGAGCAAATCTACTAGTTTGCCTTCCTATTTGTATATTTCTTTGTGTCGTTATCTCTCCCTCCATTCTCGTAAATGTTAGAAATTAGACTCTCTGTTTTACAGGTATAAGCCATTAGCATTGACTCTTTATTTCTAACTGAGCAAAACACAGATGAGATAATAAATTGGCTTCAAAAGTTAACTTTTCTTTGAAAATTGAAGTGATATGAAATGAGGAAAAATACTTCTTCTCCCCCTTTCCCCCTTGCCCTCCTGCATATACCCTCTTCCTTTGATCTATTTGAACCTCACTTTTTAGAAGTCTTGCTCTCTCGTTGTGTACAAAGCAAAGATTTAAACCACCATAATTTTCTTATCTTAGATGAACAACCACTCTTTAAGTAGGAAGTACTACACAGAAGAAGCCCATTCTACCCAACATCTGTGCTGGCATTTGTGCTCAAAATGACTATCCCCCCACCCCATATTTCACCTAACCCTATCTACATAATCTTCTTTCTCCCCCACACTTATCTAACTTCTCCTAAATGCATCTTTACTGTTCACCTCAACCTTTCCATATGGTATCCATTTACACATTCTAACCACCCTCTGAGTAAAGAAGTTTGTTTTGAATTCTTTATTGGTGACTATCTTGTACTTAGCACTCCTTCTGGATTCCCCTACAAATTACATTGCATTAATTTTACCTAGGGAAAGCTTTTGAAGTTTTGTCCCCTGTCTTTTCTTCAGGTAATTTTGAAAAACTTTGAGTAAAAACAGCTGAAAGCAGAAAAGAAAGGTTATGGGAAGGTGATAGCCTAGTGGGATTATTGTTAGACGATTAATCCAGAAATTCACCTGATGTTCTGGGGACCTGGGTTTGAATCCCACCATGGCAGATGGTGGAGTTTGAATTCAGCAAAAAGTATCTGGACTTAAGAATTACTGATGGCCATGAAACCGTTGTCAATAATTGGAGAAACCCAAATGGTTCGCTAATATCCTTTAGGGAAGAAATCTGCCATCCTTACCTGATCTGGCTTACATGTGACTCCAGAGCCACAGCAATGTGGTTGACCCTAAACTGCCCTAGGGATGGGCAATAAATGCTGGCCAGCCAGTTACACCCATGTCCCATGAATGAATTTAAAAAAAATTCCCCATGGTATAGCTGACTAGTATTGATGCATCAATCCAAATATGAGTTTTCTGGGCAAAAAATATCAACTCCAAGACCAGGTTTTCAGGAAAGGCTGAGACCTTTAAGTAAAATCATCAATAAAGACTTTAAAATACATTAAAGACAAATCAATGTATACTTCTCATTGGGAAGTATGTAATTTTTGGAGTTTGTTTCTAAATTTTGATTATACCCTTATATTGAACATTGTGGCATTTTGGTTATTAAGCGTGACTCATCAAAAGTTTTCAGAATAATTTTAAAAATCATAAGAATCTGGTGGCTAGGTTACTGTGATTAGTTTTCTTTGAGAGTTTCATTAGAAATGTGAAAATGGGAAAAGCTGACACTCAAAAGTGTTGCCTTAGGCACCAGGAAGTCAAATACTATTATTAATATATTATATTTATTAGTGTCACGTGTAGGCTTACATTAACACTGCAGTGAAGTTGGTGTGAAAATCTCCAAGTTGCCACACTCCAGTGCTTGTTCGCATACACCTGAGGAAGAATTTTAGCTTGGCCAATGTACCTAACCAGCACGTCTTTCAGACTGGGAGGAAACTGGAAAGAAGGCAGTTTTGGAGCAACACTCCACCTGGTGGCCTAGACACAAACCAGTGAAAGTTGTCATGAAATCTACAGCCTGCCTGGGAATGTACAAAGCACAAATGTTCAAGTTTATTTATTATTGTCACAAGTAGGCTCACGTTAACACTGCAATGAAGTTACTGTGAAAATCCCTGAGTTGCCACACTCCAGCGCCTGTTTGGGTACACTGAAGGAGAATTTAACATGGCCAATGCACCTAACCAGCACGTTTTTCAGACTGTGGGAGGAAACTGGAGTACCCAGAGGAAACTCATGCAGGCACAGGGAGAATGTGCAGACTCTGCACAGTGACCCAAACTGGGAATTGAACACGGGTCCCTGGCGCTGTGAAGCAGCAGTACGTGCAGACACGTAAGACGGGACTTTCGGCTGCGCTCACCCCAAGGCTGAAAATTCCTGTCTGAGGTCAACTGACCTTTGCATGGTCTGTGTTCCGTCCACTACGATTCCCAAGGCAAGCAGCACGGGAAAGTTCTGCCCATCAGTATCTTCAGGATAGGTTAGTTCATCAGAAAACAACCTTCAGAAAGCAAACAATATCTAATTAACCATGTCAGTGCACTTACCCGCCATGTTTAATTTTAATCTTTAGATGCAGAAATGTATAGAATTAGATGAGAAGCTGAAAACAATGGATCAGGAAATTACCGTTAATCCACAGTTTGTACAGAAGGTAAGAAATTGATGGTTGGATTGCTTTATTCCCATTTGTTCTCAGATATGGGCAACACTGGTATTTATTGCCTAACCCTGGTTACGCTTGGAAAGTGGAAGTGTGCCTGCCTTCTTGATCAGTACATGGTTAACATATTTTAGGAAGGATGTGGAAGCCCTTGAGAAGATGCAAAGGACATTTACCACAATAGTTCCAAGCTTGAGAAAATTTAGCTACAAGGTTAGACTGGAGAAGCTGGGTTGTTCTGCAGGAGCAAAGGAGGTTGTAGGGGACTTACTTGAGGTGTACAAAATCATGGCAGGTTTTGATAATGCAGCCAAAGATGAGCTGTTTGCATTAGTTTATGGTCCAAGAGTTAGGGGACACAGATTTTAGGCTTTGGGTGAGAGATACGGGGATGTATGATTTTATGCAGCAAATGGTAATGACTTGGAACTTGCTGTCTGCAAGGGTAATGGAAGTGGAGATAATGGGCCATGCTTAATTGCCCTTTGGTGTCAGGGGGAATTAGAGGGGTAAATAAGTGGCATTAAAGGGATAAGACGTTGTTGGTGTGGGCATGATGGGCTGAATGGCCTCCTGCTGCACTGCAGGGATTCTGTTTATGATCAATGATTTCAAAAGGGAATTGAATTGGTGCTTGAAGAAAATAAATTTGCAAGACTACTTGGATAGAACAAAGGAGTGGGAACGAACGGATTGCTCTATGGAGCGTCCGTATGGAATCAGTGGGTGAAGTGGACTCTTTCTGTGCCAGAATAACTTGATGGTGCTGCTACAAAGGATGTCAGGTGGAGAATTGTGGAATTTTGACCCAGTAACATTGAAGGATGGGTGATTGCCTATCTGAGTGAGACTGGTTCAAAGTGCTCCAGAAATGTCTAAAAAAGTGATGGTCTCGATAAGGTATTAATTCAATAAATGAAAGGAAATGTTAAATTACTGCATTTAACACTCCCCACTCATCATAACATGTAATTGGCAAAACTTTTACTTGTAGTGCTCTAAGTTAATTGATGTCACAACAATGCATGAAATTATGAGCCATGCTTCCATAGCACTGTGACTAGAAGGTGTGGAAAACCTAATGCTGTGTCTTTTTTGTGACTTCTTGTTTTTAAAGAGCATGGGCACCCAGGAAGATGACGTAGGAAGCAAGGCATCAAGTTATTCATAAAGAAAACTTTAAACACAGTATGTGAGAGCTTCAACAACAAAAAGATACAAATTAAAAAGGTGCATTTGGTTCATCAGCAGGATAAAAAAGAGGAAACTGAGGGAATGGATTTAGTCACGTGAGCATCAGGAGAGAAAATCAGTTGGTTTTTATGAGCGACTCCCTCTGTTAATGCTTTCAGAACTGTTTTCTTGGCAAAAGAATCCCTGGGTAGGAATAAATCTATCACTGTTTTATATATCATTGTTTCACGGTTAACACTATGGCTGTGTTAAATAAAACTGAACTTTGTTTCTGCATTTTGTTTCTTTGTTTTTCTTCTTTTCTGAGTCCCAGTGGAATGTTCTGGAGAATTATTTTGGAAGGTTAACTCCAGGCATAGACTGGGATTGTGTGTTTCAGGAATTATTATACATTGGTTGATTTAATCGGGGTTAAATGAGAATGTAGAAATACAAATGGGGTAACTTTCAACTCTCTCGTTTTCTGTTGAGATGCAGTTGCTCATTTCAGCGTGAACTTTGAGGAATGCGCAAATGGGCATAAACAATTTACAAAAATGTATCTTTTCATGTAAGCACACCACATGACTCAAGAATTGGTCAGTTCTAAATATATTTTTGCATTTGTGTGTTACTTGGTTACAGGTTTCCCACATACTGATGCGTCATGGGGTTGCTATAATTCACTTGCATTTTTGATCATTGGCACTGTTCAGTTAAATGCTCCCAGCAGCTTGAGATGCTTAACTATAATTCTGTACTAAATTAAAGTTCCAGCAGTAACCGATACCCATGTAAAGTGCATCCTCTTATGTTTTGTTTGCTAAGGGCACATTGCAAGAAGCCACATAGAATGCTGACTCCTTAGCGGCATTGTACTGTATATCTTGGATGTAAAGAACTGTCCAAATATTTGAGATGTGCTGCATTCTGAATCTTTATGCATTTACAGTCTTTTTGCAAGACGTTATCAAAATTATAAGACTGTCCTTTGTTGGTATGTTGTTAGGACACAATTTGATTGTGTGTCATGTGGTAGGTATTTTTCATATGATAAATTGAATATTTTTCATACATAAATCACATTGTCAAAGTCCTGAAAAACTAACAAGTAATTATTTTTCAAATTACTGTTGAAATAATTTGATATTGAAATTAAAAGCAAATGGTGGCCAGTTAAGATTTGTACCACCTATTTGCCTATTGGTCGCCAATAATGTCTGAAATTATTTAGGAGGCAACTAGATGCGGTGATGAGAGGAACTGTAGTCTCTGCAAAGTGAACAAAAAAGGGGAATGGTCTACATGGGCGGCATGGTGAAACAGTGATTAGGTGCATTGGCCGTGCTAAATTCTCCCTCAGTGTGCCGGTGTGTGGCGACTTGGGAATTTTCACAGTAACTTCATTGCAGTGTTAATGTAAGCCTACTTGTGACACTAATAAATAAACAAAAATTCGTGCTTTGTAAGTTCCTGAGCAGGCTGTAGATTTCATGACAACTTTCACTGGTTTGTGTCTAGACCACTAGGTGGAGTGTTCTCCAAAAGTGCCTTTGCTTGAGGGACTTCAACGAAGTGAATTTTGCTGTGCAGAAGCAGGCTAAACAGCCAGTATCTGTTCTGTTTGCAGCAGCCTGTTGGCTAACACAGAGCAATATTTGCAAATTAAAACTTCAGAGGGGAAGTTCTGAATGATCTTCTTTGAAACAGTCCAAAGATGTGCGGGTTAGGTTGATTGGCTGTGCTAAGAAATTGCCCCTTAGTGTCCAGGGATGCGTAGTTTAGAGGGATTAGTGGGTATAATATGTAGGGATATGGGGAAAGGGCCTGGGTGGCATTGTGTTTGTTGCAGACTTGATGGGCTGAAGGGCCTCTTTCTGCACTGTAGGGTTCTTTGGAATATCCTACCGAATTGATAGGTGAATGTATAGTTTTGGCAGATTGTTTCTTATAGATATTGAGAGGTTGGATTTTTAGAAAGTTTGTACCTCAACTCTTCAAGTACAACAAATACTTCTGATTCTGTCTCTCAGGAGTATGGATTAGAGTTCAGTTTATAATCCTTTGCTGACGTAAAAAAATTCCAAAATATTTTTGTTTAGTTATTATGGAGCTCATTTGAATTTCAGACTGATACAGTAACAGTTTTAGGCAGAAGAGTTTGACCCAGATTTTTGTTCCTGGGTCACATGCACAGAGAAGGGAGAATTTCCAGGGGTTGGGACGGGCAAAATTAGAATTCAGACCCTCTCCCTCCTCAAAGTGTACAGAGGTGGGCTATGCAGAAAGCCTGCTTCCATCTGCTGACACTTCTTTTGAACAAAAGATGAAATCAAAAGCCAACCCTCCAGGCACTCCTTATGCCCCATCCATGCCAATCTTGTGTCACCCCATTAGTGCACCTGCCCCTATGCTACCTTACTGTCAACTCGTGCTCCAACATCCTTTCCCCTTATTCCCTCCATTGCCAACTCACCTGGTATCCTTTCACAGTTCTTTTGATAGCTCACCAGTTCCTGGACAGCTTTGTCAGTTCCATTGGATAGATGCACTTTTTGCAGATTATCATTTTTACTCTCACCTCTCCCAAAGGTGTTTTAGGAATATATGTCAAGGGATACCCTGACCACCCAAACAAATCCACCAAGTTCTTACCTGGTCTAATCCGTACACTTTGGGTTTTGTACTCCTGACCTAACCAATTCCCACCTCAGTGCAGGCAGCTAGTGATTTAAATGACTAGTTGCCTCTGTAAATTATGCGTGCGTGAACCCCAGCCAAATTCCAGTCCTGTCCCCATGAAAATAAGAAATGCTATGTTCAGGGGTGGGACTTAAAATTTCTAGCCACTTCTGGGATTTTCACCATGATGGAGAGCCCTTCATTGCGGTGAAAAATGTAGGCCTTTAAATTTGCCTAGTTTACCTTTCTATGGTATTCCCCGAGATTCCATTAAAAGCTCTGAATCTCATTGTGGCTGAGAACTTTCTTGAAATCTCCCTGGGGCGGCATGGTGGCACAGTGGTTAGCGCTGCTACCTCACGGCGCCAGGCACCCGGGTTCAATTCCTGGCTTGGGTCACTGCCTGTGCGGAGTCTGCATATTCTCCCTGTGGGTTTCCTCCGGGTGCTCTGGTTTCCTCCCACAGTCTGAAAGATGTGCTGGTTAGGGTGCATTGACTGAACAGGTGCTGGACTGTGGTGACTGGGGAATTTCACAGTAACTTCATTGCCGTGTTAATGTAAACCTTGTGACGCATCAATAAACTTCTAAACTTTAAACATTTATTAACCTCCCCTTTTAGTAAAAACATTGCCTCAAATTTTGTCGTTCCCCACTGAGATGTGAGGGTTTTTGTGTACCCACAACCACCTTATAATTGAATAGGATTTTTGAAATGTGAAAACTGCATATGGTACTACTTTTGCAGACACGAATGCCAAGCACTGGCCTTGATTTTCAGGGCCCGTTCACTGCGGACGCAATTCCGTTATGCTGCTGACTCTCGCAAGATGGCATAATCGTGGTGGCGAAATCTCAGTTTGAGATCTTCTCTGTTCCTCCACCGGTGATGTTATCAGGTTCACGTGCTTTCCTGTTTACAATTAATTTAATGTAAATATAACTGAACAGCTAATGCAGTTGCTTCCGGGATCATTAGATCTTCTCTCCCATGCTGGCAGGAATCACTACTAGTTTCCTGAAATGGAAGGTGCAGAGGTGAGCCTAACCCCTGGGCAGGGAGGGACATGGCTGGGCAGTGCCATGGTATCAATGGGTGCTATTCTGATTGGCGGTTGGTGACTAGTGGAGTGCTGCAGGGATTGGTGCTGGGGCCTCAGCTATTTACCATTTATATAGATGATCTGAAGGAGGGGGCTGAGTGTAGGGTAACGAAATTTGCTGATGACACAAAGATGAGTGGAAAAGCAAATTGTGCGGAGGGTGTGGAAAGTCTGCAGAGGGATCTGGATAGGCTGAGCGAGTGGGCTAGGACCTGGCAGATGGAGTACAGTGTTAGCAAGTGTGAGGTTATCCACTTTGGCAGAAATGATAGTAGGAGGGATTACTATTTAAAGGGCGAAAAGCTGCAGCATGCTACGGTGCAGAGGGATTTGGGGGTCCTTGTGCATGAGTCACAAAAACCCAGTCTGCAGGTGCAGCAGGTGATCAAGAAGGCGAATGGGATGTTGGCCTTTATAGCAAGGGGGATAGAATATAAAAGCAGGGAGGTCTTGCTGCAACCGTACAGGGCACTGGTGAGGCTGCAGCTGGAGTACTGTGTGCAGTTTTGGTCGCCGCACTTGTGCAGGGATATTTTGGCCTTGGAGGGAGTGCAGAGGAGGTTCACTAGGCTGATACTGGAGATGCGGGGGTTGGCCTATGAAGAGAGATTGAATAGACTGGGTCTGTACTCGGAGTTTAGAATGATGAGGGGGGATCTTATAGAGACGTATAAGATAATGAAAGGGATGGATAGGGTAGAGGTAGAGAGATTCTTCCCGCTCAGAAAGGACAGCAGGGCTAGCGGGCACAGCCTCAAGATAAGGGGGGTGCAGTTTAGAACGGAGTTGAGGAGGAACATTTTCACTGAAACGGTGGTGAATCTCCGGAATTCTCTGCCCGTTGAAGTGGTGGAGGCTACCTTGCTAAATATATTTAAGTCACGGGTAGATAGGTTTTTGACAGACAAGGGAATTAAGGGTTATGGGGAGAAAGTGGGAAAGTGGAACTGATCCACTTCAGATCAGCCATGATCTTATTGAATGGCAGGGCAGGTTCGAAGGGCCAGATGGCCTACTCCTGCTCCTATTTCTTATGTTCTTACGCCTGGAGCCAGGCTTTCTGGCTCTATCAGGCCCTGCCCAGCCAAAGTGGCAGTACATTAACTAGCACTACCATTGCTGAATCCCCTTGATCAACATCCTTGGAGGTTACCGCTGAGCCGAAACTGAACTGGACCAGCCATATAAATGCAAGAGTAGGTCAGTGGCTGGGAATTCAGCGACGAGTGATCTGTCCACCGCCTATTAGGCACAGGTCAGGAATTTGATGGAATACTCTCCACTTGCCTGGATGAGTAAACCTCCAACAACATTCAAGAAGATTGACATAACCTAGGGCAAAGCAGTGCGCTTGATTGGCACCCTGTCTACCGTCTTAAAACATTTACTTCCTCCATCACCGACAGATAGTGGCAGCAATGTGTACCTTCTGTGAGATGTATTGCATCAGCTTACCAAGGCTCCTTCAACAGCATCTTCCAAGCCTATGACCTCTACTATCTAGAAGGATAAGGGCAGCAGATCCATGGAAACAGGATTCAATACAAGTCAACTTTGACATAGGGTCATCTGGACCCAACGTTAGCTCTTTTCTCTCCTTACAGATGCTGCCAGACCTGCTGAGACTTTCCAGTATTTTCTCTTCTGGTTTGAATGCAAGTGTGCACACCAACGCCCCCCCCCACCCCGCCCCCCAGCCATCCTGACTTAGAACTATATCACGGTTTCTTCGCTGTCATTGGGCCAAAATCCTGAAACTACCTATCAGCACTGTGGGTGTACCTACACTACATGACCGTGTTCAAGAAGGTGGTCACCACCCCTTTCTTACAGGCAATTAGGAGTCAGTAATAAATGCTGGCCTAGCCAGTGATGCCCACACCTTATGAAAGAATTTTAAAAATGCAATATTTTCTCAGGTTGTGGAAATTGGAATAGGAGTAGGGCAGAACTTTAATAAAAAGAAGACTCTTCAGGCATGTAGGACTGAGTGGCTTGTTCCTGTTTTGATTCTAATGTCATTGCTTTCCTATGTGAAGTGTAACTTTGGCTGCTTTCCTTCCGTTTCCAAAAATTTTTCCATCACTGTTATGTCTTTCACCCTGCTTTATTTCATGTCACGTTTGTGGTATACACAAACTATCTCATGATGTTTATTGTACTTACAAACTGGATACCGAGGTGAGATGGAACACACAATGGTGGGTGCTGCTTATAATGCCACATTTCAATTTTACAAACAAAATTACAGCACAGGAACAGGCTCTTCAGTCCTCCAACTTGCACTGACCATGCTGCCCATTTAAACTAAAACTCCCCTTCTGGGCACCATATCTTTCTATTTCCATCTTATTCATGTATTTGTCCAGATGCCCTTAAAAGCCACTATTCTATCTGCTTCCATTACCTCCACCGGCAGTGAATTCTAGGCACCCACGACCCTCTGTGTAAAAAAAACTTGCCTCATACATCTCCTCACCTGGCCCTTTTTGTGTGTTTTATCTGACAGTGGGTGCTATTGGTTTCCAGGGCCTAACAGAATAAAAAATGACTCTGTCAGAATTAAGAATGACTAGCTGAAAGTTATTCTTACAGATCTGCGGTTAATCTATATTTACTAAATATACCGAGGCTTGATGCAGCTTGCTGTAGCAGAGTTTTAAAGGAATGTTTCGTACCAACTTGGTGTTGTGCCAGAAAGAGAATACATTTGTGACTGCCTTTGTTTGCTAAACAACTGTTGTTATTCTCACTTCCTCATCCACCTACCTACTGCCTTTCATACACAGGATTTACGGGATATATGAGCTGATTCATTATTCTCAATGATAAGTCTTCCTGAGTAGACAGTGTGCTTGAAAAGGTTACTGAAAAACTTTGTCTTGATTAAGATCAGATGAATGCTTCTGTAAGTTTCATAACTGAAGAACAATGAGAGTGATTCTCCCAACAAAAAACCTAAGTGCCCAATAGGTGGGAGAACATGAGATTGTCTTGCCTATTTTTTTTGGGCATACTTAATTTTATGAATTTCCAGTACTCTGTGCTCTACTCTGGAGAGGCTTGAATCAGCGCGCTGAGTGGGCCATTGTGCATGTGCCAATCTGTCAGTGGGGAGATGAACATATGGGTATCCGGTGGGCAGAACTAAGGGACACCCCCCTCCTGCCCCCGACTCCCTGGGGTACCTCAATGGCCTTTGTCCCCATCCGCGGGGTGATCACATCTGGTCTCCATTGATGGAGGTTTAATCTCCACTGGCGGGGACCTCTCCTGGCGAGAGTTTGGTGGGGGGGAGTGGGGATGTTACGGGGGACATTAGCGAGCCTGGAAATGGAGGATACAGTCCCAAGCTTGCCAATAGTATTGAAATTAAGATTTCAGTATGGTAATCTGTATCGTTCTGATTTCCAGTGTGACTCTGATTATATTGAGAAAAAGGGCCTGGGAGACTTGTGATTAGTTAGGACCTCAGTCGCAAGTCCTGCTACCAGCCTCTCGCTGATGTCTCCTGGCCCATTACACTACTCCAGCAGTGCCATGAGAATAGCCCCCAATGTACTTGGATAAAATGAAGTTTTTATTGTCTATGAGAATTCTCTTCCCCACCTTTTTTTGGCGATGGTTTCAAGGGGGCTAGCAGGCTCAGCCAGGTAACCATGTGATTCTAAATAGTTAGTGTTGTCAGGTTATTTGATTGCATCAGGCTTTTTAGCTGAATCTCCTCCTGTTCTCACACAATGTCCCCATGTGCATTACCCACTGAATAATAATCAAACTGTTTGCACCATACTGAAACTCAATATCTAGGCGTCAAAACTCTCAATAAAACAGGAGTTGAGTCAGTGGTTATTCTTAGCCATAAGGTACCGAGGCTTTTTTGGATGCCAACTTTGTGTTGTAACTCGCTTTGATTCTTGAAAGTGTAAAGAATATGCAAACAGAATGACGCATCTATCATGAATTTCTAACAAGGTGCTCTTCTAGAGTTTTGATTTTAGGCTCCTCTATAGTTTATTACAATAAGGAATCTCTCATACTTCCAAATTGCTTTGAGTATATTTTATCCTTGGATTCGTACAATCCTAGCAGGGCAGTTTATATTTTTAAAACTTCACATTGAAATGAACCAAGACATGGTGCTGTAGCCTGGAATAGTCTCGGAGGATCTATAAGTATCCCTTCAATAGGCTGATCTTGATGCTTGGGTTCAGTGAATGATTGTCTTATTTGCAGAACCCAAATTATCATCCTTTAAGATGTATTTCTGCTCCTTGAAAAATCTGTTTGTAAACAATCTGTGTTTGTAGGTTAAGCTGTTACCAGTGTACAGCAGTTATGCACCAGAGCATGCTTTTGCTTCTTGATGATATTGGCCATGCTAGCCTCCTTCAATGCCTCCCCTGTTGACTAGCTGGATGTGACTCCTGCCCACTGGTTCCATTTTTATTTGCCCAATTGTAGGTACAAAATCTCCTCAGTGGCAGAGAGGTTAGCACTGCTGCCTCACAGTGTCAGGGACTTGGGTTTGACTCCTGGCTTGGGTCACTCTCTGTGTGAATTCTGCACTTTCTCCCCATGTTTGCGTGGGTTTCCTCCAGGTGCTCTGCTTTCCTCCCACCATCCAAAAGATGTGCTGGTCATGTGCATTGGCCATGCTAAATTCTCCCTCAATGTACCCGAACAGATGCTGGAATGTGGCGACTAGGAGATTTTTCACAGTAATTTAATTGCAGTATTAATGTGTGACACTAATAAGTAAACAAAATAAAATTAAACTTTGACTTCTGCATGTTCCAAAAATATCTACCCAGAACTCCACCACTCCCCCCTCCCATTTTTCACCCACATGCAGTCCCTTAGCTGCATGAAATGAAAATGCAATTTCAGATTCCATATGTATGCTGGCAGTAACTAGCTCTACCTTACTGTTGCCCCTCTCTGGGTCTCTTCTACTGTCTTTGGTTATGCTGCTTGTCTGATGTCGGTATATCAGAGGGGCAGAAATTTCTTCCAGTTAAATGTTTTAAGGACTTGGAGCCATTGCCTTTGATCCCTGCCACAACCCTGTTCCCAAGCTACCAGCTCCATCCCACTTCCTGGCCACAGCCTTGACATACAATCTCACCCCAAATTGAGCTTCTGACCTCAAACGTTTCTACATCACCCAAAACCGGCTGCCTCTTAATATTTGCTGTCTCTCTGCTTCGGCCCATCTGGTGCTGAATTCCTCATCCTTCCTTTCGTTACCTCTGAACTCAACCATTCTGATGCTCTTTTTGATTGGCCTCCCATCTTTCACTCTCTGCGTACAATCACCCAAAATTCTGTCACCGCACGCAAACTTCACACAGACAGTGACCCAAGCTGGGAATTGAACTTGGGTCCCTTGCGCTGTGAGGCAGCAGTGCTAATCACTATGTCACCATGTCGCCCCTGGGATGTTTTATTATAGCATCAGTGCAATGTAAATGATGTTTATTGTTCATCGTCCTTTACCTGTTATTATGGAACTCTTAGGATCTCTATTCATCCATGCCCTTCATTATCTTTCTATTCAATATATTTCCATTCCATATTAAATAGCTAACATGCACACAGTGTGTGTTCACTCGCCATCCCTGTGCTTGATGACTTGCATTGGGCCCCTGACCAAGCAAGCCTTGAATTTAAAATTCTCATCTTTGTGTTAAAACCTTTATCCCATATAGCCTCACCCATTCCTGTCACTGTAACCATTTGCAATCTCTGCATTCCTCTAATTATGGTCTCTTCTGCAACCCAGGTTTCCTCTTGCCCTCTATTTTTGGCTGTGTCATCAGCCACCTCGATCTTCGGTTCTGGAATTCCCTCCCTAAACTGTGCTTTTCTTATGACTCCCTGCTTTTCAAGGTGCTTCTTAAAACCACCGCTAATCTCCTGTCGTAATATTCCCTTGTGTGGCTCTGTCAAATTTTGTCAGACTACATAAAGTCCATAGAATCCCTACAGTGCAGAAGGAGGCCATTCGGCCCATCAAACCTGCACTGACAACAATCCCTGTAATCCCAGTTACTAAAATTGGTATTCCGGCAATTTGAGCATAATTCAGCAATTACTTCTGTTACATTCTGAACAGCATGTGGCAAAGTTTTTGGAGCTGTTAGCTTGCAGTATTTAAATATAACAGCATGAGGTGCTGATTTTAATAGTATTCTTGCCCATGTGCTCCAGATATAGTACTGAATGAAGATTAAATCTCAGCTACAATGCTTCCAATTTGACTCTTTTCCTGCAATCCTGAAAATATTTTGACATCTCAGATTGATTTAATTTAGGAGGTAGCATAGATGATATTTTAAAGGGGGTAGACTATTACTCAGACTAGTTCGCAATGATTGGTAACATACTGTTATTTATATTAGAGGCAAAAAAAAATTCTCCGTTAACTGTGCCCTTGCTGAATAAATCGGGACCCATATAATTAACACGACAAAATGCTGTGAGCATGGTTTATATCAATATAACAGGATGTCAGCGAATTGTAATCGAGACACTTCTCTCACACTGAGCTAGCATTAGGCATCTCTGGCCAGAGATGTAACGTGGCTAAATGGAGAGTGAGATGCCTTCAGTCCTGCCCCAACACTATTTCTTAGCCCTGGCTTTGAAGCAGCAATGACATTCTCCCTCTAGCTAAATTTACAGTCACTGAGCACAGGCTGACGGTCTAGGTTTGACATAATAAGAACATAAGAAATAGGAGCAGGAGTAGGCCATCCAGCCCTTCGAGCCTGCCCCGCCATTCAATAAGATCATGGCTGATCTGTCGTGGCTCAGTTCCACTTTCCCGCCCTCTCCCCATAACCCTTAATCCCCTCTCCTATCAAAAACCCATCAACCCGCGTCTTAAAAATATTTAGCGAGGCAGCCTCCACCACTTCAACGGGCAGAGAATTCCAGAGATTCACCACCCTTTGAGTGAAGAAGACATGGCTTTTCATTCCTGGGTTTAATTCCACCCATGCTGAAATCAATCTTTGTGGTGCAAGGAAATGAAGTTCAGTGGCAGACATAGACTCTAACTTGTAACTAATTGGCAATTGCTGACTCAATTGCCTACTCTTACTCTTAATGCAAAATCGGTCCATTCAAAAGCCTGATGGCAGCAGGGAAGAAGCTGTTCTTGAGCTGTTTGATACCTGACCTCGGACATTTGTATCTTTTTCCTGGCGGAAGAAGGTGGAAGAGAGAATGTCTGGGACGCGCGGGGTCCTTAATTATGCTGGTTGCTTCCCGAGGCAGCAGGGAGTATAGACGGAGTCAATGGATGGGAGGCTGGTTTGCGTGATGGATTGGGCTACATCCACGTATACACTTGATAAAATTAGACTTGTTATTCTTTGACCTCAATCTCAACTATAGAGATTAGGAAAGCAGAACAATCAGAGATTAGGCAAGCTCAAGATATAAAAAAAAGCGGTGAAAGGCTGTTCAGCAGGGAAGACCTGGAAAGGAAGAGAGGAGTAATGGAGTGCCTGGCAGTGATGGTACAAGCCTCCAAGAAACAAAATCTAAAGGGAGAGAAAGATTTGGTTGCACTGGAGGAGGTGCAGAGGAGATTCACCAGGATGCTGCCTGGAATAGAACATTATGACGAGAGGTTGGGTAGGCTTGGTTTGCTTTCGTTGGAGCACAGAAGACTGAAGAATGATCTTATTGAGGTGGGCAAGATTATGAGGGGCATGGGCAGAGTGGATAGGGAGCAGCTTTCCTCTTAGTTGAAGGGTCAGTCACAAGGGGACATAGATTCAAGGTGAGAGGCAGGAGGTTCGGGGGAGATGTGAGGAAAAGCTCTTTTACCCAGAGGGTGGTGATGGGCTGGAATGTGCTGCCTGGGAGGGTGGTAGAGGCAGGTTGCCTCAAATCCTTTAAAAAGTATCTGGATGAGCACTTGGCACTTCACAACATTCAAGGCTGTGGACGAAGTACTGGCAGATGGGATTAGATGGGAGGTCAGGTGTTTCTTGCATGCCAGTGCAGAATAGATGGGCTGAAGGGCCTCTTCTGCACTGTATGATTCTATGAAAGGGCACAGAGACCCACGAGGAAAGACAAAAGAGAGCACAAACACTGACCAGGGTTCTCTGCCCACTGTCAAATGGGTAATGCTGGTCTATTTTATCAGTGCAACTAAATGATGTTGATTCAAACATTCAGAATGACACAATGGGATTGTTTACCCAATCTTACAGTTATGATCCTACATCATCTCTTGAATTCCAGCAGAGACAAGAAAGCTGCGTTCAAACCAAATTCCAAACTAAAAGAGCAATGTGCTACATTTCCCCTTTGACAAGTGCTTTATAAGAATTGTATTGCTCATAGCACACATTCCCAATTGATTTCAAAAGATTCTGTGCAAAATGCTTTGAATTTATGACGCTAATACATACTTCCTAACTTCTGAAAAATACTGACAGTCTTCTAGCCTTTCATTAGAACATACAATTATTCCGCAATAATGCTTCGCTTACGACTCTTCTTTTGATGGAAAGTCACCAAAAATATGCTTTTGTGTGACCTTAAATGGAAAATTGTATTGCATTTTAAAGTGGTTTAGCATGAAGCATTTTCATTAAATATTTTACAGCTGGTTTCTAATAAACAAAGAATCCCAGTATCTGAATGGAAGTAATTTCTTATTTACTTCCATTACAAAGAATTCCTGATGTAAAAAACAAGTACATAACTGGATTTAATCATAAAATATGCTCAGTACTTCTCTCTTTATTGCTTAAAGTTGGCAGGATGGTATTTACCAGCCGTCTTGTTCATGGACAATTTATGATGCAAATAAATTGATAAGTTTTTTTATGTGGCTTAAAGAATGCTTGAATTTTGAGTTGTGAGTTAATTTGAGAAGTCACAGCAGTACATGGTGTTAATTCAGCAATCCCCCAGAGTGCTTTTTATATGTTTACGGTCTCTCAAGACATGACTATTCTATTTATCATGCACTTTTTAATAAATCTTCGACAATTCCATTAGAAAGATGGTGTTAACAGCAGAGTGTATGACCGTGGGCAAGAAGCTCATCGCCATAAAGCAAGAACAGTGAGACTGCTTATTTTGTTCAGCATTTTGACCTCCTGTAAATGGCTGGGGTTTCATTTCTTCGCAGAGAGGAAAACCATGAGTGGCAAATATAGCATACATGGAGGAACAAGTTATTTTTTAAGTCATTCATAGGACGTGGGCATTGCTGGCTGAGCCAACATTTATTGCCCATCCCTAGTTGGCCCTAGAACTGAGTGGCTTGCTAAGTCATGTCAGAGGGCAGTTGAGATTCAACTACATTGCTGTAGCTGTGGAGTCACATGTAGGCCAGACCAGGTCGGGACAGCAGATTTCCTTTCCTAAAGGACATTGGTGAACCAGATGGGTTTTTCTGACAATCGACAATGGTTCCATGGTCATCTTCATTCCAGATGTTTTTTTATTGAATTCAAATTCCATCATCTGCCATGGTTGGGTTCAAACTCTGGTCCCCAGAATATTAGCAGAGTTCCTGGATTAATAGATGAGTGAAAATACCAATAGGCCATTGTCTCCCTCTTTTAAGTTTATTTATTCGTATCACAAGTAGGCTTACATTAACACTGCAATGAAGTTACTGTGAAAATCCCCTAGTTGCCATACCCCGGCACCCGTTCAGGTACACTGAGGGGGAATTTAGCACAGCCAGTGCGCCTAACCAGCACGTCTTTCGGACTGTGGGAGGAAAACGGAGTATCTGGAGGAAACCCACACAGACATGGAGAATGTGCAGACTCCGCATACACAGTGACCCAAGCCAGGAATCGAATCCATGTCACTGGTGCTGCGAGACAGCAGTGCTAACCACTGATATGGTATGGTACAGAGGGAAAGTAATTGCATTAGAAGATCACAAAATCTCATTTACTTTCAGCAACTGTCCCTGTTTTCTGTTTTTTTTTTAAACTCACTGTGGATTATTTCAACTGCCTTTCCTGCCCAAAACTTTCTTTGGAGTGGGGCCGTTTCACATTTAAGAAAACTTGCGACTGTCAACTTTGACCACAATACAAAGTAAGGTTGCAAATCAATTTAATCTGTTTTATTTGCAAGGCAGGTCACGAATTTGAGGCTCATTTCTCTTTATTCTGTCAACCACTATGTCAAGTGAGAGTTTTGTCAAAAATGATGGTGTTTTTCATGGACACAAAATATGCTTTTAAAATGTTGTGAAAGCATCAAAGCAGCATAAAGAAATGACACAAAACATATTTTGTGTTGGCAAGGGTCATTTTGAAAATCTATCTGTGTTAGTTCACAATAACATCATGTCTGTCTGAATATAGTTTAGTTTTGAATTGTCTCCATGATGTTTTCTTGTCTCTTGCTTTTCCATTTTTCCTTTGAATCGTAGAATCCTACAGTACAGATGGAAGCTATTCAGCCCATTGAGTTTGCACCGATCCCACCCAGGCCCTATCCCCACAACCCCATGCATTTACCCTAGCTAGTCCCACTGACACTAAGGGACAACTTAGCATGGCCAATCCATCTAACCAGCACATCTTTGAAGTGTGGGGGGAAACCCATGCAGACACGGGGAGAATGCCTGTGTGGAGTCGTGCAGTGACCCAAGCCAGGAATCGCACCTGGGTCCCTGACACTGTGCGGCAGCAGTGCTAATCACTGTGCCACCGTGCTACCATAGGTTCTGGGTTATTACTTTCTTCTGGGTTATTTTTGGTGAAGGTGGCCAATTCCCCCAGATTTGCCATTTCCTTGCTCTCGTTGCACGTTTAAGTACTTTCTAGTTATTGAACCCTTTGCTACACTCAGTCCAACTTGTTATTAGAAATGCTTGGGGGCTGGTTAGCACAGTTGGCAAGATGGCTAGTGTGTGATTTGGTATAACACCAGCAGAATTGGTTTGATTTCTTTTCAAGCTGAGGTAGACTTGCGATCTGCCTCCTCCTGAGGTTGAAATCATAGAAAACCTACAGTACAGAAAAAGGCCATTTGGCCTATCGAGTCTGCACCAACCACAGTCCCACCCAGACCCTACCCCCATATCCCTACACATTTATCCACTAATCCCTCTAACCTACACATCTCAGGACACTAAGGGCAATTTTTGTTAGCATAGCCAATCAACCTAACCCACAAATCTTTGGACTGTGGGAGAAAACCGGAGCACCTGGAGGGTACCCATGCAGACATGAGGAGAATGTGCAAACTCCACACAGACAGTGACCCAAGCCAGGAATTGAACCCAGGTCCCTGGAGCTGTGAAGTAGCCATGCTAACCACTGTGCTACCGTGCCCCTCAGCTTGGAAGGCAATGGCAAACCATCACTGATACCAAACTGCCAAGAAAGCTAACTCAGGATGAAGCAACAATAGACAATGAACCAAGGACTTGCCCTTAGGTAGAGCACACGAGTAAATGAATGAGCAGAAAAGCTTGCCTTGTATCTCAGTTTGTGGAATAGCAATGATTGTTAATATATAATGTACAAAAAGAGAAGACTGCTTCATCAATCTTATAAGGGTGATACAGTGGTTAGTACTGCTGCCTCACAGTGCCAGGGACCCAGGTTCAATTCCCAACTTGGGTCACTGTGTTTGCACATTCTCCCCGTGTCTGTGTGGGTTTTCTCCAGGTTCTCCACTTTCCTCCCACAGTTCAAAAGATGTGATAATTAGGTGCATTGGCTGTGCTAAATTCTCCTTCAGTGTACCCTTACGAGTGGCATAGTGTGGCGACGAGGGGATTTTCACAGTAACTTCATTGCAGTGTTAATGAAAGTCAACTTGTGACAATAATAAATAAACTTTCAAGACTCGCTGGAAACTTCCATTCTGCAGCTGGGATCCTCTGGTGCAAGTACGGTGAATGGAGCGCCAAATTCTCAATTCTCACTGGCAGCTGGGCAGGACTGAATAAGATTGAAGAAGCCCGCCCTATATTTATTTTACTTTGGTTTTGATTTGACTTTGACATCCATTACCAGAGCATTTATAGAAGTTATCAAAAACAGCTGTCTGATTGATTTGATTTGATTTTTTTTCAAGATGGCGCAGGAGCTTGGTGACTTCTTGCAAGCTGTGCCCAGCATACCTTCTAATTCTATTTTTTACTCTGGTTCTATGTTTCTAAAACTTAATTCTAGCTCTTTTAAACTCTCTGACAATAGCTTTAATTCAATCTCTTAAATTAAGTTGATCTTTCTCTACACCCTGACTATTACACTACATTCTTCACTCTCTCTCCTTTCCTTTATGTATGGTATGCTTTGTCTCTATAGTGTGCAAGAAACAATACTTTTCACTATGTAGTAAGTAATACATGTGACAATAATAAAGCAAATCAAATCAAAAAAATATACAAGGATGATTTCCTCCCACAGTCCAAAGATGTGCGGATTAGGCGGATTGGCCATGCTAAATTGTCCCGTAGTGTCAGGGGGATTAGCTAGGGTAAATACATGGTGTTATGGGGATATGGCTTAGGTGGGATTGTGGTTGGTGCAGACTCGATGGGCTGAATGGCCTCCTTCTACACTATAGGATTCTACGAGGACAGACTGCAGGCTGGAGCTCTTTTCTCTAGAAAAGAGATGTCTGAAAGGTGACCTGATGGAGGTTGGGTTAGGTTGATACATGTAGAAAAAATGTTTCTGCATGGGAGAGTGGGATGAGTGGGTGGAGCCCAAAACATAGGATCCTTAAACATAATCTTTAAGGAATTCAGGAAAAACTTTGCTTAGAAGATAGTGGGAATGTGGAACTCACTACAACATTGTTGCATTTAAAGAGAATGTAGACAAAAATGTGAGGGAAAAAGGATCATGATGAAATTGATAAGAGTGGAAGCTGGCATTTAAGAATGTCATGTTTGTGTTGTAATTTTTATGCATGTCTTAAGTAAGTTGAACAGTTAAGTAGGGGTTGAAAGGGCAGTTCTGCAATGTCACTCTTTAAGTGAGAACTGAGGGACAAGAATATAGTCGCTATTTTCTTGCCTTCCTTTCCCCTCACTGCCTTCAGGAGTGATGTGGAGATGCCTGTATTGGACTGGAGTGGGCACGGTAAGGAGTCTCACAACACCAGGTTAAAGTCCAACAGGTTTATTTGGTATCATGAGCTTTCATGGTGCTGCTTCTTCATCAGTTGAGTGACTCATTGGTGCCATGGCCGTCTTGTCTCATGGATCCATTGTAGCAATTCTTTGAGACGTCTTTGGCAACATTTTCCAAACTTGTGACAATCCATCATCTAGGGGGACAGAGGAAGCAGGCGCATGGTAGTGTCATTGCCTCCAAGTATGTCCATCATTTCCAACTCACCCCCCATTCTGACAGAGCCATGTAGTAGTAATCCTTCATTATCTTAGGCTCTCACTCCTTCCTCCCAGAACATGATAGGGTTCTCCTCATCCTCATTCTCCATCCCACCAGCCTCTGTATTCAATAGTTCATCCTCCATCATTTCCTCCAACCCCACGTGTGATGCCATCACCATATATATCTTCATCTGCCCATCCCTTTCAGCATTCTGAAATTCTAGAACTGGGAGTCGCTGTTTAAAGATAAGAGGTTGCCCATTTAAATGGGAGATGAGGTGAAATTTGTTCACTCAGAGGGTCGTGAATCTTTGAAACACTCTTCCTGAAAAGGTGTTGGAAGCAGAGTCTTTGAATATTTTTAAGTTGGGGCGGATAGATTATCGTAAGCAAGAACAAAGAAAAGTGCAGCAGAGAAACAGGCTCTCTAGCCCTCCAAACGTATGCCGATCATGATACCCTAACTTTACTAAAAAAAAATCTGCTTTTACTTGGGCCATATCCCTCTATTCCTTTCCTATTCATGTACCCATCCAGCTACCTCTTAGAGAAGGTGATAGGTTTTCATGGGGTATGTGAGATGCAGATTTGAGGTTTCTATCAGATCAGCCATGATGTTATTAAATGGCAGAGCAGTCTCGAGGGCCTACTCCTGCTCCTTGTTTGTATGTTTCTCATTACTGTATTGACTTTGGCCTTGACCATCTGAGGACACAGAGTCTGTAATACTTATGGTCAATTGTACAGGATGATGGATAGTGGCGGTATCATTGATCTGTTGATGAGCTGGACTGTGAATGATTCCTCTGCCCTTAAGGCTTCACTTTTGCAAAACACAGACTGCTTGGGGCTGGCTTGGGCACTTTACCCCCTCATGTCCTTCAGTCCTCCGCTGCCAGATGCAGAATTGTGATCATTTTTCATGCACACACCTAAATAGTGAGAGCGGAAATGCTCTGAGGTCCTATGCCTGGCACAACTCCTGTATAACAGGCGACATAAGAGAAGCAATTAAAGGTAAATATGTCATTTCATATCTTTATGTGGACATGGTAGAATTGTAACTAATCATTCTCTCATCACAAATTATGTGTCACTGCTGACCAGTTTTAAGAGCGTTAAAATTAAGATACTAATCTCCCATCTATCTGTTACTGTCTGGGAATATTTACACTAAAAAATGTGGCCTGGGGCAATCGCTTTCACAATGTAAAATTCTACAACATTGCCTACAGGGCTCTAGTCTCTGTGGACAGTAAGATTGTAATATGATCTTGCTTCAGTTTCATATTTACAGAAAGATAGGGAAGGACTGATAATGTCTATGTGGACCTTAGTAAACTCCACTTCAATATTTTCCATACTGTAAATCATGCAGAGAAAATAGTGGAACAACTTCAGAGCTATCCAGATACGATGTCTGAGCTTTGGTTTTAAAATATATATTCCTCTATGAACTGTGACAAGTTGGATACTGTGTTCATTAAACATTTCCACTGAGTGTGCACAGGCACACACATGCTATACCTTTCTGCTGTAGCCCCCTCATGCACCAGACCTCATTCTGAGTGTAAACATTATTTTAGTCACCATCATTCCGTTGACATTTGTTATTTTGATGTCTTTTCTGAGCAGGTGTACTGTTGGATTACCAACAATGTATTTTAGGTTCACCTGAAGTTGCAGTGCAAACTATACGAAAGAATAAAGCGCCGATTCTGTCTTGTTAAGTTGGTAATGATGACTCAAGACAGCTATTGTGTATAGTGTCTGTGCACTATCGCCTCAAACACTCCTTGTACTTTCAAGTCATTATTAGTTGTAAGCCACTCAAGGATGTAATATTCCACGGAGGCACTGTGTGTGGCAAGAATGAACTTGCATGATAGATAATTTACAAGCGTTGGTCTTCCAGATGGAACACACGAGCAATTGTTGCTTTGCCATATTGAGCTGTCAGACATATTAATTGGGGTGTCGAGGCGCTGCTCTGGTCCACTAATCATTCGCTGAAGCGTTCACAAAACTCTGTGCCTGATCTGCGTTTTAGTGCAATGCTGTATTGAGTTATGCTTTACTCATTCAGACCCACACCATCTTTATCTTTTCATTTGTTCATGGGATGTGGAGGTCGGTGGCTGGGCCAGCATTCATTACCCAGCTCTGGGGGCATCTCCACATTGCTGTGGATCTGGAGACGCATGTAGGCCAGACCAGGTGAGGATGACAGATTTCCTTCCCTGAAGGGGCACCAGTGAACCAGATGGGTTGGCAATTTGTTGAATTCAAATTTCCATCATTTGCCAAGGCTGGATTCAAACTGGGGTCCCCAGAATGTTACGCTGGGTCTCTGGATTACTACTCCCGTGACAATACCATCATGCCAGTGCCTCCTCCAAAGCAGACAGAACAATAATTCACCTCATTGTTATTTGCTGGACATTACTGCCCACTCTGTTTGCCAAAGTATCTGAACTTCGAATACATGACATTTCTGAGAGAGCTGACTGGACAACATAAATGTAAGTCCTTTCCCCCCACCTAAGTCGTCCTGGTGAAGGGTCATCCAGACTGAAAACATTGACTCTATTCTCTCTCCACAGATGCTGTCACACCTGCTGAGACTTTCCAGCATTTTCTGTTTTTGTTCCTTTACCCTCCTGTAAGAACATAGAAACATCGTAATTAGGAGCAAAAGTAGGCAAATTCAGCCCTTCGAGCCTGCTCCGCTATTCAATCAGACCATGGCTGATCTCTCCCTGGTCTCACATTCACCTCCTACCTGTTCCCCATATCCCTCTTTCCCTTTTTTAAAATTAGAAACATATCCATCTCCTTCTTGAAACCATTCAATGATTCGGGCTCCACCGCGATATGGGGCAGTGAGTTCCACAAATTCATTGCACTGCTCATCTCAGTTTTAAATCTACTGCCTCTCAATCTATACCTGTGACCTCTTGTTCGAGATTGCCCCATGAGGGGAAACATTTGGGGCGGGATTTTACGGCCTCGCTTGGGTGAGACTAGAAATTCCTGCCCAAGATCAACAGGGACTTCTGTCGTCGGACCCTCGCCCATGCTGATTCCGTGGTGGGTGAAGGTTATAGTTCTGGCTTTGGTCTCCACTTACTTCATCAATCTCTTTCTTCCTTGACCAATGCTATTGTTGTACCACTTTTTTTTTGCATTTTTGTTCTACCCTCACATCTCTGTAGATTTTATAAATGTTTTTCCATTGAGAAATGCTAGATTGGGCACGTTTCAGGGTTCCCTTTGGCAGTTTAGTTCCACTTACAAAAATGTGTAAATCATTGAAGCTGGCTGACAGTGTTTAAGCCATAGAGTTAAATCCAGACCAGAATTCAGTTAACGCTAAACATAGTCACTTAAGTTGAGGGTTGTTCCTGTCTGCAGCTAGTAGCCAAGTATTATGATCCCAGCTGATGTTGCTACTGAACAGAAGAGCCCCAGAATGGCACCCTGGCTGAATAGAGCAGGGTTACTCTTACTTGTTTTCAGAAATGGGGAGGCACAGTGGTTAGCACTGCTGCCTCACAGCACCAGGAACCTGGGTTCGATTCCCGGCTTGGGTCACTGTGTGTGTGGAGTTTGTACATTCTCCCTGTGTGTGCATGGGTTTCCTTCGGATGCTCCGGTTTCCTCCCATGGTCTAAAGATGTGCAGGTTAGGTGAGTTGGCCATGCCAAATTCTCCCTCAGTATACCTGAATTGACGAGGGGATTTTCACAGTAACTTCTTTGTAGTGTTAATGTAAGCCCTCTTGTGACTAATAAATAAACTTACTTACTTAAAAATGCTGATGAACAAATTCACAGGATTGCCAATTAACTTTTTATAAAAGAATGAAATATTTATTAAACATGAAAAGATTGACAAGATTATAACATGGCCGACCTATATCATCACAAACATACACAGATTTTTGAGGATAACACAAGTTATAGAATATATTGTATACTGTGTTGTTCTCAATAAATACACAGTCTGTATAAACCAAGAGGCCAACTGTGGTCACATACACCCCACTGAAATCAAATGGTAGACCTCATCCTATGCAACTCCTGTGGACTTCACATCAAATCCCCCCCAGATTAAGTGAATTCAGCAGATTATGGAAAGATGTAAAAACAACAGGTTTGTTGTGATGGGCGATTTTAACTTCCTCCAACATAGACTGGGATTCCTTTAGTGCCAGAGACTTGGACAGGGCAGAGTTCATCCAGTGTGTCCAAGAGTGCTTCTTGAGGCATTGGTAGATACTCCAACTCAGGAAGGGGCAATCTTAGACCTGGTTCTAGGAAACGAGCCCGGACAGGTGATTGATGTCTCAGTGGGGGACCAATGATCACAATTCTGTAAGTTTCAAGATACTTGTAGAAAAGGATAGAAGTAATCCCAGAGTGAAAATACTAAACTGGGGGAAGGCTAACTACGACAGTATACGGAAGGAGCTAGGGAATATAGACTGGGGGCAGCTGTTTGAAGGTAAACCCTCATCTGATTTGTGGGAGTCTCTTAAAAGTCAGCTGTTATCAATTCAGCACAAGTGTGTCCCTGTAAAAATCAAGGATAAAGATGGCAAGATTCAAGAACCCTGGATGACAGAGAGTTTGTGAGCTTAGTGAAAAAGAGAAAGGAGGCATAGATAAATTTCAGGAAATAGAAGACAGAAAAGGCTCTTGAGGAGTACAAAGAAAGCAGAAAAGAGCTTAAACAGGGACTTAGGAGGGCAAAAAGGGGCCTTGAAATGTCCTTGGCAAGCAGGATAAAGGAGAAATCCACGGCTTTTTATGCATATACAAGGAAAAAGAGGGTAGCTAAGGAAAGGGTATGTCCACTCAAGGACAGTGGAAGAAATTTGTGTGTGGAGCCAAATATGGCTGGTGAGATCCTTAAGGAGTACTTTGCGTTAGTATTCATAAAGGAATCGGATATGGTGGATGGTGAGTGTAGAAAGGAAGATGTGTTGACATTCTAGGGCATGCTGAGATAAAAAGGGAGGAGGTATTGGAGATTTTGAAAAACATTAAGATAGACAAGTCCCCAGGGCCAAATAGGGTATGTCCAGAATACCAGGAGAGGCAAGGGAAGAAATTGCTGAGGCCTTGGTCAAAATCTTTGTACCCTCTTTAGCCATGGGCAAGGTACCAGGGGTTTGGAGAGTAGCTAACATTGTTCTTCTGTTTAAGAAGGGCAGAAGAGACAACCTAGGAAATTACAGGCCTGTGTGCATTACATCAGTGGTGGGGAAATTATTGGAGAAGACTCTTAAGGACCGGATGCACTCACAGCTGGAAGAGAATAGGCTTATTAGCGATAGGCAGCATGGTTTTGTGAAGGGGAGGTCGCGTCTCACAAACTTGATTGAGTTCTTTGAGGAAATGACAAGAAAAAATGGCCAGGACAGGGCAGTAGATGTTGTATACATGGACCTTAGTAAAGTCTTTGATAAGGTTCCTCAAGATAGGCTGATACAGAAGGTGAAATCATCTGGGATTCAAGGTGAGCTGGTAAGATGGATATAAGACTGGCTTGGGCATAGAAATCAGAGAGTAGCAGAGGAAGGGTACTTTTCTAATTGGTTCAATGTCCTTTAGGGAAGGAAATCTGCCATTCTTACCTGGTCTGACCTACGTGTGATTCCAGATCCACAGCAAAGTGGTTGACTCTTAAATGCCTTCTGAAATAGCCTAGCAAGCTACACATTAAAGGGCAATTAGGGATATGCAATAAATGCAGGTCCGGCAGCAATGTCTAAATCCCATGGATGATTTTGATTACTTCTAATAACCAAAAATACAGATATAAATCATTTACATCCCTGTCACAATAAATTCTGTTTTGTTATAATTAGTCATAAGCTGCTCTAGGCACAATACTGGAAAAGGTGAGCCAGTTGTTTGATTGCTTGCATGTTGGAATTATATTAAGGAGGGGAGCACAGAGACACAGCACATTATAACTCCAGTGTGCTGTTTGGTTGCCAATCAACAGGACTGCCGTGAAATCTTCAGGAAGTAAAGACTAATCTCGAGGGCAGTGCTGCCAGCAACCCAGGAGAAAATTCACAAGAGCAATAAAAGGAAAATGCTTTCTCTTTGAAAAGATATTTATTCATTGTAAAGATAGTGAACATGAGGATCAAGGCTGTTGACTTTATTCATTTTCTATTTACACTTTTTATTCATTCGTGGGACATGGGCATCACTGGCTGGCCAGCATTTATTGTCCATCCCCTAGTTGCCCAATGATAGTTGAGAGTCAACCACATTGCTGTGACTCTGGGGTCTCATGTAGGCCAGACCGGGTAAGGATGGCAGATTTCTTTCCCTAAAGGACATTAGTGAACGAGGTGGGTTTTCCCAACAATGGTTTCATGGTTGACTCTTAATTCCAGAAAATATTCCAGGTTTTTTTATTTAATTCAAATTCCAACTATCTGCCCGTGGCAGGATTTGACCCCGCTGCCCAGAACTTTAGCTGAGTTTCTTTGCGATAATACCTCGAGGCCATTGCCTCCCCCAGGTGATGTCCAGACCAGCGGTGAGGAAACATCTGGCTGAAAAACGCAGGGTCGATTCACTTTCCAGTTGGCCTAGAAAGTAATGCACCCAAGGATGGACATGCCAGGGCACCAGTGCTGGGAATGCAGGGGGCTGAACAGTTAGAGTTATTAAACTAGAGCAAACAAACTAAGTGACAAAGCAAGAAGGGGCAGCCCTTTAAGAGGGAGGAACCATCCAATATAAAAAAAAGCATAAAGGAAACTTAAAACATTAAATCAAACAGTCTGCACGATGGCGCCAAAGCGATTGACGCCGAAATAATAGGAGCCAGGATTTTACATACACAGATAAGAGCATCCAACCAATATGGGGATCAAATATGGGCGGCACGGTGGCACAGTGGTTTGCACTGCTGCCTCGCAGCAGGGTTCAATTGACCTGGGTTCAATTCTGGCCTTGGGTGACTGTGTGGAGTTTGCATGTTCTCCCCGTATCTGCACGGTTTCCCAACAGGTGCTCCAGTTCCCTCCCACACTCCAGAGCTGTGCAGTTAAGGTGGAAGGGCCACGCTAAATTGTCCCTTCATGTTAGAGGGATTAATAAGGTTAATATATGGGGTCACGGGGATCGGGGGTTTGGTGGGATTGTTGTCGGTGCAGACTCAGTGGGCCAAAATGGCCTCCTTCTGTACTGTAGGGATTCTATGATTCCAGGAAACCCATGACCTTGGTGTTATCAGCACTGCGCACTAACAATCTAACAATCTAAGCGAACGGGCCAACAGCAGCAGAGAGCCATGTGACAAAAACTCCAAGAATAGATTCAATCAGTACGAGGGAAACTGCACCACCTCACAGAAAAGCATAACAGAGATTTGCCTTTTGACATCCTACCTCACAATTTCCTTTTTCTTGCGTCTGGCAGCAGGGAGAGATGCCGAACGGAGAATGGACAATTCAAGACATAAGAACATAAGAACATAAGAAATAGGAGCAGAAGTAGGCCATCTAGCCCTTCGAGCCTGCCCCGCCATTCAACAAGATCATGGCTGATCTGTCGTGGTTCAGTTCCACTTTCCCGCCCTCTCCCCATAACCCTTAATCCCCTCTCTTATCAAAAACCCATCAACCCGCGTCTTAAAAATATTTAGCGAGGCAGCCTCCACCACTTCAACGGGCAGAGAATTCCAGAGATTCACCACCCTTTGAGTGAAGAAGTTCCTCCTCAACTCCGTTCTAAACCGCCCCCCCTTTATCTTGAGGCTGTGCCCCCTAGTCCTACTGTCTTTTTTGAGCGGGAAGAGTCTCTCCACCTCTATCCTATCCATCCCATTCATCATCTTATACGTCTCAATGAGATCTCCCCTCATTCTTCTAAACTCTAACGAGTACAAGCCTAGTTTATTCAGCCTCTCCTCATAGCTCAACCCCCTCAACTCCGGTATCAGCCTAGTAAACCTCCTCTGCACTCCCTCCAAGGCCAAAATATCTTTGCGCAGGTGCGGCGCCCAAAACTGCACACAGTACTCCAGCTGCGGCCTCACCAATGCCCCGAAAGGAGTTTAAAATTTGAGGTCAAATCGTGCTTACCCATAGGAGGCCAATGTAAAAACTGGCTTAAAGGGGAAGTAGTCCCTGGACCTGGCCTGCTAATTAGTGTTTAATTGTATGTCAGTGGTGGCCATGAACCACAGATTCACTGTCATAGAATCATACAGTGCAGAAGAAGGCCATTTGGCCCATTGAGTCTGCAGCAGCCCCAACCCCACCCATAACCCTGTGTATTTACCCTGCCTAGTGCCCCTAACCACTCAGGGTCACAAGCCACAAGTAAGGTTTACATTAGCACTGCAGTGAGGTTACTGTGAAAATCCCCTAGTCGCCATTCTCCGGTGCCTGTTCGGGTACACTGGGGGAGAATTTTAACATGGTCCATCCATCTAACCCGCACATCTTTGGACTGTGGTAGTAAACCGGAGCACCTAGGAGAAAACCCACGCAGATACGAGGAGAGCGTGCAAACTCCACACAGTGACCCAAGCCAGGAATCAAACCCAGGTCCCTGGCACCGTGAGGCAGCTGTGCTATCCGCTGTGCCACCCTGCTGCCCATTGTCAATAGACAGTCTGAAACTGTGGTTGTCGGATGAGACGCTGCACGCTTGCACTGCCTACCTCTGTAAATGAATGCTTCCAAAAGTGAAGGGAGTTTGGCTCCAGTTCTATTTTCACTGCCTGGCTTGCTGGGTTAGAATGCGCCTTTCCCATCAGGAAGCCTTGCGTGAATCTCGGAAAAGTGGGATAACGAGACAAAAAAAAGTTGAAAGTAATTCCACGAGAACACGATCAGTAACAAAAACTGCTTTGTGTGTGAAAACATTGTAAGTAATTAGTTATAGTGCTAAATAAATTTGGTGGTAAATTCAACAAAATGGAAGAGCAGTCCTCTCTGTCACCACGAGGGGGCAGTGATGGGCTTTTCTGAGACTCCTCTTGTATCTCCCTTCTGTTGATTTGTACTAGAGCTTTCCAATAAGCTACGAGGAATCCCCAGTCTTCAGTGCACATCATTTATTATTCAGCTACTCTTCTCTTCTGTGTGGCTTGACAGTATGAGGCTCTATTAAACTGAAGCCAATAGGATGAGCCGGAGAATCCCGTGGAGCCTTTGGATATTTAATGTTTTCGACAATAATGCTTTCTATTGTGGAATTGTGTTGACTGGATGACAACTAGCATGTATTTTCTACCTAATGTACCCATAGGTAATCTGTATTAACGGTTGTACACATTTCTATCAAAGCATTCAGGCTAGACAAAAAAAAGAGGTTTTGTGGGCTTCATTTAAAATGCACATATCGACCTCCTGAGGCTGGCATTGTACGGATGGCATTTTCCTTTGTCTGATTCCAGCTCTATGAAGTGCCTCGAGACATTTCTCTATGTAAAAGGCACTATATAAGTTGTCGCAGTTTAAAGCTATTGTACCAAGGACTTTGTATACATTTATGTGCTTGGTTAGTCACTGTACGCTCAGTAACATCATTTCATTCTAAATGAATACAGGTGTGTTGTTATCAACGAGAAGGTTAGAGTTCTTTTCAAGTTAAAATTTATTTAATAACGTCACAAGTAAGGTTTACATTAGCACTGCAATGAGGTTACTGTGAAAATCCTCTAGTCGCCACTCTCCGGTGTCTGTTTGGTTACACTGGGGGAGAATTTTAGCATGGCCAATGTACCTAGCCAGCACGTCTTTTGGACTGTGGGAGGAAACTGGAGCACCTGGAGGAAACGCACACAGACACGAGGAGAACGCGCAGACTCCACATAGGCAGTGGCCCAAGGCCAGAATTGAACCTGGGTCTCTGGCGCTGAGAGGCAGCAGATAAGATCTGGAGAGAAAGCTGGCCAGTGGAGCAGGAACGTTCCATGCCAGTTTTCCCATTAGCACTGACACTCTGCCAAATTCTCGTAAGATTCCATCTTCTGATTCTACCACATTTTCAGGAAAAGAATTCTAAAGACTCACTCTGAGTGAAACGTCTCGCCTTATCTCTGTTTTAAATGGGCGACATCTCATTTTTAATCAGTGACCCCTAGTTCTAGATTCCCCCACAGGAGGAAACATCCTCTCCACATCCACTCTGACAAGACCTCTCAGGACCTTGTATATTACGATTGAGTCGCCTCTCACTCTAAACTCCAGTGGCTGCAGGTTTAGCCTGCCCAACTTTCCCTTTAGGTTATCTACTCATTCTAGTTACTTGTCCGGTAAACTTTCTCTGGACTGCTTCCAAGGCATTTACATCCTTCTCTGAATAAGGTGACCAATACTGTACACAATATTCCAGATGTGGTTTCACTCGTGCTCTGCAGCACAACCTACTTTTGTATTTAAAACTCCAAGCAATAAATGATAACATTCAATTAGTTTTCATAATTACTTGCTGTACCTGCATACTAATCTTTTGTGATTCATGCTTTGGGGCACCCAGATCCCTCTGCATCTCAGAGCTTTATAATCTCGCACCATTTAGATATTGTGCTCATTTTTTATTCTCCCTGCCAAAATGGACAATTTCACATTTTCCTACATTACACTCTATTCGCCAGATCTTTGCCCACTCATTTAACCCATCTATATCCCTTTGTAGCCTCCTTATGTCCTCTTCACAACTTACTTGTGTCATCAGCAAATTTGACAACCATCCCTTTAATCCTTTCATCCAAGTCATTTATATAAATTATAAATGGTTGGGGCCCCAGGCCTGGTCCCTGCAGCATACTATTCATTATATCTTCCCTACCTGAAAAAGACCTAGTCTCTGTTTCCTGTTAGCCAGCCAATCTTCTATCCGTGCCAATATCTTACCCCCATAGCACAGGCTTTAATTTTCCTTCATAACCTTAGGTGTGACACCTTATCAAATGTTTTCCAATCCCCTTTATCCTTAGCACGTTACTTTTCAAAGAACTCCAGTTAGTTGGTTAAACATGATTTCCCTTTCACAAAGCCATGTTGACTCTGCCTGAACATTGTGAGCTTATCCAAGTGCCCTGCCATAGCTTATTTCATAATAGTTTTTCACATTTTCCCTATGATAGATATTAAGCTAACTGGCCTGAAGTTTCTCATTTTCTGTCTCCCTCCTTTTTTTGAATAATAATGTTGCATTTGCTATCTTCTGATCTAATGGGACCTTCCCTGAATATAGGGGGCTTGGAATGCACCAGCTATCTCACTCAACACTTCTTTTAAGACCCTAGGATGAAGTCCATCAGGACCAGGGGTCTTGGCATTTTGCAGATCTAGCAATTGATGAGGCCACAGCTGGAGTATTGTGTGCAGTTCTGGTTGCTACATTATAGGAAGGATGTGAACTCATTGGAAGGGATGCAGAGGAGATTCACCAGGATGGAACATTTAAGTTACAAAGAGAGGTTGGATCGGCTTGGATTGTTTTCTCTGGAGCAGAGAAGACTGAGGGGCAACCTGATTGAGGTGCTCAAGATTAGGAGGGCATGGACAGGGTGGATAGGGAGGAGCTGTTCCCCTTAGTTGAAGGGTCAGTTACGAGAGGACACAAGTTAAAAGCGAGGGTTGAGAGGTTTGGGGGGATTTGAGGAAAACCTTCTTTACCAGAGGGTGGTGATGGTCTGGATTGCAAGCCTGGGAGAGTGGTGGAGGGGGGATGCCTCACATCCTTTAAAAAGTACCTGGATGAGTACTTGGCACGCCCCAACATCCAAGGTGATGGGCCAAGTGCTGGCAAATGGGATTAGGTGGGCAGGTCAGAGTCTTTCATGTGTCGGTGCAGACTCAATGGGGCGAAGGGCCTCTTTTGCACCGTAGTAATCTATGATTCTGTGAATTTACTCGGTACCGCTTCTCTGACTGTAACGTTCCTGAGTTTTCCTGGTTTGTAACCACGTGTGGAGAATTGCATTGTGCAGGGAACTGAACTTAACAGCATTAGTCAGGCCATGTGCCTAAGTGGCTCCTTGAAGGGAGTGAACTGATATAACGCAAAACACGGCAACTTTATTAGCATTGCCTGAATGACAAGGTTTGAAACATAAAGGCTTTTGGTCTGGTAGGTCACTCTTTAAATGTCCTTGATTTCTCTGCTTCCTTCATTCTTGAACAGGCCGCTGCTTCTCATGGCAAAATCTGTGGAATGGAAATGACAAAGTCACTTTTGCTCTTCACTGGCTGCTTTGCTTAGCATTCCATTTCTGAAGTAACAAGAGGCGTAGGGGTCTGATTGATTAGACAAAGGTTTAGTTTCTCGAATTAAAATGGAAAAGCAATGCCACATTCATGTAAATCACCAAATAAATTGCCTTTTGTGGTAATTTAAACGTTTCAGAGAGATCTGAACCATGAATTTTGTTGCACAGAGCAGTAAAATCTGACATAGGAAAACCTTTTAGCTTGGTTTATTTTTTTTTGCTGCAGTTTAGTTATCTATTCACCTGCGTGCATTTGACCACTCATAGAATCAATCCCTACAGTGCAGAAGAGGCCATTCGGCCTATCAAACCTGCACTGACTCTCTAACAGAGTGTCTTACCCAGGACCTCTCTCCTGCCCTATCCCTGTAACACCACACATTTACCATGACTAATCCATTTAACTGACACATCTTGGGATACTTTGGGGCAATTTAGCACGGACAGTCCACCTAACCCGCACATCTTTGGACTGTGGGAGGAAACTGCAGCACCCGGAAGAAACCCACACAGACATGGGGAGAACATGCAGACTCCACACAGACAGTGACTGAAGGCCGAAATTGAACCCTGGAGCTGTGAGTGCTAACCACAGTGCCACCGTGCTGTATTTTATCCTCCAACATGATACCCTGTAGTACTTCATTGACCTCAGTGACTTCTGGATCCTTGACCCACTTTGACGACGATTGTATTTCCACTGACATTGTAAACGTTGCTTTGATTTTGCAGCTATAGATTACAAAAACTGGGGGGAGTTCTCCCATTCTGCCCACCATGGGAATCGTAGCTGGCTGGCGGGAGTGGGAGGGGGGGAATGCAGAACACACAAAGGTCCATTGACCTCGATCAGGATTCTCAGCTTTTGGGGGGAGTGCGGGCTGGAGAATCCCACCCACTGTGTTTCAAAAAGATGGATAATATCAGCACTGAGAGGATACAACTATTAGAAAAGACCAAAAGAGATCAAAGAACAAAGAACATCCCAGCACGGGAAACAGGCCCTTCGGCCCAACGAGCCCGCGCCGCCGCACCTTCCCACACCTAACCCGCCCTGTATGTATGTGAGTGGAACCCCTAACTTAGCCAGATTCAGGGGAGAATAGTGTCAATTTGGTACACCAATCAGCCTAAGAGCACATCTTTGGGGTGTGGGAGGAAACCGGAGCGCCTGGAGGAAACCCACGCAACCACAGGGAGAATGCGCAAACTCCCACAGACACAGGCCCAAATCCATGTATCTGCACAGCTAGCAGTGCTAGTCACTGAGCTGTTGCGGCGCCCGTCTACCGGTCCAGGATTAAGCATACACACCGACACGAAGTACTAGGCCACTCCCGAAACCTCCAAGAGCAGCCCACGCACGACCCACCGTGTGCATGCCCCTCGTTTGACACCAAGGTGGACCGACACCTGCGGAATAAAAAGACAATACGTTAACATATAAAACTACATTTCCAGTGTCGTCCCGAGGCTCTGACCCTATTTAATACCCTCTACTATAACCCTCCATCCTTGCTTCGCTCATGTGTCTGTCACAAGAGGTTAGTGTTCTTTCGGAAGGGGAAGACTGGGGCATGACATTACAGAGGTCATTTAAATTATGAAGACATTCAGTAAAGTGGAGGCGGAGAAGATGTCTCCACTCATGGGGGATTCAAAATCCATGAGCCACATATGTATAAAATATTCACTAAGAAATCTAATAAGGAATTCAGGAGAAACTACTTTAGTCAGAAGAGGTTATGAAACTCACTACCACATCAAGAGGTAAACAGCATAAATGGATTTAGGCTGAAGCTTGATAAGTGCTTGAGGGAGAAAGATTTGTTGATAGGATGAACTGAAAGAAATGGCAGTTCATTTGGAGCATTAGCACTGGCCTGTTTCTCTGCTGCCAATTCTGTCTAATTCAAAGTAAACTGGTCAATAAAGAAGGTGTTGAATTAATTTTATTCCAGAGATGTTTTTGTAAATAACTGGTGTGTTATTGGGGTCAGTTTGCTCAGTTGGCCAGACGGCTCGTGAGTGCTACAGGATAACACCAACAGTTCAGGCTCAATTCCCAATCCACCTGATTTGAGACTGTGCTCTTCTCTCGAATCCTGAGAGTGGCAAACTGCCGCTGACAAAAACTATCAAAAAGACCAGCTTTTGGGCAGTGTGTGAATGAGTGTGCTGCTCTGAAATAGACGGTTATTTAATAAGAACGGTGTGGCTGAATCTTACATACTTCAGTGCGGTGGCACAGTGGTTAGCACAGCTGCCTCAGAGTGCCAGGGACTTGGGTTCGATTCCCAGCTTGGGTCACTGTCTGCGTGGAGTCTGCATGTTTTTCCTGTGTCTGTGCGGGTTTCCTCTGGGTGTTCAGGTTTCCTCCCACAATCCGAAAGATGTCCTGGTTAAGTGCATTGGACATGCTAAATTCTCCCTGAGTGTACCCGGATAGGCGCTGGAGCGTGGGGATTAGTGGATTTTCACAGTAGACTTTAAATTTCATGGCAAATTAACACCTCTCATACACCTTTAACATTGGAAACAACAAGAACATCAATTGTCACCGTGCCAACAAATGGGTTGGGAGGCACGGCGGGACCTACAGCAAGATTCCTAGCAACGGTCTATTTTATAGCAAACAAAGTTTATTTATGCAGCAATTAAACAAACAGTTTAGCAGCTACTACAAACAGAACTCATGACCAAAACTACAGCAACACATCCTGATAAAAACAGGGTTACTGCTTCCACAGAATGTAGAATGAAAACCCTGTGCATAAAATCGATCCCCGTCGCCTCCAGCGCTGTGGTCTCCAGTTGTTACTGATGGGGGAAATTGACCTCTGGTTGGCACATGTGGTGTCATTTCTGTGAAGGCCTCAAATTAAACATCAGGCCCGGAATTTTACCATTCCACCCGCCACGGGAATTGGAGCAGGCAAGGGGCGGACCGTGGAAATGTCCATTGACCTCGGGCAGGATTTTATGGCTTCAGGACAAGCACAACAAGAAAATCCATGCCTCAATTAGAATTATAGAATCCCTACAGTACAGAAGGAGGCCATTTGGCTCATTGAGTCTGTACGGACCACAATCCCACCCAAGCCCTACTCCTCTAACCCTCATTTACCATGCTGGTCTCCCTAACACTAGGGTCAATTTAGTATGGCCAATAAACCTAACCTGCACATCTTTGGAGTGTGGGAGGAAACTGGACCACCCAGGGGAAACCCACGCAAGAATGTGCAAACTCCAAGCTGGGAACTGAACCCAGGTCTCTGGGGCTGTGAGGCAGCAATGCTAACCATTGTGCCACCATACCATCCAGCATCTGATCACAATCTCACCCCCTTCCCAGTATATCACAAAGCTCTCTGCTTTGCAAGGTTAATTCCCCTCTGCTATGATTTGTCCATTAAATCTTCATGGCAAGGAACAATTGCGCAGGCAGCTAGTTAATAGAAAGGCTCCCTGAGTCACTTTTCACAAGGAAGAGTTTGGTGTCTAAAGGCTGAATGAGAATTAGGTTGACCTATTTCAGCTGTGCAATTGCATTTCATCTTTAATGTTCAGTTTTGAGATTTGCAGAGTGAAAAATCCTATTAACCTTTTAGCGTGTATTCAAACTGCAATTTGCACTGATTCTGCTGTTATAGCGTAAGTGTTACCTGAATCTGGTGTCAGGTCCCAATCTGACACCCAGACTAAGACTGTCTTGTAATAGCAATAAGATTAGACCATTCAGGTCCTTGAGCTTGTTCTGCTATTCAATGGGATCAAGGATGTTCTGCATCTGCATCCTATTTCTCCAGTCTCTTGATGCTCTTATGTAGTGTACATACCCTTCATATCGCCCTTCACCTTGAAAGAAAATGAAGTTCTTCAAATGATGCCTTGACTATGAGAAGAAACATGGGAGTGGTGAGTAGCACAGTGGTTAGCGCTGCTGCCACACAGCACCAGGGACCCAGGTTCAATTCCAGCCTTGGGTGACTGTATGTGTGGAGTTTGCACATCCTCCCCATGTCTGCTGGTGCTCCACTTTTGTCTCACAGTCCAAAGATTTGCAGGTTAGGTGGATTGACCATGCTAAATAATCCCTTAGTGTCCAAAGATGTATAGATTAGTTGGATTAGCCATGATAAATGTGTGGGGTTATGGGGATAGTGTGGGGGAGAGGGCCTGGGTAAGGCACTCTGTCAGACAGTCAATGTGGACTCGATGGGCTGAATGGCCTCCTTCTGCACTGTAGGGATTCTATAAGTGTACGGGGCTGTAAAGTGGAAGGTGCGAGAATATGCTGAGTGTAAAGCCTGCTCATGGAGAGCTAACTAGACCAGTCTGTGCACTTTGTATACTGGACTGTTTGATAATTGCAATGTGTATGAGGTTCCTGTGTATTTGAGGAAGGGATTAGTGACTTGGCCAAATGTGTCATTTGGAGCTGAGAGTTCCCCTTCCCACTACTCAAGTATTTCCTGATTTCAGTTGAAAATGTTGACATACACAAGCGGTCAGAAGTTTATTCATAGGTTTGCCTGAGGCCCTTGTATTTCCCAAACTGGAGAATAGGCCTGAATTCTGCTTCCAGGCCTCTCCTGAGGCCACTGTCTGGCAGCCTGTAAAGAGATGCTGAGCATTGTCCCCTTTATATTAGGAAAGCAAAGCTAAAAATGGGAAATCATGGTGCAGGTGAATCAAAGGCATGAACTTGGTACATGTCACAACCTTTTAGTGATCTAACTTGATGCACTCCTATGCTGCACTGTTTGGTAATGCTTGTTGAACAATTTTAATGTGGATGAAAGTGACAGAGAGCATTGCTGGGGGGAATGAAATATCAATTTAGAAAATAAAGTTACAGAATGGCTACAGCACAGCTGAAGGCCACTCTGTCTATTTCCTCCATGCCAGCTAGTTCCTCTCCTCTATCCCTTCCTCGAACCCTGCAAATTGGCTCTCTTCCAGTGCTTATCCAATTTCATTTATTTATTAGTCACAAGTAAGGCTTACATTAACACTGCAATAAAGTTATTGTGAAATTCCCTGAGTCACCACACTCTGGCACCTGTTCAGGTCAATGCACCTAACCAGCACATCTTTTAGACTGTGGAAGGGAACCGGAGCACCCAGAGAAAACCCACGCAGATGCGGGGAAAGCATACAAACTCCATACAGACAGTGACCCAAGCCGGGAATCAAACCTAAGTCCCTGGTGTTGTGAGGCAGCAGTGCTAACCACTGTGCCACCATGTCACCCCTCTTATTAAAAAGTCACAATTGAATCTCCCTCTCTTACAGTCTCATTCCAGGTTCTAATGATTCACTTTTTTCTCATGTCACTCTTGATTCTTTATTCCCTTCACTTTAAATTGGTCTCTTTTCATTCTTAATCCTTCCACTAATGGGAACAGTTTCTCTCTCTCTACTCTGCCTAGACCTCTCATAATGCTGAATACCTTTACCAACCTTCTCTTCCACTGGGAGACCAGTGTCAGATTCTTCAACCTATCCCCCTTCCTGAAGGCTCACATTCCTGGAGCCTGGATTCTGGTAAATTGTTTCTGCACCTTTGCCAAAGCCCTCAGTTCCTTCCTAAAATACGGTGCCCAGAAAGGGACATGATACTCCAGTTGAGGTCAATCGTGATGGCACTGTGGTTAGCACTGCTGCCTCACAGCACCAGGGACCTGGGTTCGATTCCCAGTCTGAAAAACAACTGTTCACCACTACCCTCTGTTTCCTATCACTCAATCCGCTTTGTGTCCATGCAGCCATTCCTTGGGCTTCAACTTTGTTGGCAAGCCTATTATGTCACTTTATCAGATATGTCTGGAAAACCATGTACATCACATTAACTGCATTACCCTCAACAATCCTCTTTGTTACCCCATCAAAAAGCTCAGTGTAGTGAGCTCAACATGATTTGATGTTAACAAGTCGATACTGACTTTCCTTAATTAATCCACAGTTGCCTGCGTGACTTTAAATTTTGACCTGGGTTATCATTTCTAAGAGCTTATATGGACATATGAAATAAGAGCGGACGTGGGATATTTGACCCCTCAGGCCTGCCCCGCCATTCAATAAGATAACAGCAGCACGGTGGCACAATGATTAACTTTAAACTTTACTTGGGCCACAAATGCTCTCCACAATCTCCATTTGCTTTCTTTTTATGCCGGTCAGCTGATCAGCTGACCACCATATCATTTTGCCATTGGTTACATTGTCTACTGGGTCAGTTGACCCTCACAGCATTTTATCGTTGGTTACATTGTAACAGATTCCAATATTATCATCAGTTACACGACTTAACATTGCTTTAACATCTTATTTCAAAGGCAGCACCTGTGACAGTGTAGCCCTCCCTCTGTCCTGCACTGGAACATTAGTCTAGATGAGGTTCAAGACTCTGGAATGGGGCCAAGCATATCAAAGAACTTAATTTCAGTCCATCACAGGTGAAGCCCTGATACAGTTGTCACGTAGGAGGGACGATAAGAAAAATACAAGCAGCATGTACACAGTGTCAAATAATAGGATGAAAGCTATGCTGTAGCTGAAGACCGAATGAAGAGCTCAAACTGTGGAACACGAGAAATGGAACATAAAAAAGCATAATCTTGAGTTCAGTGGAGGGAAAGCATTGTGAGAACAATGCATTCTCTTAAGTTGAGAAATTGAGAAACCCTCAGTGGGCTTCAGAAAAGGCCCAAACTTTCAATTTGTAGTTTTATGGGGATGGAGCCAAGATCTATAGTTGACCTTCTTTTCAAAATTGAAAAGGAAATTCCAGGGAGAAGTATAATGGGTAGCTGAGTAAATATTGCCTGTTTGACTACACTGTGGCTCCAAGTCAAGGTTATTGCACCAGGAGTTGATGAAAATTTGGAAGTGCCAAGCTAATGAATTTTTTAATATGTCATCTGTCCTAATACCGCTTAAGATTAGACTTCATCAATTTTATTTCCTTTTATGACTGGAACAATACATATTTTTATAGTTGCCTCTGATCATTTACACCATATTAAACACTTGAGCATGTTGGCAGTAATTACATGTAAATTTCAATGGACAGCGATCATTTTCTATTTCAATTAAACTAGATCGCGGCCAACAACTGCAGAGACTGATATTTATCCGTGACATTACGACAAAGTGTTCCATTCACGTTCAGAATCTGTAATCAGGCTGGATTAAAATATATATTTTCACTCGTGGATATGCAGTGCATTCTATTGCTCCCAAGCAATTTAGAAGCAAAACGAAGTGAATACAAGATAGACTGCATATGGCACTCCACATGAAATTGGGAGATTACTTTTGGCAGACTGGCTGGTTTACATGATCTTTCTGCTAAAAATGGATGGAGGCCAGGTCACACGTTATGTCAGAAACTTATTATTGCTTCCAATCTCTTTGGGCTGTGCTGTTTTATTCATTCCAACATCCTAGCAATTGAGTGTCTTTTTCGGAGCGCCTTAGATCCAATGTTTTCATGCTGGCTTTTATATACAATTGCCTTAAATGGATAGGCACAGCACCACATCATAATCTCTTAAAAGCACCATGGCTGAGGTCAAGAACAAGCCTAAGATATTTCCAATATTCTACTATGAACATGAAGAACATCCAATGATTTATTTTTGCTCTTTCCCTTTCCGTAATAATTACCAGCCTCAGGCTATTAGTCATTTAGAATTTGAAACTGTTAAAACATTTCTGCTATGCACAACAACACGTCAGGCTATTTTTTATATTCATTCATGGGACAGGGGCATCGCTGGCTAGGTCAGCATTTATTGCCCATCCCTAGTTGCCCTTGAGAAGGTGGTGGCGAGCTGCCTTCTTGAATTGCTGCAGTCCACGTGCTGTGGATTGACCCACAATGCCGTTAGGGAGGATTTTGACCCAGCGACTGTGAAGGAACGGCGATATATCAGCGACTGCGAAGGAACAGCGATATATTTCCATGTCAGGATAAGAGTGGCTTGGAGAGGAACTTGCAGGCGAAGGTGTCCCCATGTATCTGCTGCCTTCTAAATGGAAGTCATGGGTTTGTAAGGTGCTGTCTGAGGATCTTTGGTGAATTTCTGCAGTGTATCTTGTAGACAGTTCACACTGCCTGAATGTTGCAATGGCATGAGCTTGACCTGGATGTATTTAAGGTCTGATAAAGTGAGAAAGAAGTGATTCTTGTCCATCCAAATAGCCCAGCATCAGAAATTACCAATAATTTGTTTTGTTGGGAAAGGGTACAAAGAAATATGGAGCTAAGGTGGCATTGAAACACAGTGCAATCATGGTCTAACTGAATGGTGGAGCAGCCTTCAGGGGCTAAACAGCCTCCTGTTTCTGCATTCCTGATATTCCAACACTTCCACAGATTGAATTCAATTAATATCATTCAGCCATAATTAATAAATAGTGAATAGTGGAGGACATGCCCCAGTCTATATCAACAATGATGAAGTGGAAATAGTGAGAGCTTCTAGCTTCAAGGTGTCCAGATCACCAACAACCTGTCCTGGTCCAGGCTGGTGCTATAGTTAAGAAAGCCCACCAACACCTGTACTGTCTCGGGAGGCTAAGGAAATTTGGCATGTCCTCTACAACTCTCACCAATTTTTCAGATGCACCAGAGAAAGCATCCTTTCCGGATGTATCACAGCTTGCTATGGCCCCTGCTCTGACCAAGATCGCAAGAAACAACAAAGGGTCGTGAACGAAGCCCAGTCCATCGAGCAAACCAGCTTCCCATCCATTGATTCCGTCTACACTTCCGGCTGCCTTGGAAAAGCAACCAGCATAATCAAGGACCCCATGCATCCCGGACATATCCTTTTCCACCTTCTTCCGTCAGGAAAAGATATGAAAGTCTGAGATCATGTACCAATGACTCAAGAACAGATTCTTCCCTAATGCCGCCAGACCTTTGAATGTGCCTACCATATAGTAAGCTGATTTGTCTCTGCAGAGCTATGACTGTAACACTATATTCTGCACCACCTCCTTTTCTTCTCCTGTATGAACTCTATGAATGGAATGCTTTATCTGTATAGTGCGCAAGAAACAATACATTTCATTATAAACTAATACATCTGACAATAATAAATCAAATCAAATCAAATCAAATAATCCAAATGCTGTTATGTAATAATAAGTTTGATTTGATTTATTATTGCCACATGTATTAACATACAGTGAAAAGTATAGTTTCTTATGTGCTATACAGACAAAACATACCATTCATAGAGATGGAAACGAGAGAGTGCAGAATGTAGAATTACAGTCATAGCTAGGGTGTAGAGAAAGATCAACTTAATGCAAGGTAAGTCCATTCAAAAGTCTGACGGCAGCAGGGAAGAAGCTGTTCTTGAGTCAGTTGGTACGTGACTTTTGTATCTTTTTCCCAAAGGAAGAAGGAGGAAGAGAGAATGTCCAGGGTGCATGTTGTTCTTAATTATGCTGGCTGCTTTGCCGAGGCAGCAGAAAGTGTAGACAGTGTCAATGGATGGAAGGCTGGTTTAAAATGTCTGAGGTTAAAAACAGAAAATGTATTTTTTCCAGGTCAGAAGGTTAAATATTTTCCAGATCCTGAGGCAGAATCTATGTAATAACAGGACGTAATTTTAGGAATGCTTAGAAAAAAACAGATCTTCCCAATAAGTTTGATGGGTTAAAGTGGCAACTGTTACAATACTAAGCCTGAGAGAGCAAAAAGATCCCAAATTGAATTGTACCCTGTATTGAATTAGCTTATCATATATGGACAGAGGTTCAGGGCTCTCAATTGGCAAAGGGATAGGAAGAGGAAAAAGAATCAAATAGGGTCTTCACCCTGCTTGCTATCCATGTACAGGATTAGGTGCAGCTATCCATTGCATGAACAATTGCCAAAATAACTGAGTTACCCAGGACGATTGCCCTAATCCAACAACATTTAGTGGCTTCTAGAGGGCAGAAAATTATAGATTAAAAAATCTCAAAATACAAAGTTAGTGAACTATTTATGATTTGAAGCATAATTTGCCCAGCAACAATGTGCATTTATATACGCCTTTAACACAATAACAGTTACAACTAAGAACAGGTAGAAGGATTGTTAAATTCTTCATCCTATGAAATGTACAGAAGCAGAGATTATAAAGAGACATGTCTTAGCTTGAAATGAAAAGAATTTGCACTCGTATGAAAATAGTCCATGCTGCATTTGTAAGAATATAAATTTCTGGGGTATTTCATCCAATTGTTGTACATAAGGTGATTTTCACTCTATAAGATTATTTCCATCTGAGTAGTGTCGTTCACCTCCACATCCTTTTTGGTCACAGCCTCCGATGCAGAGAGAGTGCATCCAATCTCAATGTATGATGAGTTGAGTAAAAGATCAGAACAGCTATTTACCTTTGCTGACACTTGCTTATTTCAGAGCAAGTGTAACGTTAATTTTATATGACAGGCAATTTCTTGCAGAGTGGCATCTCTCAGGTACTGTTGGCTGATAATACAGTTGCTGTGGCACTGCCTTGGACAGATGATCTAATAATCCAATCCCAATTCATTTAGTCCCAGCAAACATAATGCCATCTGTTTGTTCTGGACTGGAGTGCTAAAGAAACAAGCCATCTACTCCAACTTTGGAAGTGAAGACAGGGGTTGTTAAGACTGACAGATAGTATCCCAACCAGTTGATTTTTAAAATTATCCTTCAAAGAACTTACCCGAGTTCCTTTTGAGTTTTTTTCAGCCTCTGGGACCTCCATCTGAATTGAGCCATACTGACAGTATAAAGTCCCCACTCTTTGACAGCTAAAAGACCCTTAATGTGGAAGTCACTTGGCCATCCTGAAACTATTGCCTACTTGGACACAAATCCATACTGTAAAATTACCCACAATTTGACACAGATTGGCTTGAAATTGGTAGTCTTGCTCAGAAAAGCGAAAATGATGCTTGTTGTGGGAAATAAACTGTCATGTTGATGTTAGGAGGCAATGTTTCTCTGAAACAGGTCTGAAGAAAAATCATTGCAATAATGTGGATTTAAGTTAACCTGGTGCTCTTAATTCCCCACACTGGATGCAAAAACTCTTGTAATTTGCACTTCTCTTCACTCAGGAAAAAGATGCTGCAGAAATGAAATGCCTGGGGCACTGAATATGCAGAAAATTGATACATTGAGATGGCATTAAGAAGGCCAGTTGTACTTAAAATTATTGGGTGGAATTTTACGAGAAAAACTCTATGTGCTCAGCTAGCGTGAAATGGGAGTGTAGCAGATCCGTTTTTCGGGCAAGCTTTTACTCCCAATCTTATGCACATACTACTTGAAAAAATGGGCTAGACTGTTTCCAGCTACTAGAGGCAGTGAGCAGGGCTTAATTCAACTGCCAGCCTGATCAAGCGGCAGACGGAGCTATTGTGCATATGCAGATCTCTGTGTCTGCGCATGTGCAATCCCAACAGCAGAGGTCTGGCAGAGAGAGAGAGAGAGAGGGCCTCTGTGCTCCAGCCAGGAGCCATCCTCCAGCCCTACCCCATAGGCCCATCTCCCTCCAGACCCCACCCCATCAGGCCCCACCCTGACACTTCCTGGTGGGCAGTGCCAAGGTGCCAGGTTGGCATTGCCAAGGTGCCAGGCTGGGATTGCCAGACTGACACTGCCAAAGGAGTAGCCCCCTTGCCCTCAGCCTCCCTAGAGGGCCTCAATGACCTCTGGTTCTACCAGTGAGGGCAAGATGACTGTTCACGGAGAGCAGGTGTTTTCCTCATTGGACTCCCAGCAAGACCATAAAAGCAAGTGAGCCCGGACAATTGAGGCTTGCTGAACAGATGGAAATGATGTTTAATATAAATTTGAATAATTTATTCAGCCTCTCGCTGGAAATGGGCAAGAGACTGACTGTGTCAGAAATCCGATGCTGGTAAGATCGCAAGAGCCGAGCAATCAGGCGGGATCCTGATTTCTCGGTTCTTGCATGATTTTGCTGGCTTGCTCTGCCCATTGATCGGCAGGACAAATTGGTAAAATCACAGTCGGTAGGTCACCAGGGCTGCATGAGATGCCTGGATTCTGGATGAGGATACTAAGGGAAGTAAGGTTGAAAATTTTGAGGCACTATGGCCATAATCTGGTGTCAGAGGACTGGAGCTTTGCAAGTTTACTTCTTTTAAAGTTTATTTATTAGCTCACAACTAGGCTTACATTAATACCGCAATGAAGCTACTGTGAAAATCCCCTCGTCGCCACACTCCGGCGCCTGTTTGGGTACATTGAGGGAGAATTTAGGATGGCCAATCCACCTAACCGGCATGTCTTTCAGGCTGTGGAAAGAAACCGGAGGAAACCCACACAGACACGGGGAGAACGTGCAGACTCCGCACAGACAGTGACCCAAGCTGGGAATAGAACCCAGGCCTCTGGTGCTGTGAGGCACCACTGTGCTGCCCAGTGGTGTAATGAAGTTTCTTTAATACACCTTTTCTTTGATTTACTTTGTAAAGTAAATTATTGCTTGCAACTGAAGTATCCTTACTGCCAGATGAACAACCAATGCCCTGTCTGTCTTCTCAGATGGACATAAAGGACCTCTTAGCGTATTTGAAGAAGACCTGGGGACTTCTCCCTGACATTCTGCCATTGTTTATCCCACAGCCTATCGTGCTTTGCTTGTAGCTACTCCTACCAAGGGATCTACTGTCATGTTATGTCTATGACATTTCATGACTAACCATATGAAGTCCAAGATTCTTCACAGGTGACTGGCCACTTGTCTTACTAAGCGTCATGACAGTGCCCTGGATCTGTCACACACCTCGCTAGTCTCTGCCTTCGAAGTTGCTGTCCTACCAAGTCTTTAGGATCTTGTGCATCATTGGCCTGTTTCAAGTCAGCCACTTGGAGTTATGAGTGAGAGTTGGAGAGTTGCCATTTTCCTTGTCCACACCTCTTTTGAAATGGGTGTATGGCGTGGTAGGGGATTTAGCCCTCACAAGCATCTCCCGTTTACCTCAACTTATACCCCTTAGCAACCATCACAAAAACAGATTATGCACCCATTGCTTTTGCGGAAACTTGCAGTGCACAAGTTGGCTGACATGTTCTCCACATTACACCATAACCACATTTCTTTTTTTTAATTATTTCGTGGGATGTGGGTGTGTTTTGCCAGGCCGGCATAGATTGCTCATCCCTAGTTAGAATTATAGAATCCCTACAGTGCAGAAGGAGGGCATTTGGCCCATCGAGCCTGCACCGACCACAATCCCACCCAAGCTCTATCCCAATAACCCCACATATTTACCCTGCTAATCCTCCTGATACTAGGGGGCAATTTAGTATGGCCAATCCACCTAACCCGCACACCTTGAGCACGTGGTGGCGAACTGCCTTCTTGAACTGCTGCCATCCATGAGGTGTAGGTACACCCACAGTGCTGTTAGGAAGGGAGTTTCAGGATTTTGACCCAGCGACTGTGAAGGAATGGCGATAGATTTCCAAAACAGGATGGTGTGTGGCTTGGAGGGGACCTTGCCGGTGATGGTGCTCCCATACATCTGCTGTTCTTGACCCACTGGGTGATAGAAGTCATGGGTTTTGGAAGGTGTTGTCGAAGGAGCCTCGGTGAGACCCTCCTCTGAGTGTAAACTGAGTACTTTGGAACGTCCTGTGGTTGTGGAAGGTGCTTTATAAATGCAATTCTTTCATCTTTAAAGCTAAGCATTGAACCCAAATACTTAATATTAAATTGGCAAATTTCCATGGGGATTCTCCTGCTTGTCTGAAGTGAAGGCAGTTCACCTACCCTCACCTTTAAAGCATTTTAGCACAGTAGGAGCAGCTGCTGTTGATGCAGTTTCCTACAGTGGCAGTAATTGAATCAGCGCGTATGCATCTGTTCTCTCCGATCTGTGTGTAAAATAGACTTTTCTATACCTCTTTCTGCATTATACTGAACAGTGGTGACACTGTGCCACTGAAATCACAGCGCTCAATGAAAGCCCAGCATTATATCCCAACCTGTGGAAACAAGAAACTGAGATGTGAAAGATGGGGTTATAGTTGGGGGGAAGGTGGTGGGAAGTGGGGGATGGGGTATGATTAGTCTTGTGTCAAAAAAAGACACGTGGGCTGGCGTAAAACAGGCCGTTTATTCGTTGCTGATGAAAATCAGTTTCATCACCCTGTGGGTGTTCTGTTTGTGATGAAATACAACAGTGGGCTAAAGCTTTACCTGACGCATCCCCTACAAAGGCATTTGCTAAAGACGGTTTTTACACAGAAGGCACAGTGTAGGAAGAGGCCATTTGGCCCAGCTGGTTTATGCCCCATATGATCAACTTCCTAAGCCTCTGCATATGGGTGGCACGTTGGCAGAGTGGTTTTAGCACTGCTGCCTCACAGTGCCAGGGACTCCATTCCCAACTTGGGTCATTGTCCATGTTCTCTGCATGTTCTCGCTGTGTCTGTGTGGGTTTCCTCTGGGGGCTCCAGTTTTTCCCCACAGTCTGAAAGACGTGCTGGTTAGGTGCATTGGCCATGTTAAATTCTCCCTCAGTGTATCCGAACAGGTGCTGGAGTGTGGCGACTAGGGGATGTTCACAGTAACTTCATTACAATGTTAATGTAAGCCTACTTGTGACACTAATAAATAAAATTAAAAAAATCCTTCTGTTCCTTTATCTCTCATTTGCAATTAATCTTCCACTGAAATGCATCTATGTTCATCATGTCAACCACTTCATGTGGCATCAAGTTCCGCAATCTAATCACTCTCTGGTTAAAGAAAGTTCTCTTGAATTTCTTTTTGGGTTTTTATTTGCCGTGTGCACCCTCACAAGGAATATCTGGGCAGGCCCTATTCATACTCTTTTGAGGATGACTTTAAACAAATGGTCAAATTAACAGTTTAAATTAAAGGGCACTGTAGCAAAAGAAAAATTTTAAAGGAACCACACAAGAGAATATCCAAACCTGGTTTTGGAGGCTGATAGACCTCTCCAGTGCCAGTGGTCATGGAAAGGCCCAAGAGACAGTGGACACCGCCTCCTCCAACTTCACTTAGCCTCAAAGGTAGCCACGGAAGAGAGGCAGACGGGGTTGGACCAGCTGGCTCCCTTGACCACCCACTGCCTGGACTCATTTATGGCCAACATGGCCAGGTTCAAGGCCAGGTTACAAGGAGATCCTGTCGACTTCCATCCCCAACCTCCACAACCCCTGCCAACTGACTCCACACCGGGTGGCTGAAGATCAGGGATGCGGGGCTAAAGTGTAGCCAAACATCCATAAGCAACTGCCTCAGATAATTAAAGAAGGAGTGCATTCTCCCACATTCAAAATCATCTGGAATGTCATGGCTGCAGAATGTTATAATGCAACCAATCATAACATGCTGTGAGGGTCAGCTGACCAGTCAACAATGTAACCAATGATGTGGTGGTAACTGATCAGCTGACCCAGTATAAATAGAAAGCAGATGGAGATTGTGGGGAGCATGTGTGGTCCTGGGGGTGGGTGCGGTCTGAGTGTTGGTGTAATGAAGCTCCCTTATTGAATCTTTCTCTTTGATTCACTTTGTGAAGTTAGTTCTTTTATTGCTTGCTACTGATATTCCTTGCGAGGGATATTCCCCAAAGATTGAAACATTCCAGATATTCCTTGCGAGGGAGCACACAGCAAATAAAAACCCAAAAAGAAATTCAGAACTTTCTTTAACCAGAGAGTGATTAGATTGCGGAACTTGATGCCACATGAAGTGGTTGACATGATGAACATAGATGCATTTACTGTCGGATGAACAGAATATACAGGTAGTCCAGGAGACACAATAATGGGACATATTGCAACATTGAGGGCTGAAGGGCCTGTACTGTGCTGTTATGTTCTAGATTGGATTCTCAAGAGGCTTGACAGGGTAGATCCCTGGAGGTTGTTTCCTCTTGTGGGAAAGTCTAGGACTAGAAGGCATAATCTCAGATTAAGGGGTCACCCAACTGAGACAGAGATGAGGAGGAATTTCATCTTTCAGAAGACAGTGAATCTGTGGAATTCTTTGCCACTGAGAGCTGTAGGGGCTGAGTTGTTAAATATGATCAAGGCTGAGATAGAGGGGTTTTTAATCAAGATTGTGGAAATAAGGCAGGAAAGTGGAGTTGAGGATTATCGTATCAGATCAGTCATGATCTCATTGAATGGCAGGACTCACTTGATGGGCTGAATGGCCTACTTCTGCTCCTACATCTTATGGTCTTAAGGTCATATGAGTCTGTGAGCCATTATAACCTATGGTTATATGGGACTGATACATGCAGCATCCTCCATTTAAGTCTCCAGTGGAAAAGGGAGCACCCTCAGGAAGAGATTCCCACATATTTTAAAATTAAGATGTCTAGTTTTGGGACTTCCCCAAAGATTGAAACATCCTCCCTCATTCTTCCTCCATAAAACCATTCATAGTTTTAAAGATCTCTATAAGGTCACCCTCGAGCAAGGAACCTCAGCCTTTCCTGCTAGTTTATAACCACTCAGTTCTCATATCATTAAAACACAATACTGCAGATTTTGGAAACCTGATATGAAAACAGGAAAAATGCTGGAAATACTCAAGAGGTCAGACAGCATCTGTGGAAAGAGAAGCAGAGTTAACATTTCGAGTCAATGACTCTTTCTCAAGTGCTTCCACATCTTCTGTGCATTATGGAGACCAGGGGTGTGATTTTACTGCCGTTCACACCACGCTCTCACTGCAGCGAGGTTGGAGAATTTGGTGCCCAGCCAAATGTCCGTTCACTTTGGCGGGATGGGAAAATCCCACTGGCATGAACAAGATTCCAGCCCAGGATTCTAAACAGTACTTTGCGATACGGATACATAGGGTGGGATTTTACGACCTTGCTCATCCCAAAGCTGTAAATCCTGCCTGAGGTCAACGGACCTTCCCATTGCCTGTCCCTCGTCCGCTCCGATTCCCGTGGTGGGTGGGGTGGTAAAATTCTGGGGTGGCCATGGAGTGGGATTTTCTGGTTGGCAGTGACACAGCTGAGGAGCAAGGCCATTGATTTTGGCGGGGCTGGAAGATCCTGCCATGGGGAAATCAGAAAATCCTGGCATTGAACATAGAGCTCTTCCAACAACATTTTTGCTTGTCAGAGTTTAAGTTATTCACCCTCAGAGACCTAAGTATGGTTGAATTTGGCTCTTTTTGCCAGTGTCTAATGTCAGACAGATATAGGTGATAATGTGAGTCTGAATGAAGAGGAATTTCTTCAGCCAGAGAGTGATGAATCTGTGGAACTCTTTGCCGCAGAAGGCTGTGGAGTGTCTTTAAGACAGAGATAGGTAGGTTCTTGATTAAGAAGGGGATCAGGGATTATGGGGAAAAGGCAGGAGAATGGGGATGAGAAAAATATCAGCCATGATTGAATGGTGGAGCAGAGTCGATGGGCCAAATGGCCTAAATCTGCTCCTAATGCTTTGGTCTTATGGACTTAATGATCAGTGAGTGAATCTACAGTAATGATCTGCAAGAAGCTGGAAGGCAGTAGGACACACACTAATTAGGACTTGCTGTTGAAGCATGCTGCATCAGGGTGACACCAAGCTTTTATCATCTATGTGGCGTTCCAAAAACTTTAATTAGGGTCCATTACAAATTTATCACAGCTGCTGATCATTTCATAAATGTACAATGAGCATTGAGGGAGGTAATCATAGTTGGGGAATATCCAACATCAAACCTTGCTAAAGTTGGACCTTAAGCTTAACTGATGCTTTTAGTGTGGCTCACAATGAGCAGAATTCATAAAAGGGCATAAATATTCTGGCCGGGAAGTTTGCTAGTGTCACACAAGAGGATTTAAACTAGTTTGGCAGAGGGAACCAAAGCAAAGGTGAATTAGCTGAAGGGGAACCAGAGGGTAGGGCCTGTAAGACTCAGAGAAGTAGCAAGCAGGGTGGGGTTGCTAATCAAAGAGGGTCTAGAACATAAGATCATAAGAACATAAGAAATAGGAGCAGGAGTAGGCCATCTAGCCCTTCGAGCCTGCCCCGCCATTCAATAAAATCATGGCTGATCTGAAGTGGATCAGTTCCACTTTTCCGCCTGCTCCCCATAAACCTTAATTCCCTTATCTATCAGAAATCTATCTACCCGTGACTTAACCAACGAGATGGACTGAAACGCATTTGTTTCAATGTGAGAGGTGTAACAGGTAAGGCAGATGAACTTAGAGCTTGGATTAGTACTAGGAACTACAATGTTGTTGCTATTACAGAGTCTTGGTTAAGGGAAGGACAGGATTGGCAGCTTAATGTCCCAGGATACAGATGTTTCAGGCGGGATAGAAGGAGATGTAAAAGGGGTGAGGGAGTTGCACTCTGGTTAAGGAGAATATCACAGCTGTACTGCAGGAGGACACCTCGGAGGGCTCAAACAGCGAGGCAATATGGGTAGAGCTCAGGAATAGGAAGGGTGTAGTCGCAACTGGGGGTTCGGGGTTTGCTATAGGCCACCCAACTGCCAGCGGAAGATGGAGGAACAGAAATGTAGGTAGATTTAGGCAAGGTATAAAAGTAACAGGGTTGTTGTGGTGGGAGATTTTAACTTCCCCTATATTGACTGGGACTCGTGTAGAGTTAGGAACATGGGTGGGGCAAAGTTGGTAAGGAGCATCCAGGAGGGCTTCTTGAAACTGTATGTAGATAGTCCAACTAGGGAAGGGGCCATACTGGATCTGATATTAGGGAATGAGCCCAGCCAGGTGGTCGATGTTTTAATAGGGGAGCAGTTCGGGAACAGTGACCACAATTCAGCAAGTTTTAAGGTACTGATGGATAAAAATAGTAGTCCTCAAGTTAAGGTGGTAAATTGAGGGATCACTAATTATAACAATATTAGGCAGGAACTGAAGAATGTAGATTGGGGGCAGATGTTTGAGGAAAAATTAACATCCGACATGCGGGAGACTTTCAAGTGTAAGTTGTTAGGGATTCAGGACCAGCACATTCCTGTAAGGATGAAGGATAATATAGCAAGTTTTGGAAACCTTGGATAACGAGAGATATAGTCAAAGAGAAAAAGGAAGTGTTTATCAGAGGTAGGAAGCTGAGAACACACAAAGCAATTGTGGAATACAAGGAAAGTGCAAAGAAACTTAAGCAAGGAGTAAGGAGGGCTAAAAGGGGTAATGAAAAAGCCTTGGCCAGCAGGATTAAGGAAAATCCCAAGGCTTTTTATACATATGTAAAGAGCAAGAGGGTTGGCCCACTCAAGGACATGGGAAGGAATCTATGCGTGGAGCCAGAGGAAGTGGGTGAGGTATGAAATTAGTACTTTACGTCAGTATTCACCAAAGAGAAGGACTTGATGGATGATGAGTCTGGGAAAATGTGTGTAGACAGTTTGAGTCAAGTTGAGATCAAAAAGGAGGTGGTACATTGGCTGGGTCCTGTTTGAGCTCACCACAGATTTGCTGTTTTGTTTTACTTCATTTTGTGCAATAAAGCACTGTTCCTTTATAGCCGACTCTTAGAGTTATTATAGACAGTTACCCCACTGTCGACTTAAAGGAAGTAATATTCCTCGAGCCGCGTGAGTGACCTTGAAGGTGAGATCACAAGCAAGATTAGACATATGAGTGTCAGGTCAGCAGGCTGATGCGATCCCATCAAGCACTGGCATTTAACAATAGTCTAGGCCTCTTTCTTTGCCTGAGAGAGAAAGCTTGTGAAGACCAATGTACCGATGCTAACCCTTGGACAAGGATTTGTCCCATAAGTGGTCAAAAGGGCTGACATGTTACAGAGAAGTGTGAAATGCTTCGTTTTGGTATGAAGAATGAGGAGAGGTAACATGGATTAATTATATAGGGTGCTGAGGAACAGAGTGACCTCAGAGTGTGTGCACACAAATCTTTGGAGACGTCAGGATGAGGTGAGAAGGCTGTTAAAATGGCACATGTGATTCTTGGCTTTATAGAGGCAGGTGACAAAGCTGTAGACCGGGATGGTCACCTGGACACTGGGATGATGTGGGTACAATAGGGGTCATGTGTCGGGAGTGTGTGAGTCCTCCCCAGGGTGCAGGCAGACGCACAGCATGTGAGACTACTCAGTATTATTAATAAATCTTTACTGTTGATAGTCACCAGTTATTGCAAGCCAAAATGTAAGGAAGTTACACCAAACCTAGTTAGACCCCACTTAAGGAAGAATGTCACAGACTCAGAGACAGTGCAGGGGGGATTTATTAACAGTCGCAGGATTGTTGCATATCAGTTTCATGGAGGGACTGTACTGGGACCTCTGCTTTTTTGTGATATATATAAATGATTTGGAAAAAGGTGTAACTGGTGTGATCAGTAAGTTTGCAGATGGCTGGACTTGCAGATAGCGATGAACATTGTCGGAGAATACAGCAGGATATAGATAGGCTGGAAAATTGGGCAGAGAAATGGCAGATGGAATTTAATCCAGATAAATGAGAAGTGATGCGTTTTGGTAGATGTAGGGGGGAGCTATACAATAAATGGCAGAACCATCAAGAGTATAGACACACAGAGGGACCTGGGTGTGTAAGTCCACAGATCATTGAAGGTGGCAGCACAGGTGGAGAAGGTAGTGAAGAAGGCATATGGCATGCTTGTCTTTATAAGACGGGGTATAAAGTATAAAAGTTGGCGTCTGATGTTACAGCTACATAGAACGTTGGTTAGGCCACATTTGGAGTACTGCATCCAGTTCTGGTTGCCGCACTATCAGAAGGACGTGGAGACTTTGGAGATAGTGCAGAGAAGGTTTACCAGGATATTGCCTGGTATGGTGGGTCTTAGCTATGAGGAGAGATTGGGTAGACTGGGGTTGTTCTCCCTGGAAAGACGGAGAATGAGGGGAGACCTAATAGAGGTGTATAAAATTACGAGGGGTATGGATAGGGTGAACAGTGGGAAGTTTTTTCCCAGGTCGGAGGTGACAAACATGTGGGATCACAGGTTCAAGGTGAAGGGGGCAAGGTTTAACTCAGATATCAGAGTGGCGTTTTTTACAAAGACGGTGGTGGGGGCCTGGAATGGACTGCCAAGCAGGGTGGTGGAGGTGGACACGCTGGGATTGTTTAAGACTTACCTAAATAGTCACATGAGCAGACTGGAATGGAAGGATACAGAAAAATGGTCTAGTTGGTCCAATGAGCAGCGCAGGCTTGGAAGGCCGAAGGGCCTGTTTCCTGTGCTGTATTGTTCTTTGTTCTTTGACTGGAGGAGCCCAGTTTTTTTCTTTAGAACAGAAATTGTTAAGGGAAGCTTTGATGGAAGTGGTCAAAATTATGGCCTGGAATTTGTAGCCCCCCACCTGCTCCTTGCCTGTTGTGTTTTTAGTGAGGGGGATGTAAAATATGTGAGGTACACTGCCTTCCCGCCCAGCTCCAACTTAACCCCCCCAAACATGGGGGTTGAATAAGGCAGCAGTTGCCCACTTAAGTGCGTTAATCTACCTTGACTGCCATAATCTGCTGTGCGGTGGCAGGCAGACAATAGTGGGAAGGCCGTTTTTTTTGAACAGATTTGGTGAAAAGGCAGGGAGGGAAGGAGAGCCACATCATTTGGTGGGTACCCCATGTGTATTGTGGGCATACCCCCCCCCCCCCCCCCCCCCGCCGCCGAAATTTCACCCACTCCCTTTGTGCCTCCCCACCTGGTCTACAAAAACCCACATCCCACCCGACTCAAGAAGGCAGCTCAGTGCCACTTCCTTAAGGGCAATTAGGGATGGGCAATAACTACCGGCCTGCCAATGCACTCACATTCCATGAACACGTTTCAAAGGGAAATTCTCTTGAGTGAATTCCGATCGCAATAGTCTAACTCAGAGACAAGAGCGCCAACACTGAACAATGGCTGATCTTTTTGATATGGTCTGAAGTTTTAATAAAGTCTTGTCCCTACACTGGTGAGCCCTGCATCTTAATCACATTGCTTTGCTGCTTCTCTGGAGCGGCAGCTAATTCTGGCTCGGAAAACAATCCACAGCTGAACACGTCACAGAAGAAAGCTTAAAAAGCTTTCGTATTGGTATGTGATCAGGTAAGATCCAAGGATATCTTCCCTTGGCACTTACACTGTTAGATCCAGTCTCTTTATTACCTCTGGAAGTGAAAGGCAGGCAGAGGAAATGTTTTTGTCTCTGTTTGTTCAGCTGTTTGTCTGTTTGATCAGGGACAGTATCTCTTATGCTACTGATGGATTTAAACAAAGTCTGGTACACAGGTAGGGTATGGCCTGAGGAAGAACAGATTAGAAAATAGGAACAGGTCTAGGTCATTTTGCCCTTCCAACCCGCCCCTCTAGTTAATATGATCATGACTAATGCTCTATCTCAATACCATACACCCACATTCTCCTGATGCCCCTTGAGTCCTTCAGAGTCTAGAAATCTATCTATTTTCTAAAATATATTCAGTGACTTGGTCTCTGCAGCTTTCTGTGGTCACAAGTTGCATATGTTCACCACCCTCTGAGAGAAGAAGTTTCTCTTCTTTTCAGTCTTAAATATGGCCTACTTTGTATCCTGAGACTTTGACTCCTTTTTCAAGTAAGAAGTCTCACAACACCAGGTTAAAGTCCAATAGGTTTATTTGGTAGCACAAGCCACTCGCTTTTGGAGCGCTGCCCCTTCCTCAGGTAAGTGCGAGTTCTGTTTGCAAACAGGGCATATAAAGACACAAACTCAATTTACAAAACAATGGTTGGAATGTGTATCTTCACACGTAATCAAGTCTTAAAGCTACAGACAATGTGAGTGGAGACAGGGTTAAGCACAGGTTAAAGAGATGTGTATTGTCTCCAGCCAGTACAGTTAGTGAGATTATGCAAACCCAGGCAAGTTGTGGGGGTTATAGATAGTGTGACATCAACCCAAGATCCCAGTTGAGACCGTCCTCATGTGTGCGGAACGTAGCTATCAGTCTCTGCTCAGGGACTCTGTGCTGTCATGTGTTGTGAAGGCCGTCTTGGAGAACGCTTACCCGAAGATCAGAGGTTTGTGCTACCAAATAAACCTGTTGATGTTGTGAGACTTCTTACTGTGTTTATCCCAATCCAACACCGGCATCACCACATCCTTTTTCCAGGCATTCCCAGCCAGAGGAAATGTTATCCCTACATCCAGTTTGTCCAGCCCTGTCAGAATTTTATACATTTCCATAATATCCCCTCTCATTGATCTAAACTTCAGCTAATATAGCTTAGTTGACTCAATTTCTCTTTATGTGACAATCTTGCCATCCCAGGAATCAGTGCGACGAACCTCCACTGTACTCAATCTATGGCAAGTATATACTTTCTTAGGTAAGCAGACTAAAACCACACGCAATACTTCAGGTGTTGTCTCACCAAGACCCTATATAGCTGCAGTAAGATGTCCTTACTCCTGTACTCAATTCCTGAGTACTAAAGTCCTCTGGCAATGAAGGCCAACATACCAATTGCCTTCTTTACTGCTTGCTGTATCTGCATGCTTACTTTATGTGACGGGTATACAAGGACACCCAGATCCCTTTGCACACCAACATTTCCCAATCTATCACCATTTCAATAATACTCTGCCATTCTGTTTTTGTTCTACCAAAGTGGATGACTTTACATTTATCCATGTTATACTGCATCTGCCATCTATTTGCTCACCCACTCAACTTATCCAAATCAACCTAATGTCCTGCTCATCACTCACAGCACCACCAAGTTGGTGAAGACTTGTAAATATTACACTTGGTTCTGTCACCCAAATTACACAAGACCATAAGATGTAGGAGCAGAATTAGGCCATACGGCCCATTCACTCTGCTCCACAATTCAATCATGACTGATATGTTTTTCAAGCTCATTCTCCCACCTTTTGTGAATAGCTGAGACCCATGCCCCAAGCAGTGATCCCTGGTAAAGGTTCCCTGGTATTAATAGAGTGCATACCTCCACCATGCTGTGTTAACTGAACATGTTGCAATTACCTAGCTCTTCCTTGAGATTTTTCCCTGCTGATTTTCGCTCCATAAATACAAAGCTGGAAAAATACATTGTGTGATAGGGAAAACTGACTTTTAAAAGAAAAGTCATGGATTGTTTTATTTAGAATGCTGTCGATTGTTTTAGAATGTATTGAATTATCTTAGCTGTTGTGGCACAATTTGTCAAAACTATCAAAACGTGAGCAGAGTTTTCAGAGAGATTGTTGGATGTGGATTGGATTGACCTGGAACCTCCCCAATGAGGTGGATGTTCTTGATAAAATTATTTATTTTTCCAGCTTTGTATTTATGGAGCAAACACCAGCAGAGAAAAATCTCAAGGAAGAGCTAGGTAATTGCGACATGTTCAATTAACATAGTATGGTGAAGGTATGCGCTCTATTAATATCCATCTTCACTTGTTATGGTAAAAAGTCCATGACAAAACTGGGGCGCTGGGACAGATTTGCTGAACATTTACTGTGGCATTGGCTTCTGGAATCCAAGCTAAACCAGGAGATTTAGAGACAGAGCAATGTGTGTGTGTGTGTGTGTGTGTGTGTGTGTGTGTGTGTGTGTGTGTGTGTGTGTGTGTGTGTGTGTGTGTGTGTGTGTGTGTGTGTTAATAAGATGCTCAAAGCCCATCTCATAATATTTCAGGATTGGAAATGCCTACCATGGTGCAATAAAGAACAAAGAACAAAGAAATTTACAGCACAGGAACAGGCCCTTTGGCCCTCCAAGCCTGCACCGACCATGCTGCCTGAATTATCTAACACCCCTATCCTTCCCAGGACTGTATAAAGAACAAAGGAAAGGGAACTGGACGTGGCCCTTGTGGCTAAAGGGATTAAGGGGTAGGGAGAGAAAGCAGGATGGGATACTAAAAGTGCACAATCAGCCATGATCATATTGAATGGTGGCACAGGCTGAAAGGGCCGAATGGCCTTTTCCTCATAGAATCCTACAGTGCAGAAGGAGGCCATTTGGCCCATCGAGCCTGCACAATCCACAATCCCACCCAAGCCCTATTGCCAAGCATTTGCCCCATGCATTTAACCTAGTTAGTCTCCCCACACTAAGGGGCAATTTAGAATGGCCAATCCCTCTAACCTGCACACCTTTGGACAGTGGGAGGAAACTGGAGCACCCGGAGGAAATCCACGCAGACACGGGGAGAACGTGCAAACTCTGCACAGACAGTGACCCAAGCCAGAATTGAACCCAGGACCCTGGCACCGTGAGGCAGCAGTGCTAACCACTGTCCACCATGCAATCCACTGTACCTATTTTCTAAGTTTCTATGTGTCTTCCAAAGTATGAAGTTAACTCAATACTTAACAGGTTAACAGGTTAACAGATACACTTAGAATGTAAGTTCCTTCGTTCAGTTTAGGTGGAACGCAATGCAATGTACATTGGCAAAGATACCACAGATGCAGTATTTTTCAAACGCCAATAATGACATTCAGGATTTAATCATTATGCAGAGCGAAAGATAAGCTCCATAACTGCTCGGAGGCAAACTGATCTCAGGCAAATGCTAATAAGGTGTGAGGAGATCCTAATCAAATTATTCAGTGTTTATCTGGGCTGCCTGAGAAACTAATATGTCATCAGCAGCCCAGTAATCTCAAAATCACACTGCTTTTGTCACTCAAGGTCTTCTCTTTTGCTTTGGCGATACAGTCATTGAACCAATTTGGCATGAGGGTGACTGAAGCCAGATCTGCGATTGTTGTGGGAGAGAACTGGAAAAGAATTTGTTCTGGTCGGAGATACACAACTGGCTATCCCTTTGCAAATCCTTTCTAGCTGCAATTATACATCACTAGAGTGCGGCTTCATGGATGCACTTGTGATGGTCTCATCAGTTACAAACAAACCTCACGTCTCCCTCCTTTGTCCCCCTATTGATTTTTTTTTAAAAAGCCTGAAAACATGATGCTTGCAGTCATGTTCCCCTTTGTCATGTCTCAAACAATCATTGTATTGATGAGTCATAAATACGTTGAAACTAACAAATTAAATGTCAATGGTTGTACAGAAATCTCTGCCCAGTAATTATGTCAATGTATTTGGATGTTGGTGCTTTTTCTTTGCAACAATGACTTTAAATTAAAGGTTTGATCACAACGAAGTTCACAACAAATCAATCTTTACAATTGGTTTAGAAAGAAATAATCTGGATATATTGTGGGCTGGTGATAATAATGTTTATTTATTTTGGCAATAGCTCCATAAAGCATGCTACATCAAAGAGTCACTTTTCCAACTATTCCAGTTCACTTCTGGCTATCTTTTTACTGTCTATCCTCTGTAATCTTGAGATCCACCCATTGCTCATGCCCTAACATGCACCAATTCAACCACACAACCCTGCCCCCCACCCCCAGGGTTCTTTGACCTACATTGGCTCCCACTTGGGCAATGCCTCAATTTTAAAATTTTCACTCATGGTTTTAACTCTTTCCATGGCTTTAGCCCCTCCCTACTTCTATAATCCCCTCCAACTACACAACCCTTTAAGATATCTGCGCTCCAACCATTCTGGAATCTTGCCCTTCTCCGGTTTTCATCTCTCCACTGCTCACCCGTCCTGATCCTAAGCTCTGGAATTTCCTCCCTAAACTTCTCCATCTCTTTTCCCTCTTGTACAACATTCCACACAATTTAAGGAAGCTTTCGGTCATCAACTTTATTGGGCAGAATTTTATGCTGTAGGAGCATTTTTCAGAGACTAAGTATTAAGCTGGTTTTCACGTGAGGGATTTCCCTTCTTAATTATGGCTCAGCTAACACAAAGATTCGCAGAGCCAAGTGTTCTGGTTAAAGATGTTTTCTTTATTTCCCAAGTTTGTTTCAATATATGAGGGATAGAGATTTGGGGCAGTTCCAAATCACTCTGAAGCTAAATCACTCTTTGTATTACAATTATACAATTTTCAAAAGCCACTTACCCACCACTTGCTCACCCCAGCTGGGTATCTGAGTATTGATTATTTACCTTGACCAATAGCATTTACCCTCTGACAGCATTGGACTACATGAGTTCGTAGACTTTGAAAGTCTTTCTTAGAGTCACTTGACACTCTTCCCAAATCTCCTTATCTGGTGTAATGTATGTCCTATTCATTAAACTGTCGGAGACCACTGGCATTGAACTTGGCTAGTGAATATTTTACTCATTAGGGCCATTTAGAGTCACTGTTAAGAATTGCCCTTCCCGTCAATCAGTAGCTGCATTGTTCTGACAAAGGTATTTTTTCAACTTGACTATGTCCCATCATACCTGACAGCATTGTGTCATTAGCCAAGGTGTGTGCTTTTAATACAGAATATAATATGTTTTCAAAAATGCATGTCTAAATTCTCTAACAGTCGTTATATGTGTCTCTATGCAAAGTGTACCTTTGTAAACTATACTTCAGGCACTTTTTGACTTTTCTATACTCGATTCACTCTGATCTAATCTACCCTGATCTGTTAGTCTTTTAATCCCAAGTTGTTCTAGTTATTCTAGTCTCCCTCTTACATATGCTTTATGAAACATGTTAGGCATCGGGATCATCTCCATGTGCAGACCCTACACAGGTCAGGGATGTGCCCCTGATTAAAATATTCCAGGAAGAGGCTATTTAACAGGCCATCACTGTGTTCGGGGTCAATTAAGGATGGCAAGGAGGCACTCCAAAGTCTGAGGCCTAACAGGATGCACCTCAGCAACAGAAGGATGATGGCCTCACCACATTCAGGTCAAAATCATCAATATTCATTGTTGTATTAGCCGAGCCATAAAGCATTAGAATTAGAGCAGAAATGTCTCTCCAAACTGTGGTTGGTCCTATATAATTTTCAGTACCCAACTCCAAGTAGGACTGTAGACACAGACTAGACAATAGAACTTATCTTCAGTTTTGCATGTACCTCTAAAGGAATTTTTTTGATACTTTCATTGCTCATTTGTCTTCAAACACGTCAATCATGTCTTTAATTGAATTGAATTTCATTTTATAGAGGAGTGCTGGACTATGAAGTCTGCCAGAGTAAGTCAGCTGTTTCACTTGCCATTCACATTTGACCCAAAGGAAAGAAATAAATGACGTTCTGTGTGTGTGTGTGTGTGTGTGTGTCCATGGTTGTATGTGTGTATGTGTGTCTGTGTGTATGTATGTATATGAGTCTATATCTGTGTGTCTATGCATCTACATGTGTATGCGTACATCTATGTATATGTGTCTGTGTGTGTGTGTGTGTTTTTATGTGTGCATGTGTGTCTCTATGCATGTGTGTGTCTGCGTGTGTGTATATCTGTGCATGTGTGTGTGTTATGTGTGTGTTTATGTATCTGTGTGTATGCCTATGAGTCTATATGTGTATGTGTCTGTGTGTGTGTCTATGTGTGTATGTGTTTGTGGGTGTAAGTGTGTAAGTGTGTCTATGTGTGTGTGTGTCTATGTGTGTGTGTCTGTGTGTATATGTCTGTGCGTCTGTGTGTGTGTATATGTGTGTGTGCGTCCATTGTGTGTGTATATATGTATCTGCGTACATGTCTATGAGTCTGTGTGTATGTTTATAGGGAGTGCAGAGGAGGTTTACTAGGCTGATGCCGGAGTTGAGGGGGTTGAGCTATGAGGAGAGGCTGAATAAACTAGGCTTGTACTCGTTAGAGTTTAGAAGAATGAGGGGAGATCTCATTGAGACGTATAAGATGATGAATGGGATGGATAGGATAGAGGTGGAGAGACTCTTCCTGCTCAGAAAGGACAGTAGGACTAGGGGGCACAGCCTCAAGATAAAGGGGGGGCGGTTTAGAACGGAGTTGAGGAAGAACTTCTTCACTCAAAGGGTGGTGAATCTCTGGAATTCTCTGCCCGTTGAAGTGGTGGAGGCTACCTCGCTAAATATTTTTAAGACGCGGGTTGATGGGTTTTTGATAAGAGAGGGGATTAAGGGTTATGGGGAGAGGGCGGGAAAGTGGAACTGAGCCACGACAGATCAGCCATGATCTTATTGAATGGCGGGGCAGGCTCGAAGGGCTAGATGGCCTACTCCTGCTCCTATTTCTTATGTTCTTATGTTTATGTTCTATGAGTCTATGTGTGTGTGTCTATGCGTCCACATGTGTGTGCATGTGTCTATGTGTGTGTGTCTGTGTTTCTATGTGTGCGTATGTGTTTCTATGCATGTGCGTGTCTATGCACGTGTGTGTTTATGTATCTGTGTGTATGCCTATGAGTCTATATGTGTGTGTATCTATGTGTGTGTTTGTGTGTGCCTATGCGTGCGTGTGTGTGTTTATGCAAGTGTGTGTGTGTGTGTGTGTATGTATGTGAGAGACTTTGGTGCATTATCCCTCCCTGATTGCTCTACAAATATACTTGACAACACCACAGAGAGGCCTCTCCCTTTTTTCAGCCAGCTCACTGAAACTGCTTAGTTCCACTTTTGCCAGGCTGATCATAGCCAGAGCACCGCTACCGATGGTTTCTCTGCCCAATTCACATCATCATTATGTCCCCAGCGTTGTGCCCGTTCTGCTGTGCGACTACAGACTCCTCTTTGACAACATCACTGCAAACAGAGTGTCCGCTTCCACATGTATACTGATTGCACCCAGCTCTACCTTACCCTACACCACTTAGTTCCACACTATCAGAAAGCTTGTCTGACATTCAGTCTTCCAAAAGCTTCCATTTCCCTATCAAAACCTTTGGAAGACAGAGTTCACTCTCTTCAGGTCTGCTTAGTATGCCTAATGGCTCCAGTTCCTTCCAAACAATGTTTCAATTTGAACCAGACTGCTTTATCTGATGCTAGATGCTCCATGTGTGGCACAGTGGTGTAATTGTTATCAGTGCTGCCTCACAGCGCTAGGGACCTGGATTCGATTCCTGACTTGGGTCATCGCCTGTGTGGAGTCTGCACGTTCTCACCATGTCTGCGTGGGTTTCCTCCGGGTGCTCTGGTTTCCTCCCACAATCTGAAAGTCATGCTGATTAGATGCATTGACCGTGCTACATTCTCCCGAAAGTTTCTGGAGTCGCTTGTAGGCCAGGCCAGGTAAGGACGGCAAATTTCCATCCCTAAAGGACATTAGTGAACCAAATGGGATTTTTCTGAAAATTGGCAATATTTCATGGTCATCAGTAGATTCTTAATTCCAGATTTTTTTTTAATGAATTCAAATTCCACCATCTGCCATGGTGGGATTCGAACCTGGATGCCCAGAACATTAGCTGATCTGGATGGATAGTGTAGTGATAATACCACGAGGCCATCACCTCTCCATAGAACTTCAGTCCATCTTCCACTGAAACTCTCTTGCACAGCTGCGTTCTGTTCAGGCAACTCAACTATTCCAAAGCTTTTCTGGTTAATTGTCCATTGCTTACACATCCAACTTATTCAAAAGTCTACTGTCTCTACCCTGTCCCTTATTAATTCCTGCTCACTCGTCAAACCTTCTGCCTTAGTTGTGTCAGCATTAGACACTGATATCTGTATTCCGTGAACATTTCTATAGGTAGTGCAAGCTAAACCAGGTATGATCTGCTCAGATGTCTGTCCTGATAATAAACGCTTTAAATGGAAATAAGCAGAAGATGGGTCTTGAAGATTTCAAGTGACGGGGCTGTGACTTTTTTTCTTTGGCAGCCTGTTCCACTGAGAGATTGGGTGTTTTTGGGAACACATACTGGGTGGGATTTTCTGGCTACGTGCACCTCAAGACCAGAAAACCCACTCGAAATCAACTGACCTTCGCATGGCCTGTGTCCCACCTGCTACGTTTCCTATGGCAGGCGGGGGGAATTCCGCTCACTGTCTCGGAACCAAATGTTCTTTGTAGTTTGTGTGGATGGCTAACTCGTGGTTTGTCCTTGCCAAAGGGAGGAGAGTACTTGTTTCCATCAATTCCCATCTGTCCATTCCACAGTTTAGAGCACATGGTCAGGTTGTTTTCCTCCCTCCTTCCCTACAGTGATTCCCATTCCAAAACAGTTCTCAAGATTTCCCACAGTGTTTCATGGAGAATCGCACAGAATGTTTTTGGATTATGTTATGGACATGGCTGACAGTAAACGCTGAGTTGATCCAATCCCAGTAACAACTACGCTCAACGGTATTTTGCAATTAGTATAGTACGAGAAGACTTTGAAATCCAGAAAATGTTGTCCCTGACTCTTTGTGATGACATTGATTCAGAATATAAGAATATAAGAACATAAGAACTAGGAGTAGGCCATCTGGCCCCTTGAGCCTGTTCCACCATTCAATAAGATCATGGCTGATCTTTTTGTGGACTCAGCTCCACTTACCCGCCCACTCATCATAACGCTTAATTCCTTCAAAAATTTATCTATCCTTTCCTTAAAAACATTCAATGAGGTAGCCTCAACTGCTTCATTGGGCAGGAAATTCCACAGATTCACAACCCTTTGGGTGAAGAAGCTCCTCCTTAACTGAGTCCTAAATCTGCTCCCCCTTATTTTGAGGACATGTCCCCTAGTTTTAGTTTCACTTGCTAGTGGAAACAACTTCCTTGCTTCTATCTTATCTATTCCCTTCTTAATTTTATATGTTTCTATAAGGTCTCCCCTCATTCTTAATAAAGTATGCATTTATTAAGAAACAGAATTGGGTGACACCGTGGCACTGGGGTTAGCACTGCTGCCTCATAGCGCCAGGGACCTGGGTTTGATTCCCTGGGTTTCATAAAGGTAATTAAGTCTGGGAGAATGCAGTTCTATAGACATAATGTCAGATAAGGGAAAAATCAAAGGGAAAAAATATATTTAAGGAAATACTGAAGCCTATGTAAGGAGATGTTTTTTAGATCTCAACTCACAGCAGGAATCTTTGATTAAGTCCCAACAAGCAGTAGGTGTGAAAAAAGCCCAATTTGAAAAGCAAGCTGCTGGTTTACCTTAGCAGCAACCCCAAGAGAAGTAAAAGCCATGTGTGGTAACAATTATTGGATTTTTATAGACCTAAAAGTCTATAATGTGTTGTGAAGCAGTTTGGGGAGAATTAGCTCTGAAGGTAGGTGAGATTGTTTGGAACTATTCCAAGTAGTGATACTACGCAAAGCCATTGTATTAATTAAGTGTATTTCTGGTTTAATTAATTGGTGTCTTTAAAGTATAAAATTTATTTATTTGTCTCACAAGTAGGCTTACATTAACACTACTTGGATCACTGTCTGTGTGGAGTCTGCATGTTCTCCCCGTATCTACGTGGATTTCCTCTGGTGCTCTGGTTTCCTCCCACAGTCTGAAAGATGTGCTGGTTAGGTGCATTGGCCATGCTAAATTCTCCATCAATGTACCCAACAGGCGCCAGAGTGTGGCTAGGGAATTTTTCACAGTAACTTCATTGCAGTAATGTAAGCCTACCTATGAGACAAATAAATCAACTTTACACTTTAAAGACAACAATAAATTGAACCAGAAGCAACTTAAGTAATACAATAGCTTTGCACAGTATCACTACTTTAAATAGTTCCAAACAATCTTAACTACCTTCAGAGCCAATTTTCCCCAAACTGTTCCACAACACTTTATAGATTTTCAGACCTATAAAAATCCAATAACTGTTACCACTCATGGCTTTTACGTCTCTTGGGGTTGCTGCTGAGGTAAAATCGCAGCTTGCTTTTCAGATTGGACTTTATTCACACACACACCGCTTGCTGAGACTTAATCAAATACTTCTGCTGTGAGCTGAGATCTAACAACAACTTCTTGCATAGGCTTCAATATCTCCTTAAATATGTTTTTTCCCGTTGATCTTTCCCTTATCTGACCTAATGCCTCTAGAACTGCATTCTCCCAGACTTAATTACTTTGTCTCTTTATCTTAGGTTTTAGAGTTTAAAAGCAAACTCACTTTATTCACCTTTCCTATGAACCTTTCCTTAAGACCTTGCATCTCTTCTTTTGAACCCTGAACAACCTATTCGATGTCCTGTCCTATTGTTACTAAATTGCCTTAAATAAACATTTGTTTGCAGTGTTGCTAGGCTCATTAACATATCAAATGCCCCAGTTCCATTTACACAATCATTCTGTCCCTGCCTTAAAATTATCTAACATATTTCCACGGTTTAAAATATATAACCAGAACATTACCAGCAGAAAATATTCCAACTACTTGGATTTCCCTGATATTTCCATGACAGTACCTTCAATATTTCTTATATCTCTTGCCCTTTAAAGATTGCACACATAACCTACTTACTCTAGGACAGGACAAACAAATATTTGGTAAGCTGCAACTCTGATATTTTTGCTGCAATGCTGAAGATTCTTCCTCAGAAATTCAAGAACACTGACTGGAATTTTACCATCCTGCCTGCCACAGGAATTGGAGCGGGCGAGGGGCAAACCATGGAAAGGTCCGTTGACCTCGGGTGAGATTTTATGGTTTCGAGATGAGCAAGACCGTAAAATTCTACTCACTGTCTGCTTGGGATGTTACCCGGTAAATGTGGATCACCATTGAAGATTGTTGTTAAGGGTATGGTTGTGTACCTATCTGTCTGTTCCATAATGGTATGGTTGTGTATCTATCTGTCTGGTCCATAAGCCTATTGCTTACAGAGCTTAAGGTGCAGATTCAGGTACTTTTTAAAAGAGTTTAGGGCCTCTGCCTCCTCTGCTCAAGTTGGTGGTGGAGGCAGAGATCCTAAACTCTTCTAAGAAGTTCCTGGATCTACACCTTAAGTGTTGTAAGCAAGGTCAATGGGTCGGGTACAGGAAGGTGGGATTAGACAGGGTGGTTGTCCTCAAGCTGACATGGACAAGATGGGCCAAATGGCCTTCTTCTGCAGTTTAAGTTTTCTATGGTTCTATGGTGGTGGATCCCTTTTGTTGGTGATGTCTATGGCATAGCAGTTCTTGGCATTGAACACCTCTTATTGGTCCCACCATTTTTGCATTTCCAGGAGATCACCTTGCAGTGATTCAATATATGGCCTTGAACTTTTTCTTACTCATAAACTATTGCAGTGATCTGCAAATAGTCACATCCTATCCTCACTGAGCTAGTTTTTGTCATTGTGGTCAAAATCCTTTTACCATTCGCTGTCTGATTTGATTTGATTTATTATTGTCACATGTATTACATACAGTGAAAAGTATTGTTTCTTGCGTATTATACATTCAAAGCATACCATTCATAGAGAAGGAAGGAGAGAGAGCAGAATGTAGTGTTATAGTCATAGCTAGGGTGTAGAGAAAGATCAGCTTAATAGAAAGTGCATCCATTCAAAAGTCTGATGGCAGCAGGGAAGAAGCTGTTCATGAGTCGGTTGGTATGTGATTTCAGTTTGTTGTATCTTTTTCCTGTCAGAAGAAGGTGGAAGACAGAATGACTGAGGTGCGTGGGGTCCTTGGATATGCTGGCTGCTTTTCCAAGGCAGTGGGAAGTATAGACGGAGCCCATAGAATCCCGACAGTGCAGAAGAAGGCCATTTGGCCTATTGAGTCTGCACCGACCACAATCGCACCCAGGCCCTATTCCCGTTATCCCACATATTTACCCTGCTAATTTCCCCTGACATTAGGGTCAATTTAGCATGGCCAATCAACCTACCCCGCACATCTTTGGACTGTGGGAGGAAATCAGCGTACTCAGAGGAAACACACGCAAACACAGGAAGAATGTGCAAACTTTACATAGACAGCGACCTGAGGTCGGAATTGAACCTGGGTCCCTGGTGCTGGGAGGCAGCAGTGCTAACCAATGTGCCACTGTGCCACCTGTCAATGGATGGGAGGCTGGTTTGTGTGATGGACTTTATAACATCTTTCAACAAAACAAACCCTCCATCTGGAAGTCTCCTTTACATATAACACTTTCCTTTGTCCTGCATTTCATGGCTATGCTTTTAGCTACCTTGACCCCAAGCTTTGGGATTTCCTGCCTATATACTGCCTATAGCCCCTCATTCCACCTCTCCATTTCCTTTTTCACAAACTTTCTTAAAAATACCTGATTAGACCACAGTTATTTTTAACACCCCTCTGAAATATTGCCCTCTTTGAAGTTGATGTCCATTTTGATAGAATCATAGAATCCCTATGCTGCATTCAGTCTATTGAGCCTGCACCAACAGAAATCCCACCCAGACTCTATCCCCATAACCCCACATATTTACCGTGCTATCCCCCCTGGCAATAAGGGGAAAATTAGCACGACCAATCCACCTAACCTGCACATCTTTGGAATGTGGGAGCAAACTGGAGCACTGAAAGGAAACCCATGCAGATACAGGCAGAACGTGCAACCTCTAAACAGACTGTGACCAGAGGCTGGGATTGAAGCTGAGTCCCTGGCATTGTGAGACAGCAATGCTAAACTCTGTGAATATTGCCCATTTCTTCCTCCCTTGCATTTATGTGAACAGCTTAGGAAGATTTTGTTTCCTACAATATAGGTGCTATATTAATGAAAGTTGTTGTTGTCTGAAGCAGTTTTTTAAATTAGGAACCCTCCTTCATTTTACTACAGAAACGTGCATAGATATAATGCTTTGCTCAATGTATGATGAGCCTGTAGAATGTACTTAGAAAGCTTTGTAGTCTGTTGACTATTACCTGCTGTCACTTCTAAGCACATTCAGCATCATTGCAGACATAGACTGATATTGCTCATCTGCTTGATAAGTGGGATGGGTTGATTTGATGTAAAGTAAACCCATGGGACTGTCAGCATTTTTACTGCCTCTCTCTCCTCCAAGTGACGCTCATGCGTAGGTAAATTCAATGCGGCTATGTTTCAGTGAGCAGTTGCCTAGTAGAAGGATGGTATTTGAGGTCAACGTGAAATTGAGCACAAGATGACTTTGATCAGGACAGACTGGAACTGAACAATTTAGCCTTGCATTCTGTCTCTTAATTGAGTTCTGTTTGAATCTAGCAGCAACCAGTTCTATTGTTAATGAACAGAAAATACCAAATCCTGAGATAATCATGTCAATTGTACTCCATTGAAAGACAGAACAAAATTAAGAGCAACATCTACATGACAATCTTCATATTACATGTATGCTATTTTGAGGGACATGGGTGTTGCTGACTGACCAGCATTTATTGCCCATCCTTAATTGCCCTTGAACTAAGTGGCTTGTTAGGCCAATTCAGGGGGTAATTGAGAGTTGCTGTGGCTCTGAAGTCACAAGTAGAATCACAGAATCCCTACAATGCAGAAGGAGGCCATTCGACCCATCGAGCCTGCACCGAAACAATTCCACCCATGCCCTATCCCCATAACCCCATGTCTTTACCCCACTAATCCCCCAAGATCTGCCAGCAAATCAGAGGCCAGCAGCTCCTTATTGCCATCAGCTCCACCGTGGAAATGGTGACAGCTGCTGGAAGCGCACTCACCAGAGGTCCAGGACCAACCAGGGGCCCAGCAACTCAGCTAATGTTCTGGGGACCTGGGGTTCAAATCCCGCCACGGCAGATGGTGGAATTCGAATTCAATATAAAAAATCTGAAATTAAGAATCAACTAATGACCATGAAACCGTTGTCGGAAAAGCTGACCAAGTCCACTAATGTCCTTTATGGAAGGAAATCTGCTGTCCTTATCTGGTTGGGCTTACATGTGACTCCGGAGCTATAGAAATGTGGCTGATTCTCAATTGCCCTCTGAAATGGTGCAGCAAGTCAGTCAGTTAAAAGGTGACTAGGAATGGGCAATAAATGCTGGCCAGCCAGTAATGCCCATGTCCCATGAATGAAAAAAAATCCCAGTGGATACGCAGTAGTTTAACGTGTGGCAAGGGGAAGTTGAATGACTAGCCATTTACGCACATCTCAGTTGATCTACGAAGAAAAGCTTTTGTAAAGGCAATTGAGCTTAATTCATCAATTGTATCAGCGAAGGAAACATTTAGGTGACTTTCACACAAAACAAAATGATTAAAAAGAATTGCTTTTTTTGTTAGAGAGGGAAACACAGCTTAGGGCCCTTTTAAACTCACAATCTGATTTAATATTTCCACTAATACTTGGGCCTTAAACATAGAGAAGATTTGACCTTAAATTGCATTAGCCAAGGACCATCTCTTCAGTCTCTTTAATGCATTTTTTTTTCTGGTTTCTGATCACATGGGTTTTGTGCAGTGCGTAGGAGTTCTCTTAAATAACAGGAGGATGAGCACAATTTTACCAACCAATATTCCAGGTATTAAATAGGAACAACATCTGAAATATAATGACTTTTTTTCCCCAAGCAGATTAAAAAGTAAAATATTGATTTAATTCACGAAGCCCTTTCAGAAGATTGTTGTCTGCATATAATAGAAGGTTTAAAGTTTTATTTATTTGTGTCACAAGTAGGCTTACATTAACACTGCAATAAAATTACTGTGAAAATACCCATCTGGTTCACGAATGTACTTCGGGGTGGAAATCCGCCGTCCTTACCTGGCCTGGCCTACATGTGACTCCAGACCCACAGCAATGTGGTTGATTCTTGAATGCCTCAGGGTGGACAATAAATGCTGGCCCAGCCAGTGACGCCCACACCCCATGAAGGAATAAAACAAAAATCACCACACTCCAGCACCTGTTCGGGTCGCACTGAGAGAGAATTTAGCATGGTCAATCCACCTAACCAGCACATCTTTCAGACTGTGGGGGGAAACCATAGCACCTGGAGGAAACCCACACAGACATGGGGAAAACATGGAGACTCCACACAGCCAGTTACTCAAGCTAGGAAATCGAACCTGAGTCCCTGGCACTGGGAGGCAGCAGTGCTAACCACTGTGCCACCGTGCCTATTAATCTAGAATTGAATGCTGCCGCTCTATACAGAGGAATACAGTGAAAGAAAGGGCCTTGACAATAGCTTGAGCAGATATGAGACACATATTCAGGAATGGGCCATTCGAGTCTCTTTCAAATAATTGGCTGCGGGGCAGAATTTTCAGAAAGTTGGAAGAAGATCACTGACTTCATCCTTACAAAGCTGGAGGACGATTTGTGGGAAGGATAATGGGGACAGATGGTGATTGCAGCCTCAGATCATGTATGATCAAAAGGGAATTGCCGCATTAAAAGGGTAATGGATGCAAATTAGTTTTTATTTAAATTTATGCTGCTCTGCTGATACTTGCGATAAGTTTATTTCCAAAATGCGATGGCCTTAAAATTAAACTGTATGAAACAAATGTTTGTGAATGCTTAACAAATTCATACAAATGAATTTGTCCATTAATAGAGTGAAGCCATTGAACTGATTAATGCTGCTGATAAAATAACAGATAAAAGCATTTCATGATATTTTTCTTGACTTTTATCTGAGGGCAATCTCTAGACTTGCTTAGAAAATCTTTGCTTTAGGGGTGATGTGGTGGCACAGTGGTTATCACTGCTGCCTCACTGTGTCAGGGACTCGGTTCAATTCCTGGTTTGGGTCACTGTCTGTGCAGAGTCTGCACATTCTCCCCGTGTCTGCATGGATCTTTCCCAGGTGCTCCGGTTTTCTCCCACAGCCCAAAAGATGTGCTGGTTAGGTGGATTGGCCATGCTAAATTCTCCCTCAGTGTACCTGAAGAGGTGCCAGATTGTGGTGACTAGGGGAATTTCACAGTAACCTCATTGCAGTGTTGATCTAAGCCCACTTGTACTAATAGATAAAGTTTTTAAATATTGTTTCTGAATTTCTGGTTTTACCTGACGATGAAAGACTGTGTGTGTGTCTATGCGTGTGTGTGTGTGTGTGTGCGTGTGAGTGAGTGTGTGTGCACGTGTATGTGTGTGCGCGTGTATGTGTGTGTGCGTGCGTGTGTGTATATGTGTGTGTGGGTGTGAGTGAGTTTGTGTGCGCCTGTATGTGTGTGTGTGTGTGCGTGTGTGTGTATATATGTGAGTGGGTGTATTGATCCATCTTGAGAGGATTTTGTTTGAACAACGTAATGTTGAAAGCAGCTGGTAATGATCAGTGCTCTGAATGGCGCTGGTAGCTTTGAGCAGAGTATACAACTGTATACAGATATAAAACATTTTCCAGCTACTGTAATTACAGCACTCCATAACACTTTCCTTCTCATGTATATAATCCAGAAAAGCTTCGTATTGAAGAAAGAAAGATGTCTTTGATCCCAATTATTGAATCATTCAGTGTCAGAATGTTCCACCTTCAACTAATACAAAAATGAAAGCAAAATGCTGAGGATGCTGGGGAGGCAGTGGCACGGTGGAATTGTCACTGGGCTAGTAATCCAGATATTGCTCTGGGGATCTGGGTTCAAATTTTCACCATGGCAGATGATGAAATTACAAAGTCTAGCAAAGATCTTATGGTCCCGCCGATGGTGCGCTCCTGCCGTGGGTTTTCTGGTGGTGAGGAGTGTGTTCAACAGGAAACCTCATTTATCTCGGCAGGGCTAAAAGATCACACCCAACGTTACTGTCAGCCTCCTGGAATCTTTTACACTAGAGCATTCTCAAAGTGTGAAGCTGGGATTAAAATTTTTTTTATTGCTCATTCCTCTTAGAGCTGTGAACTGGAAAAATAATTCCTTTCAATTATTTCTCCTTTCCTTGATCGTGCCACTGACTTGCTCCTCTGCCTTGTAGTTTGTGTGTCTGTGTCTGTATGTGTATACATGCATGTGTGTATGTGAGTCTGTGTGTCTATATATGTGTGTGTGTGCGTATCTGTATGTGCATGCATGCATGTGTGTCTGTATATGCATGCACGTTCGTGTTTATGTGTGTGTATGCGTGTGTCTGTGAGTGTGTGTGTCTGTGGGTACGTGTGTGTTTGTGTATGCGTGCATGCGTGTGTGTGTGTATGTGTGTGTGTGGGTGTATGTGCGTAGATGTATATGTGCATGTGTGTGTGTGCATGCTTACGTGCATGTGTGCATATGCTTGTGTGTGTATGTGTCTGTGTATGTGTGTATGTCTATTCTGATCTACGTCACTCTGATTTCTCTCTGCTACCTTCCTCATCTCTCTTCTTATTAGGAAAATGAGGTAGTGATGCCACTTTCATAAATCCAATATGATTTATGCTGTGATCTGGTTAGAATTGCTATAGCCACAGCAGTGACCATTGCCACAAAGGTTCTATTGGCTAATGTGCATTTGTATCAACAGCTGTTCCTTGGACTAATCTAATTCTTGGTTATTTGTCCAGCACTCTCAGTAAAATCAAATCAGCCTTAGTCAGTCATGTTAAACGGGTGATTGTAAAGAAAACCAGGTTGGGCGTTCCCTGTTTTGCATTCATGCAGAAGACATATTTAATTCCCTCTTACGACCAACTGAGCCTGTATATTTTTCTTGTCTTTTTCTTTTGATTACTTTTCTGTGGTGAAAGAAATATTCTGAGGCATGAGCTATAGCTCCACTGTTTATGTCACCAAATGGGCTAGATGTTCTGAAATGTCATGTTTTGATGACCTCTCATTGGTACTGGCTTCTCCCTGGAAACTCAAGTGTTTATTCTGACTGTGCTTCCTATCTGGATGTTTTCTGTCCACATACTTTAACTGTGACCAGAAGAACTAATCAGATTGTATTTCTCTCTTCCCCTTCTCAGCTATGGGCGGCATGGTGGCACAGTGGTTAGCATTGCTGCCTCACAGTGCTAGGGACCTGGTTTCAATTCCTGGCTCAGGTCACTGGCTATGTGGAGTGTGCACTTTCTCCCAGTGCCTGCACTGGGTTTCCTCTGAGCGCTCTGGTTTTTTCCCACAGTCCAAAGATGTGTGGGTTAGGTGCATTGGCCATGCTAAAATTCCCCCTCAGTGTAACCAAATGGAATGTGCCGACTAGGGGATTTTCACAGTAACTTCATTGTAGTGTTAATGTAAGCCTACCTGTGACACTAATAAATAAACTTAAACTTCCTAATGTATCCAGGATACTGCACGTGCGATATAATGTTCTACTGTTATGTTAGAATGGAAGTGGGGCATTGGAGAATAACTGTGGCCTCATGATAAAGAGTTTTATAAATGCAACAATATTCTATTAAACCCCATAAAAATGAATGCTATTTGAACCACCCTGAAGGGCGGATTTCAAACTAAGGGAGAATGATGACCGTTCTTCACTTCATGGCACATCAGTTCCTCAGAAGTAACATAATTAAAAAAAATGTCTGGTTAACAACTTCACTCATGTATACAAATACTGCAAATCCCTTGGTTGCTTTATCAGAAATGTTAATCCCTTTTAATGCACATTGATTAATTTACTAGTTAAAGAGGGAAAGAATTGTGCATTTATACATTGCCTTGTTACGATGCTCAAATATTTCCGATACAGTGGGTTGCCTTGAACTGCATTGACCGTTTTTACATTAATGGGCACAGCAGCTGTTTTGTGATAGCACAAATCCCTACAAATAGCAACAAGTAAATGACCTGTTAACCTGTGTCTGGCGGTGGTTGGTTAGCCAGGGCGCAAGGCTGTGTCGAACTCCCTGTTCTTCTTTTGAATAGTGCAGTGAGATCTTTAACGTCCACCCAGGATGATTGACAGGGTATCGGTTTAACATTCCATCGAAAAGACCCCGTTATTACATCTCATAACATTTACTACCGCAGCCAAGGGAAAATCTGTTTCAGCATCCCCAACAATAAGAAAAACTTTAACACAAAAGAGAACTTTAATGACCTTGGGTTGCTATGGAATCAGCAGAAGTCTGTAGCACAGCCTGGAGATAAGGCTCCTTTAAACTTCCACAAGTGACATGCGTTATAAGATAATCCCACGAAACTTTGAAATCGCCATAAACAACAAAAGGGAGAACCATGCCTGAAGGGACCAATCATTGAGATGTGCATGCGAAAATCGTGAAGCAAGTGCAGACACAAAGAATATAACAACTTAACAATATCTAGCTCCAGCTAAGACAGATATATCCTGAGAGAAAAAGTCTAAAGATTCAACAGACTTCGAGTGAGCTCTGGTTTGATCATGAGGCATTTCAAGGCTCCAGGGCTGGTTGAGTTGTGTTTTTTATTTAATGTATGTGTTAATGATAAATAAAAGATCTCTGTGAGAGATTAGGATGTAGGCGGTGTGTTGGCACAGCAGTTAGCACTGCTGCCTCACAGTGCCAGGGATTCCTGGCTTAGGTCACTGTCTGTACGGAATCTGCACCTTCTCCCCATACTTGTGTGGGTTTCTTCCGGTTGCTCCAGTTTCCTCCCATGATCAGAAAGACGTGCTGATTAGGTGCATTGTCCATGCTAAATTCTCCCTCCCAAACAGGCGCCGGAGTGTGGTGACTAGGAGATTTTCACAGTAATTTCATTGCAGCATTAATGTAAGTCGACTTGTGACACTAATAACTAAACTTTAAACAGTTTAGTTAAAGTGTTTAAACTGTTTCTGTTAAGATAAAGATGTCATGAACCCTACTCTTGCAAGCAACGTGGGAAGTGTAAAAGTCATAAAGAATTCCAAGGGCACAAACAGGCCACTCAGCCCACTAGGTCTATCCTGATGTTTATGTTTCATGTAAGATTGTATGATGGCTTGGATTAGGTACTGAGGTCAAGTAGCAGACAAAGCAAATTTGATACAAAGCATGTTTAATATTCTTCCAGTAATAATGCCACGTGCAATCTCTTGCACTAGATGTTGGACTGTCAGTTTTCATATTGATTTGATATTTTAAGTAATAGGTAAGATCAATTCTAACAGATTCCAGTCATTGATAGCGTTAAAGTAACGCTGCGCATGATGACACGGGATCAGTCATGCCCCCACTACCCACCTTTTTATGGCTCCAGAGTCCTCCATTTCTGCAAAAATGGGCTCTTAGTATCCACAAATCTCCAGGGTAGAGAACAGAAAAATTCATAAGCCTTTGAATGATGAAATCTCTCCTTATCTGTTCTCAGACATGTAGCACAAAGGATTAGAGGTAGATGTTCAGTTTTATGATACCGGATACATACCTAGTGCTTTAAATCCATAAATTGATCTGTTATTCTGCATCATAATGGCAGCCAGTCATCTTTTCCCTGAGATGTTGGAGACTATTGAATACAGTTGGGATGTCATATTGAAGTTGTACAAGACATTGGTAAGGCCACACTTGGAATACTGTGTACTGTTCCGGTCACCCTATTATCATAGAACCCTACAGTGCAGAAACAGGCACTTCGGCCCATCGAGTCTGCACCGACCACAATCCCACCCAGGCCCTATCCCCATACCCCTACACATTTACCCACTAATCCCTCTAACCCATACATCCCAGGACACTAATGGGCAATTTTTACACGGCCAATCAACCTAACCTGCACATCTTTGGATTGTGGGAGGAAACTGGAGTGCCCGGAGGAAACCCACGCAGACATGAGGAGAACGTGCAAACTCCACACAGGCAGTGACCCGAGCCAGGAATCGAACCCAGGTCCCTGGAGCTGTGAAGCAGCAGTGCTAACCACTGTGCTACCAAGCCGCCCGAAAAGATATTATTAAACTAGAAGGAGTGCAGAAAAAATTTACTAGGATGCAATCAGGAATTAATGGTTTGAGTTATAAGGAGAGGCTGGATAGACTGGGACTTTTATCTCTGTAGCATAGGAGGCTTAGGTGTAAACTTACAGGAACTAATGAGGGGCATAGATCAGCTAGATAGTCAATATGTTTTCCCAAAGCTAGAGGATTCTAAAACTAAAAAATTTAAGGTGAGAGAGGAGAAATACAAAAGGGTCCAGTGGGACAATTTTTTCACAAAGAGGGTGGTGAGTATCTGGATCAAACTGCCAGAGGTAGTGGTAGAGACGGGTACAATTTTGTCTTTTAAAAAGCGTTCATGAGACAGGTACAATTTTGTCTTTTAAAAAACATTCAGTTACATGAGTAAGACAGCTATCGAGGGATATGGGCCAAATGCAAGCAATTGGGACTAGCTTAGTCATTAAAAAAAGGGCAGCATGGACAAGTTGGGCCGAAGGGCCTATTCCTTGCTGTAAACCTCTATGACCTCCTTCTCTACACCCACGCTATGACGTAACACTATATTCTGCACTCTGTCGTTTCCTTCCCCATGAACGGTACGTTTTGTCTGTAGAGCGTGCAAGAAACAATGCTGTATTGTGCAAGAAACAACACCATATATTAATACATGTGAAAATAATAAATCAAATCAAATGATTCTATGACTCAAAAAATACTGGTCCCTCAATTCCCAGAAATATGACATCCATGATACATTGTTTCTATTATTTCACAGGATATATACATTGTTGGCCAGACCAGTACTTGTTTCCCATCACTAACTGACATTGGGAAAGTGGTGATGAGCTGTCGTCTTGAACCACTGCAGTCCACATGTTGTAGGTACACCCATAGTGCTGTTAGTAAGGGAGTGCCAGGATTTTGACCCAGTGACAATGAAGGAATGGTGATGCAATTTCAAGTCAGGATGTCGAGTGGCTTGGAGGTGACTGTGCAGGTGATGGTGTTCCCATATACCTGCTGCCCTTGCCCTCCTAGATAGTAATGGTTCAGAGGTTTGGAAGGTGCTGGCGAAGGAACCTTGCTGAATTGGTGCAGTGCATCTTGTAGATGGTGCACACTGTCCATCGGTGGTGGAGGCATGAATGTTGAAGGTGGTGGATGAGATACCAATCACATGGGCTTCTTTGTCCTGGATGGTATCGATCTTCCTGATTGTTGCTGGAGCTGCACTCATCCAGGCAAGTGGAGAGTTTTCCATCACATACCTAACTTGTGTTTTGTAGATGGTGGACAAATGCTGGGGAGACAGGAGGTGACTTGCTTCTTATAGGGATGGAGTTTAAAAACTGCGAGGTTATGTTGCAGCTGTGTAAGATGTACAGTTTTGGTCTCCTTACTTGAGAAAGGCTATACTGGCACTGGAAGGGGTGCAGAGGAGATTCACTAGGTTGATTCTGGAGTTGAGAATGTTGGCTTATGAGGAGAGACAGACGACTGGGGCCATACTCACTGAAATTCAGAAGAATGAGTGGAGATTTTATAGAAACATTTAAGATTATGAAGGGAATATAAAAGATAGGGGCAGGGAATATCTATTCTGTCCATGTCTCTCAGAATTTTGTAAACCTCTATCAGGTTGCCCCCCCTCAGCTTCTGATGTTCAAGTGAAAACAAACCAAGTTTGTCCAATCTCTCCTCCAAATAGCCTCCAAACCAGGCAACATCTAGGTAAACCTTTTCTGTATCCACCTTAAAATCTCTTTTTGGTAGTATGGTGATGAGAACAGTTTGCCACATGTATTAGCATATAGTGAAAAGTATTGCTTCTTGCGTGTTATGCGGACAAAGCATACCGTTCATTGAGAAGGAAATGAGAGAGTACAGAGTTCAGTGTTACAGTCATAGCTAGGGTGTAGAGAAAGATCAACTTAATGCAAAGTAGATCCATTCAGAAGTCTGATGGCAGCAAGGAAGAAGCTGTTCTTGTGTCAGTTGGTACGTGATCTCAGACTTTTGTACCTTTTTCCCGCCGGAAGAAGATGGAAGCGAGAATGTCTGGGTTGAATGGGGTCCTTAATTATGCTGGCTGTTTTGCCGAGGCAGCAGGAAGTGTGGATAGAGCCAGTGGATGGGAGGCTGGTTTGCCTGATGGATTGGGCTACATTCACAGCCCTTTGTAGTTTGTTGTGGTCTTGGCCAGAGCAGGAGCCATACCAAGCTGTGATACAACCAGAAAGGATGCGTTCTATGGTGCATCTGTGAAAGTTGGCCGGAATTGTAGCTGACATGCCAAATTTCTTCACAATCCCCTCACAAAGGTGCTGTATGGTCAGAGAGAGGTAACGAGCAGCAAGCAAAGGCTGCGCGTGTTGGTATGGTGACCGATAGGTCACAGCCAGCAATTATTTCCCAAGAGGGGAAAGAAGCGAATGGAACAGATGTTAATTTGAGTTGATCACTCTCTGGATACTGTGTGGAAATGTGTCAAATTTTCCATTTATGTTTTGGGAAGCAATTTGCAAAGGAGGGATATAAAAGCCCAGATTGTGTTGTAGACAATCTGTTGTCTCGGAAGTATGACATCAGCATCAAAAGGAGCCATCACTGGGGAGCTGTTTCAGGCTCGCACTTTAACAAGAGCCTTCTTTTGTTCAGCAAAGGTGTTCTTCGCAGATTAACGTACCGAGGCGCAGATCTAATCAACGTTTTTTTTAAAACTTCACAGAATCAAATCTTGAGAGCGCCTGTTTAATTTGGGCATTTTTACTGGGGAACTGTGGAAGAGAGAGGAGAATGCAATGAGCGTGGCACCGATAATTAAATAAACCCCGCAGTCAGAACACAAATCAAATTACATTTTATGGAAAATTCATCCAGTGAAACCTAAGGACGACCTGGCAAAGAGGCCTGTGAATTATCTAATGAATGTTCGCCGCCAAACTTCGGATCAGTCTGCATTCGGAATGAACAATTTAATTAAAAGCTCTTGCACTGTAGTGAAGGAGGTGTTAATTTTTTAAAAAAAATGTCATTAATGTCAAATTGAAAAAAACAGTGGGAAGATCAGGCAGGCCGAGGGGCAATAATACTTTAATACTGCAATTATAATAGAAGTGGTTTGGAGTGGTTGTGTAATATAGCCAGAGGCAACTGCCCTGTGGGATCTGTCCCATTTTATATTCTACTGATTCCAGAGTATAATTATAACAAAGAGCTTCCTTGCCTGTTTGCTCCTGAAATATGTGACTAATTTTTGGCGAAGAAGCCTCCATTCAAAGAACTGTCCACAGAAGTGTGAAGAGGGGATGCTGTGATGTTGGAAGACTACGCGGTGCGAAGTTCTGTGAATTAAGGACCAACTCTGACCTGACCCTTGCTGCCAGGGAAATGGCCAGTTTCACTGGCCAAAGGTCCGTGTATAGAGGACAAAGTGGGAATGAAATGAGTCAGGGGAGATCTTTATTTAGTTAGTTTCTTGGCATTCCTGGAAAGGCAGAGCTTGCATCTGAGTCTTGAGTAGGTTCCTGATTTCTGCCTCATTTTCCTGTTGTTGGGTTTCCAAGTTCTAAGGTCACTAAGGTCTTCCCAGAATCCTCAGTCAAGTCTAGAGACCACAAGGTCTCAAGGAGTTGGCTGAAGATGTTAAGGTGAGGACGATTGTTAACCCCGCTGACAACTCCTTCCCCCACCTTGTTTAAATCTAATGTGAACCTTTCCTCCGTCCATCATCCTCAGCAACCAGTAGGTCTCAATGTCAAAAGCCTGGAGACACAGTCCCAAGCCTAATTTCTTTGCGGTTTCCACTACATCCTGCAAACAGGTAGGCAAGTAGAGGGATTTTCTACTGGCTCATGGCAGGTCCATTTCCTTTAAGTGATCTTGGAGGGCACTTGAAGGGTCTAAGAGTCCCAACAATTCAAGTGGGGGGATTTATTTTTTACAACCTAGCCAGTCCTGAGGAATCTTCATTCTGGAAGATTGTAAAAATTGGTGGGTAACTGGGGTTAGGTAGAATTTGGGGGTATAATTGATATTTGTAGAAATTGTGTGGTAATTGTGAACTGTAAAAATTGTGGCAAAAGGGTGGCAATCTAAGGGGGGGAATAATTGTGTAGATATTGAGGAATGATCAGGATGTGTAAAAATTGGTAGAGGTAACTCCTACAATTTGATGAATGACTCATGTAGACCACCAACAATCAAGAAGTTAGATAGTCACAACTGACTCTACAAATACTGTAAAATAAATATTGGCTGCAATTTTCCCAGAAAATGACAATGGTGAGACAACCGACGTGGACCGGATCGCAGTAGCCCCACACGTAATCATGTGACAGCGGTGAGTTTTGCACTGGTTCTGAGAGGGGCGAGGCCTAAACATGCCAATGAACCCGGTTGCAAAGTGATCGGGTGCAGTTTTGCAAGGTTTCCCAAATCTCATAGTGCACTCGGAGACTCCCTCTTTCTCCTCATAGATATTGGGACCTCCTCTCATCAGCAGCATGTCTCCCCACCCCCTCCATGACACAGATCGCCAGCATCAGGGCACTGGGCCTTCCAACTGAGTCGCCTTCATGGCCCCCCAATCAGAGCTCCCCCCTAGTCATAGGTTCCCCCCCTTCATAGCCCCTCTGTCATAGCCTCCACTGTCATAACCACCCACCGTCACAGCCTTCCCCATCATAGCCTCTCCCATTAAAGCCACCCTCCTGTCACAGCCTTCCCCTGTCATAGCCACCCCGCATCATCGCTGTTCCCCACATCTTACCTCCCCGTCATAGCTGCCCCCATCATAGCCTCCCCCATCATAGTTTCTTCCTTCATAGCCTCTCTATCATAGCCTGTCCCTTTCATTGCCTCCCTGCGTTAAAGCCCCTGCTCAGGCCCCACGCCATTGGCACTGCCCCTGCCAAGGTGCCAGGTGGGCACTGTCAAATGGGCACTACCCAGCCATGCCCCAACTATCCAGGGGCTTCAATAGCTTCTAAGCCCCCCCATTGTGGCCATCATGCCAGGTCTCTGTGAGTGGAGACCAGTAGTGCCACACCCAAGGGTCGGAAGACCCCGGGAGTCGGGAGAATCCGGCATCAAACATGCTATGCATATTTAATTACTAATTTAAATTTGCTAATCAAACTCTAGAAACACTGTAAAATAAATATTGGATGCAATTTTCTCATAAAATGATAATGACGAGAAAATGGGTGCGGACTGGACCGCAATAGCCCCACATGCAGTTTTCGGCAAATTTAGGGGAGCTTGTTATTAAAGTGTAGCCGCTCAATTCTATATCAATGCCTGGGGCTGGAGTGTCAAACTCCAGCATGGTGGTGTAGTGGTTAGAACTGCTGCCTCACAGTGCCAGGGACCTGGGTTCAATTCCCAGCTTGGGTCTCTGTATGGAGTTTGCATGTTCTCCCCATGTCTGTGTGGGTTTCCTCCGGGTGCTCCAGTTTCCTCCCACAGTACAAAGATGTGTGTGTGTGAGGTTGATTGGCCATGGTGAATTGTCCCTTAATGTTGGGGGACTAGCAGCGTAAATACATGGGATAGGGGCTGGGTGGGATTGTGGTCGGTGCAGACTTGATGGGCTGAATGGCCGCCTTCTGCACTGTAAGGATTTCATGATCTCACCTCAGATAGAAAGCTGTGCTACTTGTTAAATACTTGAGGACCAGTAATACAACAGAAGGAAAGATCAGCACTGTGCAAGTGGGTCGACTTCCCAGCCATGAATAAATGAAGAACACAGGCCTTTAATATCTCATCCCCCCTACACTTTGTTCATACAAATATCCACCTACAGAATTCCGACTGGATTCAGTTTTCAGTTGTGGGTTCAGCCAGGATGATTTGATACAGAATTACTTAACATTCATGACGGAAAGTAAAGAATCAGAGAAATAAGTTGACCCAAAAAGATTGCTGCCTACATAAGCTAGCGGCACCTCTGGAGCTAATTTGTTGTGTAAAGACCGTTGGGATATTTTAAATAGACTGGTTTATATTAATTTTCTTATATTAAAATAGTGCCTGCATTTTCAATGTTATTTCAAGTGGCTGTAGAACACTCAGCAGGTCTGGCAGCATTTGAGGAGAGAAACACAGGGCCGTAACATCTGAGTTCCAGGGCTTTGTAACTGGGATGTTGGGTGGGGGGGAGGAATAGTACCCCAAAGATGCCCTGGGTAACCTCTCCCAATCCCCAAAAGTCCCCCAGGTAAGAATTGCATGGCAATTGCCCAAGAAGTGCAAACTTCCTCTGGGCAATTGCTCTGTGCGTCTAAAAATGTGATTTAAATCACAAATCTTGGACGTTTCCCACTGATTTAGACAATAGTTACCCAGGAACAAGTAAGAAGTAAAACCACTTCTACCTCATGGGTAACTATTGTACAGAGCCACATAGAACCACCTCTCCTTCCCCACTCCTCACTACTCCCTCAATCCCCTGCATAACCCCACAAACTCCTGAACCCACAAGGGACTTACATAGGGAAGGTGGGTATAGAGGCCAAATACAGGCAATTGGGACTAACTTAGTGGTAAAAACTAGGCAGCATGGACAAGTTGGGCCGAAGGGCTGTAAACCTCTACGACTCTATGATTCCTCCCAACCCCCTGATAACCCTCTTCCACAGGATACCGTAACCTCGCCCCCAAGTTTGCTCACATCCATGACTACTTTCCAACAACCACGCCCTCCCCTGACTGTCTGATTCGCTCTGTATCTTTCTATCGCCACTGTGTGTCTGACCCCACCCCCCAATCTGTCCGACCACATCCCCCCAACCCTTGAGTGTCCGGAGCACCCACCCCCCCTGCCCACTGACTATCTGACACCCCCTGAGTTGGCTACCTCCCCAACCAGCTGTCTAACATCCCAACACTTCGCTGTCCCAACATTCCAGCTGATCACATCTCCCACTCTCACCTAATTCTAATCACTTACCGCCAACCTACTTTCTCCCTGGACGGGGAGTGGCTGAATCTTTAAAGTCACTTGATTTATAGCAGGCAGACTTGTCCTCCTGCCATCCGATTCTGCTGTGCCTGACTAAAGGTCTCACTGCCCTGCACAGCTCTCACGCTGCCCCAGTTGGGAGGTTGGGTGAGACAGGATTGAGAAGTTTACCAGGTAAAATAGTGGAAGCAGAATGCAACCCAATTCTGATTGCCACTCCGCGGAAAGTTCAGTCTCAAAGTTAATGTTCCGAGTCGAATATGACTGTTTTTCAGAACTCAGTTCTGTTCATAGTGTGGAGTTGCCAGTGTTGGACTGGGGTGGGCACAGTAAGTAGTCTCACAACACCAGGTTAAAGTCCAACAGAATTATTTGGTAGCACGAGCTTTTGGAGCGCCGCTCTATCATCAGGTGAGCTCATATTAGACTGGAAGTGTTAATTTGGTTTCTCTCTCCACAGATGCTGCCAGTGTTGCTGAGTCTTTCCAGCCGTTCTGTGCTTTTGTTCGGGTGGCACGGTGGCACAGTAGTTAGCACTGCTGCCTCACAGCGCTAGGGACCCAGGTTCAATTCGGGCCTTTGGTCACTGTCTGTGTGTGTGGAGTTTGTACCTTCTCCCCATGTCTGTGTTGGTTTTCTCTCACAGTCCAAAAGATGTGGGGTTTAATGAGATTGAGGGTTATAGATAGATCTGTAGGTTGGTAGGTGTTGATGTGATCGGCGCAACTCGTGGGCCGAAGGGCCTGTTTGTGCTGTAGTGTTCTATGTTCTATGTTCTATGTGCTGGTTAGGTGCATTGGCCATGCTAAATTGACCTTAGAGTCATGGGGATCACCAGGGTAAATGTGTGGGGTTAGGGGAATAAGGCTTGGGTAGGATATGGTTGGTACAGACTCCATGGGCCAAATGACCTTCTTCTGTACTGTGGGGATTCTATGATTTCAGATTTCCGCCATCGGCAGAATTTTGCTTTTATTTAAGCACTTGGGGATATCCTGGAGTCATGAAAGGTGCTATATGAATGCAAGTCTTTCTATTCCTAGTCTTCTACAAATACAGGTATCATGATGGCTGCATCCATATAGGTACAAAAAATGGTGTGCTGTATTCCAAGAAGCTGGACTTTCTAACCTTCATGAATTTAGGACTTGTGGGGTGATAGTGTTGGTCGGGGCAAGGGAATACTGGCTTGCTGCTGGGAATGGTGTGGTTGCTAAATTTGTTGGCGAAACACAGATAGATAGTAAAGTAAATTGTGAAGAGGGCGTAAGGGGGCTACAAAGGGACATAGACTGGTTAAGTGAGTGGACAAAAATCTGACAAATGGAGCACAAAATGTGAAATTGTCCATTTTAGTGAGGAGAATAAAGAAGAAGCACACTATCGAAATGATGAGAGAGCTCTGAGATGCAGAGGGATCTGGGTGTCCTAGTGCATCAATCACAAATGCTAGTATACAGCTTTTATCTTATCTATCCCCTTCATAATTTCATATGTTTCTTTTAGATCTCCCCTTATTCTTCTGAATTCCAATGAGTGGCAGAGCGAAGTGTGCAGAAGACATTGAACGGCTGCAAAGGGATATAGTTAGTCTAACTGAGTGGGCGAGGGTCTGGCAAATGGAGTACAATGTTGGTAAATGTGAGGTCATCCATTTTGGTAGGAATAATAGGAAAATGGACGATTATTTAAATGGTAAAAAATTGCAGCATGCTGCTGTGCAGAGGGACCTGGGTGTCCTTTGCAGGAATCCCAAGGAGTTGGTTTGCAGGTGCAGCAGGTAATTAAGAAGGCAAATGAAATTTTGTCCTTCATTGCTAGAGGGATGGAGTTTAAAAACAGCGAGGTTATGTTGCAGCTGTATAAGGTGCTGGTGAGGTCACACCTGGAGTGCTGTGTACAGTTTTTGGTCTTCTTACTTGAGAAAGGATATACTGGCACTGGAGGGGGTGCAGAGGAGATTCACTCAGTTGATTCTGGAGTTAAAAGTGGATTATGAGGAGAGACTGAGTAGACTGGGACTATACTCGTTGGAATTCCGAAGCATGAGGGGAGATCTGAAAGAAACAGATAAAATTCTGAAGGGGATAGACAAGATAAAAGCAGGGAGGTTGTTTCCATTGGCGGGTGAAACTAGAACTAGGGGGCATAACCTCAAAATAAGGGGAAACAGACTTAGGACTGAGTTGAGGAGGAACTTCTTCACCCAAAGGGTTGTGAATCTGTGGAATTCTGTGCTCAGTGAAGTAGTTGAGGCTACCTTATTGAATGCTTTTAAGGCAAAGGTAGATGCATTTTTGAACAGCAAAGGAATTAAGAGATGTGGTGAACAGGTGGGTGAGTGGAGTTGAGTTCACAAAAGGATCAGCCATGATCTTATTGATTGGCAGAGCAGGCTTGAAGGGCCAGATGGCCTACTCCTGCTCCTAGTTCTTATGTTCTTACGAAAGAGCAGTGTTCTGAATATTTTGAAGGCAGAGCTAGATAGATTCTTGATTAGGGAGGGGGTGGAAGGTTATCAGCAGTAATCAGGAATGTGGGATTGAGGTTATAGTCAGCCATGATCTTATTGATTTGAGGGGCTGAGTGGCCTACTCCTGTTCTTAATTTGTATGTTCGTAATTCCACTGCAATGGAACAGTTCAGTCAGTTCAATCTGGATAGCACCAGGCTCTGCATGAGGTCCTCCCCTTTCTCCCCACTCTTTCCTCTGGGATGTGGTGGGAGAGGCAGTGAGCGGCTGGAGAAAGGTGTCAGATTTTTGCAGGGGCTCACCGTATCTATGCAGATCTGGTAAGTGACATTGATGCCTCTCGCCTGGGATTGTGATGCTCTTCCTTTGAAGTCACAGGACTTCAGGCATCATGTCTTGATGCTTCCTCATTTGATGAGTTCTCAGCTTCTTGAACCCTGGAGAGTATTATCATGCCATTCAGAATTGTAAACTCCCTGTCAACCCATTACTAAAATAACTAGCTGTCTCAAATATAATTCCAACAAATCACATGGGCTGTCAGCAATAGGCCTGCAATTTTCTGCTAAACCTCCCATTATTTGTTAAGGCCTCTTTATCTCTGGAATCTCTGCCAGCTTTATAGCAACTGAGAACTGTGAATTCCTCCATCTTTAACTATTTATACATCTCTCTACTTCCTTTGCCTGACAATGGGTGGCTGTGCCTTCAGCCGGTTAGGCACAGATCTCTGGAAGTCCCTCCCTGAGGCAATTGGCCTCCCCACTTCCCTCTCCACTAGGAACAGCATGGTGGCACAGTGGTTAGCTTGATGGGCCGAATGGCCTCCTTCTGCACTGTATGGATTCTATCCTCTGTTCTATCCTTCTACCTGATTGTCCTCCATTAAGATCCTCCTTAAAATCAACACTTTGAGAAAGGGGTAAATTTTATGTGGAGGAGGTATTCCTTATCCCCACCCTCCCCAACAGTGGTTGGAACATCAACCAGCAGCTTGCCAACTTCACAATGAGCTGCCCCACAGCGATAACATGTGGACAGTGGCCTGCAGGAGGTAGGTGAGGGACTTCTGCCCCTCAGACCTAGGAAACCTACCAGTCAGAGCTGCCAGCCAATCTGATCAGCCAGCAGCTGACTAGTCCCAGCAGCGCCAAAGCCTGGGAGCGGTCACTGCCGGAACTACAAATAGTCCTGAGGAGGAGGGAAACTGAGGTTAATCCGAGGATCTCGGTTAGGAAAGGATCAGGGACCCTGGAGAGGGGGATAGAAAGCCAGGTTTTAGAGGCCAGCGGATAGGGAGGTACAAAGGGAATGGGAGGAGGGTGGGCGGAACATCTGATGAGTGAAAGTGTTCCCCAAAGGAATATTCCCCCATCCTAACCGAGCTGTCGAGACTGTTGAGATTCCTCACGCCATCCTCTGCCCAATGTATAATGGCAATTAGCAAGTTAAGGGCCTCAATAGGCCTCACAAAGGGAAGCAGGCTACCTGACACCTACGCAGCTAACATAATATGGGGAACAGCTTATGAATGGGCAGGAAAGTGGTTGGCTGATCCGTGTGCTTTATTTGGAGTGCATTCTCCTATCTTCTAAAGAACCAGCAGGGAGGGGGCTGTATCACAAAGTGGTCCCCTGCTCTAATGTCTCCTTCTTTGGCCTGGTCTTAGTTTTTGCCTGGTTAAAGTCCTTGGGACATTATACCATAATAAAGGCACCAAATAAAGACAGCAAAATCGGACGGCTCAGTGGCACAATGGTTATCACTGTTGTCTCACAATGCCAGAGACCTGAGTTTGATTCCTGTCTTGAGTCATTGTCTGTGTGGAGTCTGCACATTCTCCCCATGTCTGTGTGGGTTTCCTTTGGGTGCTCCTGTTTCCTCTCACAGTCCGAAAGATATGCTGGTTAGTTTCATTGGCTGTGCTAATTCTCCCTCAGTGTACCCAAACAGGTGCTGGAGTGTGGCGACTAGGGGAGTTACACAATAACTTCATTGTGTTGTTAATATAAACCTACTTGTGACCCTAATAGATAAATAAACTTAAAAAAAATTGTTCTGGTGTCATTTATAGTTCAATATCTCCAATTCAGCTCAAGATCTCATGGAATAGAATCCCAAAAGTGCAGCAGGAGGCCATTTGGCCCATCGAGTCTGCACCAAGTCTCTGACACAGCATCTTACCCAGGTCCACCACTCTGCTCTATCCCATGCCTAATCCATCTACCTTACACTCAGGGTCAATTTAGCATGGCCACTCAACCTACAAATCAACCTAATCCACACATCTTTCGACTGTGGGAGGAAACTGGAGCACCCGAGGAAACTCACACAGACACGGGGAGAATATGCAGACTCCACACAGTTAGTGACCTGAGGCCGGAATTGAACCTGAGTCCCTGATGCTGTGAGGCAGGAGTGCTAACCTACCGTCCCGCCCACCAATATTTTGAATTGCTCAAGAAAGGCTGCTTTCATTTTAACCGATTGCAATTCAAAATTATTTGGAACCAAAGACAAGCATTGCAAATTTTCATCGAATCCACAGTGTAAAAGAAGGCCATTTGGCCCATCGAGTCTGGACTGACAACAATCCCATCCACGTCCTGTCCTATCCCCCTAACTCCACATATTTACCCTCTTAATCCCCCCTGACATTAAGGGGCAATTTATTATGGCAAATCAACCTAACCTGCACATTTTTGGACTGTGGGAGGAAACCAGAGCACCTGGAGGGAACCCACACAGAAATGGGGAGAACGCACAAACTCCACACAGCCAGTCACCCGAGGCTGGAATTGAACTTGGGTCCCTGGTACTGGGAGGCAGCACTGCTAACCACTGTGCCGCCCCAATATTTTGTCACATTCAGAATTCATTCTCCCAGTCGCAGGACTCACGTGTTCATTTTCATTCTGCAGATGGTGCAGAATGTCATGATATATTAGACAGTACATGAAAGGATAGGAGAGTGCTTATCTGTTAGTCTCTATTGCACCAGCATTGCCCTTGCACTTGTTTCCCTGGGGGTCCTGCTGCTCTGCTATTGATGTTACAGCAGGAGAGTGTGAGAATCCCCATGGAATTTTAGGGCCACAGCAATCTATAATGGAGAAAAGACAAGCTCCTCTGCAATCTGGCCTCTGCTGTGTCAACACTAATTGACGTTATTGTTCATTTTAATTTCTGTTGGAATATGGTGCATATTAAAACTTCAAAGTTTTACTTGGTGACAATAGTCCTCAAATGCACTGTGAGTACATTTTGAAAGACTGCCTTCTTTTGAACGGTATTCCTTGTGATGCGTTGTAGCAATCATCAGTATCTCAGCCTGAGTATTCTGGGAAGCCAATTAGCCATGCTTAAACAGCATTGTGCATGTATGAAACTAACGTGGAGAAAATGTAGCTCTGATCGGAGGGAAACGAGATGCGTCAGAATGTTTTTCTAATAGTAAGGAGGTTGGGAAAAGACATTCTACGTACCTCGATGCTCTTTGTAGAAAACTCAGAACTGAAACATTTTGGCTGAATTTATCAACAGGTTTGAAGGTCCGTTAAATAGCCTATAAACGATTGACTTCTTCTGAAGTGCTAATTATCCTTCAAAGCGCTCGTTTAAGGTTAGTGCTTACGTGGCGTCCGAAGGCACCGTTAATGCCCTCCGTGCTCGCTGGGCACCGCAGGGACTGAAGTGCATTATTGACCCCTTTAATCACATTGTGATGTGATGTTTTTAAGTTTCCTTTCCACCTTGTCCTTTGTTTCAGGTGGTTCCTCTCCTTTTGGGAGCTGCCCCTTTTAATTTGTTCCTGTGTTAATTTGGTTTAGTTTATTTGGTTGGCCCAAAGAGAGCGGTTAGTGCGGACAGGCTTCTGGAATTCGTTGGGTGGTGAAGTGAACTTAGACTGCTGACTGGGATAGGGGTAGTTTGCTTTCTCAGTGGGTTACTGACAGGGTTGTATTGGCCAGTGAGCTGGAGGCAGGGCAGGACTTAGGGCAAGTAGAGTCTCTTTAAACATAGTCTCCATGGACTAGAGCAAACAGAACACATGAGTAAAACTGTAGCAAAATCTCCCAATAGAAGCATGACAATTTCTCTAACAAGATGCAGTTCAAGTAGACAAAATTGGAAAGAAGGCACATGGAATGTTCACCTCCATTGGCAGAGGTAGAATCAGAGAATCCTACAGTGCAGAAGGAGGCCATTCAGTCCATCAAGACTATGCCAACCACAATCCCATCTAGGCCGTATTCCCATAGCATTTACCCTTCCCCCTGACACTAAGGGGCAATTTTAGCATGGCCAATCCACTTAACCCGCACATCTTTGGAGGAAACTGGAGCACCCGGAGGAAACTCACGCAGACACACGGAGGACGTGCAGACTCCACACAGACAGTGACCCAAGCCAGGAATTGAAGCCATGTCCCTGACGCTGTGAGGCAGCAGTGCTAACCACTGTGCAACTCTATAATTAACAGGAAATACTCTGATTTGTAGCAATGGTGCGTATTGTGGGAACTTACAACATCTTGATATGTTGTAAATTCCCTGGGCGGAATTCTCCCAAAGAAATTATAAGTGTTGAATTCACATGAAAGCTGGTTTTTTCAGTGGGAGTTCAGAGAAGATTCTCCCACACTCTGTGCAGTGTAGAGGCCACCAACGTGAATATCATTAAATTTCACGGACAGGGTTTATTCCAGCCAAGGAGGCTGTAACCAGCGGCACTGCCAGAGTGCCCATACCCAGGCTGCACCATCCCCGCTGCCGCACCACCTGGGGAGCCCTGATTACCCCCTTCACTCCAACAGGGTCAGGCTGCTAGTTCCTCAGAAGTAGGGAGCTAGTGTAATCCCGGCTGTGGCGGGGTGAGAGAGGCTAGCAGGCCTGGGAAATTAACTCCTGGGCCTGCTGATAACGTTTAAATGATATTTAAATTATTATTTAAATGCTAGCCATGTCTCCCCGCCGATTCCCGATGTGGAGTAGACCGTGCTGGAAATCCAGCGCTGAGAGATGCTAGCAATGAGCGAACACTCGTGGGAATCCTGCAAATCGCCCCCTGTGCAATTCTCCTGGCCCGCTGTGCTAGAAAATTAGTGCAACGGGATGGGAGAACTGCCCACTCCACAGTGCGTATCATTGCTGTCTTTCTGTATTGTTAAAGCATCGCTAACCGGCTTCCCGAACCATGGCCACAGGGGAAGTGGATAAGAGTGTAAGGTTCACTCAGCTCTGTACCCTGAAAGGAATGGCTTTCAAACAGGAACTAGAAAACTTCTAAGAGGAAGAAAGACAGAATCTAAGAACAAAGCTACAAGAGGCTCTCAGCCTATTCCTATCTGCAGATAAAAGGCATTGATTTGTTAATCTTTATTCTTAATCTAAGAAAGCATTCGACATAGACCTATGTTTTATGCACAGGTCCCCTTGATTCAAATTAGTTGAAGGAAAGAGGAGTGCGAAGGAACAGAAGTCTTTTCAAAAACACATTCTAATCTACAAATCAAATATAAATAGTGAGGAAAACATTTAACATCTTCTTTGAATGTTATGAATTGAGAGACATGGCTGGAAAGTCATGTTAAAAGGCCTCTGCTGGGGCCACGGATTTCTGTCTCATTCACAAAGGTGAACAGTGGAATAATAGAAACCATAAATCGGTTGTAAGGAGTAGGGTACACTGAGTACTAATAAATTAGCACCTTGCTTTACACCCCAGTCAATTTTCTTCTTCATTATCTTTAATATAAATGGACAATTCACAACTGAAAAAGTGGGAATCTGTGCATGCTGGGATTCGGAAATGTTGGAAATATCCAGCAGGTCAGTCAGCATCTGTGGAGAGAGAAGCAAAGTTAACGGGCGTGATCTTAACACCTTGCTGCACCTGTTGAGCAAATGCCAAAGTGACCAACTGAGAGAAAGGGTTGGGGGTACGAGGAGTGTGTGAGGGGGTCCAGTGGGAGACTGGGGGTTTACTCACTTACCCTAGCTGAGCGAAGAATATCATTCATCTTCTTCCGACACTATTGCTGCACTCTCTTCCTGAGTGAGCTTGTACTGACCAGGACTGTCACGGCATCCCAGGTTGGTGGGGGGGGAGGAGGGTGACCTTGCTGGAAGATCATCTACTGGAGTGAGGGGAGAGGGTGCCCCACCTCTGCTCCACTCTACCCAACAGTCTGGTGAGGGCACCCTCCGAAAAGCATGATGCTGCCTTCTTACCTGCCATTGACTGCGGTCATTGTGGAACAAATGCTGGGGAACTGTTTACATGGAGCTTCCCAGTGCTTGCAGCAGTTAAGTTGTCGCAGTGCAGGCAAATCAGAGAGAACTTGTCGCCAGAATGGCGTGATTCTTATGGGCATAAAAATTATTACCAGTGAGGTATATAAGATTCAGTCTGGAAACATGTCCGTGCTGTTGGATATCACTCCATTTCTCCTGCCGGAACCAACACTCTGCCATTTTCTGATAAGACTTCATCTTGCGAGTGTGCTTAGTGTTTGCCACATAGAATCATTGAATCCCTATAGGAGGCCATTCAGTCCATCAAGTCTGCACCAACTCTTTAACAGAGCAGCTTACTCAGGACCTTTCCCCCACTGTATCGCCATAACCCCATACATTTACCATGGCTAACCCATCTAACCTATACGTCATTGGACACTTAAGGGGCAATGTAGCATGGCCAATCCACCTAAACTCACTCATCTTTGAAGTATGGGAGGAAACTGGAGCACCTGAAGGAAACCCATGCAGACATGGGGAGAAGGTGCAAACTCCACACAGACAATGACCCGAGGTCAGAATTGAACCCGGCTCCCTGGTGCTGTGAGGCAGTAGTGCCATCCCATTGTTTTCCCCCATCTATAATGATTGCTGAGAACACATCTGCACACTAACCGCATAGCACCAATTCTGCACACCGCCTGTCTATGTGCTAATCACCCTACCTGTTCACACAGGCAATCTCAGGTCACTGATAATATAAAGTGAGGCACAGCTCAATGATGATTGCCACTTACTGACCTTGGATTACTTCCGTCGCCTGAATTCTCCAGGTCAGTTACTGAGTTGATTGACTTGGGTTTCTTCAGAGGTTTTCAGGCAGCAAATTAATTCCACCAGTTACTCAAGGAGACAATCAGGTAATATTGGTTTCCAAGAATAACTCGCAATTAGTTTCCTTTTGAACCGAGGAAAAGGACACTGGGTTGCACAGCTCATTAATTCTTTGGCTTTGCGGCAAACGCACTAGTATTTCGCAGGGATGATCGTCTTATTTCAGACTGCGTTCATCAAACCTGGCTAACATTTAACAATTGTGAGTTGTCGTTCAAACCTGGATAATTAGCTGAAGAAACGTAAATGCATTTTGCTTTCCAACAATGAAAACAATTAAAACAAAACAGTTTTGAATTCAGGTGTAAGCTCTGAAATATTGTTTTTTTTATGTTCCTTCCTGACTATAAGAGTGACACAGTGGCACAGTGGTTAGCAATACTGCCTTACAGTGCCAGGGATCCAGGTTTGATTTCTGGCTTGGGTTACTATCTGTGTGGAGTTTGCACGTTCCCTCCCGCCTCCCCCCCACCAGCCCCGTGTCTGTGTAGGTTTTTCCTGGATGCTCCGGTTTCCTCCCACACTCCAAAGATGTGTAGGTTAGGTGTATTGGCCATGCTAAATGGTCCATTAATGTCAGGGGGTCTAGCTAGGGTAAAGGCGTGGTGTTACGGTGATGGGGCCTGGGTGGGATTGTTGTAGTGCAGACACGATGGGTCGAATGGCCTCCTTCTGCACTGTAGGGATTCTATGATTTCTTGGCAATGTTTTGAACTAAGACAAGTGGATTTTAATCATATTTAGCCCAGGGACACAGTTAGGGAAGATGGAATATTATACTTGGTTGATTTCACATTCTGAGATATTTGAACTTTGACCCTTTCAAATTATTGCCAACGTGGCTGCCATAACTACACTTCAGAAGTATTACATTGATTGTGAAGGCACTTTGGGATGTTTGGAACTTGAGAAAGGCACGATAAATATTTAGCTTTTCCTTCTTATGAAATCATCAAATGGGCGCAGTTCAGAGAAAAACCATTAAGTTCATTCAGGTTCTCTGTGAGAGCATCTCAGTCCCACTCCCCTGCATTTTCCTCCTCAACCTCCAGGTATAAACAGGGGTCATGTCCCCCTGATACTCACAAGGAAAACTTTGACTTCTCCAACCCCAATCGTAGGCCAGAATTTTACCCGCCTGCCCATCATGGGAATCGGAGCGAGCGAAGGGCGGAGCATGGGAAGGTCCGTTGACCTCAGGTGGGATTTTAGCTTTCAGGATGAGCGAGGCCATAAAATCCTGCCCACAGAATCCCTACAGTGCAGAAAGAGACCATTCGGCCCAGGTTCTATCCCCGTAACCCCATATATTTACCCTACTAATCCCCCTGATGCTAAGGGGGACGTCCAATCAATCTAACCCACACATCTTTGGGCTATGGGAGGAAACAGGAGCACCTGGACAAAACCTACGCAGATCCAGGGAGAATGTGCAAATTTCACACAGACAGTGACCAAAGGCCAGAATTGAGCCCTGGTTCCTGGTGCTGCAAGATAGTGATGATTGCCAATGCCCTGGTGTTGTACCTTTTTTCATTTTGGCACTTCTCCTTTGGAAGCTTGTTGCAAACCCCCAAACCTCTGCCACCTGGAAGGTGAAGGACAGCAGATGGATGGGAACACCACCACCGACAAGTTTCCTTCCAAGCCACACACCACCATGACTTGTAACTATGACACCATTTCCTTCACTGTCACTGGATCAAAGCACTGGAACTCCATCCCTAACAGCACTGTGAGTGCACCTACACCACATGGACTGCAGCGGTTCAAGAAGGCAGTTCCCCACCACCTTCTTAGGTGCAATTCTGGATGAGTAATAAATGCTGAACTAGCCAGCGACACCCACATTTTTAAAAAAAATCAAACATTGCGACTGTGCAACAGATGAGGTTAAGCATTATGAAGTTCAATATCTCGTACTGCAGAATATAGATTAAGTGTACTCATGATTTGCAAATCTTGTGTGATTGTCATAACATAAACTCCATTACTGCTAAACCTCTCTATTTTCGCAGAGGCGTGCCAACTCCAATTTTCTCCCCATACCTAGTGGTGCACTAAGGCAGATTTTTGTCTGTTTCCATGGCTAGTAATTCTTGGAACAGGCAGGACGGTGGCACAGTAGTTAGCACTGCTGCTTCACAGTGCCAGGGATTCAGGTTCGACCCCTGGCTTGGGTGACTGTCTAAGCAGAGACAGCATGTTCTCCCCTTGTCTGCGTGGGTTTCCTGCAGGTGCTCCAGTTTCCTCCCACAGTCTGAAAGATGTGCAGGTTAGATGGATTAACCATGCTTAAATTCTCCTTCAGTGCACCTGAACAGGTGCCGCAGTGTGGCGACTAGGGAATTTTCACAGTAATTTCACTGCGGTGTTAATGTAAGCCTTCTTGTGGCACTAATAAGCAAACTAATCTGTTGTCAGAGGCTTGTAACTTAATGGGATCCCTCACAGTGTCAGGGACCAAGTTTCAATTCTGGCCTCGGGTGACTGTGTGCAGTTTGCATGTTACCCTTGTGTCTGCGTGGGTTTGCTCCAGTATTTTTCCCCCATAGTCCCAAGATATGGTAGGAAGGACTATTACTTACGGGGCGAAAAACTGCAGCAGGCGACGGTGCAGAGGGACCTCGGGGTCCTTGTGCATGAGTCGCAAAAACCCAGCTTGCAGGTGCAGCAGGTGGTCAGGAAGGCGAATGGGATGCTGGCCTTCATAGCGAAGGGGATTGAATATAAAAGTAGGGAGGTCTTGCTGCAGCTGTATAGGACATTGGTGAGGCCGCAACTGGAGTACTGTGTGCATTTTTGGGCGCCGCACCTGCGCAAAGATATTTTGGCCTTGGAGGGAGTGCAGAGGAGGTTTACTAGGCTGATACCGGAGTTGAGGGGGTTGAGCTATGAGGAGAGGCTGAATAAACTGGGCTTGTACTCGTTAGAGTTTAGAAGAATGAGAGGAGATCTCATTGAGACGTATAAGATGATGAATGGGATGGATAGGATAGAGGTGGAAAGACTCTTCCCGCTCAAAAAAGACAATAGGACTAGGGGGCACAGCCTCAAGATAAAAGGGGGGCGGTTTAGAACGGAGTTGAGGAGGAACTTCTTCACTCAAAGGGTGGTGAATCTCTGGAATTCTCTGCCCGTTGAAGTGGTGGAGGCTGCCTCGCTAAATATTTTTAAGACGCGGGTTGATGGGTTTTTGATAGGAGAGGGGATTAAGGGTTATGGGGAGAGGGCGGGAAAGTGGAACTGAGCAGCGACAGATCAGCCATGATCTTATTGAATGGCGGGACAGGCTCGAAGGGCTGGATGGCCTACTCCTGCTCCTATTTCTTATGTTCTTATGTTCTTATATACAGATTAGGTGGATTAGTCATGCTAAATTGCTTCTTAGTGTCCAAAGTTGTGTGGGTTAGGTGTATTAGCCATGATAAGTGCCCAGAGGTAAGGGGATAGGTCGGGGTGGATGGGGTAGGTGAGCCTGGGTAAGATTGTCGTTCAGAGAGTTGGCACGGACCTTTTGGGCTGATTGGACTCTCTCCCACTCTGCAGCTCTTTTTAAACAAAGGCACAACATTTGCCACCCTCTAATCTTCAGGCACCTCACCCGTGACTATCGATGATTCAAATATCTCGGCTAGGGGACCCGCAATTTCCTCCCTAGCCTCAGCGGACTATTACATCACTCTGTAATTGGTTCCATGGCTTACCGGGTAGGCTGACACTTATATCTTGTTCCCATTGGTTACATTATGACCAATACAAAGTTGTCACTGGTTACATTCCAACACCAGGGACACAGGTTCAATTCCTGGCTTGGGTCACTGTCTGCGTGGGTTTCCTCTGGGTGCTCTAGTTTCCTTCCGCAGTCTAAAGATGTGCGGGTTAGGTGGATTGGCCATGCTACATTGTCCCTTTATGTGGGGAATTAGCTAGGGTAAATGCATGGGGTTACGGGGATAGGGCCTAGATGGGATTGTTGTCGGTGCAGGCTCAATGGCCCGAATGGCCTCCTCCTGCTGTACAGGGATTCTATGGATTCTATGGAGATTTAAGTAGCTGGTAGATAAAATAACAGAACAACCGGAAGGGAGGAGAGAAACTAAATTCAATAATTTTATTTTTGAGAAAGAGAGCTTTAGGAATTATGTTTCATTAGCAGCTGGCTTATGTAATACACTTTCATTATTTCCATATAACCCTGCTATTAACTGAAGCTTTATATTGTTTTTTTAATGTCAATAAATCCCATGTTTAGAGCACAGCCCAAGGTAGATCATAAAATTAAGATAGTTCATGCATATTTAATACAAGCTATCGCTAGCTTGGCTGGAATACAAAACCTGGAGCTGTTAAGTTAAAAGCTTTATTGCTCCCCAGCACAAGTGTCCAATATTTTAGAAGGAGGAACTCCTGCAGTAGTCATTCATTTTAGACCCAAGGGTTAGCTTCACACAACACATAAAAAATAAATTAAGTTCAAACAATTACTTCTGGATACGAAGCCATTAGCAAATTCTATTTGTCTCGAGATGTGTTGGTGAACTCCAACTGCCATATTAAGTAGCGCATTGAAAATGGTCAAAGCCATTATCAGTTAATATTCATGAAGTGTTGAAACGCAGCTTGTTGCCACCAGTTCAGTGAAACCTTCTTCCTCCTTCACACATTCTTCCTTTCCTTATTTTCACCGATGTAGGATATTGACCAACTTGACCTTGCTTCTCAGGCTGAATTGGTAGGGGATCCAAACAGGTTTTATTGAGCGGTCAGAATATCTCATAATTGTTACGGTGCAGGAGGAGGCCATTTGCCCCATCATGTCTGCATTGGCTCTCCAAATGGGCACCATGACTGCGTGCCATTTCCCTGCCACACTCCTGCATTCTATTTAAATAATCATCAAATGCCCCCTTAAATGCCTCCAGTAAACCTGCCTCCACCACACTTCCATGCAGTGCATTCCAGACCCCAACAACTTGTGAAAAAATTGTTTATCACGTCACATTTGCTTCTTCTGCGATTCAGCTTAAATCTGTGCCCTCTTGTTCTTGATCCTTTTACAAGTGGGAACAGTTTCTCTCTATCTACTCTATCCAGCTCCCTCCCTATAGGCAGCAGTTCAAGGAGACAAGGTTGTAATGCAGGCATATGGAATGGTTTCCTTCACTGACAGAGCTACAGAATGTAAAAGTAAGGAGAGAATGCTTGAATTGTACAAAACTCTGGTGAGGTCAGAACTGGAGTGTTTTGTGCAGTTGTGGTCACCATATTACAAGAAGGACGTAATTGCTCTGGAGACAGTGCGAAGGAGGTTTACAAGAATGTTGCCAGGACTAAAAACACAAGCTATGAGGAGAGATTGGTTCGGTTGGGGTTATTCTCCCTGGATCGAAGAAGGCTGAGGGATGAATTGTTAGAGGTGTACAAAATTATGAGGGGAAGAGATATAATGGACAGGATAAAATTGTTTCCCTTGTGGAGAATTCCGGAACCAGGGGACGTAGATTCAAGATAAGTGACAGTAGGTGTAGAGGGCACATGAGGAAGAATTTTTTTATGCAGAGGATGGTGGGTATCTGAAATCCGAGGCTCAAGTTGGTGGTGGAGACAGAGACCCTAAACTCTTCTAAAAAGTACCTGTATCTGTACCTTTAGTGCAGTAAGGTACAGGGCTATGGGAAGGATCCAGGAAGGTGGATTAGAAAGGGCACTTAGGTATCCTCAGGCTAGCATGGACAAGATGGATGGAGTGGTCTCCTTCTGTGCTGTAACTTTTTATAGCTCTGTGATTTTGAGCATCTATCAAATCTTCTCTTGGCCTTCCTCTTTCCAAGGAGAATAGTCCCAACCTCATCCCTGGAACCATCCTTGTAAACTCCTTCTGTACTCTCTTCAATGTGTTCACATCCGTCCTATAGTGTGGCGCCTAGAACTGTACACAATATTCTAGCTGAGGTCCGACTAGTGTCTAAAAAGAACTGTTATATCGCTTTATTTAAACATCTTCCAAGCATTCTAGTTTAATAAGAGAAACAAGGACAGTAATTCAATTATTTCTTTATTTAACATTTCTAGTACCAACTCAAACATAAACAGTTGCAACTCACTAACTCTTTATTGAACTTTAACTCTAACTGAACATCAACTTTCAATTGAACTTTAACTCTTAACATGCACTTTAATGTTAACTGAACATTAACTAAGCATCAACTCGAACTATTTAACTGAAAATTGATACTACCGAGTTTAGGAAAACCTTGGCCAAGTAATATCCTCAAATAGAATCTATCTTCTCCTTCTCTGAAGTATCCTTCAGGGCACAAGACTTCTAGCAAAGATTGGTTTCTTCGAGTTATTGCTGGCGAACAAAGGACTTCCGTGTCTTTTTGTCCACAACTCTCCACTTGCTTCCAGAAGATTCTGTGTCATCCAGCCAACTGCATAATCAGAAACCAATCACATGGCTCAAACATCCAAAAAAATTATTTTTGAACAACGCCATGATGCTCAGTTCATTTAACATATCCCCTACAAAAAGACAATATAAATCAAAGACACAATGCCTTGGTTAATGTAAACAACTTCTGTTATTTAGCCAACACAGGAAGCTTCAGATCACAGCCCTTAGACCAGGGCCTCTTTATGACCTGCACCTGATTTTAATCTATAAGTTAACCAAAAATCCCAGCATGCTTAGCCCTCAGCCAGAATAACCATTTTAAACCGACTATTGTCATTATTGTTGTTGACCCATGCTGTTGATTCCATATAAATCTACAAATTTGTCCCATGCCCTCTTTGTTCTGATGTCACTTTTGTTAAGATTTCTAAGAATTTTTAAGGGTTAAATCCGCAAAGGTCTAACATGTTCCTGTCATCTTAACAAAGGGAACCAGACTCAGTGCCACTGAGACAAAGAGGGGATTGACTTGTTAATGCGCCCATCGGAGAATTAATGAACCGTGTGTCGAAAATGTCATCCTTAATGATTTGGGACAGTGGGTGGTTTGTTATGACATTTCAGACACTTCTGGTAGGCATTCACACTTGACATGTTAGGAGAAACAGAATTCATAGCATTACACAGTGGGAGTTAACAGATAAGACATAACCCATGGTGAGACATTGGTTTGGTAGCCAGTTTAATATGCCAGCCCCGAGGGCAGGGAATGGGTTGTATGTCATTCTTGTAATTTCCTTTGGATATATTGGGCTGGATTTAATCCTACCCTCTCAGCAACCGCTAGTTAGATCTGAAAGTCATTGAGGACCAGGTGCAGGGTCTGCGGTGGACGGCTGAAGCCAAGCTCATGAATGCAGGGGAAGTGGCTTTTCCACTTGATAGCGTGGCAGAGAGGGTGTTTCTGATGATGGGAAGCCTAAGACGGCATGGTGGTACAGTGGTTAACACTGCTGTCTCACAGCACCAGGGAGCAGAGTTCAATTCCCAGCTTAGGTGACTATGCAGAGCCTGCACATTCTCCCCATGTCTGCATGGGTTTCCTCTGGGTGTTCCAGTTTCCTCCCAGAGTCCAAACGACATGCTGGTTAGGTGCTAAATTCTCCCTCAGTGTACCCGAACAGGCTCCAGAGTGTGGCGACTAGGGGATTTTCACAGTAACTTCATTGCAGTGTTAATGTAAGGCTACTAATAAATAAATAATAAAATGCATTACCCGATGGCTATGTAGGGGCTAACACCATGGCAGGAATTCTCCAACCTTGCTCGCAGCTGGGATTCTCTGGTCCTGTTGCTGGGAATGGAGATTTGGCTGAAGCCGAGTTCTCTGTTCTCATTGGTGGCGGGGTGTGTGACATCGGAGAATCCGGCCCATATTTCAGGGGCAGCCAATCCTGTGTTACAGCCTGAAATTGCCTGGTCAACTTTTTAAGAAGGCTCTGCTACTTAAATCAAATTTCTGGTGCCCCAGCATAAACAAAACACTCCAAAGTCTAGGGAGAAAATCCCTCCACCGTCACACAAGCTCATTCAGTGGCATCACTGAGATGTCACAGTCCAACCAGCACATCACCTCCAGTGCTTGAGAGTGAGGGAGGATAGGGCGGGTGATTTGCATGTTGCCCCTAACTTCCCCTGCCCCCTGCAAATAGACGTCTAAGCATCCTTCCCTGAGGGACTCAGATCTGTGACGCCCACTTTCAGGGGTGGCTGTTCTGCACCTCACTTTAAATTTTGGATGCCGGTACTTCTGGGTCCTGAATTTCCGAACTGAGGCTTTGCCCCCTGAGGTTGTCAGCTGACTGAGGTTTTACACGGAGGAAACATCCCCCAGAACAATTTGGTAGTCTCTGTGGGTCAGTCTCCCAGAGGCTGACCAAAAGACTCTCACAGTGTAAAAAAGGATAAAAGCAAATTATTGTGGATGCTGGAATCTGAAATCAAAAGAGAAAATGCATGAAGATCTCAGCAGGTCTGGCAGCATCTGTAAAGGAGAGAAAAGAGCTGATGTTTTGAGTCCCGATGACCCTTTGTCAAAGCTAAAAGGCATAGAAAGTGGAAGATATTTAGACTGCATGGTGAATGAATGAAAGATGAGTCTTAACCACAAGAGACCAGGGGAAAGGCCTGCTAATGGCAATCCATAGAGAGAATAAAGGGTGTGAATGGCCAAAGGGCAAAGAAGCGTAATTCAGAGGGTAAGCTGTGCCAGATGAAGATGTGGGGGGAGTGGGGTGAAGGGGGATGTTTAGGAGAGAGATAAAATTTAGAAAAGGGGAAAAAGGGAAGCTAAGGGGAAGAAAAGGGGGATAAAGTAGGGGGAAGAGTAGGGGGGAAGAAAAATGAAGAAAGACAATAAAGAAATAAAAGGTAGAGAACAGTAAAAAATTAAATAAAATGAAAACAAAGGGGTCGAGGTAGGGTAGAGTTAATCATCTGACATTGTTGAATTCTGGAGTCTGCACGTTCTCCCCATGTCTGCGTAGGTTTCCTCCAGGTGCTCCGGTTTCCTCCCACAGTCCGAAAGATGGATTGGCCGTGCTAAATTGATTCTATTTATTATTGTCACATGTATTAGCATACAGTGAAAAGTATTGTTTCTTGCGCTATACAGACAAAGCATATTGTTCATAGAGAAGGAAACAAGAGAGTGCAGAATGTAGTGTTACAGTCATAGCTAGGGTTTAGAGAAAGATCAACTTAATGTAAGGTAAGTCCATTTAAAAGTCTGATGGAAGGAGGGAAGAAGATGTTCTTGAGTCGGTTGGTACATGGTCTCAGACTTCTGCATTTTCTTTCTAATGGAAGAAGGTGGAAGAGAGAATGTCTGGGGTGCATGGGGTCCTTAACGAATTAATTGCCTCTTAGTGTCGGGGGGGTGGATTAGCAGGGTAAATTCTTGGGGTTACAGGGATAGGGGCTGGGTGAGATTGTTCTCAGTGCAGGTTCGATGGGCTGAATGGCTTCCTTCTGCACTGTAGTGATTCTATGAATATTTAAAACCTTTTCAAATCCAGAGGATTTGAGCCTATTTCTCACACATGCTCTTCAACTGAAAGGTCCATCTCTATCAACACAAGTTGACTTTTTCACTGATTGATCTCATTTATTATTGTCAGCTGAACACTTTTCAATTTGCTTTGGAGGAAGCAAATTACAGTCGACGCATTTTAAATAGCTTTCCATGCCACTGGCATTTAATTATACATGCCAAATATGTTAATTGCACAATTGCAAAATGAGGTACAATCGTGGCAAAGGGAAATCTGGAAAGTTTTGTTTAAAATGTTTTGCAAGATCTCGGCAAGGCATTGTGGATCTTTTCCTCATGTTCTCATTATCAACAATCCTTGTGACGTTTCCCGGATAATAGGCCAGTGGAGACTTAGAGTTGTATTTCTTGCAGTGTCGTAGGAGGACTGAGAGTTCCAACCACCATCTATCTTCCGGCATTGGGACTCATTACTCATGGAAGAAGGGCTCCCGGTGGGATCCCTGCCACCAGTTGAGAGAGATCACCACTGCCAACAAATAAACTAGGCAGTACTGCAATATGGGAAGACAGGAATCAATATAAAATAGGTTTAAGATAGAGTGACCCCATTTTCTGGGGAGAAGGACATTGTACTCCATGGCAAACAATGTCCTTGAGTAGTCTCCAATCCCTGGGCATAGTCCTCAAATCAGGAATCACATGATTCCAGTTGTCGTGCAGTAGGTCAACAAACCAGACTGGACTTGGGCTGCGCACAGAGCGCGCTGTGCTGATGGACGTCTGTCTCCTGTTTTTTGTCCAGTAGGTGGGGTGAACTCACTGAGGAACTTTATCTTATGCTGAGATTGTTCTCTGTGACTGTGGTGTGCGTGCTTTCCCTCCCAGCACCCACTCCACAAAACACTTGGATTGCGTGGAATTTCCCGTGAGAGATTAAAGTTGTCTGAGGAATGGCTTCTGCTGCTATCCCGGACAAATGAAAGACGCAATGGAGCTGGGCCACGTGGGTGCCCCAAGAAGGTGGTCAGAGGTCATTCCCGTAGTCTGCCCACAGTCTGGGAGGATGTGGGTGAGTGCTGGGCTGTGTGTGCCTCGATCCAGTTTAGAGAATTTGATCACCCTAGTTTAAGAGCCTCAAAGATCAACATTTGTTTTTTGACCTTTGAATCAAGGGCTAAAAGATATGCCAGGGGCTTGGGGAGAAGGTGCAAACTACCTGACCTCTTTTCATCAATAGTACAAGCTGAGGAACACTCTCTGCTACAGGTTGGATGGTGATTTGACAATGATGTGGAGATACCCCAAAAGCCCCGAAAGCTAGTGGCGTTTGCCACCAAATAATCCTGTTGGACTTTAACCTGGTGTTGTGAGACTTCTTACTGATTTGACAATCGGCATAGAATCATAGAATCCCTACAGTGCAGAAGGAGGCAATTCGGCCCATCGAGCCTGCACCGACCACAGTCCCACCCAGGGCCTATCCACGTAACCCCACGTATTTATCCTGCTAATTCCCTTGACCCTAAAGGTCAATTTAACATGGTTAATCCACCTAACCCGCACATAGAGGAAAAGCTAACCTTGGATATTTATATTGTACATGAAGTTCATCTTGCGAGAGACAACACAATTTCAATATTGGGTTTGGATATGGAGTAATGGAGGTGCATATCCAGAGACTAGTGCTCTCATGAATGATTCCAGGAATGAAGGGTGTGTCTTACGAGGTGCAGTTGAGGAGTCTGGTTCTACACTCGATGGAGTTTAGAAGGATGAGAGAGGATCTAATTGAAACTCAAGAATACTGAGCGGCCTAGATAGAGTGGACGTGGAAGCAATGTTTCCACTGGTGGGAGAGACAACCTCAGAATGAAGGGACACTCCTTTAAAACTGAGATGAGAAGGAATTTCTTCATCCAGAGGGTGGTGAATCTGTGAAACTCATTGCAAAGAGCAAAGAACAAAAACAGCCCGGGAAACAGGCCCCTTGGCCCAACGAGCCCGCGCCGCCATTTTAACACTACCAGTCCCCCCCTCCGCCCATGACCCTTATCTACTGTTTTATGGCCATCCACATTACCATGGAGGGCTGTGGAAGCCAGGTCATTGTCTTTAAGACAGAGATAGATAGGTTCTTGATCAATAAGGCGATCAGGGGTTATGGGGAAAAGGCAGGAGAATGGGGCTGAGCATCATATCACCAATGATTAAATGGCAGAGCAGACTCGATGGGCTGAACGGCCTAATTCTGCTCCTATGTCTTATGGTCTTATGAAGTTAGGTAGGGAGGAGAATTCAGAGAGCCATAACAGGCTGAACATTAAGAGGGCAAAGTTAACACAGGACCTACCTTCTGAGATAGTTGAGCCCCCCATGGATTAAATGCTGTGACTCATTTTTGAGGCTATTCACAAGGCCCGGTAAGGAACATGCAACCTCCCAACACAAACATGGGATCTGACGGACATGCAGTGGCTCGCTGGGCTAAATTCTCAGGTTAGTCCTGGCAATGCTGCACATAGTGCCCCCAAAGCACTTCTGGGATGGTGGATGGGCCCGGGAGTACGGTGAATAGGGTGTTAAGGAGACAGATGGGAGACCTGCTGCCCACACTATTGGAAGTCCGATGAAAAATAGAAACAATGGAAACTTGGTAGATATTCCAGGCCCCCTCAAGCAGATACCTTATTCCCTTCCTGAACCCTGGAATATTGCTCTCCAAATTCCGGTTGGCAATTCACACAGTTTGCAGTTTATTTATTAGTGTCAAAGGTAGGGCTTACATTAGCACTGCAATGAAGTTACTGTGAAATTCCCCTTTCAATCACCCAAGAAATTAAAAATCTTTGGATGTAAATAAGCCCCGGTTTGAAAGGGATAGATTTCAGTCAAGTTTCAAAAAAAATTGCTGCATAATCTTTGCTCCAGCCAAAACCACAGCAGCACTAGGGGAGGATAAAGTTAATTTATCAGGTTTCTGTTGTTGCTGTAGTTGTCCCAACAGCCCCAGGGAACTCGCAAATCAGTTAGGGATTCAGAAAACCACCCACACAACTCTCAGGCAGTCTGTTCACCACTGGAATCATTCTGATAAACATTTGGAATCAAACTCCCATTATTGACTTCAGTCCTGATCAACAGCGCTGCGTGACCGCCCCCCACCCCCCCCACCTCCCACCGTCTCCCCTCTCCGCGCGCACACCTCCCCCCCCCACCCCAAAGGCTGGAGAGCAACTACCAATGATCCCTGGGATATTCATTAAGAGGACTTCTCTTCTTGGGCTTTGTGCCAGCAGTAATGGTCAGCGTAATGTTTGCCTGTGGATAGTGCTGTACACTTAGAACGCAGACTAAGCGGAGCATTGCTTTATCAAGTACGGCTGAGTCTCACAACTATGCGCTCTGTTATTACTGACTTCTTCCAGTAAACATCCTCCATTATACCCAATTGGTACAATTAAGCGTCGGTAGTGCCATTCATTTCATTAAAACTCATGTTCTGGAGAGCGACATGCAGCATAAATGGTCAGAAGAGATTTGAATAGCTCATCAAAACAATCCAAGCCTTACACAGCTATGCATGGTGAATTATGAGCACTTTGTTCATTTTTATTAGGCCCACAGGTTATGCTGTTGGTATTTTTGAGCCACGTGGAGGTAATATCGGCCTGGACTCTCCGGTCTCGCAAGCTCTGCCACTGCTGCCAGCGAGAATGGAGAATTTGGCACTCAGCCGGGGTTAGGTGGTTTAGGGGCAGTGACGCAATGGGTTTTTTGCGTTTCCCCCCCACTGCCCTGGCCCGCAGTATGATTTCTGAAGGCAGAGGCGGTTCGCCATTGGCCGCCAGCGGGACTTTCCGGTCCCGCTGAAATCTACGGAGGGTATGCACAGCTCGTCCATCTCACCGCCTGGGAACCTGCTGAGGGGATGGGGATGGATACGTTTCGCAGAACTGCAGGATCGTGCTGGTGGGAAGGGCCATAAAATCCCGCTCATGGTTCTATTGATGGATGTTTTTGCCTCTTGTGTCCTCATTCTGATGGCATTTCACCACTGGGAGATTAGACTCAGGGTGGTGAAAATGGCCATGATCAGCCATGGTGAGTGAAATAGGAATCCCTTTAAGGGTTGCTTAATTGTCAGGCCTGGATAGCCTTATTTACATAAGTAAAGCTGCCTCACACCACTTTTGGCTTGTACCAATATGACAGTTTGGGGGCGGCACGGTGGCACTGTGGTTGGCATTGCTGCCTCACAATGCCAGGGTCCCGGATTCAATTCAATTCCAGCCTTGGGTGGCTGCCTGTGTGTGTGGAGTTTGTACTTTCTCTCTGTGCCTGTGTCGGGTTCCTTTGGGAGCTCTGGTTTCCTCCCACACGCTCCAAAGATTATGTTGATTGGCCATGCTAAATTTGATTTGGTTTGGTTTGATTTGATTTGATTTATTATTATCACATGTATAAACATACAGTGAAAAGTATTATTTCTTGTGCTCTATACAGACAAAGCATATCGTTCATAGAAAAGGAAAGCAGAGAGTGCAGAATGTAGCGTTACAGTCATAGCTAGGGTGTACAGAAAGATCAACTTAATGAGAGGTAGGTCCATTCAAAAGCCTGACAGCAGCAGGGAAGAAGCTGTTCTTGAGTCAGTTGGTACGTGACCTCACACTTTGTATCTTTTTCCCAAAGGAAGGAGGTGGAGGAGAGAACATCTGGAGTGCATGGGGTCCTTAATTTGCTGCTGATTTGCCAAGGCAGCAGGAAGTGTAGACAGAGTCAATGGATGGGGGACTGGTTTGCGTGATGGATTGGGCTACGTTCACAACCTTTAGTAGTTCCTTGCGGCCTTGTGCAGTGCAGGAGCCTTACCAAACTGTGATACAATTGCCCCTTATGGTGGGATTTTCTAGCCATGCTCACTCCAAAACTAGAAAACCCCGCCCGAGGTCAGTGGATCGTTCCATAGTCTGTGTCCCACCTGATCCGATTCCCTTGGCAGGCGGGACTGGAAAATTCCCCCTTTTAGTGTCAGAGTGACTAGCAGGGTTGTGGGGATATGACCTGGCTGCGATTGTTGTCAGTGTAGGCTCCATCAGCTGACTGGGGCTCCTTCTGCACTGTTGAATCATTGATTCTATGACAATGGGGTGCCTTTCACATTCATAATAACTTTATGTTTCCTGCCTTGGAGGATGTTTGTGCTTGAAAAACCACTGCAGTGAGGCTGAAATTTTAGGCCGGAGTGGTTGGCAGCCCAGGCCTCTCAAACAGAAAAAAAATAGCAACATTGGGGAAGTAGCAGAAGGAAAAGTGGTGTGCACTAGGGGAGGCCAAATGGTGATATCACTAGACTATTAATCCAGGAACTCATTGAATGTTCTGGGGACCCGGGTTCAAATCCTACCATGGCAGGTAGTGGAATTTGAATTCAATAAAAAATATCTGGAGTTAAGAATGTCCTGATGACCATGAAACCATTCTCGGAAAAACCCATCTGGCTCACTAATGTCCTTTAGGGAAGGAAACCTGTTGTCCTTACCTGATCTGGCTTACACGTGATTCCACAGCCACAGCAATGTGGCTGACTTTTAACTGCTCTCCAAGGGCAACTAGGGTTGGGCAATAAATGCTGGCCAGCCAGCGACGCCCATGTCCCACAAACGAATAAAAAGTTAGGAATTGGTGAGCGGTACAGGAACAGGCGCCTTTCTGATTTTTACCACATGGAAATACAGTACACAAGAGCAGCTTCATAACGTTACATGAAATTCTCCTTTGAAAATATCTGAAAGCTTTGAGACCAATAGTATCTTTTGGGAAAGAAACTTTTCTTCAACATATCCAATCTTGTCTGGAATTGGGGACTAAGTTCTCCTTAAACTCACATGCAGCTGCAGTGATGTACAACTTTGTCTTGGGAATGACTTACTGGCCACTGGGAGCAAAAGGAAATATTTATGTTTTTGCAGAGAACTTATTCTAAACTCTTTCGTTTGGAATGAATCCACACAATATTACCAATTTCGTTGGGCCTGTTACCTTGCTTTTCATTTTCTGCAGTTTTGTTTTATTTATAGAGACTTATTTATTTCTTCGATGGAAGCCAGCCATTTTTCACCTTCACTTTGGGAGGTCTTAGCTGAGACAGAGTCCAGGCCCTAGCTCCCTATTCCAGGCCTGTTTCCAGCATGGCCTCAGATAGTCGAGGTGTTTTGATGCAGTTGTTAGGTGGGGGGGGAGGTTCAGTTCCTTTTCAGATCCGGTGCCGTTCCTTAAACCTTTTCTTCTCCCAGACAAAAGCTGGTGACAAAAGCACTGCATCTTCTTTGATCTCCAAGATCTCTACGGAGCTCCCAGCGTGCTTTGACATTTTTTGATGTGATTTGATTTGATTGTTGGCATGCAGTGAAAAGTATTGTTTCTTGCGTGCTATACAGACAAAGCATACTGTTCAAAGAGTACATTAGGGAGAAGGAAAAGAGAGGGTGAGAATGTAGTGTTACAGTCATAGCTAGGGTGTAGAGAAAGACCAGCTTACTAAATGGTAGGTCCATTCAAAGGTCTGGTGGCAGCAGGGAAGAAGCTGTACTTGAGTCAGTTGGTACGTGACCTCAGACTTTTGTATCTTTTTCCTGATGGAAGCAGATGGAAAAGAGAATGTCCAGGGCACATGGGGTCCTTGATTATGCTGGCTGCTTTTCCAAAGCAGCGGGAAGTGTAGACAGAGTCAATGGATGGGAAGTTAGTTTGCGCAATGTACTGGGCTACGTTCATGACCCTTTGCAGTTTCTTATGGTCATGGGCAGAGCAGGAGCCATACCAAGCTATGATAAATCCGGAAAGGGTGCTTTCTATGGTGCATCTGTAAAAATTGGTGAGTCGCATCAGACATGCCGAATTTTCTTGGCATCCTGAGAAACTAGAGGCATTGGTGGCTTTACTTAAATATAGCGTCATCGTGGAAGGACCAGGACAGATTGTTGGTGACGTGGACACCTAGAAAACTCAAAGCTCTCAACCATTGCAATAGCAGCATTAAAAAAAGCATTTGGATAAGTAGATAGATGGGAACGGATTTGAGGGATATGGGCGAACATGGGCAACTGGGGTTGGTTGGGATAGCACCATGGTTGGCATGGACCGTTTGGGCCAAAGGGCCTATTTCCCTGCTGTATTACTCTATGTTTCCATGTCTATTTCCACTTCATCCCCATTGACGTAGATTGGGGTATGTTCTCCTCCACACTTCCTGAAATCAATGACTATCTTGTTTTACTGGCATTGAGGGAAAGATTATTGTCATTGCACCACAAAGTTGCACTCCCAGTTGGAAATCAAAATCAGTATCATTTCCAGTAGTTCTGTTTATGATCATTTCCATTAGTTCTGTTAATGATTGCAGATGTTGTGTCTCCATGGGAATTTGGCTAACTCCTGACCGGGCGCCAAGCCTCAGGGCGGAATGCTGGAACGGGTGCAGTGCAGGCCCTCCAGAATGATACCGACACTGAATACACGTGTCAAAAGTTGCATACTTGAGGGTTGTATTGCCTTGAATGTGGAAATGTTAAGCAGTTATCAAGTTGAATCTTCTAAAATGAAAAGAAGAAAAAATGAGAGAGTAAGTTGTTATTTGCTCTGATGGGGGATTCAAGAGCAAGGAAGCTTCAGTGAAAAATAAGAGCCAGACCATTCTGGATGTCAGGAAGCACTGCTTCATGCTAATGGTGGTGGGAATCTGGAATCCTCTCTCCCAGCCATTGAGATTGGGCATCTCAATCACAGAACAGAGATCAATAGCCTCTTTTTGTAAAGCTAGGAGTTCAAGACGACAATGGAATCAAGAGGGTAGATGGAGCTAATGGTCTAATTTATTGGTGGAATAGAGATTTACGGGAGTGGATGGCTTAGTGGTATTATCGCTGCGCTATTAATTCAGAAACTCAGCTGATGTTTTGGGGACCCGGGTTTGAATCCTGTTGTGGCAGATTTGAATTCTGTGAAAAATATCTGGAGTTAAGAATCTACCGATAACCATGAACCATTGTTGGAATAACCCATTTGGTTCACTATGTCCTTTTGGGAAGGAAATCTGCCGTCCTTACCTGGTCCGGCCTACGTGTGACTTCAGAGTCACCGCAATATGCCCTCTCAACTGCCCTCTGAACAAGGGCAACTAGGGATGGGCAATAAGAAGTCTCACAACACGAGGTTAAAGTCCAACAGGTTTATTTGGTGGCACAAGCTTTTGGAGCGCTGCTCCTTGTTCAGGTGAGTGTGGACCGGTCCGTCCACTCCGAAAGCTTGTGCTACCAAATAAACCTGATGGACTTTAACCTGGCATTGTAAGACTTCTTACTGTGCACCACCCCCGTCCCCCCACCCCAGTCCAACGCTGGCATCTCCACATCAATAAATGCTGGCCAGACAGCAACACCTATGTCCCATGAATGAATACAAAAAACAGGTTCTAGGGTTGAATGATCTAATCCTAATCCCATGGGTCTAGTGGTGTCTTGCAGAGCTTTGCTGTTTACTTTGTTTCCTCAATATTTTTCTTTGTCCTATTTCATTGCTAACCTTATGCAGGCAGTGGGTTGTTCCACTGATTTGTCATGTGGTGAAGAACCACTTGGCCAATTATAAATTCAGAGTGAGGCAGGTTGACTTTTGGGAAGGGGACAAAAGATGGGAGAAGAACCAAGCTAAAAGTATTGACTAACGTAATGGTTTTTAAAATTTATATGTGCATCATTGGCTAGGTTCCAGCAGGAGAACCATCAGGTGGGTAAAGCTTAGGTCAGTTGGACAACTGAAGTGGAACTGTAGTATACTGTCCTGAGAAGGAAAGGTGTTTCTATAAACTAGGGAGTGGAGGGCAAGGGAACTGTAGGTGTAGGAGCCTTCTGGTACATGGTTCACAAGGGCCTTGGCATAGGTTGATACCTCCATGTGCAGGGATACATAGATTTAGCTTGGGTCAATCTGTTGAAATGGGGGTGGGGTAGGATGTACAGGTATTAACCCAAACAGAAGCAAAAAAAAGGTCCTCTGTGAAGTGCAACTATACAAATATATATATATATATATAATTTACAATGATTCTATTCCCACACTACTGCCACCATGGGCGGCATAATGTCACTGTGGTTAGCATTGCTGCCTCACAGTGCCAGGGATCTGTTTGATTCCCGCCTTGGGTCACTGCCATTATTGAGTTTGCACGTTCTTCTTGTGTCTGCATGGGTTTCCCCCAGGTGCTCCGGTTTCCTCCCACAGCCAATGATGTGCAGGTTAGGTGAATTGACCATGCCTAATTTTCCTGAATAGGCACCGGAGAGTGGCGACTAGGTGATTTTCACAGTAACTTCATTGCACTGTGAATGTAAGCTTACTTGTGACTAAATAAATAAATTTTACTGGAGTGAACTCAATACTTCAAGATTTTGCGTACCCTACTATTGCATCTAGGTACTTCCCTGGTATCTATATTAGGGATGGAAGCAGCCTGATGTCCACAATGTACTGCTATTTTCGAAGGCCTTGGTGGCCTCCATCTGTAGGCCGGAGGCTTGGAGGCCACAACTTCTTTCAGTCTCCTGAGGCAGGTCTACCCTCAGCCATCCCAGAGACTAGAGCTGATGGGATCACAGACAGAGAGGAATTGGAATGCCGGGAATCCCTTGCTGGAAAATCTCAGCAGGTCTGACAGCATCTGTGGAGAGAGAATAGAGCCAACATTTCAAGTCTGTATTGACCCTTTGGCAGTTGCCCTGAAAGGGCTGGGGAGTGGTGGGGGTGGGGGTGGGGGGGGGGGGGGGGGGGGGCGGTGGTGGTGGTGGGTGGGGGGGGCGCGGATGTGGGGAACAGTTTGGAGACAAGATGGAGAGCGAGAATTTTTCCATTTCTCCATTCTTTCTTTGCATTTTCGCTCCGAAACAACCCCTCCCCCTCTCCCCCTTCTCCCTTTTTCAGGGCAACTGCCATATTCCTCAGGTAATCCCTTAACAATCTGCACCTCTGTTCGACCATTCACACATTCTTATCAATTCATGGACGCTTTTAGCGCATTTCTCAGCCTCCATCATCTTCATTTACGTTTCTTTTGTCCAGTTACACCCCCCTCCCCACCCTCAACGTATAAATCTCACCTGATTCCCTTTGCTCTAAGCTCTGATGAAGGGCTATCCAGACTCAAAGCGTTGGCTCTATTCTCTCTCCACAGATGCTGTCAGAACTGCTGAGACTATCCAGCATTTTTAGCTTTGGTCCCATCAGATCTTGCCGTGGAACTGGCTGGCCTATGTTATTAGTATTAAGCTCCAGGTAGATTTATTCTCTGTGAGAGCACGATTTTCTTCCAGGAACTATCTTCAGATGGTGAATAGGAGCAGAATTTGACATTGATAACTCAAAATGAAAAAAAGCAAAGAAGAATACTGAACCGTCTGTGTGATACCATGCAATTTTAATGCTTTGTAAGTGAGAAAGATGCTGAAACAGCTATTTGCTTGTCTCTGTGCTAAAAGGTGACTTACAAGTTTGAAAAAAAACTTGAGATTCTGAGCATAAGCCTGCTGCAAATGCGCAATGCAATTTCTGCTGTGGTTCCATTGGGCCATAGATTCTCCAGCTTTCTGGGAGACAAGCAACACACCAATTACCTTTAATTCTATAGAGCTGCATTTCCAGAACAATACAAAGTTCTGCTTTTCATTTTTAAATTATTCCATAGAAAGGAAAAAAAAATTGTAATTGCTTTTTTCCTCCTTTATTCACGACCTCAGGAAGTCCCAACTGTGTCACAGCCACCAAAGTACTTTTGAAATTCACTGTTTAATGTCAGCAACACAGCAGCCAAATTGCGCATTTCTAAGTTTACAAACAGCAATGAGACCATTACCGGATCATCTGTTTTTTTTCAAATGTGGCTGAGTGATGGACGAGGCGCTACAGCAATTCATGCTCAGCGACACTCTTGTCCTTACGCTGGCCTCATCACTTTTGTGACGGTCGTTATATGGAACTGTTTTTAGAATGTTGTGGATTGTCTTAGCTGCTCTGGCTAGATGTGTCACAGCTGTCAAAGTATTGGCCAGGTATTGTATAGTTATATCAACAAGGAACCTAAGTTTCCATTTGTGCAAAACACCGAACTGTGTCCGTGTGACACAATAGGTGGCTCGATGGCACAGTAGTTCGCACTGCTGCCTCACAGGACCTGGGTTCGATTCCCAGCTTGGGTCACTGTCCGTGAAATGTCTGCACATTCTCCCCATGTCTGTGCAGGTTTCCTCTGGTGCTCCTGTTTCCTCCACAGTCTGAAAGTCATGCTGGTTAAGTGCATTAGCCATGCTAAATTCTTCTTCAGTGTACCTTCCTCAGGATGAATTGTGTCTTAGGCTGTTGTGGGAGGCAAGGGAGGAAATTGCAGGGGCTCTGGCCCTAAGTTTTAATTCTTCCCTGGCCAATGGAGAGGTGCCAAAGGACTGGAGAACAGCTAATGTGGTCCAATTATTTAAGAAAAGTTGTGGAGATAAGCCAGGAGAACTACAGACTGGTGACTCTCATGTCTGTGGTTGGGAAACTACCGGAGAAAATTCTGAAGGAGAGAATCTATTGCCATTTGGAGAGGCAAGATCCGATCAGGGATAGTCAGCATGGCTTTGTCAGGGGAGATCATGCCTAACAAATTTTATTGAATTTTTTGAGCATGTAACCAAGTGTGTGGCTGAGGGTAGTGCAGTTGATGTTGTTTACATGGATTTCAGCAAAGCTTTTGACAAAGTCTCACATGGGAGACTTATTAAGAAGGTTAATGCACATGGGATACAAGGTGATCTGATAAGGTGGATTCATAACTGGCTTAGCAGTAGGAGGCAGAGGGTGGTGACAGATGGCTGCTTTAGTGACTGGAGGCCAATGACCAATGGCATGCCACAGGGATCTGCGCTGGGCCCTCTAATGTTTGTCGTTTATATAAATGACGTTGATGACTACATGGAAATAGGATCAATAAGTTTGCCGCTGACACAAAGATTGGCCAGGTGGTAGCAATGAGGTTGAGTGTTGTGGGTAACAGGAAGAAAAAGACAAGATGGTCAAATGGACAGATAAGTGGCGGATGGAATTTAACCTTGAAAAGTGTGAGGTGATGCACTTTGGAAGGAATAATTTGACAAGGAAGTATACTATGAAAGGTCTGACACTGGGACGTTCTAAAGAACAAAGGGACCTTGGCGTGTTTGTCCATAGATCTCTGAAGGCGGAAAGACAGGTTAATAGAGTGATGAAAAAGGCATATGGCAGACTTGCCTTTATCAATTGGGGTGTGGATTACAAAAACAGAAAGGTCATAATGTAATTGTATAGAAAATTGGTGAGGCCACAGCTGGAGTGCTGTGTGCAGTTCTGGTCATCACATTACAGGAAGGATATGAACACACTGGAGGGGGTGCAGAGGATGTTGCCTGGGATGAAACTTTTAAGTTATGAAGAGAGGTTGGGTGGGCTTGGGTTGTTTTCTCTGAAAAAAAGAAGACTGAGGGGCGACCTGACTGAGGTGTTCAAGATTACGAGGAGCATGGACAGAGTGGATAGGGAGTAGCTGTTCCCCTTAGTTAAAGGGTCAGTTACAAAGGGATGCAAGTTAAAAGTGAGGTATAGGATGTTTAGGGAGATTTGAGGAAAAACTTTTTTATTCAGTGGTTGGTGATGGCCTGGAATGCACTGCCTGGAAAGGTGGTGGAGGTGGGATGCCTCACATCCTTTAAAAAGTACCTGGATGAGCACTTGGCACCCCATAACATTCAACACTACTGGCCAAATGCTGGCAAGAGGGACTAGATGGGCAGGTCAGGGCCTTTCATGCGTCGGTGCAGACTTGATGGGCTGAAGGGCCTCTTCTGCACTGTAGGATGCTGTGATTCTGTGATATACCTGAACAGACGCTGGGGTGTGGTGACTGGGGGATCTTCACGAACTTCATTGCAGTTTAATGTAAGCCTACTTGTGACGCTAATGCTTAAACTTAAAATGTAAATACAGGGAATTCCAACAATCTGCCCTGAAAACTCTGCTCACGTTTTGATAGCTGTGACATCTAGCCACAAAAGCTAAGACAATCCACGATATTCTAAAAACAATCAACAACATTCTAAATAAAGGAACTTGTCACATTCTTAAAAAAATGTCATATTGCTCTATTGCCTAGAATTCCAATTTCAGGGCAATATTTGAATACATTGGAAAAATAAGCACAGCGCACAAAGAAATCAATCACGTTAGAATATTGAACCTGCATGTGAATGCATAATCAGAATTCATCAATGCTTATTTTCAATCTTGATTGTAAGCAAACTAGTTGGATGCATTTAAAGTATCCCTGCCTCCGTACTGAAAACCCTCAGGCAGTTATCATGGTTATGGGGAGGTGATGCCTTAGTGGTATTATTGTCAGACCATTAATCCAGAAACTCAGCTATTGTTCTGGGGACCCCGGGTTTGAATCACACCATGGCTGGATTTATTGAATTCAATAAAAAATATCTGGAATTAAGAATCTGTTGATGACCATCAAACCATTGTTGATTGTCAGCCGCCCCTCAATGAGATGGAAGCTCTTAATAAAAAAGTTTCTGTTTTTCAGTTTTTGTAGTTACAGAGCAGCAATCAGGCAGAGAAAAGCCTCAAGGAAGAGCAATATATTGATGGTAATGTTGGGGTAATGCAGTGTGGGGGAGTGCCTTTCTCGCTGGTTCTTTGCTGTAATTCTCAGCAAGAACTGATATTTAAATATTTGAATTTATGTTTTATTTTAATACATGAAGCAGCAGAACTCCATCTGTTGGCAGAATTAAAGGAAAAATGCTAGGAATTTGAAATGAATGTAGACAATGCTAAAATTGGAAAGGAGGAAGGGGGAGATTGGTGAAGGGTTTGAGATGGGCTCCTTCATCAGAGCTGAAATTATCAGACTGAAAAAAAACATTCTGTCATTTAATGTAAACCTGCTAACCTGAAGGAGGTAGTTTAGATTTTGGGTAACACTGTTGTTATAAAACCAGCCACAACAGAATCACTTGTTTGATTCCACTTCTCAATTTTGGGCCCTGTATCTAAGGAAGGATGTGCTGGCCTTGGAGAGGGTCCAGAGGAAGTTCACGAGAATGATCCCAGGAATGAAAAGCTTGACGTATGAGGAGCATTTGAGGACAGGGGCCTGGGAGTTTAGAAGGGTGAGGTGAGATTTCATTCAGAGTTACAGAATACTGAAAGGCCTGGATATATTGGATGTGAGGAAGATATTTCCATTAGTGGGAGAGACTAGAATCTGAGGGCATAGACTCAGAGTAAAGGGATGACCCTTTGGAACTGAGATGGGGAAGAATTTCTTCAGCTGGAGGGTGGTGAATCATTGGAATTCATTACCACAGAAAGCTGTGGAGGCCGGGTCATTGAGTGTATTTAAGACAGAGATAGATAGGTTCTTGGTTGGTAAGGGGATCAAAGGTTACAGGAAAAAGGCTGGAGAATGGAGTTGAGAAACTTATCAGCCATGATTGAATGGTGGAGCAGACTCGATGGGCTGAATGGCCTAATTATGCTCCTACATCTTGTGGTCTTCTAACCATTTATTAAATCCGGAGAGGTACATAATGGGTGGCTGAATCTGATATCACGCACTATTGTTGAAGTTACCCTCCCCCCACTCCGAAGCTTTGCTTTCTAGCCAAAGGTGAGATCATTGATGAAGTATCATTTCAACCGGATTCGATTTATGTTCACTCCTGGCGGCAGCAACCCCATCCCGGAATTCTGCTGCCTTCGCACGTTTCTTCTTTTCCTCATTTGACGAGTGCTCTCCTGGCACTCGGGGCCCGGCATGTTCGCAGCTAATAAACTCAGCACCTGCCACGGAGCCAGGGCTGGTGCTTGCTTTTCCCTGGCGCATGTGACACAGGAATCCCCTCAGTGAAACATGATTAATTGCAGCTCTCCGCTGGCCCGCAGCCAGCTCGGCTCCATCCGCTGAGTAGCAGGTTGCAGCCCAGCTTCAGGGGAAAATGTTTATGTAATCCACAGAAGAGGTAAACACACGCGAGTGGGGAGGGATGAGTCGTTTCAGCGTGACCAATGTTGTCGGAGTTTTATTAAAACAATTTGTCTTTTGTTCCCTTCCATCTATTGGACCATGTGATAAACGCAGTGATTCCCATTTTTATTTATCTCTGATGTATATCTACCTCATGTAAATGTGATATAAATAAAAGTCAGGCTTCTGAAGACATAACTATTATGACATTGGCTTAGGAATGTATATCGATGTTGATTCTACAGTCGCATTTCTTTCCAGTTGCCACAATTTAACGTATCACTTGATGTTTTGCTGGGTTAGCCTTCCTTCCATTTGAAATGTGGGGCAGGCTCGAGGGGCTGGATGGCCTACTCCTGCTCCTATTTCTTACGTTCTTATAAATTACATCCAGGTTCACAGCTCAGAACCAGGCCATTCAGCCCGTCTGACTCCTGCTGGTGTATCTCCTCAGTGTGGCATGGTGGCACAGTGGTCAGCACTGCTGCTTCGCAGCACGAGGGACCAGCATTCAATTCCAGCCTCGGATGACTATCTGTGTGGAGTCTGCACATTCTCCCCGTGTCTGCGTGGGCTTCCTCTGGGTGCTCCAGTTTCCTCCCACAGTCCAAAGACGTGCGGGTTAGGTGGATCAGCCATGCTAAATTGATCCTAGTGTCAGGAATTAGCAGGATAAATATGGGGCGGTTACGGGGATAGGGCCTGGGTGGGATTGTTGTTGGTGCAGACTCGATGGGCCGAATGGCCTCCTTCTGCACTATAGGGATTCTTATGATACTTTTATGAGAAGTCTCCCCCCATCATCATAGAGTCACAGGGTGGGATTTTTTGGCCACGCTCAACCCCCAAGAGTGGAAATTCCACCCCCCCACGCCCCCCCCCGCGAGGTCAATGGGCCTTTGCATGTCCTCCCCCCTCCCCCCCCCCCCAACTCCCCCCGCCTCCCCGGCCATGACAATTGCCGTGCTGGGCAGGATAGGAAAATTCCACCCAGACAGGTAGATAAGATTTAATGCCCCTTCCATGGCGGGTTTCATGGGAAAGGGGGAGGGCATTTATCAGGTGGATGAGTGGCATGAAGTGACCCTGCCTCCTTCCTACTACTAACCCAACACTATTAAGCCCATGATGGGAAGATCTGTGGGTACAGCTCCTGCTCCACCACCAATTTGAGCCCTTAAATGGGCAATTAATGTCCACTTAGGACCCCATCGCGCCGCTGCGGGTATTCACACAGTGATGCCAGGCTTAGGACTTGGCAAGTGGGGAGGTTGAAAACAAACTCTGTTGGGTTGTTTGGAGGGTCCCAGAGGGGCGGCTACTGATTTAGAGGCACTCAGTGCCTGATCAGGATACCCTGCTGAGGGCCATCCCCTGCCGTTGTTGCCAACATCCTTCCCCTAACCAATAACCCTGCCCCAACATCACGCTCTGTTCTTGGCTTTATTGATGATCCTAGGCCCCAAGTGGGTGTATTACTGAGAGCAGCGCAATAAATGTCTGATTGACCGGCAGCTCTTGGTGGACAGGACTTCTGCCCCTGGGGTCCTTGATCCTGGGCTGTTGCCCAGTTCAATGTCTTACTGGCACTTAATTTGAGGGACCTTCCCAAAAAAAGATGAGGAAGGACTTTCACCAGCTCCCCAATCAGTAGATAAGACCACCACACCACCCCGCCTCTATTAAATACTATCTATCAAATCAGCAATGGAACAGAACGAGGTCATTCAGCTCAGCAAGTCTGTGCTAGCTCACTGCAGAGCAAACAAGTCAGACCCACTTCCCTGCCTGATCCCTGAAAGCTAACTTCCTTCAGGAGCCCATCCAAGGGATTTTCACAGTAATTTCGTAGAATCATAGACTCCTACAGTGCAGAAGGAGGCCATTTGACCCATCGAATTTGCACTGACAATAATACCGCCCAGGTCCTATCTCCATAACCTCTCGTATTTAATCCTCTAATCCCTCTAACCTATGCATCCTGGGACACTAAGGGGCAATTTAACATGACCGATCCACCTAACCTGCACATCTTTGGGCTGTGGGAAGAAACCGGAGCACCTGGAGGAAACCCAGGCAGGTATGGGGAGAATGTGCAAACTCCACACAAAGAGTGACCCAAGCCAGGAATCGAAGCTGGGTCCCTGGAGATGTGAGGCAGCAGTGTTAACCAATGTGCCACCATGCCACCCATCATATCATTGCAGTGTTAGTATAAGCCTTACTTGTGACACTAATAATTTCTCTTTGAATTCATTGATTGTTTCTGCTTTCGCCACCCTCATGGGCAATGAGTTCCATATCATTACCACCCATTGCATAGAAATGTTCTTCCTCACAACCCCCTTGAATCTCTTGCTCAAAATCTTAAATCAGTGTTCCTTAGTTCATATACCATCAGTTAATGGAAAATGTTTCCTCTTGCCTATGTACCTGTTATAATCTTGCACCTGTCTAATTAAATCTCCCCTTAATCTCCAAGGAGAATGACCACCCTAATCCTACCAGCATATCTCATTCAGAAGGACATGGAGGCTTTGGAGAGAGTACAGAAAATGTTTACCAGGATGTTGCCTGGTATGGAGCATATTAGTTATGAGGAGAGATTGAATAAACTGGAAAGACCAAAGCTGAGGGGTGATCTTATAAAAGTTTATAAAATTATGAGGGGCGTAGATAAGGTGAACAGTGGAAACATCTTCTCAGGGCGAAAATGACAGGGGGCACAAGTTCAAGATAAGGGGGGAAAGGTTTAGTGGAGATGTACGGGGAAGTTTTTTATACAGTAGGTGGTGGGGGCCTGGAATGCACTGCCAAGTGAGGTGGTTGAGGCAGATATGTTAGTGACATTTAAGACTTATCTGGATAGGCACATGAACATTTTTATGGGATGTGGGCATTGCTGGCTGGATCAGCATTTATTGCCTATCCCTAACTGCCCTCCATTTCAAAGGGAATTTGAGAGTCAACCACATTGCTTTGGGTCTGGAGTCATACCAGGTGGGGATGGCAGATTTCCTTCCCTTAAGGACATTAAAGAACAGGTGGGTTTTTCCGATAATCAACAATGGTTGTATGGTCATCATTAGACTTTTAATTCCAGATTTTTAAAAAATTCAAATATCACCATCTGCTGTGGTGGGATTTGAATCCGGGTCTCCAGAGCATTACCCCCTAGATCTCCAGTGACATTACCAGTACACCACTGCTTCCCCTATCTCTAGTATTGCTGTTGTTTGCTTTACTGATAGTTTGTAGGAACAGATAAATGCAATGTAACCTGTAATGAAACCAAATATCAATAACAACAACTTGGTATTCAAATAGCGCTTCTAATTTCATAAAATATCCCAAGTCACAAATAACAATAAGATGCTAATGGCACAGTGGACTACTACCAATACCTGAGGAATGACAGTATGCAAAAGGAATAAGAAGAGGCAAAGTTAATCTGCTGATGTTTCTATTTAAATGAATCCTTTCCAATGACAAATATTGTTGATTCAATGGAATGACCTGTTTTTGTGCTCTGCTATTTAATGTTTCTTGAAAACCCGTGGAGAACAGAATGGTCCATCTATGAAGCAAAAGGTGATTGAACATGGTCAAATGACCAAGAGTCTCCCAATTGCTTGTTACAGTTAAAGCCACTAGGTTGGGATGGTCAACTTAGTCAAATAATGTGGAGATAAGTGATCAACACTTAAAAATAAGCCTCATCCTATTTTCCTTTGGATTTGATCTCTCTAAAACAAAGACTTATATTTTCCTTTGAGATTCTGTGTGGACTTCACTTCCATTCATGAGACAGAGAGGGCCAATCTCCCACCCTATTCCTTAAGAAAAACAAAAAATCTTGACCCTAATTCACAATTAATCACGGCCTCCCCACTTCCTGCCTCCGAAACCTCCTCTAGCCTGATGTGTTAGACCATGCTCATGAGTTCTGTAACTCTGGCCTTCGTTCCAAACCCTTCTCACTTTGTTCTGCCATTGCCCATAGATCCTAAGGTAGCCTGCTCTCCCTAATCCTCGCTGTTCTGCTTTTTAGAATAACTAAATGGGATGTGAATGTGATTGGCAATTCAAGCACTTATTGTCCATCCCTAATTGCTCTTGGGAAGGTGGTGTTGAGCTACCTTCTTGAACCATTACAGTCCTTGTGGTATAGGTACCTCCATGGCGCTGTAACAGGATCGGGGGAGAGGAGAGAGGGAAGCTCCAGGACTTTGACCCGTAGAATCAAGTGAAGTTTATGGTCTAAAGGGAGGCCACTTGGCCCATCATGTCTGCACTGACCCAGTGACAATGAAGGAACGACACTTTATTTTCAAGTCAGTGTAGTGTTTTAATTGAAGTAGCGGTGTTCCCAGGCACCTGCCGTCCTTGTCATTCTATGTTTTGAAGTCATGGATTTGGGAGGTGCTGTTGATGATGCCTTGATGAGTTGCTGAAGTTATTCTTATAGAAATAGTACAGAACTGGCTTAAGGGGGTGATTGTTTTATGAAGGTTGATGGGGTTCCAATCAAGTGGGCTGATTTGTCCTGGAGTTGAGCTTTTGCAGTGTAGTTGGAGCTGCACTCACCCAGAGGCAAGTGGAGAGTATTCCATCACACTCCTGACTTGTGCCTTGTAGATGTTGGACAGGCTCTGGGAAGTCAGGAAGTGAGTTGTTTGCCGCAGAATTGCCAGCTTCCGACCTGCTCTTGTAAGCCACAGTATTTAGATGGTTAGTCCAGTTAAATTTCAACCTCTTTCCCCATTAAAATCCCTCCGTAATGCTATTGCTTTATCCCTTATCTGTGTCCTTATTTTTTTCTAAATCTCCTGCTACTATGGACCTGACCTTTCTGTTGCATCTGTGAAGTTCCTTTCAATATTTGCTACATTTAAGCTCCGTCATGGTGTGGGTGCAGGGATGGCGGTGGTCAGGGTCTTTCCAGGTCACCTGCATTCTTTCTTTAATGGATTCAGTTCGTTTCCCATCAGGCTGAAAGTCAGAAAAACCAACCCTGCCCTTACAGAATAACATCTCGGGAATTGGCACACGCAGAACAGAATCTAATTGGTTTGATAAACAAAATAACCAAATTATTGCCAGAAGCTGAAATATTTAACAGGCTGGTAGGGGGCCAGTGGAAGACTTATTACAGTGGCAAACTGTACCCTGGTTGAACATGTCACAATATTAAATACTTATTATAATTAAATTTTAATGAGATGGGAGAGAGAGAGATTACCTCTGCACCAAATTTACTTAATTTTCATGAAATTCATGAGAATTGGTGCTAGTTAATTAGAGAAGTGCCTGTGTGATGTGTGTGGGTGGTGGCGATGCAGGAAGTTTATGCACCATCAGTATTAGTGGAATGGAATGACAAATCTGTGACTGGAGTGACTGCCACATGTCATCGAAGTTGAGCATTACAACAACAGCAGTCAATACCAAAAGTGGGGATCGGCCCAGGATAAATAATTGCTGATTCCCTGTGCTAAGTGCTCATTCTGGGCTTGCAACAATTAGAATTAGCATAGAATCCCTACAGTGCAGAAGGAGGCCATTCGAGCCTGCACTGACAGCAATCCCACCCAGGCCCCATCCCCATACCTCCACGTATTTATTCTGCTAATCCCCTGATACTAGAATCGTAGAATTCATAGAATCCTACATTGCAGAAGCAGGCCATTCGGCCCATCGAGTCAGCACTGACCACAATCCCTATTCCCGTAACCCCACGTATTTACCCTGCTAATCAACCTGGCACTTGAATCGGAGAATTTATACAATCCTACAGTGCAGAAGGAGGCCCATCGAGGCAGCACTGACCACAATCCCCGCCAAGCCCTATCCCATAATCGCATGTATTTACCCTGCTAATTCCCCTGGTACAAGAATCATAGAATACCATACTGCAGAAGGAGGCCATTCAGCCCATTGAGTCTGCATCGACCACAACCCCACCAAGGCCCTTTCCCCATAACCCCATGCATTTGCCCTAGCAAGTCCCCCTGAAACTACAGGGCAATTTAGCGCATCTTTGGGCCATGGGAAGAAACCAGTGCACCCGGAGGAAACCCATGGAGACCTGGGGAGAATGTGCAAACTCCACACAGACAGTGATCCAAACTGGGAATTGAACCCAGGTCCCTGGTGCTGCGAGGCAGCAGTGCTAATTACTGTGCCATTGTGCCACCCTTAACCTAAGGGCAGGATTTTCTGGCTGTGTTCACCCCTGAGGAAAATCCTGCCTGAGGTCAATGAACTTTGCATGGTTCGATCCCCTGCCGCTGCCATGATGGGATGGGAAAATTCCTCCCCAAAGGGGCAATTTAGCATAGCCAATCAATCTAACCCACACATGTTTGGAGTGTGGGGGAAAAACAGAGCACCTGGAGGAAACCCACGCAGACATAAGGAGAATGTGCAAACTCCATACCAACTGTCACCCAAGGCCGGAATTGAACCCAGGTCTCTGGTGCTTTGAGGCAGCAATGCCAGTCACTGTGCCACTGTGACATTCATAAACATTGGAACATTGTTGTTTGCAAAGCATTTGAAGCAAGTCTGATTCTTGTCTGCTTTTGTTACCAAGTATCATCCAAATGCTCCACTCTCTCTGAGTAATCACAAGGTTTTTCCAAGTACATATGCAAGAAGATTTGGAGTATTTGGACGTGCACCCCAACAAGGTAGTCTCCAGGGAGGGCTGAAAATCCACAAATAGAGGGCTAACTGGTCAGAAATATATTTTGTCTGTAGCAATTCCTTTGTGGTGAATCTGTTCCAGCTGTGAACGCTGTTTGCTTATTAGCTTTTTGACAGGGTGGTTGGATAAGCTGCCCTATATTAAAGCCAGGGAATCGTGCTGTTAAATTAAATAAAACATGGCTCATGCAGTGCTACTAATAACACAGCCCTCTCCAAAATGAATGAACTCCCTGATTCCAGTATTGTGCAGGACCGTCGACTGCCAATTTGCAGAAATGAAGGGAGGATGTAAAATCTTTCAGCAAACAGGAATTTCCACAAACATTGCTTGTTGAATTCATGCCGGAATTTACACATCACTCTGGCACTGAAATGAAAAAATGCTGCTCTCCACTGTTAATAACATAAGCACCATTCTACTGCGTTTGTGTGATGCTGTCATGTAATTTTAATATTGCTCAGTAAGGCTCACTTCCACGCTGGGGAGAATCCTATTTCTGCATCCCACAACTGGGAGGCTTACAGTGCAGAATCTTACAGTGCCCAGGGAGATTCTTTGGCCGTTTGTGTCTGTGCTGGCTCTTTGAAAGAGTTAGTCCCATTTGGTAATTGTGTATGGTGGTACAGACCTTAGGCAGAATTTCCCTATCCCGCCCACCATGGGAATTGTAGCAGGCGGGATAGGCCCATACAAAGGTCCACCGACCTCAGGTGGGATTTTCCGGTCTTGGGGTGAGTGTGGATGGAAAACCCCACCCCTTGAGGATCACTGAAAAAAGTCAGTTTTTTTATTCATTCATAAAATAAGGGCATCGCTAGCTGGCCAGCATTTATTGCCCATCCCTAGTTGCCCTTGCACTGAGTGGCCTGCTAGGCCATTTCAGAGGCCAGTTGAGAGGCAACCACATTGCTGTGGGGCTTTGGAGTCACATGTAGGCCAGACCAGGTAAGGATGGCAGATTTCCTTCCCTAAAAGACATTAGTGAATCAGATGGGTTTTTCCGACAATGTTTTCGCGACAGGAGGATGAGAGGTGACTTAATAGAGCGTTATAAGATGATGAGGGGGATAGATAGAGTGGACAAGCAGAGACTATTTCGTCGGGTGGATGTAGCTGTTACTAGGGGCATAACTATAAGGTTCATGGTGGGAGATATAGGAGAGATGTCTGAGGTGGATTCTTTACTCAGAGTGTGGTTGGGGTGTGGAATGCACTGCCTGCTGTGATAGTGGAGTCGGACACTTTAGGGACTTTCAGGCAGTTATTAGATAGGCACATGGAACACACCAGAATGATAGGGAGTAGGATTGCTTGATCTTGGGTTTGGACATAGCTCGGCACAATATTGAAGACCAAAGGGCTGTAGTGTGCTGTACTGTTCTATGTTTCATGGTCATCAATAGATTCTCAATTCCAGAAGTTTTTTATTGAATTGAAATGCCGTGGTGAGATTTCTAACCAGAACATTGGCTGAATTTCTGGATTAATAGTCTACCAATAACTACCACTAGGCCATCACCTCCCATGTTGAAGCGTTTTATTTCACACTCATCAGGGCATTCGCAAGAATATCAGATGTAAAGGGAACAACAACTTACATTTCATGAAAGAGATTGCTGATTGATTGGCGAGCAGAGTCTGAGGGGGGAGCCACCATTTGTTACTCCCTTTAGAATTGCTATTCTTGCAGATGTCCTGATGAATGTAAGAGGAAAAAGTTCAACATGCCTTGTTTTTCAGTGATATTCAAAATTGTATATTAATTGTATGCATGTGGTGGGTATTAACCCAGGATTCTCCTGTGTTGCTTTAATAAAAAAGAACAGATTGAACCTATGGCTTTTGGGTTTGAAGGTGCAAGTTTATAATGTCTATCATTGTAAATAACTGTTGATAGGAGTGTGTAAAGATTAGTTGTAGTTCTATCCTTTACCACCTGGTATTCCAGGATAGAACACCACAAACCCTGCTCTTTCCCCATTGCCCTGCAAATCTTTCCTTTTGAAATATTCATCCAATTCTCTTTTGAAAGTTCCAATTAAATCTTCTTTCATTACCCTGACAGGCAGTAAAGTTCAGAGCATAACAACTTGCAGTGTAAAGATATCTTTCCCAATCACCCTCCAGTCAAGCATCTTAAATCAGTGCCCTAGAATCATGGAATTCCTACAGTGTTGAAGGAGGCCATTCATTCCATCGAGGCCTCCCTTACAACTATCCCCACCCAGACCCTGTCTCCATAATCCCATGCATTTACCCTGACACTAAGGGGCAATTTAGCATGGCCAATCCACCTAATGCGCGCATCTTTTGACTGTGGGAGGAAACCAGAGCACCCGAAGGAAACCCATGAAGACATGAGGGAGGATGTGCAAACTCCACAAGATGGAGGGAGGTCGGGACTGGCCCTGCAAATGGATGGCGCACCGCGATTGGGCCGTGAGGGGCTGGGGGTGGGGGTGGGGGGGGCGGTAGGCAGCACTGCAGGGGTCCTGGGCTGGCCAGTGATCGAGCTGGCCAGCAAAGAGGGAGGCTGACAGTTTGGAGAACATAAGAACATAAGAAATAGGAGCAGGAGTAGGTCAACTAGCCCTTCGAGCCTGCCCCGCCATTCAATAAGATCGTGGCTGATCTGTCGTGGCTCAGTTCCACATTCCCGCCCTCTCCCCATAACCCTTAATCCCCTCTCTTATCAAAAACCCATCAACCCGCGTCTTAAAAATATTTAGCGAGGCAGCCTCCACCACTTCAACGGGCAGAGAATTCCAGAGATTCACCGGCCTGGAACTGTCAATCTCCAGTGTGAATAGTCACCACCAAACCCACCCCCCTCACCTCCCCCACAAGCTTATAATTATATTCACGATTGTGACCTCTGCTTTGCACAATGTGGGAGACTCGAGTCTGAATTCCCACTGAATAAACAATTTCAGCACTTACAACTTTTTTTGGGAGAATTGTGGCCATGATCTCTACATTGATTGGTAGGAACCCTAACCCATCCTGAGCTGTGACCCCTGCTGCAGCATTCCCCATCAGACAGGGAGCCAAGCCTGACAACCAGGCTGGTTATCGAGCAGGGAGCCTGTTTTAAGCAATCCCATATAACCCCACGGGGCTGTTACATGCAACCCCACTGACTTACGACTCACATCCCAGGAAATATTGGGACCTACGCGCCAGCAGAGATGGATGTGTCTCTGTCCACAGTCGCAGTTTCAAAGGTCACACCCCCCTCCCCCAAAATTCACTTTGCCCACATTTAGAAACCTTTTATTGAGAAATCGTTTGTGAAATTTGCATTGATGGTAAAATCATCCAACTCTGCCTCAGAATGTAAACAGTAAGTCATGGACAGCACTGCAAAATTTCAATTATTGTACTCAATTTCCCAAAAAGGGGGTAGATACACCATGGCAAATGACAAGCAGCACCGAGCAGTGTCCTGGATGGACATGAAGGGCTCAAGAGAAAAAGGGTCTGGACGGAGATTGGGGAATTTGATGAGGATGGAGAGTGGGGGTAGATGGAAAAGGTGGAGAATGGGGGAGAATGAGTGGATGGAGAATGGGAGAGGGGGAGGGGATGGAGAGTGGGGGGAGGGGGGATGGACAATGGGAAGGGGACTGGATGGGGAGAGGGTAGATGGAGAATTGGGGAGGTGGCTGGATGGAGAATGGGGAGGGGGTGAAGATGGAGAATCGGGACGGCACTGGATTGGGGAGGGGTCTAGATGAAGAATGGGGGCGAGGCTTTGATGGAGAATGGAGCTCTGGCTCTGATTGTGAACTGGGATAGGGCTGGCTTTGGATGGAAATCATGGGCAGAATATTCAGGAAGAAAATACTGAGGCATGTGGACCTGAACTGGAAGTGACAGATCAATGGCTGCTATGGGCTGTATTCTATTCCAAACATCTATATTCCTCGATGAGAGTAAGATTTACCAAATAAAAATTAAAAACAGGAATGATTCAGTATTTGAAAGGCTTTTTCCTCTTTACTCATTGTTACACTGCAGAATAATGAGCCTGATTGAAAATCAACTGTTTGAAATAAGAAAATGATGTGAAAGGTATTTATCAGAATTAGGGTTAACAGCGATCTATCTTCTTCCACACTTAGCAATTAGGACCCCATAAAAATATAACCATTTGACCTCGAACTCCATCTCAAAATTGCAGCTGTTAAACGGAGAGAATTATGTATCTGTGTTCAGCAACTAACTGAACAGAACTGTTTCTGTGTCTCCGGGCTGATAATTCTCTGCCCAATTACCCTACAGTGACCTTATTCTCTAAGTGGAGTCAGTCAGATTATTTGAGTTTATTTTGTGGATGCAGTGTTTAAAATGAAATAAACTGAATTCCTAGTTAATAGCTGAAAGGGTGGCATGACAAGATTTCATGCTTTAAGATTTATACAGTAACAAACAGGCTGAAAGCACCATTGACTAAACATTATTTCTGGAGGCAACTCCTACTTTAAACTATGGAACAAAACTTTAACTTTTAACAAAACTGAGAAGAAAACCCCCATCACAGGTATACTTCATATTGAATAGTGATGCAATTCCTTGGACCAAGTCCAAAGTGATTCTTAGTTCCTGAGGGTTTATTACCAATCCTTTCCTTTCCTTGCCTGGTAACGTTCAAGCCAGAACTGTCATTCACAGTGAGGGCTTTTCTGGAGATTCTTCCACTGACACAAGCTAGGCTAATCTTCCAGCCTTGTTTCGAATCTTTACAAATTTGGTCTGCTTAATCCAAATGTGCGCCGCCCACCCGTATTCCTGTAAGGTGACCCCATAGCAAGTTTCGATCTCTAGCTGCTCTAACTCTCGAAGATCTTGGCAGGCTGCTTGTGTCTGCGTTTCATGTTTAACTCATCAACCCTTTCCCTCTCAGCCCATCTCCATGATAACATGAATCAGATGGGCCCTCTATCTAGGCAGAAATGCTGATTAGCCATCTTTGAGGCTTCAACTGCCTTTTGCGGATGTGAAGGAAAAACAGGTGCCAGAGTGTGGTGACTAGGAGATTTTCACGGTAACTTCATTGCAGTGTTAAAGTAAACTTACTTGTGACATTAATAAATAAATTTTAACTTCTTATTTTGATAGCAAAAGTTTAAATCATAATTGTTTACGTGACTTAAACAGAACTATCAAATGGGAAGATAAGTGGTAGATTGAAGTTTACCCTGAAAAGTTTGAGGTGATACATTTTGGAAGGAGTAATTTGACAAGAAAGTGCTCAATGAATGCAGAACACTAGGAAGTTCTGTGGAACAAAGGGACCTTGGCACTGCAATGAAGTTACTGTGAAAATCCCTAGTCGCCTCGAGAGGTCACCGGCACTGGGTGAATTGAAATTTTCCAGACTGGAAGCTTGAGTTTTGAGGAATATGGATCTGAAGCAAGTAAATGGCCCATATTATTTCATTTTGAGACAGTAATATCAGTGAAGTATAGATGACTGGCATACTTATTCAAGGTTAATTTAGATTTTAATTGTCCCCCCCTTAGGCTTTTCATCCCAACTGCAGGTGCGGTTGTCATTTTCGGCTTTTAATTCTGGATATTTTATTTACTCAATTAGACACAAGTGGTGGGGAGGATAGGATGATGAAGTGCAGCGATCTAATGGTTTGAATTAGCTGCTAGGCTGATGCATGTCAAGGGGTTAGTTAATTCTCTTTCACCGAAAGCAACTGTTGCATGGCCAAATCTCACACCTGTGCCTTGTTCATTAGTAAGTCATTTTAGAAGCCTCAGGATGTTTGATCGCTTTGTGATAGAACTGCTGCCGTCAGGTCAAAGGAATTATTTACCGCCATTGCTCTCTGTCCATATAGTCCAACTCGTTGGAAACTTTAAGTCCTCCACATCCTGCCTTATGCTCAGTCTGGCTTATCTCCCATTTTTGCCCTAGCTGATCTACAATGGCCATTCTCTCCCCCTCAAATTTATTAAAATCAACATCATAATTTTCAAATTTCTCCAAGATTTGATCCCCCCACTTTTACCGTTTTACCTCCTTCAAAGCGAATGGGATGCTGGCCTTCATAGCGAGGGGGATTGAATATAAAAGTAGGGAGGTCTTGCTGCAGCTGTATAGGGCATTGGTGAGGCCGCAGCTGGAGTACTGTGTGCAGTTTTGGGCGCCGCACCTGCGCAAGGATATTTTGGCCCTGGAGGGAGTGCAGAGGAGGTTTACTAGGCTGATACCGGAGTTGAGGGGATTGAGCTATGAGGAGAGGCTGAATAAACTAGGCTTGTACTCGTTAGAGTTTAGAAGAATGAGGGGAGATCTCATTGAGACGTATAAGATGATGAATGGGATGGATAGGATAGAGGTGGAGAGACTCTTCCCGCTCAAAAAAGACAGTAGGACTAGGGGGCACAGCCTCAAGATAAAGGGGAGGCGGTTTAGAACGGAGTTGAGGAGGAACTTCTTCACTCAAAGGGTGGTGAATCTCTGGAATTCTCTGCCCGTTGAAGTGGTGGAGGCTGCCTCGCTAAATATTTTTAAGAAGCGGGTTGATGGGTTCTTGATAAGAGAGGGGATTAAGGGTTATGGGGAGAGGGCCGGAAAGTGGAACTGAGCCACTTCAGATCAGCCATGATCTTATTGAATGGCGGGGTAGGCTCGAAGGGCTAGATGGCCTACTCCTGCTCCTATTTCTTATGTTCTTATTATGTTCTTATGTTCAATCTTTTGTGCCTGCCTGCACCTTCAGTTCTCCAACTGTGGCCATTGTATCCCTTCACCCTATCATTTTAGAAATCATTCGTGAGACATGGGCTTCACTGGCAAGATCAGCATTTATTGCCCATCCTGAGGGTTGACCAAATGGGTGACACGATGGCACAGTGGTTAGCACTGCTTCCTCACAGCACCCGGGACCCGGGTCCAAGTCCAGGTCACTGTGTGTGCAGAGTCTGCACATTCTCCCTGTGTCTGCGTGGGTTTCTCTCCGGATGTTCCGGTTTCCTCCACATGTGTTGATTAAATGCACTGGCCATGCTAAACTCTCCCTCAATGTCCCCAAACAGGCTTTGGAGTGCGACGACTAGGGAATCCTTACACTGACTTCATTGCAGTGTTAATGTGACACTAATAAATAAACTTTAAACTTCTAAATTCATTCATGGGGATGCGGGCTTCACTCTCAGGGTCAGCATTTATTGCCCATCCCTAGTGTTGACAACTGCACCGTTGTTGGGAGCAGCTGATTGCATGTACCCTGCTGCTGGTACTCACAGCCAAACTGCCTCCAGCTTTAAGCACCATGCAATCATCTAATATTTCAACAGAGCTTTTGGCCACCTCACCCCACCATGGATCAGCATTTTCTCCGTCTCATTTTTTTCCCACTGATAAGTGTTCTGGAGCATCATTCTTTCCCATGTTGGAGCTAGTAGATGAAGGCATGTTACTGTGAGAATTACTTTCTGGAAGACGTCACATTTGGCAGATGGAGTATATGTATTTAGTACTTGCCTTGTTACTGAATGCTCCCCTGTGGATGGCAGTACATTTCGGTGCTTGTATTACTCTTGAATAATAAACAGTCTGTGAGGAAGCCTACATTTTAGCTGTTGTTCCAATTGAGGGTATTGCATCTGTCGAGGTCTCTTAGTAATTGGAATGAGCTATACAGTACATGTAAATCTATAGTTTGCAGAACTCTATATTACAGCTGCTTCTTCATCAGTCAGTTTCTTTCAGAATAATTACTTCCATTTGACACTAGCATTGCTTGAGAGAACAAATGTTCTGAAGTGAGATTAGATTGGTCCATAATATTAAGGCAAAATACTGGAATCTGAAACAAAAACAGAAAATGCTGGAAAATTGCAGCAGGCCTGACAGCATGTGGGGAGAGAGAATAGAAGCAATGTTTCGAGTCTGGGTGACCCTTCATCAGAGCTGCTGAGATTTTTCAGTGTTTTTCTATTCCTGGTCCTTAATGTTAATGTCTTGCCAATCGCATTGGTTATAGTTGAGACAAACAGATGATAGTTATTAATTGTCTTTGAGCATGTATAACTAGGGCATAGGTGGGACACTGGGTTGAGTGCAAGGAACGCTGTGAGACAGAACAAGTCAATAAATTCTCTCATTAAAGATAAATTCCAAGTCTTGGATTCAACTTCGTCAACTGGCCTGGATCTGATTAACACTTAACTTGCAGTCGTTTTCAGATTATAAACAGATATAATTGTAAACTCTACTGAATTTTTGATGTTTACAATATTCAGGCAGTCCCCGAAGTGACGTTGACAATGTATAAAATACGAGAACCAGCTACAATTTAGTAAGGGCACAGTAACGTGAGTCACGACACCAGGTTAAAGTCCAACAGGTTTACTTGGAATCACGAGCTTTTGGATCACTGCTCCTTCATCATCTCCCATTCACCGAATGAAGAAGCAGCTTTCCAAAAGCTCGTGATCCCAAATAAACCTGTTGGGCTTTAACCTGGTGTTGTGAGACTTCTTATTGTGCCCATCCCAATATCAGCATCTCCACCTTACTTTAGGAAGGGTTTTGAATCTTTTCAGAGGATGCAAAGGAGATTTGCTAGAAAGATGGTACTATTGGGTCTTCAGTTTGAAATAATCACACTTTGAGACTCAAAGTGCTGGAGCTTCATGAAATTTATTTCTTACATCTCTCAGTGGAGCTGGTGGATTGATATATTATTGACAGACAGGGATCTGACTGCAGTGCACCATCAGATCTGGCACTTGATCTATATTTGCATAGCAATTAGTCCCTAACTCTTTGCAAATACTATAACAATATATCGGATACAAGGGATGAGGGATTTCAGTTATTTGGAGAGATTAGAGAGGACGCAATTATTCTCCTTAGAGAAGAGAAAGGTTAAGAGATTTTATGAAGGCACTTAATATCATAAATGGTTTTGATAGAATAGACAGGGAAAAGCTGCTTCCAGTGTGGCATAAGGAGAAGTAAGCTGAGGATGCAGAGTTAAGACGATTAGCAAAATAATCAGTGGCGACCTACGGAAACTTTTATATAACAAGATGTTATAATCTAAAGGCGGTGAAAGCAAATTCAGTCGTAGCAGTCAATAGAAAATTGATTGAAAATGAGTGGCACGGTGGCACAGCATTTAGCACTGCTGCCTCACTGTGCCAGGGATCTGGGTTCAATTCCAGCCTCAGGTCACTGTCTGTGTGGAGGTTGCGTATTGTCTGCGTGGGTTTCCTCCGGGTGTTCCGGTTTCCTCCCACAGTCCAAAGATGTACGGGCTAGGTGGATTGGCCATGCTAAATTGCCCCTTAGTGTTGAAGGGATTAGCAGAGTAAATACGAGGTGTTACGGGGATAGGGTCTGGCTGGGATTGTTGCTGGTGTAGGTTCAGTGGGCCAAATGGCTTCCTTCCGCACTGTTGGAATTCTATGATTCAAAGAAAATTGAAAGGGGTAAAATTTATAGGGCTATGAGACAAGAGTAAGGGAATGGGATTCAGTGGGTTGCTCCACCAAAGCAGAATGGGCCAAATGGCCTCCTCCTGTTCTGTATCATTTCATGATACGAAGGCTCTTAATTTCTGAGGCATTCAGAGCTCGACAGCCAATCCAGTCCTAGCTTCTGACCTTGAATTCCAGTCACTCCTTTACTGCTTGACGCTCCGACACCAGCTGAGCTCTGCAGTGGGTTACTGAGCCTCATGTCGAGGGCTGTCAATGGTAAAGATGCCACACCCACTTTTTATAATAATGGCTGGTGGGAGGCAGGTAGGTTTAAAGGTTCAACCACTTTGGAAAGTGAGGGAGAAGGTATGCTTGTGAGGTAAGTGGATAGGATGGGGATTGATGGGACGGGGGAGAGGCGTACAACACATGGGAAGGCTATCGTTGGGTGGTCGGGTGTTGGGTGGTGTGGAGACCAGGAGGTTATTGGGTAGAGTTAATTGGTTGAGGGGCAGAGGTGCGGGGGGGCAGTTGAATGATCAGTCTCCAGTGGCCATGGTAAGGGTAGGTCAATGGGGATCAAGTGATCAGTGGGTGGATCAAGTAGTCAGGGAGTGGTTAATGGAGGGTCGGAGGTTGGGTGTTCAATGGGGTCTCTAGTGATCAGCGGAGGGGTTGGTTGGTGGAGGTACTCAGGTGGAGAGTGTGAGGTGGACGTTGGGGAGGGTAGTCGGAGGTTCCTGTGTGGGCGTGGGTCATGGGTAGGGGGAGTTCCATTGGTGAAATGGCAGTTAGTTGTGGGGAATAGTGGGGGATTCGTGGTGGTGGGGTTTAGTCAGGAGGTACTACAGGAGTGGGATTTGGGGTAGTGTAGTCGGAGAGTCCCATGGGCAGTTGTGAGGAGGTGGGGAAAATCCTATGGGCTGTGGGGACAGGGGTGCGGCCAGTACTGTAGTTACCCAGGCAGAAGTTAAAAGTGGTTTTCTGGGTACTATTACTCTTAGACTTTCGAAAGAATCTGAAATTTACGATTTATATTATACTTCTGGATGGCTTCCATCAGAGGCAATTGGCCACTGGAAGTTTGAACTTCCTGAGTAATTGCCATGCAATCCTTATTCAGGGCCTCCAGCGTGGGGAGGGGGTCCCCAGCACATCTTTTGGACACCACCTAGGAAAGACATTCCTGAACTCGGGAGTTACGGGCCTGTGATTCTAAACTGTTTATGTTTTACTGGAGACAACTCCACTCATTGCTAGGTATATTCAGACGAAGATCCTTCAGGCAAGTTGAACTTATCCTTCCAGTGTTCCAACCCAAACACAACCACATCATCTGTCCTGAATGAATAAGGAGGGAATTTCAATGCCTCGACAGAATGATAGATTTCAGAGGGTTGTGAATCTTTGGAACTCCCTTCCTCAGAGATAGGTGGAGGCAGAAGTCATTGAATATTTTGAAGTCAGAGAGAGGTAGGTCGATTCTTGACTAACAACGAAGTCAAAGATCCTGGAGGGTAGGTGGAATGTGGAGTTGAGGCCACGATTAGATCAGCCATGATCTTACTGAATGGCGGAACAGGCTTGAGGGGTCAAATGGCTCAGTCTCTCTCCTAATTCAGTGGCACAGTGGTTAGCACTGCTGCCCCACAGCGCCAGGGACCTGGTTTCGATTCCTGCTTGTATCACTGTCTGTGTGGAGTTTGCATGTTCTCCCCGTGTCTGCGTGGGTTTCCTCTGGGCACTCCGGTTTCCCTCCACAGTTCAAAGATGTGCGGGTTAGATGGATTGTCCATGCTAAATTCTCCCTTACTGTCAGGGGACTAACTACGGTAAATGCATGGGGCTTTGTGGATAGGACCTGGGTGGGATTGTGGTTGGTACAGTCCTTCTGCACTGTATGATTCCATAACTCATACGTTTATGTGTAAATTTGTCCAGCAGCCCTGCTGATGCCGTATTCACTTAGTGTTCAGTTGGAGTGGCAGCCCACACTTCAGTCTTGATATGCCGTTCCAATCATTAAGATTGCCATAAATTCAAATCAGTTTGTCACTTTGTTGACACATCTTGCTGCTGCTGAGCACTAATTCTGGGCAATAATTGGATGCATGATGGTGTGCTTTATGACAGCTTAATGAGTCCCTGAAAAAAATACCTTTGAAGCTGCTATCTGTTGTGAGGAAAGGTGTACGTTACATCTGTGTGGACCCTGGGAAAGATGGTCTGAACTGACAATTTGGGTAATCCAGGGAATTTAATCATTTCACTCTCCATCATTTACAAAGTTCAGAGAGGCACTTTTTCCTGCTTCGGATTGTAACATTTCAAGATTTATGTTTTTACTTTATCACATTCGTTATAGAAAAGGAAGTGAGGTGGTGGCGGATGTAAAGGTGAACACTATTTTGCCCAGCTAATTACAAAACGATGAAATGGTCAAGGGTAGCTTCGCTTACAGACAAAACAGATACAAAGACATTGTCGTAGAGTTAATGGGGTTCTGGCCTTTCAAGGCATTGCTTGGACTGAAATTGCAGTTTCAAAGGGTGGAGTTTTCCAGTCCTGCCCGCCGCGAGGGCACAACAGTGGCACACTGGTTAGCACTACTGCCTCGCATTGCCGGGGACGTGGGTTCGATTCCCGGCTTGGGTCACTGTCTGTGTGGAGTTGGCACATTCTCCCTGTGTCTGCGTGGGTTTCCTCCGGGTGCTCCGATTTCCACCCACAGTCCAAAGATGTGCGGGTTAGGTTGATTGGCCATGCTAAAATTGCCCCTTAGAGTCCTGAGATGGGTAGGTTAGAGGGATTAGAGGGTGAATATGTGGGGAATAGGGGTGGGTCATGGGTGGGATTGTGTTCCTCGATGGGCAAATGGCCTCTTTCTGCATTGTAGGGTTTCTGTGATCCTATGAAATGTAACTGGGGCAGCACGGTGGCACAGTGATTAGCACTGTTGCCTCTCAGCGCCAGGGGCCTAGGTTCAATTCCAGCAGTGGGTCACTGTCTGTGTGGAGTCTGCACGTTCTCCCTGTGTCTGCGTGGGTTTCCTCCGGGTGTTTCGGTTTCCTTCCACACTCCAAAGGTGTGCAAGTTAGGTGGTTTGGCTGTGCTAAATTGCTGCTTAGTATCCCAAGATATACATATATACGGGGATTAGCGGGGTAAAATACATGTGGCTATGGGGGATAGGGCCAGGGTAAGAGTCAGGATAGACTCAAAGGGGAGAATGGCCTCCTTCTGTACTGTTGGGATTCTATGTAACTGAGATAACATGACACTATTTCCTATCGAGTAGAGTGAATCATGAAATCTTTTTCAATATGGTGCTAAATGTTTTTCATGACCTTTGTGAACAATTTATTTATGTGTCAATTTGTAGCGTTCTTCCCTCTGAGTCATAGAATCATAGAATCGTACAGTGCAGAAGAAGTCCTTCATCAGTCTGCACCAACACATTAGAGACACCTGAACTCCCACCTAATCCTATCTGCCAGCACTTGGCCCAAAGCCCTGAATGTTATGATGTGCCGTGTGCTCACCCAGATACTTTTTAAAGGATGTGAGGCAACCCATATCATCATCCTCCCAGGCAGCACATTCCAGACTGTCACCACCTGCTGGGTTAGATAATTCTGGGTTCAAATAGGACTTGAGAATGGAAATCAAGGCTAAAACTCCGGTATAGTATGGAGGGAGTGCAGCACTGCCAGAAGAACGAGCTTTCAGATGAGACATGAAACCAAATCCTGCCCTCTCAGGAGGATGTAAAAGGTCCTATGGAGGTATTGTGAGGTAAAGCAAGGAAGTTCTCTGTGGTGTTTCGCCCAATATTTATCCCTCAGTCACCACCTAAAACCAGGTTACCCGGTCATTAGCAAATTGCTGTTTATGGGACCTTGCTGGTGCAAATTGATGGTTGTGTTTATGAGATTACAACAGTGGCTGCACTTAAAGAAAAAGCACTTAATTGGCTGTAAAGTGCTTTGGGATGCCCGGAGTTCATGAAAGGCACTAAATAATTGCAAGCTTCAACAGCCCGCCAACTCTGACAGTACAAAGTCACACAGAAAAAGAATGGCCAATTGGCGATAAGCCACAGGGCTGCAGGTGTTGTTGGACCTATGCTAAGTTTAGCTTTTTGGAGAGGGGATGGAGAAAGCTAGAACAAAAACAAGACTAATCCAGCTGCTTTATACTGAGCGTGAATAATTCGAGCAGTTTGCAGTCAGCGGAAAATCTGTTAAATTGTGAGAAAGTTGATGTTTCATACTGATATTGTTCACCTCAAAGGTTCCAATAATTTGAACCAATGCTGCTTGTGGGACCCTAGCGCTTAATTTTCCAGGAGCGCCGAACTCGAGATACTTGCTGATGATTGTTTGGATAATTCCTTTCGGTCACACTAAAGAGGCACCAATTATATTTATTACCATCTATTAGGCTCACAAGTAGGCTTACATTAACACTGCAGTGAAGTTACTGTGAAAATCCCCTATAATAATGAATAAACTTGGCATACCCAAACAGTGTAGTGACAAGGGGATTTTCACAGTAATTTCACTGCAGTGTTAATGTAAGCCTGTTTGTAACACTAATAAATAAAATTTAAACTTTAAAGAAACCCTGCTGTCTACTATGACCAGAACATGAAGGCAAAACACAGCAAGTGCTGGAAATCTGAAATGGAAACAGAAAATGCCGGAAATACTCAGCAGGTCAAGCAGAGAGAAAGAAGAGTTGACATTTCAGGTCGATTACCTTGCCCTGGAACTGGAAAAAGTTAGAGATGTAACAGGTTTTAAGCAAATATGGAACCATAGAAGTGGGGAGAAGGCACAGTACAAAAGGAAAAATGCTGGAAGGCAGGAGAGGTTACAAATATATGATTTTAGTTGCCAAGGCTCCAGAATTCCTTCTCCAGACTTCTCCCTCTCTCTATCTCTTTCTCCTCCTTTAAGAAGTTCTTTGAAGCCTGCAGGGACGCAGTTTAGAAACCAATACTTAAAGCCTGATATATGTAGTCTTGGACTTGGAATGGACTTGGACAAGTGAGGAGAGGGCAACCAGGATGACACAGCAATATCCCATAAACAGCAGTTTGATAAGGACTGTGTAATCTGCTTTTAGGGGTGACTGAGGAATAAATATTGGGCAGGGCACCAGAGGACACCTCCTTTACTCCACTTCACAGAACCTCTGTAGGATCTTCCACAGCCAACTGAAAGAGCAGCCTTGGTATAATGTCTGCTCCAAAAGATGGCTCACCCAGCAGTGCAGCACTCCCTCAACACTACATTGGAGTATCAACCTTGATTTTCACTATCAAGTCCTATTTGAATCCAGAACTATCGGGCCTGAGTAGTGTTTGAGATAATTGAATAATGAAAATATGGAATATAACTTATTATTTAAGATAATTGAATGATTTGACATGGTGGAAAGAAAGAAAGAGTTTCCCCTTGTTTTGGGGTGAACTCAGGAAGCATCCATCCACTCAGCCTCTGTGGCAATCTGTTCCCCCCACCAACCCTAACCCTAAGCCTAACTCTAACTTTAACCCTAACTCTAACCCTAACACTTAATCCTTAATCCTAACCCTAATCCTAAACTGAACCCTAATTTAACCACCCCCCACCCAACCCACCATCAGTTTAGGTCATTTGAAAGTTTCAAAATGCGATTAATAATTTTTTATTTGGAAAGGGTATCAAGGGATATGAACCCCAGCTGGCCTGACAAACTTACAATAGGGACCAACGATGGCATGATCAAGTGAAAGTTTTTAAGTTTATTTATCAGTCACAAGTAGGCTTACATTAATACTGCAATGAAGTTACTGTGAAAACCCCCTAGTTGCTACCCTCTGGCACCCATTTGGGTACACTGAGGGAGAATTTGGGATGGCCAATTCACCTAACCAGCACATCTTTCAGACTTTGGGAGGAGCCTGGAGGAAACCCCATGCAGACAAGGGGAAGAACATGCAGAGGAAGCTATCTAAGCTGGGAATCAAACCCGGGTCCCTGGTGCTGTGAGGCAGCAGTGTTAACCACTGTGCCACCATGTTGCCATTGCAAGTTCGAATGGCAGAATGGTCTAAATCTGTCCCCATGTTCCTGCCCTAAGTCAGGATCCTGACTCGAATTGTTGACTCTATTCTCTCTCCATAGATACTGTCAGGCCTGCTGAGATTGTCCACCATTTTCTGTTTTTGTTTCTGATTCCAGCATCTGCAATAATTTGCCTTTATAAACACTAACACTAGTAACCAGCTATAAAGCCCAGAAACAATACATTAAACATGAATTAACAGGAACATTTGCAGTCAGTTCTAAACTGGAAATTAAATGGTATATACATATATATGCACGAATTAGGAGAAACATAGGTCATTTGACATCTCAAGTTTGTGCCACCATGGCTGAGCTGATTGTGGTCTGAACTCCACATTCCACTAATCCCTGATAACCTATAATTCTCTTAGTCGAGAATCTATCTATCTTTGCCTTAAAAATATTCGCTGAACTTCCCTTCACTGCCCTCCAGGGAAGAGAATGCCAAAGATTCAAGACCTTATGAGAGATTAAATTTTTTTCAACCAAGGCAGATCTTAGGAATCAGCTTTGCAGAGCGCTCAGCCTGTTCCTCATCAATCTCAGTGGCAAAAAGCCCTTTGAAACTCTGTCTTCCTCATGAAGAATCCTAGCCTCGTCTTCGAGGACTTAACCTCACCCCCCCAGCTGATTGCAGCATGCAACCAACTCGAGTTGCATGGGTATGATCCCCAACAAAAGTGGAGCACGCTTACCAAACCTTCTCAACTCTGCTTATAGATTTGCCCGTGTTACCTTTTAGTTACAGTGGAAGCTAGTCACATAAAGTAGAAATGGTCAAGGATTTCATGATTTTAGGTGTCCAGATCACCAACAACCTATCCTGATCCCCTCATGGTGACACTATAAGAAAGCCCACCAACGCCTCTACTTTCTCAGAAGACTAAGAACATTTGGCATGTCCGTACAACTCTCACTAACATTTACAGATGCACCATAGGAAGCATTCTTTCTGGTTGTATCACAGCTTGGTATGGCTCCTGCTCTGCCCAAGACAGCAAGAAACTACAAAAGGTTGTGAATGAATCGCAATCCATCACTCAAACCAGCCTCCCATTCATTGACTCTGTCCACACTTCCCACTGCCTTGGCAAAGCAGCCAGCATAATCAAGGACCCCACACATCCCAGAGATTCTCTCTTCCACCTTCTTATGATGGGAAAAAGATATAAAAGTCTGAGGTCATGTACCAACCGATTCAAGAACAGCTTCTTCCCTGCTGCCATCAGACTTTTGAATGGACCTACCTCATATTAATTTGATCTTTCTCTACACCCTAGCTATGGCTGTAACACTACATTCTGCACTCTCTCCTTTTCTTCTTTATGAATGGTATGCTTTGTCTGCATACAAGAAACAATACTTCCCACTGTAATACTAATACATGTGATAATAATAAATCAAATCAAAGAAAATCAAATCAAATCAAGTCAAAAGTAGCAGCAACTATGGCTAGGATTTCCTCTCCCATTATTTTGGGGTGGGTTTGGTGACAGAATGGAAAATCTAGTGAGAGGCCCGAATCATGCTTCACACTGATATAAAAGCGTGGCGTGGTTGTCCACTGCGTCGCCAGTGACGTAACAGGAATATCATCTCCAAGCGTTAACATCTCATTATCAGGCCTCAACACCTGAATGAACCCCACTTCCCCTTCCCATAAGAAAGTCCACTCACATCGGTGTGGCAGCAGACTGGTCTCTCAGGACATGCAACCGGCAAGCAGACTCCCAGAGGAACTCAGCTGAGTGTATTGCTCAGGTTGCAGAGGGTCATGACTGGCTACTGTCTCTGTTTGCTTCAGTTTATACAAAGACTTAATTTTGAGATATTTCTGCCGATGCACAATTACATTTGAATGCTGGACTGTAGGGATTAACTAACTCTGCTAAGCTCAACGATTATATCTGGCTTGACTACAAGTAGAATCACAAGGCATGATGGGTTAGCTAAAGATTGACTGCATTCCTGAAGGGTACACATTGCAGGCAAACAACAGTTTCCCATAACAACAGCTACAAGGATTTTATTCTGGATGGGGACAGAATGTGAAAAACACTTCCAATTATGATATAAGGATTGAAATATATTCTTATTTTAGAGTGTGTGTGTTCCATTCAATTCTTAGACTCTGTTCATTACAGGACTTTTTTTTTTGCAGAGGGCCTGGCTGAGAAGCCAGTCTCCAAGTTCACTTTTTGCTTCTGTCGTGTCAATTCTTTAAGTCCTTTTCAACAAAAGAAAATCATTTGAAAACTCATATCAGTGCTGTCCACGTGTCTTTTCAAACAAATGAATGGACCCAACAGCTGGGTAACATGTGTCCTTGTTGAGAGCGATGCAAACCTGGAACCTGGACAAGAACGTTCTGGCATCACACATCAGCAGACACAGCTTCCTGTAATGTCTCTGCTGCATCGCGGTTGCTATGCAAGTGTAGTGGAGGCAGGTGAAAGTCTTATGTTTTGCAAGGAAGGATTATTAGTGATACAGTTTCACACTCCCAACACGCGAGATGGCGCAAAGGTCGTGGAATCTAGCACGGATTCCGTTTAAGTGAACTCTTATTGAGGCTAGGAATCTATTTGGCTCTCAGGATAGCAGAATCTATATGCAGCCTGCTGCAAATTTGAGGCTCGCAATTTACCTCTGTGTTTTGCTAGCGTGACACTGTTGTTGCCTTTCGAGCCTCGTAAAATGGGAGCTGAGGTCTAAAGCCACATTAACAGCATTTCAGCTGGTTCAGTCACAAATTAAGCTGTGCTCCATTCCTTCTGAGAATGACAATGTTAAGTAAATCATTGCACGGCACCCTTCAGGTAACACAGTTCAGCTTCTCAGAGCAGAATCTGAGGTGTCTCGCATCACTTGACATTCGATGGCATTGGAAAATATGTACACCTGTAATTGAGACAGCTCCTTTACTGCATGAATTATTGTTAAACAGTCACAAATGAAACTGCTCATTAGAATTGGAGTGCTCTCCACCAATGTACGAGGCAAAGATAAATGATTTTGAGTGTCCTCCTTGTTATTGAGTGTGATTGCAGAACCAGGATGTCAACTGGGGGGGATATGAGTCCTTTTTTCTCTTAGGAATAGCATGAATAAATGTACGAGAGAATTAAGCATAATCAGATGCAATTTGACCATGTTGGACACAGAAGAGGCTAAGTTAGACAGCCTGATCGCAGTGTCTTGCTCCAGCCAGTGACAAACCATGTTATTCATTATCTGCATGCATACTGGGAGGCCCAATATTGTTCCTGACTAGCACCATTTATATAACTAACCTGCCCCCTTAGAAACATAGAACATAGAAGCAGGAGCTGGCCATTCGGCCCTTTGAGCCTGCTCCACCATTCATTTTGATCGTGGCTGATCATCAAATTCAATATCCTGATCCCCTCCCATAACCCTTGATCACTTTCGCCCCAAGAGCTAGATCTCAGCCTCAGCCACTTTCTGTGGTAGTGAATTCCACAAGTTCACCAGTCTCTGGGGTGAAGAAATTTCTCCTCACCTCAGCTCTAAAAAGTTTACTCCTTATCCTAAAACTTCAAGATGGCCGACAATGCCTCTTAAAGGGGAGGTTAGTTGTGGCTGCAGGATTTAGCTGTGATCATTCAGAGCTGTGCTGAATAACAGTGGCTGGCTGTGGGGGAGAGAGCATGCCCCAAACTTTTCCAGTGCTGCACTTGAGGTCCTGGTGGGGGAGGTGGAAAGGAGGAGTGATGACTTGCGCCTGCAGTGCAGGGGAAGAGAGGAGCCAAGGCCAGGGGGTTGGCTTCCAGCGCCACCAGCAGGGTTTGCTGGGTAGCCTTCTGAGGATGAGAGAAAGCTAGGTGGCACCCATTAAATCCCTCAGGCATCACAAAATTGCAGTGGGAACCTCACATCAGCCGATTGACTTAATCGGGGCAGTTCCTCCCACCACTAGAAGACTCACCTGGGACCCAGCTGATCCCTCTCCCCACCGCCCTCTCCTGAGGAAAGCAGGATTATTCCTCCAAAAATGCAGTGACTGGAGGATAGTTTCATTGATACTAAGTCTGTGCTTAAAATCAATCCCAGTCAATGAAGTCTCCAGGGTGATTGAACTTAACAAGTCATCTCCATTCTAATCACGAATAATGGTGCCACTGACAAAAAGTGACTCACCGAGCTCACTGATTTTAAATAGCTGAGCTATTTTTGAGTATTGCTGAGAAAGGAGACATGCTGTTGAAGCTTCTCATCTTGTACTCATCAGAAAAAGTCGTAGAATCCCTACATTTGCAAAAGTCGTAGAATCCCTACAATGCAGAAGGAAACCATTCGGCCCATCGAATCTGCACCCACCACAATCCCACCCAGGCCCTATTCCTGTAACCCCAATATTTACCCTGCTAATCCCCTGACACTAAGGGTCAATTTAGCATCGCCAATCAACCTAACCTGCACACCTTTGGACTATGGGAGGCAACCGGAGGAAACCCACGCGGACACAGGGAGAATGTGCAAGCTCCACACAGACAGTGACCCAAGCCGAGAATTGAACCCAGGTCCCTGGCGCAGTGAGGCAGCAGTGCTAATCACTGTGCCACCGTGCCACCTTCAAGTGCCGACTGAAAAGGGAATTGAAGGTGAAGAGACTGCTGATTGGTTGGCAACTGGACTCTGGTTGGTAGAGCTGTTGCCGTGGAGAATGCACCAGGGAACAATTGACTGCCAGATTTTGTTTAAATTCAAACCAAGCAGAGTTACCATGGGGAATGAACCAGGGACCGGCTGTTCCTGAAGCTTTCGTTTAGCTCAAGAAGGTGCAATATGAGTGCATACTCCCACTGACTGCCAAAGATTGGGCCCTGTGTGTGTGAATATACATCGCTTTGGGCACACGTAAGTGAGTGAGAAGTCTGACAACACCAGGTTGACACATGTAAGTAAGCCAGACTTTGAGCTTGAATGTTAATCTTAAATTGGTTGTAAGTGTAATTCTTAGCACATTGCAATGTCATGTCCATGTGCTTATTCAACATTACTAGCCTAGTCACAAATGCACTGTTCAATGAAGGCATAGACATTTGCACCATGTTAGGATACCATGGTGATAAAGGTGACACCGCCCCCGCCCCCCCCAACTATCTGAATGTGAATTAATTGAACCAATTAACTTGGCAACTTGCACAGTTGAGTGCCATTTTAACAACACCATGTTTGCCCAAATAGATGGTTTTTCCATAGGATCCTCTCCAGCTGTCTGTTTGGAGTTTGTACATTCTCCCCATGTCTGTGTGGGTTTCCTCTGGGTGCTCCAGTTTCCTCCCATCTCTCAAGGATTGCACAAGAAAAATGTCTTTGATGGACTGACACCTAACCTCCTGCCCCTTGCATGTTTCTGACACGTAGATGAAACAGTTGCTGTATCGAATCTGCACTTGCCTGTAAGAATTTCCTTAAACACTTTAATGAGCTCTGTCCTGCCCTCAAAATCATCTTTCAAATGAAACAGTCAAACAAACTCCCTTTCCTCAATGTGCAGTTGAGAAATCTGCCAATGGTTCTCTACAACTGTGTACTGCAAGCCCACCTTCACTGGTCAATATACATGTTGAGATTCCTACAATTCCTTATCAGCAACCTCATAAATAGGGCTTGAGCCAATTGCTCATCATGCAAGCCTGATGCTGAAATGGAGAATATTAAAGGCATGTTGCAAGATAGGGCACCACAGTGGCACAGTGGTTTAGCACTGCTGCGTCACAATGCCAGGGACCTGGTTTGATTCCCGGCTCGGGTCACCGTCTGTTTGGAGTTTGTACATTCTCCCCGTGTCTGTGTGGGTTTCCTCTGGGTGCTCCCGTTTCCTCCCAAGCCCAAACATGTGAGGATTAGGTGGATTGGCCAGGCTAAATTGACCCTAGTATTGATGTACCCAATCGGCCTGTGCTTGCAAAATTCAAAACATAGGGTGGGCTTCTCTGATCTCATCTACATCCATCCTGCTGCAGGTGAGAGCGGAGAACTTGGCATTATAACCCATACTCCATTCACTTTCACTGGCACTAGAGAATCCCAGCTCCGAGGTTGGAGATTGTCAGCAATCGTGTTGAACATTAGCTGTGATTCTGCGATTGGACACCACTTGCTAAATAACCCAGCAACCAATTTAAGATGATCAGAGAGGCTCGCGGTGTGGCTCACTTACGCTAGAAGCTATATATGTTCACAAACAGAGCCCAATCCTTTGCAGAAAGAGCATGTCCACGCATTGTACCTTTTTCACTTAAACAAAAACTTGGACAACAGCCATTCCCTGGTTCATTCCCCATGACAATGCCCTGACCAGTCAGAGTTGAACCTGCTTAGTTTGAATCTAACAAAAATCTTGGCAGTTAACTGTTCCCTGGTGTATTCCCCATGGCATTGCATCTATCAAATCAGAGCACATTTGCCAAACAATCAGCATTCTCTTCTCATGAGGTATAAATTGTTCCTTTTACAATTGGGATAGGCGAGACAAAAAGTTTCGACATGTTCGGCAATACTCAAATATCAGAAAGCAAACATTTTGTTAACTTTATATTTTTGTTAACTTTAATATTGCTCTATCATGTTTGTTGAAGGAGCCAGACTCCTAAAGTCTATAAACTTTAGGGTTTAAGAATCATTGTACAAATGATAATTCGTGGCATATGTATACTGTTCCTAAACTAATATCTGGTGAGGTCCAATACAACACCAGCAGCCATACCTTACAATGCATTCCTGCATTGAGTATAGCATCAACAGAACTCTGTGTAATGTACTCACTTGGCAGCTCATTTTATTGTTATAGAATGTTTGGCCAAGATCAGCCCTTTCCTTGTAATGTTGAGAAGCAATAAATTCAAGACAATAGAATCGATGTGGATTTATAGCAACCCCAGTGTGAAATCCATGCAGTGCTAAGCTACCGACTAAAGCTGGTCTGCCAACTTCAGTTTTTATTGTGCTTAGGAGACCAATTGCTGACCTGATACGCTTGTTAGACAGTACTTTCTTTTATTTGTTAGTGATACACTGATGGTCAATTTAGAACGGCCAATGCACCTAACCACCGTGTCTTTCGAACTATGGGAAGAAACTGGAACTTCCGGAGGAAACCCAGTGGGGAATATACAGACTCCGCACAGACAGTGATCCAAGCCAAGAATCGAACCCATGAATTATCATTTGTCCAATGAATCTTAAGTCACCTCACAAGGTTGTAGATTTTAGGAGTCTGTTTCCTTCATCAAACATGATAGTGCTATTAACGAAAATAGCTTATAGCTGTTTGGTATTTGATATTTGAATACTGCTGAACATTTTAAAGCTTTTCATCTTGCCTATACCAATTGTAAAGGAACAACAATTTCTGCTTCATGAGAAGAGAGTGCTAGTTGTTTGGCAAGTGTGTTCTGATTTGTAGAGGCGCTGTGCGGCAGCAGTGCTAACCACTATGCCACCATGATACCCCCAGCACAATTACGCAGTCCTGTGACAGTCTCGTCACCAATATGGGAGGATCTGGGGCAACAACATTGAACTAATGAGTGATTATCTCCAGTGGTGGGGGGGGGGGGCACATTGTCCCTGTTATAAGTGACTAGGATTACTTTTAAGCACCGAATGAGTGTTAATGTAACTATCCTCCACCCACTGCATTTTATTGGAACAATTATGCTGTTTTCATTGGGAGACTTTGCTGTAACTTCTATCATGAGGTCAGTTTGCTTTAGCTTTCCTTCCTCATTTTCCTCATCTCACAGTTTTCACAATTGCGTTACATTTGAAAGATTATACGGGCGGGCACTATTCAATATCTGCGTAGTGATGAGCAATATTGGTTAAATTCTTCACAATCAAAGCGCTGTTCATAGTAGCGTAGTTCTTGAAAGGGGAGGGGTTGTCATTTTCCGAGGGGCCACGTCATGGACAAGGACCCCATGGAACACTCCGGCAGGAAGCTGAGCCAATCAAAGGAGGGTACGGACCATGGATTGAGGAGGGGCTGGCAATTGGAGCCAGGGAGTGAAGGAGAACAGTTCCACTTGTGGTCTAGCCTTACCTTGTTGTACACGGAGATAAATACTTTGTTGGCAATGCAGCCTTTACAGTTAAAGCTGCTTGAAACCACCCTTGATCTATCACACAGCTTACAGACATTTACATCTTTGACCAGTTTTGCCAGAGACTTTGGAACATTTAATTTAATTAATCTGACATTTCCAATTTGTAGCGTGCCGTTTACTGTCAGTGTTCTTTCGCGATCTTGCAATATTTAAACCTGAAAGGAGGAATCCCACTGAGGTTTAATGGATTTGATTTCATTGCAAGGCTGTCCATTGCAATGAGCCATACATCATCATGATTCAGAGGCCAGTGAGTTCCATCATTTTGATGTGGCAACCCCACTGCCTCATTTGTTCCTTCTGATATCAAGGTTGCAGCTGACTTAATTCAATATAAAAAAAAATCCACTTCCATTTGGGATAAGCTGCTCTGAAGAACTTTGCTACGTTAGTGTATAATGATTTCAGCACTGCGTTTAACGCTTGACTAGCCTTTTTGAATAGCATTTAAAGCAATCACATAATCATTTCTCAGTCGCTAGCACCATTGTTACTGAGTCACAAAGTCCTGGCTTTGGGTCATGTACGCTCCAGCACATAAGTCAAGGCGGACTTTTCACTGGAGTACTGGGGGAATGCTGCATTGTCTGGAGGCACTGCCTTTCAGATGAACGATTGATAGAATCCCAACAATGCGGAAGGAGGCCATTCGGCCCATTGCATCTATACCAACACTCTTGACAGTGTGTCTTACCCAAACCCTTTCCCCTGCTCTATCCCCATAACTCCACACATTTACCATGGCTAACCCGTTTAACTGAGACATCTTGAGACTCTAAGGGACAATTTATCTTGGCCAATCAACATTCTCCCTATCTATGCACTTGTTTTCTCCCAGTGCTCTGGTTTCTCCCACAGTCCAAAGGAAGTGCTGGCTAGGTGCATTTGCAATGCTAAATTCTCCCTCAGTGTACCCAAAAAAGCATCCAGAGTGTGGCGACGAGAGGGTTTTCACGGCAATTTAAACTTAACCCCCACATCTTTGGGCTGTGGGAGGAAACTGGAGTACCTGCAGGAAACCCACTCAGACAGGGGGAGAACATGCAAACTCTGCCCAGATAGTAACCCAAGGCCGGAATTCAACCTGGGTCTCTGGTGCTGCGAGGCAGCTGCGCTAACCACTGTGCCACCGTGCTGCTCAAGGGCCTGTCTGCCTACACAGGTCTATGTAAAGTATCCCATGGCACTATTTCAAAGAAGAGGAATGGAATCATCCCTAGTGAACCGACCAATATTTATCCTCAGGTAACATCATGAAGAGAGATTATCTTGTGATTATCACATTGCTGTCTGTGGGTGTTTGCTGTTTGCAAATTGACTGTTGTACTTTCTACATTACAACTGTGACGATGCTTCATTCATTGTGAAGCACTTTGAGACATCTGGTGGTTGTGATAAATCTTTCTTTTTTATTTTCTGACACCTTCCTGGATCTTTGGCCAGAATTCCGACTCATCTGGCATTAACATTTGGGATTCATCAGCAGGAGCAGGAATAACATTTAATAGTTTTCTTTGAAATGCGAATTGTCAGCATTGGTTCTTCCTTTGAGAAGACAGATGCAAAGTTATTTTATTCATTTACGGGCGTCGCTGCACAGATCAGCATTTATTTCCCATCTCTAGTTGCCCTTCAGAAGGTGGTGGTGAGCTGCCTTCTTGAAGCAGTTCAGTCCAGGAGGTAAAGGCACATTCACAGTGCTGTTATGGAGGGAATTCTAGGTTTTTGACCCAGTGATGGTGAAAGAACAGTGACATATTTCCCAGTCAGGATGGTGAGTAATTTGGAAGGGAACCTCCAGGTGGTGGTGTTCCCAGTTTTCTACTGGGATGGTAGTGGTCATGCGATTGGAAGGTGCTGACTAAGGAACCTGGATGAATTCTTGCAGTGCTTTTTGTAGATTGTATACACAACAGTCACTGTTTGTCGGCGGTGGAGGGACTGAATCTTTAGTGGAAGGGGGTGGTATTCATTGAGCACCTGAGTCATGCCCTTTTGTCTCATGCATATGTCCCTTTTTGGTCCATTGGTGGCATGATCCCATGGTGGCACAGTGGTTAGCACTGCTGTCTCACAGTACCAGGGACCTGGGTTCGATTCCCAGTTTGGGTTACTGTCTGTGTGGAGTCTGCACGTTCTCCCCTGTGTCTGCATAGGTTTCTTCCAGGTGCTCCAGTTTCTTCCCACAGTACTGGCTGGGTGCATTGGCCATGCTAAATTCTTCCTCAGCGTACCTGAACAGGCATCGGAGTGTGGCAACTAGGAGGTTTTCACAGTGGCTTCATTGCAGTGTTAGTGTAAGCCTACTTATGACATTAATTAATAAACTTCTTGTTTAAATCTATTTGGGCCTACCCTTCCTCTTAGTATGCTTTTGTTATTTATATGCATAACAAAGACTTATGGATTACCCTTAATGTTAGCTACCACTCTCCTTTCATACTCTCTCTTACCTCAGTTATATTTTGGAAAATTGTTACTTATTATCTCGAGTGACTGATGGAAAGTATGGATATGTTTATTTCAATGGAAATCTCAATGGTGATTCTAAATTGTTACGGTATTAACTTGCCCTCTGGTTCTGCAGCCTGATTACTGGCCTGTCACTATATACGTCCCCAGACACCTGTAAAAGTAATACTTCTCTCTTTATAGAGCACGTGGATAATAAATCACTACGCAAATGGGTCTAGTCTCCATCAAACCTGTTTGAATTTCAAATCTTTGCTAAATAGCTATTCCTAAGAAGAAAGTGCATGGATTGGGGCTAGTAAGTGGGGCACATCTGTCAGAGATTTCAGTTAGAGTTGCAGTTGTGTTCAGCTCCTCAGCATTGGATCACCAAATTATCTTTTTGCTTTTCTTTGGGCTTCCTTTTCCCTGACAGGTACTGATGATAAACAATCCACTTACTTCATATCAAATTTCAAAGATTGACCCCAGAAGCTAACATGAAGCCTCAATTACTTTAGAAAAACTGATTCACGGCTTCTTAATACTTGCGGTTTATTTCCTGCAGGTTTCTCTAATAGATTTAAAACTCAGGACATTTAGCATCTTTAATGCATATTTAAAAATGTGCATGTATGTAAACTGTTCATAAAAAGATTCTTTCAGATCTGATAACTGATCTAAATATTGTTCTTAGCTAACAAGTTACAATAAAATGTTGGCAGTATCACTGGGTGCTGTCTTTTAAGGAGGTGTAATCCCAGGAAAAAGTAAGAATTCTCACAACACCAGGTTAAAGTCCAACGGGTTTATTTGGAATCACAAGCTTTCAGAGCGCTGCTCCTTCCTCAGATGAGTCACTTGATGAAGGAGCAGCGTTCTGAAAGTTTGTGATTCCAAATAAACCTATTGGACTTTAACCTGGTGACGTGAGACTTGAAAATTGGACTTTGGGTGACAAATCCATTTATAATGGAATATTGGCTATTTTGCAAGTCAAATAGTGCAGAGAAGTATTTTGATTTGATTTATTATTGTCACATGTGTTAGTATATAGTAAAAAGCATTGTTTCTTGCTCGCTATACAGATAAATCATACCATTCATAGAATACATTGGGGAAAAGGAAAGGAGAGGTGCAGAATGTAGCGTTGCAGCCATAGCTAGGGTGTAGAGAAAGATCAATTTAATATAAGGTAGGTCCATTCAAAAGGTCCCATTAGGCTGAAGAGAAAGATCAACTTAGTGTGAGGTAGGTCCAGTCAGAGGTCTCATGGCAGCAGGGAAAAAGCTGTTCTTGAGTCAGTTGGTATGTGATCTCAGACTTTTGTATCTTTCTCCCGACGGAAGAAGGTGGAAGTGGGTACGTCCGGGGTGTGTGCGGGTCCTTGACTATGCTGCCTGTTTTTCCGAGGCAGCAGGGAGTGCAGACGGAATCAGTGGATGGGAGGCTGGTTACAAGCAATAGAATCATTTTGCCTTTGGTCAATAGTGTAACTTGGGTAAGATTGATTCAGCCACCTGTTGTACAATTCTCCCCATTTTTAATTTAAATGAAGTCAGTCGAAACTAAAGTTGGGGAGATGCATAATGGATTCTGGCAAGCTATCAACCATGTTGGTCGTCAAAGTCAAAACACCACCCCTCAGACAGCCCTCATTTTTGTGAGTACTTTTTTTTGCAAGGCAACTTTCTTAAGTTGTACCTGTTGTGAAACAGATTTATGATTTGTAAATGATATTATGTTGGGGCCTTGCTATCAGGGTGGGTGCCACCCTGTGATGTTGCCACGACACCCACGAGAATCGGTAAATCTGCTATTGACAGAAAGTGAGGAAGGTCAGGCCAATTTAACTTGCTGGAAATATTATTTCTTTAGAAACAGGGTTTATTAGTGTGACAGGTTGGAGTCTGCATAACACCACTCAACTGAACCAATGACAGGGCTCAGAAACACCAAAGGGTATCGGAAAGATAAACAGCGGTTCAGGAGTAATTTGCAAATGCTTTTAAAATCCTGTTAATTGGACCTAAGTCTCCAAAGATCTGTTCTGTTGGTCTTTGCTTGTTTAATGATCTCATCCGCCATTAGTTTATCAAGGAACACCTACCCCTTATGCAATATGCTGCCTCTGATCTCATTGCCAAACCCTGTGTCATTACCTTGCTCTTTGCTGCTGGTCTCAGTAATTGAGATGACAGTTTTGAAAATCCCTCAGGTGATGACAGCTTGATGATTAATTGCATAGTGCACTCTTGTCTCTCTCTCGCTCTCTTTTTGCACTAGAGATTTTCCACATGCTCTGATCCTGCAGAAGTCTGCGGCTTGTGTGGAAACCTAGCATTTGCACATCCAGCGAGGTGACAGGAGCGAGCAAATCAAATCACGCAAACTGACAGGCCACCAAATACCTTCTGAGACTGCTGATGTCAGGGAGTGTACTTTGAAGCAGCCACATTCACAGGATGTGAGGACGATGATTGTTATTGCACGCAAATCCCAGCAAAAGCTCCTGTGAATTCATTAACAGTAATTGGAATACAAGTTGGTGGTTGGTGTTTTCTGAAGGATTCCACTGAGCGACTCTTGATCTAAGCACATGACTGCTAAAGGGCAGGTCACGGTGGGGATTCCTGGCTCAATAACATTTAAAAGTATTATGAGCTTTTCAATTAATGTCTACCAATAAAAGATCTGAGAGCACATATTTCAAGGCCCAAGTTTCAAAAGATGATTCCCTCAACAGCCAGCTCCAACATTAACTGTTAAAGTACTTTTGGATGTTCTAACATAGTGAAAAGTGTTATATATCATAAATTTGCATGCATTTAATGAAACCTCTGCCCAAGACCGCAAAAATCTACAAAGGGTTATGAATGGAGCCCAGTCCATCATGCAAACCAGCCTCCTATCCGTTGACTCTGTCTACACTTCCTGCTGCCTCAGTAAAGCAACCAGCATAATTAAGGATCCCATGCACCCCTTACATACACTCTTCTGATGGAAAAAGATAAAAAGTCTGAGGTCACACACCAACCGACTCAAGGACAGCCATCCCTGCTGCCATCAGACTTTTGAATGGACCTACCTTGTACTAAGTTGATCTTTCTCTTCACATTAGTTATGACTGTAACACCACATTCTGCACTCTCTCCTTTCCTTTTCTATGAATGGTATGCTTTGTCTGTATAGCATGCAAGAAATAATACTTTTCACTGTATACTAATACATGTGACTATAATAAATCGAATCAAATCAAATCAAATCAGTCATCTTAAATACAATCAACTTCTGCAGCAAAGCTTAAAAGTTAAATCCTAAACCTGGTGACCAAAAACGAGTGGTTAGCACTGCTGCCTCTCAGCTCCAGGGACCCGGGTTCAATTCCAGGCCTCGAGTGACAGTGTGGAGTTTGCACATTTTCCCCATGTCTGCATGGGTTTCTTCTGGTGTGCTGGTTTCCTCCCATAGTACAAAGCTGTGCAGGTTAGGTGGATTGGCCAAGCTAAATTGCCCCTTAGTGTCCCAAGATGTGTAAGATGCAAGATCTGCTTCTTTCCTGTTGCCATCAGACTTTTGAATGGACCTACCTCATATTAAGCTGCTCTTTCTTTACACCCGAGCTATGACTGTAACATTACAATCTACACCCTCACCTTTCCTTCTTGATGTACAGCAGCTTTGTCTGTATGACACACAAGAAACAATACTTTTTCCTGTATACTAATATATGTGACAATAATAAATCAAATCAGATCAGGTTAGGGGGATTCGCATTGGTAAATGTGTGGGGTTACAGCAATAGGGTGGGGGAGAGGGCCTGGGTAAGATACTCTGTCAGAGAGTTTGTGCAGACTTCATGGGCCAGATGGTCTCTTCTGCACTGTAGGACCCTGATAGGATCAGTTTATATCATTTCTCGGCCGGTTGAGAGCAAGGTATTCTTACCTTGGAAAGGAAACAGGAGGAATAAGAACTGAGGCTTACTCTATTTTACTAGCTGGTGGCAGATCACAGAATGATAATAGCTGTAGAACACTGAATAATGTTATTTTTAAAAATTCATTCATGGGATACGGGCATTGCTGGCTGGACCAGCTTTGATTGCTCAGCCCTGAGTGACTTGCCAGGTCATTTCAGAAGGCAATGAACAGTTAACCACATTGCTGTGGGTCTGGAGTCACATGTAGGCCAGTCATAAGAACATAAGAACATAAGAACATAAGAAATAGGAGCAGGAGTAGGCCAACTAGCCCTTCGAGCCTGCCCCGCCATTCAATAACATCATGGCTGATCTGTCATGGCTCAGTTCCACTTTCCCGCCCTCTCCCCATAACCCTTAATCCCCTCTCTTATCAAAAACCCATCAACCCGCGTCTTAAAAATATTTAGCGAGGCAGCCTCCACCACTTCAACGGGCAGAGAATTCCAGAGATTCACCACCCTTTGAGTGAAGAAGTTCCTCCTCAACTCCGTTCTAAACCGCCCCCTTTTAGTCCTACTGTCTTTTTTGAGCGGGAAGAGTCTCTCCACCTCTATCCTATCCATCCCATTCATCATCTTATACGTCTCAATGAGATCAGGTAAGGATGGCAGATTTCCTTCCCTAAAGGACATTAGTGAACCAGGTGGCTTTTTACGACAATTGACAATGGTTTCATGGTCATCATGGTGTTATAGATTTCTATTGAATTCAAATTTCACCATCTGCCAAGGTAGGATTTGAACCCGAGTCCCCAAAGTATTACACTGGTCTCTGGATTTCTAAAACAGTGATAATAATGTGATACGACCGCTTCCCCAGTGATTAATAAAATCAATCTCCCAACAAAATTTGATTGGATATTGGGATCTGTATTTCCCCTGTCAAAAGACCGGTAGAAGTTTGACAGGGGGTATTTAACAGAGGCCATGAGGGTCTTGCTCAGAGAGCTGGTGAGAGCCCCGTGTTGTCTCTTTTTAGGGGTGCCCACTGCTGCTCTCTGGGTAAATACCAGAGCCAGTGGAAGAAGGCCCTTAAGTGGGCATTGACTTCAGCTGTCCAAGAGACTTCCCACTCTGGTCTTAATCAGGACAGCGGTGGCAAAGGGGTTGGACTCTCTTCCTGCCACCCTCCAGCTTGATTACACCCCTCGCCAAGAAACCTATCACCAGGAAGCACATTAATTTCCACCCAACAGTTTGAATGGCCGTCCTTACCTGGCCTGACCTACCTGTGACTCCAGAGCCACAGCAGTGTGGTTGACTCTTAAATGCCTTTGGGGATGGGCAATAAATGCTGGCCCAGGCAGCGATGCCCACATCCCATGAACGAACGTTTAAAAAAAACTGAATTGGCAATACCACAGTAGTGAATTTTAACTAGTTGTGGGATTTGGGTGGGTGAGCATCAGTCTAGTGAATGATTAGTGTCTTGTGTGCTGTATAATTTCACATCCGAATGTCTGTAAAATTTAATGCATTTTAAAGTCAACAAAAAAATTAATTATAGTATTTTACGTGTTTATAGTGGATCAATGGCACTGCCAGTGGGGAGATTGGCAGCTTGAATCTGTATCATTTAAATAATTGCCTCAATAAGAACTGATGTATGCATGGAAGAGGCTAATACTTACTCGCGAAGCGTGGGTCTGATTCACGAAACCTGCCACAGGACGGGTAATGATTGATGATGTTGGTGAATATTCGTAGGAACTTCAGTGAACTTGTTCAGTGCTGCATTCTCACAACTCTGGTTCCCGTTATGACGCAAGTGACTTGCGAAACTCTGGGAAAAGAATGGGAGAGTGAAATGAATTGTGTAGTTCTTTCAAATTACCAACACAGACTCAATCGGCCAAGCGTTTGATTCTAGGCCACAGGCTATGGATCTCCTCAGATTCTCCGTTCAATGTAAATCCCTTTCTTTAGGTAGTTCTGAATGCAGTTATGGTGACAATTACACAGAGATAAGAAGTGATTTTCGATAAGTGTCAATACAGAAGTAACAGTTCAAGTGTTGAACATCCTAAAGCCAACCCATCTGAGACCAATTCCAGACCCTAATCATTCACTAAACTGATGCTCACCCACCCAAATCCCACAACTAGTTAAAATTCCCTACTGCTGTATTGCCAAATCCATTTTTTTTAAACGTTCGTTCATGGGATGTGGGCATCGCTGCCTGGGCCAGCATTTATTGCCCATCCCGGAAGGCATTTAAGAGTCAACCACACTGCTGTGGCTCTGGAGTTACAGGTAGGTCAGGCCAGGTAAGGATGGCAGATTTCCATTCCTAAAGGACATTAATGAACCAGATGGGTTTTTATAACAATCGGCAATGGTTTCATCTTCATCATTAGACTTTTAATTCCAGATTTTTATTGAATTCACATTTCACCATCTGCCATGGTGGGAGACAAAACCGGGTCCCCAGAACGTTACCCTGGGTCTCTGGATTACCCGTCCAGCGACAATACCATTACGTCACTGCCTCTCCCACTTAGATCATCTCGTGGTTTTTTTTCCCTTTCCAAGCAAAACAAATTAATTTCGATTTATTCACAGAATGAAGGAATCCATTCCTCTCACCATGCTGACTCTTTGAAAGAACTGACCAATTAGTCCTACTTTTCCACTGTTTGCCCAAAACTAAGCAGTCGCCACCTTAGGACAGAGATGAGGAGGCACAAATAGGTCTGCCATGAACTTATTGAGTGGTGGAGCAAGCCCGAGGGGCTGAGTGGCCTACTTCTGCTCATATTTCTTAAGTTCGTACTGTCCAGCAAATGTATCTTTTTTGCAAGTATGTATACATTTGATTTCATTTTTGATTTGATTTATTATTGTCACATGTATTAGCACACAGTGAAAAGTATCGTTTCTTGCGCACTATACAGATGGAGCATACTATACATAAGGAAGGAAAGAGGAGAGTGCAGAATGTAGTGTTACAGTCATAGCTAGGGTGTAGAGAAAGATTATCCCCTTTTGAAGAAGGTCATTGAATCTGCTTCCATCACCTGAGCATTCCAGCTCACCATAATCCGCTGATCCACCAAGGGAAACCAAGCTCTCCTCATCTCAGTCCTAGTTTGTGAACTTTGCCCTCTTGAGTGCAGTGACGTCAATGTGGTGATCCAGCCACCAGCAATTCCGTGTAGAATTGTGTTGCCGCTTTGGCAACAACAGCCGTGTGTGAACTGAAAGGTGAGACAAATCTATGAGCTTGGGGTGAGCGCTGGGCAAGCAGCAGCTTTATAGGTTCCCTCTGGAGTTTAAAGGAGCACATCTGTACCTTCACATTCAGGTGTCTCCTTTAAGTGATGACTATTCACATTCTCTTGCAGATTACAGCTTGGTATGGCTCCTGCTCACACTAAGAACACAAGATACAAAGAGTCATGAACAACTGGAGAATTCCAGTCAATACCACCCTGCCAGAACACCATAGCAAAGAGATCTATATGAAAGTGATGGGTGCATTCTGATGGGTGGTGACTCAGGTGGCACAGTGGCACAATGGCTAGCACTGCTGCCTCACAGCACCAGTGAGACAAGTTAGAGTCTAGCCCCCGGGTCACTGTGTGGCATTTGCAAGTTCACCCTGTGGCTGCATGTGTTTCCTTCGGGTGCTCTAGTTTCCTCCCACAGTCCAAAGATGTGCGAGTTAGGTTGATTGGCCATGCTAAATTGCCCTTTAGTGTCAGCGGGATTAGCAGGGTAAATATGTGGGGTTACATGGGTTGGGGTGGGGTGGGGTTGTTGTCAGTGCCGGCTTTATGGGCCGAACAGCCTCCTCTGCACTGTAGGAATTCTATGATTCTATGACTGTAACCATGCAATTTTCCTTGAGTGATCTGCTGTGTCCGTTGTGCTGTAATCCTCTGTCGTGAGACTTTTTTCCCATGTATGTTTTCAATGTAAAGATTAACCAGGCGAGAATGTGATTTGTTCCCATGGGTTGCAGAGCTTTCCGAAAAGAAGTTTTGCTCTTGAAACGGCTGGAAGAGCGATGAAGGGCACACAGGTGTTCCTGATGGAAAGATCTAAAAATAAATGGATTTTTCTAATGCTATTAACGGAAAGCGTGCTTGCTATTTCCCTCACGCTTTCCCAATTGAATTGAACCCGTTCATTTCACTGAGCAATTGAACAAATGTGATTGGATTTCCTTAAGACAATGACTACGGTATGAGGTCCCTATCAGTGTTTTGAGTGCAGGAACAGTCAATGAACTACGTCAATGAACTGCTCATCACTTCTCCCTTCCAGCTGATCTTCCCTCATCACGGATCGGAAACCAATGTATTTTCTGTTTGGTTTCTGTTCTTTATTCAGAAGCCAGGCTTCCCAGCTGAGATAACTTCGGTGTCAACCGTGATTGCCTGCCTGTTGTTGGAGGTTGTGATAAGTTCTGAGCCCCGTACGTAATTTGGAAATATTGACTTTTGCTGTCGCACTTTCCACCTCCCAGCCAGCTAATAGACTCAAAGTATTTTTTGTCGCTGTGCTCCCTGCATTACTCAAAAGAATCTTACTCCCTCTTGTCAAATAAAATGATGGGTAAAATGCACTCTATCTCTTTCTTAGAATCCCTATAGCACAGAACGAGGCTATTCAGCCCATTGAGACTGGACTGACCACAATCCCACCCAGGCCCTCTTCCCGTAACCCTGCAAATTTACCCTGCTAATCCCCCTGACACTAGGGTCAATTTAGTTTGGCCAATCCATCTAACCCTCACATCTTTGGATTGTGGGAAGAAACCGGAGCATTCGGAGGAAACCCACACAGACATGGGGAGAATGTGCAAACTCCACACAGACAGTGATCCGAGGCCAGAATTGAACCCACTGTGCCACTGTGCTGCTGTTTATTTTGTTTTTTTCCAAAGCTATTGAAAATTCTGCTAGTTGAGGTAAGGATTTATGACTCCAGTCTAGTTTATAGCTTATGGCCAATTTTGCAATGGCAAGTTCTTGTACAGTCACCCAAATAATCATAGGAAAAGAGCAACATGCCCAACTGCACTGACTGTAATGGTATCTCACAACACCAGGTTAAAGTCCAACAGGTTTATTTGGAATCACGAGCTTTCGGAGCACTGCTCCTTCATCAGGTGAGCAGAGAGTTGGCTTCACAAACACGGCATATATGAAGACACAATTGCAAGATAATGGCTGGAATACGAGTCTTTTCAGGTAATCCAGTCTTAACAGGTACAGACAGTGTGAGTGGAGAGAGGGGTAGTCAAAGGTTAAAGAGGTGTGAATTGTCTCCAGCCAGGTCAGATTTTGCAAGCCCAAATCGAATGATAGTGTGATGTGAACCCATGATCCTAATTGAGGTCACCGTCATGCGTGTGGAACTTGGCCATCAGTTTCTGCATGACGATTCTACATTGCCGTGTGTCTTGAAGACTGACTGGGAGAACACTTACCCATTGGACTGGGGTGGGGGCAGTAAGAAGTCTCACAACATCAGGTTAAAGTCTAACAGGTTTATTTGGAATCGTGAGTTTTTGGAGCGCTGCTCCTTCATCACCTCACCACTCACCTGATGAAGGAGCGGCCCTTCGAAAGCTCGTGATTTCAAACAAACCTGTTGGACTTTAACCTGGCATTCTGAGACTTTTTACTGTAGTGGTAGTGTCTGGGGGAGCAGAGTCAAATCTTTTGACTTTGCAGCAAGTTAACTTTTATCAGCTTTGAAAACAACCATATTCCCTTTCAAAAAAATGCCAATCATCCTAATACTTTCTCATCTTCAGTAGAACAAGCCATTTGTTAAATGTCCTTTGCTGCAAAACATGATGGCCTAGTGGTATTATTGATTGACTATTAATCCAGAAACTCAGCTGATGTTCTGGGGACCTGATTTTGAATCCTGCTGTGGCAGATGGTGGAATTTGAATTCAGTTAAAAAAAACCCAGAATTAAGAATCTACTGATAACAATGAAACCATTGTTGATTGTTGGAAAGACCCAACTGGTTCACTCATGTCCTTTAGGGAAGGAAGTCTGCTGTCTGGTCTGGCCTACGTGTCAGTCCAAAGCCATAGCAATGTGATTGACTCTCAACTGCCCTCTGAAATGGCCCAGCAAACCATTCTATTTCAAGGGCAACTCGGGATGGGTAATAAAAATGTCAACCAAGTAGCAACGCCCATGTCACATGAATGAATTAAAAAAAAGGTGATTTAGGTGCTTGATTCAGATCTTGTTTGAGATATGCCCTCAGGAGCAGTTCTGCAGGTCAATCAAAGAAACATAGAAGATGGGAGCCATTTGTCCCTTCGGGCCTGCTCTGCCATTCATTACAATCATGGCTGATCATCCAAATCAATAGCCTAATCCTGCTTTTTCCCCATAATCTTTGATCCCATTCACCCTAAGCGCTATATCCAGCTGCCTCTTGAATACATTCAATGCTTTGGCATCAACTACTTCCTGTGGTAATGAATTCTACAGGCTCACCACTCCTTGGGTGAAGAAATGTCTCCTCATCTCCATCCTAAATGGTCTACCTTGAATCCTCAGATTGTAACCCTGGTTCTGGACTTCCCCACCATCAGAAACATCTTCCCTGCATCTACCCTGTCTAGTCCTGTTAGAATTTTATGAGTGTCAATGAAATCTACCCTCATTCATCGAAACTTGCAAGAACAGTCCTAACCTAATCAATCTCTCCTCATACATCAATCCCACCATCTCTGGGATCAGCTGGTAAATAATGAGAGCATCTTGTGCTCTGGAACAGTGAAAGGCCACCTAGGCTAGTGAGTGAGCTGTACATGTGGCCCCCCTCCATCTCAGTGAGCCACAATGTTGAAGTCAGACTTATTCACTAGCCATTGGTTCTATTAATAAGATTAAATGTATTTAATATACACTGAGTGTTCCATAACAAATTATTAAAACGATTAATCATTCCTATAATAATAGAACTACCATCAACTTCAAATGGTAAAAACAAAATAAATATTTACACGTTGAGTGGATACAGGGGGCGCTCACGGCCAGGGATGGTGGTGAAGGCTGATACAATAAGGCTTTTAGATAAGCCTTATTGAAAATGCAAAGAATAGAGGGATATGGACCAATGGCAAGCAGAAGAAATTAGTTTAATTTGGCACCATCTTTGACACAACATCGTGGGCCGAAGGGCCTGTTCCTGTGCTGTACTGTTATACATATGACGTTCTCTCATTGTCAATGTTGCGTGCAATCAGCAAGAACATTACTTTATGTGAGCTTGCTTTACTTGCATATCACTTTAACCATATTGATAAGAAATAAACTATGCGGATGGAAGCCAGCGGAATCTGGCAACCCTGCGTGTGGGCAACAGTCAACCAAATACCTTGTGGGCCATGCTCAGAGCCTTGGTGGGCCGCCTGTGGCCCGCGGACTGACCATAGGTTGCCCACCACTGTCCTGGAGTGTTTCTGGGCTATCCTTTACCAAACTGCACAATAGCATAACCAGAGCAATAATAGACAAAATAGGCTAGTGGGTGGGCCACATGAGTGGCCCTGATTCAACTCAGTGTGCCACAAGATCGAAGTCGGACTTGTTGATTCACCATGACCTTATGAATAAGATTTAAATAGATGTTGAATATTTTACAATGAGTTACAAAAAATGCAGGAAAGTGAAGCTGAGACCAAGATGAGATCAGGCATGATTGTATTAAATGGCAAAGCAGGCTCAAGGGGCTAAATTGCCTACTCCTGCTCCTAGTTCTTTAAATTTACTTTAATTTGTTAGTGTCACAAGTAGGTTTACATTAATACTGCAATGAAGTTACTGTGAAAATTTCCTAGTTGCCACAATCCGGCCCCTGTTCGGGTACACTGAGGGAGAATTTAGCATGGCCAATGCACCTAACCAGCACATCTTTTGGACTGTGAGAGGAAACCACACAGACATGGGGAGAACGTGCAGACACTGCACAGGTACTGACCCAAGCCAGGAATTGGGCCCCTGGCACTATGAATCAGCAATGCTAACCACTGTGATACCGTGCTGCCCCTTGTGTTATGTTCTTAATCATTCATATATTACTAGAACTGTCATGAGCATCAACTGATAAAATCAAAGTGAAATATTTACACTTCAGAAGCAGAGGGAGCACACAGCCCTCACAGTCAATGATGTGTGCAATCAGCATCCACCTCACTTCATTTGTATAATCATAGAATCCCTACACGGCAGAAGAAGGCCATTTGGCCCATTGAATCTGCATCGACAATAATCCCACCCAGATCTTATCCCCGTAACCTCATGTGTTTAACCTTCTAATCTCCCTGATAGTAATGGGCAATTTAACATGGCCAATCCATCCAACCAGTACATCTTTGGAGTGTGGCAGAAAACTGGAGTACCTGGCGGAAACCCACGCAGACATGGGGAGAACATGCAGACTCCGCACAGATAGTGACCCAAGCCGGGAATTGAACCTGGGTCTGTGGCACTGTAAGGCAGTAGTGCTAACCACTGGTCTATTGTGCTTTGCATGCGTATCACTTCAATCATACCGACAGGAATAAAACTACGTGGAATGCGGCAACCCTGTGGGCAACGGTCAACAAAATGTCTGGTGGACTGCACTGAGAGCCTACATGGGCCACATGTTGTCCCCAGGCTGCAGTTTACCCACCACTGACCCAGAGTGTAACTAGGGGTCCCTCCACCTCCCTGTTGTGACCTGAAGTGGATTCTTGCTTCTTCTGCAGGTGTGATCCTTCGTACTCTGGCAGAAACCTGGTGAGATAAAATATAAAATCATTTCAGTTGCTTCATTTCGCAGTTATCAATGTACACAGCACCAGTTATGATCACATTTACTTACTTCAATCAGTCCAAGTTGTCTGCTTCACACACAAATACAACATATTGAAAAGGTTTCTTCCCATATCAGTGAGTCATCTTGTTTGACCTCAGCACAGTAATGTAGATAAACGACTCTCCTGCATTCTAATCCCCGTGCAACCTTTAATCAGGCTGACTGCTTCACAGATTCCTGTTTCAAAAAATGAAAAACAAAATAGATAAACGTTTCAGGTCGACAACCGTTCAACGGAACTGGAAAAAAGCTCGAGATTTAACAGGTATTAAGCAAGTGTGGAGAGGCAGGGGCAAGGGCAGAAGATGGAAAGATCAAAAGGGGAAAGTTATAATGGAGTGGAGGGTAGGATTGGTTAAATGGGAAGAGAGATGTTTAATTGTGTAAACCAAAGAGAAAATTAAAAGGATTTGAAAGGGAGCAAAATGCAACAAATACAATATTTTATTTTTGTATTTCTGTTTTAAAACCTGTCTCTTGCATTTTTTTAATCGCTCTTAGAATCTAATGGAGCCCACTTTTTTTTATTCATTTGTGGGACATGGGCATCGCTGGCTGAGCCAGAATTTATCGCCCATCCCTAATTGCCCTGCTAAGGGATTTAAGAATCAACCACATTGCTGCGGCTCTGGAGTCACATGTAGGCCAGACCAGGCAAGGACGGCAGATTTCCTTCGCTAAAGGGCATTAGTGAACCAGATGTGCTTTCACGGCAGTGGTTTTAAGGTCATCATTCAAATTTAATTCCAGATTTTTATTGAATTCAGGTTTTGTCACCTGCCGTGGAGGAATTCGAACCCAGAGCATTAACCTGGGTCTCTGGATTACCTGTCCACTGACAGTGCCACCACACCATGCTGGAGTAGACATAGTGAGAGAGTGCTGGGAGAATTGGGTGGGAGTCCTCATGCCCGTATCAGGAAAACTGTTCCCAATTAACATTTTGGGGGTTGAGGGAAGTGCCAGAAATGGGAATTCTGCCTGCTGGCAGTGAGATGTCAGCTGGGCTCATTAAAGAGCCACTTGACACCAACTGTCTCTGAGTTCACCAGGATTTAGTGGTGGTTCAGGGATTTAATGGAACTCCCACCAGTCTCAGTGGCTTCTGAAGGCTGGTGTGAAGATGCCGGCGTTAGACTGGGGTAAACACAGTAAGAAGTCTCACAACACAAGGTTAAAGTCCAACAGGTTTATTTGGCAGCACAAGCTTTCAGAGTCTCAAGCTCCTTCTTCAGGTGAGTGAGGGGTTAGGTTCACAAACAGCTTATGTAAAGACACAAACTCAATTTACAAGATAATGATTGGAATGTGAGTCTTTACAGGTAATCAAGTCTTAAAGGTACAATGCTGTGGCTCTGGAGTCACACATAATCCAGACCGGGTAAGGACGGCAGATTTCCTTCCCTAAAAGACATTAGTGAACTAGATGGGTTTTTCCGAATATTGACAATGGTTATCAGTAGATTCGTAATTCCATATATTTTTTGTTGAAGTCAAATTCCACCAACTGCTGGGGTGGGATTTGAACCCGGGTCCCCAAAGCATTAGCTGAGTTTTGAGAATAATAGTTGAGCGATAATACCACCATGCTATCGCCTCCCAAACAATTAATTCTATAAATCTGACGATGGAAGTTTTAGTAACTTTCTAAACTTGGCATTGGGAGCATTGCAAGTTTTGCCATTGTGGAGGTAACGGCATAGTGGTATTATCACTAGACTATTAACCCAGAAACTCAGCTAATGTTCTGGGGACCCTGGGTTCGAATCCCGCCATGGCAGATGGTAGAATTTGAATTCAATAAAACATATCTGAAATTAGGAGTCTACTGATGACCATGAAATCATTGTCAATTGTGGCAAAAAACCCATCTGGTTCACTTAATGTCTTTTAGGGAAGGAAATCTGCTGTCTTTGCCTGGTCTGGCCTACATGTGACTCCAGAGCCACAGGAATGTGTTGACTCTCAACTGCCCTTGGGCAACTAGGGATGGGCAATAAATGCTGGCCAGCTAGCGACACCCATGCCCCCCGAATGAACAAAAAAAGTTAAATCACTATTTCCGCTAGATTTGGCTCCATAGTGTCTATTTTCTGAGCACTAAGTGTGCCCTTTTGCCACCCAAATGGTACCCCCTGGTGTGAGTGCACTTTCAGTGCTAGTCATGCCATACACCACCTTGATGAAGGCATTGTGTACATGCAGGGAATGTCTGCCACAAGAATACAGAGGTAGATTGGAACAGTAGTGAACGTGATTTGACAGTAGCTGTGCCATTTTGGAGCTCAGTGTTCTGGGTTAATGGCCTGCATTAACTGTGAGCAGCTGAACAGGCATTCAGTGACAGGGAGATCCTCCAGAACACACTATTTAAAGTGATCATCAGATAATTAATCACTGATCGATTTTTATTGACTTTTGCTGCAGTTGTGGAAGTTTCCCGGTGGTTCCCAGAGATGATTGAACTTGCTGAAATCTGCAAGGGGTGGTGTGCCAAAGGCTGAAGAGCTCTGTCCTGACTTGAAGGATTTTGCACAAACTACCTCTTGCCAATATGGCAGCGTTATTTTACATTCCTCCTTCCACCGAAACACCATAAGACAAAGGAGCAGAAGTAGGCCATTCAGCCCTTCGAGTCTTGCTCCACCATTCAATGAGATCACCAAAGATTCTTAGTCAGCACCTTCCAAACCTACAACCATTAGAAGGACAAGGGCAGCAGATACATGGGAACACCATCACCTGGAAGTTCCCCTCCAAGCCACTCACCATCCTGACTTGGAAATATATCACTGTCCCTTCACAGTCGCTGGGTCAAAATCCTGGAATTCCCTCCCTGATAGCATTGAGGGTCAACCCGCAGCACATGGACCGCAGCGATTCAAGAAGGCAGCTCATCACCACCTTCTCAAGGGCAACTAAGGATGGGCAATAAATGCTGGTCCAGCCAGCAATGCCTACGAATGAATAAAAAATAAATCATGACTGATTTGATATGATCATTTCAACTCCTCTTTCTCATTTTATCCCCATAACCCTTGATTCCCTTAATGATTAATATGATGTATATCTCAGCCTTGAACATACTTAACGACCTAGTCTCTACAGCCCTCTGCAGTACAGAATTCTGCAGATTTACCACCCTCCAAGAGAAGAAATTCCTCCTCATCTTCTAGCACCATAACATGACATTGATAGACAAGTTGATGCATACAACAATGCCATAGTGAGAATGCGCAGTGGACACATTTGATGTTACCAGCATTTCTAATACACATTCCTGATCTAATACATTCAGGTTCCATTGCTCTGGGGGTTGGTTTAGCGCAGTTGGCTGGGTGGCTGGTTAGTGATGCAGAGTGATGCTGACAGGATGGATTAAATTCCTGCACCGGCTGAGGTTATTCACGAAGGCTCCACCGTCTCACCATTGCCCCTCGCCTGATGTGTGGTGATCCTCAGGTTAAATCACCACCAGTTGGCTCTCCCCCTCAAAGGGGAGAGCAGCCAATGGCCACTGGGGACAATGGCGACTTTACCTTTAATATTCCGCTGCAAAAGCAGAATGCTGCAGATTCTGGAAACCTGGAATAAAAACAGAAAACGTGGAGCCTGCGGAGGGGGAAAGAGACTGGGATTTTCCGGCCCAATCTGCTGCGGGGGATCTGAGGAGCCAGTCGAAAGTCCACTGGCTGTAATGGCACCCGCCTGTGGGTGAGATGGGATCAGGGAATTCCGCCTATTGCTCAGGTTTGTGACCTCACATCAGAAATGAGGAAAGTTCATCGAATCCCTACAGTGCAGAAGGAGGCTATTCGGCCCATCGAGTTTGCAGCGACAACAATCCCACCCAGGCCCTAAAACCGAAACCCCACTTATTTACCCTACTAGTGCCTCTAACGTACATATCCCGGGACAATTTAGCATGGCCAATCAACCTAACCTGCATATCTTTGGATTGTGGGAGGAATGATGTGGAGATGCTGGCATTCGTCTGGGATAAGTACGATAAGAGGTCTCACAACATCAGGTTAAAGTCCAACAGATTTATTTGTAGCACAAGCTTTCGGAGAATCGCTTGAAATATCACCTGAAGAAGGAGCGATACTCCGAAAGCTTTTGCTAGCAAATAAATCTGTTGGACTTTAACCTGGTGTTGTGAGACTTCTTACTGTGGGAGGAAACTAGAGCACACGGAGGAAACCCACGCCGACACGGGGAGAGCATGCAGATTTTGCGCAGACAGTGACCCAAGACGGGAATCAAACCCAGGTCCCCTGGTGCTGTGAGGCAGCAGTGCTAACCACTGTGCCACCACATAGCATTTAAGTTATAGATTTTGAGCATCTGAAAGGCAAGGACAGAGAAGGAAGGTGGGGGGGGGGGGTGGCAGGGGGGGGGAAGGGTGGGACAAAAATCATGAGGGAAGGTCTGTGATAGAACGGAGGGTAGGAGGGGTTTAGTGAAAAAGGTTTCATGGTGTAAGGCTAAAAAGAGCGGTAAACACAGGAAATGCTGGAAATCTCTGAAGGTCTGACAGCATCTGCTGAGAGAATAGAGCCAAAGTTGGGAGTTTGGATGACCCTTCATCAGAGCTCAGGTTAGAGTGAGCGAGAGGAGCAGACAAATTGACTGTCATGCCATCTCAATGAAAAGACCAAGGGGGGGTTTTTCCCATCTCGCCCGCCACAGAAACTGTAGCAGCCGGGGCAGGTGGGGACCATGGAAAAGTCCATTGACCTGAGGTGGGATTTTCCAGTTTTGAGGCAAGTCTGGCTGGAAAATCCTGCAGCAGGAGCAGCTAAGAGGCTGGAGGGGGGGATCAAGGTGGAAGGAGAATGCTGGAGGTGGGTGAAAGGATCTGCTGAAGGTGCGGGGTGGGGGGGGCTGGAAATGTGAGGACTCCTGCCCAAAGGAGTGAGCGCAGAGCCGAAGGTGGCCGATAAAGAGTTCAACATCATGTTGAGCCCATTGAGGTGAGGAAGTAAGGTTACAAAGCTGAGTCCTTTGCTGAGTACAGTGCCCTCAGAGAGGGGAAGGTCAGAAGGTAAAAGGAGAGGTCAAACAAAAAACAAAAGAACAAAGAGCAATACAGCACAGGAAACAGGCCCTTCGGCCCTCCAAGCCTGAGCCACTCATTGATCCAACTAGACCATTTTCCTGTATCCCTCTATTCCCAGTCTGCTCATGTGACTATCCAGATAAGTCTTAAAAGGTCATGGGATAAGTAACAAAACAGAAGATGTACCTAGAGGAAGTGGGAAGGACATGATCAGGTATAACTGCCATCCGAAAGCAAAAATTAAATAAAACAGAGAAACAAGAGAGGGAAAACCAAACCAGCAAAGAAAAAGGAAACCAAAAGGGGGCAGAGTTATGATCTAAAACTCTAATTAATAGAGCAGGCAAAATGGGCAAGAATGTAAAAAGGCGAGGAAAAAAAGCCACAAGAGTAAAGAGCAGTGAAAATTGCTTTCAAGTTGCGAAGAATGTGCTGAACAGATTACAGCTGCAACTGATATCTCTGTCTCTGACTCAACGGACTCATGTTCACATATCAAAGGGGAGACACTGCATTTCCAGCACATGGGCCCTGAATGTAGCCAACTCCAAGTGGATTCAGAAGTGTAAGCTTCAGCCAACATTTTCAACTGAACATCCAGTGGGAGTAAATATGGAACAGGCTTAATCGACCAGTGAATCTGTTCCCGCCTGCCATTTCTTTTGTACATTCAAGCAGCAAATTTTGTTCCATAAGCCTGCTTGGTGGCACAGTGGTTAGCACTGTGGCCTCATGCTGCCAGGGACTGTGGGTCCGATTCCCGTCTGTGTGGAGTCTGCACATCCTCCCCGTGTCTGCATGGATTCGCTCCGGTTTTCTCCCACAGTTCTGGTTAGGTGCATCAACCATGCTAAAAATTCTCCCTCAGTGTACCTGAACAGGCACAGGCACGCGGTGGCTAGGAGATTTTCACAGTAATTTTGTTGCATTGTTAATATAAACCTACTTGTAATACAAAAACTGTCAGATACATGTATTCGGTTAAATTCAGGGCAACAGAATTAAGCATCTGTTTTACAAGAACAGAGAACACCACAGCACAAACAGGCCCTTCGGCCCACAAGTTGCACTGATCATATCCATACCTACCAGGCCATAGAACTACCTGTAACTCCCAATCCCATTAAATCCCATGTACTCACCCAGAAGTCTTTTAAAAGACCCCAGCGAGTTGGCCTTTACCACCACCGACGGCAGCCGATTCCACTCACTCACCACCCTCTGAGTGAAAAACTTACCCCTGACATCTCCTCTGGTTTCTTGTCCACCTAAGTGGAGCCAGATCTGGAATCTCTAACTTGACTCTCAATCAGGCCAAACCCAAGCAGTCAGATTTTGCTGACCTTTTAGCAGACCTAATTGTTATCCCTTCATTCTTAAAAGAGAAAAGGTCAAAGTCATTAGGATCACTTACAACACTAATGGATTATGTGATGAACACTGGATGGGCTTCCAAGAAGGCGTTATGTAATGTTGCACGGAGAAAAAGATTTGCTTTTTGATGGCTTAATTTAAAAAAGCGTATAGAGTTTCTCCATCTCCGAGACTCGATTCATTCTTGAGTACTAACAATAATTGCTTTTTGAGAATCTGAGTCTTCATTTCTGCGTTGGTGATCATCCGCTCGGGAGTCAACCCATCACTTTTATGAAAATTCCGTACTTCCTCACCCATTGCTTTGATGAGAGAATTAAACTTGATTTTCTGCAGGCTCACTCATCGCCCGCCTCCACCTTTTCCTCTGAAAAGGTTACTGCTGCTGCTGCTGTGGATACTCAGACAGTGCTTATTATGGTGTAGGCTGCATTAAGGAAATCAAAGCCAAGGCATTCATTTGTCATGTTTGGCGTTTGTTATCTGTGAAAGCCCATCAGGACGAAAGAGTTAGGTGGATTGTTTGTGGAATTCATTCCATTTTATATCATAACAGCTTTCATAGACTCATAGAAACCCTACACTATAGAAGGAGGCCATTCGGCCCATCGAGTCTGCACTGACCACCATCCCATCCAGGCCCTACCCCCCGTATCCCTACGTACTTTACCCAATAATCCCTCTAACCTATGCATCTCAGGACACTAAGGGGCACTTTCAGCATGGCCAATCAACCTAACCTGCACATCTTTGGACTGTGGGAGGAAACCGGAGCATCCAGAGGAAACCCACGCAGACACGAGGAGAATGTGCAAACTCCACACAGACAGTGACCCAAGCTGGGAATCGAACCCAGGTCACTGGCACTGTGAAGCAGCAGTGCTAACCGCTGTGTTACCATGCCGCCCATGTTTCACCTGATGCGTGTCGTAGCATCAATCATCAGTCAATAGAAACCTCAGCTTGTCTTGTTTGTGGGATCTGCTTGCGTCAAGATCGGCTGCCATATGTTTGCCCACAATGCAACTTTGGGGTCTTCTGTGAAATGGAAGGCATTATAAGGAGGATGGCACGGTGGCACAGTGGTTAGCACTGCTGCCTCACACTGCCAGGGACCCTGGTTCAATTCCAGCCTTGGGTGGCTGTGTGGAGTTTTCACATTCTTCCCGTGTCTGTGGGGATTTCCTCTGGGTGTTCTGGTTTCTTCCCACAGTCCAAATATGCACAGGTTAGGTGGATTGGCCATGCTAAATTGAACCTTAGCATCCAAGGATGCGTAAGTTAGGTGAATTAGGCATGGTGAAATGTGTGGAGTACAGGGATAGGGTGGGATGTTTTTCAGAAAGTTGGTGCACGCTCGATGGGCCGGATGGCCTCTTCTGCACTGTAGGGATTCTGTGGTTCTACGGATATAAATGTAGCACCTATAAAGTAGGAAAGCATCCAGGAGTTTCACAGAAATATAAAGTAGAACTCAGAAAATATAAACATCGTCAAATATCAAAGCCCAAAGGTGTGTGGGTTAGGTTGATTGGCCAGGCTAAATTGCCCTCAGTGTCCCGGGATGTGTAGTTTAGAGGGATCAGTGGCGTAAATATGTGGAGTTACAGGAATAGAGGGTGGCTGGGATTGTTGTCGGTATAGCCTCGATGGGCCGAATGGCCTCATTCTGCATTGTAGGGCTCTCACGATGATGTCTATTTCCTGAAAATCAAGATAGGGTGTGCAGGCTCAGTGGCTTGGCCACACTAAATTTCCTTCAGTGTGAGGGAATTTATGGGGTAAATATGTAGGGTTACGGGGATAGGGCCTGGGTGGGCTTGTTGTTGGAACATGCTCAATGGGCCGATTGGCCTCCCTCTGCACTGTAGGGATTCTATGATTCTGTAAAGGCGAGTTCTTTATTTTCTTCTTTCTTTCTCAGATGTCATGTGGCATCAGGCTATATAATCTTTGCTCACACCTCCCCTGAACTCATTCCTTTATCAATCGATTCATCAAGTTCAGTGACAGAAAAGCAAGACTGGGATGACCTGAGGGCAATTTTTGAAGACCCATTTGTTAATTGGTTTCTGGCATGTGGATGGCCCTGGTGAGCTTCGGTTTATTTTTCAGGAGCAGTTGTGATTTGGCAGGGACGCAGGTGTGGGTTTCATTTGGCGGATGAGTGAGTGTGGGCCACTTGCTGACGGGGGATTTCCTTAAAGCTGATGTCACCAGTCACTGGGAACCCTATAGTGCCAGAACTCTAAGCTACACTACCTTATTTAAGGATGTTGTGATCTAAGATCAAGATAATGACCTTCAATATCTCACAGCTTCTTATGTTTGGCTGGATTTGCAGTGATTCTTGTCTCTGTTCAAGAAGGACTGAAGAATTGCAAGGTCAATTGCATCAAAACTATCCCTCTACTGTAAACTGGAGTGTAAGCATCTGTTATCATTAATCATTGCGATAAGAATAAAAAGCTAGGAAAGCAGAAATTCATTTCACACTGGGTGGCCAACTAAGTCCCACCCAACATGAAAAGTGTCTTGCTTTTGGTTGATGGTGCGAGTGGGGCTGGGAATGAATCTGGCGCTGGGTCCATTGGTATCCCCTAGGACTTTGGTAACTTCAGTTCAAGTTCCAGTGAAAAAATAGACAGATCCCTCAGCATGGAAATGCATTTGGTGTTAATACTGTGGCTGTTCAGCTGTGAACTGATCCTAACTATAACCTTCAGTGATTCAATGGTCAGAATTTTACTGCCCCACTCACCACGGGAATAGGAGCAGGCGAGGGGTGCAATATTGGAAAGGTCTGTTGACCTCGGGTGGGATTTTATGGTTTCAGGATGAGCGAGGCCATAAAATCCCACCCGGTGTATTTATATATAGTGGCCCTGAAATATTCCTTGAAAAGCTACAGGATCTGTCCAGCATCTGCCACTGATCCAACTAAACTTTGTGGCAGTGGTGAGGAAGCTCTGGGTAGTGGGAGGGGGTAAACTGTTGGGGAGGGAGAGGGGGTAAGAGCTGGGCGGGGGGGGGAAGGTGATAAGAATTGGGAAGGAGGTAAGAGTTGGGGAGGAGGAGGGTGTAAGAGTTGGGAAGGGGGCGGGGTAAGAGTTGGGAAGGGGAAAAGACTTGGGGAGGGGGAAGAGTTGTGGAGGGGGAGGGGTAAAAGTTGAGGGGGGTAAGGAGTGGGGAGTGGGACGAGTTGGGGGGGTAAGAGTTGGGGAGGGGGAGGGGAGGGCATAAGAGTTGGGGAGGGAGAGGAGATAAGAATTGGAGAGACATCTGTGAAGAGAGAATCGTGAATGGCTGAGCATTTCTTCAGCTTTCATGACTTCAAGACATCCCAGAGTGCCCCAGTGCTATTTGAAGCGTGATCGCTGCTATAATGTGGACAATCTGGTGGCCAGCCAGTTTGTGCACAGCAATATCCCATAGGCAGCAAATACATCTAGTTGAAGGGGTAGCCGTGGTCTCAGATGAACATCTCAGCTGAACAGACAGTGCAGCACTCCCTCACACTGTGCTGGGACGGTATAACCACATGCTCAACTCTCTGGAGGGGGATTTGAACCCATAACTGACTGGCCTCCAGACAGCAGAGTGCTCCAACATGGTCGACACCCAATGCCACCAAAGGCTCATCTGCTCTACTTGTTACTGCAGCAGCCCTGGACTGCTTGGCTGAGATGGCACAGTTAAAGCGAGTGTTGTGGTCAGGGGCAGAGGTGGGGGGAATTATAAACTGAGGAAAGTGCGCCGAGGGCCACAGACCGAGTGTGGCTATTCCCTTTGTATGGGAATCCTTTCTAAAAAGCTGTTTTTAATGATGTGGGGATCTGGCCACATTCTGTATCCACTGCTGGGTCAGTTGGGACAGCCCCTGATGATGAACTTGCAGTGTCTGTATGCTGGGCCATAATGGGCCGGCACAGTGGCACAGTGGTTAGCGCTGCTGCCTCACAGCACCAGGGACCCCGGTTCAATTCTGGCCCCAGGTCGCTGCCTGTGTGGAGTCTGCACTTGCTCCCTGTGTCTGTGTAGGTTTCCTCCGGGTGCCCTGGTTTCTTCCCACATTCGGAAGATGTGCAGGTTAAGTGGATTGGCCATGCTAAATTGCCCCTTAGTGTCAGGGGGATTAGCAGGATAAATACATGGGGTTTTGGGGTTAGGGCCTGGATGAGATAGTTGTCGGTGCAGGCTCGATGGACCGAACGGCCTCCATTTTAGATTCTATGAAGGCCTGGGCCATGGGGAGCCTGACATTCAGACTGGACCTACCCTCAGCTTAACCCTCCTGGCTCCCCCATATAAATAGAGCAGCAATATGACAAATGGCCGTTGATTTTCAAGGCCAATACTTTTTGTAATTGTCAGCGTTCCCCATGATTTGTACAGATTGGTCTATTTTGTGAGAATTTCGGCACAAGTGAGCCAGTTTACAAAGCTATTTTCCACAAAGCAATCAAAAGGAAATCTGGCAAAGCTCAGAAACATTACAGGGGCAAAGACCACAAATAAAATGAAAGCACTTCTACTCAGGCAGCCATTTATAAAAACGCAGCACCTGCCTTTGCAACAAGTGCAAGACACACGGGCAACCTAAAATCTGTGTTAATGGGCTTTTTAATGGCCCTTTAATTGTTGTCGAGGCAGCTCTATCTCCTGCTGATGTTAATATTGCATGCGTGCATGGTCACGTGCCCAATGACATGTGCAATATGCAATATAATGTGTGTTCAGGTTGGCACTTGCCTGGTGGAGCCTCATAAAATTCTGTCCTCAACATTTATTTGACTTGTCCCACACCAACATCAGGGATATCAAGATGGCCTTTAAGGAACCTTGGTGGTGATATTGCTCTAGATTAGTCATGCTGAATGCAAATACAAACATTAATAGTTTCCAACATCTCCTGGCTAGGATCTATCTCCTGAAGTGAGCTACATGAAGTAATGGACTGGTGAGTACATAAAATAATATTTTAACAAAGCACTTTAAAAATACAGATTTTTATAATTATACTCTGCATTTTAGGTTGATGTTTAATATGCAAATCTTAATAACTATATCCCGAGTGCTACTCTGCTGAATTATTACTTTTTCTGGCGTCTCAGTTAGTATTTATTTTCAAGTGTTAAAATTGGGTCACATTGGAGAATACTTTGGGAAACACTGGCATAGATGATGTAGCCAACATTTCACTTCCTTATTACATAAGATGACAGCAATGTTAGAGTACAGAAACCAAACATTTGGCACAACTCACAGCTTCGTAGAATCCCCACAATGAAGAAGAAGGCCATTCGGCCCATCGAGCTTGCATCAACAACAGTCCCACCCAGCCCTATCTCGGTAACTCCACATATTTACACTCACTAATCCTCCGACACTAAGTGCCAATCAATCTAGCTTGCACATCTTTACAGTTTGGGAGGAAACCGGAGCACCTGGAGGAAATCAACGCAGACACAGGGAGAATGAGACACAGACGGTCACCCAAGGCCAGATTTGAATATCACAACTGGATATCGCAGAGTGTTTCACAGCCAATGAAATGATTTTGCAGTGCAGTCACTGAGGTGATTGGGTAACAGCAGCAAATTGCTACAAACAGCAAGGTGATAATGATCCTAAAATCTGCTTTTAATGTGATGGTGACTGAGGGGTAAGTACAACCCAGGACAGCAGGGAAAATCATGCCCTTCCTCAAAATAATGCCCAGTGTTTTTTGAATATCCACCCCAGTGTCTCAGTTAAACATCACAGGCGGGATTCTACTGCTGCATTCACCTCAAAACTGGAGAATCTCGCCCAAGATCAATAGACCTTCGCTGCACTGTGGAGGCCAAGTCACTGAATATATTAAAGAAGGAAATAGTTAGATTCCAAGATACTAAAGAGGTCAAGGGGAATGCGGAGTGAGCAGGAATAGGGCGTTGCGATAGAGGATCAGCCGTGATCATATTGAATGACAGAACAGGCCTGAGGGACCAAATGGTCTACTCCGTCTCCCTTTTCTCTGTTTCTGCATTTTTATTTTGAGCCATGTTCATGGTTTCATTGAGAAGTCTTCTATGAGGCATTGTGGCATAGTGGTTAGCCCTGCTACCTCACAGCACCAGGGTTCAATTCTCGGTTTGGGTCACTGTCTGCACGTTCTCCCTGTGTCTGTGGGTGTTTCCTCCAGGTGCTCCAATTTCCTCTCACAGTCCGAAAGACATACTGGTTAGGTGCATTGTCCATACTAAAATTCTCTATCAGTGTACCCAAACAGGCGCCCGAGTGTGACGATTAGGGGATTTTGATTTGATTTGTTATTGTCATGTGTATTACCATACAGTGAAAAGTATTGTTCCTTGCGCGCTATACAGAGAAAACATACCATTTATAGAGAAGGAAAAGAGACAGTACAGAATGTAATTTTACAGTCATAGCTAAGGTGTAGAGAAAGATCAAATTAATGCAAAGTAGGTCCATTCAAAAGTCTGATGGCAGCAGGGAAGAAGCTGTTCTTGAGTCGGTTGATACATGACCTCAGACTTTTGTATCTTTTTCCCGACGGAAGATGGGAGAAAATGTCCACATAGGTGCCTTTGTTATCTAGGTGTTCCAGGGTTGAATACAGCCAGGGAGATAGCTTCTGTTGTGGACCTGTTGTGGCGGGAGGCAAACTGTAATGGATCCAAACAGTCCGGGAGACTGGAATTGATTCGTGCCATGACTAGCCTTTCGAAGCACTTCATAATGATGGATGTCAGAGCTACCAGACGATTGTCATTACAGCACGCTGCTTGGTTTTCCTTAGGTACTGGGATGATGGTTGTCTTCTTGAAGCAGATAGGGACCTCAGGTTATTGGAAAGAGTGGTTGAAGATGTCTGCGAATACCCCCACCAGCTGATCTGTGCAAGATCTAAGTGCTTGCCCGGCTATTTTATCCGGGCCAGTTGCTTTCTGTGGGTTGACCTTTGAGAAAGCTGCTCTGACATCAGTAATGGTGACTTCAGATACAGGTTCATCCAGGGCTTCCAGAGTGGATGGTGTGCTCTTGCTGACCTCTTTCTCAGAATGGGCATAGAATGCATAGAGCTCATCAGGGAAGAGTGCGTTGGAGCCGACAATTTTACATGCCTTCATTATGTCTTGCAGAGCTTGCCTTAATTGGCGGGATTCTGTGTGGCTAACCTGGGATTCTAGCTTGGTCCAGTTCTGTCTTTTGGCATCTTTGATGGATCTCTTTAGATCGTATCTGGATTTTAACAGTAACTTCATTGCAGTGATAATGTAAGCCTACTTGTGACACTAATAAATAAACTTTAAAAAACTAAAACTTAAGTAAAGTGACTGACTAACTCGAACTTCCTCTTCCATCCTGCTTCCTTGTTGTGGTGAGATCAAAATTTCTTACATGGCCTTCCACTCAATCAGAGAATCTACGCGGAGTCTGTACATTCTCCTCGTGTCTGCCTGGGTTTCCTTCTTGTGCTCCGGTTTCCCCCCACAGTCTGAAAGATGTGCTGGTTAGGTGCATTGGCCATGATGTATTCTCCCTCTGTGTACCCCATCAGGTGCCAGAGTGTGGCAACTAGGGGATTTTCACAGTAACTTCATTGCAGTGTTAATGTGAGACTACTTGTGACTAATAAATAAAAAAAATTAGTTCCTAAAATCACGAATCTGAACTGGATTAAGCTGGAATTTAATTAAGAGCTTACGCCAAAGATGCTAAATAAACTGCTATGGCAGGGATAGTTCAAAAAATATAAGAGTAAAATGTAGTGTTAATGTAAACCTACTTGTGACGTGAATAATTAAACTGTTAAACTTTAAATTCTTAAAACTAAAGAAATATTTATCCTCACCATTTACTTACCCTTCTCACTATTAATACCAAAGTTAGGATCATCATATTATAATTACTTCATTGAACCCATCTCCTTTCCTGTGCTTTACAACTGTGTTGGTGAACAATGTTATTAGATTGCCCTGTGAAATATTTTTCAAAGATTTCACACACACTTCTTCACAGTCCAAGAATAAAGGAAAAGTTCTTTGGAGCAACTTCATGAAGGTATTAATTGAATGCTATTCAGTTTTAATGGAATATTTTTAATTAATTCAATATCCTTTGCTGGAACTCATTATCAGGTACAAAACAAGATTATTGGATTAACCACAATGAATAATATATTCATGAACAATGCTATATTAACTCAGCTTTTTTTAACTGCTGCTTACAGCAGTGTAATGCTGTTACGGTGCTCGATGTTAAACTATGTGGGGCAGCACAGTAGCACAGTGGTTTGTACTGCTGCCTCACAGGGCCAGGGACCTGGGCTCAATTCCTGGATTGGGTCACTGTTTGTGTGGGTTTGCACATTCTCCCCGTGTCTTTGTGGGTTTCCTCCAGGTGCTCCGGTTTCCTCCCACAGTCCAAAGATGTGCAGTTTAGGTGGATTGGCCATGCTAAATTGACCCTACTGTCAAGGGAATTAACAAGGTCAATATATGGGATTACGAGGATTAGTCCTGAGTGGGTTTGTGGTTGGTGCAGGCTTGATGGGCTGACTGGCCTCCTTCTGCACTGCAGGGATTCTATGGATTTTCTATCAGAGACTGATTGCAATCTTAATTCATTCTGAATTATTTTATCCATTCTAAGCCTAACCACTTACCCAGAGTTAAAGCAGTTTTATGCAGGTAAATAATGAGTGCCATAAAAAGAAAACGTACGTTTCTTGAATCCAGTGGCACAGTGGTTAACACTGCTGCCTCTCAGCTCCAGAGAGTTCCCTGGGTTTGATTCCAACCTTGGGTCATTGTCTGTGTGGAGTTTGCACATTCTCCCTGTGTCTGTGTGGGTTTCCTCCGTGTACTCCTGTATCCTTCCACAGCTCAAAGGTGTGCACGTTAGATTAGTGTCAGGAGGGCTAGCAAGGAGGTAAATAAATAGGGATTACGAGGATAGGGCCTGGATGGGTTTGTGGTCGGTCCAGACTTGATGAGCCGAATGGTCTCCTTCTGAACTGTAGGGATTCTATGATCTGGTCACTATCACATTGCTGTTTGTGGGACCCTGTTGTGCGTAAATTGGCTGTTGCATTTCCTACATTATAACAGTGACCGCACTTCAAAGTACTTCATTGGCTGTAAAGGACTAACTGATGTAATGAAAGGTGCGAGATGAATGCCAGTCTTGCTTCCTTTGAGTGGAATCAGGGTCCTTGCAAACCAATCCATAGAATCTATATCACAAGATTAGATTCAGTTAATTAAAAATCTCATGGATCCCAAGTTTAGTTACTTAATCTGTCTACACATAACAAAGGACACTGTGCTGTAAGAGTTAGTAATTAGCCATAGAGTGCCTAAGGCACTTTAAAATGTTTTGGCAATCGTATTGTGTAAGTGCAAGTTATTGCAGAAAGTCGGTATGCAGATGCAGGATTTAAAAAAAAGCCAAATGGGATATTGGTATTTATTGCAAAAAGACTGGAATATGAAAGTAAAGAAATGTTGTTGCAATTGTATAGGGTGTTTTTGAGACCACATCTGGAATATTGTGTCCAGTTTTGGCCTTCTTATTTGAGGAAGGATGTGGTGGCATTGGAGGCAGTTCAGAGGAGGTTCACCAGATTGTATCTGGAGATGGAAGGGTTGGCGTATGAGGAGAGATTACACAGTTTGGGCTTGTACTTGCTGGAGTTTAGAAGGGTGAGAGGGGATCTGATTGAAGCATATAAAATTTTAAAAGGGATTGATAAAGCAACTATAGATCAAATGATTCCTCTTCCGGGACAATCTTGAACAAGAGGTCACAGGTGTTGGTTGAGAGGTGGTAGATTTAAAACTGAGATGAGGAGGAACTACTTTTCACAGAGGGTGATGAATTTGTGGAACTCACTGCCCTATAGAGCAGTGGAGTCTGAATCATTGAATAGTTTCAAGGGGGAGATAGATATATTTCTGATTTCAAAAAAAGGGGAAGAGGGATATGGGAAATGGTTTTGAGACTTGGGAAAAATTAGCCATGATCTGATTGAATGGTGGAGCAGACTAGAAGTGTTGAACTTGCTTACTTTTGCTCCTAATTCCGATGTTCCTAAGTTTCGTTTAGAAAGATTGCATTTTTATCTGTTAGTTCGATTCAAGTTAACACGGCTTTACTTCTATATTCACCAGAGACAAGCGAGAGCAAAATAAAATTCCAACCATTTCTTTGCACTTCTTCGAAGCAAATGAGGAATTCCAGCAGACTGCACTGATTAATTTTATTTGTGGAAATAAATTTGTGGGCATTTATTTAGAGGAATGATAGTCAACTTTGCCTATCATCACAAAATATTTATTTCAAAACCTCTTTTATTGCGATCTTGTTTGTATCACTAATGGTTAAAAATTAAAATGTAATCAGTAGTCTAATAGGGAGCTTAAATCTTTCCTGATTTTCAATGATAACAGATATCTTTCATAATGGTTCAGGAAGCCCGGCTGGAAAGGAACATAGTTTATTGTAGAATGCAAAGTAAAGCTGCAACTGTGGTATGCACATACTTGTCTTTGCTTGAGACTACAATTCAGCAGGCCCAGTCCTGGGCCTGCCTTATATGGTTTTCAGGTAATGAGCTCCAGTTGGGCAGGCCGCTGCCTGTCACCAGGAAACCTCATACTTGTCAAGCGTGACAGGGAGATCAATCGGTGATACCCCATGGACGTTGTGGGGTTATCACACCCTTCCCCTCCCAGTCTGAGGATTCACCCTTACTGCCATGATGATGGGGCCTTCTCTGTGTCTTTGCCCGTGGCCTCATATCCATCACTTGTAAGGTCAGACTGGGGAGCATGTAATGGATAAATGAACGGCTTTTCCCCAAAGAGCGTCAAAGGGCCATTACAGGAGCTTGTTCTTGATGGTAACCTCTGATTGGGTGCCTGCCATCTCCGTCTCCATATCCAAGCCAGAATCTTCATTGTCCAGATGACTGGCTGTTGAGGTTTTTACAGGCTGTGGTTTCGCATCCACAGGCTGGTATGAGGGATATCGGTGGTGGTGTGTCAATAGAAGCAGCTGTCTCTGTGGAGGGTTCCCTGTGACAGAAATGATCTATGTGCTTCTTTGAGGTCTTGTCCCTCTCTTTAACAAGGTATGATCCATCCTTGTCCACTCTTTAGCCAAGGTACGTTACCTCATTGATCCGGAACACACATTTTTCGGATGTCAACATAAAAAAAAAGTGAAAACACCTCCAAACTCTCCAAATGTTTCTTTGCAGTAGCCCCTGCGATTAAAACTTCATCCAGATAGACTGCGGCTCTGGGCACCCACCTTGATGGATGTTCTCCATCTCCCTTTGGAAAATGGCACAAGTGAAGACATCCCATAAGACTAACGAGTATACTCGTACTATCGTTTGTGAGGATTTATGGTGGCAAACTCCCTGGATAATAGCTCAAGCTCCAGTTGGAAGTAGGAATCGTTCATGTGCAATTTGGAAAATATGTGTCCCCATGCAAGGGTAGATGTCTAAGTGGGAGGCTTTGTTGACCATTAACTTATAATCCCCAAAGGGAAAGACAAAATTGTTAGGCTTGGGTGAGATTATGGCCGATACAGACTCAATGGGCCAAATGGCATCCTTTTGTACCGTAAGGAATCTATGATGATTCTATTCTATGAACTGGGATTACAGTGATCCCACGATACCAATCAAACCTTGGTGTCTTACAGGCTTAAAGGCAAGATGCCCAACTGGAATCAACTAAAGATTTGCTCTCCAGTAAAAGATACAGACGGCCCTATATCCACCTCCATGTCTAGGGGGTAGCCATTTATCTGGAGTTTAATCTGGATTGCCACTTTGGGTGCAGTGACATGGTTTATTTGCATTAATTCTTTGTTCTTGGGCTGATTTATTTATAAAACCCTGACCTTTGGGTGCAGTGACATGGTTTATTTGTGTTAATTCTTTGTTCTTGGGCTGATATATTTGTAAAACCCTGACCTGAGGGGGCTTCACCCTTCTCCCTGGACTATACACATTTTGCCTGTTTCGGTGCCTTGTCTGGAGCAGATGCTATGATTACAAGTGCAGCATGGATGTGCTCACTCCTCACTATATTGAAGAGAAACTTCCCGTCTAGTTCTGGAATCTCACAGCTTCCAAGTCCAATTGCCCTCTCTGGGAAAATGCGAGCGTTTTCCACTGGGGACTTGGTTCTGCAATATGGGGGTTGTCCGAGGCTCTGGATGGTACTGTCTATGGACTCCTGAAGCTCCTGGACCCCTTTTTCCACACATTCGTAGGAAAGGGACAGGGCATTCTTGAGGTTCAGAGTTAGTTCAGCCAGTAGCTTCTGCTGGTTCACAATATTATTGTGAAATTTTTCTTGTTTCTCATTGCCAGTGTAATGACTCTGGAAGCCTCTCTGAAAAGGAACATAGTTTAATACAGAATGCAGAATAAAACCACTACTGGAGTGTAGACACACTAGTCCCTGCCTGGGACTACAGTTTAGCAGGCCCAGTCCTGGGCCTGGGCAGGCCACTCTTACTTAATGAGCCCCACAAGGAGATTAACTAGTGATTCCCCATGGACCTCGTAGGGGGTTATCACCCAGAATTTGATGAATGGCTGGATCAAGCTGCCAGAGGCAGTAGTAGAGTTTGTCTTTTAACAAACATTTAGACAGTTACATGGGTAAGATGGGTATAGAGGGATATGGGCCAAAGATGGGCAATTGGGACTAGCTTAGTGGTAAAAGATGGGCATGGACATGTTGGGCTGAAGGGCCTGTTTCCATGCTGTAAACCTCTATAACTCTGGGACTCTAGTTGCCCATAATGGACAGGATTTCCGTGCAACCTGTCAAGTGCTCAGTGGTGGCACAAGGCAGCCACTGGCCGGATCTTCTGATCCCACCATTGACAATAGGATTTCTCATTGAACACAACCCTCGTTAGCGTGAAACCCCATGGCAGAGCTGCACTGTTGGTGGGACCGGATGATCCCAGCAGCATGAATGGATAGAAAGCTCTAACCCGTGTTTTTAAAGGAGGCGAGCATTCCTCTGAACATTTTTGCAATAAGATCACCGAATCTTTCTTTAAAAACGATTTTTGAAATTTTGCTATGCTTAGCATCTAGCAACACCAATTTGCATTTACAGTGCATCTTTAAAGCAGTGAAACATCCCAAAATTGCTTCACAGGAAAGAGTTTGACACTGAGCCACAAAAGGGGGCATCAGGGCAAAGCTGGGTGTTGTTAAGAAGCATCTTAAAGTGAGAGATTGATGTGATGGACTTTAGGATTGACTTCTGGAGGCCTTGGAGATTCGACAGATTGAGGAGTTTTATTCAGATGATGGTAACACTACAGGCTGCAATGTTACACTGCACGGCAAGATCTTCCGCCCTCCCAGCCACGTCTTTTCCAGTAGTTGATGATTGTTCACTGGCAGTGGGATTCCTGGATGGGATTTCCCATTGCTGTCACCCCACGCCGCTATGGAACTTGTGGGTGGGGGTGTGCTGCTGGCAGGGCTGGAGAATCCAGCAGGCATGAACGGCTGGAGAATTCCAGCCCTCATTTGCCTGCATGAATGGCCAATGATGTCATGACATCATGCAACTGTTCTTTTAAAGTTCAGCTACAAGGCTGCAAGTAAGGAAATGTTAATGTTACTATGATTGAGGGAGGGAATTCCAGACTGTAGCATTTGTAACCAAAGCCTTTGGAGTTTTGAACAACAGGGATGCGGAAACAGATAGAATTGGAGCTCATAGAATCATAGAACCCTACAGTGTAGAAAGAGGCCCTTCAGCCCATCAAGTCTGCACTGAGTACCATCCTGCCCAGGCCCTACCCCCATATCCCTACATATTATACACACTAATCCCTCTAATCTACGCATCTCTGGACACACTAAGGGAAAATTTCTTAGCATGGCCAATCAACCTAACCTGCACATCTTTGGACTGTGGGAGGAAACCGGAGTATCTGGAAGAAACCCACGCAGATGTGAGGAGAATGTGCAAACTCCACACAGACAGTGACCTGAGCTGGAAATCGAACCCAGGACCCTGGAGCTGTGAAGCAGCAGTGCTAACGACTGTGCTACCATTGCCCGTAGATTTGTAGGACAGTCACATATATATAGAAAGTATAGTTGAATTCCATTTGAAGTGCTGTAAGACCATGGCCTGAATTCTCTGACCTTGCCAGTGGCTGGGATTATCCGATCCCGCTGCAATGAATGGAGATATGGCTGAGTGCCAAAGTCTCTGTTCCCGCTGGCAGCGGTAGCGGGGGCATACAAGATCGGAGAATTCTAGCCTATAGGCCGAGAGTTGGAAAGTGGGATCAGGCTGGAATTGGTCGCACGAGCTTGAATTGTGCCGCAAATGTTTTTTTTCCAAAGTTTCTACAGAGGAATAGAGAGGGGTGATGTCATATAGGGATTTCAAAACAGGGATGAGATTTTTAAAACCACAGCAGGGATCTTTGAAGACAATCACAGCAGCACCCTTTGAGTCATGCATTACCACTTAAGACACTTCTCCTGGCGGATTCTTTCATATTTTCGAGGGAGGAATTCTTGCTGTAAGCTCTAAAACCTCTGTGTCCAGATGCTTGTTCAGGATCCGTGGAGATAGTCATCAAAGAAACATCTGTTATTCCTGACCACAGATCGTCCCTGTTAAAGTAATCTCTTTGAATAATTCCAGCAAAGACTTTTCTGTTACGACATGCAAACATAGTTTTCTATTACCCTGGATGAGAAACAACTCTATACAGCTCGATGTTTTGAGATTTTTCGTAATGTAGCAAGGTAAACATCACATTAGCTACTGTGTAGCCATTAACCACTCATCAGTGTTGGCCCTAAGGGCTGTAGAATCAATATGCACAAAGAATGTTGTTGCTAAGACATAGTTTCTGCATTTCTTGGCTTCAGCCCTATAACTTTGCCACCACATCGTAGAATCATAGAATTATAACGTGAAGAAGGAGGCCATTGGGCCCATCGAATTTACACTGACTCTCCAACAGAGCATCTTACTTTGGCCCACTTCATGCCCTACCCCCACGCATTTATCCCACTAATCTCCCTAAACTATGTATCTTGGGACATCAAGGAGCAATTTAGCATGGCCAATCTACTAACCTGCTCATCTTTGGATTGTGGAAGAATGCATAGTTCAGAGCTTTTTTAAAAAAAATTATTCATGGGCATCACTGTCTGGTCAGCATTATTGCCCATCCCTAATTGTCCTTGAAAAGGTGGTGGTGAGCTGCCTTCTTGATCCACCACAGTCTATGCGGTTTTGGGAGGGAGTTTCAGGATTTTTATAGTGAAGGAATAGCCGATATTTTCCAACTTAGGATGATGAGTGGCTTTGAAGGGAACTTCTTCTTGGCCATTTGGCCAAGATCAAGCCAGGTACAATGCCCTTTCTTGTCAACTTCGATCTTGTATGTCTCCCTTTGGGAATCATGAATTGGATTCAATTTGAATTTGAATTCATTTTTGGAACAAGAAATGAGCTGGATTAATGGCTTGTCCTATTTTCTTTGTGCACCGGCTGTGTAATTTTAAGAATGGAGTAAATTAAAAAAAAACAAGTTCCATGTGGTGGAGTTCCATGTCTGTGCTGCTCTTGTCCATCTAATTAGACATAGGTATGGAAGGTGTTGTCTAAGGAGCCTCGGTGAGTTCCTGCAGTGCGTCAGTGGTGGACAGAGTGGATGTTTGTGGATGGGTTGCCAATGATGCGGGCTGTTGTTCTTTGCTTCCTTTACCATAAAACTTAACCTCTATTTTTAACTTTGGTTATGAATTGGGCAGGCAATGATGTATGGTAGTGCCAAACCCCCTTGATGTAACAAATATGAAGTCTTAGTAATTTTAATGAAGAATTCTGATTTGAGGAAGTTCAAGGGAGTCCTCCCATTCAAACCGATGCCACCCAACCTGATTTTTTGATTATTGCTGTTCATGGGACCTTGCTGTGCATGAGCTGGCTATCATGTTTCCTACATTATAGCAGTGAAGCAGTTGAAAAGTGTGGCATCTTGGTTAAGGATGGCATGGTGGCACAATGGTTAGCACTGCTGCTTCACAGCTCCAGGGACCTGGGTGTGATTCCTGGCTTGGGTCACTGTCTGTGCGAAGTCTGCACATTCTCCCCGTGTCTGCATGGGTTTCCTCTGGGTGCTCCAGTTTCCTCCCACTGTCCAAAAGGCATGCTTGGCCATGCTAAATTCCCCCTCAGTGTACCCGAACACTGATTGTGGCGATGAGGAGATTTTCACAGTAACTTCATTGCAATGTTAATGTAAGCCTACTTGTGACCAATAAATAAACTTTAAACTAACACAAAAAAGTAGATAAACTGAGAAACAATCCTGAATCTCTCCTGCGATCTAAAAGGGGAGTGCCCCTTTAGATACTGCCCCAGTGGCTTTAGGAAGCTGGGGAGATGATGGCCTAGTGGTCTTATTGCTAAACTATTAATTCAGCAACTCAGCTAATGTTCTGGGGATCTGGGTTCGAATCCTGCCACAGGAAATTGTGGAATTTGAATTCAGTAAAAAAAATCTGGAATTAAGAATCTACTGATGACCATGAAACCATTGTCGATTGTCGGAACAACCCATGTGATTCGTTAATGTCCTTTAGGGAGGAAATCTGCTGGCCTTCATGTGACTCCAGAGCCACTGCAATGTGATTAATTCTCAATTGCCCTTGGGCAACTAGGGATGGGCAATAAATGCTGGCCAGCCAGCGACACCCGTGACCTGTGCATGAATTAAAAAAAAAATTGGAGTGGCCAGCACCAGGCAGGGCTGCTATGACTTTGGGCTATAATTGTGTCCAGGGACTATTCGCATCATATGTAGACCCCAATTTGTATATATGGTCACACGGCCGCCACCTGGCAGTGGTGGGCAGTCTTGGCACTCCTCTGAAATGTGCACAGTTAAAGAGCGGGCTGATTGTGGCTGTTTTATCCAACCTCCCACGCCCAGGGCAGGTTAAAATTGGGCTTATAACGCTGTATATAAAAGATAGAAATATCGGGACCTATTTAAAATTCCACTTGGGAGACATGTATGAATATGCAACACCTTCTTCTGAATCTCCTTTAGTGTCTAATTTGTCGGAAGTGATAATCTGTGTGAAATAAGCGGAGTTAGTTCCCCTGGTTGAACAGTGGAGAGACAGGAGTTCTGACCCATTTGTGATGTCCTTTATGGTGGAAGTTACAACTCGGCCTTCTAACTCCACAGCTACGGCCTGTAAATCAGACCCCTAACTCTTACTAACCTTTAGAGTTGTCGATTGGCAAGGCATTTCCGCACCCGAGTAAATTGCCAGAATTTCTTGTCTTTTTTTCTCTTCCCCCAGTGTTTTCAGGCTCCTTCCATTTTCACAAATCTAACTGCAGCCGTTGATTTAAATATCTTCACCTTCTGAAACCATCTTTTATATAAATGGGCAGATGGTTCTCCCCTGGTGATCCAATTTTAATTTCTCCATGAGTTGCTGGCGGGCGCTTGCTGTACCATCCAGTCTTTTGCTTTAATTAAAGTTTCCCTGACCCGTGCGCCTTTACAAACAACAGCTGCACAAGCTTTTGGGCTTTCGCCCTGATCCCCTTCCAATCCGTGTCACTTACTCGAATGGTTTCCGCAGGTAAGACTGATTACAATTCTCCTGAGCGAGCGAAGGGGCTTCACATGCACAAATTCAATTATCAGCCTTTGATTAGCTCCCTGAGAGGAACCCAGACAAATTGCACTAGAGTCCGCAATTCATTTATTTTGAATCCCTGTCTCTGACATGTTTTTCCATCATAATCTGATTTCAGATACAATTATTGTTCCTTTTCATAATGAGCTAATTTGTAGGATCATTTAAGGGCATTGTTGCTTGCTTTCGATTCCTGCGTATTTGTTATGTTGAATCTATACACTAAATCTGCCTAGTTTTCCTTTGCAAGATGATCCTACTTGCTGCGACATGTTCTTTCTTATATATGTGCGACAGAAGTTTGTTTATTAGTATCACAAGTAGGCTTACATTAACACTGCAATGAAGTTACTGTGAAAATCCCCTAGCCACCTGTTCAGGTACACTGAGGGAGAATTTTGCATGGTCAGTGCACCTAACCTGCACATCTTTCAAACTGTGGGAGATAACTGGAGCACCTGGAGGAAACCCACACAGACGGCGGAAAATGTGAAAACTCCTCACAAGACAGTGACCCAAGCTGGGAATTGGACCCGGATCCCTTGCGCTGTGAGGCAACAGTGCTAACAACTGTGCCGCTGCGCCGCCCACTACATTGCTTCCTGAGGGGGTTGTAAGAAGAGGATGAGTAAACTGGGCCGAAATTCTCTGGAATAGAAGCGAAATACTGCAGGTGCTGGAAAACTGAAATGAAACAGAAGATGCTGGGAGAATTCAGCAGGTCTTGGCAGCTTCTTCCTTAGAGTTCTGAAGAAAAGTCATGCAGGCTCAAAAACTTTAACTCTGTTACTGTCTCCACACATGCTGCCAGACCTGCTGAGTTTTTCCAGCACTTAGTTCTATATTCTCTTGGAGCTTAGAAAGAGATGTGATCGCATTTAAACATCCTGTTGGGGCGTGACAGGCTAAATACTGAGAGGTTTTTTCCCCTTGGGCTGGAATCTGGAACAGGGGACCAGTGTCTGGATAAGGGTGCTGGTGGAGGGGGGGGGGGGGGGGGGGGTGTTGGCGGGGTTGGGGGATTGGCGGGGTGGGGGGGGGGGGGAATGAAGAGAAACCTCTGAGAATATTTGGAATTCTCTACCCCAAAAGGTGGAAGGTCCAGCATAGGGTATAATTTGGACAAGGACGGATAGATTTTTGGTCTTTCAAGGAATCATGAGATATTGTGAATGGACAGGAAAGTGCAGCTGATCAGCCATGATTGTGCTGAATGGCAGAGCAGATTTGAGGGCAAATGATAAACTTTCCATAAAGGGGCTGCAGCGAAGGTTCACCGGACAGATTCCTGGCAGGACAACACTCCATGGGGAGTGCGTCGACTGGACCTGTGTTCCCTGAAGTTTAAAAGAATGAGAGGGGATTTGATTAAAATGTATAAAATTCTGACAGGGTTGGGCAGACTAATCCCCCTGGCTGGGAGATGAGAACAAGGGGTCACCATCTCAGGATATGGGGTAGGCCATTTAGGACTGAGGTGAGGACAGCTTCCTTCACTCAGAGGGTGATAAACCTTTGGAATTCTCAACCAAAGAAAGCTGAGGAGGCCAAGTCACTGAATATATTTAAGATGGAAATCGATAGATTTCTAGAAACTAAAATAAAATCCCTTCATGAAACCTATAGTGCTGAAGGAGGCTATTCGGTCCATCGAGTTTGCACCAACAACAATTCCACAACCTCACACATTTACCCCACTAATCCCTCTAACCTACACATCCGGGGACACCAATGGGCAATCTAGCGTGGCCAATCAACCTAAATGGCACATCTTTGGACAGTGGGAGAAAGCTGGAGCACCTGGATGAAACCCACACAGACAATGGAGAGAATGTGCAAACTCCACACAGACCGTGACCCAAGTCAGGAATTGAACCCAGGTCCCTGGAGCTGTGAGGCAACAGTGCTAACCACTGTGCCACCGTGCTGCCTGCAAGGGGTATGGGGTGAGCACAGGAACATGGTGTTGAGGTAGAAGATCATCCATGATGATATTAAATGGTGCAGCAGATTTGAGGGGCTGAATGGTCTGCTCCTGCAGCTATGTCTTATGTTCTTATCTATCACCCTGAAAGTCACATTGTTCAACACTAATGGGGCTACTGACTAAACAAAATAATCAGGTTCTATCACATCGTCTACAGCATTGCTAGGGAGGCGATGGCTTAGTGGTATTATTGTTGTACCATTAATCCAGAAACCCAGCTCATGTTCTGGGGACCCAGTTTCGAATCCCGCCATGGCAGATGGTGGCATTTGAATTCAATAAAAAATCTGGTATTAAGAACCCATTGATGACCATGAAACCATTGTCAATTGTCAGGAAAAACCCACCTTGCTCGCTAATGTCCCTTAGGGAAGGAAATCTGCCGTCCTTACCTGGCCTGGCCTGCATGCGACTCCAGAGCTATAGCAATGTGGTTGACTCTCAACTGCTTTCGGGTAACTAGGAATGTGCAATAAATGCTGGCCAGCCAGCGATGCCCAAGCCCCACGAGAAAAACAGACCCAGACATGACCCAAGAAAATCCCCAGTTGTGGAGAACCCTGGGAACCAATTGCTCAAAGCCATTTATTCTTCTCATGCATTGCACACTTACCAGATCAGTCTCAAATTACTCAGCGACTGTATCCTAAAATGGCGTTTTCTGAACGAATTCTGTCTAATTTGCATTTGGACAAGTCATCATAAAACAGTCCGGTTTGTACAAATTATGTGTGGTCATTTATGTACCATTCTTTGAGGGTTTATTTCATGCCAGATTAATTTATGAGTTCAACCCTGAATAGGCAGACCTTAAAACTTCATTTTTAATTAAGCTGTCACGTGGATTGTTGGATCCTAATGATAGTTGAACAAAAGATGCTCTGTGTGATTTGCTTCAGGTGGGCAGTTTGAACTTCACTCCAAATCAGTGGGTTAAAGCTTCCCTGGCACTCCTGAGGCCCTAACATTGATGGATCGCATAATGGAAGCCAAACAGTCTTATATAACTGCGCAATTCAGCGGCAAGTGAGTTTGGGAACAACGACAGATTAAAATCTCAGTTGTCAAAAAGTATTTCCTGGGTTTTTAAATGTTCTTTTGCTTTACCCTCCTCTTCTTTCAGAATGTTTTACCAGTTCTGTCTATCATGGTGTCCACATCACAGAGTTTCATTTTTGTGCTATATGAACATTTTCAAGTTCTCACTGGCACGGTGGCACAGTGGTTAGCGCTGCTGCCTCACTGCTCCAGGGGCCCGGGTTCTGTTCTGACCTTAGGTGACTGCCTGAGTGGAGTTTGCACATTCTCCCTGTGTCTGTGTGGGTTTTTTCCAGGTGCTCCAGTTTCCTCCCACACTTCAAAAATGCACGGGTTAGGTTGTTTGACCACGCTAAATTGCTCCGAGATGCGTGGGTTAGCAGGGTAAATGGGGATTAAGGGGATAGGGGAGGGCCTGGGTGGGATGCTCTTTTGGAGAGCCGGTGGAGACTCGATGGGCTGAATAGCTTCTTCTGCACTCTAGGGATTCTATGAATATTCTGGTGGAAATTTGCAATGCTTTTGACAGAATCAAAACGTGTTTTCCCTCCTCTCTTCTTGGGAGTATTTCAGATTTCTGAAGGAGGGACTCTGCAAACCCAATCTTGATTCCATTGTTTCCTTGTCCTTTGAATGGCAAATTCTAGCATCGGGCAGAATTTTCCAGCCTCCTTCGCTGGTGGGATTTTCCACCACCGCTGAGGCCAATTAACTTTTGATGGTTTGCTGCATTTAATTGTCTTGCTTCTGTAATGACAGGGCCATGAAATGCCACCCATAGACAGGGCTCAAGAGAAGAGGGGATCACCCATCATGATCTATTGACTTTAATTACAGAGAAACATATATATTGTGAATAGATGGAGTGTTATCACTGATCCTTGCGGTACCCCATGAGTCACTGCCTCCCATTTGGAAAAGGACCAGTTTATTTCTACTCTTTGTTTCCTCTCTGCCAACCAGTTTTCCATCCATCTCAATACATTACCCCTAATCACACACACTTGAATCTTACATGCTAATCTTCTCTGTCGGACTTTGACAAAAGCCTTCTGAAAATCCAAATAAATCACTTCCACTGGCTCCACCTCATGAAGGCTACAAGTTACTTTCTAGAAGAATTCCAATAGATTATGATTTCCTTTCATAAATCCATGCTAACTCTGTCCTATTCTACCATTATATTCCAGATGCTCTTCCATAAATTCTTTGGACTCTAGAATTTTCCCCACTAGCGATGTCAGGCTGACTGGGTCTATGATTCCCTGATTTCTCTCTATCTCTCTTTTTAAATAGTGGGGTTACAATCAGCTGCTGCCCATTTGTAAGAACTGTTCCAGAGTCTATAGATTCTTGGAAGATGACCACCAATGCATCCATTATTTCTGGAGCCTTAAGTACGCTGGGTTATAAATGATCAGGCCCTGGGGATTTATCAGCCTTCAATCTCATCAATTTCCCCAACACCATTTCTCTACTAATACTGATTTCCTTCAGTTTTTGCCCTCCTACTAAACCCTGTGTTCCTCAACATTTCTGGTATGTTGTTTGTGGCCTCCTTTGTGAAGACAGAACCAAAGTATGTATGTAGTTGGTCAACCTTTTTTTCCATTCCCCATTCCAAATTCTCCTGTTTCTGACTGTACAAGACTTACATTTGTCTTCACCAAACTAGAAACTTTTACAGTCAATTTTTATGCATTTAATTGTCTTGGCTCTGTCATAACAGGGCCATGAAATGCCGCGCGTTGACAGGGCTCAAAATTGCAACAACAATTTTAAAGCACCTTTCACATAGCAAAGTGTTTTATGGAATATTGGCACCAAGTCACCTAATTAGGTCAGATAACCCAAAGAACTTGATTGAAGAGTTTGGTTTTAAGGGGCAATTTGGATGTGGAGAGCAAGGTAGAGAGATGAGGGCTGCAGCTTAGGAAGGGAATTTCAGAGCTTTAAGCAACTGTACACATGACAACTGATGTTCAAACTCTGTCTCCTCTCTCTGACAAATGTAACGCTCTAATAGGTGAGAGCACTTGAGGAAAAAAAAGAGTGAAAGCATGCTAGGTGTGAACCTAAAATCGTTCCTTTATATAATTATTGCATTACTCAAAAACGCATTGCACTAAATAGCAACTTGTAGCAGTTCCTCACAAAGTCTGAAATCATAGAATCCTACAGCGCAGAAGGAGGCCATTCGGCCCATTGAGTCTGCACTGACCACAATCTCACCTGGGCTCTATTCCCATAACCTCATGCATTTACCCTAGCTCATCCCCCTGACGTTAAGGGACAATTTAGCATGGCCAATCCACCTAACCAATTTAGTTCTATCGTGGCGTACATCAGATGGAAGAGATTGGGAGAGAGAAATTGTGGAGCTAATCATTCTAAACTGATCTCATCTGTCCTCCAGCTGCTGGACATTGGAGTTGAAACAACTTGGTTTTAGGCAGTCTGACAATTTTCATCAAGTGGTTATAGTTGGAAGATGTCTGTGATTGATGGGGGTGAGTCATCTCTGTTCCAGGGCATCAGTTCCTCAGGGTAGTGTCCTAGGCCAACCATCTTCAGCTACTTTATAAATGGCCTTCCTGCCATCAAAAGGTCAGAAGTGGGGATGATCGCTGAAGACTGCAAAATGTTCAGTATCATTCATGAATCCTCAGATACTGAAGCAGCCCAGATCCAAATGCAACAAGACCTGGATGATATCCAGGGTTGGGACGATAAGTGACAAGTAACTCTTTGATAACAATGACTAGTTCCATCAAAATCTAACCGTAGTGCCTTGACATTCAATGGCATTATTGCTGCTGAATCCCCCAAACAACATCCTGGCGTTACCATTGGCCAGAAACTGAACTGGACTAGCCATATAAATACTGTGGCTACCTAAATATTGTGGTTACAAGAGAAATCTTGTGGTGAGTAAGTCACTTCCTGACTCCTCAAAGACTGTCCAACATCAACAAAGCACAAGTCAGGAGTGTGGTGGAATTCTCTTCACTTGCCTGAAGGAGTGGAGCTCCAAGTGAAGCTCAAAAAAGGTCTCCACCATCCAGGACATAGCAGCCCACTTGATTGGCACGTCATCCGCAAACATTCACTCCCTTCGCCAGCGGGGCACAGTGGCAGCAGTGTGTACTGTTTACAAGATGTAGCACAGGAACTCACCATGATGCATTAGACAGCATCTCCCCAACCTGCAACAGATGCATAGCAACCACGACCTGGAATTTCGCCTGCAATTCACTCACCATCCTGGCTTGGAAATACAATTCTTCTCCTTCACTTCCTTCAATGAGTTAAAATCCTAATGTTCCCTCCCTAACTGCACTGTACCTACACCACATGGACTGCAGCGGTTCAAGAGGCAGCTCACCACCACCTTCAGAGTGGCACAGTGGTTAGCACTGCTGTCTTACAGCGCCAAGAATCTGGGTTGAATTCCGATCTCGGGTGACTGCGTGGAGTTTGCACATTCTCCTAAATCTTAGTGGGTTTCCTCCGGGTGCTCTGGTTTCCTCTCACAGTCCAAAGGTGTGCTTGGGCATGAGTGGGATTATTGTTGGTGCAGTCTCAGTGGGCTGAATGGCCTCCTTCCGCAATTAATCCTGGCCTAGCCAGTGATAAGAAGTCTCACAATACCAGGTTAAAGTCCAACAGATTTATTTGGTAGCAAATGCCACTAGCTTTCAGAGCGCTGCTCCTTCGTCAGGTGAGTGGGGAGTTCTGATGAAGCAGCAGTGCTCCAAAAGCTAGTGGCGTTTGCTACCAAATAAACCTGTTGGACTTTAACTTGGTGTTGTGAGACTTCTGGGCTTACCCCAGTCCAACGCCTGCATCCCCATGTCCTGACTAGCCAGCAATGCCCAGATCCCCTGAATGTATAAAAAAGGAAATTGGTATGCAAATAGGGAAGAGAGAAACAAAATTAAATAGGCTAAATAAAGAAAGCTGCACACCCATTTGCCATTGCAGTTTGAAAATACTTGTTCACTTTAAACAAACCAGTGATAAATTCCAGAATGTTTGGTTTATAAACTTTCAAACAGTACAGCAGCGATAAATTACAAAACTGCAGCAAGCCACCCATTGAGGCCAGCACATTCACAAGAGAAGTAACAAAGGGCTTGAATTTATACAGCACCAATCAACAAATGGTACAATATTGAAAACAAGCCACGAGGAAAGGACATGCACTAACTTTCTGAATAGCTTAGTAGATAGGGAGAAACATCTCCCACTCATGAAAACAAGAGGGCACAGATGGAAAATAATTCATAACACAAGTACAAGTGGTATGAGGATTTTTTTTAATAGAGCGAGGGCACTGCCTGAGGGGGCAGGTTCAATCAAAGTCTTCCACAGGCCCATTATCTAAGATGGAGGAATGTGCAGGCTTAGGTGAAGCAGGCAGTGGAATGCTACAAGTTGTGTTTCATTTGGAGGGACTGTGCAGACAGGATGGCCCAAATGGCCTCCTTCTGCGCTGTATCGATTCTGTGATTCTGAGAATGATGCCAAAGGCTTTGAGGCTGAAATCATCAGAGCTGCCTCCCACAAACTTGTCTTCGATTCTCTTGAGGGTAAAATCAAGACAGTGTGGCTGCTGGACACCTGAGATCAAAAACAGAAAATGCTGAGAAATTTCAGCAAGTCTGTGGAGAGGGAAACAAAACTGACATTTCAGATTGCTGATGTAAGTGGCGGCATGGTGGCACAGTGGTTAGCACTGCTGCCTCACAGCGCCAGGGACCCGGGCTCGATTCCCGATCTTGGATCACTCTCTGTGTGGTGTCAGCTTGTTCTCGCCCCTGGCTGCATTGGAGTGTGGACTGTAAGGGATTTCCACAGTAACTTTGATACAGCGTTAATGTAATTCTATTAATAAATAAATAAACTGTATTTCCTCAGAACCTTATTCTCTTGAGCACAACAAATTCAGGGGTGACCTGATTGAGGTGCTTAAAATGTGAAGTGCGTTTACTCAGGTAGATTCAGAAACACTGGCCAAAATACTCTGATATCAGATGCCCTGCTGCTGCTGCCAGCAAGGATGGAGAATCTGGCGCTCAGCCAAATCTCCATTTACTGCAGCTGGACTGGGGAATCCCAGCTGTGGGCAGGGTCGGAGAATGCCAGACACTGGTGCAGCAATAAAGAAGGAGGAGGCATGATCTTAAAGTTCGAACTAGGCCATGCAGGAGAGAAAGCAGGAAGCACTTTTCCACTCAAAACATGTCATACAGTGCAGAAGGCAGCCATTCGGCCCATCGAGCTGTACAGGCAACAATCCCACCTAGACCCTCTCCTTGTGATCCCATGTATGTACCCTGCTAATCCCTCCAACACTGTGGGGCAATTCTAGAATGGCCAATCCACCTAACACGTACATTGTTGGAGTGAGGGAGGAAACCGGAGCATCGGGAGGAAACCCACGCAGACACGGGGAGAAGTTGCAGAGTCTGCACAGATAGTGACCCAAGAATTGAACACTGCTCCTTGGTGCTGTGAGGCAGCAGTGCTAAGCACTGTGCCAACATGCCGCTGATAGCCCATAGCATATATCAGGAAATCTCTTCCCCAGAAAGGTTTGTGGATTCTGCAACAATTGGAGCGACAATGAGGTTGATAGATTATTGTTTTAAGTATTGAGGGATTTGGAGCAAAGGTGGTTGAATGGAATTGGGGTTACCATGAGCTAATTGAAATGTAAAATGGATCCAAGGGGCCAAATGCTTCACTCCTTGTTCTAAAGCAATGGCTGCCTTGACATATTTTCCTGGCAGGTGGTTATTAATATTCATAATTCTGTTGTTCAATCAGATCATCGCTCTTTTGGGTTATTATTTGAAGGAGGATGGAAGAAACTTCCCATTTTTCATTTGAAGTAATTTAGTTCAGAGAACGTAGCAGTAATGATTGGCACTTACTTGGATATAATGCGCAGAATTTTACGAGTTTTTTTGAAGTATCCAGCTCATGCAAAAGCAGGAGAGTTCTTGATCCGTTTTGCAGGCATGTTTTTGCTCCCAATTTTATGCACTCAGTCTTTGAAAATATGGGCTGGGCCGTTTCTAGTCATTAGAGGCAGTGGACGGGGCCTAATTCACCAGACAGTCAGCAGCTCTGATCGGAACCACAAACTGCATATGCATAGAAAAAACTGGAAAAGAAAACAGTTGTGCTGACAGAACGCCCCTGGGTCAGACACAGCTCCCTTCCCCCCACCCACGGACATCAGAGACCACTCAACATTAATGACCGCCTTACCTCCAGCCCGTCCACTCCATCCCCCACAGACTCACCTCCTTTCTGGACCCCCTGGCACATGGCCCCCCCCCTCACCACTCCCCTGGCCCCGATGACTGACTGACATGACCCTCCCTCTCCCCTACCCCCGATCATCACAGAGGCACTCCTCCATCAGCACACCTGCAAGAGCTGGCTTGGCTTCCCCTCCATGGTAACAAGGCAAAGTGCATTAAACTCGTGGGAAATGCTCTAACGGGCGCGTGACTCACTCAAACTGCCTGCAGCTGATCCGCCCTAACAAGGGACAGCTCCATAAAAGCCCCAAGGATGGACAGACAGGCGGTCAGGCAGCGCAGGGAGAAATGGCCCCCAGGAAGGCAGCTCCCTGTTTTCCGGATGCTGATCTGGCCAGGTTGCTGGAGGCAGTGGAGGCAAGGGGGGCTGATGGGGAGTGTGTATTGCTGGGGGGCTGTGGGGCTGGTATGGGGAGTGTGTGTTGCTGGGTGTGTGTGTGGGGGGCTTATGGGGAGTGTGTATTGCTGTGGGGCTGGTATGGGGAGTGTGTGTTGCTGGGGGGCTGTGGGGCTGGTATGGGGAGTGTGTGTTGTTGGTATCTGTGGGTGTTATGGAGAGTGTGTGTTGCTGGGTGTGTGTGTGGGGAGTATGGGGAATTGTGTGTTGCTGGGTGTTGTTGGGGGGGTTATGGAGAGTGGGTGCTGCTGGGGTGTGGTGGAGCAGTGGAGGCATGATGATCTGGGACAAGGACTAATAAGGCACCCAGAATCTCCCTTCTGTCATTGTGGCAATCAGTTAGCCATGATCTCCAGATGTTCGGGGGTAGGATGTTGGGGAGCTAGTGGAGCAGACCCAATAAGAGTCTCCTGATGGACTGGTGTGTCAAAAGTGCTGCCGAGGGGGATAGCAGGAAAGACTGGCTGTGCCATTAAGATGTCCTGATCTGCTTTGTGCAATTGCTGCCAGGCCCCTGGGTCTGTCCCTGAAGATTTGCACACAGCGGTTTTGAATCTGCAGCCATTTGCAATGATGCTGACTCTTTAAACTGACCATCAGCAGCTTTGTCCGGGTCACTGCCTTCCCCTGTCACTGCCGGATTGCCTGCCCCGGGCCCCCAGTTTGAGGACACTCAAGCCAAGCAGCTTCTATTGGCTGGCCAGCCCTCTATTGAGGCAGTATTGTTGCTCACATTGGAAGCAAGCACATTGTTCACCTCCATTCCTGATGCTGCTGGGTCATGGAAAATTAATCTCTTGTTTGGACCTTCCATCGTAATTATTTTACTCATAAACACTTCATCTCTTTACACATCTCCATTGTATGATGGTGGGTATTAATATCTCTCCAACAACAAATGAGTAATAAAGGCCAAGGCTCACAGCAGGACTCAGAGCATATTGAAACAGCAAGCAGAATTCAATACTGAAACTACAGCAAAAATTCCCGATAAAAGCAGGATTATCCCAGTCTATCACACAAACCAGCCTCCCCTCCCTTGACTCTGTCTACACTTCCCGCTGCCTCGGCAAAACAACCAGTGTAAATAAGGACCCCATGCACCTCGAACATTCTCTCTTCCACCTTCATCCGTCAGGAAAAAGATACAAAGTGAGGTCACGTACCAACCGATCCAAAAATGTTCACTCTTGTTTTCATATCCCTCCATGGTCCCACCCTTCTCTACCTCCCTAGCCTCCTCTGGCTCCACAAACCTCTGAGAACTCTATAGTTCTCCACTTCTTGCACATTCTGAACTCAATCACTGTGTCATAATGTAAAGGCAAAATGCTGCGGATGCTGGAAAATTTCAGTAGGTCTGACAGCATCTGTGGCGAGAGATTAGAGCCAACATTTCGAGTCTGGGTGACCCTTTGTTGAGACTATCAATCACTCTGTCATTGGCAGCCATGCCTTAATCAGCTGCCTGGATACTAACCTCTGGAACTCCCTCCCTGAAACTCTTGGCCTTTTTATCTTTCTTTGCCTGCCTTCAAACCTATGTCCTTGACCAAGCTTTTGTCTCTTGTCCTAATATCTCTATGTGTCTCTTGTGAGGGTCTTGCAGGTCTTTTGCCACATTGAAGGCGCAATGTCAATGCAAGTTGTTGTTGCTTACCTCTTGTCTTGAGTGCCCACCCCCTACTTGGTGGAGGAGAGAGTTACATTCTCCTATGTACAGTTTCTAGCTGGAGTCACTGAACTGATTCAGATCACGGATGAAAGTTGATTATTTATACGTGAGCAGTAATAGGAAAGGGATGAAAGCTTATTATGTTAATTGGTTCAACAGCTCTGAGGACTGATGTGATGTAATTACAAAGAACCAACTCATTATATATAAGAAAGAAGGAACTTGCATTTAGAATGTGCATTATCACACACTCAAGAAGTCCCAGAGTGTTTGACATTCAATTAATCATTCTTGAGTTGCAGCCATTGCTGTCAGGAAGAAAAGCAATGGATATATGAGAGAAACGGATGGGTTAGTTTGGACTAAACTGCATCCCACTAATGTGTATTGATTCACATCGATCAAGAAATGTGTTTTTTTGTTCATTGACCTATTTCAAGACATTTGCGAGGCCAGAATTAAGAAACATTCACACATTTATAGTGTCTCTCATCACCACAGGATATCCCAAAGTGCTTTACAGCCAATGAAATGCCTTTTGATGTGCAGTCACTGTTGTGGTGTAGGAAAGGCAGCAGCTAATTTGTGCACAGGGGCAAACGGGCAGCGAGCAATCCATTGAGGTGGGGTCTTAATTTGGTGCATCTTTGCTGATTGGCTGGGAAGGCCGATCCTTGTGAGGCCCTGCTGGGAACATTGACCATATAAACCATCAGCTTAGCCCAAAGGGAGCTATCCCTTGCTTGGTTCATGAGTTCAGTAAGAAGTCTCACAACACCAGGTTAAAGTCCAACAGGTTTATTTGGAATCACGAGCTTTCGGAGTGCTGCTCCTTCATCAGGTGACCCCCATCATAGTTCATGAGTTGACTCCTGATGAATGTTCAGAGCTCTGCATCAAGACACGTCACTGAGGATCCAAGGTAATAGAATCTGCTTCCAGTGAGGTGTTATTTACTGTGATAAAGGGCTCAGATGCAACACCTTGTCCCACGACCACAGTTTTTATGACACTTGTAATCAGAGAGAACAACTTACAGGCACGGTGAAATGGTCCATGAGTCTTTGTAGCTGAATTTCCATGTGGGAGACTCACGTAGCACAGAGGAGTTCCCTGATCAGAGCATCATGGGTGGGGATTTTCCAGCCCCGCTTGCCCCAAAACCAGAGATCAACAGACCTTTCCATGGTCTGCCCCTCGCCCGCTACAATTCCCATGGCAGGCGGGATGGGGAACCTCCCCCAGATGTGTTTTTATCTTCGCTTTCAATCTTGATAGATTGTAGATCTTGTCATCTAACCTGGTGTGCAGGTAATCTCCTTCCTTCTCTGGAGGGAAGTCAAAGATCAGGAACTCAGAGAAGAAGATTCTAACAGAGTGGGGGCTTGGACGCAGAACTCCACTCATCACACTGAAACTATCAACAGTGGAGCCTTCAAGCTGTATCTTTGACTGTATCAAATTTTTCTCACATTAATTCTCTCAGCTCTTATCTAATACATGGAATTTTTCCACTGAAATTACTCACCCTTTAGTATAATCTCTCAAAGTCCATGTTGGCCTGGACATTGTGCGCCAACAGTCTATTTAGGTCACAGAGGATAGGTAACTCACACACAGATATGCAGATAACAGCACAGGGTCAGTGGATAGTGATCAGAAGGAGGATTACTTGCTTTTTTTCTCCTTCCCCATGCACTGAGCTCGAACCTATCACCCGTACTCAGCAGTTCACTTGTCATCAGTTAACTGAATAGAGGGCAAAGCTGCAATCTTTTAGCTTGAATGAGCAGTTAGTTACCCATACCTGGCAGCACACATAACTACTGAGTCATCTGGGCACTTGTCGAGAGATACATTTCATTTCTTTTAAAGATCAGTAGGTTCAAGGTTGCAATCGCAGCCTTTCCCCAGTGAGTCAAAACAACTTAGGCAGGAGGAAAGAATCCAAGCAGAAGAAAGTCCTATTAGAGCAATATCTGTTGGTATATACAGTGCATTCTACTGAGCAACTGAGACTGACTCCAGATCCGGTTTGCCTTTGCAGGCAAGTGCTGAAGCACTAGCCGATATTACGACAGCTGAACCAAAACTCTTTTACGCCATGCTTTCAGCCTGGTAACATGGAGCAGCTGCCACATTTCAGCTGATGTCCTGTGAGAAAAAAATGCGTGCATCACCTTTACTCAAAGCGAAACAATGAATTCCGGGTATCTCACAGTGACATTGCCTTAATCCCTCTTTGCCGACAATGCACCCACAACGGAAATGATCACTCCTTCTTTGCTGCCTAACTGTCTCATAAATGATTCAAATCAAACAGATATATATTTCTATTGACGGATCGATAGCGAATCTCTCTTTGTTTAGTTTACTCTTCCTCTCTCATGAAGGTAGTTTGAGCAGATGTACTTAGGAACAGAGAAACATAGAAGATAGGAGCAGGAGGAGGCCATGTGGCCCTTCGAGCCTGCTCCATCCTTTATTACAAACATGGCTGATCATCCAACTCAATAGCCTAATCCTGCTTTCTTCCCATGACCCAGAAGCCTCTTGAATACAATCAATGTTTTGGCATCAACTACTCTCTGTGGCAATGAATTCCACAGGCTCACCACTCTTTGGGTGAAGAAATGTCTCCTCATCTCCATCCTAAATGGTCTACCCTGAAGCCTCAGACTGTGACTCCTGGTTCTGAACTCCCCCACCATCGGGAACATCCTCCCTGCATCCACCCTGTCCAATCCTATTAGAATTTTATAAATCTGTATGCGATCCCCCCTCATTCATCTGAAATCCAGCAAAAACAATCCTAACCTAGTCAATCTCTCCTCATACGTCAGTCCCGCCATCCCCAGAATCAGCCTGGGAAACCTTTGATGCACTCCCTCGAGAGTAAGAACATCCTTCCTCAGAAAAGGAAACCAAAACGGCAAACAATATTCTAGCTGTTGCCTCATCAAGGCCCTGCATAATTGCAACAACACTTCTCTGCTTCTGTACGCAAAACCCCTTGCAATGAAGGCCATCATGTCATTTGCCTTCTTTATCGCCTGTTGCACCTGCATGCTTATCTTCAGTGCCTGGTGCACAAGGACATCCAGGTCCCACTGCACACTCCCCTCTCCCAGTTTACAGCTATTCTGGTAGTAATCTGCCTTCTTGTTTTTCCTTCCAAAATGAATAACCTCACATTTATCCAAATTATACTGCATCTGCCATAGATTTGCCCACTCACCTAACCTGTCCAGATCATTCTGAAGGATCTCTGCATCCTTGTCATAGTTCACCCTCCCACTCAACTTGGTATCATCTGCAAACTTTGAGATGTTATATTTTGCTCATCCAAATCACTAATATAAATTGTGAATAGCTGAGGTCCCAGCACCGATCTCTTTGGCACCCCCCTAGTTGCTGCCTGCCAATTTGAAAAGCACCCATTAATTCCTACTCTTTGGGTGCTTTTCAAACTTGAATCAGCTTTAAGGAATTTGTGTGTTCATTCATGGGTGTTGCATCTATGCTTTAGTAACCAAACAAGAAAAGGTGAAAAGATTTTAAGTTAAAAGGAGTGCATGTCATTCACCCACATGCTTGAGGTATTCCGGATAAGTTAAAGCGATAGAAACATAGAAAATAGGAGCAGAAGTAGGCCATTCAGCCCTTCAAGACAGCTGCACCATTCACTATGATCATAGCTCATCATCTAACTCATTGATGATCCCGCTTTCCCCCCCCAAATACTTTGAGCCCCTTCGTTCCAAGAGCTATGTCTAACTCCTTCTTGAAAACATAGATAATGTTTTGGTCTCATCTGCTTTCAGTGATTATGAACTCTACAGGCTTACACTCTCTGGGTGAAGAAATTTCTCCTCATCTTAGTCTTAAAGGTATTCTTTTGACTATGATCTCCGATTCAGGGCACCCCCACCACCTGGAACATTGTTCCTGCATCTACCCTGTCTAGTCCTGTTGGAATTTTATAAGTTTCCATGAGATCCCCACCCCTCATTCTTCTAAACTCCAACTCTAACCATAAGAACATAAGAACATAAGAAATAGGAGCAGGAGTAGGCCATCCAGCCCTTCGAGCCTGCCCCGCCATTCAATAAGATCATGGCTGATCTGTTGTGGCTCAGTTCCACTTTCCCGCCCTCTCCCCATAACCCTTAATCCCCTCTCTTATCAAGAACCCATCAACCCGCTTCTTAAAAATATTTAGCGAGGCAGCCTCCACCACTTCAACGGGCAGAGAATTCCAGAGATTCACCACCCTTTGAGTGAAGAAGTTCCTCCTCAACTCCGTTCTAAACCGCCTCCCCTTTATCTTGAGGCTGTGCCCCCTAGTCCTACTGTCTTTTTTGAGCAGGAAGAGTCTCTCCACCTCTATCCTATCCATCCCATTCATCATCTTATACGTCTCAATGAGATCTCCCCTCATTCTTCTAAACTCTAACGAGCACAAGCCTAGTTTATTCAGCCTCTCCTCATAGCTCAACCCCCTCAACTCCGGTATCAGCCTAGTAAACCTCCTCTGCACTCCCTCCAGGGCCAAAATATCCTTGCGCAGGTGCGGCGCCCAAAACTGCACAAAACCAACTCAATCCCCTCAGATGAGAGTCCTGCCATCCCAGAAATCAGTCTGTTAAACCTTCTCTGCGCTCTTTCTATAGCAAGAACATCCTTCCGCAGATAAGGAGATCAAAACTACATACAATATTCCAAGTGTGGCCTCACCATGGCCCTGTACAACTGCAGCAAGACATCCGTGCTCCTGTACTTGAATTCTTGAGAATAGTAGAAGAAAATTATGACAGCGTAGGGATTGAGGAACCCTGGGTTTACTGGAGAGTGAGTTCAAAATACAGTTGTTCAGAAGTTGGAATAAATGGTGAAAGGGGATCTCAGGGATATCAAATCTGGCCAGCGCTGATAACAAGCAGGCAATGGACATGGTTAACAATTGGCAACACTTATAGACAACTCCCCCTTCCCCGGAGGGTAAAGAAAATGATTGCACTTTATATAATGAGATAAAAAAGATACACACTGAAAATATAATAATGATGGGTGACTTCAATTAACTGGAATGCTCAGTAATGTGGAAGAACAGCATCAGCATGAGAATGAGCAAATGTGTAAGTTGACTTCTTGACACAACATGTAATATTCCCATTAGGGGGAACTCACATCTCGCCCTGTTTCTGGCAAGCAATTAGCGCAATATCCAATATATAGACGTTAATGGAATCTCTGGGGGCTGAGCGATCATATATGAGAATAGGTTAGATGGGATGGAAATTTTATTTCAGGAAGGCAAGATCTAGTGAAAGAAAAGGGAAAACGTAAACTATACTAAATTAAGTTCATTGGTGAGAGGTGGCTGGATCAAGGAACAAAACTTTTGACAAGTTGATAATGGGCTGGTTTTTGACATTTGCTTCTGACCTTGAAGAAAGCTGCCCAGAAAGATAATCTCGATAGCGTGGATTTCCCCTTAACTCTCTCCTTAACAGCACTGTGGGTGCATCTACACCACATGGACTACATTGGTTCAAGAAGGCAGCTCACCACCACTTTCTCAGCGGGCAATTAGGAAGGGGCAATTAATGTTGGTCTTGCCAGTGGCATCCACATCACTTTTTTAATTCATTCATGGGATGTCAGTATTGCTGGCTGGGCCAGCATTTGTTGGCCATCCCTAATTGCCCTTGAACCATTTCAGAGAGCAGCTAGAGTCATAGAATCATAGAAACCCTACAGTGCAGAAAAAGGCCATCTGGCCCATCGAGTCTGCATGACCACAATCCCACTCAGGCCCTATCCCCATATCCTTACACATTTACCCACTAATCCCTCTAACCTACGCATCTCAGGACACTAAGGGGTAATTTTAGCATGACCAATCAACCTAACCTGCACATCTTTGGACTGTGGGAGGAAACCGGAGCACCTGGAGGAAACCCACACAGACACGAGGAGAATGTGCAAACTTCACACAGACAGTAACCAAAGTCCGGAATCGAACCCAGGTCCCTGGAGCTGTGAAGCAGCAGTGCTAACTAATGTGCTACTGCGCCAACAATCACATTGCTGTGAGTCTGGAGCCATGTGTAGGCCAGACCAGGTAAGTATTTCCTACCGTAAACGATATTAGTGAATTGGAAGGGCTCTCAATGACAATCAATTCATGGTCATCATTAGACTCTTAATTCCAGATTTTCCCTGTTGAATTCAAATTCCATCAACTCCTGAGGTGGGAATTGAACCCAGGTTCCCAGAGCATTGCCCTGAATATCTGGATTACTAATCCAGTGACTATACCATTAAGCGACTCACTCAAAATGAGTAATATTAAAAAAGTATTCTCACAGGCAGTAAACCAAGAGGTTAAAAAAGCACGAATTATCCCTCATTTTTAATTCAAATTTTCATGCAGCAAAATAAATGATGATGAAATTGTGTTATTTAATAAAGTATGAAATTTATTTTCATCATAATGTAGAAATTTGACTTTACACAAATTGTTTTTTCAGGGTCAGTAAAGGTGATGGGCAGTAATCATAAAGGTAATACATTGTTTAAAATCCAGTTACACTTCATTCAACAAGGTGTAATTATTAAAATTTATTTTTAGGGAGGCAATATTGTAAAAGAAAGCAAACACTTCTATGGAATTCACTACCACAGAAAGTTGTTGAAACCAAAACACTTTGATTTCAAGAAGAAATTAGACATAACGGTTGGGGCTAAAGGGGCCAGGAGACATGGAGGGAAGGGAGGGAAACAGGATATTGAATTCGATGATCAGCCATGATCAAGATGAATGGCGGTACAGGCTTGAAGGGCCAAATGGCCTCCTTCAACTTCTAGTTTCTATATTTCTATGTTAATTCAATGATTGTTTCGGATTGCAGTCCATGGGGACCTGAACAGGACCTGATTTGAAGCAGCATAAAATCACTGACAGCAACTCTAGATTTTCACTTTATCCTCCATATGTGTGAACTCCAAAAGTATTATTTTATAAAATTTCTACAGTTCAGAAGGAGGCCATTTGGCCCATTGAAACTGCACCAACAATAATCCCATCCAGGCTCTATCTCCACACAACCTCATGAATTTACCCTGATAACACCAAGGAGCAATTTAGCATGGCCAGTCCACCAAACCCACACATCCTTTGAGTGTGGGAGGAAATGGGAGCAGCTGGAGGAACGCAGACACAGGGAGAGTGTGAATGTGAAAACTCCATACATATAATGGCCCAAGGCCGGATTTGAACCCGAACCAGCTAAGCACTGTGCCACCGTGCCACCATTGGTTTTCAGTGGAGACCTGATGGCTTAACCACCAATACTTGTGCAAACTCCTAGTTATTAAACAGGCAGATCAGTAAGTGTACATTTAACAAGGTCTCATTCCCAAACTGGGTGAACAGAGCAATTAATACAGAACTAAGGGTAAGCAACAATCTACATCAAGTCGATGGAGATGAGAGGGTGAACTTGAGAAAAAACAGCCATAATCTTATTGAATGGTATAGCAGGTTCAAGGGGCTGAGTGGCCTCGTCCTATTCCTAATTTGTATGTCTGTATGTAACATTGGAAGAAAAGTATAAGGCATCTTTTTGGCAAACCAAATAAATTCAATCAAATAAACTGAAGGACAGAGTAAAAGGGGCAGTCCCTCAAAAGGGGGAACTGCCCCAACCAAAAAAAAGCGTAAAGTCTAAAACATCAAATCAAAATGTGATTAAGAGGGTCAATAATACAGCCCAGCCTCTGCAGGGCCTAACAGGCATGGAAGACCTCGATGATGACTGTGGACTCCGCATGCCCCCTCTCCAGGGACACCTGGCCCGAATGTAGCCACGGTAGAGGGACAGACAATCGGGTCAGTTGACCCCCTTGGTCCCCCACTGCCTGGACCTGTTTATGGCGTGTCTGGCCAAACGCAGGAGTAGGTTCACAAGGAGGAGATCCTTCTCTGTTCCCGTCCCCCTCCACATCAGGTGAAGAAAAACAGAAAAACACTTAACCTGCACATCTTTGGACTTGTGGGAGGAAACCGGAGAACCCGGAAGAAACCCATGCAAAGAACAAAGAACAAAGAACAACACAGCACGGGAAACAGGCCCTTCGGCCCAACGAGCCTGCGCTGCCATTTTAACATTATGAGTCTCCTTTCCACCCATGATCCTTGTCTATGCTTATGGCACTCCTCATTGAGGGAAGACTAATTTAGGGACAATTTGTTACACCAGTCAGCCTAAGAGCACATCTTTGGGGTGTGGGAGGAAACCGGAGCACTCGGAGAAAACCCATGCAAGCACGGGGAGAATGCACAAACTCCTGCAGACACCGGCCCAAATCCATGCATCTGCACGGCAAACAGTGATAGTCACAGAGCTGTTGTGTTGCCCAGCATCTGGTCCAGTTTAAGCACACACTAACGACGTGAAGTACGGGGCTACTCTCGAAACATCCAAGAGCAGCCCTCATACGACCTATCGCATGTATGCCCCTTGTTGGACAACAAGGCGGACCGAAGCACCTGTGGATTAAAAGAGAAAAACATCAATACCATGCACATCCTTATACAAACATTCAATGCAGACATGGGGAGAACGTGCTGACTCCACACAGACAGTGACCCAAGCTGGGAATTGAACACAGGTCCCTAGCGCTGTGAGGCAACAGTGCTAACCACTGTGCCACCGTGCCACCCCTAAAGGACAAAGTTGCTGGGCTTTGGGGGCAGAGCAGGAGAGGACAAATTGGATAACTCTTTCAGAGCTGGCCTGAGCACGGTGGGCCGAATGGACCACTTCCTGTGCAGAACTTCTGCTGTTTCTCTGTCTCTTCAGCTTCCTTGTTGATGCTGGCTGGAGCTCTCTTCCTCATCATTTCAACCTTGCTTTCTGAAATCTCTTTAAACTTCTCTCCTTTGATCTTCATTCCTCTCTTCCACAACTTAGTGCCCTCTTACCCGACATGGCAAAACATTCTGAAATGTTTCTTTGTACGTAATGAGAACTTTGGAGTACAAATGAATCACCCCCACCCCTTAAGGAGATTAATGGGGAAATTAGAACTTTAAAGGATGAAAATGACAGATGGCACAGGGGAAATATGGAATTAATTAATGGTTGTTCAGATGCTTTCACTAGGGAGAAGATACTGATACGCACTGAATGTCCTGGAAGATGCTGAAATGGACTCAGGGTCAAATAGAACTCAGAGATTCTCTGTGATCTGACTCAACCTAAGAGAATGTCTGTGAGGGCAAAGGAAAGACAGTGGAGTTTTGTGCAGGCAGCTGAAAGCGAGGGGGTGAATAGCATGAAATGGCAAGATTCAAAGAATCCCTACAGTGCAGAAGGACGCCATTCTGCCCATCAATTCTGCACTGACCACAATCCCACCCAGCCCCCACTTCCTCACAACCCCACACATTTAACCCTGCCAACCCTCCTGACACTAGGGTCAATTTAAACATGGCCAATCAACCTAACCCACCCACCTTTGAATTGTGGGAGGAAACCGGGGCACCCGGAGGAAACCCACGCAGACACAGAGAACGTGTGCTAATTCCACACAGACAGCGAACCGAGGCTGGAATCGAACCCCGGTCCCTGTCGCTGTGAGGCAGCAGTGCTAACCACTGTGCCACTGAACTGCCCATGGATTGCAGAGACTGCTTGAATTTAAGGACATTTAAGGTTGGCAGATATCGACTGTTTTACTCTTGCTCTCAGATGAATTTTTATCCTTGTGTATTTGGTCTTCCTTTTGTTGACCTGGGGGGTGTAGGAAACATAGGAATGTAAAACTTTAAGTGACGTAGGAGGCTACACAGCTCATCCTGTCAGTAACAGCCAATAAGGAGCTCCCAAGATGAATTCCAGCTCTTCCTCCTTGGCCCGGTACGTTACAGCACTTCAAATGCATATTCAAACATTCTTAAAGGCAATGATGGTTTCTGCCATTACCACACTTTCAGGCAGTGAGTTCCAGACCATTGTCAACCTCTGGGTCAAAAATGTCCTCCTCAGCTCCTCTCAAGGGATTCTACCAATCCCTTTAAATCTACAGTAAGGAGTCTCACAACACCAGGTTAAAGTTCGACAGGTTTGTTTGGAATCACGAGATTTTGGGGTGCTGCTCCTTCATCATTCCCCACTCACCAGATGAAGAAGCAGTGCTCCAAAAGCTTGTGATTTCAAGTAAATCTGTTGGACTTAGTCCAAAAGGATGTGGAGGCTTTGGAGAGAGTTCAGAAAAGATTTACCAGGATGATGTCTGGTATGGAGGGTATTAGCTATGATGAGAGATTGAATAAACTGAGATTGTTCTCCCTGGAAAGACGGAGGCCGAGGGGCGGCCTGATAGAAATTTATAAAATTATGGGAAGTATAGCTAGGGTGAACAGTTGGAAGTTTTTGTCCAGAGCACAAATGACAATTACAAGGGGCATGAGTTCAAGATAAGGAGGGGAAAGGATCAGTGGAGATGTGTGGGGAAGGTTTTTTGCACAGGGAGTGATGGGGGCCAGGAATGCACTACCAAGTAAGGTGGTTGAGGCAGTTACATTAGCCACATTTAAGACTTATTTGATAGGCATATGAACAAATGGGGAATAGAGGGATATAAGCGGGTGGTTTAGGCAGGTAAATGTGATCGGCGCCGACTTGGACAGCCAAAGGGCCTGCTCCTATACTGCACTGTTCTTGGTTGTTCTTCTTTGTTGTATGCGCTAGTTAGCACATTGTCTGTGCTAATTTCTCCCTCAGTGTACCCAAACTGGTGCCGGAGTGTGGCAACTAGGTGATTTTCACAGTAATTTCATTGCAGTGTTAATGTAAGCCTACTTGGGACACTAAAAACTAAACTTTAACTGAAGGTTTAAAGGGAGGCTTTAAAATAAATTTTGTGAAAAGAATGAGCAAGAAATGGCATTTAAACCAAACCTGAAAAAGTTACAGAAACATTAACATTTATAAGACCATAGAAATTGGTCAACATTTTGTAGTCCTATCTTCGTAAGTAGCTGAATTTTTACGTCAGTCCTCAACAATTGCAAAGAGATCTATCTTGATATCACGCTGAATGTTAATGTAACAGTCACTCCAGCATTTATTTGAAGCGATTTGCTTTGTGACTATAATCCGTTGAAAACAAAGTCTAACAACTCCAAATGTATGAAAGGTGACCAAATGTTCAATTATATTTGACCTCGAATAAGTTACTTGTTATAATGATGGTCATGCTACAAGCAACTGACACAATCATTAAATGTTTCCGTTTGCATGCTTCAAATTAGCAGGGTTCTTTTCTATAATTCACAGCGCAAAAATTAATTCTGAAACAGTTTATTTCTGCTATTTGCCTTAATCCTCAATGGCCTTTTTCAGACACATGTTATTAGGAGCTGACAAAATCTCAGACCGGGGTTACCCTTCTTCAAAAGGGCTTTATTTGCCAATCCTTCACGCAAACCAGCATCCCATCCATTAACTCCATCTACACTTCCCACTGCCTCAGAAAAGCAGCCAGCATAATTAACCACGTGCCCCAAACACATTCTCTTCCACCTTCTTTTGTTGGGAAAAAAAGATACAAAAGTCTGAGGATGTGGATCATAGAATCCCTACTGTGCAGGAGGAGGTCATTCAGCCCATTGAGTCTGCACTGACAACAATCCCACCCAAACCCTATGCCCGTAACCTCACATATTTATCCTGCCACTCCTTCAAATCTAAGCATCCCGGGGCACTAAGGGACAATTTACCAGGGCCAATCAACCTAACCTGCACATCTTTGGATTATGGGAGGAAATTGGAGCACCCGGAGGATACCTGGAGGATACAACCCATCTCAAGAACAGCTTCTTCCCTGCTGCCATCAGACTTTTGAATGGACTTACTTTATGTTAAGTTGATTTTTCTCTACACCCTAGCTCTGACTATAATATTACATTAGACCTGAGGTGAGAAGAAATTTCTTCACCCAGGGGGCAGTGAATGTGTGGAATTCACTACCACAGAAAGTAGTTGAAGCCAAAACATTGTGTGAGTTCAAGAAGAAATTAGATATAGCCCTTGGGGTTAAAGGGACCAAAGGATATGGCAGGGAGTGGGGCTGGCGGTAGAATCAGAATATTGAACTTGATGATCAAAGTAAATAGCGGAGCAGACTCGAAAGGCTGAATGTCCTGCTTCTATTTCTGTTTCAATATTCTGAACTCTCATTTCCTTCTCTATGAATGGTAAGTTTTGTTGTATAGCTCGCAGGAGACAATACTTTTCATTGTATAATAAGACATGCGACAATAATAAATCAAATCAAATCAAAATGCATGCATATGTTGTTGGTACAAAGTTAGCTGGGAAAAATAATCATGTGAATGCTGTGATACATATTTGGGTGATGAAAGCTCGGTTGTCTTCCCGGCCAGTAAAGAATATTAAAATCAAAGCGTCTCTATGAAACAGCACCAGACAGCGCTATTGCTCAATTAAACATTTTATTTACAGCTGCCACAAAATAATAACGGTCTCAAATCATAGCACTGAGTGATCTGGATGGACCCATATTTCACTTCTCAAGAATACATTAGTGTTGTTCATGTCAGTTTCATCTCTCACTCAATCATAAGGGAGTCCGTGCTGGGCTGTAGTGTCAATGTTTGGAGCTATCTAATTTAACTGGATTGAACCTTCCAGCTATTGTTCACATTGTTAGCCTTCACAAACACACCTGATCTGTTAATCAGGTAGCCTCTCAATATTTAACCATGATGGATGTCCAAAGTAGGAGGAGACAAAGTCCTTTATTTGTGATTATATTTCTTTCTTGTGTCTTCCAAGAATTCTCATTTACCATTCAGTAGGCTGTGTATACATTTCTGAGCTCGCATCCTGCAATCATTAGTTATAACGCAAAGGGATTTGGCATCAGTCTGAGGCACTGTTCTGATACCTAAGGTTAGAAATCTGGTTGCCCAGTTTTTGGATTGCGATTGATTTTCTGCCCTTACCTTATCAGATTGAGGTGGGTTTCACACAGTTGCCTCTTCTGAGTGATTGCAATGTAGGACCATGCAGACTCTGGGCTGTCCTCTCCCTCCAAGGGCTGGTGCCTGCCTCAGCATTCAACATGGAAGGCCAGGAGGTATGGTTTAATCTTGTAGTCCATCTGCTCTTCTTAAAGGCAGGTTATTCTTCTTAAGGGAGAACTGTTTGGGAGAATATTGCTGCATTTTGGGGAAGCGATGGCCTAGTGCTATTATCGCTAGACCATTAATCCAGAAACTTTGCTAATGTTCTGGCGACATGGATTCGAATCCCACTACAGCAGATGATGTAATTTGAATTCAATAAGAATTATCTGGAATGAAGAATCTACTGATGACCATGAAACCATTGTTGATTATTGGGAAAACCCACCTGGTTCACTAACGCCATTTAGGAAAGGAAATCTGCCGTCCTTATCCGGTCTGGCCTACATGTGATACCAGAGACACAGCAATGTGGTTGACTCTCAACTACCCTCTGACAAGGGCAACTAGGGATCGGCAATAAATGTAGGCCAGCCAGCGACGTCCATGTCCCATGAATGAATAAAAAAAATTTAAGTGATGGCAAAATGAATATTTGGGCCAAGAGAGACAGTGAGTTCCAAGGTGATGGATACAGGGTGGTGGAGTTGACAGGAGGTGTAAAGCTACAGCTCCATAAGAGGCCAGAGAGGCTGCCAAAAACCACCTTCAGAAGGGTACTGGAGGCCGAGGTGGCCAAAACCTGCATCTTGAGCAGGGAGAGGACCATACAGAATGGCACAAGTCTAACGATTTCAAACAGAAGGTCAAGTTCAATGAATGCAGCTCCCCGTGACATCCCCCGCTGATCGCACCACCAAGATGCTCAGGCTGCTGGGCACACCACCCCCATCATCCACCCAGCTGTAGATCCTGACACGCAGGGCTCGTGCCTAACATCTAGATACTCCACCTCACCCTCACTGACGTGTCACTGCTGCTAGCCTCACACCCACCTCTCACTGCTTTCAAATATGGCGGCTATTCAGCTGTGGCAGGCACATCGCCCAAATCAGCAACATGCTGCTCTCCTGCTTGGGGGGCAAGGGGGCACACAAAGACGGAAACAGAGCAGAGGCGGGGGAAGGGGGGGGTGGGCGGGTCAAGGTTGACTGCATCACCTCAGCCTTTTAGAGGAGATGGTTGGCTGCTTCAAGGGACTACCTGCAATACGGCCCATGGCACTTCACAGAATCACAGAATCACAGAATGCTACAGTGCAGAAGAGGCCCTTCAGCCCTTCGATTCTGCACCGACGCATAAAATGCCCTGACCTGTGCAACTAATCCCACTTGACAGCGCTTGGCCCATAGCCTTGGATGTTAAGCTGTGCCAAGTACTCACCCAGGTACTTTTTAAAGGATGTGAGGCACCCCGCCTCCACCACCCTCCCAGGCAGCACATTCCAGACTGCCTCCACCCCTCTGGATAAAAAGGTTTTTCCTTAAATTCCCCCAAAGCCCCACCCCTAACTTTTAACTTGTGTCCCATCATAACTGACCCTTCAACTAAGGGGAAAAGCTGCTCCCTATCCACCCTATTCATGCCCCTCATAATCTTGAACACCTCAAACAAGTCACCCCTCAGTCTCCTCTGCTCCAGAGAAAACAACTCAAGCCTATCCAACCTCTCTTTATAACTTAAATGCTCTATCCCAGGTAATATCCTTGTGAATCTCCCCGTGCCCCTTCCCATGCATTCACGTCCTTTCTATAATGTGACTAGAACTGCACACAGTATTCCAGCTATGGCCTCACCAAAGTTCTTTACAATTCCATTTGGTGTCACTGTAGTAGAAGCAGATATGATAGTGACTTTTAAGGGGTGTCTTGACAAGTATATGAATAGGATGGGAATGGAGGGGTATGGTTCCCGGAAGGGTAGGGGGTTTTAATTCAGTCAGGCAGCATGGTCAGTGCAGGCTTGAAGGTTGAAGGGGCTGTTCCTGTGCTGTAATTTCTTTGGTCTCTTTGTTCAAACCTGCCCCCATCACCCTCTCAGGGAGTTTGTTTCAGACTCCAACTGCCCTCTGGGTGAAAAACTTGTCCCTATATCACATTTGCCAATTATTTCGAATCTGAATTCTTTAGTTCTTGATGCTCTTTCTCAAGTGGGAACAGTTTCTCAGTATTTACCCTGTCCATACCCCTGAGGTATTGAATACCTCCATTAAGCCTCCTCTTAGCCTTCTTTTCTCCACAGAAAACAGACCCAATCTCTCCAATTTATCTTCATAGCTACACTTCTTCATCGCTGCAATCATTCTTGTGAACCTCCTCTACATTCTCTTCAATTCCTTCACAACCTTCATCAGGTATGGCAACTTGAGGTTTCAGGCTGAAGTTCAGCTCTCCCTCGATCATGTGGAATAGAAACTTCTCTTGAAGTTTGACACGGTCTCCAAGGCTTGACTTGTTTTATCTTCCTCCTACACCAACAATGTTCAAGGAGCTCGATACCATCCAGGACAATGCAGCCCACTTGATCAGGAAGCCACCCATCAACTTCCACATTCACATCCTCCACTTCCAGCATCAGTGTGTATCATATACAAGATGCAATATAGCAAGTTGCAGGAGGCATGGTGTCATAGTGGTTAACACTGTTGCCTCACAGTGCCAGGGACCCAGTTCAACCTCAGGTCACTGACTGTGTGGAGTCTGCACATTCTCCTCATGCCTGGGTGATTTTCTTCTGGGTGCTCCAGTTTCCTTCCACAATCCAAAGATGTGTAAGTTGGGTTGATTCGCCATGCTAAATTAACCATTAGTGTCGGGGGAATAGCAGGGTAAATATGAGGGGTTACTGGAGTAGGGCCTGGACGGGGTTGTGGTTGGTGCAAACTTGTTGGGCCAAATGGCCTCCTTCTGCACTGTAGAGATCCTATGAAGTCACCAATGTTCCTTCAACAGCTTCCTCTGAACCCACAATCTCTAGAAGAACAAAAGCAGAAGACACTTGGGTACACTGATGTATGCAACTCAGGCAATGTGGCTTCGACCCTGAAGAATCATGGGAAAATGAACACTCCTCACAAAGGGTAATACATAAATACCTTATGAAAGACCCAGCACAAGTCCCTGGATTTGACCACGAAGCTCATGGCCATCCCTAAACTGCATCCATACAACCATGGCAAATGCAGATACATGATGCACATGATGAAAAGTTAGAAACTCTCCTGTATGTGGCCCATCATCAGAACCCACCATTGAGCATATAACTCAGTGCCAACTCATAAATACAGGGGAGCTATTACAGCCACACACATTCGCATTGCAATCCTCTGCTGGCACCCAGTGATGTACTAGGGCAGACTTTCATCTGTTTCCCTGGTTAGTTATTCCTGGAACAGGTTATTAGTCTGTCCCCACGGGCTTATAGCTTAAAGGGCGCTTTAAGGACTCAGGTTGACCAGGAGTCTCTCTCCCACTCTTACCGCCAGCCATTGGCGTCTTTGGAAAGATTTTTCATGTTGACACAATCTGATTTGGCTACATTTTGAATGCACCTTCCCTGGACATCAAGTCCTGGGGTCGGAGTTGAACCCAGAACCTCTGGCCCAGAAGCAGGGGCACTACACACTGAGCCACATGGCCTTCCACATCCCCACTCCAGACCTAATATGCCAGCTTGATCACTTTGATGTAAAATTATGGGTGAGATTTTCCAGCCACGCTCACCAAAGTGCTGGAAAATCTCACTTTTGCATGGTCCACGTCCTGCCCACTATGATTCCCGTGGCGAGTAAGACAGGTAAATTCCACCGTATATTCTGCAGTTCTTCATTCAGCCATACAAAAGAAGAAGGAGGGAGAGGCAGGCATTTGTGATGTTGCATTCTGTCATAAATCTAGTATTAAGTAAAATATTTCTTTCTGGTTTTCCACTTCAACTGGCTTCAGAATTAATTAACATCTGACGGCATGACGGGTGTACCTACACTCCATGGGTGACAGTGGTTCAAGAAGGAATTCATCACCCTCTCCTCGAGTCTCAAGGACATTTGGGGGTGGGAAATGAATACATGCCTTACCAGCAATGCTCACACCCCGTGAAGACTGAGAAACTGACACATGGAGTGTTGTTTCTAACCGCTGATGATAGTCAAGCAGAACTCCAGGGTACCAGGTTCAGGGGAAGACAAAGTCTGACTTTTTCTCTACTCTACAAAGCTGACTCCAAAATCTTATGAGTCTGAATAAGAATGAAAAGCAGTGAGAGGGAGCAGAGGTCAATGGAAAACATATAGCTCATCTGGAGAGTCAGTACTAAGAATCGTCACGCCGACAGCACGGTGTGCACATCCCTCTCCCAATGTGTCACCATCCCCAGTGCTGCAAGAATTAACATCGCGGATGTTCAGTCACTTCGAAACTGTACATTTTTTTTCTATTTGTTTGGGGGATGTGGGCCATCCTTAATTATTGCCCATCCCTAATTGCCCTTGAACTGAGTGGCTTCATAGGCCAATTCAGTGGGCATTTTAAGAGTCAACCACTTCCCTGTGGATCTGGAGTCACGTGTAGGCCAGACCAGGTAAGTGTGGCAAAATATTTGTCCTTTTAAAGCCCCTCTGTTGAAATCATTACAGTACAATGAGGATTTGGAAGGAAATAAGTGGTCCCGACGCAATATTTTCTTACTGCACAGTGAGGAGGCAGTGGTGTAGTGATATTTGTCACTGGTCTAGCAACCCAGAGACCCAGGGTAATGTTCTGAGGACCTGGGTTCAAACCCCACCATGGCAGGTGGTGAAATTTGAATAAAAATCTTGGAGTAAAAGTGTACTGTTGATCAGGGAGCCATCGCTGATTTACCGTAGAAGTGCTAATTTCCCTTAGGAAGGGAAATCTGCCACTTTTGCCTGGTCTGGCCCATCAATGCCATTATAGTGTGGCATGAGCACATCTTCCACATTGTACTTCATTGGTTGCATCCTCATGTGGAAACTGACCTTCATCTGACTCTTCAAGATCCTGCCCTTTTTGTGCTTCACCATCTGAAGAGCCCTCATCTTCCTCCATGTCTTCTTCTGGCAAGGGATTCCTCCTCTGAAGCATCAGGTTGTAAACGGTACAATAGACAATGATGATGTAGGACATCTTCAGTGGAGAATGCTGCAGAGATCCATCTGAGTCCTCCATTCCCTTCTGTGTCTGTGTTCTCATCTTCCATGTCAGGCTCCAGATCCCCCACCCTCAGTCTCCCTTCTGTCTCCTCCATCTCCCCTCCATCTCTCCAACCTCACTGTTGCCCATTGACCCCTGTGTCTCCCTCCTCTCCAATCCCACTATTGCCCATTGATCATATGAAGTCATATAGGGTCCGAGGTGAACTGGTAAGATGGATGCAAAACTGGCTTGGGCATGGAAAGCAGAGAGTAGCGGATATTGAGAAGGATTGTCAGAGGATACAGCAGGATATAAATCAGCTGGAGACATGGGCCGAAAGGTGGCAGATGGAAATTAGCCCAGACAAATGTGAAGCAATGCAATTTGGAAGGCCTACTGCAGAAGGAAAGTATACAGTAAATGGTAGAGCCCTTAGAAATATTAGCATACAGAGACGTGTAGGTGTGCAGATCCACCGTTCCCTGAAGGTGGCAACTGAGGTGGACAAGGTGGTCAAGAAGGCATAGAGCATGCTGACCTTCATCAGTCAAGACGTTGAGTATAGGAATTGGAAAACCTTGTTGCAGTTGCGTAAAATGTTGGTTAGGCGCATTTGGAGTATTGTGTATAATTCTGGTCGCCACTCCGGATGGATATTGATGCATTGGAAAAGGTTGAGAAGAGATTTACTAGGGTGTTGCTTGGTTCAGAGGATATGGACTACAAAGAAAGATTGAACAAACTTGGATTATTTTCATTGGAGCATCAGAAGATGAGGGGAGATCTGATAGAGGTTTACAAGATTATGACAGGCTTGGATTGAATGGACAGTCAGAGACTTTTTCCCTGGGTCAAAGGCTCAATTATTTGGGGGGCATAGGTTAAGAGTGAGATGGGGAAAGTTTAAAAGAGATGAAAGGGGCAAGTTTATCACACAGAGGGTAGTGAATGCTTAAAACGCTTAGACAGAGGAGGTGGTGGGAGCAGATTCTATACCAATGTTCAAGAGGCATCTAGATAGATACATGAATGGGCAGGGAATAGAGACATGCACCACTTAGAGGCAATAAAATATTAGATTAGACAGCATCTGTACTGGCACAGATTTGGTGGGCTGAAGGGCCTGTTCCTATGCTGTACTGTTCTTTGTTTTTTGACACTGTCCTGGAGAATGGTGAAAGCCAGTGAGCAGAGCAACCCTCCATCCCCAGCTGTGTGGCTTTGTTGAGAACCTGAAGTGACACTGTTTGCAGGTAACCTTTGAACGTTGCACTCACCTCAAAATTACAAGCGAAGGTCGGGCTGACAGCTTGTAGGCCATTTATATCTGAATGTGATTCACGCAGAGGATGGTGAATCACCCCGTCCCATTTCCTGCTGGCGTGGCACTGAATTGAGAGGAGGGGCTAGGTGATGTCAGTGGAATAGTAGTGCATGCATGCAAATGGCATTCCTGCTGTAGATTAGCAGGAAACCTAATCCGTCATCATCCCACCATGCAAGCAGTGCAGGGAAAATTCCAAGCTGCTTTCCTGCTGGCGGGAATCCAATTTTTGGCCTCTCTTTGAATTTTCCCCTGCTGCCTTCCATGAAACCTGCTGTAGGCAGAAGGGGAAATTTCCACCCATCATGATCAGCAGAGTTGAATAGCCGCTGAGTAGCCAGCTTTAACTTTAATTTTAAGTTTATTTATTAGTGTCACAAGTAGGCTTACATCCACACTGCAATGAAGTTACAGCGAAAATCCACTAGTCGCCACACTCTGGCTCCTGTTCGGGTACAATGAGGGAGAATTTAGCATGGCCAATGCATCCAACCAGCATATCCTTCGGGCAGTGGAGGGAACCGGAGCACCCGGAGGAAACTCACGCAGACACAGGGAGAACGTACAGACTCTGCACAGACAGTGACCCAAGCCAGGAATCGAACCCAAATCCCTGTGCTGTGAGGCAGCAGTGCTAACTACTGTGCCACTGTGCCGCCCTGGGCAAATTTAACACAGGAGTATCTTTTCTGTGTGCTGTTTTGAATGGTACTCCTCTGAATCCATCAGGCTCCCAGCCTGGCTCCAAGTTGAGGAGTGGAAAGTGCAAAAGGCTATTCGCTAAGTACGGAATGACAGAAGACGTTCTGTCCTGTCAAGCTGATTGCCAAGCAGCACAACTGCCATCAGATAAACACTTCATGAGAACCGTTTGCTGCTAAAGATTTTGTAATAGTGAAGTTCCAGCCTATATATATCATTAATTGGCAAGGCAGATTCTAGCCAACAGTCAACAACGCATTTATTGTGGTGACACAGAATGGTTAATGTTACTCCATTAAATAAGACAAATCAGATTTACTGTTGATGAACCTGTTCCAAGCTATCCATTAGATGGCTATTACTGCAAAGGCAAACAGCTTAAGCGCTTTGCCTCGGTCAATGCAGTGAATTATATAAAGTGGAAGTATCCTATGACTTTAGCAGTTTGAACTGACTAAACAAGCGTGCTTAACAAGAATGCACGTTGATAAAATAGAATCTTTAAACTACTTTCCCCATTTAAAATGTGAATGCAACATTCAAATTTTTTTGCGTGACTTATAAATTAAACTCACAGGGATAGTCATTTGCAGCCTGTTTTCTTTTTTTTTCCATAGAACCGTAGTGCAGAAGGAGGCCATTTGGCCCATCGAGTCTGCACCAACATCCCAAAAGGGCACCTTACTCAGGTCACACTCCCATCCTATCTCCATAGCCTTGCGCATTTAGCATGGCTAATGCACAGAACGTACACATCTTTAGAACTAAGGGGCAATGCAGCATGGTCAATCCAACTTAATGTGCAAATAGATGGCATGGTGTCATATTGGGTGGCACGATGGCACAGTGGGCAGCATGGTGACACAGTGGTTAGCACTGCTACCTCACAGAGTCAGGGACCAGGGTTTGATTCCCACCTGGGGTCACTGTCTGTAGGGAATCCGCAAGTTCTCCCCGTGTCTGAGTGGGTTCCCTCTGGGTGCTCTGGTTTCCTCCCACAGTCCGAAAGACGTACTGGTTAGGTGCATTTGCAATACTAAATTTTCCCTCAGTGTATCCAAACAGATGCCGGAGTGTGGTAGCTAGGAGATTTTCACAGTCACTTCATCGCAGTTTTAACACTTGTTACTACTTGTGACACTAATAAATAAACTTTAAATCTTTGGACTTTAGGAGGAAACCAGAGCACTGGGACAAAAACCACACAGACACGGGGAGAATGTGCAAGCTCGGCACAGACAGGTCAGAATCAAACCTGGGTCCCTGTTGCTGTGAGGCAGCAGTGCTAACCACTATGCCATCATGCTGCTCTTGAAGTCATTTTGATTAATGTTATGGGTTAATCACATTACAACGATTCATTGAAAATGTTACGGGGCCATGTTTGGTAGTCAGTCTTATCACAAGTGTACGGAGGTTGCTCTTTCATCGCCTTTGCCTTTCATCAAAGAACATTCTTCACAGATTTGCTGAACCTTCACTCAGGGTAGCATTTTAATTAAAACAGGGAAGCTAGCTGGGACATTGAGTAAGGAGCTTTATTTCCATAGTGGACAAGCCCTTAAAAAAAATGAAAGTTCCTTCAGATGTGCAAAATACACGAATCTTGCTGCATATGATGCTGTATGGCGTAGATGCTGAACAGATTTGAAAAGCCAAGCCGCCCACGCACTGCCTCTGCTTGCTTAGCAACAAGCCATGAGGGGAAACAGTTTTTTCCCTAGCAGCACACATAAATCGAAAAAGCAGAGCCGATTTGTCCTACATTTCTTAATAGAAAATTTAGTAGTGCAATCTCTGTGGTTAAGTGACCAAATAAATTTGCTTCTGAGGTAAAAAGAGGTGAGGGGAAGAGGTTTCAGTGAGAACTAATGACATTCGGGACCTGCGCACATTTGCACCCACCAAAAGAAAGGATTAAGAGATGCATTCTGCTGGCTGAGGAAATTGTGCGGGATGTGAAATTGGCTACGTGTTCAATCTTGCAGAAGAACAGTTTAAGGACAAAGAGAGACAAAGAAAAGTACAGGCCCTTCAGCCCTCCAAGTTGGTGCCAATCATGCTGCCCTAACTAAGAAAACCTTCTGCTCTTACTCGGTCCCTATCCCTCTATTCCTTCCCTATTCATGCACCCATCCAGATGCCTCTTAAATGTTAATGTGCTTGCTTCCATCACATCCTCTGGCAACACGTTCCAGGCACCCACCACACTCTGCCTGAAAAACCTCCCCCGCACATCTCCCTTAAGCTTTCCCCCTCTCACCTTGAACCTTGCCACTTTGTAATTTACACTTGCACCTTGTGAAAAAGCCTCTAACTATCCGCCCCTTTTATGCCTCTCATAATTTTGTAGATGGCTATCGGGTCTCCCCTCAGCTTCCGTCTTTCCAGTGAAAACAATCTTGGTTGATTCAACCTCTCTTCATAGCCAACATCATCAAGACCAGGTAACATCCTGGTGAACTTTCTTTGCACTCTCTCCAAAGCGTCAATATCCTTTTGGTGACTAGAACTGCAAACAATACTCCAAATGTGGCCTAAACACTGTTTTATATAGCTGCAACATGATTTCCCAACTCTTGTATTCAGCGCCCAGTCTTATGGAGGCAAGTATGTCATATGCTTTCTTCATCAGCTTGGCCACCTGAGTTGTCACTTTAAGGGAACTGTGGACCTGCATGCCCAGATTCCTCTGCGTGTTCCTAAGGATTCTGCCATTTATACTCTTTGTATTTTCTCCCGCAAACAAAGACTCGCATTGTAAACAAATTCATCCAATTTTTTAAGACAGGCTGTGCTTGCCCAAAGGCTGACAAATCCCACTCGAGGTCAACTGACCTTTGCATGATCCGTGTCGTGCCCGCCACGATTCATGTGGCGGGTGGGAAGGGAAATGTCCACCCTTCGAGTCACAGAATGGTACTGCCAGGGTAAGTCCACTTAATCCAGCGCGCCTGTTCCAATTCCTTGATAGAATTACTCACTCTGTGCTGTCCCTTGCTCATTCCTCATAGCTCTGCGGTTTTACGCTTTCAAGCAGTTATCCAATTCACATTTGAAAGTTGCAATTGCATACGCTCCCATCATTCTTTTCAGCGATCGATCCCTGATTGTAACAAATGCCTGCCTTTTTCTTCTCCCTCATGTTGCCTCTTGTTCATCTGTCAATTATTTTCAGTTGCTGTCCTCTGATTACTGATCCTTCTGTCAATGGGACCATCATCCCTTTATTTTCTCTATCAGAGGCCCTCAGGATTCTGAGCACCTTTGACCAATCACTGCTGTCTCACAGCTCCAGGGACCCGGGTTCGATTCTGGCCTTGGGTGACTGTCTCCGTGGAATTGGCATGTTCTCCCCGTGTCTGCGTGGGTTTCCTCTGGGTATTCCGGGTTCTTCCCAAAGATGTGCAGGTTAGATGGATTAGCTATGATAAATTGACCCTTGTTACCCAAAGATATGTGGGTTAGATGAATTTTAGCCATGGGAAATGTGTGGGCTTACAGAGATGGAGTGGGGAAGGAGGCCTGGGTAAGATACTCTGTCAGAGAGTCAACGCAGATTTGATAGACTGCACAGTCTCTTCTGCACTGTCGGGATTCTATGATTCTATATGAATGTCAGCTCTTGTGCAGAAATACACAGAATGAATTGCTGTGTACCTACACCATATTCCTTTTTCATTAAATGTTTCCAGCTACTCTCCTTCCACTTTGACCCGCTGTGTTATTTTATTTGTCTTCACTGCTTCAACTTTCATATTACGTTTTTCCCCTGTGAAACTCCGGAGTAATTGGCTGTTGAAGCGTCCATTAGCCGAGACACATTGTCATGTGAGACCGCTTCTTTCTATTTGAAACAATTTATATTTTCCATTTGGTGAAGGTTCCAGAGATCAGCAGGGCCATATGCCTTTTGTTTTAGAACAGTGTTGGACATAAGTACCAAACTAAGTATCAAATTTATACCGTGTCTCATACAGTATTATATCTTACCATAAGATCAAAGGCTGAATCCAGTAATATTTGACACATGTACCACATTGTCAATTGATAGTCCCCCATCACAGTTCAATTAGCTATTAATTCTTTACTTATTTCGTTTCCAGCCTTGTTTCATTGACTTCTTTTTTATGAAAACTGGAACCTGATTCAGTTCAAATTGTTCTCAATGTCGATATGAATAATATAAGATGGTAATATAACTCTGAATTTATCATTTTATTTAGCTATTGTTCCAGGCATAGTGTATTGTCACTGCCCTAGGATGGCACAGTGGCACAGTGGTTAGCACTACTGCCTCACAGCACCAGGGACCCAGGTTCCATTCCCGGCTTGGGTCACTGCCTGTGTGGAGTTTGCACGTTCTCCCCGTGACTGTGTGGGTTTCCTCCGGGTGCCCTGATTTCCTCCCACAGTCCAAAGATGTACAGGTTAGGTGGATTGACCATGCTAAATTCCCCTTTAGTGTCAGGGGGACTAGTTAGGGTAAATGCATGGGGTTATGGGGATAGGGCCTGGTTGGGATTATGGATGGGGCAGACTCGATATGCTGAATGGCCTCTTTCTACACTGTAAGATGTTAGAATGCAACCGGTGACATCTTTAGTATTGGATGTAATGTGACCAATGGGAACAAGATGTAAGGGTCAGCTGAGCCAGTAAACCATAGAACCAATTACAGTTTGATGTACTAGTCAGCTGACCTGATGATTCACTATAAATAAGAACCTGTGTAGAATTATGGGTAGCAATGCCCTAAGAGGTTTAATGACTACAATGACTTCAATCAGGCCATTGAGGTTGGCCTGTTGGAATATGGACTCCCTGATTAAGGTATCACAAAAAGATATCCCTCATTAAGGAGTCAATTGATGGGCCAATCAGGGAGTCTTTTCCTTGTATTTAACCAGGACTGTCAGTTCCTCTGGTATGGCTCCTGCTCTGCCCAAGACCACAAGAAACTACAAAATGTCTTGAATGTAGTCCAATCCATCACACAAACCAGCCTCCCATCCATTGACTCTGTCTACACTTCCCGCTGCCTTGGCAAATCAGCCAGCATAATTAAGGACCCCATGTACCCCGGACATTCTCTCTTCCACCTTCTTCCATTAGGAAAAAGATACAAAAGTCTGAGGTCATGTACCAACCAACTCAAGAACAGCTTCTTCCCTGCTGCCATCAGACTTTTGAATGACCTATCTTGTATTAAGCTAACCTTTCTCTACATCCTAGCTATGACTGTAACACTACATTCTGCACCCCTTCCTTTCCTTCTCTACAAATGGTATGTTTTGTCTGTATAGTGCGCAAGAAACAATACTGTATGCTAATACGTGAGACAATAATAAATCAACTCAAACCAGATCAGATGCCGACTCCAATCCTAGGACTACCTCCCACTGCTTTGAAAGCTAGTAGAGGTTTAGGATCAGCACATGGTGAAACAGTCAGCGATGAGTGGGTTACAGCCAGGCCTGGACTGCTCGTTTTCCAGCTCCCCGGAGGCTGATATCGCAAACCGGTTCAGCTGCAGAGGACTCAGGTGAGCATCTGGATGTAGTGGAATGCAGGACGGTGCTGATGTGCATGCACAGCTGGCTGTATTGGCTGACCTGTCAGACAGCTCGCTGTCACTCTCAGGAAGCATGGAGGAATTGGATTTCAGGTTAATGGTTTCAGCAACGCTCCCTGACAAATCCTGATACTCAGCACGAGATCTCCAAATACCCTCAAAGTATATCCAGACACCTAGCAATAGAGAAAGTTCTTACTAATCTTATAAATCACCTGACCTGAAACTTGGGTAGGTGGCTCTTTAAATAATACCAGTGTGGGGCTCATCTGGCAGCAGAATAATTTCGCAGTGATCAACAAATGCTTTGCCAGGACCAACTTTGTCCAAATTAGGAATCCTGGCAACACAGCAGCTGGCTGCATTGTGTGGCATCAGGATAGTGTCGATTCAAGCCTAGCTCCTCAGTCAACACTGAGTGAACTGTGCAGCAAGGGTCGTAAGGTGCCCACAAAGCACTGTGCTTTCATAGCATAGCACCCTGTGATTATGCAAAGGCATTACACACCCAAAGTGGCCTTTTCTTTTCTGAATCACATGAGTGCATTTTTTAAAAATTCGTTCATAAGTCATAGATGTCACAGGCTGGCCAGCATCTATTGCCCATCCCTAGTTGCCCTTGAGAAGGTGGTGGTCAGCTGCCTTTTTGGCCATGCTAAATTGCCCTTTAGTGTTCTGGGATGCGTAGGTTATAGAGTCATAGAGGTTTACAGCATGGAAACAGGCCCTTCGGCCCAACTTGTCCATGCCACCTTTTTTTTAAACCACTAAGCTAATCCCAATTGATTGCATTTGGCCCATATTCCTCTGTACCCATCTTACCCATGTAACTGTCTAAATGCTTTTTAAAAGACAAAATTGTACACATCTCTATTACTACTTCTGGCAGCTTGTTCCAGACACTCACCACCCTCTGTTTGAAAAAAATCGCCCCTTTGGACACTTTTGTATCTCTCCCCTTTCAACTTAAATCTATGCCCTGGATTCCGTGAGATTTAACCTTATGCAACAATCTACCATGCGGTACCTTGTCAAAGGTTCAAACGTTGAGGGATTATTAGGGTAAATGTGTGGGGTGATGGGGATAGGGCCAGGGTGAGATTGTTGTCGGTGCAGACTTGATGGGCTGAATGGCTTCCTTCTGCACTGAAGGTTTTCTATGATTTCCTGACATGCTGCAGTCCACATGCTGTGGTTGATCGACAATGCTGTAAGGGAGGGAATTCCAGGGTTTTGACCCAGCGACTGTGAAGGAATGGCCACATGTTTTCAAGTCAGGATGATGAGTGGCTTGGAGAGGAACCTGCAAGTGGTGATGTTCCCACGTATCTGCTTCCCTTCCCCTTGCCATAACAAAACTGCTGATTAACTGCCCTATCTTATCAGCTAAGTTCAGAAAGAGGACATTGGGAAATTAGGGGAGAAGGCAAGAGAATGCAAGCACACTATGGCATTAATCACACTTTCTTAATGAAACTTACTAGGCTTGCATTTTGTTTCATCTCTGCTCAGCTCCCACTCTTGGATTAGGGGTTTTAAGGACACCCAGGATCTGAGTGGGGGAAGGAGAGGAAGCACCTGGGGTTATGGTGTGTGGTCACTCCATAACACATATTGTTCATGTCAGAATAGTTTCAAACAAAGACCTCAATGTTAATATGTCTCACTCGGAAACACCATGCTGTAATGGGTTAGTCATTGGGTTTTTCATGCGTGGTACACATCCTGTTGGGTTAATTCAATTAATGTTTCCTCTACCTGCTCGCTATTGTGTCTAATAAGAAATGAAGCTGGAAAGTCTTTACTCAGTTCTTAATGGGTTTGGACCAAAGCAGTATGTTTCAGTATGTTTCAGTACAAAAACACATCGTCATTTTTAATTCCACCTAGGGACACGGGCATATAAAATTATAGAACCCTAGACTGCAGAAGAGTTACCATGGCTAATCCACCCATCCTATACATCTTGGGACATTAAGGGGCAATTTAGCATGGCCAATCCAGACAGAGCACATGCATACCCATATCCGTTTCCATAACTAGCATTTCCTAGAGCAGGTTGCTAACATGTTGCCACACAGCCTCTTTGGCCACATTATGGCCATATGACCCTTGGCCATCAAGTCCCAGGTTGGGATTTGAACCCAGAGCATCTGGCTCAGTGACAGGCACGCTATGCACTGTGCTACTGAGTCTCTAACCTACACATCTTTGGACTGTGGGAGGAAACCGGAGCACCCACACAGACATGGCAAGAACATACAAATGTCAAACAAACAATCACCCAAGGCCAGAACTGAATTCGGGTACGTGGAGCTGTGTGGAAGCAGTGCTAACCACTGTGTCACCATGCCACACAGTTTGCTGTCTATTCCTAATTGTCCCTGAGAATGTGGCGATCAACCACTTTTTTGGATGACTGTGGTTTGTGCCATGTAAATACTCCCACTGTGCTGTTAGGGAAGAAGTTCCAGGATTTTTAGCCAGCAACGATGACCCTGAGCTCAAGTAAATATCTAGTGTGGACCCAAAGTGTGTCCCATTACCTCTTCCACTGCCTACAGGCACATGTGGCAGACAGAGCGCATGCATATTCATGTCTGTTCCCATAACTAGCATTTCCTGGGGCAGGTCGCTAGCCACACAACCTCTTTGGCCACATTATGGCCATATGACGCTTGGCCATCAAGTCCCAGGTTGGGATTTGAATCCAGAACCTCCGGCTCAGAGACAAGCACGCTAAGCACTGTGCTACTGAGCCTCCACTTAAAGTGTGTGGCAGGTACTAATTAATAGGCCTTTAATCTACTCATCTCTCAGGAAAACTTTTGCTTCATTTCCTGAGGTAAATGGTATTTAATATGATGGACCATGTTTGGAGCAGAAGTTGCTCTCATCCCCACTGCATCACCTAAATTGCATACTTAATTCTGCCCCTATCCCCATACTTCAACATTTGCTCAGCTCATTGATCCACATCTGACCAAATGTGATGGAGCTCTTCATCATTTGATAATGCAGTTGTGGAACATAACGCAAGTTCCTCATTCATTCTTCTTCGCACAGCTTGAGAATAGAGGGAATTCTGTTCCCAAGAAAAAAGCAGTTGAGGCTCAGCAGGGGAGTGAGTTCAATTAAAAGGTTTTAAAACTGCTGTTGATAACTTTTTGTTTGGTAAGGAGCTTGAGAGGTATGGAATCAAAGACAGATAGATAAGGTCATGATCAAATTGGATGGGCTTTAGTAGCTGAAGGGAACCAAAGGATTATGGGGAAAGGTAATTAATGTAGAAGATCAAATCTTTCTCATAGAACCCCTACAGTACAGAGGGAGATCATTTGGCCCATTGAGTCTGCACTGGCCACAATCCCACCCAGGCCCTATCCCTATAACCTCACACATTTATCTTGCCGATCCCCCGACACTAGGGTCAACTTAGCATGACCAATCAACCTAACCTGCATATCTTTGGACTCTTTCATATGTCCTTATGGCTTATGCCTTTCTCTGTATTTTAATGTTAATGATCTTAATGAGTGCAAATTAGCTTTTACTGAATGATATCTTCATTTATTTGGAAGAATAAGAATTCTCAGCATTACAGCTTTCTCACACCAGTACTGCAAGTGTTTTGAACATATCCACCTTTCCACACAACTTAGTAAACAAAGGAAAACATGGCCCAAGGTGGATCTGATTTTGAGCTTTGAAAACATTGCAGACAGTTGGATAAAAGGCTGAGTAAACTGAAGATTTCTATGACTCTCGTGTTTCTCAGAAAGATTTGAGTAACTGAAACTCAACTTCATTCATCACCACAAATACAGACCATGCATTACATAGGAACACGGGGAATGAAATGCTTCATTACAGAATTTTTTTGACAGTGTAGTTAAACTCAGCTTCACAAGATCATACCCAACAGCCACAATGATATGGCACTCCCACGCTTTCAGTGCACTGGCTATCAAATTCTGCAGCCAACTTAATATTTTGGTAGCCCCGAGCTACTCATTTCAGCTTGCTGTTCTCTGTCAGGCTGCCCTGAGTCCCATGAGAAATATCAGTCTAGATCTTGGGGGAAACGGAAATGAGGAGCACAGGTTTGTTCTGAAATGGTTGCGCTCAATGTTTGCACCTCAAGTTCAAACATACCCTTGAGGAGCTGATGACCTAGTGGTATTATCATTAGACTATTGATCCAGCAACTCAGCTAATGTTCTGGGGACCTGGGTTCAAATCCTGGCACGGCAGATGATGGAATTTAAATTTATTTAAAAAACATCTGGAATTAAGAATCTAATGATAACTGTGTAACTATTATTGATTGTCAGAAAAACACAACTGATTTAGGGAAGGAAATCTGCTGTCCTTATCTGGTCTGGCCTACATGTGATTCCAGAGCTACAGTAACGTGGTTGTGCCCCAACTGTCCTCAGAGGGCAAGTAGGGATGGGCAATAAATGTTGGTCAGCCAGTGACAGTCATGTCCCATGAATGGATAAAAAGTCCTGACACAATCACTTTGCTTTCTTGCAGGCATGCAGCATACTTGAAATTATTTCGACCATTAACTTCTGCGAGGGGGTGGGGGGGGTGGAGGTGGGGGGAATATTCTCTTGCCCAGTGCAGGAAAGAATGTTTGATGTAAGGACAAACCTGTAATATGCACTTGCTGGAAAATGGTTTCAAAAACACCACAATACCATTAATATAGTTGTTCACTAATCCCAAACTTTGTTCAATTTCTGTTATTTTAAAATTGCTGATAGTCCCGCGATTTTATTGTCTTCACTCAAATAGCAATTACAACTAAAGGCAACGAAGTGATCTTTCAGTAATTGGTTGTGGACTGACTCACCTCAGTTAAGGAGAAGGATCTGTGCTGGTTTATTGCAGGAGATGCAACATGGTTGCTTAGCAACTGCTGTGGGTTTCATTCATGAGCATACTAGTGAACTTACACAAATTAATCTTGGAATATTTTCACAACCGCACTTCCAATATTTTCTGTTCCAGTAACTCAGGCTTTCCCGTTTTCTATCGAGGGAAATAAAGCAGGCGAATGTTGACTACTTGACTTGTGTTTGAATTCGGAAATGGGTATGGCAGGGCAAGATCATGAACGAGTGCTGAGGTCATCACGTTATGTTCTCGGTGGCCAGGCATTGTGCGTTCATAGAATCCCTACGGTGCTGAAGGAGGCCATTCAGCCCATCGATCCTGCACCGACAACAATCCCACCCAGGCCCTATCCTCACAACCCCGCATATTTGTCCTGCTAGTACCCCTGATACTCAGGGACAATTTAACAACCTAACCTGCACATCTTTGGACTGTGGGAGGAAACTAGAGCACCCAGAGGAAACCCACGCAGACATATGGGAATGTATAAACTCCACACAGATAGTCTCCCAAGCTGGGAAGCGAACCCGGGCCCCTGGTGCTGGGAGGCAGCAGTGCTAACCACTGTGCCACCTTGCCTGCGTTCATTGTGTTTTTACAAAAGGACACACAGGATTGGATTTGAGGACCAGTTAGAGTTGCATTTAGGGGTGCTGGAATTCAATATTATTGCGTCTGTTTAATGGGCAGAATGATAGCTAATTTGGCAGTGTAGAGGCCACACATGATTTGCACAGGTGTTTGGGGCACTGCTAAGCTAACTGGGGGCCGCTCATTTCAAGCAGGCATGCTGATTTCCTGAAATAAACACAGGCCTCACTTCAATGTTGAGATGAATGAGCTGCCTGTACCTCAGACCAGGGCTCCTAGATTTGTTGGACGCACAAGTTGTGACTGGTACCTCTGGGCCTTGAGCTGTCCATGAAAGGATTGCTGGGGGTTGTTCAAAATTAGGTCCCAAACCTTCCTTCAGTGAATGGGATTATAGCCAAAACTCCGGGTAATTCCTGTTCCCCTCCTCAGTATTATTATTACATATTGATTAGGTATTGGATTACATTCAAGTGGGCATTAACTAGGGATTCACTATTACTATTTTTAAGACTTGAAGAGATTTTGGGATTCCCTTTATGTTGGCTGCCAGTTAGTTTTCTCACAATCCCTCTTTGCTTCCCTAATGTGCTTTTTTACCTCCCCTCTGAACCTTCTGTATTCCTCTTGGTTCTCACTTGTATTTTCTACCTGATACCTGTCATAAACACACTTTTTCTTCCTTATCTTAATTTCTACCTCCTTTTTCATCCAGTGAACTCTGGATTTGTTTGCCCTATCTTTTCCTTTAAAGGGAATATGCTTCAAATGTGTCCAGGTCATTTCCATTTTGAAATTAGCCCATTGTTCAGCTACAGTTTCTGCTGCCAACCTTTCATTTCAGTTGGACTGGCTCAGCTCCATTCTTGCCCCATCGAAGTTGGCTCTTCCCCCATTAATTATTTTATTCTCTGGATTGCCGATTATCCTTTTCTGTCATCATCCTAAAGCTTACAATACAATGATCACTGTCTCCTAAATGTTCCCCCACTGACACTTGATCTAATTGGCCCATCTTATTTGCAATAGCCAGGTCTATTAGATCTTTCCATTATTTGTTTTATTCTTCGACCCTTTCACTGACTGTCTGACCTGACCTTCCTGCTCACTGCTTTCCCCAAACTGCCCATTTGCTACTTTCCCCCCCGCAGCTTGCTGCTATCTTCTCTTACCCTTCCAGCCACTGCTTTCCTCTCTGACCCTCCCATTGGCCAGCTCCCCCAAGCCCTCTCACTGGCTGCCTTTTGCAACTCTCTGACTCACCACCTCCCCCAACACTCCTACTCACCAGTTCCCTTCTGTTTGCTGCTTCCCCCCAGCCCTTCCACTCACCATGTGCACAAACTCCAGATGTTGCTGCAGACCATAAGACTTGGAGCAGAATTAGGCCACTCGGCCCATAGAATCAGCTCCGCCATTCAATCATGGCTGATATTTTTTCATCCCCATTCTCCTGCCTTTTCCCCATAACCCCTGATCCCCTTATTAACCAAGAACCTATCTAACTCTGTCTTAAAGACATTCAATGACCTGGCATCCACAGTTGTCTGCGGCAAACAGTTCCACAGATTCACCATTCCCTGGCTAAAGAAATTCCTCCTCATCTCTATTTTAAAGGATTGTCCCTTAAGCCTGAGGTTGTGCCCTCTGGTTCTAGTTTTTCCTACCAGTGGAAACATCCTCTCCATGTCCACCCTCTCAGTATCCTGTAAGTTTCAATAAGATCCTCCCTCATTCTTCTAAACTCCAACCTGTACAAATCCAGAGTCCTCAACCGTTCCTGATATGATAAGCTGTAAGTTTCAATGAAGTAATAGTGGTGAACAGTTCAGTCAGTTTGTCAATCATTACCATGACAAAATCAAGTCTGATATATGGAACAATTTTAAGAGAAATTTATTCTGGTAGTATTGTTACTCTTTATGAAGGAGAAAAAGTAACTTTGCAATAAGTTCAGAAGTTCATGCTTTGTACTATTAAAAAAGCATATATTTAAACTTGCATATTTAAATGCCCCAAAATGGTTTTGCTTTCCTTGTGTTGGCAGTAATTTCACATTATGTAAAAAGGGAGTGTGTGAGAGGCCAACCTTACCAATACGAGTTCTGCTTATCTAATGGATAACGTTAATGTCAAACATTGAGTCAGTTGTAGCTTGCTTATGTTTTGGGTCTCTTTTGTTCTGAAATATCGTCCCAGAAAGTCCAGGCCTCCAACTATTTGCACGCCCAGAGCAGAATGAGCCAAATGACTCATTTTCCTTTGGCAAATTCTCGGCATTGTCTTTGAGTGGCCGTTCTTTCACTGTCATTGGATTGAAATATTGGATTTTCCACCTCAACAGCACTGTGGGAGTGCCTACACTAAGTGGACTGCAGCAGTTAAAGAAAGTGGTTCACCTCAAGGGCAAGTAAGGATGGGCAATAAATGCTGGTCTTGCCTCACATTTCATAAATGAATGAAGAAAAGAGGTTGATCAACTCCAGCAACTTGTGCATAAAAATTTGGGCATTTGTGTCAGTGCAGTACTGAGGGTGCCATCTTTTGGATACGACGGAGTGGAGAATAGGTTTCCTGAGGAGCAGAAGTTATTCCAGACCATCAACGGGATGCCAGTCCATTTCAAAAGCAGTGTGATGGATACTATGCTCTATAGGCTATCCATGGGTCTCACTGTTGTGGGTGCACTCTATATTGTTTATGAACTCCTCAAGTTTCCCTGCCCAAGAAGAAGTAATGTCAGCTCTTGGACATGACTAACTCTTCGTTTCATTCCATAATCCTCTCTAACCTTTAGACTGTAAATTATTAGGAACACAGGAACAGGAGTATGCCATTCAGCCTCTTGAATCCACTCCACCATTCAATAAGATCATGGCTGATTTGTGGCCTAACTCCATGTGCCTGCCCTAGGCCCATATTTCTTGATAGCCTTGACCTGCTGAATGACGGTTCACAGTGTATGGGAACAGTTGCTTATTTGAGAATTAGGCTTACATAATTACAGAAAAAAAGTGATTTATCACGTGAAAAAAGATATAATTTCAGGAAGGAACTCTGCCATCCTTACCTGGCCTGACCTACATGTGACTCAAGACCCAGAGCAACGTGGTTGACTCAATGCCCTCTGAAGTGGCTGAGCAAACCATTCAATTGTCACAAAGTCAATAACAATATCCAATTATGTTATGAAGTCTATTTCCAGTTCATTCCCATTTACTTTAAACAGGTTTGTTAAAATCTTGAACAGAGGAATGCTGTGTAATAGAGTAGAGATTGGTCCACTGACAGCAATAATTTCAATGTCGATGTCTAGAACATCAGCAATTGAAAAGTGGCGTAAATTGGTGAATTGTGTCAGGTGGTTGCAGGACAGAACTGCAATAAATGTTATCATTGGAATTTGTAAAACTAAAAGAATTAAAGAGTGAAATCACAAATTTAATGGGAAAAGCATTTACGTGTCCATAAACCTCAAATATTACATTTTATCAAGGCCTGTTTTCAGTACTAATAAGATTATGATTCAATTTAATTGAGAGAAATAGCTCTGTAATGATGGTTGCAAATTGACACTATATATGCATTTATAGCACAGGGAATACACAGCTAGACTGGAGAACATATTCCAGGCATGTGGTAACCATGGCAACAAATTGTCAGCTGGAACAATCCACTTAGGGAGGGTGAACTTGTCGAGTATCAACAAGCTAAACATTTGGAATACTTGATATGAAAAGGTAACCTGTTTTCTTTTGAAAATTTCATTCGCAATGGATTATTGATTTCAGCTTTCAGGCTTACAACGCCAGTGGTTCCTCCTTTCTCAGGCTCCGGGGGGTCTTGGGTCTTCTCATAGTCATGCACATGTCACTTATTCAGAGGCCTTTGCTGCTCCTGTTCTGTGTCCAGCGACAAGCCCTTTCTTCTCGCTGTATTCCCCGCTGCCCCCTGCCGCACCCCCCCGCCGCCGCACCCCCCCCCCCCCCCCCAACCCCCCTCCACCCCCCCCACCCCCCCTCAATGTGGAGATGCCGGTGTTGAACTGGAGTGGGCACAATAAGAAGTCTCAGAACACCAGGTTAAAGTCCAACGGGTTTAATTTGATAGCATGAACTTTCGGAGCGCTGCCCTTCATCAGGTGAGCTGATGAAGGGGCAGTGGTCTGAAAGCTTGTGCGACCAAATAAACCTGTTGGACTTTAACCTTGTGTTGTGAGACTTATTGCTGTGCATTCTCCCCCAAAAGCGGCAGGGCGGTAGAGTGGTTAGCACTACTGCTTCACAGTGCCAGGGACTCAGGTTTGATTCCCATCTTGAGTCACTGCCTGCGTGGAGTTTGCACGCTCTCCCCATGTCTGCATGGGTTTCCTCTGGTTGCTCTGCTTTCCTCCCACTGTCCAAAGATGTGTGGACTAGGTGGATTGGCCAGGCTAAATTGCCCCTTACTGTCAGGAGTACTAGCTAGGGTAAGTGCATTGGGTTATGGGGATAGGGCCTGGCTTGGATTGTGGTCGGTACAGACTCATTGGGCCGAATGGTTTTCTTCTGCACTGTAGGATTCTATGATTCTAACTGGTTCGATGGTGTTCACCTGTAAGTTTCCACAGCGGACAGGCAAAATTGTTTCTTTTTTCCTCAGCAACATCACTGCATTCTGCACATTGCTGGTATATCTTAACAAAGTGATACTGGGTAGGACACACTGGTGAGGCAAGAGTAGGCACCCCATAGCAACCGCAAATTTGAGCAGCAGGATTTGCTAACATAGCATGTTATCATTTTGCAAAAATTAAGATGAAGAGCGCTCAGATCAACAGTTAATGAGTCTTTCTGAATAATGGTCCACTTGGGGAATCTTAACTATCGTACTTGATAAATTTCCAGCCCCTCGGTGTCATCCAGAATCAAATTGAAATGAGACAGTGTGTATCTCGTTATTGCAATTAGAATTTATTTCACTCTTTGCCATGGGCCGAGCATGCACTACTACTTTGTCTAGTCATAGCACCTGTGAGTTACAAATCTCCGTGGGGCTGTCGGGAAAGAGGAATGCAAGAGTGGAAGGAAGATCCCTCATTACACTGAGGAGACCTGGAGAGAGTTAGACCACAATCGTTTCACCTTCTATAGTCACTTGAAAATAACAGTGACAGTTGTTAATGAACAGGCAATTCTCATACCGAAACCTTCAGGGGAAGATCCACTCCCAAACATAGAATCTCAGAGAAAGAGATTTATTTCCTGACAGATTTCAGTCTCCAAGTTCAGAGAGGGGAAAAGAGAGACACTTCTCTCTAACACATCCAAGCAGCGCCTGACTTGAATATTCGATGTAAGCTTGGATCCTCCCAGTCACATAACTTCATTTGCCAATCAACCTAATCAAGTCCTACGCTGCAGAATCCCAGGGGAAATCACTAAAGTCAGCAGAACAGCATGAGTTCGGATTAAAACAAACATTCTAGCAATTATGCTGCAGTGGTAACAATAGAGGATGCTGATTATAGACCCAATGGCACCGGTTAGATAAAACGGTAAAAAAGTTCAATCCAGCACAAAACTCATGATTCAGATACTTTTCTTAAAGGCACAGTATCGTCACAAATGCCATTTTTTAAGGAACACATTAGCAGTGCTAAATGAGGGATAACTGTACTGGATAAGCAGCAATGGGGCGATGAAACCATTGTTTTCAGTCCTGGTTCCTAGTTATCCATTCCACCTGTTTCCTGTGCAACTGTCCTGGCCAAGCTAAGGAGTTCACAACTTTGGTGTCATATTTGACTACAAGATATGCTTCTGGTCACATTTTTATGCCATCACAAAGATTGCCCAACTTCACCCCACCTCTGTTCAAGTGTTGCTGAAAATCTCATCCATGCTTTTTGTACTTCTAGACTCAGCTATTCCAATGCGCCCTGGATATTACCCAGAACCATTACCTTCTGTAAAATCGAGATCATCCAAACCTTTGCTGCCCATATGTCACAACTTGAACCAAGTTTCCTTCACTCATCAGTCCTTTGCTCACTGACCATCATTGGCTCCTGAATGGCTTGTTTCCATGCTATAAGTACTAACAACTTTGTATATGAGGCTAGTATTCTCACAGAAGACTTTGAGATGGAATACACTTACAAACATGTGAAACAGGAGCAGATGCAGGCCATTTAGCTCCTTGAGCCTGCTCTGCCATTCAATAAGATAGTGGCTGATCAGTTTGTGTTGATTTTGTGTTGTGGTGGCATGGTGGCATAATGGATAGCACTTGTCTTCACATTTCCAGGGACACGGGTTCGATTCCGAACTTGGGTGACTGTGTTTGTGCAGATCGTACATTCTCCCCATGTCTGCATGGATTTTCTCCAGGTGCTCTGGTTTCCTACCACAGTCCAAAGCTGCGTAGGTTAGGTGGATTGGCCATGCTAAATTGCCCATTGGTGTCCCAAGATGTGTAGCTTAAATGGATTAACTATGGTAAGTGGGTGTGGTTACAGAGATAGGGTGGGGGAGAAGTCCTAGGTAAGATACATCCTCAGAGAGTTGATATAGACTTGATGGGCTGAAAGGCTTCCTTTTGCATTGTAGGGATTCTATGACTCTATGGGTTTCACATTCCCCATTTATGTCTTATAACCTCTTTGATAAAGTGTCATCTGGACTCGAAACGCCAATCCTTTTCTCTCCTTAGAGATGTTGCCAGATCTGCTGAGATTTTCCAGCATTTTATCTTCTGGTTACCTCTAATAACCTTTGATTCTCCTGTCCCAACAAGAATCTATCTACCTCTGCCTTAAAAATATTTGGACTCTCTGCTTCTTCTGTCTTCTGAGGCAGAGAGTTCCAAAATTGAGAGAAAAAAAACTCTCCTCATCTCTGTCCTATAAGGGCTTAAAACAGCTTAAAACAGTGCCGGTGGACATTGTGGGGAAAGGCAAGTTTTGGTGGCACTTTGTTATAGAGACCTGAACCACTCCAATCTCAACTGAAATTATTCCAGACACTTGGCAGAGTACCCCAACTGTGCATCACCAATCAGGACGAACTCTAATCATTGCATCTTCAAAGCAATGCTGTGGGCTCTGATGTCAAGAGATAAATAACTTTGCCAATGAAGTCAGGCTTCTTCAGATTATTAAAGCTGAATTAATATTCTTTGTCAGAATTCTTAAACATTAAATATTTTAAGTTCCTCCGTGCTCTATTTTTAGTAGATTGATTCATGTGTTTTGATGTCACATTCCTTGTGCACGTTACATTGTACAGCTTAATGGTTTTGGCTGAAGAATTCAATTCTAACTGGGATTATAAAAATAGTGCACAAAGAAGAATTTCAATCACTAAAAATAAAGTGTTTCCATTGTTGATGCCGCTGTAAATATGGTTTGTGAATTTGAGCAAATCTGCGGAGGCAAAATGTGTGTGACATGGCAGGATTCCAAACACTGGAGCTTACAAAGCAGGGCCAGGTTGAACTAAAGAACAAATGATAGACAGTTGAGTCCGCTTCAGGTATTTTTATTTAGTCACAAGGCAATAAATCAGTCCCTTCAGAATCCATTATAGCATTTGGAATAAACAACACTCTGTCACACCTCTTTTGCTTCACACTAAACTAACACAGTCGTAGCTCACATTCGCACGAGTACACATCCTTCATATCCTAGGCATCTGATGCCGTGTGGTACTCCGTAGCTGAGCCATGCATGATGTATACAGGTTAATAGCACAGCGAAAGCTTTTAAATCAGAAGGGGATCCCAGCCTTGCACTAAGGTGGCACAGTGGTTAGCAGTGCTGCCTCACAGTGCCAGGGACCCGGGGTCGATTCCTGGCTTGGGCCACTGTCTGTGCAGAGTCTGCATATTTTCCCCATGTCTATGTGGGTTTCCTCCCAGTTCTATGGTTTCCTGTTACAGTCCAAAAGGTGTGCTGGTTAGGTGCATTAGTCATGCTAAATTCTCTATCACGCCAACATCAATAATTTGAAAGATTTATCCTATTAGTTCCACTACCCAGCTGTTTCCCCTTGGCCTTGCAACATTTTCCTCTTCACTTACTTGTCCAATTTCCATTTGAAAGTTATTTACTGAGTCAATTTCCATCAACCTAATTGGTGCATTTTGTTCTTAATGTTTCTTTCCCTGGCTTTAATTCTCAAATACTTGTACATCTCCGACACCAATGTCATTTCCAACTTACGGACAGCGGGGCTGACTTTCAGCTAGGTGATGCCCTGGCCTAGGGGAATTGTCTGCTTGTTATATTACCCCCATTTAATTTTAACGGAACAAAATTAGTTCTCCACTTTGGAGGGTGGGTGATAATTGACATCTGGTGCGGAGAGGGACAGGTCGGGATGGCAACCTCCTCTTGAACCTACACCTGGGCCTGGCAAAATGCGCCATTTACAGGTCCAGGCAGCGGGCAATCGAGGGGGCCGCCCATTCCGACTGTCTGCCTCTCTACTGTGGCTATGTTCATAGCCGGATGTCCCTGGAGAGGGAGCATACGGTGTCCACGGGCACAACTGACACCTTCTGCGCCCGTTGGGCACCGCAGGGGCTGGGATGCATTGTCGACCCTAATAATCACATTTTAATTTGATATTTTCAAGCTTCCTTGGTATTTTGATTTTATTTGGGCAGTTTCCCCCTCCTTTTGGGGAGCTACCCCTTTTACCTTGCCCTGGTTTAACTTGAGCTTGTTTATTTGGTTTGACCTTAAAAGAGGCCAGTTAATGGCCTGGTGTGTTAATGGAATGTGCATTAATGTTTAGCTGGAACAAAAGTGATAGTTGCCTGTCTTTTTGAGCCTGACCACGTTTCAGCAAGCTGGCAGCAGTGAGATCAGTAGCTGCTCCATGTCTTTCCAGGAAGGGAAACTCAGTGCTGAGGATCAGCAAGCTGAAAAGAGGGCCCATAGAGTTGATCATTTTTGAGTGCTTTCCACAAGGAAGCCTTGGGGCCTGCCCATTGTAACATCCCAACCAGGTTAGAAGTTCTGAGTTTTTAACAAAAAGAAAAGACGTGGTTTGCAAACATAGATTCAAAGCAACAGGTTTGTTGAAAGAAATGTATTCTGCACCGAACAGAAACTGAAACTAAACAGTAGTCTGAAACACCCTAATGACATCACCATCAAATTAAATGCCCAGCTCTTAAAGCAATCATGCAACTACTTAAATATATACCACCCATCTCCAGCTTCCCTTAGTAAAACTGGGCCAATTTCCCCACACCTCCCCACCTATTCACTTCATTTGCCTTGTTGGAGAGCCTTCCTAATGGTCCCCAGGTACAGTGTTAGTATGAACTAAACACAAATTGGATCTCCGTGCCAATCTGATTGTTTCCCAGTTCACACTCATTTAGGCACACGAGTTAGCCTCAGGCCTGATCGCACAGTCTGAGAACCGTTCATGTTATTACATTTTGAGCTGTTGAATTTGGTTGAAAAGAAAAGAGAAAAGATAAAACTTGAATGTAAACCCGTGGTGAAATGTGGGAAAATGTGGGCAAACTAGCAAACCTATATTCATGTATCCTTGCATAAAACTGTTTGATTATAAAATGCATTTCACATATACCATTCACAATTAGACTCATTCTGTGTTAACTAGGGTGGTACAGTGGCACAGTGGTTAGTACTGTTGCCTCACAGTGCCAGAGATCTGGGTTTGATTCTGGCCTTGATTTACTGTCTACGTGGAATTTGTATGTTCTTCCTGTGCGTTTCCTCCGGGTGCTCTGGTTCCTTCCTCCAGGCCAAAGATGTACAGGTAAGGTGGATTGGCCATGTAAAATTGTTCCTTAGTGATCAAAGATGTTCAGGTTAGGTGGATTGGCTGTGATAAATGTGCAGCTTTATGGGGATAGGGCAGGGGGGGTGGGCCTGGGTAAGATGCTCTTTCAGAGAGTTGGTATGGACTTGATAGGCTGAATGGCCTCCTTCTGCACCCTATGGATTTTATGCATCCTGAGAAAAAGGTCAATTCTGGTCTTGGGTCATTGTCTGCGGAGTTTGCACGTTCGCTCCGTGTGGGTTTCCTCCGGGTATTCCAGTTCCCTCCAACAGTCCAAAGATGTGAAGGTAGATTGGCCATGCTAATTTGTCTCTTAGTGTCTTGGGATATGTAGGTTAGGTGGATTAGCTAAGATCAATGTGCAGTTCTAAAGTGTTAAGGCAGGGGATTGGGTGCTCTTTCAGAGGGTCAGTGCAGACTCAACAGGCTGAATGACGTCTTCTTGCGCTTTAAGGATTCTATAATTCTATATTTGCAGTTCACCTTACTTATAATGCAATTTGTATTCCTACTTGACGGCAGTGCTTATCTAACTATTAGGGGCCACTGACAAGATGGGTCACTGCATTAGTCCAATTTCATTTTGATTGCATGAGATTTCAGAATTTTTGTCTGCACTTAAGAATCGAATTCTGCAATTCTACCTGCACTACAATGAAAATAACAAATCAATGCCCTTGAATGAATGTGATTTATTTTCAGAAGTAGGTCAACAGCAATGAAAAACATTAAGAAGTTCCAGAGCACTGACCAAAGCCTAAAGAAAAAAGAACAAAGAATTGCCAGACAAGGGAACAGTCGAGCTGAGCTTGATATCCTCAGATTTGTTGACATTAAACCCCAAGCTGAGAGAGAGTTTGGATTTGATTAAGACGAATGTCAGTCGGTAACTGAATTGGTTGCTCCTTCATCGCAGATGTTCCATGCAAAAACCCCGGGGAGTCACCATGGAGACGGAGAAGTCACTCTCAAATCAATCATGGGTCTGGTCTGATATAACAGACGGCTGGAAGCAAAGAACTAGTGTCCTCATTAACTTTAATGAGGAAATAGGTGTGAGTGAAATGTGTGCAGTATTCAAAGTTAATCTCAAGTAACTTATTGTGTAATTCTCTCTAGACTCTGTTGGTAGGTTTGATTTTGAGGTCAACAGTCTGATAGAGGCCAAACATCACTTTGTCTGGTTAATTGCTAAATGTGGTAAATTAGGGGATTCCAGGCCCAGTCTAGGACAACCCCCAATTTTCAACTTAATGGATTAGTGAATTCTGATGGCACGGTGGCGCAGTGGTTAGCATTGCTGCCTCACAGCACTAGGGACACAGGTTCAATTCCTGGCTTCGGGTCACTGTCTGGGTGGAGTCTGCATGTTCTCCTCGTGTCTGTGTGGGTTTCCTCTGGGTGCTCCAGTTTCATCCCCCAAAGACTGGATTGATGCTTTGGCCATGCTAAATTCTCCCACAGTGTTACCTGAACAGGCACCAGGGTTTGGCGATTAAGGGATTTTACATAAGAACATAAGAAATATTTTCACAATCATTTCATTGCAGTGTTAATGTAAGCCTATTCACGATGCTAATAAATAAAATCTTTAGTCAACCACTGTACTTACGTGCATCATTTGTGGACGAGAAGCAGAAACACTGACAGCTGTGTCACATAGTTCAACCAGGACAATTAATACGTATAATCACCGCAGGATTGTCTAGAGCACACTGGGAACAATGCCTAAATTGTGTATGGTGACTAGGCGAAGGATTCAGTTGGGGGAAATAGCTTGCTAGCCTTGATCTGCTGGTGCGCACTGCAGCTTCATTTCTGTAACGAATTCTGGGATTCAGTTGGACTAAACAACAGAGGGCAACATGGAATTCTCGGCATGTTCCACTGTAAATTAAACACTAAGTCTGAACTGTGGTGGTCTAATCTTGAAAAATAAAATCCCACACCAACCTGTCCCACTCAATTTTCCAGCTCATACTGGACATTTATTTTTGGGCTAAACAGGGACTGAAGAATGAATGATTACGGTAATTAATATATCTGGTATATTACAACAGCAACAGCTTGCATTTATATAGTGTCTTTAACTTTGTAAACCATCCCAAGGTGCTTCACCAAAACATTATTTGTCGCTGAAACACAAAGGAGATATTGGAACATGTGAATAACTGGGTCAAGAAAACAACTTTTGAGAACATCTTAACAGAGGTGGGACATAAAGGGAGGCTGAAAGGCTGATGGAGGGAACTCCAGGGCTTAGGCCCTAAGCAGCTGAAGCCATTGCTGCCAATCTGGAGCAGAAACAATCAGGGAAAGCTAGCATATATGGGTGGTTATTTTGGGGAAGACAGATTATAAGTGGGTGCTGTACAAATAAAATGTGTCTGTTTTTAAAAAGGCTGGATTTTGGAAGACTTCAAAAAAGTACCAGATAGTGGATACCTAACTGAGGTCAGGGCATATCAGGGGTTAAGGGGCAGAACAGATAGCATGCTGTCTTCAAGACTGAAAATATCAAGACTAAGGATAGTCACTTGGACTGGTGGGTGGAGATGTGATGACAGTGGTGCAATGGAAATTATATATTTATATATATAAATAAATATACAATATATAGTTTCCCATTTTTAAGGAGACTGTATCAAAATTCAACTTTTTTCTACAGACAGTCAGTATGTCCAAGAGGAATATAGCTCAGATGCTGAAAAAGCCAGAAAAATACCAATTTTAATCATGCAATTTTAGTTTGCTTAGGTGAGAGCTCTTCTTTACAAAAATAAAATATCCCTGGGATTTTTGATTAAAAGAGTGAGAGATTTAGATTGACAGGTCACGTGATAATGTGATTAATGTGAGGAACTAGGTATGTAGCAGAGAAAAATCTACTTTTGAGTTCTGCCTGGCGTTTGTTTTAAAGTCATAGGTCTGCAAGCTGCTCTCTCCACAAAATGTCTCTGAAAGCTTCAAGGCTATTTACACCCCTTATTGCACGTATAGTTATGGTTGCTAACTGTGCTTAAAGTGTTTCTAAGTTTGTAAGGTGAATGTTGCTCATTTGGAACTGAAACAGTGTTATGTTAGAAATTAGGAGGTTCTCCCCAAACTGCTGAATTGGTGGAAAAACTGTTCCACATCAAGACTGTTTTCTCAGTTCAACTTCACACTCAAACCTCCCAACTCTGTGCACTGCAGGTGAATCAAATTAATAACCCGGGGTTGGAGCCTATTGGCACTGGAGCCTGACAGTTCTGGGACTCTGTGCATGTGCAGTGGCTCTGATCCGTCAGTCTCCCTGTTTGCTGGCCAGCTCGATCACTGGCCAGCCCAGGACCCACACAATACTGCCTCTCCAAACCTGAGGCCCGATCGTGGCCTCCACAACAATTCCCGGGATAGTCCTGACCCCTGTCCCATCCCTGAGCGCCCTGATATCCAGCCCAGCCCCCAAGAAGTGGTAATCCCCTCACACACCCTTACCCGGCAGCTCCCCCCCCCAGCCAATGTTTCCCCCTGGGGTCAGACCCCCCAGGCAGATCACATCCCCCAGCCTACTTCAATCACTGGCCTCCCTCCATCCCAGACTGATCCCCATGCAGAGTTGCAGTGGGACCCCCTCACCCCCACTGATTGCCCCTAGGCCTTGCCCACAATAGGCACTGCCCCCTTCTCACTGCCCAATGCAGTGCCAAGGTGCCCCCTGAGCATAGGCACTTTGTCCCTTGGGCAGTGCTGGGGCACAGGTTGGCACTGCCAGGGTGACTATGCCCAGGGGGCATCACCTCTCTGCTGCTTAACCCACCTGGAGGGCCCTGATTGCCCTCATTCCAGCAGGGTCTCTCACTTGTTCCCCAAATGTGGGGAGTTACTCTAAACCCTGAGGAAGTACTCCTGGTAGTATGGGAGATTCAATTCGGCCTGGTAAGTTCCTGGTAATAACATGCAAAACATATTTAAATTACATTAAAAAAATATTCAAATGACTTACATGTCATCCTGTTAGCTTCCAGCATGGTCTTAACTCTGTCTCTCTCCGACTCTGAGAGATGCGCATGCATTTCCGGCACATACGCAAATCCCAGAACAAGGCTGACGACACATATCTCCCAGCCTGACCTGCCAGAAAAGTTGGAGGTCACAATGGGAAAGTCACCCCCTAGAATTGGTCCTTTTCATATTTAGAGGTATAATTAAACAATGTTATTAACTAAAGTTTGTTTTACTTTCAAAGATCCCTATTTGTCAGTGGAATTACCCTTGGAGTAAAACATCTCATCCTCACATTTACGTCGGAATAGAAAAATTGTTGGGGACTAGTCTGGCTTCTGAATGTAATTTGGGATTCAGGTCCAGGGGCCTAACAAGGGGAGCATGTGTGACACCAATTTCTGCTGGCATCACTGTTGTTCACCATTTACATAAATGGTTTGAAAATTTGGGAATTAGATGTCGAGGCTGGAATTCTCTGACCTTGCCCATAGCTGTAATTCTCCATCCCACTACTGTGAATGGAGACTTGGCTGAGTGCCAAATTCTCTGGTTTCGCTGGCAGCAGTGGCGGTGTGAATGGAAATAGAGAACTCTGGCCAGAATATTAGGAGGGGGGCATGATGGCACAGTGGTTAGCACTGCTGCCTCACAGTGCCGGGGACCCAGGTTCAATTCCGGCCTTGGGTGACTTTCTGTGTGGAGTTTGCCTGTTCTCCCCGTGTCTGTGTGAGTTTCCTCTGGATGCTCTGGTTTTCCTCCCATGATCCAAGGATATATGAGTTAGGTTGATTGGCCATGATAAGTTGTGTCAGAGAGCTAGTAGGGCAAATAAGTGGGGTTATGGGGATAGGGTCTTGGTGGGATTGTAGTTGGTGCAGACTCGATGGGCCAAATAGCCTCCTTCTGCACTGTAGAGATTCTACGATTCTACAAATATCAACATATGTGGACAACATCAGTTTAGGGGATATGGCTAGTACCTAGAAAAACTGCACCAAAATACATGAAGGCATTAAAGGACTGGAAAAATAAGTCTCCAGATGGAACATAAGAACATAAGAAAGAGGAGCAGGAGTAGGCCATCTAGCCCTTCGAGCCTGCCCCGCCATTCAATAAGATCATGGCTGATCTGTCGTGGCTCAGTTCCACTTTCCCGTCCTCTCCCCATAACCCTTAATCCCCTCTCTTATCAAAAACCCATCAACCCGCGTCTTAAAAATATTTAGCGAGGCAGCCTCCACCACTTCAACGGGCAGAGAATTCCAGAGATTCACCACCCTTTGAGTGAAGAAGTTCCTCCTCAACTCCGTTCTAAACCGCCCCCCTTTATCTTGAGGCTGTGTCCCCTAGTCCTACTGTCTTTTTTGAGCGGGAAGAGTCTCTCCACCTCTATCCTATCCATCCCATTCATCATCTTATACGTCTCAATGAGATCTCCCCTCATTCTTCTAAACTCTAACGAGTACAAGCCTAGTTTATTCAGCCTCTCCTCATAGCTCAACCCCCTCAACTCCGGTATCAGCCTAGTAAACCTCCTCTGCACTCCCTCCAAGGCCAAAATATCTTTGCGCAGGTGCGGCGCCCAAAACTGCACACAGTACTCCAGCTGCGGCCTCACCAATGCCCTATACAGCTGCAGCAAGACCTCCCTACTTTTATATTCAATCCCCCTCGCTATGAAGGCCAGCATCCCATTTGCCTTCCTGACCACCTGCTGCACCTGCAAGCTGGGTTTTTGCGACTCATGCACAAGGACCCCGAGGTCCCTCTGCACCGTCGCCTGCTGCAGTTTTTCGCCACGTAAGTAATAGTCCTTCCTACCATTATTCCTACCAAAGTGGACCACCTCACACTTGCCAACATTAAATTCCATTTGCCATTTCCTGGCCCATTCGCCCAGCCTATCTAGATCCTTCTGCAGACTCTCCACACCCTCCGCACAATTTGCCGTTAGGATGATGGGACCAGAGGCTGGTCACTTGATCAGCCAGCAGCATTCTGAGTTGATATTTTCTGCCCAGATGTGGGTGGAAGTGAAGTCCTGCCTTAAATCGATTAATAGTCCTCGGAGCATTAGGTCCCCATGCCAAGGCATCCCATCAAGTGAACTGGATACACCCAATGAACAATGAAGGCCGGAGATCTTAATTTACTCAACCCAAATGGTGAATATACTTATGCTTCACACTGCTTTGTAAAACAAGTTGTGATTTCAGTATTAGCCCTGTGCAATTATACACCGAGGCAAATAGTGTACGTGTGAACAATTAAAACAACGTTTACAGGTACAGAAAGGAAACAGTAAAGACCTGCCCACATGGATAAATTGCACCATTAACAGTTATGTGACAATCACATCTTATGTTGTTATGTTGAGAAAGGAACTAGGAAGAGACAAATTCTTTGTGGTAAAAAGGAGGGAGGTGGGTCAGTATTTAGTTATCCACCTGGGTATAGATAATCCCAACCTAGCTTAATACCACCAGTAAAACAAATGGCCCACATGTTGCCAATAGATCAAACTTGTTTGCTAATGACATGATGTGCCACTCTTTTGACAAAATGGGCCAGTCGCTGCAGATGCCAAAATTGCCTGAAGGACTGTGTCAAAAAGTAGGCACAGATTTATGGGATCAATTTCCATTCAGGGAGAATCAACCAGCCATAATGGATTAAAATTTTATGTATCCTCCAGGAATGGTTGTGGAATTTATATCAGTTTAAATGGTGACACATGAGCTTGCATTGTTCAATGTTGGATGTGTATACTTTTTTAACAACATCTGTTATCTCTGTTGTTGACTTTAATTAAAGACATCGAAGAATGTAACTGTGCTCACCAAAGCTATATGATGGAACGTAGGCGGAAGGCTATTTACTCCAGTTGCTGTTGTCAAGACAGTCAGGGAGAGGGAACGCTACAAATATTTTTCAAACCACCAGACACCCCATCACGGTACAGATAAATCTCCAGACGAACTATTAGTTGGTCTCAAACAACATGCACTGACCTCACAAAATAACAGAGCTGCTTTCGGAACAGATCAAGAGAAGTGAAAAGAAAAATGAACATCCGTGTAACTGATTCAGGGCTAAACTATTTGAGATTAAATGGGATTATGTAACACTGGTTTGTCAAAGGAAAAGAAATTATCCAGACCATTGAAGAATGGCTATCATCAAAGGCTCCATGGTTCAATGAAACAGTAACTAGGCTCTTATCACACTTAGTCAAGAGCAGATCGTGCTGGTCACGGATAAGGAAGAATATGATGATGATAATTTAAAGGGATTGGTGGATGTGTAATCCTGTGCAAACTCATTAGGGTGTCTAAGGCGTTATTCAGTGAGGTGTAACTAAGTTTCACCCCGATAATCTTGAGGACGTGTAAGTGGGCAGGTCTGAAGGCGAATATCTCAGTGGTTGTATTAGCAACAACGTTAAGACAATGTGCTCATTTAACACCACAGAAGTGAACATTTTAAAAAGGGTACAGACTAAGCGAGCCGCATGTTCGCTGCACTGTCCAGAACAACACAGGGTTAAACGGTATCATGAATTTTAGAATCGGAAGGATGGCTGGACTCCTGCACCTTCATCACTGATTTCCTATCAATTGCAGCTGAAAAAATCTGGCATTGCTGTGATGTTATTATAGAATCATAGAATTCCTACAGTGCAGAAGGAGAGCATTTGACCCATTGAGACTGTACTGACCACAATCCCACCAAGGTCCTATTCCCGTCACACCTCATATTTTCCCTGCTAATCCCCCTGACACTAAGAGTTAATTTAGCATGGGCAATCAACTAATCTGCATATCTTTCTGACTGTGGGAGAAACTGGAGCACCTGGAGGAAACCCACACGGACATGGGGAGAGTGTGCAAATTCCACACTGACAGTGACCCGAGGCTGAAATTGAATCTGTGTCCCCGGCGCTGTGAGGCAATAGTGCTAACCACTGTGCCATCACACCATCCTGTTATGTCCATGATTCCACAGTAAGGGCAGGGAGCTGCATCCCAGCACCACCCCCACCCCCTGCCCAATGTCAGGCTCCCCCAGTCAGGCACTGAGTGCCATTGAGTGAGAGTTCACCTCCGGCACCACCAGGAGCCCATGGGCAACCCACACGGGTTTGCTTTCCACGGTTCCTGCAACTTGAGCTTGGCCACCTCTGGGTTAATACCAATGGCAGCTGGATGAGGCCTTTCAGTGGGCATTCATTGTTCACTTAAATGTCTCAATTGCCAATGGGCAACAAGGTCTTCCCACCATGGATTTAAACAGCATAGTGGCAGGAAGGCAGCAGCAAGGTATCACCCACCCCTCACCCGACTAAATGCCCCCCTGTCATGAAACTCGCCACAGGGTTGGGCATTAAAATCCGCCGTATAGCTCATTGAGGAGATGGGGGGGTGTGTGTGGGGGGGGGGGGGGGGGGGTCAAGGTTCCCGCTGGAGAATTGTCCTGGAGACCTGTATCACCTCTTTATAGGGAAGGTCCACCACATCTTGCTCAGTTCAGGCACAATAGGCAAATGGTGGGTCCTCCCCTTGGGACTAAGGACCCCAGAAGTGGAACTCCTGTTCACCAAGAGCTGTTGGCCACTAGGAGGCTCCTACCTACCATTACCCCATCCTTCCCGATAAATAAACCCACCAGCAAAGCCGTTATGGGGGCAGGTACAAGATCCAATCCTTAATGTCAGGTCTAATTGAGAGGGCCTCTAACAGGGGTTGCAAATTATATTAAATGATCAATAATTATTACAGTAAAGGAAATGTTACAGTTTTCTGAGAATATCTTAGCGCCAGATGTTATTGATCAGGTTTTATTTGCTGCGATCCTAAGATCTTTTAAATGGTGAGAATGGAGTTTTATTACTTTTTGCTAGCTTGGCTAGCATTTTACATGTCCCCGCTGGTTAAATGTTTTTGGTTGGGGGCAGTGGGTAAAATAGGATGGGTGGCCTCTCCCAGTACTGGCCCCTCAGCTCAACCACATGACATGAAAAGTGGCATCTGTCAGGCACCAAAATTAGCAGCCTGTTCGCCAAATTTGAATAAATAATCAAGGATTGTGCTTGGTACAGACTCAATAGGCTGAATGGCCTCCATCTGTACTGTAAGGATTCTATGATTCAATGATAGCTGAGCTTGTTAACAGGCTAATTGACCCCATAGTGCACTACCTATAGTGTATAGAAACACAGAGGGACCTAGGTGCACAAGTCCACAAATCCTTGAAGGTGGCAGCACAGGTGGAGAAGTTGGTGAAGAAGGCATATGGTATGCTTGCCTTTATAGGATGGGGTATAGAGTATAAAAGCTGGAGTCTCATGTTGCAGCTGTATAGAACGCTGGTTAGGCCACATTTGGAGTACTGCGTCCAGTTCTGGTCATCACACTACCAGAAGGACGTGGAGGCTTTGGAGAGAGTGCAGAGGAGGTTTACCAGGATGTTGCCTGGTATTAGCTATGAGGAGAGATTGGATAAACTGGGGCTGTTCTCCCTGAAAAGACAGAGAATGAAGGGAGACCTAATAGAGGTGTGCAAAATTATGAAGGGTATAGATAGGGTGAACAGTGGGAAGCTTTTTCTCAGGTCGGAGGTGATGATCACGAAGGGTCACGGGCTCAAGGTGAGAGGGGCGAGGTTTAACTCAGATATCAGAGGGGTGTATTTTACACAGAGGGTGGTGGGGGCCTGGAATGCACTGCCAAGTAGGGTGGTGGAGGCAGACACGCTGGCGTCGGTTAAGACTTACCTGGATAGTCACATGAGCAGAGTGGGAATGGAGGGATACAAACGAATGGTCTGGTTGGACCAATGATCGGCACAGGCTTGGAGGGCCGAAGGGCCTGTTTCCTGTGCTGTACTGTTCTTTGTTCTTTGTACCTTCGTCATAACATGGTTGGTGTTTTTTTTTATTCAAGAGACATGTGCATTGCTGACTGGCCAGCATTTATCGCCCACCCCTAGTTGCTCTCTCAGAGCAGTTGAGAAAAACCACATTGCCATGGGCTCTGGTGTCACATGAAGGCCAGACCCATTAAGGATAGCAGATTTACTTCCCTAAAGGACATTAGTGAACCAAACGGGTTTTTGCAACAATCAACAATTGATTCGTGATCATCAGTTGATTCTTAATTCCAGATTTTTTTTATTGAATTCAAATTCCACCATCTACTGCAGTGGGATTTAAATCCAGGCCCCCACAACCTTAGCTGAGTGTCTGGATTCTAGTGATGATACCATTGGGCCATTGCAGTATGGGCAATCAGGTGGGAGTAGGCAGTCTGTTACTGCTAACATGTTTTTAAAAGAGCGGGTTAAAAGATTGTGGGCGGGTGCCGTTTTCAGTCCCCCTAAGATAGTCCCCCCACTTTTCCTTTCTTCCCACCTGCTTTCCAAAACCCGCCACTCCACCCTGAGCTGGCCAATCCCTCCCTGCCCCAGTATCCTGGACATACCTTAATCGGGATCCATTGGGCCTCCTTCTTGTAGCTGGTTGCAACCCTGGCAGCTCCCACTAATGGGATCTTGGCATGCCAGGAATACTGGAGCTGCTGGCCAATCCAACTGGGGAGGAAGGCCCGCCCTCTGGTTGGCAACCCCCCAAGGCTTCCTCCCCAAGGAGGAAGGTGAGTCCCACTCTCAGGCAACTTAATCAGACCACAGCACATTTGGAGGTGAGGGTTGGGGGGTCGGGGGGGGGGGGGGGCCGTCATCCATCACACGCCTGCCCTCAATCCCCAATATACAGCCTAATGTTGTATTCCTTCAAAGGCGACAGCAACTTTGAAAGTAGCATTAAACTATCACCTGTTATGTATTCTATCTAGTTTGCTATTGGTTTGATTTTTGACACCACACATCTTCCCAGTCTTCCAGAATTAAGCAACAAATTGTTTATGGACCTACCATAAACACCACGGGTGGAATTCTCCCGGGGTGGGTTCAATGGCAGGCAGAGTGGACGAATTCAGCAGCTGGCTAAAAATTGGTTTTATGCCACGGCTGAGTTTCCCATGGAATCTTTCACTGGAGCCTGCCATGGCACATTGGGAATCCCACTGGTGGCCGGTGTGAAGCTGATCAGTATCCCACCAACTGGATGCAGATGAAGGGCCGACTGGAATCTTCTCCCCACAGCAAAAGGAAAACACACAGGTCTGGAACATGTCTGGAATAACAAAATGTGCAGGAGTCGGGACTTGCCTGAAGAATGCCCGGGGCTGCTTCCAGAGTTTGAAATAGAGACTGCCCATGACCCTTCATGCTGAAACACCACAGCAATTAAAGGGGGTGGAGGGGCCATCTTTCAGGCGGATCTTCCAGCTTCAGCAGCATCAAGGGGGTCCATCTTGCAGTCTCAGAATGTTCTTGGAGATCCATCTGCTTCCTTCAGAAGGTCTACCTTCTTTCTTCAGTGGTGGGTCAGTGATGTTGGGCTCCTTTTAAATATGGCACCTGGATATGATGGCGGAATGCGTGCAATCAAGCGCGTCTCACTAAGCAATGGAATAAGGGCTAAGACCCCAGATACATAATTAATGAGCTTGGGACTGGAAGATGTGGCCTGGTTTCCTTTTGACCTCCGCAGTGGGAACTACATCCCATCTCCAAACTTGCCACAAGACTCAATCCCAGCTGAGCGAATTCCACCCCATGAGGTTGGTCTTGAGTTTGAGTGATGGTTAAAGTAGCTGCCAAACTGTTACACAACTCTCCTGATTTTGGTTCCCATCGAAATTTCTGTCACCCAACTTATGCTATTGCATATTGCTATTACTACTTGGGAGATGATATTGGAGTGGCAATGTCACTGAACTAGTATTCTAGAGATCCAGGCTAATGCCTTGCAGGTGTGTGTTCAAATCCCACTACAACAGCTAGTGGAAATTAAATTCAGTTAATAAAATCTGGGATATAGAGGTAGTAGTCTCGGCAATGGGAGACATTGAAAATATCATTAATGATTGTAAAAACCTTTCTGGTTCACTAATGTTCTTTAGGGAAGGAAATCTGTTGGCCTTCCCTGACATGACCTACATGTGACCAGACCTACTGTAATGTGGTTGACTCTTAACTGCCCTCTGAAATGGCTGAGCAAGCCACTCAGTTTTTTTTATCTGTTTACTGGTCTGGGGTGACAGTGGCTGGGCCAACATTTATTGCCCGTCCCTGAGGGCATTTAAGAGTCAACTGCATTGCTGTGGTTCTGGAGTCACATGTAGACCAGACAGGTAAGGACAGCAGATTTCCTTCCCTAAAGGACATTAGTGGACCAGATAAGTTTTTACGACAATCGACAATGGTTTGATGATCATCATTAAATCCTGTTTCGAACTGAATTTAAATTTCATCATCTACCAGGGTGGGATTCAAACCCAGGTCCCCAGAGCATTATCCTGGGTTTCTGGAAGATAAGTCCATTGACAATACCGCTTTGCAACCATCTCCCCAAGGACGGACAACAATTGCTGGCCTTGACGTCCACATAACAAAATAATTTTTAAAAAGCCAATCCCCTTTGAATTTGCTTTTAATGCATTCACAGCAAACACACACAGGCATGCATGCGTGAACACACACACACACACACACTCCTATGATTCTGGCAACATCTCCAAACTGCAGGCAAGGAACTTGACGAAGAGTGTTGGCCAGCCATTTGATTACAATGTCATTACAGCTAAGCACAACCATGTCCTCACCAAAGGTGCCTGCACGTGTTGGTGGGTGTAGTTATTAATAGCAATGTCAATCAGGAAGCAGGATGTTACTATTTTCAAGTTTTACTAGGAAGTTTGAAGAATAGCATTCGGGAGCTTAAAGAAAAGAGGGAACGGTCTGTGTAAAGATAATATTGACCTTGTTAAGCATCAATTTTGAAGCATTGTATATGCTTCTTCTTCAGCTGATACGCTGATGCCAGTAGCCTGAACTCCAGCTGAGGCTCATTGCTGTAAATCTATCCACATCTGTTGGTATTTTCAGCTGAACAATGTACTTCAGGAAAGGGTCCAGCCTTTGAGAGCTATAACATGCAGAACTTATCATCTCTGCTGGACTCTGGCTTCTGCAAAAATTAAAGCAGCAACAGAAGGAGGCAAACAGACTACAAAAGTATAACCCCGTAGTGTATTGCAAAGACTTAAGAACAAGTTAACAAAATGTTCAACCACTTCTAGACATAAATTACAAAGCCATATATAGAACAGACACTTCAGTAGCCACAATACAATTCAGCAATTGCAAAAGTACTTTGCTTTCTGCCTATTTCCAACTCTTGACACAACCATCCAAATGATCATCTTTTTATGCAGCAAGCTATTATGTTCTGGAGTGCATTGCCTGAAAGGGTGGAGGAAGGAGAGTCAATAGTAACTTTCAAAAAGGAAGTGGATAAATGCTCAAAGGTAAAAATGTGCAGGTCTATGGGAAAAGAAGAGGGGATTTGGCATTAATTGGACAGCACTTACCAAACAGCTGGTACTGGCATGCTGGGCTGAAAGGCTTCCTCCTGTGCTGCATCATTCTATGATTCTCTGCAGTTAGGAGTAGTGACAGTTCCACCTTTCCACAGGATAATTACAGTGCTCACTGGAAATTAGCTGCCTGTTTGTCAGTGAGGCGCAGCATGTAAGAACGCTCAGAATTAGTAAACAGGCTGTAACTGATATGTGAAACTTTATTAAAGAAGAATTTGCAGCATGTAAGCAGACCATTTGACCCAAGAGATCTATGTTGATGGTCGCACAGTGGCACTGCGGTTAGCACAGCTGCCTTACATCTCCAGAGACCAGGGTTTGATTCCCAGCTTGAATGGTTGTGTGGAGTTTGCACGTTTTCCCCATGTCTGCATGGGTTTCTTCTGGGTGCTCCGGTTTCTTCCCACAGTCCACGATACAGCGCAGAGTCGCTGAGCAGAGACCGATAGCCAAGTTCCGCACGCACGAGAACGGTCTCAACCGGGATCTTGGATTCATGTCGCACTACCTGTAACCCCCATGGCTTGCCTGGGTTTGCAAAACCTCACTTACTGTACTGTCTGGAGACAATACACATCTCTTTAACCTATGCATAACGCTCTTTCCACTCACATTGTCGGTGTCTTTAAGACTTGAATAGCAGGTTAGTTGTAAAGACTCGCATTCTAATCAGTAATCTGTAAACTGTCTGTGCTGTTATATGCTCTGTCTGAGACCAAAACTCTCCATTCACCTGATGAAGGGGCAAACCCCAAAAGCTTGTGAGTTTACTATCAAACAAATTGGTTGGACTTAAACCTGGTGTTGTCAGACTTCTTAAAGAATACCTGCACATGCCTTCTTCAGTAAGCACTGGTCTGCATGCAGCTGCAAAATTTAGTATTTGATTTCACCATGATGCATACATTTCACATGGCCACATGAGAAATTTCTGGAGTCAAACAAGAATCAGGGAATGCTAAGTCCTTTTAGGTGGTAAAAGACCAACTTGAGATCATGGGCATCAATTTGAGTATTGACCCGAACCACTAGCAGGAGAGGAAGGAGAACTGTTTCCAAATTGCTGGCTTGTCAAGGGTGCAAATCATCATCCTTTTTGCCCCTTTGCCATTACCCAGCAGGAAAAACCTGTTCAGACAAGTATTCTTATTGCCCTGTTTATTGGTGTTCCTTTATCAAGTATAGTAAAGATGGACAGCACAGTAACACCAGTAACAATACTGCTGCCTCACAGTGCCAGGGACCCAGGTTCAAATCTAGCCTGGGGTCATTGTCTGTGTGGAGTTTGCATGTTCTCCCTGTGTTTGCGTGGGTTTCCTCCAGCTGCACCAATTTCCTTCCACAGTCCAAAGATGTGCTGGTTTGGTGGATTGGCCATGCTAAATTGTTCATTTGTGTCAGAGGGACTAGCTATGGTAAATGCATGGGGTTATGGAGATAGCGCCTGTGTGGGATTGTGGTCGGAGCAGACTTGATGGGTTGAAAGGCCTCCTTCTGCACTTAGGAGTCTATGATTCTTTACAAGACCAGTTCAGACCAGTTTTCTTATTTCCATGTCTTACTGCCTTTTTCGTCTGGGTTGCATGCCCACTGTTGGTCCTGTAGTCCTGTAAACTGAAATTATTGAACGTTACTGCAGAGACTGGCCATTCAGCCCATCAAATCTAGGCCAAGCGTTTTTTCCACATAAGCGAGGTATGGTTCTCGTGTCCTCGAGAAAGAAGCCGGATGTCTGGAGGTTGCTGGCCTACGGATTTGACAGATCTACTGCCTTTTGATGTTAAGTAGAGATAATGGAGGAGCCGGTCTCCCCTGAAGATTCTGGTGCCCCACCTGGAGAGTGGCACGGTAGCACAGTAGTTAGCACTGCTACTTCACAGCTCCAGGGGCCTGGGTTCAATTCCAGGCTTGGGTCACTGTCTGTGTGAAGTTTGCACATTCTCCTCGTGTTTGCATGGGTTTCTTCCATATGCTCCGGTTTCCTCCCACAGGCCAAAGATGTGTGGGTTGATTGGCCATGCTAAAATTGCCCCTTAGTGCCCTGACATGCATAGGTTAGAGGGATTAGCGGGTAAAATATGTAGGGATATGGGGGTATGGCCTGGGTGGGATTCTGGTCGGTGTAGACTCTATGGGCCGAAAGGCCTCTTTCTGCACTGTAGGGTTCTATGATTCTATGATTCTAAGCCACCTACCTATACTTTGATCCCACTGTCTTGTTGACTTCCTGGACTCTTGAATGGCCAAACACCTACTCAAAGCGAGAGTAACAATCACTGAGCCATGGCAGAGCCTGAAGAGGCACAGGTTAAGATTAAAATCAGTGCAAAGTAGGCGGGATATCAGCAAATCCCACTGCAAGAAATAGAAATGAAAATCGGGAGAGCTATTTAAGGAATTTTTGAATTGATGCCACCTGTTTTAGACTATTGCCCAAAGTCAAAATCATCATCCCAAAGAGCTCCTTTCAATCCTTTGGTATTGTATTCACACCCCAGGCTTATTAATGTTTAAGTTAAAAAGCAAATGGTGGAAATTAAAATTGACATTCAATAAGAATTTTAGCATAACTTACTCCTTCATCTTACAAAATACGAATGTAAGTAATGTTCAATTAAATGATGTAATGATTAATGAAGTGTCTTCTGCCTTCATCCAGCACAGAAAGCACTCCATTGGTATGCATTAATACCTGTATAGAGATGTTGTCACATCTGCAATTCAAAACTGTATCAAAATGATTTAAAATGTACTTTAAAATTCTTCTGATCTATCTAGTCTCCATGTAAATTCAGCCTTTGCTCTACGGAAGTACGGTTCATTGCTGTAGTAAATCAAGAAGAGGTTATTGTTTAGTATAGATATGCTTTTATCATGATTTGAAAAGGCAACGCGCCAACGATAAGTTGGTGACCACCATCACCAGTGAGGGGATGACCTAAATAATATTAGACATCACGGATAATGGAGATGATTGATAGTATTAAGATAGAGAAGATGGTCAGGCTTTGAAAAGGCAGCAGAAAGTTGGACAGCTGGACAGGATGTTTGTCTTGGCTGGTCGTAGGAGTGTCACTTGATTTTATCTTGATTAGAATGAATAAATCAATAACATAAACAAATTAAAGAGGGATGAACAGCCTGTGGTAGAACACACTGTAACTGAATAAAATATCAATGGAAACTCGATAAGCTAAACTAAAAAGTCAATCCTGGGGGGTGGGAGGTGATGATGCACCCCAGTCCCTGTGGCGGCCACCAGGCATGGGAGACCACAAGTGTATTGGAGGGTACAGATTGCTTCCTCTCCGAAGCTACCCAGCCACGAATCTAACTGTGGTAAAGGGACTGACAGTTAGGTTGGTCTTTTCATTCACAGGTTTTAAGTCGGTCCACTTCGTGTCCAACGAGGGGCATACATGCGATAGGTTGTACTGGGGCTGCTCTTGGTTGTTCGAGGTTGGCCTAGTGCTTCATGTTGTTAGTGTGTGCCTAAACTGGACAGGATACTGGGCAAGATGACAGCTCAGTGACTATCGCTGATTGCTAAGCAGACACATGGATTTGGGCCGGTGTCTGTGGGAGTTTGCGCATTCTCCCCGTGCTTGCGTGGGTTTTCTCTGGGTGCTCCGGTTTCCTCCCACACCCCAAAGATGTGCTGTTAGGCTGATTGGCAGGAATAAATTGTCCCTAAATCAGTTTCCCTCAATCTGGATGGCCATAAAACATTAGACAGGGGTCGTGGGGGGAGAGGGGGACTGGTGGTGTTGAGATGGCAGTGCGGGCTCGTTGGGCCAAAGGGCCTGTTTCCCGGGCTGATTTTGTTCTTTGTTCTTAGTTCTAGATGGCGGCGCGGGCTCGTTGGGCCGAAGGGCCTGTTTCCCAGGCTGATTTTGTTCTTTGTTCTTTGTTGTTCTTTGGTGACTCTCTCAACCATCCACTGCTTAGACCTGTTAGTGGTCAACTTGGTCAGGCCTAGGAGCAGGTTGACAAGTCCTCCTTCCCCGCCACCCTCTGCACCAGGTGACTGAAGATCAGGAGCATGAGGCTGCATTGCAACCCAAAATTACAACTGTAGCAAGACTTCTTCATTTCTGTATCTCAATCACCTTGCAAACAAAGACCAACATGTCATTTGCCATCAAATGACTAAATTTCTGCGTTCTTTGTACAGGTACAACAGATTCTATTTTAACTGTGGGCAGCATGGTGGCGCAGAGGTTGGCACTGCTGCCTCACAGAGCCAGGACCCGTGTTCGACTCCCAACTTGGGTCACTGTCTGTGTGGAGTCTGCACATTCTCCCCATGTCTGTGTGGATTTCCTCTGGGTGCCTCGGTTTTTCTCTAACAGTCTGAAAGACGTGCTGATTAGGTGCATTGGCTGTGCTAAATTCTCCCTCAGTGTACCCAAACAGGCGCCAGAATGTGGTGACTGGGGGATTTTCACAGTAACTTCATTGCAGTATTAATGTAAGCCTACTTGTGACATTAACAAATAATAAATAAATAAATAGCCATTGCAAATGTGTAGGGTTACAGGGATAGGGTCGGGGAAAGGGCCTAGGTAAGATAGTCTGTCAGAGAGAGTTGGCACATACAAGATGGGCCAAATGGCCTCTTTCTGCATTGTAGGGATTTTATGATTTTTTTAACGTAAGGGTAAGTTGTATCTCTCAAGGTTACAAAATAAATAAAAGTTTTATATCCACTGAGCTGTGTATTTTTTCTTCTTTGTTACCTTGTCTTGCCTGGTGACACCTTCCATTACTGCAGTTCTAAAAGAGTTGTTGGAGAGAGCCTCACTCGATCACTGCGTGGCACCTGTGAACGTGTCATTCTGGTGTTACAACTGATGGTTCTGAAATGCAACTTACTCTTACAAACAAGTGGGAAACAGGGATCTGCCTCATGGATTAATCAATTTGGAAAAGACTGATATCTTTGCACTAGGTATTCCCACCTTATCATTAGATTCTGAATACGCATCTGTGTGTTTTCCCTCTGAAACTCTGTTTAGATTTTTCGTTACATATGGCGGAATGTTACCGGCACATCCGCCTCAGGTTCGTACGATCTGCCCCAGGCTGTGCTCCGAGGCTCGCCAGCCCCCGGAATCGGGGTGGACGTGCCGATAAAATTCCGGCCATAATCTGCCTTGATGAGAAAGAAATGAGTCCACAGGATAGAACTGCAAACTGCAGATTCAAATCCCGTGAGGTTCTTTGATGAATCATATAACCTAAGGGATGAAAAAAACTGCTCATTACAAATACAGAATTTCTATTTTCAGTTTGCCTGGAATCATTTGGAACTATGTGCAACTCTTCATCTTATGAACATTTAGCATCAGCACTGATTGTGTTCAGCAGAGAAAATATACCTTCGTGGTCAATTTTGTTTGATTATGTGCTTTATAACCTAAGTTATAGGAATCCCCTCAACTATTTCAGTGTCAAAACGCATGAAGTGGACCTACCTTTAGAATTTAAATTCCTATTTACTCCCGTTCCGTAGTAGGATAGGAATTCATCTTTGCTGAATAGCTAATAGGTGTGTGCATAGAACAATGGCCTATGCTCACTGAAGAATATATGAGTGGATAAAGTTAGGATATGTACAGCTGACTTTTCCCAGGAGCACCAGAGTCTATTAAAATCTGAATATCGTGTGTTTGTAAAAATTATGATGCCCTGCAGTACCCAATATATTAAACCATATGGCTGAACAATTTAAGCAGGAATAAGGTGTTAATTGGTAGATTCCCAAGTTCAGATGTTTTTTGATTTGATTTATTATTGTCACATGTATTAGTATACAGTGAGAACTATTATTTCTTGCATGCTATACAGACAAAGCATAGCATTCATAGAGAGGAAAGGAGACAGTACAGAATGTAGTGTTACAGTCATAACTAGGGTGTAGAGAAAGATCAACTTAGTGCGGGGTAGGTCCATCCAAAAGTCTGATGACAGCAGGGAAGAAACTGTTCTTGAGTCGGTTGGTCTGTGACCTCAGGCTTTTGTATCTTTTTCCCGATGGAAGAAGGTGGAAGAGAGTATGTCTGGGGTGTGCGGGATCCTTGATTACACTGGTTGCGTTTCCAAGGCAGCGGGAAGTGTAGACAGAGTTAATGGATGGGAGGCCGATGTTAAATTTAAACAGTGTGATCAATATAAATGCTGGGATTGTAAACTGCTAGTAACACGAGCTGAACCTGGCAAACATTAAGAATGCAAACAAACACAGTTGCATGGCTTTGGTTCTATGCTTCTTTTCTAGGTCTTCATCCCTGTTTCTACAGCTCTTGGGGGCTAAAGGGATCAAGGGGGATTAGGAGATTGAGCTTGATGATCGGCCATGATCATAATGAATGGCAGAGCAGGCTCGAAGGGTCAAATGGCCTATTCCTGCTTCTAGTTTCAAAGTTTCTATAGATGATGAATGTGATTAAGAGAAGGCTATTTGGGAACAAAAATATGGAATAACAAGAAGGGCAATTATTTCCTCTGGTGAGCAGCGGCAAGCAAAAGGTTGAGGTTAAAATCAGGGGCTGTAACTCAGGAGGCATAGAAAAGGAAAGTTGAACAAAAAAAAAATGAATCAATGTGGATATTGATCTGCCACAACATGAGAGCCCCACTGGATAAAGGAAAGCTCGAAGGAGCGCAAAGCAACTCTTTGTGTTTCTGTCATCAAGGAAAAAAGCAGTTTTTGCAGCATGCTGGCATTTCATGTGATGCCATATACAATAGTACAAAATCAGAAATAATAATGTTGGCTAGAATATACATTATCTAAAAATAAACTTTGACTGGGCCAGTAGATTTTTAACTTTTGTAGGCAGGAACAGAGACATGGCGAGTAAGGTTCCCAGATATAATATCAATACAAAGAACTGCAAGGGTCATGCACACTTTAACAATTCAAAGAACCAGCCATCTATCACGTTTATAATGTTTTATTACTATGATCTCCCAGTGAATTTCACACAATTATATGGATACCAATGATTCATAAGCTAAATGAATCACCAATATCATAGCTGTTATTTTTCATAGAATCAGAATCCCCATAGTGCAGAGGAGGCCATTCAGCCCATCGAGTCTGCACTGACCACAATCCAACCCAGGCCTATTCCAGTAACCCCACATATTTACCCTGCTAATTCCCTGACACTAGGATCAATTTAACATGGCCAATCAACCTAACCCGTGCATCTTTGGACTGTGGGAGGAAACCAGAGCACCTGGAGGAAACACACGCCACTGAGCTTTGCTCCATAAAAGTGCATAACTTTGATTAATCACTGCTTAATTTACTTTCCACAAACATGAATGTTAGACTAGGATGAAAATTCTCTGCCTTGCACTGCTGCCACCAAGAGCAGAAAATTTGGCACCCAGCCAGATCTACACTCACAGCAGCGGGAATGGAGAATCCCAGCCACGGATGAGGTTAGAGAATTTGGCCTAGAATTGCTGAGAAAGGCCTCTGTGTTTAAGTTTAAAGTTTATTTATTAGTGTCACAAATAGGCTTACATTAACACTGCAATGAAGTTACTGTGAAAATCCCCCAGTCACCACACTCTGCCACCTGTTTGGGTACACTGAGGGAGAATTTAGCAAGGCCAATGCAGTTGACCAGCTGTGGGAGGAAACCAGAGCACCCGGAGGAAACCCACGCAGACATGGGGAGAACATGTAGACTCCACACAGACAGTGATCCAAGGCAGGGAATTAAATCTGATTCTATGAGGCAGCAGTGCTAACCGCTGTGTTGCTGTGCCACCCAACAGAAAATCAGTTCTTAAAAAAGGTAGTATCTTTGTAAGCAGAACTCAAGGGACTGGAATTTTACCGCCTCGACCACCCTGATTCCGGCTCGCATTCGGAATTCTCTGTTGGCCTTGGGCGGGATTTTATGAGCCTTGCCCGAGTGAGGTCATAAAATCCGCCAAGAGTATTTCTCACAAGGACTAAGCTGTTGAATCTCATTAATTAGCAGTGAGCCCAATTAAATGTGGTTTTAAAGTGTATTTTATACTTGGGGCACAGGTAGCTTAACAAAAGCATAACTCCAGTGGCAGGGGAATGGTGGGATTGACAGTTTTACAACATATTGCTTTGGCATATAACGGGTAATGTAGATCATCCACCCATTATAGAAACAAGACAATTTTCATTTCCACAAAATAAATGGAATTACGGAATGGATAATTTGATGGGGGGAATGGTAAGCAGTTGTTGGGCAGAGAGGATTAATTTCATAGAATCATAGAATCTTTACTGTGTGGAAGGAGGCCATTTGGCCTATCAAGTCTGCACTGACAAGAATCTCACCCAGACCCTTTACCCTGCTAGACCTACTGACACTCAGGGGCAATTTATCATGGCCAATCCACCTAATCTACACATCTATGGAGTGTGGGAGGAAACCGGAGCACATGGAGGAAACCCAGGCAGACACGGGGAGAACGTGCAAACATCGCACAGACAATGACCCGAAGCTGGGAATCGAACCCAGGTCCCTGGTGCTGTGAGGCAGCAGTGCTAATGACTGTGCCACCCCATAATTAACTGTTGTATTTTCGGGTAGCATTGAACATCAATCTTTTTCTGTTTAAATAGCTTTCCAAAATATGTCACTCCGGCGGATCATCAGGCCTAGCATTTGCTATGTCTTGATGGCTTTTTAATGAGGCTGTGTGGTATGTCTGGGCAGATCTGTCCTCCTCCAGTACACTGGCACGCATCAATTCAGTCACGAACATTTCCTGGCTTGTGGTTTAAATGAATGTGATGAACTTCCTGGATAAGTAAACTTGTGTCAGTGAATCACAAGATGCAGTAGGATTTTATTTTACAGCACTTCCAAGAAAAAGGCAGAAAACTTTGGAAAAATCCACAGAATCCCCACAGTGCAGAGAAGACCATTCAGCCTATCGAGTCTGCACTGACTCTCTGAAAGAGTATCTTAGTTCACAACCACTCCTTCCCCCTCCCCATTCCACCCCTTGCCTTTCCCCATCACTCCACATATCCACCATGGCCAGTCCACCTAACCTGCACACATTTGGACTGTGGGAGAAAACCAGAGCACCTGGAGGAAAATCATCCAGACACATGGGGAACGTGCAATCTTGGCACAGAAAATCACTCAAGGTCAAAAACTAACCCTGGTCCCTGGCACTGTAAGGCAGCAGTACTAACCACTGTGCCACTATGCCACACATGATTAAACACATGGATCTTAAAATGGCTTCAGTGCACAAATTTTAATCTCAAAGTGTTTGGATTTGCTGTAGTAACACACAATATACTCTTGAATGTACTTTAATTCTGTGTCTACCCTCTGATATCTCTGGTAGAACTATCTGTAATTCATTTCAATCATGGAGAGTTGGATGGAAGTTGCATCCATTGAATGTGACGTATCCAGCTTCAGTAATCTCATGAGGTGCACAATGCGTTAAAACATTTCATAACACTAATCCACTTTTGAAATATTATCTTGTGTAACAAAGTGCAAAGGGGTATAATTAAAACATGAAAAGAGAAGAATAGCCATCCACTGCTGTCTCATAGCGCCAGGGGCCCAGGTTCAATTCCTGGCTTGGGTTATTGTCTATGCGGTGTCTGCACATTCTCCCCATGTCTGTGTGGGTTTCCTCCAGTTGCTATGGTTTCCTCTTACAGTCCAAAAGACATGCTGGTTAGGTGCATTGGCCAGGCTTAGATCTCCCTCAGTGTACCCAAACAGGTGCTGGAGTGTGGTGACTAGGCGGTTTTCACAGTAACTTCATTGCGGTGTTAATGTAAGCCTTCTTGTGACACTAATAAATAAAACTTTAAACTTAATCCGGGACGAGCCCTACCTACCATAACATTGAATTATTTGGGCTCTTTGTCTGAAAAGTACCTTTGGGTGAAGTTGCTAAAATGTAAGACATCACCAAATGCAAACCTTCAGCACATAGTAGAAGCATTGAAACATAGAAGATGGACACAGGAGGAGGCCATTTGGCCCTTCAAACCTGCTCCGCCATTCATTGCGATCATGGCTGGTCATCCAACTCAATAGCGTATTTTTGCTTTCTTCCCATAACCTTCGATCCCATTCGCCTTTAAGTACTATATCCAGACGTCTCTTGAATACATTCAATGTTTCGGCATCATTAGTTGCCAAATAAATAACAAGAGAAAAAGTTGGGATCAAACTAAAAAAAAGGCAACAATATTATGGAGCCATCTATCGTAAAACTCCTTCATTTTGTTATGAAAGGCTGCTGAACATCTCGCATGAGAAATTTCAAGAGAATCTATGTCTCATAAAAGAGAAAACCGTAGCTCTGGGCACAGTGTTTGATACTGAATTAGCATGTGGCACAATCTTGCTGATTTACGTTGACATGTGTAAGCTGATTTTCCAATTTAGCTGCAGCATGCTGACCACAAAACTACTTTTTTTTTTGTGTAGGTACTAATGATGATAAAACAGATAATTATTTCAACATTCAGATCTATTAGAAACTGTGAGAATATTTGAAAGAAATCTTTTAAATTTCTGACCTTTCTTTAAATGGTTGATTCTGAATTAGTGCAAAGCAGATAAAATGGATAGCTTTCTCTGCAAACTCCTGAAAATAACTTGTTTCTCATTTGATGGTTGAAAATATAATCTAATAAAGAATGGTGAGTAATGGAGTTTGCTAAAGGGATGATTAGATATTATCTCTTAGTGATAATGGTTTAATAATTGGCTTTGTTTATTCCATAATATCTAATTCACTCAGACCCTATCATTCCATTAATATCAATTGTTTCATTTCTGTAAGTCTGAAATCCAATCAGTCTTGAACTATGGTCTACTTTGTTATAAACAATTCTGCCCAATCTGATCAACATATATTCCAAGGAATTAATACACAACGCTGTGCTACTTCTACTATGCTGGTCCAAAGCAAGCCACCTTGATCACTGCATACTTTCATGTGGTCCTTTGTTGTTAGGCATCTGTAGGGAATTAGAAACATCACAAAAACAATTTGATTCTATAAGTAAAGGCTTTTGGTCAATGTACCAGCTCCATATGTGGATGAAGAATTCATGCCAGCTGATCCATTGCCATACCTACCGTTATGTATGGCTCGGAAAAGCTGGCGATGTCAACATGTTTGGAAATGTTCTGTGATTTATCATCAGTAAGTGGCTCCAAGTTTCAGGGAGGAATACAATGGCATTGCATTTTCTCCTTTGGAGGGATTAATCCTCTGCCCCGTTCTGCCTGTACTAGTTTGGGGTGTTGACATTAATGTTGACACCCTAAACTAGTGTCGGCAAGGCATAACGTGTGGGAAATTTCGAGATCAATGAACGGAACGTGTTGACAACTGTCCAAACATGTAGAACCATTTCTCACTGTGTTGGCACATTACATATTTAAACAGCGGCAAGTAAATGGGAAAGTTACTCACCCAGATCACAGTTTTACTGTCTAATAGTGGTGTTTCTGATAGACTGGGACCAAAGTTCAACCAATTGTTCTGCTGACCGTGAAAGGGCAAATAAAATAACTGACACAAAAGTTCTCCAAAGCATTGAGCTCCTCTGCTGCTACAGAAATGAGTCGAATTAATTGCTGAAAGGTTGTGTTCTTTGGATGCAAGTTTCATCTGTGTGGATGAAAGGCCAATTTTTCTTCACTTAATGCTAAATCGGGCCATGAATCTCTCTTGCTGTTTCCCAGTGCAGTCATTTCTCTGAGCAGAGACAATAACCTCTTGATGCTGGAAGGCAAGGCAAGTTGTTAGCACTGCTGCCTCACAGCACTAGGGACCTGGGTTGATTCCTAGCTTGGGTCACTGCCTGTGCGGAGTTTGCCCATACTCCTCGTGTCTGCGTGGGTTTCCTCCGGGTGCTCCGGTTTCCTCCCACAGTCCGAAAGACATGTTGGCCATGCCAAAATTTTCCGTCAGTGTACCCGAACAGGCGCCGAGTGTGGTGACTAGGGGATTTTCATTGTAATTTCATTGCAGTGTTAACATAAGCCTATTTTGACACTAATAAATAAACTTACACATAACTCTTGACACAACGTCAACTGAAGATGTACTTCATGGCTTGAACACTGGTTGGGTTTCAAATTGCCCACTTGAGTTCCTCACAACATGATGAAGTTAGGTTGCTCACCTTTTTCTACTAAAAGTATTTTCTAGTCCTATTTGCCTTGCACTGTTCATTCCAAACTGACCAAACACAATACATTTACAAAATACACTCTTGCACAGTATGAATGTTAACCTTCAAACCTTATGACGGCTGAATAAATCATAAGTTCAATTACCACATAAGATCAGTCATTCATAGAATCCCTACAGTGCAGAAGGAGGCTATTTGGGCCATCGAGTCTGCACCAACTCTCTGACAGAACATCCTTCCCAGGTCCTATCAATGTAACCCCTTGTATTTATCTCATTAATTTCCCCTAATCTACATATCTTGGGACACTAAGGGTCAATTTAACATGGCCATCAACCTAACTGGCACATCTTTGGACTATGGGAGGAAACTGGAGCACCCAGAGGAAACCCACGCAGACGTGGGGAGAACCTGCAAACTCCACACAAGCATTCACCCAAGGCAGGAATCAAACTTGGGTACCTGGCGTTGTGAGGCAGCATCGCTAACAGCATTGTGGCACAATTGTTAGCACTGCTGCCTCACAGCACCAGGGCCTTCGTTTAACTCCCAGCTTGGGTCAGTGTCTGCGTGGAGTCTACATATTCTCCCTGTGTCTGCATGGGTTTCCTCCGGACGCCACAGTTTCCTCCCACAGTCTGAAGAATGTGCTAGTTAGGTGCATTGACTATGCTAAATTCTGCCCCAGTGTTCCCGAACAGGCGCTGGAATGTGGCAACTAAGGAATTTTCACAGTAACTTCACTACAATGTTCATGTAAGCCTTCTTGTGACAATAATAAATAAATTTAAACTTAAAAGCCATTATGCTGCCTCAAAGTTTGGCATGTCCTGATGTAAACATGCATAAAGGACCTGAGAGATGTTACCAAGAGTTCCACAAGCATCATCCAGACAAGACAACCTTGGCTGTGCTGAGATGGATTTACATGAGATTACCTTGTAAAGCCTTTGGCAAGACATCCCCCAACACACAACACAATATAAAACAGAAATTGTTTTTGTTTCCCCATAGATGTACCAATTCATCTGATAATGTAATACTCTACTCAGCTCAGTAAATTTGTTTTAAGTAAATAAATTGCTTGGAAACATAATTATATTCAGCCCATTGTTTAATAAGGATTCTCATTAAAATTCTGATAGAAGTGTAAGGCAGTGAAATTTCTGGTGAGCCTCCATCTGCAAGGAAAATATTTAAATAACAATATTATTCTACTTTATAATTTATGTTTTGGAATAGCTCTGTGGGGCACATTGGCATGCAACTGGCAATGTTATTAAGGAGACACGATCGGTTAGAATCCTAAAACCCAATGATGATCATGCGTGCCCGTATCTGCTCAAATACCGTGCAAAGAAATCTGGAATAAAGGTTGCCATCAAACATTACTATTTATCTTTAAAAGTAACTAATTTTAGTAACAGTACATGTTTGAGTTTTGGCAGTACACTATTATTTAAAATGCCTGTTCTGTAAAGTTGAAGCAGCGGAAACAATATTAGGCCTCTTTCCATCAACATTGTGCTCTATATGTAATTAGTGTGTACTCATCCAATTGGTTATCCACTGCTAGTTTCAGACAGAGAGTCAACGTCTGATTATACACGGCAATGACAACTTGCATTGACACGAGTGCCTTGAATGTTGTTAAATATCCCACAGCATTTTATGTGAGCATAACCAGACTAACTTTGACACTAAGCCAAAAATAAAGATTCCCAAAATTTAATAGGAAGGAATTTCCTCACATTCACTGCTGCATATCGGACCAGTAATAGGGGAGATGCAGTGGTGCAGGTAATGTCATCAGCCTAGCAATTCAGAGACCCAGATTAATGCTCTGGGAACTGGGTTCAAATCCGACCACAGCAGTTGGTAGACTTTAAATCCAATTAAATAAGTTCTGGACCTGAAAGCTGGTCTTAGCAATGATGACTATGGTAACCATCATTGATTGTTGCTGTGATAATCCCCATGAGGTCCATGGGGAATCGTTCATCGATCTCCCTGCGGGGCTTGTTGAGTATGTGTTTCCCTGGTAACAGGCAGTGGCCTGCTCACCTGAAACTCATTATTTTTATAAGGCAGGCCCAGTGTAGTTCCAGACAGGGACCAGTGTGCATACACCACGGTAGTGCTTTTAGTTTTCATTAATAAACTATATTCCTTTCCAGTTGGGTTTCCTGAGTCAATACAGTTGCAAAAACCCATCTGGTTCACTAACAGCCTTTAAGGAAGGAAATCTGCTTTCCTTTCCTGATTTGGCCTATATGTGACTCCAAACCCAGAGCAATGTGGTCAACTGTTAACTGCCCTCTGAAATGGCCAAACAATCCACTCAGTTCTAGGGCAATTTGTGATAGGCCACAAATGTTGGCTTGGCCAGTGACCTTGACATCCCATGGATAAATCTAAGATAATAACCAGGTGGCACGGTGGCACAATAGTTAGCACTGCTGCCTCACAGAGCTGGGGACTTGGATTCAATTCTGGGCTCAGGTGACTGTGTGGTGTTTGCACATTCTCCCCTTACTTATTTATTACTATTATTTTTATTAGTGTCACAAGTAGGCTTGCATTAACACTACAGTGAAGTTACTGTGAAAATCCCTGAGTCACCACACTCCTGTGCCTGTTTGGGTACACTGAGGGCAAATTTCACATGGCCATTGCACCTAACCAATATATCTTTTGGACTGTGGGAGCAAGCCAGAGCACCCGGAGGAAACCCACAGAGACATGGGGAGAATGTGCAAATTCCACACACACACAGTGATCCAAGCCTTCTTGTGGCATTGACTCCAGGTCCCTGGCACCGTGAGGCAGCAGTGCTAACAATTGTGCCATTGTGCTGCCCCACATGTCTGTGTGGGTTTCCTCCAGGTTCTCTGGTTTTCTCCCACAATCCAAAGATGTGCGGGTTAGATTGATTGATTGGCTAGGCTAAATTGACCTTAGTGTCAGTGGGATTAGCAGGGTAAATACATGGAGTTATGGGGCTAGGTCCTGGGTGGGATTGTTATCAGTTTCGGTACGATGGGCTAAGTGGCCTCCTTCTACACTGTAGCGATTCTATGATTCTATAATTGAGATGTCGAGAGAGATAGTGGTGAGGTAGTGCTGTGTGCGGTTAGCCCACATTGTATGCTTTTGGATAGTGTCACCCAGAGGGGTTAGGGGGCGGTGGAAGCAGCAGGTAGATGAATTTGTGGTGAGCTCTGTCCAGGTCTGTATCTAGGAACTCAATCTGGAAATGGTTACTATGGATCCAACGAGGCAGGAGCCAGCCAGTATGAACAGAGTTCCACGTGACTGGAACCCAAAGTAGTCAAGATGGTAGCTGCACTGTGACTAATCCTAACACTGGGTGTCAAAAGTGTCCTGTTTGGCACAAAAAAAATCAGCAAATAATGTAAATGATAATTACATTTGCCATGCTCAATTTTCCCTCAGGTGCCAGGGTGTGGCGACTAGAGGATTTTTACAGTAACTTCATTTTAATTAAATTGAAAAACAGCAAAGTGAATGGAAAAAATGTTAAGGCAATATTTGATACTTTGGGCAGGCCCAGTAGTTATCATCTTATCATTTAGGATAACAAGTTACTGCCAAGTATCAGAAAACGCTGGAAAATCTCAGCAGGTCTGACAGCATCTGTGGAAAGAGAATAGAGCCAATGTTTCGAGTCTGGACAACCCTTTGTCAAAGCTGAAAAAGTCATCCAGATGCAAAATGTTGGCTTTATTCTCTCTCCACAGATGCTGTCAGACCTGCTGAATTTTTCCAGCATTTTCTGCTTTTGTTTTCAGATTCCAGCATCCACAGTATTTGCCTTTTGTAGGAAGAATCATAGAATCCTACAGCGCAGAAGGAGTCCATTCAGCCCATTGAGTCTGCACCGATCACAATCCCATCCAGGCCCTATTCCATAACACCATGCATTTACCCTAGCTAGTCACCCTGACACTAAAGGACAATTTAGCATGGCCAATCCACCTAACCTGCACATTTTTGGAGTGTGGGAGGAAACCAGAACACTTGGAAGAAGCTCACGGAGACACGGGGAGAATGTGCACATTCCACACAGACTCCCAAACTGGGAATCGAACACAGGTCCCTGGCACTGTGAGGTAGCAGTGCTAACGACTATGCCACTGTACCACCCCTTTATCTTACAGCCAAGCATCCATTGCTGACTATGCTTTTCTCCCATTTGCCTACTTTTTAGTTCCTGTGTCATGCATAATTGTGCACCTCTATATAACTTTTCACCGCTCTGAAGACAACCAAATGTGTCACAGACTTCTTCCTAACTTTCGTTGTCCGTGTTGATTGTGTCATTTGCAATGATGTTCATACTGGGCCTCGGACGAGGGTGAAGTGCGAGCTTTTCCCTACAGCAACATCCCCAGTTGCCTAACAGCTGTTGAGAACATAAGAAATAGGAGCAGGAGTAGGCCATCTAGCCCTTCGAGCCTGCCCCGCCATTCAATAAGATCATGGCTGATCTGTCGTGGCTCAGTTCCACTTTCCCGCCCTCTCCCCATAACCTTTAATCCCCTCTCTTATCAAAAACCCATCAACCCGCGTCTTAAAAATATTTAGCGAGGCAGCCTCCACCACTTCAACGGGCAGAGAATTCCAGAGATTCACCACCCTTTGAGTGAAGAAGTTCCTCCTCAACTCCGTTCTAAACCGTCCCCCCTTTATCTTGAGGCTGTGCCCCCTCGACCTACTGTCTTTTTTGAGCGGGAAGAGTCTCTCCACCTCTATCCTATCCATCCCATTCATCATCTTATACGTCTCAATGAGATCTCCCCTCATTCTTCTAAACTCTAACAAGTACAAGCCTAGTTTATTCAGCCTCTCCTCATAGCTCAACCCCCTCAACTCCGGTATCAGCCTAGTAAACCTCCTCTGCACTCCCTCCAAGGCCAAAATATCTTTGTGCAGGTGCGGCGCCCAAAACTGCACACAGTACTCCAGCTGCGGCCTCACCAATGCCCTATACAGCTGCAGCAAGACCTCCCTACTTTTATATTCAATCCCCCTCGCTATGAAGGCCAGCATCCCATTTGCCTTCCTGACCACCTGCTGCACCTGCAAGCTGGGTTTTTGCGACTCATGCACAAGGACCCCGAGGTCCCTCTGCACCGTCGCCTGCTGCAGTTTTTCGCCACGTAAGTAATAGTCCTTCCTACCATTATTCCTACCAAAGTGGACCACCTCACACTTGCCAACATTAAATTCCATTTGCCATTTCCTGGCCCATTCGCCCAGCCTATCTAGATCCTTCTGCAGACTCTCCACACCCTCCGCACAATTTGCCTTTCCCCCAATCTTGGTGTCATCAGCAAATTTCGACACCCTACACTTGGTTCCCTCCTCCAGATCATCTATATAAATGGTAAAAAGCTGAGGCCCCAGCACCGACCCCTGGGGCACTCCACTAGTCACCATCCGCCAATCCGAATAGCACCCGTTGACCCCCACTCTCTGCCTCCTATTTGACAACCAATCCTCTATCCACGCTAACACCCTACCCCCAACTCCATGTCCCTCGACCTTCTGCAATAACCTCTTGTGAGGTACTTTGTCAAACGCCTTCTGAAAATCCAGAAAGACCAGAGAAATCTGAGTGACAGCTTCAAATGTCAATCACCATTGGGAATTCAATGAAGCATTCACAGCAAGCACCACTGCAGCTCAGTAAGCCAGGTATAGGTTTAACAGAACAAAGTTCTGTAGTTTCCTTCTACATCATCCTCACCTCATTTCTTGAAGAATTGGATTTGGATGCGTATTTTTATATGGTTTTATAAAGAATTTACAGCACATGAACAGACCATTTGAGCCAACTGGTACTTGCAGGCTTCCTCTAACCTAAATTCATTTAAACTAGTCACCATAACCTTCTATTCCGATCTTCTTCAGTTTCCTCCCACAGTCCAAAAGATGTGCTGGTTAGGTGCTAAATCCTCCCTCAGTGTACCCAAACAGGCACTGGAATGTGGCGACAAGGGGATTTTTACAGTAACTTCATTGCAGTGTAAATGTAAGCCTACTTGTGACACTAATAAATAAACATAAGCTTTAAACTTTACACGCTCATCTAACTTTGATTTGATTTATTATTCTCACATTTATTGGGAAAGTGAAAATTATTGTTTCTTGAGCGCTATACAGACAAAGCATGCAGTTCATAGAGAAGGAAATGAGAGAATGCAGACTGCAGTCATAGCCAGGGTGTACTGAAAGGTCAGCTTAATGCGAGGCTCTTAAATACAGCTATGCTAGACTCAACTATTCTTCATATTTTTCCAGAGCAATCACAGACTTGTTCCAGGGATGGTGGGAGTGTGTTTTAAAGAGAGATTGGGCCTTTCCCTAGAGTTTTGAAGAATGAGAGGTGATCTTATTGAAACCCACAAAATACTTAGTGGAGTAGAGAGGGTAGATGCAGGTAAGATATTTCCCTTGGATCTCAGGCAGAGTGGCAGTGGACCCCACCTCCCCTCCACCGATCTCAAGCAGAGAGCCGTTGGACCCACCTTCCCCCCCAACCTTCCCCTCCACAATCTCAAGCAGAGAGCCGTAGGACACTCAGCACTTACCCCCCTCACTAACTGGAGTGCCAGAATCAGACTTGTTTCGTGCCAGTTCTGGATGGGCAAACATGGTAATAAAGGGGGATGTGCCGATAGAGTTGGGCATGCAGCCCATTAAGTCAATTTAAATGCATTGACTGCATTGAATGCCCTGATCACAGCCATTTCCAGGCCTTGGCAAAGGGGGAGCCGGCGCAGAGGTGGGCGCAGACCACGCTATTCGCCTCACACCCGACTTTATCAAGTTTCTGCTTTAGAAAACAGGCGCAACACAATGGTAAAATTTGGCCCATTGAGTCTGCACTGACTCTCTGACAGAACATCTTACCCAGGCCCTCTCCCCTGCTCTATCCCCCTTACCGCACACATTTACCATGGCTAATCCATCTAACCTACACATCTAGGGACACTAAGGGCCAATCCACTTAACCTGCTCATCTTTGGACAGTGGGAGGAAACCGGAACACCCAGAGGAAACCCACACAGACACGGGGATAATGTGCAAACTCCACACAGCCACCCAAGGCCAGAATTGACCCCTGGTCCCTGGGGATTTGAGGCAGCAGTGCTAACCACAGTGCCACCAGGTGGGCAATAAAAATGCTAATGTCACCACTACTTTTGCTGGGAGGTGGGGAGGCAGGAAATCTCATAGCTCCTCTGCGGAGTCAAGTCAAAAGTGAGCTTTAATGAGGAGGTGGAGAAGTCCTTGTTTGGGCTGGGAGGGGCACCAGGAGTGGCAGATGAGATCCTTAGTAATCCTTCTGGCCAAACACAAATGCAGCCTGTGTGTATTCCCTTAAAACCACCACAGGTTTTCTCTGCCCACATTCAGTAAAACCTTGGTAAGCACGTGTTTTGGGCTGGAGCACTGGTCACCTGTTTCTGGATACGTTTTAATCTCACCATATTTAGCTGCACCATCATCCCCATCCCAACCAAAATAAAATGTGTCAGAGACATTGAGAATTGCTTGATTTGATTTGATTTATTATTGTCACATGTAGTAGTATACAGTGAAAAGTATTGTTTCTTGCGCACTAGACAGACAAAGCATATTGTTCATAGATTACACAGAGCAAGGAGAGGGTTCAGAATGTAATGTTACAGTCATAGCTAGGACGCAGAGAAAGATCAACTTAATATAAGATAGGTAGATTTCAAAGGCCTAATGGCAGCAGGGAAGAAGCTGTTCTTTAATTGGTTGGTACCTGATCTCAGGCTTTTGTATCTTTTTCTGATAGAAGAAGGTGGAAGAGAGTATGCCCGGGATCCTTGATTATGCTGGCTGCTTTTCCAAGACGGCTGGAAGTGGAGAAAGAGTCAATGGATGGCAGGCAGACTTGCGTGATAGACTTTGTAGTTTCTTGAGGTATTGGTCGGAGCAGGAGCCATACCAAGCTTTGATAGATTTCTGATTTCTGAAGCCTTTGAACAATTGCAGTCCAAGTACTGTTAGGGAAGGAATTCCAGGATTATGACCCAGTGACAGTGAAGGATGGTGAGTGGCTTGGAGAGAACTTGCAATTGGTGGTGCTCCCATGAAGCTGCTCCATAGAAAGGGTACTTTTTATAGTGTATTTGCAACAATTGGTATGAATTGTAGCAGACGTAAGACCATAAGATCATAAGACCATAAGACATAGGAGCAGAATTAGGCCACTCAGCCCATCATTCAATCATGGCTGGTATTTTTCTCATCCTCAATTTCCTGCCTTTTTCCCACAATCTCTGATCCCCTTATTAATCAAGAACCTATCTATCTCTGTCTTAAAGACCCTCAATGACCTGGCCTCCACAACTTTCAGTGGCAAACAATTCCACAGATTCAGTATTCTCTGGCTGAAGAAATTCCTCCTCATCTCTGTTTTAAAGAATCGTCCCTTTAGTCTGAGATGTGCCCTCTGGTTCTAGTTTTTCATACTAGTGGAAACATCCTCTCCACGTCCACTCTATCCAGGCCTCGCAGTATCCTGCAAGTTTCAATAAGATTCCCCCCCCCACCCCCCAATCCTTCTAAACTCCAACGAGTACAAACCCAGAGTCCTCAACCATTCCTCATATGACAAGCTCTTCATTCCAGGGCATGCCAAATTTCCTTAGCCTCCTGAGAAAGTAAAGGCATTGGTGGGCTCATTTCACCAGGTTCTGTATCACTTTCCTGCTCTCCGTCTCATTATTGTTTGAGATCTGACCCACTACGGCAGTGTCATCAGCAAATTTGAAAACTGCAAAGGAGGTGTTGTGGCTTATTCTTACTGACTGAGGGACACTTGCAATATTGGACCAACGTTGTATAAAAATAAAGGCATTGCTCATGGTACTTAAAATTATTTCTTGGATCAATCCAAATAAACATAATGATGATTTGTTGGCTGCTTTTAAGTTGGAACAGAGGCCCATGATGTTGCTCTGGATATTTGTTCTGGCTACTCGATATCTGGCACCATGAAATAATGTTCCTTGCACTTCTGACACAACTCAAACACCAAATGAGTGGAAAAATATCATTTAAATTGCCATAAAAGTGCAAATCATGCTGTCTTTCATCACTATGGCATAATACAAACTAGTTTAAAGACTTACTCATCTATCATCTAGAACTGGTAACTGGCGACATATAGTGGATTGGTCCCCCCCAAGAGTGCCATTTTTAACATTCTAGTGTATCATGTCAGGGACAATGTTTCACTGAAGATATTGTTTGTTTTTTTAAGTAACTAATCCCCTCAGTTATCAGGGTTTACAAGAAAGTATGTCCAGGGTCCTTGATTATGCTGGCTGCTTTTCAATATTCTGCTTTTCCAGGGAACATTTTAGATTTTGATGAACAGATAAAAAGAAAGATTTACATTTAGTCACAGAAACCGTACAGTGCAGAAAGACGCCATTTGGCTCATCGAGTCTGCACCAACAACAACCCCGCTCCAGGCCCTATCCCCACAACCCCACATATTTACTCCGCTAATCCCTCTAAGCTACACATCCCGGGGCACATGGGCAACTTAGCATGGCCAATCAACCGAACCCACACATCTTTGGACTGTGGGAGAAAATCAGAGTAAACGGAGGAAACCCACGCAGGCACGGGGAGAATGTGTAGACTCCACACAGACAATGACCTGAGCTGGGAATCGAACCCAGGTCCCTGACACTGTGAAGCAGCAGTGCTAACCACTGTACCGCCCATGAGTTATCGGGCACCTTTCCCCTCAGGGCATCCCAAAGCACTTTACAATTGTGAAGCGTCGTCAATATCTCAAAGTCGACACTCTCAGGACTGAGGCTGTGCCAGATTTCGGGCTGGCTGGTTTGAGCTGCAGAAGATTTGGACCAACAGGGTCAAGGGTCACTCAAAGTATGGGAATAGACTGGTACACAAATCAGCAAAATCAATGATAAATTGTAGTCAGGCCCTCAATGTGTCAATGCAGTGCCGAAACATTCAGCTAAGTTATATTTTTAATTAAATTTGATTCCTGGCACTGCATAAGAATGTCTGATTTTCGGACAGCCAGATTTGAGGCACTGCACCGTTTTGGAAACTCAGCAGTTAATTAGTGCACAGCAAGCTCCCACCAACAGCAATGTGATAAGAACATAAGAACATAAGAAATAGGAGCAGGAGTAGGCCATCTAGCCCTTCGAGCCTGCCCCGCCATTCAGTAAGATCATGGCTGATCTGAAGTGGCTCAGTTCCACTTTCCCGCTTTCTCCCCATAACCCTTAATTCCCTTGCCTTCCAAAAACCTATGTACCCGTGACTTAAATATATTTAGCGAGGCAGCCTCCACCACTTCAATGGGTAGAGAATTCCAGAGATTCACCACCCTCTGAGTGAAGAAGTTCCTCCTCAACTCCGTTCTAAACTGCTTCCCCCTTATCTTGAGGCTGTGCCCTCTAGTCCTGCTGTCCTTTCTAAGCAGGAAGAATCTCTCTACCTCTACCCTATCCATCCCCTTCATTATCTTATACGTCTCAATAAGATCCCCCCTCATCCTTCTAAACTCCAACGAGTACAAACCCAGTCTATTCAGCCTCTCTTCATAGTCCAACCCCCTCATCTCCGGTATCAGCCTAGTGAACCTCCTAAAGGATCATATTTCTGTCCTCAGGCATGGACGGGGTTTGAACCCACGATCTTTGGTTTACGAGACCAACGCCTTACCACTTGGCCACCGCACCTGATGATGACCAGGTAATGTGTTTTCAGCGATGCTGATTGAGAGAAAAATATTTGCCATCACATTTGACTCCCGTGCTATTCCTTGAAATAAAGGGATCCTTTACAGTTACCTGAGTGGGAAGACAGGGCCTCAGTTTAATGTCTCAGCTGAAGGACTGTACCTCTGACAGTGAGGTTCTCCCTCAGCACTGCAATAGAAACATAGAAAATAGAAGCAGGAGAAGACCATTCGGCCCTTCGAGCCTTCATTTTGATCATGGCTGATCATCAAATTCAATATCTTGATCCCTCCTTCCCTCTATATCCCTTGATCCCTTTAGCCCCAAGAGCTATGTCTAATTTCTTCTTGAAATCAGACAATGTTTTGATCTCAACTACATTCAGTGGACGTGTATTACACACATTCACTACCCTCTGGGTGAAGAAATTTTTCCTCACCTTAGTTCTAAAAGGTTTACCCTTTAGCCTCAAACTATGGCCCCTAGTTCTGGACTCCCCCCATCATTGGGAACATTCTTTTTGAACCTACACTGTCTAAACCCTGTCAGAATTTTATAAGTTCCTGTGAGATCCCTTCTTCTAAACTCCAGTGAATATAATCCTAAACGAATTTTGACTTTCAAGGTCAAAGGAATCCTGGTGTGGAGAACAAAAATGCCACCTTAACTGAGTGGGGACATTAATCTAAGGTCAAAATCAAGGCTCATTTTTGAGCAGGATAGAATGAATTGACTGTTTCCACTGCTGTGCATGTCTGAGGATATGCACCAATCGACTCAAGAACAGCTTCTTCCCTGCTGCCATCAGACTTTTGAATGGACCTACCTCACATTAAGTTGATCTTTTTCTACACCCTAGCTATGACTGCAACACTGCACTTTCTCATTTCCTTCTCTATGAATGGTATGCTTTGCCCGTATAGTGCGCAAGAAATAATCCTTTCCATTGTATGTTAATACATGTGACAAAAATAAATCAAATCAAAACATGATCTAGAAAGGCGTGATAGTTACACTCGATAGAAGTGGAAAAATATTTCCATCCTATCTTAACATCTGAGCTCACTAGCAACCTCCAGCCTCAAATAATATTTTACTATTCTGGTTATTACAGTCACTTTTGAAAAACATAATGCTGCAGCACTTGACATGTACCTGTGTTACAGTTTAACACATTAACTAATACTTGGCTTAATGCTGACATGAAGACCTTTGATTTTTGATTTGATATAATTTATTATTGTCACATATTAGTATGCAGTTAAAGGTATTGTTTCTTTTGTGCTGTACAGATAAAGCATACCGTTCATAGAAAGGAAAGAAAGGAGAGAATGTACAATGTAGTGTTACAGTCATAGCTAGGATGTAGAGAAAAATCAACTTAATATAAGGTAGGTCTACTCAAAAGTCTAGAAAATCTCAGCAGTTCTGGCAGCATCTGTAGGGAGAAAAAAGAGCTGATGTTTCGAGTCCAGATGACCCTTTTTCAAAGCTTTGACAAAAAGTCATTTGGACTTGAAACGTCAACTCTCTTCCCTCCATACAGATGCTGCCAGACCTGGTGAGATTTTCCAACATTTTCTCTTTTGGTTTCAGATTCCAGCATCCACAATAATTTGCTTCTATTCAAAAGTCTGATGGCAGCGGAGAAGAAGCTGTTCTTGAGTCAGTTGGTATGTGATCCCTAACTTTCGTATCTTTTTGCTGCTTGAAGAAAGTGGAATCAATGGATGGAAGGCTTGCTTCTGTGAATGGACTGGGCTACAATCACAAGCTTTTGTAGTTTCTTGCGGTCTTGAGCAGGGCAGAAGCCATACCAAGCTGTGATACAACCAGAAAGGATGCTTTCCCTGATTTTGCCTTAATTACTGCCTAATTTGCTCAGTTTGAATAAATTACTCATCTCTGGGATTAATTTATTTTCGATATATGATCAATTACTAGTCTGCATTCTGAATGAGAGCAGTCAAAACACTGATGCATGGAATATGGGCTGTCATTCTCCGACCTTGCTCGCCCCAGAGATTCTCTGGTCCTGCTGCAATGAATGGAGATTTGGCTGAGCGCCGAATTCTCCATTCTCGCTGGCAGCAGTGGCAGGACGCGTGCCATCAGGGAATTCTTACACTCATTCAAGTTTCTTATTTCACCCGAGAACAGGGGTGTGCAGGTCAACAGAACCCTGCAACTATGTCCTGTGTCATCTACCTACACGGGAAATGTTCTACGATTTTGTGTCATGCATGCTTTCAAACTAAAATTAAATATATATTTAATTGGGCAATTGTCATTAATTTAGAAAGCCAGTAATTGCTCAAAATATGTATCTCTGGTCTTTCACAGCCTTTCTTCTTTAGGTCAACACTGTAATTAAATGGTGCCATGTTTTACTGCTGTACAGGTATAAATAAGTCCATTCAAACAACTCCAAGACTCAAGTAAAAGATGTGCAGGTTAGGTTGATTGGCCATGGTAAATTGACCCTAGTGTCAGGGGGATTAGCAGGGTTAATGTGCGGGTTTACGGGAATAGAGCTTGGGTGGGATTGTGGTCGGTACAGACTCGATGGGCTGAATGGCTTCATAGAAATCATAGAATCCCTACAGCACAGAAAGAAGCCATTTGGCCCATCAAGTCCGCACTGACCACAATCGCACCCAGGCCCCATACCCCTACGTATTAACCCACTAAACCCTCTAACCTACGCATCTTGGGACACTGAGGGCAATTTTAGCATGGTCAATCAACCTAACCTGCACATTTTTGGACTGTGGGAGGAAACTGGAGCGCCTGGAGAAAACCCACACAGACACGATGAGAATGTGTAAACTCCACATAGACAGTCACCCAAGCGGGGAATCCAACCCAGGTCCCTGGAGCTGTGAAGCAGCAGCGCTAACCATTGTGCTCCGTGCCGTCCCGTTCCTTCTGTACTGTGGGGATTCTATGATTCCTTGATTCTATTAGTTGGTTCACATATAACTAGTGTAGCCCCACACTGCAGTTTTTACATTCCTTCAGGAGATGTGGGCATTGCTGGCAAAGGCCAGCATCGATTGCCCAAAATTGCCCTTGAATGAGCCGCCATCTTGCACGACTGCATTCCATGTGTTGTCGGTACACCCAGAGTACCTCTTGTAGATGACACTCACTGCAGCCATTGTGCACAGCTGGTGGGAATGAACGTCATCATTACACGCCAGCAGAAAATTGTTCCCTAACTGGTATTTTGGCTTCGCACTAGCTGACACTGAAACACCAACAAAAAGAACTCTGCACGTAACTCTCCTCTTCATAATGACAGTCATTATCAAACAGGTACTCTACCTTGGATCTGACACGTTATACAATAAGTCGGTATCAATCTCAAATTATAGTGTGCCTGCGTTTCAGATACTGCTTTTGATGCCAGTTGATCCCTTAAATTCATTGGCCTGAGTGAACATGTGCTCAACCCATAACCGCATAAAATCACACAAGGTTCACACAAGGGTGTGCATTCTGACACCTTGCGTAGTATTGCGGTCAGTGAGCACGTGCAGGAATTGCAAATGTGCCCGCCAACAATTAAACAGGCAAATTGAGCCCATTAAACATATAGTTGTCCTGAACTTTATGTGACCCATGTGTTTTTATGCTACAAATTCAGGTGACATTTGCACTTTTTCACCATTCTCGATCCAGGGTGGGGTAAAAAGCTCAAATATATTTGAGGTTTGATGATTCATGGCTTTTGCCAGTTATTTGTTGTGTCTTTAGAGACATTTTGAGGCATTTTTTGATAGCTGATATCCCTCCATCAATTCTGCAGCTCCCTCAGTCATTGCCACAGTAGTTTCCGGCCTGCAGGGAGCTTGTGTGATACCATCTCGCCCTCATTGTCATGGTTTCCGCCCTCTCCTCCATCCCCATTTTAAGTTTTAAGTTTGTTTATTTGTTAGTGTCACAAGTAAGCTTACATTAACATTGCAATGGAGTTATCGTGAAAATCCCCTAGTTGCCACACTCCGGCGCCTGTTCGGGTACACTGAAGGAGAATTTAGCATGGCCAATGCACCCTAACCAGCACATCTTTCAGACTATGGGAGGACATCAGAGCACCCAGAGGAAACCCACGCAGACACTAGGAGAATGTGCAGATTCAGCACAGTGACCCAAGGCTGGAATCGAACCCGGGTCCCTGGTGCTGTGAGGCAGCAGTGCTAACCACTGTGCCACCGTGATATCATTTCACATTTGTCACCAGTTAATTAGCCAGCCAGTGTGAAATCATTCTCTGGAGATATCAGAGGACAGAAGTGAGTTCACATCCACTTAGGTCCTGCCAGTCGCGCTCTGGTGCTAAGCATAAAATCCCGGCCATTGAGTTTGAAATTACTCCAGGACTGATTCAACTCAGTGGAAAAAATTATTTTTCAACTGATTAGTCTGAGGGCATTCTTTTGCTGAAGTGATCTCGAATCTGCACTAGAAGGAAGGAAGAGCTTACAACCAGCAGGTTCACGGAAGCTCCTGAATGGCCAGTTATGCTGCTATTTGTCAAGCTTTCAAAAAGCACAAATGTCTTTGTGGAACTGTGCCTTGAGGAGATTAACTCTCTAGCTCGCTGTGATGAGTCAGATAGCTGCAGGACTGCAGAGAGGCAGGAGCCCAGGCTTTTTGTTGGAGTAAATTTTAAGCAACAAAAGCTCAGAATACAGGAGACTATAGCTGAAATTTTATTACATCAGCAGTGGTTTTGTATCTGCTGCTAACTGGCTATTGATAACTTATTAAAGAACTGTTGTGCGCACTATTGGAAGTATGGTCCATTTCTGACTTACTCTGTCACCCTTTTATAATTTCAAATCCAATGTCCTGAAGTTTATACGATTTAAGTCAATTAGGTGCAAATATGTTACAGAAATTTATAAGAGTGTGCCCGAGGCACATGTTTTTATATGTTTAAAGTTCTCATTCTTGTTTTCAAATTCTTCCACAGCCCTGTCCCTTTCTCCACCCCACAACCCATTTTTGTAAACCCGTCTAACTCTACAATCCTCTGGAATTTTTGCACTCTTCCAATTCTGATTTCTTGTGCACCCCAATCTCCATCGTTACGCCATTGCGAGCCTTGTCCTCAGCCATCCAGGCTCTAAGGGCTGGAATAGCTTCCATAAATGTCCCCATCTCTCTACCTCCCATCCATCCTTCAAAATCTCATCTCTCCAAATAGTTCCAACACCCACCACTACTAGCAACAATATTTGCCTTTAATGGTGTAAGATGTCCCTGGGTTCTTCGCCAAACAAAAGTTGACACTGAACCATGTAAGGAAATACCAACGCAGATGGCCAAAAACTTGTTCAGGCTCTTTCTTAAGGAGGAAAGATGGGGGAGAGAGTTGGACATGCCTGGAGGAGGATTCCAGAGCTTTTGGAAGACCCACAGAATCAATGCAGAATGATTAAACTTGGAGATGCGCCAGAGGTCTGTGCGAAAGGCCTAAACTGGAGGAGTACTGATATTTCAGAGGGGGACAGGGAGGGGCAAGGCCCATGATGAGTTTGGGAATAAGAATGAGAATTTTAAAAATCAAAGGGCCAGTGTTAGTCAGTTGTAGCTATGTGTCTGTAATAAGTCCTCGGAGGCAGAAGTTCCTTCATCAAAATCTCTTTATTTACATGTCTGACAACAGCATACAGAGTGCTTTCAGTCAGCAGCCTACACGAGGAGCCCCAGAGGAACTGACACTCTGCGTTAAGTACAAAGCAAGAGGCTCCCTGATTGACCCATCAATTTGGCCCTTAATCAGGACCTACCTCACAGGTCTACCTCAATTGCCTGATTAAAGTCATTACAGTGTCAGATTTTATTTGCTAACAGTGCTGTGAAGTGCCTCGAGGTACTCATAAGGTACTATATAAATGCAAGTGGTTTTCGTGGTAAGTGATTTAAAATGGCACTACCTTCTCAGCAGTGAAGCCCAAATGTAGTCAGGATTGGAGGCTGGAAGGAAGTTTTGGCTATGACATTCAGGTGTCACTCGAGGGAGTGCAGCGAACGTTTACCAGACTGATTCCGGGAATGGTGGGACTGATGAATGAGGAGAGATTGACTAGGTTAGGATTGTTTTTGTTGGAGTTCAGACAAATGATGCGGGGGGGAATCTCATGGAGTCATATAAAATTCTAATAGACTAGACATGGTAGAAGAACGGAGGATGTTCCCGATGGTGGGGCAGTCCAGAACCAGGGGTCACAGTCTGAGGGTACTGGGTAGACCATTTAGGATGGAGATGAGGAGACATTTCTTCACCCAAAGAGTGGTGAGCCTGTGGAATTCATTATCACAGGAAATAGTTGATGCCAAAATATTGAATGTATTCAAGAGGCGGCTGGATATATCACTTAGTGCGAATGGGGCCAAAGTTTATGGGGAAAAAGCATGACTAGGCTATTGAGTTGGACAATCAGCCATGATCATAATGAATGGCAAAGCATGCTCGAAGGGCCAATGGCCTCCTGCTGCTCCTATCTTCTATGTTTCTGTGTAATCCTATCACTGTTTTAAAACCATGCATTGGGTCCTTCACTTTATACAATACTTTGATTTATACTATTATTTCTGGTCAAATAGCAATTTCAAAGCAGAGTAGCATTGGTTGGACTGTAGTAATTTCTCTTCAGCATAGACTCAACTGGGAGCTGCAAACTGATGTGCTACAGTCGTACTGACAGGACAGTGCATAACAATTTTACCAAAGGCAATTCATATATTATAACTCTGAACATAGGGATTTATAATGAAAAAGCTTGACAACAGAAGATAAGGCTTTGTAGCCACATGCTTTGTAACAATATAATTATATATTTATGTACTTGACCTGGTGCTGGCTAATGAACCAGGACAGGTGACGGATCTCTCGGTGGGAGAGCATCTCGGGGATGGAGATCATAATTCTATCTCCTTCATGATAGCATTGGAAAGAGATAGGATCAGGCAGGCTAGGAAGGTGTTTGTCTGGATTAAGGGGAAATATGATAACAACAGGCAGACAATTGGACGAATAAACTGGAAGGAGGTGTTCTTGGGGAAAAGTACTGAAGGAAGGTGGCGGATTTTCAAGGAATGTTTGACTGGAGCTCTGCACGACAACGTTCCGATGAGACAAGGAGGTAGGTTTTGGTAGGTCGCGGGAGCCGTGGTGCACGAAGGTTGTGGTGAACCTGGTCAGGAAGAAAAGAAAGGTGTATAAAAGGTTCAGAGAGCTAAGAGATGTTAAGGATCTAGAGGAGTATAAGGCTTGTAGAAAGTAGCTTAAAAAGGAAATTAGGAGAGCCAGAAGATGTCATGAGAAGGCCTTGGCGGGTAAAATTAAGGAGAATCCCAAGGTGTTCTACAAATATGTGAAGAGTAAAAGGCTGAGAAAAGAAGGAATAGGACCTATAAAAGGTGAAGGGGGAAAAGTCTGTCTGAAACCGGAAGACATGGCAGAGGTGCTTAATGAGTACTTTGCCTCGGTGTTCACGGTGGAAAGTGATCTGGGAGGTTGCACTACAGGTTCACGGCAGACTGAAAAGATTGAGTACGTGGATATTAAGAGAGAGGATGTGTTGGAACTTTTAAATTCTATCAAGATAGATAAGTCACCGGGACTGGATGGGATGTATCCCAGGTTATTGTGGGAAGTGAGGGAAGTGATTGCAGAGCCCCTGGCGATGATCTTTGCAACGTCGATGGAGATGGGAGAGGTTCCGGAGGATTGGAGGATTGCAGATGTGGTTCCTATTTTCAAGAAAGGGAACAGGGATAGCCTGGGAAATTACCAACCAGTGAGTCTGACCTCAGTGGTTGGTAAGTTGATGGAGAGGATTCTGAGGGACAAGATTTATGAGCATTTAGAGAAGTTTAGAATGATCAGGAATAGTCAGCATGGCTTTGTCAAGGGCAGGTCATGCCTTACGAGCCTAGTTGAGTTCTTTGAAAATGTGACTGAACACATTGACGAAGGAAGAGCGGTGGACGTGGTTTACATGGACTTCAGCAAGGCGTTTGATAAGGTCCCCCATGCAAGACTTCTTGAGAAGGTGAGAGGGCATGGGATCCAAGGGGCTTTGGCCTTGTGGATCTAGAACTGGCTTGCCTGCAGAAGGCAGAGAGTGGTTATGGATGGGGCTTTTTCTGCATGGAGGTCAGTCACTAGTGGAATGCCCCAGGGATCTGTTCTAGGACCCTTGCTGTTTGTCATTTTCATAAATGACCTAGATGAGGAAGTGGAAGGATAGGTTAGTAAGTTCGCCGATGATACGAAGGTTGGTGGTGTTGTGGATAGTCTGGAGGGATGTCAGAACTTGCAGCATGACATAGATAGGATGCAAGACTGGGCGGAGAAGTGGCAGATGGACTTCAACGCGGATAAATGTGTAGTGGTCCACTTTGGCAGGACCAACGGAATGTTGGAGTAGGAGTAAAAATAACACAAACCAAGAGATGTAATGGCATTATTCCATACAAGATGTTAACTATTACAGTGACTTAAGTTGTTGCCATGCTTACCACCTTTTCATTACAAAACATTGTGCAACAATTGCAACTACAGATTTTTTTTTCCATGATACAATGATAATTGCTACACTTTCAAACCAAATCCTCTTCAGGTGTGACATCTGGCAAAGTTGGAATAATAAGGATTAATGAGGGTTTTTTTTAATACTCATTTCAAATCTTGGGTTTTATCCAGATGTTCTATAGGTTCTATTTTTAGCATCAAAACAGCAGGAATATTAGGATGAAAAGATTGAACCTCAACACCCCATGGCCGGAATTCTCTCTACTCACGTGTGGCTGGGATTATTTGGTCTTGCTGCTATGAACGGGATATTGGCTGAGCGACAAATTCTCCGTTCTCACTGATGGAGAATTCCAGCTCGGGTATTCGGAGGCAATAAATAAGAATCAGTTCTTTATTGTGATAGCAAAGGACTGTGTACTTAAGTAAGGTTGAAGCTTGAATTGCAGTGATCCAAAAAAGCTTCACGGGTGTCACATAAAATGAAGTCCAATAGGTTTATTTGGAATCACGAGCTTTTGGAGCACTGTTCCGAAAGCTTGTCATTCCAAATAAGCCTGTTGGACTTTAACCTGGTGTTGTGAGACTTCTTGCTGTGCCAACCCCAGGCCGATGCTGGCATTTCTACCTCACATAAAATGAAAACATGGTAAAGGATTAACCTATTGCACATGATGCGGCCATGACTTACTGGCACAGGTCGTGTTGTGCTAATCCAGGAAAATTGCATGTGGGCCCAAAGACGGGACTTGTGTCTGGTGCCAAACCGTTTGCGATCTTCCCACTCCCTCTCTGCTGGCAGAAACCGAATTTCACTCGGAAAGGGCACAAGGCTGATGAGGATGAGATTGACTTAATTTCAATCTCATTAGTGAGTTTGGCATGGGATCATTCTCCCCCACCCAGGAATGCTCTCACCCCACCCACCCCACACCCCTTCTCCCCCAGCACTCCCCCAAGTGGGTAGTCACACAGGTGCAAATCACTACTAGTCCCTTGAAGTTTTGGACCAGGCGCCATGGGTTGTGAGGGTGAGCGAGGAGGTGAGTACCACTTAGCACGAAGCTCCAGGGTGCAAAGTGGCAAATCCGCTGCTGTCATGGTGCGGGATGGGGTGGGAGGCCTTCATGGGTGCGGGAGCTTTGGGGGAGGGTGAGGTGGGAGCTCAGGTCAAGGCTCATCACTGGGTTGGGGCTTGTGTGATGACTATTCTCACGACTGCTGAAAGGTCCTTGAGGGACTGCCTATGATGCCAATTATAAAATCTGCTAATGTGCCCTTCACAACTTTGCACAGCAGCAGGGTGAGATTCTACAGGAACAGGACCATGCAAGTTCCTCTAAGGAGGAGGTGGACCAGGAGGAAGTGAAGGAAGATACCAGGGAGGATGTAGCCCCACCATCCTGTTCAGCCTGCTGCCCTTGATATGCACCGGTATCGGTGGGGTGGTGGGGGGTGGTGGGGGGGGGGCGGTTAGAAAGACTGAGGCTGTGTGGAAGGCCCTGGAATAACTTCCAGTGTTTTCCCTCTCTCAGGGTGCACATGGGTCCTCTGGGACACTCCACGGGACAGTGGGCTAGCTGGAGTGAGCTCCAGAAGGTTCTACATCATCAGGGGCTGCCAGTCCTGGAGGCCTCACATTGTCTGCACCATGGTGTGCAAGACCTCAGCCATGGGCCTCTGCATCTGGACCAAGCTCTGGACCCCCTCTGCAGTTGCCCTCTGTGACTAGGCCATGATCTCAACGCCCTCAGGTTTGGCTCTGTATGTCTGGAGCATGCTGCCAAGGCCTTGACAGGAAGGAACTGTGGCAAGGAGTGCCAGAGGATTTTGAGGAAGATGCTGGGGGAGTCGGGTGCTGGAAGGCTGTGTGATGACAGGAAATGGATTGATGTGGAGAATTTAGGTGTGACTGACGGGATCAATACAGGATGGGACAGATGGACACTCACCCTAGCAGCTCCAACAAGTCATTCGTTTTCTTGAGGGATTGGGTGGCAGTCCACGGTGTCAGGTTGTGGGCACTAACTGCCGCAGCCACTGCATCCCAGGCCTCATTTTCATCCTTGCGTCAGCATCGTCTCCTCACCTGGTGGTACAAGGTGCCTGCTTCTCCTCCACTGTGTCTAGAAGCCTTCTGAAATCCACCTCCTTGAAGCTAGGAGCTAAAAAAAAGTAAAGTTTATTTATCTAAGTAAGCAATGTAAGTAGGTTTACATTAACACTGCAATGAAATTACTGAAAATCCCCTAGTTGTCACACTCCAATGCCTGTTCGGATACACTGAGGGAGAATTTAGCATGGCCAATGCACCTAACCACCACATCTTTCGGACTGTGGGAGGCAATCAGAGCACCTGGAGGAAACACACGCGGACACAGGGAGGATGTGCACACACCACACAGACCCAAGCCGGGAATCAAACCTGGGTCCCTGGTGCTGTGAGGCAGCAATGCTAACCACTGTGCCGCTGTGCCGCCCCAGAGCTGCCATCCTCCTGGCTTGGCAGGCTTTGAGTGCAAGAAGGAGGTTTAAATGCAGCTCCCCCTTGTTAACAGTGCACAGCTGCGAGGCAGTTCAGGTGAATCTGGGGAATCCAAATGGGCGCGTTTCTCATGGGGGTCCGTTCACTGCACTAAGCATGGGCTGATAACAATGACAAGTCATTTATGGGAAAATTCCACCCAACAGGTGCATGCACCATGATAGGCAAAAGTAGTGAACACACTTTACCATTGACACACGTAAGGACATTTCAGTCTGGATTTTCCTCAAGTTGGGATGACTCAGAATCTCTCTAAAAATGAGAGATTGGTCCCGATTCTGGGATTCTCAACCTCATTCCCAGGCTGCCTTATTTTGGGAGTGCCTCCAAAAGGCGAGAACTGGTTCCCATCAAAATCTCACATCCGGCATTCCTAACCTGGCCAGCTCCATTGCAGATGTAGGTGTCTAGCACTCCTCTACAATTTTCATAGAGTCAGGTTGGGTTTTTAAAGAGCCGTGGTTCACAGCCCACCTGGAAAGTCATGCATTACAGTCTATGTTAGGGGCCCTTTAAAAGGCAAGTTCAAAGATCTTCCTCATGTTCCTTCATGCCCTTGCACCCAACTCCTGTGGCCCATCATACTTCTAATTCCAGGCTATGTGCTTCCACCCACCCCCAACCCCTATATACCCAATGCCAACGTCTTCCCTTCCTCCCAACCCCATGATTCCTTATGTATCCAATTCCAAGCTATGTCTCTCCATGCCCACTGATTCACCTTACTCTGTATGAATCAATGAACCCTATAGTGACAGTAGGATGTGTAACAAAAGCTTTAAACTGGTAACTCATTCATAACTTTCTACTGTGTTAAAAAGTGTAATTTCACTCAAAAGTCAATAAAAGTCTCAACTATTCAGACCCCTTAAAATGTCAGTAACGAAACCCACAAATCCTTGAAACCGCTTAACCTTGTGTAAATAAACATTGTGAAATTGACCGCAGAGATCAGACAGCTGGAACTGCCTATCAAGCAATATTTTCTCTAGGGTTCAGCTGTTTCAACAAGCACAATGAATGTCTGGGCTCTCAGCCCAGGCATGCCCAACTCTCAACCCCTATTCCTCCTTTAACTCATGCCTTGACCAAACGTTTGGTCACCTTTCTTCTTTTGCAAGGTAAGGGGACCAAGTAAGGAATTCTTCCAACCTGCCATTAGGATAGGCACCAAAAATCTGGACAGTATCCAGATTTGCGCTGACAAGTGGCAAGTAACATTTGTGCCACACAAATGCCAGACAATGATCATCACCAATAAGAGACATTCTAACAATTACCCTCTAACATTCAATGGTGTAACTATCAATGAATCCACCACTTGTCAACATCCTTGGGGTTACCATTGACCAGAAACTCAATTGGACTCAACACATAATCACAGTGGCTACAAGATCAGGGCAGAGGCTAGGAATACTGCGGCAATTAACTCACCTCCTGACTCTCCAGAGCCTGTCCACCATCTACAAGGCATAAGTCAGGAGTGAGATGGAATACTCCTCACTTGCCTGGATGGCTGCAGCTCCAACAACACTCAAGAAGCGTGACACCATCCACTTGATTGGTACCAAATCTACAAACATTCAAACCCTCCACCACTGATGCTCAGTAGCAGCAGTGTGTACTATCTACAAGATGCACTGCAGCAATTCATCAAAGATCCTTAGACAGCACCTTCCAAACCCATGACCACATCCACCTAGAAGGACAAGGGCAGCAAATACATGGGAACACTATCACCTGCAAGTTCCTCTCCAAGCCACTCACTATCCTGTGAATCGCCATTCCTTCACAGTTGCTGGGTCAAAATCCTGGAATTCCCTCTCTGACGGCATTGTGGATCAACCCACAGAACATGATTGCAGCGATTCAAGAAGCCAGCTCACCACTAACTTCTCAAGGGCAACTAGAGATGGGCAATAAATGCTGGCCAGCCAGCGACGCCTATATCCCACAATGAATAGAAAGAAAGCTTGATCAAAGAGGTGGAGTTTTAATTAGTGCCTAAAAGGAGAAAAGGGTACAGTATTTGATTTGATTTTGATTTGATTTGATTTATTATTGTCACATGTATTGGGATACAGTGAAAAGTATTGTTTCTTGCACACTATACAGACAAAACATACTTTACATAGAGGAAAGGAGAGTGGAGAATGTATTGTTACAGTCATAGCTAGGCTGTAGAGAAAGATCAACTTAATGTGAGGTAGGCCCATTCAAAAAGTCTGATAGCAGCAGGGAAGAAGCTGCTCTTGAATGGGTTGGCACGTGTCCTCAGACGTTTGTATCTTGTTCCCGACGGAACAAGGTGGACGAAAGTATGTCCGGGGTGCGTGGGGAGGGAAGATGAAATTATGTCCATCAAGGGTACAGCAATAAAAATCAAGAATGCAGAAGAAAGCAAGACTGGAAGAGTGCGGAGATATAAAAGTGTTGTTGGACTGCAGACGGTAACGGAAATAGGGAAGGATGTTCCAAGACCTGGAGACAATGTAGGACAGTGAGTACAGGGACAATAGGTGAATTGAACTTGGCGCAAGTTAGGACACAGGCAGCAGTGGTTTGGATAAGCTCAAATTTATGGGGGATGCAACTTGAGAGCCTGACCAGGAATGTACAAAGCAGGAAAAAAACTTATTAAAGTTTCCATGACGTCTGGCATCCCTTCTTATTCCCATAATTCCTGGCGCAGTCTCCTGGAAATGTCGCAAATATCTAATCCTGAGAAGAGAGTATTAATGTCAAACAATTTACAGTCCTGCAGGTGACAGGAAAACAGCTCCTTTGTGCTGCCGTGAACTCATGTCGAGTAAACTGATGAACATAAACTACAGTGAGAAAAAATGTCTACATGAAACGCTTTAGAATTTCAAAACCGAAAACACTTTTCATCACAGTTTTAAAATGTGTTGCAGATGATAAATCAAAATTTAATGTGAAAAGCAAATATTTTGTAAGTTGAGTTGCTTATAAAGCTGCAATACAAGAATCAGTCAACACATCTATTACTTGCCATTTATGAAATCTACAGAGGAGCCCACATCTACCCTCCTCATACTTTCTATCCACAGTAAGAAGTCTCACAACACCATGTTTGGAGATGTCAGGGGTGGTGAATGAGTGGAATCGGCTGCCGTCAGTGGTGGTAGAGGCGAACTCATTGGGGTCTCTTCAGAGACTTCTGGATGAGTACATGGGGTTTAATGGGATCGAGAGTTATAGATAGGCCTGGTAGGTATGGATATGATCAGCACAACTTGTGGGCTGAAGGGCCTATTTGTGCTGTAGTGTTCTATGTTCCATGTAACACCAGGTTAAAGTCCAACAGGTTTATGTGGTATCACGAGCTCTCGGAGCACTGACTCACCTGATGAAGGAGCAGTGCTCAGAAAGTTCATTATACCAAATAAACCTGATGGACTTTAACCTGGTGTTGTGAGACTTCTTATTGTGTCCACCCAGTCCAACGCCAGTATCTCCACATCCTTTCTATTCACAAGTATATATTCTCAGTGTGATGATCCAGGTTGCCAGGCAAAAAAGAATATTTTCTTTTTTGTGAAGTACCTTTATAAACAAAGTGGACAGGCGAGCATTTTGAAAGCAAGTTAATTGATTTTCTGATTATGACAACATTAGGTTCCAAGATATGCCCTTGTAATTTGGGGTTGCCATGAGGATAAATAGCTAAGAAGAAAAGGGTAAATAGAAGACTAATTGCAGAGGGGTGGGGTTTCAGCCTGTATTTTATGTTTTGGGTTTTAAGAACACTGGGAATTAGTATAATAAAATGAGATAGGGCACTCACCAGGTTTTCTGATTGTCAGTCTTGGAACAGATCCTGGTATTGAATCAAGTCTTTAAGGAGAAAGCAGAGGCAGTGTAATAGCATGTATTATGTAGTTGGAAAGGACAGAAGATTGAAGAAAGGGAATGGTGACAGAGCCCACCAGAATATTTAAAGAATCAAAGAAAGGAATCTCAAGGAATTCTGTGCCATCTGCACTGCCATAAGCAGAGTGAAAGAGTGTTTGTAGATATGAACCCTTTCATGGTAATGGTGTCCAAGGATTTCAGATGGAATTGGGCTGATGGTGAATGCAACTCAAGACCCAAAATGATTGGATAGGAGGAGTGAGGCTCTACAAACCAGAAGCCAAGTTATAAGCACTCTGGGACTGCATACGGTCCTACATTCGATTGGGTAGTAATAAGAGTGCTTCTAATTATGTAAGGTGTATTTTTGTTGTAGCAACTATTTAAAGCAAAATTTACCAAAGTTAATTGAGGAGTAGGCCATTTGGCCCTGACAAGCCTGCTCCACCATTTGTTAAAATTTGATTGACTCATTGCTGGGGTTCTGGAGTCACATGTAGACAGATCAAGTAAGGACGGTGGGTTTCTGTGAACCTGTTAGGTTTTTAGGGCAATGGTTTCATGGACATCATTAGATTTTTAATTCCAGATTTTTTTTATTGAGTCTACATTCTACCATCTGCCATGGTGGGATTCAAACCCAGGTCCCCAGAGATTTCTCTAGGGGGGAGTCTTCCTGTCCTGCCTACCAAATGAATCATAGCAGGGTGGACCGTGTAAAGGTCCATAGATCTCGGGCAGGATTTAGGGTGAGCTCGGCTGGAAAATCCCGTCTCTAGTCTCTGGATTACTAGTCCAGCGACAATACTGCTGCGTCCCCTTCCTGTTTGTGTGCATGTGTGTGTGTGCGTGTGTGTATGCGTGTATATGTGTGTGTATGCATTGTAAAGGTCACAGGTATGGGTATACCCTTTTAAAATATCTTTATATCTTGTGAGCTTTCAGCTCAATAAAAACACACTCCTTTAAATCTTAAATTCAAGAAAGCCAGTCAGACAGGTTTTGTTGCAATAAATCTGTAAATTGGTCAAGGACAGATTGAGCTAATACCTTCATTCTTATAAATTCACAAAAAGGGACCTTGTTGTGGTCAGACCTGGGATGTAGAATACATGAGTCATGTTTCTCAACTGCAGTACCTCACGGAACAAGAAATCCAAGTCTTTCCCAATCAACAAATGGCCAATAAATTCCCATTATAAATTCTCGGCACGAGCGTGTATGTGTGGATGGGTTGGAGTAAATTCTTCAGCTGCTGGCCAAGTTATAAATTTCCTAACTGCTCTATTGATTATTCTTTAAAGTTTATTTACTAGTGCCACAAGTAGGCTTACATTAATGCTGCAATGAAGTTACTATGAGAATTTCCTGGTTGCCATCTGTTTGGGTACACCTAGGGAGAATTTAGCATGGTCAATGCACCTAACCAGTAGGTGTTTCAGGCTGTGGGAGAAAACCGGAGCACCCGGAGGAAGCCCACAGAGACATGGGGAAAACATACAGACTCTGCACAGACAGTGACCCAAGCTGGGAATCGAACTCAGGTCCCTGGCGCTGTGAGGGAGCAGTGCTAACTACTGCCCCACAGTGCCATCCTTCTTTTGATCATTCTTCAGAATATTCACAAATGCAGGTGTTACTCAGTTTTCCTTTTTCAACTTCTTGTTCACTGTGTCGTATGTTTATTTTCTGCAAATTTGATTTGACTTATCATTGTCACATGTATTAACATAGAGTGAAAAGTATTGATCCTTGCGCGCTATACAGACAAAACATATTGTTCATAGAGAAAGAAAGTAAACAGTGCAGAATATAGTGTTCCAATCATAGCTAGGGTGTAGAGAAAGATCTATTTAATGCAAGGTAAGTCCATTCAATGGTCTGACAGCAGCAGGGAAGAAGCTGTTTTTGAGTCGGTCAGTACGTGACCTCAGACTTTTGTATCTTATTCCCGACTGAAGAGAAAATGTTCCGGGGTACGTGGGGTCCTTATTTATACTGGCTGCTCTGCCGAGGCAGCGGGAAGTGTAGACAGAGTCAGAGGATGGGGGGCTCGTTTCATTCAATTCATTCTGTTTCTGTCAAAACCTTCCTAAAAAATTTTTTGTTTCTATATTTTTCCTCCCTTTTGTTAAATGAATGCACAGTATGCCCATTATCAAAAATGTGGTTAGCTAATCTGGTATGAAAATGAGATATCTATCAGATTGCAGCTGAACAATTTAAATGACAATCTAAAGAACATTCAAATGTTCCAACTTGCCATGAGAAACTAAGGATGTTAAAGATGCTGGAGTCAGACAATGGTTTCTGGCAGTGTGAGTGAAGATAACTACTTGCTTCATTAACATGCAGGGAAATAGTGGGTGGCCATTCAGCATGAAATTTCAATCTTATAATTCTCCTCAAATTTATTTCCACGATGGGTTTAGTTACGTTCAAGCGCGTTTCCAATAAGTTGCACTAAGCTTACCGACGAGCCAGCAGAGCTTTCTCACATAAAATTAAATTTTATTGCCTTCGTCTGAAGGAGGGAAAACATTTTATTCATTTGTGGGACATGGTTGTCGCTGGCTGACCAGCATTTATTGCCCATCCCTCATTGTCCGAGGGCAGTTGAGGGTCACCCACACGGTTGTGGCCCTGGAGTAACATTTAGCCCAAACCAGGTAAAGACAGCAGATTTCCTTCCCTAAAGGACATTAGTGAACCAGATGGGGTTTTTTCAACAATCAGCAATGGTTTCAGTAGATTCTTAATTCCAGGTTCTTTTTTAATTCAAATTTCACCATCTGCCATGGTGGGATTCGAACGCAGGTTCCCAGAACATTAACTGAGGTTCTGGATTACTGAAAATATCATTAGGCCATTTTAAAGATCAACATTGCAAAGAAATTCAAGAAATATTTCACCAATCTGCTACACTGTTGAAAAGGATGCAAAGGTAGTGTTATTAATGCCAGATTATACTAGCCAATTATGCCGTATTAGGATGTTTGGGGTTGTAAGGATTAATGTGTGGGGCTGGAGTAACAGTATTGCCTGCATGATGCTGTAAGAGAGAGTGCACATGACTAGGAGTCAAGTAAGAGAAAGCTCATAGAATCATAGAATTTCTACAGTGCTGAAGAAGGCTATATGGCCCATCGAGCCTGCACTGACAACAATCCCATCCAGGCCCTGTCCCCATGTATTTACCCTGTCAATTCCGCTGACACTAAGGGGCAACTTAGCATGGCCAATGCACCTAACCACACATCTTTGGAATGTGGGAGGAAACCAGAGTGCCTGGAGGAAACCCACACAGACACAAGGAGAATTTGCAAACTCCACACAAATAGTGACGTGAGGCTGGAATTGAATCCGGGTCCCTGGTGCTCCGGGGCAGCAGTGCTAACCATTGTGCCACCGTGCTGCCTGGTTAGACTGGGTAAATGGCAGGACTTTTGGGCCCTCCCGTTACATGTTTTTTGTCAATGGGACGCGCCCATGCTATTGCCGGTGGCAGAATCTTCTGGTATCGCTGCTGTCAATGAAAATTCCTGCTCCATCCACCCTCGTGCTGGTGGGAAACCCAGGAAGGGAAGTGATCCCACTGTCAGCCAATGACCTGAAAGTCCCGCCATGGTCTTGTATATCTGTATATAGTCATGCTCAACCAATAAACCAATTATTCTTCAGACATACCTTTGGCTCAGCCATTGTTCCTTAACCAGTCTTAACAAACAAACAACATGGTGGCTGTGGTGGCAGCAGCTTTGAAGGACTCCAAAATGTCTGAAAATAACATTAGAATAGTTTGCAAATCTAACCTGAGGAAGATGCCAAAACGTAAGACAGTTGAAAATCTCCAAAAAGAAATCCATTAAAGATGTGGAGGCAGAAAGGCAAATGAAAAGATCAACCTGTCAGCTTACTAAGAGTTACCCATCATGGTCCATGAAAAAGTCTGATCCAGCCTTGCAGGGCATTGGTGTTGAGGACAATTGTGGAGGAGGTGTCGTTGCCTTTCCTTGCTGATTATGGTCTACGGGTTAGGAAATCTAGAATCCAATCACAGAGGGAGGAGTCGAGTCCTAGACTATCGAGTTTGGAAATTAGTTTTGGAAAAGAAAGACATGAATTTAAATATCACATTCCACCAGCTCAGCAGTAAAGCACTTTACCACCAAGTCTGTACTCTTGAAGTGCAGTTTAAGATACAGTAGCCCAATTCATGCACAGCAAGGTCTCGTAAAGAGCAATGTGATAATGACCAAGTAATCTGCAAGTTGTTGTTTAGCATGTATGAACAAGGTTTTGTAGCTCAGAAAGGTTAGTGCATTGTTTATCTATTAGTATCACAAGTAGGCTTACCTTAACACTGCAATTAAGTTACTGTGAAAATCCCCTAGTCGCCACACTCCGACACCTGTTCAGGTACATTGAGGGAGAATTTAGCATAGCCAATGCACCTAACCAGCACATCTTTTGGACTGTGGGAGAAAACCGCAGCACCTGGAGGAAACCCACACAGACACAGGGAGAACATGCAAACTCCACACAGACAGTGATCCAAGCTGCATTCAAACCTGGGTCCCTCGCGCTGTGAGGCATCAGTGCTAACAACTGACACACCATGCGCATTGGACCAATATGCTTCAGGATTTTTGGTGTGATACTAATCACCTCAACTGTGTTCCATCAGTAACTACTCAGACTTTGCTCTATTGCTTTATGGCTGTAAGTCCTCTCCTCAGACACAACCTAAAATCATAATGCCATCCTGTGTCCATTACCCCACCACCCTCTCCGCAGCCAGTAGGAATAATGTGGGCAGGGTTTGATATCATCTTAACCTTTCCACCCCAAGAATGCTTTATTTAGTTCCCTAGTATCCGGCAGCATATTTTCCTGCTTTCCCAGCCCTCTCTTCCCAGCTCCCCAGACTTCACACCATAAGCGGCACATCACAACCAGTTATGTCACTATATTGCTCCATTCTTCAATTTAGCATGTCTCAAACTTCTTGAAAATGGTGAAGGATGGCACAGTACTTAGCACTGCTGCTTCGCATCACTAGAGTCCTGGGTTTGATTCCCAGTTTGGGTCACTGTTTATGTGGAGTTTGCACGTTCTACCCATGTCTGTGTGGATTTCCTCTGGGTGTTCTGGTTTCCTCCCACAGTCCAAAAGATGTGCTGGTTAGGTGCATTGCCCATGCTAAATTCTCCCTCAGTGTACCCAAACAGGTGCCGGAGTGTGGCGACTAGGGGATTTTCACAGTAACTTCATTGCAGTGTTAATGTAAACCTACTTGTGACACTAATAAATAAATAAACATTGGTTCCTAAGACCATGAATCTGAACTGGATTAAGCTAGAATTTAATTAAGAGCTAATACCGAAGATGCTAAATAAATTCTGCTATGGTAGGGATAGTTCAAAAACTATAAGAATAAAATGTAAGAATATCCCACCACAATAACGCTGAATGAGTTGATACACCAACAAGTTACACCACTTATATGACATAAATCTTTATATGCCCTTTCAATAAAAGATTGGATCTGCTTGTGATTCGGATAGAATGATACACGAATTCCTCTGTGTATCATTTCAATACACATCACAAAATGTCACATTGCATCTCTGGTGTCAGCTGTACACCACTATAGAGAGAAGACAAACACTTGAAAGCACCAAATTGATAGATTACTTAACTTGAGATGTGACACAACATGAAAGGTAAGTTGATTGAAAGAAAGACTTGCATTCATATAGTGCCTCTCATGACCACAGGAAACCGCAGAACACTTTTCAGCCAAGCAAGTAGTACATTTGAGATGTTGTCATTGCTGTAACGTGGGAAACATGTCTGCCCATTTGCACACAGCCAACTTCCACGAACTACAATGAGTTCTAAGTTTATTTTATTGGTGTCACAAACAGGCTTATATTGAAGTTACGGTGAAAATCCCCTAGTTGCCATACTCTGGCGCCTGTTCGGGTATGCTGAGGGAGAATTTAGCATGGCCAATGCACCTAACCAGCATGTCTTTTGGATTGTGGGAGGAAACTGGAACACCCGGAAGAAACCCAGGCAGACACGGGGGGAATGTGCAGACTCTGCACAGACAGTGACCCAAGCCTGTGAGGCAGCAGTGCTAACTACTGTGCCACCGTGCTGCCCATGCCATTGTGAGCAGACGCTCCACTTATGTTGTGATTTTCACTGAGGAAATAAATATTGTTTGGAACACTAGGAAAATTCCCTGCTCTCTTCAAACTCGTGGTACTGGAAATTTTATTACATCCATTTAAGACAGCAGCCACAGCGTCAAATTAACATGTCATCCAAAAGACAGCATTCCCTCATTACAGCGCTGCAGCATCAGCCTAGATATTTGGGTTCAAGTTTCTGAAGTGGAACATGTACCCACAACCTTCTGATTCAAAGGCAAGGGCATGACAAGCTGAGCCACAGCTGACACCACTTACCTATAACAATATATCCGATAAAGGTTCTTGTGTGAGCGTGCTGAATGCATGCCCTAGTAATTGTGCAGTTGTGAATGTATTTTCACAATAGCTGAAGGGACAGCATGTCGAGAAATTCCTTTCCACTGAATAGTTTTAATCGGTTCAATAATTCTCAATTTTCAGAGTCATGATAGCTAGTTGGATGATAAAGGTCCAAAACCATTGTGTTGTTGTGTTATTTACATTTCTCCTGCACGCAGTGAAATAAAAAATTTCCCCCGATATGCTGTTAAAGCCCCATGAACTTCAATAAGGCAACGATCTTCACGTAAACAGGCGAGCTACTGGTTTATAATTTAGTCCCCAGGGAAGAAGGTGTAGCGCTATGACTTGTGCGTATGGTATTTGTTATCAACCTTGCCCAAGATGCACAAGTTGGTGGTAAGATCCAGATAAGGACATACAACGTCTTGTTTAAAGTGGATAATGATTGAGATTCAAGACATTTTCTTAGTAAATGACATCTGGAAGGGTACATGAATAGGGAGGGAATAGAGGAATGCAGTCCAAGAAAGGGCAGAAGGTTTTTTCTTAGTTTAATTAGGGCATAATGATTGGTGCTTGGAGGGCTGAAGGGCCTGTTCCTGTGCTGTACTTTTCTTTGTTCTTTTTTCGTCTTTGTTCTCTTTGAATAAAGCTGCAAGATCTTGTGGGTTTTGAACAAGTAAAAATAAGCTCAACTGTATGAGATTAGAAAGATAAAACAATTTACAATTTATATTGTTTACTCTGATATTCAGGGTTAATATGAGATACACGTGAATTACCAGGCAAACTTTAGTTGAAAGCACCACATGGCACAACAAATGACAAATGTGACCAAAACAGAATCCACAGATGTTTAAACAACTCACTCAGACAAGTCAACCAATCTCACAGAATGTCCATTTCTTTCATGAAGGATTCTAATTTCCACCTTCAAAGATCTCAGTTCTCTGTAAATGTCACTGCAATTTGGGTTACCACAACATCAGCCATCTTGTAAGGTTTCAATCTGGTTTCCCAAGATTCCGTTCCCTTGGATCCCTGAGTTTACACTCAAACCAAATCACAAGCATGATTATAGCTCTCTGCTTTCTCAGACAGAACATTACTGCTCCAAAGGCACGGACTCACCAAGCTTTGGCTGTCTTCTTGGATCTCCAGGGCTTCTCCTAAGCTCAAAAAGCCCACCTGGCAGGGTTCCAATCTCATCTTCGGAGATTCCATTCCCCTCGATTCCCAAGCAAACGCCTAAGCACCAGACTATAGACACAACGTGCACCTTCTCCCTGTGTCTGCGTGGGTTTCCTCTGGGTGCTCCGGTTTCGTCCCACAGTCTAAAGATGTGCAGGCTTAGTAAATTGGCTGTGCTAAATTGCCCCTTAGCGTCAGGGGGATTAGCAGAGTAAGTAAGTGGATTTATGGGGATAGCGCCTGGGTGGAATTGTTGTCAGTGCAGACTCGATGGGCCAAGTGGCCTCTTTCTGCACTGTAGGAATTCTATGATTCTACAACTTCAGATATTTGGTCATGCCAATCAGAACACCACTGCTTGAAAAGGGGTGACTTTCCCATGTGAAGGTGGTGGCCTGGTTGCAAGACCCATTTTTTAATTTAAACTTTTAAAAAATGGAGAGAGGATGCCTTCATTTTGGGTCACCCTCTCCCTCAGTTACCTCCCATGATGTCCTGCTAGTCCTTTCTAACTGGTTACCCTTTAACTTTGAGATGCCACCTGCCATCTTTTATTGGACAGAGAGCACGCAATCTGACCACTATCTGGCTGCCTCAGGGAAAATCACAATGAGAGACTGTTTCCTATACAGTGCAGGATCTCTAACCCCGCCATTTCAGGCTGAGGTCAGGGTTCAGAAGCCCGCAGGAAAAATCCAGTCCAAAGTTTCAGATCAACGGCCTTTCATCCCCAGTGGGAAAAATTGGTGCAATAGGTGTGGAAGGAGGGGAGGTGGGAAAGTTGAAAAAAAGGGGAAAGGTCTGTAAAAAGGTGCGAGGCAGGGGAGATTAAATGACAAAAGGGGTAATGGCAGGATGCCAAGGGGAGCGGTAATGGAGCAAATAAAGGAATAAAAATGCATCCAGAGGAGATGTGAGTGACAGCTGCCATGTGAAAGCAAAGTAAAAGGAGATAGAACAGCTACCGTGGCATTTTGCTGTTGTATTCAAGTTGTATTCGAGTTTGATCCTGTTGCATTTTCTGAAAATCATTTGAAAACTGCAGAACAGTTCTTTAAATCCTCTTTGTTTGACAGAAGTTGCTACTGGCAGTCGGAAGCAATTTATTCATTAATTCTCCCCAACTTTGCAACAGTAAATGGTCATTCTATATGATTCCAGTCAACTGATGCCACCTATATTGTTGGATGGATCCAATCACAGACTGTTCTACCTCCTGTAATAACTTGCTGTAAAGCCATCTTGAACTTTCCCTAAACCTTCCCTATTTGCGATTATTTTGTCAGTGTGCCAGGAGCAATACCAGGCATACCAGATATCAGCCCCGTCAAGCTGCAGCACAGGACTACTTGTGTGCCAAACAGCATAAGCAGCAAGTAATAGACAGAACTAAGCAACTCTATAACTCACAGATCAGATCTAAGCTCCGCAGCCCTGCCACACCCAGCCATGAATGGTGGTGGACAATTAAGCAACTTACTGAAGGGCGAGGCTCCATAAATACCCCCATCCTCAATGATGGAGGAGCCCAGCACATCAGTACTAAAGATAAAGTTTATTTATTAGTCACAAGTAAGGCTTACAGTAACACTGCAATGAAGTTATTGTGAAATTCCCCTAGACTTCATACTCTGGCACTTGTTCAGGTGAATGCACCTACCAGTATGTCTTTCAGATTGAGGGAAGAAAGGGGAGCAACCAAAGGAAGCCCAATCAGACACGGGGAGAACATATAAATTCCACATAGACAGTGACTCAAGCCGGGAATCAAACCCGTGTCCCTAGCGCTGTGAGGCAGCAGTGCTAACCACTGTGCCACCATGCCGAGGTTGAAGCATTTGCAACAATCTTCAGCTACAAGTGCTGAGTCGATGATCTATCTTGGTCTCCTCCAGATATCTCTAGCATCATAGATGTCAGTCTTCAGCCAATTTGATTCACTTCATGTAACATCAATGAACAGCTGAAGACACTGGATACTGCAAAGGCTATGGGCCCTGACAATATTCCAGCAAGAATACTGAAGACTTGCAAGACTACTAGCCAACCTGTTCCAGTACAACTACAACACTGGCATCTAACCAGCAGTGTAGAAAATCGCCTTGTTGTGTCCTGTACACAAGAAAAAGGAGAAATACAACTCAGCTAATTACCATTCCGTCAGTCTACCCTTGATTATCAACAATGTGATAGAAGGGGTAATCAACAGTGCTATCAAGAGGCACTTACTCAGCAATAACCTGTTCATGGATGCTCAGCTTGGGTTCCGCCATGGTCACTCAGATCTTGACCTCATCATAGCCTTGGTTCAAACATGAGTAAAAGACTTGAACTCCAGAGGTGAGGTGAGAGTGGCTACCCTTGACATCAAGGTATAGTGTCGAGGAGTCTTAGCAAAACTGCACTCAATGGGAATCAGGGGGGAAACCCTCTGCTAGTTGGAGTCAAACATGGCACAAAGGAAGATGGTTAAACTTAAAGTTTATTTATTAGTCACAAATAAGCTTACATTAACACTGCAATGCCGTTACTGTGAAAATCCCCTAATCACCACACTCTGGTGCCTGTTTGGGTACACTGAGGGGGAATTGCATGGCCAATGTATCTAACCAGCGCGTCTTTGGACTGTGGGAGGAAACCGGAGCATCCAGAAGAAACCCATGCAGCCACTGGGAGATTGTGCAAACTCCACACAGGTAGTCACCCAAGTCAGGTATTGAATCCAGGTCACTGGTGGAGGTCAATCATCTCAGCCGCAAGACATCACTGCAGGAGATCCTCAGGGTGGTGTCCTAGGCCCAACCATCTTCATCCATGATCTTCCTCCCATCATAAGGTCAGAAGTGGGGATGCTCTCTGATGACTGAACAATGTTCAGAACCATTTCCAGTTCCTCAGATACCACATAAGTGCCATCTCCAACAAGAGGGACTCCATCACCCCTTGACATTTAATGGCATTACCATCACTGAATCTCCCACTATCAACAACCTGGGGGTTAACATTCACCAGAAACTGAACTATCCATATTAATACTGCAGCTACCAAAGCAGGTCAAAGGCTAGGATCCTGTAACTCACCTACTGACTCCGCAAAGCCTGCCCACCATTGATAAGCTACAAGTCAGGAGTGCAATGTAATAATCCCCACTTGCCTGGTTGGGAGCAGCTCCAACAACACTCAAGAAGGTTGACACCATGTATGACAAAGCAGCCCACTTGATAGCTACCCATTCCACAAACATTCAATCCTTCCACCACCAACAGTGGCAGCAATGTGCAATATCTACAATATGCACTGCAAGACCCCATCTAACATCCTTAGGCAGCACCTCCCAAATCCATGACCACTGCCACCTGGAAGGAAAATAGCAACTGGGAATGCCAGCACCTATAGGTTCTTCTTTGTTATATATTTAACTGGTTGCATGATTGCTTTAAGAGCTAGTCACATAATTTGATAGTGATGTCATTGGGGAGTTTCACAGGCTCCTGTTTCATTTCAGTTTTTGCTCTGTGCAGAGAATATTTCTTTCAGTAAACCTGTTGTGTGTTACTTTAAATCTACATGTGCAGGCCACATCTTTTTCTTTTTATTAAAAAAACCACGACCCCTGGCAGAGTTAAGACATTACACCCTTCATGCCACTCACCATCCTGACTTGGAAATATATCGCCATTCCTTCACTGTCGCTGGGTCAAATTCCTGGAAGTCCCTTCCTAACGTCACTGTGGATGTACCTACACCTCAGGGACTGCAGAAGGCAAGTTCAAGAAGGCAGCACACCACTACTTTCTGAAAGGCAACAAGAAATGAGCAATAAATGCTGGCCTAGCCAGTGATGCCCACATCTTTAAAAATATTGAGTTGCCGAAAGGTAGCCAGACACTTTATGAATGGCGAAAGGCCAACACTCATCGCAGATTCCTTGCCACATATCGAAGTAAAATAATCCCCGAAAATGGTCAGTACTCCATGCCATCAAGCTGGTGAAGTAATCAACTGTTCAGTGCAAATCAGTACATCTTTCTGAGGACTGATTATAGTTCTATCACTTTGACGATGGCTGTCCGTGTCTGTGGGGACGTGACAAACTTATGCTGTGATTTGTTGTGTGATTGACAAGCCAGAAACAATTTGAAATCCACTGTGTCAACTTTGCTTTCTAATACAAAGTACATTATTGTGATGTACACAGTTCAAAATGTCAGTGTTATGTATTTCAGCACAATTCAAACCTCAGGCAGCGCAGTCTCTTCATTCTCTAATTAGTTTATGTCATTTTTCCTTAGGCTATAATTACTGATTGAACTGTAGGCCCAAGGTTGAGCTTCATAAATCTACAATTTCCCTGTAAAAACAAAATCTCATTTAGACCTAAATGAATTAAATTGATTATCCAACTGTTTTGGTGATCAGAGTAAAATGTGATTAATAGTCTTTTAGGATTTTTTAATAACATTTCCAACTGTGTCAGGGTGTATAAAGGGAGCTGCTGCCATGGCATTGTTTTTGCTTCCTGACCTTCATTCAAATCTATATAAAAAAATCCTAAAAATTATGCAACTTTGTGTGAATGCGCGGCACGGTGGCATAGTGGTTAGCACTGCTGCTCACAACGCCAGGGACCTGGGTTCAATTCTGGCCTCGGGTCACTGTCTGTCTGGAGCTTGCACATTCTCCCTACGTCTGCATGGGTTATGGGGAAATGGTGGGAGAATGGGGTTGAGAAACTTGTCAACCATATTTGCATGGCAGAGCAGATTTGATGGGCTGAATGGCCTAATTCTGCTCCTGCATCTTATGGTCTTATGGTCAACCTACCAAGGTAAGGTCTGCCCTCACCAGCACAGAGAATGCTGTCTAAACAAATCAGGATCATGAGCACGGTTGCCAAAACCCTGCTGCAGTCTAAAGTGGGAACAAATATAAAGCAAGCCCTTATGCAATGACAGCAAAGTTGGGAGAGCTACTGTGACTGCAACGCCTGCAAACTCCAAATTGTAGACCAGGCCGGACAGTCAGATTGCAAAAACTACCTAGTTTTGACAAACTGGTTGTTGTGCACAGCCATGCTCCCCAATTCAATCGCCACATGGTTGCCTCAGATGGTGCCATGTATGGAGTGGCACGCTGGCACAGTGGTTAGCACTGCTGCCTCACAGCACCAGGGACCCAGCTTCGATTCCCAGCTTGGGTCACTGTTCGTGTGGAGTTTGCACATTCTCCCCATGTCTGCCTGAGTTTTCTCTGGGTGCTCTGGTTTCCTCCCACACTCTAAAGATGTGCGGGTTAGGTGGATTGGCCATGCTAAATTGCCCCTTAGTGTCAGGGGGATTAGGGTAATGGGGATAGGACCTAGTTGGGATTGTGGTCGGTGCAGGCTCGATGTGCCAAATGACCTCCTTCTACACTGTAGGATTCTATGATCTATGTCAGGAACAAGCGTCATCTGCGTCAGGTACCCTGAAGTCTGCAGTCCATGTTTCACACACCAGCTGAGACGGAGGAGGCCTTTTCTGCTACCAATGCACCAAGGCCTGCAGCCAACATGCCCACCCCAGGCTTGCCTGGCTTATCCACAATATGGACAACAACCCGACTGCCTATGTGACTAAAGTTTTTTAAATCTTTTTTTGTTACATTTATTAGTGTCACAAGTAGGCTGACATTAACACTGCAATGAAGTTACTGTGAAAATCCCCTAGTTGCCACACTCCAGCGCCTGCTCGGGTACACTGAGGGAGAATTTAAATCTCCCCAGTTGGCCAATACACCTAACCAGCACGGCTTTCAGGGCATCGGAGGAAGCTGGAGCACCTGGAGGAAACCCAAGCAGCCATGGGGAGAACCTGCAAACTCCACACAGTCAGTGACCCAAGCTGGGAACTGAACCTGGGTGCTTGGTGCTGTGAGGCAGCAGCGCTAACTATTGCGCCACCAGCCCCCTCAGAGAATTCCAGAAAAAATTTTATTGTTCACATACATCAAAATCCACGGAATCTCAAGCATCAAGACTTAACTGTCTGCAAATCTCTCTCAATACACATTCCAGAATGTCTATTAAAATTATACACACCCAGGGATTAATTTTAAATGCCCACTTGTGGCTTCACACAGAGCAATTTGTCAAAAGGACTGAAACAAGATGCCACCGACTAGACGCTTGGGGCAGCTGAGCAGAACAAATCCCAAGTTTATGGACTAGGTACCAACTTAAATATATTTATATGTTATATGTGCTTTTCCTGAAAGGGGTGGTTCGGTGGAGGTGGGGAGGAGGGTTGGAGGGTGCAGGGAAGGGACACATTTGGACATTTACTAGAACCAGAGGCCATGCCTCAGGCTAAAGGGACAATCCTTTAAAACAGAGATGAGGAGGAATTTCTTCAGCCAGAGAGTGGTGAATCTGTGGAACTCTTTGCCGCAGAAGGCTGTGGAGGCCAGGTCATTGAATGTCTAAGACAGAGATAGATAGCTTCCTGATTAATAGGGGGATCAAGGGTTATGGGGAAAAGGCAGGAGAATGGGGATGAGAAAAGTATCAGCTATGATTGAATGGCAGAGCAGACTCAATGGGCCAAGTGTCTTATGATATTATGGATTTATGGACAATGCTCCTATGTCTTATGGTCTTATGTACTTCACTCCACTTTTTAGCTCTAGTTCATACTCTGCATTTTCAAGGTTCGGTGTGGAGATGCCGATATTGGACTGGAGTAAGCATAGTAAGTCTCACAACACCAGGTTAAAGTGGTGTTTAACTTGGTGTTGTGAGACTTCTTACTATTCAAGTTTCCCCACTGCTTTTTACTGCTATTTTGGTTCTATTCTTTGCATGCATCAGCTGGGAATGTCCCAGGTAAAAATGGGCAAGATATAGTAGATACGTCCATTTACATATTGCAAAATAACCTATGCACTGGTGGTGATTTGTGGTGTGGGGGGAACTGCTGGAAGTTACTCCCCCATGGCTACAGCCACAGCATGTAAGAACAGCCAATGACCTTTATAATGAACTGTCATCATTCCACCACAACCACAGAAGAATACACCTACGTGCTAAGTCTTTTCTTGCTACCACTGTCTTTTTACATATATGTATATATATATATATACAATTTCTGGCTGTGATTTACCTTATTCACCATTCACAGTCATGAAAAGATTTTGAAGAAAAACAGGTCAGTGTGCTACATCCCAATGCTTTAGAATATAATTAATCTTGACTTTCTTCAACAAAACCTCTATTATCTGAACCCAAATTGTCTAACTCAAGTCATTTCATTCTCTGTAAACCTTTTGATGATTCTTTCTTTATTGAGTTAACATACATTTCATTTTTAACAGTTTCCTTTCATGATTAGATTAATGGCTGTGTTATCACATTCCTTTCTCTTGTAATGGAACTATTACTTCCAGTTACCAAACCTACCTTTTTTCAAGTGCTGTGAGGTGAGGTGCCACCTGGTGAGGTGCTTTCTCTATTAGCAGTTGCCCTGTGAAGGAAATATCCAAATGAATAGGTAGAATTCATACACACTTAAAGTGGGTACATATTCATGGTAGCCATTTTCACCCAGAAGCCTTAAAGCACATACATGGGCAGCACCAGCTATCAGTTTTGTATCAATAGGTATTATACAGACCTTGTTTGTGCCACACATCAGATAACACTAGGGCCTTTCATATTCTCTTCACGCTAAAGGAAGACAAGGAAAAAGTTCTAAATTAATTTTCAAAGGAACTTGAAAAGTATTTACTGTAGTATAGTTTCACATCATCTATTAAGGAGATGTTGTTAGAACTTATCTCAGCAAATTAGAGAAACAGATTTTAAAAACCTGTATTCCTCTATTAAAAATGTAAAATTACCTTTATAAGAAATAGAAGCAATAGGAGGTAAACTGGGAAGATATAAATGGTATGACAGAGAAGATAGAAAAGAGGCGGCACACTGTCACAATCATTAGCACTGCTGCCTCAAAGCGTCAGGGACCTGGGTTCGATTCCCAGCTTGGGTTACTATCTGTGCAAAGTCTGTATGCTCTCTTGTGCCTGAGTGGGTTTCCTCCGGTGCTCTAATTTCCTCCCACAGTCTGAAAGACATACTGATTAGCTGCATTCTAAATTCTCCCTCAGTGTACCCAAACAGGCACCGGAGTGTGGCTACCATGGCATTTTCACAGTAACTTCATTTCAGTGTTAATGTAAGCCTACTTGTGACACTAATGATTTCATTTATTATTGTCACATTGGTATACAGCGAAAAATATTGTTTCTTGCGCGCTATACATTCAAAGCATACCGTTCATAGAGAAGGGAAACAGAGAGTGCAGATGTGGTGTTACAGTCATAGCTAGGTTGTCGAGAAAGGTCAACTTAATGCAAGTTAGGTCTATTCAAAAATCTGCTGAAAGCAGGGAAGAAGCTGTTCTTTGAGGTGGTTGGTACATGTCCTCAGACTTTTGCATCTTCTTCCTGGTTAAAATCCAACAGATTTATTTGGTAGCATGAGCTTTTAGAGCACTGCCCCTTCATTAGGTGAGTGACACTCACTTGATAAAGGGGCAGTGCTCCAAAAACTCATACTGACAAATAAACCTTTTGACTTTAATCTGGTGTTGTGAGACTACTTACTGTGCCTACTCCAGTCCAATGCCAGCAACTCCACATCATATCTTTTTCCCAGCAGAAGAAGGCGGAAGAAAATATGTCAGCGTCCTTGATTATGCTGGCTGCTTTTCTGAGGCAGCGAGAAGAGTGGATAGTGTTACTGGAAGGAAGGCTGCTTTGAATGATGGACTGGGCTTTGTGTAGTTTCTTGTGGTCTTGGACTGAGCAGAAGTCATACAAAGCTGTGACGCAACCAGAAGGAATGCTTTCTATTGTGCATCTGTAAAAGTTGTTGAGAGTCATAGTGAACATGCCAAATAAATAAACAATAAAAAATATTAAGGACATATTAAGAATACGATGACCAGATGTCAGGCTCATAGCATGGATATGCTAAAACCATTTTAACTATTAAATAATAGTGAATAATAAGGGAACATCTGAAAGGACGAGTCAATCTAAGAGGCAATGCCCATTGCTGCAAAAGAATGACAATCTGGTTTGAAGGGTAAAATTGTTCCAGTTTCCTTTCAGAAACTCAGACTCCCCTCAATATTTCTCTGGTTGTCAAGAGGCTGGATATCTTAAAGTAGACTGCTTTCATATTCAACTGCCCAACAACTGATTCACTCAGGGATTCAGGTAACATACTTGGACTATTGACGGTATCCATAACTAATGTTAGCTGTAATATTGTATTTTTAATGTTTTATTGGATTCTGCATTAGACCTAGGACGATGGCTGGAATTCTCTGGCAGTTCACGCCCTGCTGCCGCTCCAAGCGAGAAGGGAGAATTTGGCGCTCAGCCAAATCACCGTCCACTGCAATGGGACTGGAGAACCCCAGCTGTGGGTGAGATTGGAGAATCCGGCCCATGTTTTTTACATGTTATAGTCATTCAAGTTGCAATATACTTATCCACTTTTAAATGTATTGCGCTTTAATAGTTCTGCAATAAACTTGTAAGTCAGTAAAGTGTAATATCTCTTGCAGTCTTCTGCACATAATATAAGAATCCACCCTTAGTGCATTTTCTAAAAGTGGGAAGATAAAAAGTGGGAAGAGAGGCCCCTGGATCCTTATGATATCTGGGTAGTTATAACTTGGCCAACAAATTATTAATAAGCTATCCGGAAAAAGGTAGCATCTCTTAACAGTGGCTTTCCTTGGGGGAGTCGTGGTTCCCTTTTTCAGACCTAAAATAAGTGTCTGTGTGAAATGGCTGCTTGAAGTCAGGTGAGGGTGTTTGTTGAGAGACTGCTTCCGATCTATGTAAACTATATTTGTGGCAAGATTTATAATCTATTTCTGCCTTAACACTGTTACATTTGTGAAGGTACCCCATTTCAATTGTATATGTGCTATTGATTTCACAAACTAATACTTCTAATTAAAGCTATGAATCAATGTTTCTTATAAACTGTAATTAACATAGAAATTAGAAGCAGAAGTAGGCCATTTGGCCCTTCAAGCCTGTTCTGCCATTCATTTTGATTATGGGTAGTCATTGAATTCAATATCCTGTCCCCCCTTCCCCCCCATCCCTTGATTTCTTTAGCCTCAAGAGCTATATCTAATTTCTTCTTGAAATCAGATAACATTTTGACCTCACCTACATACTGTGCCAGTGAATTCCCACTCTGGGTGAAGAAATTTCTCCTCAACTCTGTTCTAAAAGGTTTAGTAATAAGTCTCACAGCACCAAGTTAAAGTCCAACAGGTTTACTTGGTAGCACAAGCCACAAACTTTCGGAGCACTGTCCCTTCATCAGGTGATGGGTGTTGTGTTTACAAACAGGGCATATATAGACACAAACTCAATTTATAAGATAATGGTTGGAATGTGAGTTTACCCCTTATCCTTAAAGGTTTACCCCTTATCCTCAACCTGTAATCCCTAGTTCTGGACTCCCCCACCATTGCAAACATTCTTTCTGAACCTACTGTCTCACTGTTAGAATTTTATAAGTTTCTGTGAGATCACTCTCACTCTGCTAAACTCCAGTGAATATAATCCTAACCAATTTAATCTCTCCTCATATGACACACCTGCCATTCCAGGAATCAGCCTGGAAAAACCTTCGTTGTGCTCCCTCTACAGCAAGGGCATCCTTCCTCAGATAACGACACCAAAACTGCACACAATACTCCAGGTGTGGCCTCACTAATGCCCTACACAATTGCAGTAAAACATCCCTATCCCTTTATTCAAATCCTCTCGCTATGAAAGTCAACATACCATTTACCTCTTTACTGCCTGCTGTACCTACATGCTTACTTTCAGCAGCTAATGCAGGAGGACTCCAAGGTCTTGTTGAGTATCCACCTCTTTCAATTTACACCTATTCAAGTAATAATCTGTCTTCTTATTATTGCTAGCAAAGTGGATAACCTCACATTTATCACATTATATTGTATCTGCCATGCAGCTGCCCACACACTGAGCCTGTCCAAATCATGCAGAAGCATTTACATTCTCCTCACCCTCCTACCCAACTTGGTATCATTTGCAAATTTGGAGATAATATATTCAGTTCCCTCTTCCAAATCTTCCAAATTAATATATAATGTTAACAGTTGGGATCCTAGCACATATCCCTTACAGCCAATCAAAAAAAGTCCCATTTAAGCCAACTCTTTGCTTCCTATCTGCTAACCAGCTTTCCATCCATCTCAAGACATTATCTGCAATCTCATATGCTTCAACTTTACATAGTAGTCTGTTCTGTGACACCTTGTCAAAAACCTTCTGAAAGTCTAAATAAACCACATTCACTAGTTCTCCTTGGTCAACTCTATTAATTACATCCTTAAAGAATTCCAATAGATTTATCAATTTGGTTTGATAAAGACCGATTTAACCTCTTTCTCCTAATCCTTGCACTCTCACTCTGTTTTCCCTGAACTAGATATCATTTAGGAAGGACATTTCAAAGCTGAGGCCTTAGCTGTTTGCTCACAAGGCTGCAAATGATAGTGTGAAGTTAGAGAGGGAGCGCATAAGAGACTAAGATCACAGAATGCAGCATTCTGTGAAGCATTGCAATGTTGCACGAGATTACTCAGATGGGGAAAAGTGATTCTATGAACGGAGTTAAACACGACGATGAAAGTTTTAAACTGAGACACCGGGGGACCTCGGAGTCACTAAACATCTGCAAGCTCACAGGTCCTAAGTCAGTGGGGTTTGATGCAGAGTTGGATACGGGCAGCGGAGTTTTGGATGAGCTGAAGTTCACCAAAGGTAGGTTGAACAATCTTTAAAATTCTTTCATGGGATAAGAACGTCTTTGTCAAGACCAACAGTTATTGTTCATTGCTAATTGCTCTTGAGAAGGTGATGATGGGTCACCTTCTTTAATCGCTGCAGTCAGTCTGGTGTAACTACACCCATAGTGCTATTAGAGAGGGAGTTCCAGGTCTTTGACCCAGCAGCAGTGAAGGAATGGTGATATAGTTCAAAAGCAGGAGTGTGTGTGGTTTTGAGCGGAGCTTGCAGGTGATATTGTTCCCATGCATCTGCTGTCCCTGTCCTAGGTGGTAAAGGTTGTGGGTTTGGAAGGTGTCTGTGAAAGAGCCTTGGTGATTTGCTGCAGTGCATTTGCTAAATGGTACACACTGATGCCACAGTCCACAGAAATTAATGTCTAAGGTGATGGATGAGGTGGCGATCAAGTAGTCTGCTTTATCCTGGGTGGTGTCAAGTTTCATGAATTTTAAATGTTTTGGAGTTGCATTCATCCAGGTAAGAGAAGAGAAAAATCACACTCCTGATTTTTGCATTGTAGAAGATGTACAGATGGGATTCTCTTATTGAATATGTTCGTGACCTAGCACTTGCACAGTGTGAATGTTACTTGCTCAAGCATGAATATTGTTCAGGTCTTGGTGCATATGCCCAGAAGACTGATCCTGTTCCTGAGGAATTGTGAATGTTACTGAATATTGTGTAAACATCAACAAATGATCCCACTTTTGTCCTTACAATGGACAGGAGGTCATTAATGGAGCAGCTTCAATCTGAGCAAATGCATTTTTGTTTATTTTTGGGATTTCCCTGAGACTTTAGAGTAAGTTTAATTAGATTGTTTGATAAGAGACAGAATTATGTGAATAGGTGGAGCTAACCTTACAGGGCAAAAGCAGCTTACTTTTGGCTTGATCCTGAAAGAAGCTAGAGGTTTCCCTTTTTGTCTCTCTCTCTCTGAAGGCTGCTGTTTGAGTGTCAGAAGACAGGTATCTCTCTATTTCTAAGGCTGAAAAGATGACTCTGATGAGCTCCGACAGCAATGTCCAAGGGTTGACCTCCAACAACCACAACCATTTTCCTTTGTGCTCAGTATGACTCTAACCAGTGGAGAGTTTTCATCCTGATTTCCATTAACTTTAATTTTGTTTGATTTCTTTGATGTTTTGTGTATTGATGGTTTGGTGTTCCCTATCTGGAGGTACTGTAGCCTGACTCTGATTTAATTAATTCAAACTGGTTTATTTACAGTATGGACCTTATATACACGATGAACTATCCATAGACAAACCTCTCCTGAATGCTGCCTGTTCTATCTGCTGTACAGACTGTAATGATACTGTGCCTTTAAGAAATGTATTCATATCATATTTCTTGTGATGGATATGTTTAAAATTCAGCTCTGATTTACCTGATGCTAACCAGGCAACTCCATGCTGAGAATACAGGGGAATAAGTGATCTTGGATAATGGGGTGTTTACTTCAATCTAAGCTAATACATTTTATTTTTAGGATTACCTTTGGGACTTTAGAGTAAGGTTTAAATAGATTGATTGATAAGAGACAGAGTCATGTGAACAGGTAGAGCTAAACTGACAGAGCAAGAACCGCTTAATTTCTGCTTGATCCTGAAAGGAGCTAGAGGTGTCTCCCTCTGTCTCTCTCTTTCTCTCTCTCTCTGAAGGCTGCTGTTTGAATGTGAGAAGACAGGTGTCTTTCTATCTCTCTATCTCCAGAAATGTTGAAAGACTTGAGGACTGGCAACTTGGGTACCTGCATGTGAACCTCATAGTTTAAGTCTATGAGGGTTATTGCTTAAATTGAAACTAATATAGATAGATTAGCAGTTAAGAAATGTAAGTAGTCATTTTCAAGTATTTCAATTAGTATACGTTAAGCTAATTCATTTGTTTTGGTTAAACTGTATTGTTAAATAAAGTTTGTTTTGATAAAAGCTTTCTTGTGTGCAAATAGAACCATACCTGGAGTGAAAAACTTTGGGGGCAATTCTCCTAAAAAAATTCTAAGTGACAAATTTGAGTAAAGACTGGAGTAAATCCCCCTTTTTTAACAAAGGGAGTTTCAAAATTAATCTCCTATACTCTGTGCACTGCAGAGTGCACTGGCGTAAATCACTCCAAAAATCTGTGGGCAGGGCCAATTTCTGCAGAGAGGTTGGCAGCGTAGCAGTGAGTGGGCCACGGTGCATGCGCCAATCTGTGAACGTTGAGGTTGGTGTATGCTTAAGTTTAAAGTTTTATTTATTACTCACAAGTAGACTTACATTAACACTGCAGTGAAGTTACTGTGCCTAGCCCCAATTGCTGTCTTCCTTCCCTCTGCTCACAAACCCTATGCAGAGTGACTGCAAGACCCCCAACCTCCACCGATCGCCCCCCACAGAGGCTCCACACCCATTAGGCCATTAGATCCTGCCCCTCGGCACTACCTGACAACCTGTGTGCAGTGCCAAGATGCCCCCTGGGCATTGTCACTTTGCCCTTTGGGCAGTGTTGGTACTGCCAAGGTGGTAATTCCCAGGGACATCCCCCTTACCCCCAACCCTCTGGGGGAGATCCTCGATTGACCAATTTAGTAGGAAAAACAGAAATGCAGAGCTTTTCTTAAATGGGGAGATGTTGGGTAGTGTTGAAGTCCATCCACAGTAAAAAGTCTCACAACACCATGTTAAAGTCCAACAGGTTTATTTGGTAGCTCAAGCTTTTGGAGTGTCTCACCTTCTTCAGGTGAGTGAAGAGTTGTGGTCACAAACAGGGCATACATAGATACAGACTCAATTTACAAGATAATGGTTGGAATATGAGTCTTTACAGGTAATCAAGTCTTTATAGATACAGACAATGCACGTAGAGAGAGGAGTAAGCACAGGTTAAGGAAGTGTGAATTGTCTCCAGCCACAACAGTTAGTGACATTTTGCAAGCCCTGGAAAGTTGTGGGGGTTACAGATAGTGTGACATGAACCCAAGATCCCGGTTGAGGCCATCCTCATCTGTGTGGAACTTGGCTATCAGTTTCTGCTTGGTGATTCTGCTTTCTACTCCAGAGGACAGTCGAGGTTCAGTCAGTGAGTATTTCCAAAGGAGGAATTGATAGATTTCTGGATACCAATGGCATTAAGGGAGATACATAGAGTGCAGGAAGATGGTATTTGGTAGAAGGTCAGCTGTAATCTAGTTAAATGGCGGAGCAGACTCGAGGAGCAGAATGACCTGCTCCTGCTCCCATGTTGCTACAAATAGAGATATATTATAAATCATTTTATGCTTCAAATGCATTAGGTTGGCCTTTGGTGCACTCATCGTTAAAATGACTAAGACTAGCTCTTGCACAAATTAATATTTACACAGTGCACACGATGACATGAAACTGTGGCTAACGGTCAGCAATGGATGATCCAACTAACAAAAATGTGTCTCATCTGCAAATTTCCTCGTAAGATCTTATGCAGCTTTAAGTTGTTGAAACTGGAGTTGAGAGGATGTTGCCAAGAAACATCTTCAACATGCTGAAAAATTACTTTGTTTGTTTAAACTGCTTCAGACAATGCCATATGTTCATCTTGTTTCACTGTTTCATCAGATATACCGAGAACCCGCACCCCCCATTCTGAGCAATCTGTAGAAGTCCAGAAATTGCCATGTTTATCTTAAAATCATATTTGCCACAATCCACAGACATGTTTAGTCCTGGATAGATAAAATATTTACTGAAATTTCTAATTAATAACTGATGTGCCAAGCCTATTGCATCTCTCAGACCCCATGGGGTCAGGGGAATGAGATGGCTGGATATTATGTTTGAATGTTCAATCAGATATCTGAATGCACACTGCTACCTCTAGTACTCAATGCCCATTGTTTAGAATCCCCAATGTGCAGTATTTACAATATATCATGGGCTGGATTTTACAGCCCTTCGTGCGGCAGGATCTTTCAGTCCTATCCAAGGGTTCCTTGATGTCAGTATGGGTGAGCCATGCAACACGCTATAGATGTCAGCAGGACTGGAAGATCGCCAATGGCGAACAACCTCCGCTGCCAGAAAACTAGCTGGGAGGGAGGGGGGAATGACGTGGAAAATCCCACCCATTTAATTCATTTAATAACCCAATGCAATGAATGAAATCAGGCAGACCATCCTGTATCAACCTAGACACCAAGCTGTGAGAGAAGCTGAGGGTGGTGTATGAACCGGCAAAGATGTGTTATAGAAAAATTATGATTTTAATTCAGTTCTTCTGAGTTACTGAACCTCACCACTACAAAATGGTTTATCATCATCTGATGGGAAACAGGTTGAAAACACAACTTTTGATCTCTGATCAGAAACTTAAACCCAGTATCATCGCCCAATGGGGATTAGGGGAATTTCACAGTGACTTCATTGCAGTGTTAATGTAAGCCTTACTTGAGGCTAATAAATAAACTTTAATTTATCTCGGATGACCATGAGAAGATAAAAAAGTGTGAGGAAGAACAGAGAAAGTACACAGGCTTATAACTTATAACCTCAGGCACAGAGCATGGGAATCACCAATGTTGACGCCTAGAGAAAAGGATTGGGCATGAGACCAACAGAGACAGGGCACAATAATCGAAGAAACTCTACAACCATGATCAAAAAGGATTGAGACAGATCAGGAAACTATAAGGAGAAACTGCAGCATCTTAATATCCTTGGGAAGAAAGTCAATGAAAACTTGGGTTTACTATCCAGGTCCTGAAGAGATAGAAGATGAAGTAAGGTAAAGCTGGACAGCCACCCAGGAGAAGAACATTCAAACCATAAAAAGGGAAAGTACAGAATATCCTCAACTTCGGAAAGAGAACAAAACAAAATCAGAGCGATAAGTCAAGGCACCATGGAGATTGTGTAGTCTCCTTATTTAAGGAAGGGTATAAATGCATTGGAAGTGGTTCAGAGGATAGATACCTAGAATGAGCAGGTTGTTTTATGTGGATAGGTTGGAAAGGCTGGGCTTGTTTTCACTAGAGTTTAGAAGAGTGAGGGATGACTTGATTGAAGTATATAAGATCCCTAATGGTATTGACAGGGTAGACGTGGAAAGAATGTTTCCTCTTCTGGGTGGATGAAAATTAGGGTTGCCGATATAGGACAGGGATGAGAAGAATTTTTTTTCTCTCAGATGGTTGTGCAACTTTGGAACTCTCTGCCTCAGAGATCCAAATGGGATCACTGGATATTATTAAGCAGGGGTAGATGGTTTACTTTTGGAATCAAAAACAATCAAGGATATGGAATGTGGAGCGCAACAAAAAAAGATCAGCCATGATCTTACTGAATGGGAGAAAAAGTTTGCGGGGTCAAATGATTTACTTCTGCTTCTATTTTATATTTGATTTGATTTGATTTGATTTATTATTGTCACATGTATTCAGATACAGTGAAAAGTAGAAATGTATTGTTTCTTGCACAGAAGTACACCATTCATAGAGAAGGAAAGGAGAGGGTGCAGAATGTAGTGTTACAGTCATGGCTAGAGTATAGAGATAGATCCATTCAAAAGTCTGATGACAGCAGGGGAGAAGCTATTCTTGAGTTCGGTTGCTATGTGATCTCAGATTTTTGTATCTTTTTCCCGATGAGACAAGGTGGAAGAGAGCATGTCTGGGTTGCATGGGGTCCTTAATTATGCTGGCTGCTTTTCCAAGGCACCGGGAAGTGTAGACAGAGTCAAAGGATGGGAGGTTGGTTTGCTTAATGGATTTGGCTACATTCACAACGTTGTGTAGTTTCTTATGGTTTTGGGCAAAGCAGGAACCATACAAAGCTGTGAAACAAGCAGAAAGAATGCTTTCTATGGTGCATCATTGATGAGAGTCATAGGTGACATGCTATGATATGTTTGTATGTACTAACCATGGAACCATAGAATCCCTACAGTGCAGAAAGAGACTATTCGGCCTATCGAGTCTGTACCAACTCTCCAAAAGAGCATCTTGCCCAGACCCACCCATCCCCCATCCTATCCCCATAACCCTGTGCATTTATTAATTGGCTAATGCACCTAACCTACACATCTTTGGAATGAGAGAGGAAATTGGAGCACCCGGAGGAAACCCATACAGACACTGTGAAGTCTAAGACTTTGGGAGAGATGCAGAATGATATAAATATTGATAGGGATAAAGACTTGGGAGAGACGTGAGGTAAAGTGTTAACATCAGAAGCACAAGATGCTGATGTAATAATGATGTGACATCACTCAGTGAGTAACAAAAATCTGGAAGGAGGGGAAGTTCCAACCTCATGCAGCGATCCCAATACACACATGGTAGTCATAACTAAAGTATAATGGCTTTAACACACTACTTCTCAAACAAATTACTTCAGGAGATCAGACAAGCCCCAAAGAATCTTGTCTAGACCCCAAACATGTGATGAAACAAACAGTGCACCTTCTGAAGCACTATAGAATCGCTGACAGCAACTTACGAATTTCTACATTTAACTAGCATATGTGTGGACTCCACAGTATAGAACCATATAATCATAGAATCATACAGCACAGAAGATGCCATTCAGCCCCTTAAGTCCACACCGACACATTAGAAAAACCTGGACCCCCACATAATCCCATCTGCCAGCACTTGGCCCATAGCCCTGGATGTTATGACATGCCAAGTGCTCATCCAAGTATTTTTTAAAGGATGTGAGGCAACCCACCTCTATCACCCTCCCAGGCAATGCATTTCAGACCTTCACATTCTCTGGGTAAAAAAACTTTTTTTCACATCCCCTCTAAACCTCCTGCCCTCACATTGAACCTATGTCCCTTCATGACTGACCTTTCAACTAAGGGGGAACAGCTACTCCTTAGCCACTCTGTCCACATCCCTCATAATGTTGTACATCTTGATCAATGCCTAATAATAGGCATTGCACCAGTGCCACCTCACTAAGAGTTCCACCAGCAAGGTGAAGAATACACCGAAAGGTCAGATATTTCATTTTAATAACCTATTGGATCTACAAACTTTGGGTCTTCTAGCCACTTGTTGGTGACACAAATTGCCAGGAGAACTTCATCTTTCCAAAGTTTTGTATAGACTCCCCATTACTTTTCTACATTCCTTACCCTTCCATTACCTTTTTTTTATCATTATGAAGTGCTTCGAAATCAATTCCAGCCTCCCAGATTGGCTGCATCCACCACAGTTCACCTATTGACACAAAAGGTCCACAGCAGATGCCATTCCCCTTGCCCTACATGCAACCCTGGAACACTTGGATAACAAAGATACTTATGTCAGACTCCTATATATTGACTACAATCAGCCTTCAACACCATTATGTCCTCAAAACTCATCTCCAAACTCCATGGTTTAGGGTCTGGCTCCTCTGCGACTGGATCCCAGACTTCTTAACCCACAGACCGCAATCAGTAAGGAGAGGCAACAACACCTCCTTCACGATCATCCTCAACACTGGTGGCCTACAGGGCTGCGTACTCAGCCCCTTACTATTCTCCTTATATACCAATGGCTGTGTAGCCAAATTACTCTCCAACTTGATTTTCAAGTTTGCTGATGACACCACCATAGTGGGTCAGGTCTCAAACAATTATGAGATGGAGTATAGGACAGAGACAGAACTGGTGTGATGACAATAATCTTCCCCTCAATGTCAGCAAAACAAAGGAGATAGTCATTGATTTCAGAAAGTGTAGTGGAGGACATTCCCCTATCTAAATCAATGGGGAGGAAGTGGAAATGGTTGAGGGCTTCAAGTTTTGAGGTGTCCAAATCACCAACAACCTGTTCTGGCCCCTACACGCCAATGCTATAGTTAAGAAAACCCACCAATGCCTCTACTTTCTTAGGGGGCTAAAGAAATTTGGCATGTCTGCTACGACTCTCACCAACTTTTACAGATGCACCGTAGAAACCATTGTTTCTGGCTGAATCACAGCTTGGTATGGCTCCTGCTCTGCCCAAGACCGCAAGAAACAACAAAGGGTTATGAAAGCAACCTGCATAATCAAGGACCCCCACTCACCTGGACATACTCTCTTCCACCTTCTTCCATTGGGAAAAAAATACAAAAGTCTGAGGTCACATACAAACCGACTCACGAACAGCTTCTTCCCTGCTGCCAACAGACTTCTGAATGGACCTACTTTGTATTAAGTTGATCTTTCTCTATGCCCTAGCTATGATTGTAAGGTTACATTCTGCACCTCTCCTTTCCTTCCCTATGTACAGTGTGCTTTGTCAGTATTGCGCACAAGAAATAATACTTTTCACTGTATACTAATACTGGTGACAATAATAAATCAATTTTTTATGGTCTTAAGGTGCTGCTTTTAATTTCTCGTGAACCTGAAATCTTGAATTTCATCACCTGCCCACTCTTTCGCATCATCAGCCTTCTTGCCTTCAAAATATTGCGACTTTCTTTAAGTAAAATGTACCACCTCATAGTTACTGACATTGAATTCCATTTGCTGCTTTTCTGCGCATTTCACCATTCTATTTATATTCCCTTTGGACTTATTATAGGTTCTCAGAATTAATTGCTGTCTTTTCAACCTAACAGTAAATTAAATTGTATTCTATTTTTTGAACTTTATCTTTCTTCCTTGTTCCATAATCTGTGACCTACAAATCATCTTTGCTGTCCAATTGGTGTTTTTTGTGAATGCAGTGATTAAAGCATAATATAATACTTACTTCCTTTTGCTTCTTGATTTGTTGATGGATTGAATGCTGTGTGTATCTTCAAAACATAGGTATTAGGACAAGTCCATCAGCCCTTGAATCAGTTCAGTGAGATCGTGGATGATCTGCACCGTAGCCACATCCACCCACCTTGGCTTCTTCCCCTTTGAGGGGAGACACTTGTATTGTGCTGGTGTCATATTCTAGTTCCCAGGCTAATGCTCTGGGCACAATGGGTCTAAATCCCATTACAACAGCTGGTGAAATGTAAATTTGATTAATAAATCTTGGATTAAAAAGTGAATGTTGGTAACCGTGACCATTGTCAATTGGCATAAAAACCCACCTGGTTCATTTAAACCCAATGTGGATGCGCCGGCGTTGGACTGGGGTAACCACAGTAAAAAGTCTGACAACACCAGGTTTTAGTCCAACCGATTTATTTGATGGTAAACGCACAAGCTTTCGGGTTAGTCCCTTCGTCAGGTGAATGGAGAGTTCTGGCCTCAGACAGAGCATATAAAGCACAGACTGTTTACAGATTACTGATTAGAATGCGAATCTTTACACCTAACCTGCTGTTCAAGTCTTGAAGTGGCCGACAATGTGAGTGGAAGGAGCACTGATCACAGGTTAAAGAGATGTGTATTGTCTCCAGACAGTACAGTGAGTGAAGTTTTGCAAACCCAGGCAAGTGTTGGGGGTTACAGATAGTGCGACATGAACCCAAGATCCTTGTCTCAAGATCCGGTCTCAAGAAGGATTTGGGTTGCCTCTACTTTAGACAATGTCCAAGCCTGAGAGCATAGATGAACTTCTGAGACAGAGTTGGAGACAATTTATTGATATAGAGATTGACGACTGCACAGTCCTTGTGAAAACTAAGTCTTGTCTTCTACTGAGGATACCCTCCATCTAGTTATGTGGCACTACCGTCCTGCTAAATGGGATAGACTCTGATCAGATTTGGTAAACAAAAGACTGGGCATCCAGGAGACATTGTGGACTATTGGGAGCAGCAGAATTGTATGCAGTGACAATTTTTAATCTCAAGGCTTGGTATATTCACCCATTCTGCCATTACTAGCAAGCCAGGGTTTCAACACTGGTTCAATGAAGAGTACAGTAGGGCATACCAGGAGCAACAAGGCGTCAACCCGGTGACACTACTTGCAAACCAAACAACAAAAGCAGCGTACAATAGACAAAGCTAAGCCATGCCACAACCAACGGATCAGATTTGAGCCCTGCACTCCTGCCACATCCAATCATGAATGGTGGAGGACAATTGAACAACTCATCAAAGCAGGAGGCTCCACAAATAGTTCCATCCTCAATGATGGGGGTGTGGGGGGTCCAGCACATCAATGCAAAAAAAAGCTGAAGTATTTGCAGCAATCTTCAGCCAGAAGAGCCGAGTGTGTGGTCCATCTTATTCTCCTCCTGAGATCCCCAGTATCAGAGTTGTCAGCCATCTCAATTCACTCCATGTGCTATCAAGAAATTTGATTTGATTTGATTTATTATTGTCACATGAATTAATATACACTGACAAGTATTGTTTCTTGCACAATATACAGACAAAGCATACCATTCATAGAGAAGGAAATGAGAGAATGAAGAATGTAGTGTTATTGTCATAGCTAGGGTGTAGAGAAAGATCAACTTAATGGCCAAGGTTCACCAAATCTGTAAGAAATTGAATTAAAGCATTGTTGGATAGTTTAAAAGAGTTAGAATGAAGTTTTAGAAGCATAGAATGACAGAAAAAGATAAAATTAGAAGGTATGCTGGGCACAGCTTGCATGAAGTCACCTCGCTCTGGCACCATCTTGAAATGTCAGAAGGAACAAAATATTGCAACAGCTATGGGCCCTGACAACATTCCAGCAATGTTACGGAAGGCCCATGTTAGCTGCACTCTTAGCCAAACTGTTTCAGTACAGCTATAATATTTGAATCGACCTGGTAATATAAAATTTTGCCCAGGTATGTCATGTCCTCAAAAGTAGGACAAATCCAACTGGGCTAATTACTGCAAATTAGTCTATTCTACATCACCAGCAAAGCAATGGAAGAGGTCGCAACAGTGCTATCAAGAAGCATTTACTCAGCAATAATCTGCTGACTGACCCCATTTGTGTTCTGCCTGGGTCACTCAGCTCCTGACCTCATTACGGACTTGGTTCAAACGTGAATGAAAGAGTTGAACACAAGAGGTGAGATGAGAGTGATTGACATCTGAGAGGAAGAATGTGATTGCACTGGAGGGGGTGCAGAGGAGATTCATCAGAATGTTGCCTGGGATGGAACCTTTAAGTTAAGAGAGGGTGGATAGACTTGGGTTGTTTTCATTGGGTTAGAGGTTGACCTGAGTGGGTTTGTGATCTGTAGTCCTTTTGGTATCTTGACTGCTTATCCTAGTCCAATGCTGGCATCTCCACATCATGTTTTTATTGGAGCAGGGAAGATTGAGGTGTGATTTGATTGAGGTGTACAAGATTATGAGGGATATGGGCAGGGTGGATAGGGAGCAGCTGTTCCCCTTAGTTGAAGGATCATCTGGAGGGGACACAAGTTCAAAGTGAGCGCCAGGAGCTTTAGGGGGGATGTGAGGAAAAACCATTTTACTCAGAGGGTGGTGACAATCCCCCACTATCAACATCCTGGGGTTACCATTGACCAGGAACTGAACTGGACCAGTCATACAAATACTGTGGCTACAAGGTGAGGTCAGGGGCTTAGAATTCTGCAGAGTAGAGCTCACCTCCTGACTCCCTAAAGCCTGTCCACATCTAAAAGGTACAAGTCAAGATGGCATACTCTCCACTTGTCTGGATGAGTGCAGCTCCAACACTCAAGATGTTTGACACCATCCAGGACAAAGCAGCCCGCTTGATTGCCACCATCTTCAGCATCCACACCCTCCACCATTCAATGTGTGGTGGCAGCCGTATATAGCAGCTACAAGATGCACTGCAGCAACTCATCAAGACTCCTTCGATTGCACCTTCCAAACCCGTGACCTCTACTATCTAGAAGGATAGGAGCAGCAGATCCTTGGGAACATGCAGGTTCCGTCCCAAGCCACTTAGCATCCTGATTTGGAAATATATCACCATTCTTTCACCGTCAAAAGCCTGGAACTCCCTCCTTCTCAGCATTGTGGGTGCATCCACACCATCTGACAGTTGTGGTTCAAGGTGGGGGTGCACCACCACTTCTGATAAAAAATTAGGGATAAGCAATAAAAATGCTGGCCTCACAAGTGATACCCACATCCCAAGAAAAATACCGCTTGGCTCGTCAAAATGTTGCAATGCCGTTGTGATGGTAGTAGAAAAAGGAAGTGGTATTTTTGTTAGGATTTCTCACCTGTATTCCCTCAACCACAAGGAGAACATGGGATGAAGAGAGATTAGCTCCATGGCATTCTTGTCCATTTTCATGTTCATTGAATTTCTCACCAGATGTGACAATTGCCACGCGATTTGCTCATTCTTGTATTATCATGCCACAATGACATCCTAGTGCCGTATTACAATTATCTTCTGTCATCAAAGCAGCGGGAAGAGGGTCTTTGGAGTTTTAAAATCCAGAAATTGAACTGATTGCAAAGGCTGAAGCACAAAATTCCAAAGCATACTTTTGAGAAAAGTTCTGAAAGTTTTACTGGCAGTTAGTGGCTAGAAAGCAAAAGCATGTCTGCCCATGTTTTTAGCAGATCTCTGGCTGAGGTCAGTCAGCTCACCAACAGCCAAAAGCTGAGGAGCATATGTTTGCGTGCAAAGCAAAACATCAACCATGTAAAAGAATAGCACCAATTCTGCTGAAATTGAACCCAGGTCCCTGGCGCTGTGAGGCACCAGTGCTACCCACTATGTCGCTCTCGTACCAGAACTGAACCAGCACTGTTGGTATCTCTCCACATCACGAACCAAGTGTCCGGCCAACTGCGTTCAACCAACCACTAACTAATGGTAGAAACATGGTAGAATCTATGTCATGCCTAGATTACCCAATATATTCCCCCCTTCGTTGACTTTTTTACCTACACTATGCATTATGTTCTTTAAAGTAAAATGTCAGTAAAATTTTAAATACCAAAATATTCATAACCTGAGACTTGATATAACAGGGTAACAAACACTGTCCATTGTTAATGAGACTTGCCCTTGCCCCTTTCGTGTTGACTCTATTTTGCATTGCAAGTTGCTTTAAGTGTAAGAGGGAAATAGCACGTTGCCCTCTTTAGGGCATCTGGGAAACTGCATCAGCCTAAAGACCAACATTGAAGTTCATGTCAACTAACATTTCATGGTTGTCAGCAAAAAGCAGAAACACTGAATGTACGCAAAGATTGCAAAAGGGAAGATCATTTTCCAGCCTTATAGAAATGCCTGTATTAACCACCCTGATGTGAAGCTTTAGCACTAATGTCATGGGTTTCCATTGTTCATTTGCATACATTACACTTGAAAATAAATCTCACTGTGCGAATACGATTTGTTGGGTTGAGGGATAGTTTATTTGATAAAATCCTTTGATAATGAAAACCAAAATGGTTCCTTGCATCTTTCAACTTCCGTCAGGTATATTTGGTACCTTAGTGTGAGCAACACATATATAGATAAACTGCCCATCTGCTGACACAGATGTTGGATTAAATTCCCGGAAGAAATGGATTTCTTAGTGTGTTTTCCAAGGCTGAAGCTACGTTCCTTAATATATGAGAAAAAGGATGTCCTTAAATACAAGAGGGCCAACAATCTGTGTTTTTTTAACATAATGACATTTTGGGTTGAGTTAAAAGAATTTAGAATACCACATTCACAGTGGCAGATTATCTTTTGGAATGACAAATATGGCAATAGAAACTGCTTTGCCATATATGGAAGAAAATAGGAAAAAATAGATATGCTGAAAATTCATGGTATCTTCATCAATACCTTACATATAGGATTACATAGGATAAACTGCACAGAAACAGGCCAGTCAGCCAAACCAGTCCATAAGAACGTAAGAGGAGACGTTGGATAAACTTGGTTTGTTCTCACTGGAACGACAAAGGTTCAGGGGTGACCTGATGGAGGTCAACAAAATTATGAGTGGCACAGACAGAGTGGATAGTCAGAGTCTCTTTCTTAGGGTAGAGAAGTCAAGTACTAGGGAACATAGGTTAAAGGTGCCTGGAGAAAAATTTAGATGAGATGTGCGAGGCAAGTTTTCTTACACAGAGCGTGGTGAATGCCTGGACTGCACTGCCTGGGGAGGTGGTGGGAGCAGGTGTGACTGCGACATTTAAGGGGTATGTAGACAAGTACATGAATAGGGCGAAATGGAAGGATACGGATGCCATAAGTGCATATGGTTTTAGTTTAGGCAGGCATCATTATGGCACAGGCTTGGAGGGCTGAAGAGTTTACTCGTATGCTGTACTTTTTTTTGTTCTTTGTTTGAAGGAATAGAAGCACTAGACCATTCAGCCCTTCCAGCCTACTCTGCCATTCAACAAGATTGTGGCTGACTTTCTACTTCATCGCCATTTTCCAGCATTATCCCAATATCCCTTGATGTTTCTAATATGTAGAAGTCTATCAGTCTCAAAACTCAACGACTGAGCCTCCACAGCCCTCTGAGGCAGAAAATTCCAAAGATTCACCACCTTCTGAGTGAGAAAATTCCTCCTTGGTTCAATCCTAAATGGCTTGCCCCTTGTTCTGAGGCTTTATCCCTTAGTTTGAGATGCTGCAGCTAGCGGACAAGCATCAGAAAATATGAGCAGTAAGACGTCTCACAACACCAGGTTAAAGTCCAAATGGTTTATTTGGTATCATGAGCTTTCGGAGGGCTGCTCCTTCATCAGGTGAGTGATGATGAAGGAGCCTGGTGACTCAAATAGACCTGTTGGACTTTAACCTGGTGTTGTGAGACTTCTTACTGTTCCCACCCCAGTCCAACACCGGAATTTTCACATCACAGAATATAAAGTCAGAGGGCAAGAGACAGAACGCATTGATTTCAAGACAGAAATTAGAGATTTTTGGTGTCGGACAGAGAGAGGACATGTTTCCTTTTCTTCGTGCTCTGCCACTTTTCTTTCTGCTCACGTTCAACCCCTTGTTGCTCCCTGCCATGCTTGCCCTTATCTTGTGGCGTGTTGTCTTCTTGCACCCTGGGCCTTTTTCTTCTTATATATTGATATTATTATTCATGTTAGTTTTTTCTTGTGTGGGGTGGTGACTGGAGGGGGTACCCCCATATGGCAGAAGAGGAGGATTAGGTGGCGGGGGGGGGTAAACAAAGGAAAACAAGGTGATGGCCTGCTTCTGGTCATATTTTAGGTGGTTCTTGAGGTGATGTGTGTTAGGACGGGGCTGCTAGGTTGGGTACTTATGTGCTTCTGGGGGCTTGGATGGATGCCCCAGTGGTGTGTGTGTGTTGGAGAATTGTTTTTGGGGGTTACCTGGCTGGAGTGATTTTGTGTCTATTGCTGAGCCAGGTTTTGCTTTTTTTGGAGGTGGGGGGAAAAGATTTTATTAGTGGGTGGGCTACTGAGGTGGGTAGTAGGTGGGTTATGGAGGGGGGGAGGGAAAAGAGGTCAGGCAGTGGGGAGAAAAGTCCTGGGGGGTTTCCTGATAGGGTTGTTGATGGGTAGGTTGTTGGTTGAAGGGTGGTTTGTTGTCCTTTCCTGTCTTGGCATTTTTGTCTCCTGTGTGTGGGTGGGTGCGGTGAGGGGGTTCCCAGAGCTGGTGGGATGGGGTGACTTTTTATTCTCTATGGGTGTTTTATGTTGTAGTGGGCAGGGTGTCGCCCTGTAGATTCAGATAGTATGCATTGGATTGGTGTGGGGACATTAGTTAGTGGAGCAAGTTGGTATAGGGACATTCCTGTTTAATCAGATGGTTTATGGGTTTGGTATGAGGATAGGTCTTTTGTTGGTAGTGCAAAAATTACTTCATGGACAATTTATTTATGAATTAATTCGTGTCCCCAGTAGGCTTACATTAGCTCTGTAATGAAGTTTGTATTGTGTGTAGGATACACTGAGGAAGAATTTAGCATGGCCAATCCACCTTTGTTAATTGCAATGAGTCAATCTGTGTCTAGGTTTCTCCCATTGTTCCTGATGGTTGAATACTTAAAGATTTGCATTTTTCCCAGACCAGCCTGTGGATTCTACCCAGTCACCATATGGTCAGGGTATCATCCATGCAGAGTTACACATTTATATTTTTGTTTTTAGGGGTTTGTACTTCTCCATGTGGATTAGTTTGCCCATTCTAATAGGTTCCCATATGTGCCCAATTATCCCTTTTAATTAAGGTGAAACTACAGCAATTCCCGGGCCATGTCTAAGATAATATCTGAGGATCTTTTGTGCATGTTTTACTTAAAAATTCTCACTCACTCTGAAGCTGTTGAAAGTCAAGTCCAGGTCCCGCTGGGATTCATTTAGCTCCCGTTCATTTCATGTCCGGGGCTGGCTATGGATAGTGTTTGGCCCTTCTTGCCATCTCTCTCCAATAGAACCGTAACTGAGGCTTAGTCCTACCCTCTTGGCTTGCGTCCAAATGGAGAGTGCAAATAAAGGATAGGTATTAATAAGGTTTTCCTTTTGAAGTCTATGCTGACTGTTCATGATTATGTTTCTCAATTATAGATTTTCTCCTATTCTTTCTTTTTGTAAAGATTCCATTTTTTTTTCATCACTGACTTTAAGCTGACTGGATGATAATTCCCTGGACATCTTTTGTCCCCCTCCTTAAATATAGGATTATATTAGCTACCCTCTGGCACTACATAAGAGTAGAAATGCCTCTGCTAACTTTGCCCTGGATTATTTTAAAATATGAAATCCATCTGGAGCAAGGTTTTATCCATTTTGAATTTGTTTAGTTTATTCAATACACGTTCCTTTTTAATTTTAAAAACACATCTCATTGCTCATCTTATCATTCACTGTCATGCAAACCCACTCTAGGTCCCCAATAAATATTGAAGTGAAATTATTAAATCTTTCTGTCATCTCTCTATTGTTACCCATGGTATTCTCCTCTCTATCTCTTTATGATCCTATTCCCATAATAGCATCCATTTTTTATTGGTATGTCTGTAAAATATTTTACAATTTTGTTTTAGGTTTCTTGATAAGATCATTTCATAGTTCCTCTTTGTCATCCTAATTGTTTCTATGACTTCTCTTCTGCTCTTCTGCATTCCCTCTTATCATGCACTCCTTTGATGTCTATATTCTTAATGAATGCTTTGCTCTTAACTGTCAGTTGTCCCTTTATCCCTTCATCTGTCTGTGGATTTTTGCAGAATTAGTTTGTTCAGTTATTTCAGTGAATATACTTTTCCTGCATTCTGTTGAATGCATCCTATTGTTTGACATCATTGTTTTTCAACATTGTGATCCATGTTGTTTCCCCAAGTTCCATTCCCAGTCCCTCAGTGTCAGCTTCTCTCCAATCTATTAACCACGTTTACAGAGAAAGGGCTAATTGGCATTTCAGTATTCATCTTTCCTCAGAATTATGTAAAAGCAGTTTTTTTAATGGCTGGAACTTGATGCCACAAGAAACCACAACAGAACTTAGTACCACAAAGAGTCGATGGCTTAGTGGTATTATTACTAAGCTATTAATTCAGAAATTCAGCTAAAGCTCTGGGGACCCAGGATTGAATCCCACCACAGTAGATGATGGTAGTTGAATTCAATAAACATATCTGGAATTAAGAATCTGCTGACGACCATGAAACCATTGTCCATTGTCGGAAAAATCCATCTGGTACACTAAAGTCCTTTAGGGAAGGAAATCTGTTGCTCTTAACCAGACTGGCCTACATGTGACTTCAGATTCACAGCAATGCAGCTGACACTTAACTGCCCTCTGAAATGGACAGCATGTTGGCACAGTGGTTCACAGCGCCAGAGACTCAGATTCGATTCCTGGCTTGGGTCACTATCTTTGGAGTCTGCATGTTTTCGCCTTGTCTGTGTGGGTTTCCTCCGGGTGCTCCAGTTTCCTCCCACATTCAAAAGATGGGCTAGTTAAGTGCATTGGCCATGCTAAATTCTCCCTCAGTATACCCGAACAGGCGCCGGTGTGTGGTGACTAGGGGGATTTCACAGTAACTTCATTGCTGTGCTAAGGTAAACCTATGTATGACACTAATTAGAAAACTTTAACTTTAAAAAAAAGTTTTAAATGGCCCAGCAAGCCACTTAGTTCAAAGGGAAGTAGAGATGGACAATAAATGCTGGCTGACCAGCAACACCTATGTCCCATGAATGAATAAAGAAAGGAATAGTGTTTTGAAAGGGGAAGTTAGAGAAGCACGTGGGAGACTGTGGTGTCATGGTAATGTCACCGGACTAGCAATCCAGAGGTCAAAGCTGCTACTTTGGGGACATAGGTTCAAATTCCAACATGACAGCTTAATTAAATAATATGTAATCTAAAGAAGTTAGTCTCAGTAATAGTGATCATGGAATTATTACATGTTGTAAAAATCCATCTGGTTCAACCATGCACTTTAGTGACGAAGTCTGTCATTTTCACCTGCTCTGGTCTACATGTGATTCCAGATCCTCAGCAATGTGGTTGAGTCTCAACTATGCTCTGCAATAGCCTCGCAAGTTATTCAGTTCAAGGGCTATCACAGGTGGGCACCAAATGCTGGCCCCGGCAGCAGCATCCACATCCCATGAAGCAATAGATATTTTAAAAATTGAGGAAGAAAGGAGTAGAAGGTTATGCCCATTGGGAGAGATGAAAAGAGCTAGGAACATAAACACCAGACGAATGGACTGTTTCTTTATTGTACATTGTAGGCAATACAGTAGATTGAACTAAATAAAAAGGAAACCTGTATTTTTATCACTCCTTTAAAAATCTCAGGCCACCCCAAAGCGTTTTGTAAAGATTTGCAGGTTAGGTGGATTGGCAGTACTAAATTGCCCCTTAGTGTCCCAAGATATGTAAATTAGATGAGTTGGCCATGTAAATATCTAGTTTTACAGGGATTGGCAGGGAAAAGCCTTGGATAAGGTTCTGTTAGAAAGTCGGTTTTGACTCAATGGGCCGAATGGGGTCCTTCTGCACTGAAAGGATTCTAAGTACATTTGAAGTACAGTCTCTGTTGTATTGTAGGAACTACTCAAGTGCATGGATTAGTAATCGTCTTGAAATATCCCAATAAGTTTGAAATCACTGCAATTTTCACTCCAGTGCAGGGATAATGGGCTCAAAGGCTTCCTTTTGTGCTGTGTGATTCAGTCATGATGTGTGATTGAATTTAGTGGGTTTCAGGCAGTGGATTGTTTCAGTGTTATATGCACTCACTTTCCATCCTCTCCCTATGGATGTTTTTGCACATCAGAGAGGGTTTTTTCATCTACCTGTGAATTTCTTATAAGCCTTCACAATCATCAAAAACCTTAAGCTGGAAGAATTTTAAAATCAAATTATGTTTGTTAGCTATTCATTCATGAATTTCTTTGATCAATGATGATTTTCCATTATTTAGTGTTCTCCTTTCTTCTTCAAAGTTGTGGGAGCTTCATTACTTTAGGGTCTTTTGAAACCAACACCTTAGATTTTCTTTAGTTATTGCAAATTTAAAATCCAATTTATATCATGGAGAAAAGAACTTGTAAATGTGCCTGTCACAGACATCAGAAAATACTTGTTTGAAGCGTTATCCATCAAATCTACAAGGAAGAAGTAACATTGGATTTTGTAAAATGCAGCGAGCAACCTGGCTGGAACTGATTAAAGCAACAGAACACTCTTGTAAACAATTACCACAATATGGTGTTTAAAGTTTATTAAAGCTTATTTATTAGTCACAAGTAAGGCTTACATTAACACTGCAATGAAGTTATTGTGAAATTCCCCAAATCGCTACACTCCGACTCCAATGCACCGAACCAGCACATCTTTCAGACTGTGGGAGAAAACCAGAGTGCCTGGAGGAAACCCACACAGACACAGAGAGACCGTGCAAACTCCACACAGACAGCAACCCAAACGGGGAATCAAACCCAGGTCCCTGACGCTGTGATGCGGCAATGCTAAACACTGTGCAAGGTGTGTATTAGAAAAGGGAAGCATAATGACACAAACTCAATTTTTGAGAAGCAGTTTTTGAGGAATGAGGCACGATCTGAAGGTGATAGATTGGAGAAGCTTTTAAAGTTGAATGGCATGAAGGGAACAATTCTAAATAACTACACACATCATTTAAAAAGAGGTGCACTAGAGTAAAAAGGAGACTGAGGTGGGCAAAAAAAGACTTGCACTAAGGGTTAAGCAAAACAAAAAAAAATGAAAGAACTTCCCTTAGATATAAAGCCACATGTGGGACAGGAATCAGAATAAAATAAGGAAAATGGTGAAACTAACAGGAGAATCAAAACAAACGAAATATATTTTTGTAACAGATAGGGAAATAATGCTGTCCAAGATGGAAATATTATGCCAAATGGGGCAATTTTAATCCTAACTGCTTTTAGTTCTTCACCCTAAAACTAGGAAGGCAGGGCGTTAACACCAGAGAGAAGACTTACTCAACAACTTCCCTCTCTGTTCTCCACGTAATCTGTGATGCTAGTGTACCTTGAAGAGATTTTTAAAAAATCATGTTCTCTGCAGTTATAAGCAGCATTTTTCAGTTTTTTTTCCCCACTGTTGCTGAGTTGTCTGAATGAGTCCTTTTATTGCTACTTCAATGGTTTAAATTGAGTTTTGTTTGGGTATTTTCTGGGATTGCTTTATGACTCTGCATTGTTATGAGGAAGTCTGGTTGGCAGGTCATGTGCTTTGGACAGTTTTCTTTTTCATTTCTATTGAATTCAAGTTTTCATTTTTTGTTTGGCTGATGGCTACAGTTTAGTTTAGAAGAGAGTGGCAGTGTTTCTCTCTCTCTCTCTCCCTGGTACTGGAAGTTCTGCTGGTTAGCTGAAAGCAAGGCTTCTCGCCATCTTGAAGTGGAAAATCTACTGATGGTTGTTGGCTTGCCTGGAATCTCTCTCCATAGTGTTTTGGGAAGCTGTTCTGACTTCAAGCTGTTCTGGGTGTATCCAGAGGGTTGCTACAAGTTACATGCTGAGAAGTCAGGGTATCAATTTGCCAACCAAAGATCTCAGTTCCAGTATCATGTGAGCATTAGTCTTTGAAAGTTAAGCCTGTGGAAAGGGGATGGGAAGTTTTGTTTGATTGGAACATTTGAGATAGATTTGTGAAGGGTTATACATTATCATGGTTGTTTTGTTTGTAATTGATAAAAGTTATTGCTAATTTTCATTCGATACATATTAACTATATTCTTAAATAAACTTTGTTTAATTAAAAGCTCCCCATTGGGATATTTGAATCATAGAATCATGGAGTCATAAAGGTTTACAGAATGGAAACAGGCCTTCAGCCCAATTTGTCCATGCCGCCCTTTTTTTTAAAACCCCTAAGCTAATCTCAATTGCTCGCATTTGGCCAATATCCCTCTATACCCATCGTACCCATGTAACTACCTAAATGCTTTTTAAAAGACAAAATTGTACCTGCCTGTACTACTACCTCTGGCAGCTTGTTCCAGAACCTCACCACCCTCTGTGTGAAAAAATTGCCCCTCTGTACATTTTTGTATCTCTCCCCTCTCACCTTAAACCTATGCCCTTTAGTTTTAGATTTCCTTACTTTTGGGAAAAGATATTGACTATCTGTGCCCCTCATTATTTTATAGATCTCTATAAGAACACCCCTCAGCCTCTTATGCTCCAGGAAAAAAAGTCCCAGTCTATCCTGCCTCTCCTTATAACTCAATCCATCAAATCCCGGTAGCATCCTAGTAAATCTTTTCTGCACTCTTTCTAGTTTAATAGTATCCTTTCTATAATAGGGGACCAGAATTGCACACAGTATTCCAAGTGTGGCCTTACCAATGTCTTGTACAACTTCAACAAGATATTCCAAATCCTGTATTCAATGTTCTGACCGATAAAACTAAGCATGCCAAATACCTTCTTCACCACACTGTTCAGCTGTGACTCCACTTTCAAGGAGCTATGGACATATACACCTAAATCTCTTTGTTCTGTAATTCTCCCCAACGCCCTACCATTAACTGAGTAAATCCTCCCCTGGTTCAAAATGTCAAAATGCATCAACTTGCATTTGTCTAAATTAAACTCCATCTGCCATTTGTCAGCGCACTGGCCCAGTTGATCAAGATCCCACTACAATTGGAGATAACTTACTTCACTGTCCACTATGCCATCAATCTTATTGTCATCTGCAAACTTACTAACCATGCCTCCTATATTCTCATCCAAATCATTAATATAAGTGACAAATAACAGTGGACCCAGCACAGATCCCTGAGGTACACTGCTGGTCACAGTTTGAAAAACAATTCTCAACAACCACCTTCTGGTTGCTGTCAAGAAGTCAATTTTGTATCCATTTAGAAACCTCACCCTGGATCCTGTAAGATTTAACCTTATGCAACAACCTATCACGTGGTACTTTGTCAAAGGCCTTGCTAACTGCATGGCCCTCATCTACCTTCTTGGTTACCCCTTCAAAAAACTCAATCAAATTTATGAGACATGATTTTCCAATCACAAAGCCATGCTGACTGTCCCTAATCAGTACCTGCATCTCTAAATGCCTGTAGATCCTGTCTCTCCAAATACCTTCCAACAATTTACCCACCACAGATTTGAGGTTCACTGGCCTGTAGTTCCCAGGTTTTTCCCTGCAGCCCTTTTTAAACAAAGGCACAACAATCTTCAAGCACCTCACCTGTGACTATCTATGATTCAAATATCTCGGCTGGGGGACCTGCAATTTCCTCCCTAGCCTCCCACAATGTCCTGGGATACACTTCATCAGGTCCCAGGGATTTATCTACCTTTATGTGCTATTAGGCTGATTGGAAGTAATAAATTGTCCCTAAATTAGTTTCCCTCAATGTGGATTGCCATAAAACAATTGATAAGGGTCATGGGTGGAGGGGGGGACTGGTAATGTTAAAATGGCAGCACGGGCTCGTTGGGCCGAAGGGCCTGTTTCCCGGGCTGTTTTTGTTCTTTGATGTGCTTTAAGACTTCCAGCACCCCCTTCTCTCAAGACATCACTGTTTATTTCCCCAAGTTCCCTAACATCCATGCTTTTCTCAACAGTACTACTGATGAGAAATATTCATTTAGGATTTCACCCATCTCTTGTAGATGCGCATACAGATGACCTTGGTGATCCTTAAGGGGCCTTACTCTCTCCCTTGTTACTCTTTTGCCCTTTATGTATTTGTAGAAGCTCTTTGGATTCTCCTTTGCCTTATTTGCCCAAACAATATCATGTCCTCTTTTTGCCCTCCTGACTTCTCTCTTAACTCTACTCCAACACCCCCGATACTCTTCAAGGGATTCACTTGTTCCCAGCTGTCTATGCATGTCATGTGCCTCTTTCTTCTTTTTCACCAGGGCCTCAATATCCCAAGTCATCCAGGGTTCCCTACTTCTGCCAGTCTTGCCCTTCACTCTAAAAAGAATGTGTTTACCCTGAACCCTGGTTAACACACTTTTGAAAGTGTGCCACTTAGCAGACGTCCCTTTGCCTTCCCACAGACTCCCCCAATTAACTTCTGAAAGTTCCTGCCTGATACCATCAAAATTGGCCTTTCCCCAATTTAGAATTTTAACTTTTGGGCCAGACCTATCATTTTCCATAGGTACCTTAAAACCAATAGAATTATGGTCACTGATCCCAAAGTGATCCTTCACTAACACTTTTGTCACTTGCCCATCCTTATTTCCTAAGAGGGGGTTAAGTTTTGCCTCCTCTGTAGTTGGACCATCCACATACTTAATGAGAAATTCCTCCCGAATACACTCAACAAATTTCTCTCCATTCAACCCTCTAATACTACGGCTGTCCCAGTCAATGTTGGGAAAGTTAAAATCTCTGACTAATATCACCCTATTTTTCTTGCCTGAATCATACATGAAGTGATAAGATAGAAGCAGGGAAGTAGATAAGATAGAAATAGGGAAGTTGTTTCCACTGGTGGGTGAAACTAGCACTAGGGGCACAGCCTCAAAATAAGGTGAAGCAGGTTTAGGACTGAGTTGAAGAGGAACTTCTTTGCACAGAGGGTTGTGAATCTGTGGAATTCCCTGCCAAATGAAGCAGTTGAGGCTACCTCATTGAATGTTTCTAAGGCAAAGATAGCTAAATTTTGAACAGTAAAGGAATTAAGGGTTATGGTGATCGGACGGGTAAGTGGAGCTGAGTTCAGGAAAATATCAGCCATGATCGTATTGAATGATAGAGCAAGCTCGAAGGGCCAGATGGTTTACTCCTGTTCCTAGTTCTTCTGTTCTTATGAAACATATCGTGCTTACCCTAGCCAAATTCAAAATGCAAAACTTAATGATCCCGGCAAGCCTTGTAAAGCACTTTGAAGTTTCTGACCTGAATTATAACACATCTATTTTAACTGCTCTTCAAAGCAGGGAGCAATCCCACCCACATGAAACCGGAGGGATCTTCTTTAAATATGCAGAGACTGGCGTCATTGTGTAATTAAGACCTGGTGCTATTTTGACCAGTGGCTTGAGCAGGGAAGAATTTTGATTTTCATCCTCTTTGCTTACTCGATGGAATCAGGAGGAGAAAGAATGCTACTCCTAGTACCAAAAAGAAACTTCAGGCTACCCCTGCCACAGGCCAAAGCCCTCGCCCCAATACTTACCTGAGTGGCAGTGGTCCCTTGTTCAATCCTGGCCAGTGGCTTTCTGATGCCTGAAATTACAAGTATGCTCACTAATCAACTCCACTTCCTGCCCATCTTAAGTGGGAAATTGATGAGGCCTAATAGTTAGCCTCACTGAGGTCAAAGGTCCCCCTCCGCAATATCTTTCTGTTCAATTGACACACCAACTTAAATCAGGATTAAAATGGTCAAGGGATGGGAAGTATTCTAAATTAACTCTGTCTCTTCATGGAGAAAACCACGTTCATGCTTCCTACTGTTGGAGTTGAATCTCTAAGACAGGATGTCAAGATTCTAAAAATTTAAATTTAACCAAGAATTAGGTGGGTTGTCTTTATTTTACTCATTCATGGAACATGGGCATTGTTGGCTGGCCAACATTTGTGGCCCAAAGGCAGTTGAGAGTCAACCACATTGCTGGGCTCTGAAGTCACATGTAGGCCAGACCACTTAAGGACAGCAGATTCATTCCATAAAGGACATTTGGGAACCAGATGGGGTTTTCCGACAATCAACAGTGGTTTCATGGTCATCAGTTGATTCCTAATTCCAGATATGTTTTATTGAATTCAAATTCCACCATGGCGGGATTTGAACCCGGCTCCCCAGAACATTAGCTGAGTTTGTGGCTAATGTTCACAACTAATTGTGAATATTAGCCACAATGTTTGATAATGCCATTAGGCTATCAGCTCCCCTTATGCGGGTAAATGTAAGAAATTGAAGAATATCAGAACAATGGGCTCTGATGTATTGTCCTCTAGGTTATGAGGAAACAGCAAATTCAACAAGTTATAGGAAGTATCGTTTAGTAATCATTGTAAATGGTGTCTATATCTGAGGATTGGAGGAAAGAAAACATGGCGCTTACCTATGATAAACTAACAGTAGGTACTACAGGCCAATCAGCCAGACATCCATTACCAGGAAAGTGTTGAAAAGCAGTTTGATGAAACAAGCGATGAACAATCGTAAAATGAGAGATTTATTTTTTTTAATACCAGCTTGGTTTTATGGGAAGGAGATCATACTTACAAATGTCTTGGTGATATTTAACGAGTAACAAATCTTGTTGACAGCATGAACTTAGTAAATGTTTAATGCTGAAGTACCACTGAAATGGATTAACAGTTGGTTGAGACAGAGAAGGCACAGCAAGAAGTCTCACAACACCAGGTTAAAGTGCAACAGTTTTATTTAGAATCACAAGCTTTTGGAATGCTGCTCCTTCATCAGGTGAGTAACAGAGAAGCACAGAGTGGCTGTTTGTGGAACTGGATGGGCAAGGAGGAAGATAACTAGTGCAGTGTCTCAGAGGTTGCAGTCACAGTTACCTTCATTTGAAAGTTGACTTGAAAGTAAAGTTTGCAAACAATAGCAAACTGGGAGCAACTACACCAAAGAGGAAACAGATTAATCAAATACAAAAAGGCTGGTATAGTGTGGGGAGCTTTGTTTATGAGTAGTTGATGTAACTTAATGAAAGGGTCTGCCAAAGCAGGCAGGAGAGGTAGTATTTTATCAGCAAGTGAAAGGGGGTTGGATAAATGCATGGACAAATATTTGACAGATATGTGTTGTTGCTGAACACTGTAAGGGCCTAAAAGGACTGCAATTGTCTTTTCTGGATCTGTAAATTCCTTCTGAAAATCAACAGATTATATCCTGGATACAGAGCACAGGTGAGATTGAAGGCATATGGCAGTTTTTTCCCCCTCTCTGAGGGCTTGCCTTCATACATTCTAGAGGCGAAAGTATGAAGATATTCAAAGAATCCAGGGAAAATAATTTAAACACCTCTGAAGTAAGAGGCCTATTAAACTTCTCTCCACAGATCTATTTAAGGATAAAATTTGAAATCTAGAGAACTCCACAACAAAGAAGTTATGAAACCACTTTAAGAGTGGGGAAAGGGAATGGGAAGATACCTTGTAAGATTTATATGAAGTAGATGTAGTGGGAAAAGATTGGTGTACAGATTTGACATCAAACCGAGCAGGCTAGTTGGGTCAAACCTTGCTTTATATTTTATGAAGTTTTGCATATTCTCTACAAATGTAGATTATTAAGCCAATTATTTAATAATGTGTTGCGGCTCTAAAGGAAGAGGGAGCTCTGGAATAGCATTTCTGCTTTATAGTACTAGATTCAATGCACTAATCTCTAAAATCATGGAGTTCACAATCAGATTAGTTTATTAATTAGTGTCAGAAGTCAGCCTTCATTGGCGTTGCAATGAAGTTACTGTGAAAATACCCTTGTTGCCACATTCTGGCACCTGTTTGGGTTACTGAGGGTGAATTTAGCATCCACCTAACCAGCACATCCTTCAAACTGTGGGAGGAAACCAGAGCACCTGGATGAAACCCACCCAGACACAGGGAAATCGTGGACAGTGACCAAAATTGGGAATCAAACCTGAGTCCTGGGTGCTGTGAGGCAGCAGTGCTAGCCACTGAGCCACCGTGTTGCACGTGTGCAAATACAGTCTTTAAAATGCATCGACTCAATATTCCTGCAATCCTCTGAAAAAGAATATCATAAAATCCTACAGTGCAGAAAGAGGCTATTTGGTCCATTGAGTCTGCAGCAATCACAATCCCGCCCAGACCCTATCCCCATATGTTTACCCAATAATCCCTCTAATGTATGCAACCCAGGACAGTAAGGGCAATTTAGAATGGCCAATCAACCTAGCCTGCACATCTTTGCACACCAGGGGGAAACCAGAGTACCCAAAAGAAACCCGGAGGACACAGGGAGAACGTACAAACTCCACACAGATAGCGACCTGAGCGAGGATTTGAACCCACGTCCCTGGAGCTGTGAGACAGCAGTGCTAAACACAGTGCTACCGTGCCACCCATAATCTCTGTCCTCTCACCCAAATCCCCTTTCTTAACGTGTCTTAAATTTTAGCACGCCATTTCATTAACCAAATGCAATCTAGGGTATCATAAAAGATGTATGCAATCTTGCGATAACATTTCAGCTCACAGTAAGGTTAAATTTTGAAATAAGTTTTAAAGCAATCTTGGGGGTTTGCCAAAGCATCTTAGATAGGCAAATCTCAGAACCCAAAAAGTTATCTTTAGCCATAAATTGGATGGATGTCACTAGTGTGTTTTCTTTTTGTGAGCGATTGTGTTTATTGGTGAAACAAGCTGATTGCTGCATCCCAGCCTTTTGTCTGTACAGTGCGCAAACAGTACTTCTCACTGTATGTGACATGTGACAATAATAAATCAAATCAAAATATGATAGTATCATCCCAAGACATCAGGTATCAAACTCTGAGCAGTGTAGTGTTGATGGGATCTGATCATAGGACAAACGTGTGTTTTCTTCACTCCTGTGTCATGATACCACAAGCAGTATGATACCATGAGTTGTACTGAACAAATAATTGCAATCTCTATCACACTGAGCAATGTTTAAGTTTCAGTTCTTAAGTTTATTTATTAGTGTCACAAGTAGGCTTACATTAACACTGCAATGAAGTTATGGTGAAAATCCCCTAGTCACCATACTCCAGCACCTGTTTGGTTCCACTAAGGGAGAATTTTGCACAGCCACTGCAACCAACAAAGACGGCTTTCGGACTGTGTCAGGACACCGGAGCACACAGAGGAAACCCATGCAGACATGGTGAGAACGTACATATTCCACACGGACATCGACCCAAGCCAGGAATTAAGCCCGGGTCCCTGGCACTGTGAGGCAGCAGTGCTAACCACTGTGCTGCCTTGCTGTGCTGGCCATGGCCTTTCATTTTTGGTTTCCCTCCCACACCCCAACTTCAGGCCAGTTGATAAATTGGATGGATGCCATTGGTGTGTTTTGTCTTTGCCAGCAAGCGATCCTGTTTATTGGTGGGACGAGCTCTCCCAGCTTTTGCCAAATCCCTCCAACCGTTTGTTCAGGAGAGAAATGCCATATCCAACATTAAATTACGGGATGTTGATCCCTCTGGAAGGGAGTTGTGACTGGCTTCAATGCCAAATCAAACAGCTCCCAGGAGGCGAGTTACGGAGTCATTGTTTTATCATAATAATCATGATTTCATAATAAGGATTCAAAAGAACAGAAATAAAGCTTTGGATGGTAAAGGGCATAAGGTACATTACAATACAAATACCTTCAATGAATCACGAATTCATTCTCCCAGGAAACCTCTGCAAGTCTAAAGGTTGACACCATTAAAAAAGGATCCAATTTCTGTGGTGGAATAAGACGCCGTCTAAAACAGTCATATTTCAATAAAGAATGCACCATGAATTTTCCCTGCCTTTGTATGAGGTCCTTCCTTAATAATGATTCCGTGGCTGCGATGTTGTATATCTTGGTTTACAAAATTTTATTTGGGACTTGTGCACATAATCTGTACGGAAAGAAAATCTGTTTAAAAGTCTGCGTGTTTGAGGGAGGCACACGTGAACATTTTCTTTTCCAGCATTATGTTTCACCCGAAAGAGAGGAATGCCAAAAATCTCCGTCTCCTTGGACATTTCCCAGGGTCCAAATTTATATTATATAAACTTACCGAGAGGCATCATGTCACAACTCCCTGTATTTACACTCACCGTCTTTCAGTACTTCGAATTTTGTGGTATTGAACCCCCAAAGTTATTTGCAAAAAAAAACTGGCAGTACTAGCTTTCCCGCAGAAGTTCAAATGACTGCTCTAAGCTGCCTTGCTTTCTCTGTTTTGTGCTGTGCAATGCAAATGTGTGTTGTTTCTGTGATATCGTAATTGTAAAAACGCATCGTCCCTAAAAGGGCGGTAGTCTGGGTCGTCGTCTTAAGGGTTCCGTTGCGATTACCAATCTAATATTTCGCCACTGTATCAAAGTAATTGAAATATTAACATTCTATTCAGTAAAAATGTATGTTTCTGCCTAATGGACTAAGGGCGAGTATAATCCAAGTGTGGCTTCAAGGGTGTGACGCACTGGCGAATACTGGTCATGGAACGCTAACCAGTCAGCAATTTAAGGTTCCTGAATGTATTCCTTGTGTATTGATGATTAATTGCTAAATTAATCCAACTATAAATGTGGGCCAGGATTGGGATCCTGATTATTTTCTCGGGAAAACATAAAACAGATGATTGCGAGTTGCACAAGGCAGCCCAGAGGTCCCGAGTTTGTATTTGGGATTCAAAGGCTTTAAGGCAATTAGCACAGTTTATGAAACGACGCCGTTGAAGTCCAACTGAGTACATGTAAGAATTATAACCACTGCTGTAATGCAGGGAACGCGACAACTGTTTGTACGGCGCAACTTGCCCGCCCGCCCGCGCCCCAGCAAAGCAGTGAGGTAGCGACCTGATAAATCTGCTGTACTGATCTGGATTGTGTAAGAAATATTGATATTGGTCAGAAAATCAAGGAGAAACCCATCTTCTTCTTCAATAGCTCAACAGTGCCATGGGATCCTTCATAAGCGCCTGAGAGAATCACACCCATTGGAAAAATGTGATTGCACTGCGGCGGGTCGGTATATGGGTGGGTGGTGGTTAAAGGAGATTCACCAGGATGTTGCCTCGGCTGGAGTTTTTCAGATATACAGAGACTGGTTAAACTGGGGTTATTTTCAAAGAACAAAGAACAACCCAGCACAGGAAACAGGCCCTTTGGCCCAACGAGCCCGCGCTGCCATTTTAAAGCATTTTCCTACACCTACTTTGCCCGGTGTGTATGTGAATGGTACCCCTACTGTAGCCAGATTCAGGGGAGAATAGTGTAGGGTCAATTTGGTACACCAATCAGCCTAAGAGCACATCTTTGGGGTGTGGGAGGAAACCGGAGCATCCGGAGGAAACCCACGCAACCATAGGGAGAATGCGCAAACTCCCTCAGACACTGGCCCAAATCCATGTATCTGTACAGCCAGCAGTGATAGTCACTGAGCTGTTGTGGTGCCTGTCTGCTGGTCCAGATTTAAGCACACACATCGACACAAAGTACTAGGCTACTCTCGAAACATCCAAGAGCAGCCCACGCACGACCCACCGTGTGCATGCCCCTTGTTTGACAACAAGGTGGACCGACCTTCGAGAAGGTGTGGGAGAGTGGGATGGGCAGGTTGAGAGTGCGGTGGTAGGACCTAATTGAGCTGTACAAAATTATGAGAGACATAGATAACATAGAATCCCAACAATGCAGAAGGAGGCCATTTGGCCCATCAAGCCTGCACTAACAACAATCCCACCCAGACCCTATCCCCATAACCCCAGGTATTTGCCCTGCTAATCCTCCTAACTGACACATTTTGGGACAATTTAGCATGGCCAATCAAGCTAACCTGCACATCTTTGGACTGTGGGAGGAGACCAGAGCACCCAGAGGAAACCCACGCAGACACGAGGAAGAATGTGCAAACTCCACACAGACAACCGAGGCCGGAATTGAACTGGGGTCCCTGGTGCTGTGAGCCATCAGTGCTAACCATTGGCTGGTAAGTGAGACTAGGATAAGTGCTTGATGGCAGTGCAGGCAAGACGGGCTGAAGGGCCTCTTTCAGAGCTGTAAAACCCAATGACCATTTGTCAGTAACAGTATGTTCTCTGGTCCCTAGTGTGGAACTAACTCTGGAACATATGGTTTCAGAGGCGAGAGGGTTGTTACTAAGCAAAGATTGTTCACTTCAAGCTATTTGCAAACATTTGTTATTGGTTACATATAGAGTTTCCAATTCATATCCAAAGCAACTTTTGACTGCAGTTTTATTACACAGATGGATGGACACTGCTAGCAGCAGAAGTGGTAACATTGGGGTAGGAAGGGTGACAAAGGATCTAAGAGTATATTCAACTTAGAACATAGAACATTACAGCGCAGAACAGGCCCTTCGGCCCACGATGTTGCGCCGACCAGTTAAAAAACAATGACCCTCTAACCTAAACCAATCCCTTTCCATCCATAAACCTATCCACGGATCTCTTAAACGCCCCCAAACTAGGCGCATTTACAACTGCAGCAGGCAGGGCATTCCAATCCCTCACCACCATCTGGGTAAAGAACCTACCCCTGACATCCGTCCTATAACTACCCCCCCTTAATTTAAAGCCATGCCCCCTCGTGCTAGCTTTCTCCATCCGAGGAAAAAGGCTATCACTGTCCACCCTATCTAAACCTCTAATCATCTTATATGTTTCAATAAGGTCCCCTCTTAGCTGCCTTCTTTCTAATGAAAACAACCCCAAATCCCTCAGTCTCTCCTCATAGGACCTCCCCTCCATACCAGGCAACATCCTGGTAAACCTCCTCTGCACCCTCTCCAAAGCCTCCACATCCTTCCTAATAATGTGGGGACCAGAACTGCACACAATACTCCAAGTGCGGCCGCACCAGAGTTGTGTACAGTTGCAACATGACGCTGCGACTCCTAAATTCAATCCCCCTACTAATAAACGCCAAGACACCGTATGCCTTCTTAACAACCTTATCTACTTGATTCCCAACTTTCAGGGATCTATGTACACATACACCTAGATCCCTCTGTTCATCCACACTATTCAGAGTCCTCCCATTAGCCCTATACTCGACACATCTGTTATTCCTGCCAAAGTGAATTACCTCACACTTCTCCGTATTAAACTCCATCCGCCACCTCTCGGCCCAGCTCTGCAACCTGTCCAAGTCTCCCTGCAACTATGACACCCTTCCTCACTATCTACCACACCTCCGACTTTGGTGTCATCAGCAAATTTACTAATCCACCCAACTATACCCTCATCCAGATCATTAATAAAAATTACAAACAGCAGTGGCCCCAAAACAGATCCCTGAGGCACACCACTCGTAACTGAACTCCATGACAAATACTTACCATCAACCACCACCCTCTGTCTCCTATCTGCTAGCCAATTCCTGATCCAATTACCTAGATTACCCCCAATCCCATACATCTGCATTTTCTACAGAAGCCTTCCATGGTGTCTGCTATTAGAGTGACACCAATTTTCTGCTGGTCAGAGATGATCAGAAAATGCATTGCACACCTGTACAATAAACTTTTGGGGCATAGTGTAAAAAGTGTAGTTGAAGTGGACTTCAATAAAGGATTTATTGCCACCTCACCCACGATATTCGCCCATTCGCCGTGATTGGGTCAATCTTAGCCTGCTAAGTGTAGGAGATGGGAGTCTATGGTGTCATGTCATAGCATCAATAACTCTGTCCACTTCTCCTTGTCTCCTCTTTGTTTCATATATATGTCTAGTAAAGCAAATGTTTCATCCCAAGGATGGTGCTCAAGAGTCAACTTGCACAGATTTCTAATATTATTTCCTTTTTTTTTGCTGGTGGGAGCAAGTTGCCTCATCCATTTCAGAAAATCATTCTTGGAAACCATGTCCCAGTCACTTGGACATCAACCAATTTGGTGACTGTTGTAGGTAGAGGAAGGTGATAAATCAGATATGGAATTTAAAGCTCAGCCCCAATGAAATACCAAGCTTTTCCCACAGCTTAGGTCAATTTGAGAGAGATTATGGGGACAGACCTGGAGATGGCAGCAATGAAGTAGAGATCATGGAAGGAAATGAACAATAATGTCCTTATCCTTACAAAGTTCATTTGAAAGAATTGACACACATTTAAATCTTGAAGATCTGCTTGCCTCCTTAGTAACCAGTGAGAGCTTGACCTCCAAGGGTGGAATAAAGAAAAGTTTCACTACAATTAACATATGACAGATGATGCCAAATATGCTCTGCTCTGGAAAATTCTACCTAATGAATTAACTATAACCACTTTCCCTCATTTACTACAACTGTCCTAGCAATTGGTGTGCAACAAACCATGATTTAAAAAAAACACAACTTCCCACAAAACTGCTGTCAATTACATTGAAACACGTGAAAATGGTGTGAAGTGAAGAATGCATAACAATATCCAACCACAAGAATCTGCCCTTGCATCTTTAGTTCATTTCAAAGTCATGTGGTACATGCTAGCAAATTAATTTAAAGCTCAGTGTGAGGGTAGATCAGTATCCTTTGATACTTACTTCACAAAAACATGGACTTGCTGAAAATTCATAAAATAGATGTGATTTCCTGAAAAGGGCATAAACATTTGGTCATGATAAATTGGCATCCTTCTTATTGCAATACCCAAGCAGGACATCTTGGGAAATTAACAAGATTTGATCTCTATTTCCAATCTTGAGTGATGTTTCTCTTTACTAGTAACAACAGTCTTCACCATGGTTAACCCTTTTCCTGGAAAACAAGCGGACCTGATTACATTTTGCAGATGCAGATGGATTTGGGCAATTGGCAGTAATAGGTTTTATCAAGAAAGGCAATACTCAGTGTTAACCATCCATTCCTCCTTTTAAAGAACTGGAAACTCATAACAAAAGCTATTTCAAGAACAAGCACTAATGGTTCTCGAAGTCAGTCTTATGTATCATCCTGGGCACCACTAATTAACTTTTTTGTCATTTTTCTGAGAATTTCATGCTTGAAATCCCTGCAATTGGCTTTCCGCCTCTGCCATAGTATTGAAACAGCTCTATACCAAGGTCACAAATTGCAAGCTACATGACTATGACAAAGGTAAACTATGCCTCTTTGACCTGTTTTGCAGCCTTTGACACAACTGGTCACATCATTCTTCATCACCAGTGCCTCTCCATTGTAATCAACTAGGTTGGACTGCACTCACTTCTCTCAATGCTGATCCACCAAGTCTTGGCCAGCAAATCACCTGCAATGACCTGCAATGATTTCTTTTCCAGATCCTGCACTGTTACCTCTGTTGGTCCTGAAGGACCTATCCTCAGCCCCCTCCAATGTCTCATCTACATGCTGCCTCTTGCAACATTATCTGAAAGCAGTGCGTCAATTTTCACGTGCCATGCACACTGGTGACACCCAATTTTACCTCACCACCACCTCTCTCACCCTGCCACTGTCAGTTCTTGGTCTAGCTGCTTATCCAACATGCAGTTCTGAATGAGTTGATATGGAGGGACTGCTGTATGAAGAAAGATTGAACTGCCGTGATCTTATTAAATGGTGGAACAGGTCCAATGACCTCCTCTTGTTCCTATTTCTTGTGGAAATTTTCTCAAATAAAGATTGGGAAGACGGGTGTCATGGTCTTGGGTTCCCACCACAAACTCTGTTCTTTAGCCACCAACTTTATTATAGAATCCCTACAGTGCACAAGGAGGCCATTCGGCCCATCAAGCCTGTACCAACAACAGTCCCACCCAGGCGCTATCCCCGTAACCCCATTTACCCGTATTTACCCTGCTAGTCCCCCTGACTCTAAGGGACAATTTATCATGGCCAATCCACCTAACCTGCACATCTTTGCAGGTGGAGGAAACCAGAGCACTTGGAGGAAACCCAGACATAGGGAGAACGTTTAAACTCCACACAGTTTCCCGAGGCCGGAATTGAACCCAGGTCCCCGGCGCTATGAGGTAGCAACGCTAACCACTGTACCACCATACTGCCCCTGTGCCACCATACTGTTCCTCCTTCTCCCTGGCAACTGTCTGCGGGTGAACCAGACTGTTTGAAAGCTAGCTGTGATTTTTCAGCCTGAGGTGAGCTTCTGACCACACATCCATTACACGACAAAGACACCCTATTTCCACCTCCGGATTCCACCACACCTCAGCTGTCCTTCCCTCATTCACGCCTTTGTTACCTCTTGACTATGTCAATGTATTCCTAGCTAGCCTACTATTATACTCTATCCTTTGTAAACTTGAGGTCATCCCAAATATTCTGCTGACTGTGTCCTGATATCCTGTTTACCCATCATCTCTGTGCTCGCTGACATTGGCTTGCAGTTAAGCAATGCCTCAATTTTTAATTTCAAATCCTTCCATGGCATCTGCCTCGCTATCAATGCAATGTCCTCCAGTCCTCCTACGACTCTCTGAGCTATCTGCTCTCCTGATCTCTTCCTAATTTTAAATCATGCCATCATTGGCAACCTTGCTTTCAACTGCCAACACAGCAAGCTCTGGAATTCCCTCCTGAAATATCTCACCCTCTCTCATCACCATTAAGGTGCTCTTCAACCTCATCCCCTAATCGCAGGCGGCACGGTGGCACAGTGGTTAGCACTGCTGCCTCACAGCGCCAGGAACACCACATTCGATTCCTGGTTTGGGTCACTGTCTGTGTGGAGTTTACACATTCTCCCCGTGTCAGTGTGTATTTCCTCTGAGTGCTCGGATTTCCTCCCACAGTCCAAAGATGTGTGGGTTAAGTGGATTGGCCATTCAAAATTTCCCCTTACTGTCAGGAGGACTAGCTAGGTTAAATGCATAGGGTCTAGGTGGGATTGTGGTGGTGCAGATCCGATGGGCCAAATGGCCTCCTTATGCACTGTATGATTCTGTGATTCTACTATTCCCCCCCCCCCCCACCTCTTTTACCCAAGCTTCAGATCATTTGCCCTGGTATCTCCTTCTGTGACTCAGTGTCAGATTCTGTTTGGCAGCCCTCCGGTAAAGCGCCTTGGACGTTTCGCCACCTTCCCGACACTTCCAGCAACACAAAGAGCTATTGCTCCGTCGCACAAGTACCGAACGTGTGATCGTTGTAGTGGCAAATGTGAATCAGCCAGTAAACACATTTAATATGCAGGACAAAAAACAAGTGTAAACTTTCTGTTGGGGGTTAAAAAGAACACCTTCATGACAGGTCAGATTAGTGACTTCACAGAACAATTGGAAATGTTATTCTCTTCCATTCTGAATACGGAGTTACTTTTCTGCTTACCCGCGACTACTTTTATCAGGGACTGAAGCCACCTGAGCCTTTGACACATTTAGTTGCCACATTCTACATGTTTATACCGTGGGAGTGCTTTTAAGTTTGGGTCATAGAACTGAACGGTGTTCAGCGCGCACAAGTCTTCAAATGCGTGTTAAAATAATGGATCCCTGCACCATATAACTGCTGTGGGTATGCCGGCGTTGGACTGGCGTAAACACAGTAAAAAGTCTGACAACACCAGGTTTTAGTCCAACCTATTTATTTGATAATATACTCACAAGCTTTCGAACAGGAGAGGAAAGCAAAATACATGCAAGACTGGAAATTAGTAATGGAACCTTCGACCTGAAAATTTAAAGAGAAAATGCTGGAAAATCTCAGCAGGTCTGGCAGCATCTTTCGGGAGAGAAAAGAGCTGACGCTTCGAGTCCAGATGGGCCTTTGTCGAAGCTAAAAGGGAGCAGCACACTGAAAAGTGTGACCTGAAAAGTTAACTCAGTTCCTCCCTCCACGGATGCTGCCAGACTTGCTGAGTATTTCCAGCAATCCTTGTTTGTGTTTATATTTTTTGATGTGGGGTTTTATGTCACCGCTCACCTCGAAAATAGCATTATCATAGATAATTCCATGTTTTGCGATTAATCATATTTATGCCACACTCATGTCGATTTAAATGCTTCCAGCAGCCTTCCTTTCAAATGAACTGCCCACGCTGTCGTAGCAACGAGCGATGGAGCTCCTACACACATCGCCAAGCGCATTTCACACAGTGCATACTCGTCCTTCTCTGGGCTAAGCCTCTGTACTGCTGTCTTGCCCGTGGTTGTGGGGATACATCAAGTCTACTGAAGAGAATACCGATCCAGTGACAAAACATAAAACCCATAACGTAATGGGCATCGCAAAACAAACAGGGGCAGTGACCAAGCGCAGTGTATGCTGTGTTGTATTCACATGGCCGTGGTGTCCAAACATTCATTCTTCAATGGGCATCAATCCACAAGGCCCATTATGGCGTCTTTTTTTTGCGGGGGGGGAGGAAGGAGGAAGCAAAAGGCACACAGTTTGTAAATTCCGCATCTCACCCAACATTATGTATACCTTTACATCTCTGGTGAACATTGTAACCATCTTATTACAACTTTCTTGTATTATTATCTGCTCTTGTAGAGAGCCGGCACGGATTCGACGGGCCGAATGATCACCCCCCCTCCCCCCGCTTTCAATGCCATAATCATTACATGATTCCATTGGACAGTGTCGCATTGTTAAAGAAAAATTCTCTCCACTGATCTACCTTGATCTATTTGCCTTGTCAGAAATGCCATCTCCTTCACTTAGTACCAGCTCCTGTCATTTAAGAGTTGCGGATTAACAAAATAAGAGACCCTTCTTCGGCGGGGTCCCCCAAACATCACCGTGGTGTCATTCATTTGCTTAACGCGCAGTTATGAAACCGAAGTTACACACACGGGATGGGGCGGGGTGGGGGGGCGGGGGGAGAAAGAAGAAAAACCCTTTCTTTATAAAGTATCTTTCTCGATAGATCCAACCACAGGTTTCAAACTCTCTCCTCTTTTCAAGAAAGAAAAACGCACGAGTTATTACTCGAGAATTGATTCCTATGTCACAGGAACCCGCTCTATATACCCAGGCAAGAGCTCTCCGGCTGGTCTCCAGGCCATTATTTGCAAACCGCACATTTAAAGAAGGGCAAAACAAAACAACCGGGAATCTAACTGTGATGCAGTGAAACTCACCACTTCTCAGAGCCACTAACTCGTAAAGGCAAGTGAAAACTGATGACAAGAAACTCGCACACTTGCTCGATGATTTATTGTGACAAGTTGGAGTATGTTGGGGGAGGGAGGGGGCTGGAAAAGTATCGATTTGGTAAGAAAGAACAAATCAAAAAAGTGAACCCGGATTCCACTTATTTTTCGCAGCCACCTTTCGGGGAAGAGAAACTAACAGCTGGTGAAATCTTCCCCCGTAAGTGTAAGGCATCTGGCTCTCCCGAGCCCACAGCAACCATCACCTGGAGGCAATCTTTAAAGCACTAGAGCCCGCAACATTAAACAATAATAAATTTTAAAAAAACAACAGTCAAGAAATGTCCTCAGAAAGAGATGAGGCGGTTTGAAAACGTGCAATTGACACAACAAACTCGCGAACGCCGCTTCCAGATAACACAGCAAACGCGCGGAGGCGAGACTTTCTGAACCTATGGATTCCCCCATTGATGTGGGATGGAGCCGTGGCTGCTTTCGCCCACCCACCCCACAGAACCATCACGTGTCTCCTCTTTGGGTAGGCTGGCTGGAGCAGAACTTTGCTGGTGAGGTGCGGAGATAGCTAGTGCACCCCCCCCCCTTCCCGACCCCACCTCACCCCACTCCCCACTTGCTCTTAGCCGAGCCAATTTTCTGCTGTGCTTCTGGGACCCCCAAAACTCCGGGATCGCACCCGGATCGCGGACGGCTGATACCACACCGGGTACCAAGCCTGAACAGTGACTGTTCCACCACCCCCTCCCCCCAGCCCCCACCCCGGTCCACCTTGATGCTTCCTCTTGGCTTGGTTGGGTTAACCTACATACACACACACAGGGACACGCATCAGTGTGAGATGACAGTGTGGTGATAAGCCCGATGTGACCGAGGGGATGGCTTTTGTTTGATATCACCGAAAGACGAAAGGATATACTTATGGGAACACAGCACTCACCGCTGTTAAGGTAGGGAATAAAACCACGCGTTCGACCCCCTGTTCCTTATGGTTGGTTCGAAAATAAATTGTCAAGCAAAGGTCCCCTTTTGCAAGTTGGATAATAATCATCAAACGTATATCCAACACCCATGGCTTTGCCGAATTTCCGGGCAGATAGAACAGGAAATGTTTGAGTCGAAAATGCTTTAACGCCCTCGTACGATTTTTGCAATCCAAGTCTTTTAGTGGGGCCCATCACTTATAGGGTATCAGGATACAAGACAATGGAGAACCCTTTAGAGGTGGGATCTGCTTAGCTAGCCTTTATGCTTAAGGCTCCTTCAGTCCACCGCCAAGTGGCATAATCCAAATGGTATGGAACTTGAGCGACAACAGAGCCTAGCCATTGCCTGTTTAAGGAAGGGCAGTCTAAATGAGTCTGGGTTTCCAGTGTTCAGAAGACAGGAGAAAGTTCTGAATTCCCCCCCACCCCTTGTTGTTGTTTGCCGTTCAGTGTATTCGTCTGATGTCTCGGAGAATACTTTATTACTCATCAATGTCTCGGGTGACTCTCGCTTGATCAGATTTCCCAGTTCCAAGCTATCATGACTGATGGCGAGAGGAGACCAGCGGCTCACCCCCTGGGGAACGAGGATGTCCGGCTCCCGGTGGCCAGCACATGCCCCACGGACGCCGAGGCTGACGGCGGAGGCTTGCGCGACGGCAGCAGCGGGAATATCGCCATGGAAAGTACGGGACCGTCCAGCGGCAGCAGCTTCTCGGCTCAGGAGCTCGGAGCGGCGGAGACAGCATCCGAGCCCGCCACCGAGCAGCTCCCATACCCAGCCCTAGCGCCCGCCGTCTTCTTCTGCCTCAAGCAGACAACGCGACCCCGGAGTTGGTGCCTCAAAGTGGTTTGTAACCCATATCCTTTTTCCCCTTTTATCCCCCCCGTCTCCAAGCAATGTACCCTTATCCTATTTTAACATAGCCTGAACTTTTGTACAGCCGGTGTCAAGGCTGTTTGGCAACTTTAAAATCATTTAAAAAAACACACACTAGTTTCAGATTTGTAGAAGAATCGGTTTCATTTTTTTGTACCTGAAGTTTTCACCTTTTCATCCCCACTCAGAGGTGCAACGCTTTTGTGTCCGCTTCGACTACTCGATTTATATCTGGTTACATTGTGAGAACTGTTGTGATGTGTACCACAAGATGCCCTTGCAAACAAGACATATTCTGTGGGCTAAAGGCATGCCATTTTCTATAAACTCACCAACTGTAATGGGTTGTGTCTAATACATTTTGGCGTCTATTTTTTAGATGGAAATGTACTAATGCTTGGGGGGCGGGGGTGGGGGGGGGGGCGGTGGCAGATGACAAGCCAGCAGTAGTTGCTGGTTTATGTTCATGGAGATTTATCGTGCGTGTCTTTGAGATTGCAATTTGCATCACCCAACCTATGTCAAGTGTCAGTTTTAAGGGTGAAATCTAGACTTGTCCGTTTCTGACACACACAACACAGCACTCCGGCAGCAAAGTACTGCGTCTGCTGCAAATCTGAATTAATATTTTTTAAAAATAAGTAAAAGCTTCAAACAGTCAGTGGGTCTGCCAGTATTCCGGAGCGAGAAATGAAAAGGGAGTCAGGTCGATGACAGTTGGTCAGGACTGGGAGTATGTGGAGTTGGAACAGGTTTTTTTTGTAAAGTAAGTCGGTGGAAGGTAGGCGGGGAGGAAAGACCTAGAGGAGAGGGGGCTCTATTATAGGGTGGGAAGGCAGCGGAGATGAGGGTTCAAGGTGGAAAATAAAACGGGGTGTGGGACTGGGAAAGAAAGAATGTGTACGAAAGAGATGTAAATGGTAGAAGCAGATTGTTCACCAACAGCTGCTGTCCAAAAACAACCCTCCCTCCACCCCCCAACAAAACTACTTGTTTCGCAGTTCATGCTGACTTTGCAATGATAGCAGAGGCAGCGCCAACATCCTGCATTTAAACATTCAACATTCCGTGTACAGACACCAAAATATTCGTGACACTTTCTCCACCGTTAAATTCGAAAGACAAATTAGAATATAGCCACGCCCTTTGAAAGTGTGGTGGAATAATATTTATTAACCCCCCCCAAAAAAAAGTACGTTCAATCCGACTGGTGCCATCACCATACTTACTGTTAAATGGAGTGTCGCGGGGAAGGCACCAGGATAAACCTTCAATAATAATAGAGTAAAAGTAGCAGCGGCAATTGTGCCCAAGGGGGTTTTGAGGCTGGTTTCTATTCCAGTGCATTTTCTTCTTGTCCACCTAAGTGCCAAGTCCCAGCCCCATCCAGAAGCTCCCTGCCATGTGCTCACTGTCAACTCTTGCTCCAGATTGACCTTTGTCCCTGGTCTCCGCCCATCACTACAGATGTGCCCAATCAGAACAATGGATTTTCCCGCAGCCTCAAAGCCACGTGCTGAGCACGTGCGCTCAGGCGGCCAGCGCGAGTCACACGCGGCGCATGCGCACACCGCCCAGTGACAGTTGAGGCAACAGGTGTTGTTGACAACAAGATGGCCCCGGTCACCCTGGCCAAGGAATGGGTGAGATGAGCGTTTGCATTCTCCATCTTCACTCTCTTTGAATGCTGCTCTCCCAGAAAGTGGCCTAGCTAGAATTTGTGCAAAAGGATGCAGTGCAGGAGCAAAAACCGTACAAGTGTATTTTTTTTTAAGGATTCATTGGTGGGTGCGTGGGCATCGCTGGCTGGCCAGCATTTGTTGCTCATCCCCAGTTGCCCTTGTTTAAAGAGCAGTTGAGAATTGATCACATTTGCTGTGGCTTTAGAGCCCAGGCAAGGCAGGGACAACAGATTCCCTTCCCTAATGGACATTAGTGAACCAGATGGTTTTTTTTCCGACAATCAATAATGGTTTCCTGGTCTTCAGTAGATTCTTAATTCCATTTTTTTTATTGAATTCAAATTCTACCATCTGCCACGGTGGGATTCAAACCTGGATCTCCTGAACATTAGTTGAGTTCCTGGATTTCTGAGTTTCTAGGACATGACCTCTTCTCTTCTTTGAAGAGCATAAAGTAAAAATTACAATTTGAAAATGGAGCATTATTTCAAATTGACACATTTCAGCAGGGTCATTGTCTCAAATTATCTCCATTCAATTTCCTTTCACCCAATAAACCACCAAAGAATATGCACTCATTTAATTCTGGCCTCACACCACCATTGGTGGTTGTGCCTTCAGCTGCCTAGAGTCTACCTGGTTTTGGAATTCCTTCTTTAAACCACCTTTAAGATCCCCCTTTAAGATTGTCCTTTAAATCTACCTCTTGATCAATCGTTCGGCCATCTAGCCTGATATCTCCTTATTCAGTTCACTGTTCAACTTCATTTGATAATGCAACTATGAATTAAGTGCCTTTTGATATTTCATAGGTTCAAAATGCTATACAAGTGCGGTCTGTTGTAATATCCAACCTGTTACTTATTGTGTCTTTTCTAGGATTGTTTGAGATGATTAAGATAATAATGTGTTGCTTGTTTGCCTATTAGCCACGTATTTCATAATTTTGCCACTTACCTGTTGGAAGCTGACTTTGTGTAGTTGTAGTTCCAATGCAATCGGATTACTTGTGGTTAAAACATAAAATATAATTCAATAATTTAATGTTAAGCAATATTGCACTTTTGTTTTGTCTAATAGTTTGGCAGTGGTAGCACCGTTTGAAAGTTATAGTTCATTTACCAGTGATAACTTTCATTCAAACATCTCCTGATACTTAAGACTTGAATGTGTTTTTCCATGACAGTATACTAAGATGTAGCTTGCACATATCAGGTGTAGATAGGAAATGAACATTGGGTGTAGCAGTTCAATTCAGGATCAGAGGCTTTTGTAGCAGAGATTATAGCTTCTCTACACAATTGACTGCAGGTTTTAATTTGATCTATCATATCTGGACACAAAAAATGACTGAAATTTGTAGGCAGATTAACAATAATCCAGGGGTAAGTGTGAATTTTGGGATTACATCTCGATTATTATAGTTGTAAAGGTTTCTGCTGTAGTTCATTTCATAAACCCTGCATTAAAGCATAAACCTAGTTTCAGCATCACTGAAGGCTTACTGCAGTTCCTTTTTAATGTGGCGACTCAATATGCAATGACTTTCAGAGTAACTGTCATTGAGCTGACATTGCTAAAAATGACAGGATTTGGTGTTCAGGCAGTTCAGCTTCTGCATTTCAGCCCCTTCAGGCTCAGCGTGCTTTTGATTTGGGTGGAGTAACTTAAAAAATGTTTGCTACTGGATGCTCAGTGAAGATTGCCGCAAAGAAACATCCTAAAAGGAGCATGAGATCAAAAACCACATTCACATGCTGTTAGAATCAATTTGATGTCCTGATTACCAGCTCATAACATAATTAATGGTAGCTCCAAGCTACAAACTCAAAATATCACTTGCATGTATACAATTTTATGGTATCATGGTATGGTACAGCACAGAGGGAGACCATTTGGCCCGTCATGTCGGTAGCAATTCTTTGACAGAGATATTGGCTGGAATTTTACCGCCCGTCATAACGGAAATTGGAGCGGGCAAGGGCTGGACATTGGAACAGTCCGTTGACCTCAGGTGGAATTTTACGGTTTCGGGATGAGTGAGGCCATAAATTCCCGTCCATCAAACTATTTCCACACCCTGATCTTTCCTCAATCATTTCCCTTTATATATTTATCCAATTCCCTTTTAAAAGATACAAATGACTTTCAGGCATTATAATCCAGATCATTACAACTCACTGAACAAAAAGTGTTTCCTCATGTTGCCCCTGGTTCTTCTGCCAATCACCTTAAATATGTGTCCTCTAGTTACTGACCCTACTGCCATTGAAAACAACTGCCCCTTATTTACTCCATCAAAACTGTTCATGATTCTGAACGGCCCTATTAAATCTGTTAACCTTTGCTCAAAGGACTGGTTTCTCCAGTCTCTCCATTTAACTGAAGTCTATCATCCTTGGCACCATTCCAATAAGTCTCCTGTGCAGCCTCTCTCAACGCCTTGCACTTTCTTACGAAAAGTTTCTGGTGGGTGGACTGCTTCTCATCACCACCCTCCTCCCAACTGGGCAGGAAGCTCAAGCACTCCTAGCAGCACCAAATCCCAGTAGTGGGTGCTGCTGGGACTGCAAGAAAGAGCACAAAGGAGAATGATGGTTGCTGCAAGAAGGTAAGTCCCAGGCCTAAAGGACACGGAGGGATCCATGAGCCGAGGGGAGTGGAGGGAACTGGGGGCTGTGTTTTGGGGGTGGTGAAAGAGAAGTGGAAATGCATTATTGGGGATGGGGGGATCCACAAAGGTCATTCCTTGAATAAGTTGCCCCCTTTCTCGCCCTGTAGCCCATAAAAAAAGGTCTGTGCGCTCCTGCCTGCCTGTGCCAAATGCAATATGGCTTGGGCAATGCAATTATACAGGTTGCTAACAAGTTTAATTGACCTTTTATTTACTTAATGAAATATAGCAGACTGGTTGCTGATTTTGATGTCTGTCCATCTAGCGTATTATAGGAGCCAGCTTGGAAGTGGGCTGGAAGGTGCTGTCTTACATGTCCCCCTTGCCCCCCAACCAATAAAATGCTTTGAGGGGCACAATCAAATACAACCGAATACTTCAGCTGAGGCCTAATCAATGTTTCATAAAGCTTTGGCTTAACTTCACTTGTATATTCTATGTTTCTGTTAATAAAGTCAAAAAATTCCATATGCTTTTTTAACAGCTTTCTCAATTTGTCTTACCACATTCAAAGATTGCGGTACACACATCCCCTGTTTTCTTTGTTCCTCCACCTACTTTAGAATTATATCATTTAATTTATATTGACTCTCTTCATTTCTCCTATCAAAATGTATTACTTCACACTCCTCCACGTTAATTTAATCTGCCATTTCACCGGTCTGTTCATGTCCTTCTCAAGTCTTTGTCCTCATATTGTTTATTACATTTCCTCGTTTTGTGTCACCTGCATACTTTGAAAGTATACCTTTTATGATACACCAAAGACTAAGTAATATATATCAAAAAGAGCAATGGTCCTAACATCGTTACCCGGGGAACACCACAGCATAATTCCTTTCAGTCTTGGAAACAACTATCTGCCACTGCCCTCCGTTTCCTGTTTGGTAGCCAATTTAATGTCCACACTGCCACTGTGCTTTTAATCCCATGATCTTGAATTTTGCTTACAAGTTCATTATGTACTTCATCAGATGCCTTTTGAAAGTCAATATGAAGCATCAACTGCCCTCATAAACCTTTATGTTACTTCATCAGAAAGCTCAAATAAAATGCTCAAACATGATTTTGCTTCAACAAACCCGTGCTGAGTTTTATTTATTAGCTCATATTTTTCCAAGTGCCGATGAATTTTGTCCCTGATTGTAACTCGGATGATACATGCTTCTCTTTTTATTACTTTTTTATGCTAGGAACAGATGGTGATAATGTGCTTTAGAGACATTCCAACTCATTGCTGCATTAGTTTTTGTATGCCAAGTGAACTGTTTTGTGCGTCCTCTATAATGAGGGCGGCTGTATACTAATGCACTTAAACGTTTCTATATGAGTACAAAACATTCTCAATATTTAGTATATCATAGAGAAACAACTTGGAATATCATATGGAACGTGAAACATGAATGAGTGTGAAAAAAAATACGGATGGCATATTAGTAATTGAATATTCCATAAATATATATAAGAGACAAAACTGAGAATATTGTGTTAATAAAGTGAACCTTGTTTGGAGTTCCTCCAAGATAGTCTGTAAATAGATTATTTCATTTTAAATTTACAGATATTTATGTTTTTTTAAAATTCATTTACGAATGAGGGCTTCTGTGGCTCGAACAGCATCTTTTGTCCATCCCTCGTTGCCATAGAAACATAGAATACCTACAGTGCAGAAGGAGGCCATTTGGTCCAAGTCCGCATTAACTCTCTGATAGAACCTCCCACTCAGGCTCTCTTCTCCATGGTATCCCTGTAACCCTGAGCATTTTCCATGGCTTATCTACCTAACCTGCACAGCTTTGGGTTGCGGGAGGAAACTGGAGCACCCAGAGGAAAGCTGTGCAGGCATGGGGAGAATGTGCAAATGCCACACAGTCACCGAAGGCCAGAATCAAACATGGCTCCCTGTTGCTGTGAGGCAGCAGTGCCAACCACTTTGCTGCCCCATGTGTTGGCTTCTTGAATCGCTGCAGTCCTTGGGATGTAGGTACACCAATGGTGCTGTTAGGGAGGGAGTTACAGGAGTTTGACCCTGTAATAGTGAAGGAGTGCTTTGGAGGGGAACCTCCAGATGGTGGTGTTCCCAGGTATCTGCTGCTTTTGTCCTTCTAGATGGTAGTGGTCATGTGTTTGGAAGGTACTGCCTAAGGAACCTTGGTGAGTTCCGGAAGTGTATCTTGTAGTTGGTCACACAGCTGCCACTGTTTATTAATGGTGGAGGGATTCAGTGTTTCTGGAAGTGGTAGCAATCAGATGTGCTGCTTTGTCCTGGATGGTTTCAAGCTTCTTGAGTGTCGTTGGAACTGTACTCATCCTGTCAAGTGGTGAGTATTGCATTACACTCCTGACTTGTGCCTTGTAGATGGTGTACAGGCTTTGAGGAGTACAAAGGTGAGTTACACGCTACAGGATTCTAGCCTCTAACCTGCTCTGGTAGCCACAACATTCATATAGTTAGTCTAGTTTAGTTTCTTGTCAATGGTGAATTCCAGGATGTTGGTAGTGCGGGATTCAGTGATGTTCATTGTCAAAGGAGAATGGTTAGATCCTTTCTTGTTGGAGATTGTCATTGCCTGGCATTTGTGTGGTGCAAATGTTACTTGCTACTTGTCAGCCTAAGCCTGGATATTGTCCTGATTTTGCTGCATTTGCACATGGACCGCTTCAGTATCTGGGGAGTTGTGAATGAATGGAACATTGTACAGTCATCAGTGAACATCCCTACTTTTGACCTTATGATGGCAGGGAGGTCAGTGATGAAGCAGCTGAAGAAGGTTTTTACTTAGACACCACCCTGAGAAACTCCTGCAATGATGAGCTGAAATTATTGACGTCCAACAACCACAAACATCTTCTGTGTGCCAGGTACGATTCCAACCAGTGGAGAGTTTTGCCCTTGATTCCCAATAGCACCAGTATTGCTCGGGCTCCTTGATGCCACACTTGGTCAAATGCTGTCTTGATGTCAAGGGCAGTCACTCTCACCTCACTTTTTTTATTCATTCATGGAACATGGGCATCGCTGGCTGACCACCATTTATTGCCCATCCCTAGTTGCCCTTGAGAAGGTGCTGGTGAGCTGTCTTCTTAAACTGCTGCAGTCCATATTCTCTAGGTTGACCTACAATGCTTTTGGGGAGGGAATTCCAGGACTTTGACCCAGCAACTGCAAAGGAACGGCAATATATTTCCAAGTCAAAACGGTGAGTGGCTTGGAGGGGAACTTGCAGGTGGTGGTGTTCACATTTGTCACCTGTTCTTGTCCTAGATGGAAGTGATCATGGGTTTGGAAGGTGCTGTCTAAGGATCTTTGGTGAATTGCTGCAGTGCATTTTGTAGATAATACCTACTGCTGCTACTGAGCATCTGTGGTGGAGGGATTGAATGTTTGTAGATGTGGTGCCAATCAAGCAGACTGCTTTGTCCTGGATGGTATCAAACTTCTTGAGTATTGTTGGAGCTGCAGCCATTCAGTCAAACGGGGAGTATTCCATTCACTCCTAACTTCTGCCTTGTAGATGGTGGATAGGCTTTGGGAAGTCAGGAGGTGAGTTACTCGCTGCAATATTTCTAGCCTCTGACCTGCTGTTGTAGCCACTGTGTTTATGTGTCCAGTTGAGTTACTGGTCAATGGTAACCCCAAGGATGTTGACAGGGTGGATTCAGTAATGGTTACACCACTGAATGTCAAAGGTGGTGATTAGAGTGTCTCTTACTGGTTTTAGTCATTACCTGGCATTTGTGTAGCACGAATGTTACTTGGCACTTGTCAGCCCAAGCCTGGATATTGTCCAGATCTCCTTGAATTTGAACATGGACTGCTTCAGTATCTGAGGCGTTGCGAATGGTGCTGATCATTGTGCAATCATTGGCGAACATCCCCACTTCTGACCTTATGATGGAGGGAAGGTCATTGATGAAGCAGCTGAAGATTGTTGGGCCTAGGACACTAACCTCCTTACTAACATCTGGGGGCTAGTGCAAAATTGGGAGAGCTTTCTCATAGACTAGTCAAGCAACAGCCTGACATAGCCATTTTCATGAAATCATACCTTACAGATAACACCCCAGACACCACCATTACCTTCCCTGGATATGTCTTGCCCCACCAGCAGGACAGACCCAGCAGAGGTGGCGGGTGGCACAGTGATTTATAGTCAGGAGGGAGTTGCCCTGGGGGGTCCTTAACATCAGCTCTGGACCCCATGAACTCCCACAGCTTCAGGTTAAACATGGGCAAGGAAATCTTTTAAGAACATAAGAACGTAAGAGATAGGAGCAGGAGTAGGCCATCTAGCCCTTCGAGCCTGCCCCGCCATTCAATAAGATCATGGCTGACCTGGAGTGGCTCAGGTCCACTTTCCCGCTTTCTCCCCATAACCCTTAATTCCCTTGTCTGTCAAAAACCTATCTACTTATGTCTTAAATATATTTAGCGAGGTAGCCTCCACCACTTCAATGGGCAGGGAATTCCAGAGATTCACCACCCTTTGAGTGAAGAAGTTCCTCCTCAACTCCGTTCTAAACTGCACCCCCCCCTTATCTTGAGGCTGTGCCCTCTAGTCCTGCTGTCCTTTCTGAGCAGGAAGAATCTCTCTACCTCTAACCTATCCATCCCTTTCATTATCTTATACGTCTCTATAAGATTCCCCCTCATCCTTCTAAATTCCAACGAGTACAGACCCAGTCTACTTAGTCTCTCTTCATAGTCTAACCCCCTCATCTCCGGTATCAGCCTAGTGAACCTCCTCTGCACTCCCTCCAAGGCCAAAATATCCTTGTGCAAGTGCGGCGACCAAAACTGCACACAGTACTCCATCTGCGACCTCACCAGTGCCCTGCACAGTTGCAGCAAGACCTCCCTGCTTTTATATTCAATCCCCCTCGCTATAAAGGCCAGCATCCCATTTGCCTTCTTGATCACCTGCTGCACCTGCAGACTGGGGTTTTGCGACTCATGCACAAGGACCCCCAGGTCCCTCTGCACCGTAGCATGCTGCAGCTTTTTGCCCTTTAAATAGGAATCCGTCCTACTATTATTTCTGCCAAAGTGGATAACCTCACACTTGCTAACATTGTACTCCACCTGCCAGGTCCTCGCCCACTTGCTCAGCCTATCCAGATCCCTCTGCAGACTTTCCACACCCTCCGCACAATTTGCTTTTCCACTCATCTTTGTGTCACTTAATTTACTAATTACCAAGAACCATCCTACTTCAGCTGATGAATGCCATGCACTTGGAAGAAGCACTGACGGTGGCAAGGATGCAAGATGTACAGTGGATGGGGGATTTCAATGTCCACTACCAAGAGTGGCTCGGCAGCAGCACTACTGATCAAATTGGTCGGGTCCTAAAGGATATAACTGCTAGACTGGGTCTGCAGCAGATAATGAAGGAACCAACAAGAGGAAATCACATACTTGACCTCATCCTTACCAATCTGCCACATCCAGTGGCTGCAGATACATCGGTCCATGATAGTATCGGTAAGAATGACCATGCACAGTCCTTGTGGAGACAAAATCTCGCCTTCACAATGAGAATAACCTCCATCATGTTGTGTGGCACTATCACTGTGCTGAATGTGACAGACTTGGAACCGATCTAGCTACTCAAGATTGAGCATCCATGACACGCTGTGGGCCATCAACAGCAGCGGAATTATATTCCAGCACAATCTGCAACCTCATGGCTCAGCATATCTCCCACTCAACTATCAAGCTAGGGGATCAACCCTGGTTAAATGGAGAGTGCAGGAGGGCATGCCAGGAGCAGCGCAGGCATACCTAAAAATGAGGTGTCAACCTGGTGAAGCTATCAAACAGGACTACTTGCATGCCAAACAGCAAAAACTGAAAATGATAGACAGAGCTAAGTGATCCCACAACTAATGGTCCAGATCTAAGCTCTGCAGTTCTTCCACATCCAGTCGTGAATGGTGGTGGACAATTAAACAACTCACTGGAGGAGGAGGCTCCACAAATATCCCCATCCTAAATGATGGAGGAGCTCAACACATCAGTGCAAAAGATAAGGCTGAAGCATTTGCAAGAATCTTCAGCCTGAAGTGCCGAGTGGATGATCCATCTCGGCCTCCTCCAATGGTCCCCAGCATCTCAGATGCCAGTCTCCAGCCAATTCGATTCACTCCACATGATATCAAGAAATGGTTGGAGGCACTGGATATTGCAAAAGCAATGGGCCCTGATAACATTCCAACAATAATATTATGCTCCAGACTTGTGCTCCAGAACTTGCCACTCCCCCAGCCAAGCTCTTCCAGTACAGTTACAACATTGGCATGTACTTAACAATGTGGAAAATTGCCCACGTATGTCCTATATACAAAAATCAGGACAAATCCAACCCAGCGAACTACCGCCCAATTGGTCTACTCTCGGTCATTAGTAAAGTGATGGAAGGGGTCATCATCAGTGCTACCAAGCAGCATCTGCTCAGCAATAACCTGCTCAGTGACGCCCAGTTTGGGTTTTGCCAGGGTCACTCAGCTCCTGACCTCATTACAGCCTTTGTTCAAACAGGGACAAAAGAGCTGAATTCTAAAGCTGAGGCGAGAGTGACAGCCGTTAACATCAAGGTTGCATTTGACCGAGTGTGGTATCAAGGAGCCCTGGCAAAACTAGAATCAATGAGTTTCAGGGGACAAACTCTTCACTGGTTGGAGTCATACCTGGCACCTCTAGAGTTCACGTCTTTTGTCCATGTTTGAACCAATACTATAATGAGGTCAGGAGCTGAAACTTTGTAAGGAACCTGGTGGAACCCCAACTGAGTAAGTGCCACTTGATAGCACTGTTGATGACCCCTTCCATCACTTAAGAACATAAGAAATAGGAGCAGGAGTAGGCCATCCAGCCCCTCGAGCCTGCCCCGCCATTCAGTAAGATCATGGCTGATCTGTCGTGGCTCAGTTCCACTTTCCCGCCCTCTCCCCATAACCCTTAATCCCCTCTCTTATCAAAAACCCATCAACCCGCGTCTTAAAAATATTTAGCGAGGCAGCCTCCACCACTTCAACGGGCAGAGAATTCCAGAGATTCACCACCCTTTGAGTGAAGAAGTTCCTCCTCAACTCCGTTCTAAACCACCCCCCTTTATCTTGAGGCTGGGCCCCCTAGTCCTACTGTCTTTTTTGAGCGGGAAGAGTCTCTCCACCTCTATCCTATCCATCCCATTCATCATCTTATACGTCTCAATGAGATCTCCCCTCATTCTTCTAAACTCTAACGAGTACAAGCCTAGTTTATTCAGCCTCTCCTCATAGCTCAACCCCCTCAACTCTGGTATCAGCCTCGTAAACCTCCAATGCACTCCCTCCAAGGCCAAAATATCTTTGCGCAGGTGCGGAGCCCAAAACTGCATACAGTACTCCAGCTGCGGCCTCACCAATGCCCTATACAGCTGCAGCAAGACCTCCCTACTTTTATATTCAATCCCCCTCGCTATGAAGGCCAGCATCCCATTTGCCTTCCTGACCACCTGCTGCACCTGCAAGCTGGGTTTTTGCGACTCATGCACAAGGACCCCGAGGTCCCTCTGCACCGTCGCCTGCTGCAGTTTTTCGCCACGTAAGTAATAGTCCTTCCTACCATTATTCCTACCAAAGTGGACCACCTCACACTTGCCAACATTAAATTCCATTTGCCATTTCCTGGCCCATTCACCCAGCCTATCTAGATCCTTCTGCAGACTCTCCACACCCTCCGCACAATTTGCCGTTCCCCCAATCTTGGTGTCATCAGCAAATTTCGACATCCTACACTCGGTTCCCTCCTCCAGATCATCTATATAAATGGTGAAAAGCTGAGGCCCCAGCACCGACCCCTGGGGCACTCCACTAGTCACCATCCGCCAATCCGAATAGCACCCGTTGACCCCCACTCTCTGCCTCCTATTTGACAACCAATCCTCTATCCATGCTAACACCCTACCCCCAACTCCATGTCCCTCGACCTTCTGCAATAACCTCTTGTGAGGTACTTTGTCAAACGCCTTCTGAAAATCCAGAAAGGCCACATCCACCGGCTCTCCTCTATCCACCGCCCTAGACACATCCTCATAGAACTCCAGTAAATTTGTCAGACACGACTTCCCTTTAATGAAACCGTGCTGCGTCTGCTCTATCAAGCAATTCCCTTCAAGATGCCTCGCAATTTCCTCCTTAATGACGGATTCTAACATTTTACCTACCACAGACGCAACTAATGACTGAGAGTAAACTGATGGGGCAGTACTTGGCCTGATAGGATTTGTCCCGTTTCTTGTGTACAGGCCATACTTGGGCAATTTTACACGCCGGGTAGATGCTATTGTTGTAGCTCAGTAAGAAGTCTCACGCCACCAGATTAAAGTCCAACAGGCTTATTTGGCATCACGAGCTTTCAGAATGCTGCTCCTTCATCCGGTGAATTAGCGCTCCAAAAGCTCATGATACCAAATAAACGGGTTGGACTTTAACCTGGTGTTGTGAGACTTCTTACTTTGCCCATTCCAGTCCAATGCCGAAATCTCCACATCAGTGTTGTTGGGTTAGGGACACAGCAAGCTCTGGAGCACAGGTCTTAAATGCTATTGCTGTAATGTTGTCAGGGCCCATAGCCTTTGCAGTATTCAATGCTTTCAGCTGTTTCTTGATATCAAAGAAATGAATTGCATTGGCTGAAGATTGACATCTGTGAGACTGGTGACCTCTGGAGGAGCCTGAGATGGATCACGCACTCAGTACTTCCATTTTAGACTAACACACTGGACAAGCTTGCTGGTTTGTAGCATGTTTATTAAGCATCAAATGCACACACTTGGGAACATCAGAACTTTAACCAGCTTTGTGTGTGATTAAAACATTTAAAAATGTTTTAACACACTAAATTTTAACACACAATAAAATGCACAATAAATCCATTGGCAGCTGACACCTCTGCTCCATCAGCCTTGTGGACAGCGAGTTTCAGGTCTTACTGCTCACTGCATTTAATGTTTTTGCTTGCAGCTTCTCCCTGCCACTCTGCATCTTTTGCTGAAAATCTTAAATCTATATCCCCCTAGTCATTATACCATTAGCTGATGGGAACATTTTTTCCTTGTCTTGCAAAATCTCTACCAAATCCCCCCACCTCTTTTATCTAAGCACAGAACAACCCCAGCTTCTCCAACCTAACATTGTAGTTAAAATCCTGTATCACTGAACCTATCTCTTTTGCACCCTCTCAAGCTCCAAACCATTCTTTCCAAAGAGTGATAGCCAGAACTGAATGCAGTATTTCAGTTGTGGCCTAACCAGAGCTTTATAAAGGTTCAGTGTAACATTCCTACATTTGAATATCTCCTGAATATCTCTATTTATGAAGCAGGAAGTCCCACATACTTTGCTAAACACCCTCTCTATATGTCCTGCCACCTCAAAGATTTATGCACATGCACCGCCAGGTCCCAGCACGCTCTTTGGAACTGTGCCATTAGATGTATATTATTTCTGTTTCTCTTCTGCCAGAATGCATCACCTCATACTTATTCACATTAAATTCCATGGCCTGAATTTTTCACCAATCTGGTGCATGCAGTCGGCAGGTTCAGAAGTGGGTGTGAAATGTGCTTTCATCCACGTTCAACCCTGGAATGCAGTTTCACACTGACTGGCCAATTAACAGCCAGCAAGTGTGAGATGTGCGCTAAGAAACACTCAGCGCTGCTGGGACAGATGGGACAGGATGGTCGTCGAGAAAAGGGTGTGCATGGGCTGTTGCTTCCATTGTGCTCCCTCAGGGGACAGCTGCTGCAGAGCTATCGCAGGGAGCTGCTGACCTATACAAAATGAATTGCAATAGGAAAACACTGCAAAGAGTGTCCAAGCAGCACATTCCAACACAAACCTCAGACACAGGCACCTTTTGTAATAATTTTATGTCAGCCCTGACATTTTATCTCACTCTGGAATGAGGTTTCACCTAGAATGCAAAGGCTTCCTGGTCAATCAGCCCCACCCACCAAACCATAAAGTGGATGGGCCATGTAAAATTCTGTTCAATTAGTCCCTTAATGGGCCACTTTCACTGCTTGACTATTGGTGCATGCACTTCTGACTGTCATGCATTGACCAAAATATCACGTGAGTGCATGATGACATTGGGATGTCTGTCTGATGTCTTCTTGTGTGAGTTCACATGCTTTGGGCTCGGATGTGGGGCTTGTTCCAGCAACGTAAATTTCTGGCCCATTTGCCTCCTGCCTGCCCATTCTACTAGCCTATCAATATCCCGTTGCAGTTGATTTGTATAATTCTCGTTGTTTTAAAAATTCCACAACACTGGGTAATTCAATAATTGGTCACTGAAACTCAGTGGCCCTGGTGATACATTTTGCTTTGTGCAATGTTGCATTGCATTGTAAATTCACATAACTTCTGATGCAACCTGAACAATGCCAGGGGAGGTCTGCTATAAAACAATCCTGGTACGTTACATTATCTGGTAAAGAGATGAATAAGTATCATTTATTTTGATGATTTCCAAAAACATTACGTAAGGAGAAGCTGTTGCCTTGTCATGTTATTTACCATGTAGTTTCTCAGCTTACTGCTAAAATTACATACTTCTGATATCTGCTAAGGATTTGAAAGAAATTCCTATTAACAGGTATTGAAGTTGTTTCACAAAGCATGCTTTGAAATACAGTGAAGTACTTGGAATTTGAAGCTGTTGTAGTCTGAAGTGTCATACATCTAATGCCTATGTGCATTACAGTCTCTATAGTTTTTATTAGATATTAATAACACAGCAGTATGATTGTATTGTGGATCAGTGAGAAAAGATCAGTCACTAGACAAATGATAAGAATTCTGAGCAAGCTTTAAAAGCATTACTTCCCTTCTATAAGTTTTGATGATTTATTTTTGCAGGTAAAATAGATAAACTGCACACATAGGTGAATAACATATCTTCACTTCAACATAGAAGCCCTGCAGTGCAGAAGAAGACCATTCGGCCCATCAAGTCTGCACCAACCGCAATCCCATGCAGGCCCTATTCCTCTAACCCCTCATATTTACCCTGCTAATCTCCCTGACATGGACCCTGATGTAACAACTATATGATGATATCAACAAGTTTCACCCCACCATCAGTCTCACCATGGACTATTCTCCAGAATCGGTTGCATTCTTGGACACGCACATCTCCATCAAGGATGGTCACCTCAGCACCTCACTGTACTGCAAGCCCACAGACAACCTCACAATGCTCCATTTCTCCAGCTCCCACCCTAAACACGTTAAAGATGTCGTCCCCTATGGACAAGCCCTCCGTATACACAGGATTTGCTCAGATGAGGAGGACAGTGACAGACACCTCCAGACGCTGAAAGATGCCCTCATAAAAACAGGATATGGCGCTCGACTCATCGATCAATAGTTCTGATGTGCCACAGCCAAAAACCGCACCGACCTCCTCAGAAGACAAACACGGGAGATGGTGGACAGAGTACCCTTTGTCGTCCAGTACTTCCCCGGAGTGGAGAAGCTACGACATCTTCTCCAGAGTCTTCAACATATTGATGAAGACGAACATCTCACCAGGGCCATCCCCACATCCCCACTTCTTGCCTTCAGACAACCACACAACCTCAAACAGACCATTGTTCACAGCAAACTACCCAGCCTTCAAGAGAACAGTGACCACAATACCACACAACCCTGCCACAGCAACCCCTGCAAGACATGCCGGATCATCGACATGGATGACATCATCACACGTGAGAACACCATCCACCAGGTACACGGTACATACTCTTGCAACTCGGCCAACGTGTCTATCTAATACGTTGCAAGAAAGGATGTCCCGAAGCATGGTGCATTGGGGAGACCATGCAGACGCTATGACAACAGATGAATGAACTTCGCTCGATAATCACCAGGCAAGACTGTTCCCTTCCTGTTGGCGAACATTTCAGCAGTCACGGGCATTTGGCCTCTGACCTTCGGGTAAGCATTCTCCAAGGCGGCCTTCACGACACACGACAGCGCAGAGTCGCTGAGCAGAGACTGATAGCCAAGTTCCGCACACACGAAGAAAGTCTCAATAGGGATCTTGGGTTCATGTCGCATTATCTGTAACCCCCATGACTTGCCTGAGTTTGCAAAACCTCACTTACTGTACTGTCTGGAGACAATACACATCTCTTTAACCTGTGCTCAGTGCTCCTTCCACTCACATTGTTAGCCACTTTAAGACTTGAATAGCAGGTTAGGTGTAAAGATTCGCATTCTAATCAGTAATCTGTAAACTGTCTGTGCTTTATATGGTCTGTCTGAGGCCAGAACTCTTCATTCACCTGCCGAAGAGGGAAACCTTGAAAGCTTGTGAGTTTACTATCAAATAAATCGGTTTTACTTAAACCTGGTGTTGTCAGACTTCTTACTGTGAATCTCCCTGACATCAGGGTCAATTTAGCATGGTCAGTCAACCTAACCCACACATCTTTGGACTGTGGGAGGAAACTGGAGCACCCGGCAGAAACCCACACAGATACAGGGGGAATGTGCAAACTCCAACAGACAGTGACCCAAGCGGGGAATCGAACCTGGGTCCTGGTGCTGTGAGGCAACAGTGCTAATCACTATGCCACTGTGCCCCCTAACATCAGTTACAAGTGTTGAAGAGAGAGATATAAACATATACAAATATTTGAAGAAATTTCAGCTTTACTTACAATATTCCAATTAGCTGCAACATTAGTTAAACATTTATAGAAATATATGGCCTGAATTTCATGGTCAGAGGTGAAGCAGTGGTGCCTGTTGCCGACATTGAAGAAAGCTCCTCTCAAAGATTTAGCAATCTCTATGATGTGGATTTCCCATTTCTCGAAAGTAATTTGAATCTGGAGCCAAATCAAAGTTGTCTCCAGGCCTATAATAAGATGTCATCAAACATGGTGAGAGCTAATCACATCTCACGGAGAGCAAACTAGGAAGTAAAATGCACTGATTATCCTTCACTTTAAATTTTGCAGAGTGTGAAAGAGATGAGTTTTTAAATACTTTAGTGGAATCTGAGTGTTGCTGGGAAGGCCAGTATTTGTTGCCTATCCTTAATTTCCCTTTAATTTGGGATATATATGTGGGGTTAAAATAATAATTGAATCATAAAATGAACATTTTTTATTCAATTATGTGTGTAACTTGTTACTTGTAGTGACTGAGCATTTAAAAAAGTGATTGACTGAAAGGATGACGCAACAAAATTTTTCATTTTAAGACTTCTGGTGTAAGAAACAGACTAAACTCAATATTGCTGAACATAACATAGTTGGTGACTAATACAAGAAACTACAGAACATGTATCCCAAAACTCTTAGTACAATGGAAAAGCCAATGCCATATTTATATGTTGTACTGCACTTTCCAAATACATGTCTTAAGTTTAAAGTCCACTCCTCTTGGTGTTGCAACAGACTCTCTTCCTCCTATTACTCAAAGCTGAACCTTCCAAGATCCTTTTAAACCTAAACTTTTTCATTGAACTATTTGAGCATAATCGAATGAGCACTCTGTTTTAAGGTTCTGTCTGGTGGTTCCATGGTTTCTAACTTTTCACAGTCCTTCTTTCCTTGAAGATGCATTTGGTCTTCACCTGTCTTTTACTGGGTGGTTAACCCATAAGTAATCCTTCTCTTCTTCCTCGAACCTTTTGTGGTTTCCCCCTCATCCCTAACTCTTTTGGTCTGACTATCTCTGGAAAATGGGAATCTGCCACTAGCAAGAGCAGCTGCTCTCCTTTGTATCCAGATGTGAAAACTGACACTTGGGTTTCAATAGAATTTTGCCCTGGGCCTCTTGTCCGCATGGCAACCAAATCACATGGGCAAATCACAAAGCAGTACCAGTAGCAGGTTACATGCCCCTCTCTCTTCTCCATTTTACCTTGAATTAAAAGACCACCTCACATTCATAACAAACTTTGCAGCGTAATGGATACATTTGACGTTCTACAAATGTAGATTTAAGTTCTGTGTCAAAGGTTTTTCAGCAGTAATTATGAATTTAGTGTGCTGTTATTTAGTACGCAGCTAATAAAACCCAGTTACACCTCAGTCAACAAGGTGAGACTAATCACATTAAAAAGTAGATTCTTGATAGTTCAGTGATTTCTATTTGACTACAGTTTGCAGAACTTCAACAGCACACCCACTGGCAAAGTGTAGAATCACTGACAGCAATTTCTGAATTTCGGCGTTTATCTGCACACTACATACTCAAGAAATTGCTATCAGTTTCAGAGGATTAATGGCTGCAAAGCTAAGTTTTGCTGTCATTACTACTGCAAGATCGAGGCCAATGGCTTTGTTGGTTTCAAAATACAAAGTAAATTTGCCATATTTATTGTTGCTGTTGGCTTCTGTGAATTGTAACATGTTTTATTTAGCAGAACTGATGTGAAAAGAATGTGTAGAATGCAGGATCAAGGTGTCTGAGGTGTAATGCCCCTTAAAATGGAAGGAAAACTATATCACACAGAGATGGAAATTATAGCGAGTGTTTCTAATGGCTCAGAGTTTTCTAGAAACCAGTAAAGGCATCGGATTTTCAGAAGCTTTTATTGACTAGAAACACTGAGCTGTTCTGCAAGAAAAATAATTTAGTTTGGCATAAACCATCAGTTCCTAAACCGATTTTATGATGGAATGCATCCCAGTGTACTAAAAGAGATGGCGGGGGAAATAGCAAATGCACGAGTGGCAATTTACCAAAATTTGCTTTACTCTGGGTACTTCCCACAGATTGGAAAACAGCCAATGTGACACCATTGTTTAAAAAAGGAGGTAGACAAAAGGCAGGTAACTACAGGCCAGTTAGCTTAACTTCTGTAGTAGGGAAAATGCCTGAATCTATCATCAAGAAAGAAATAGCGAGACATCTGGATATAAATTGTCCCATTGGTAAGACACAGCATGGGTTCATGAAGGGCAGGTCGTGTTTGATTAATTTGGTGGAATTCTTTGATTCTTTGTGAGCATTACATGTATAGTGGACAATGGAGAACCTGTGGATGTGGTGTATCTGGATTTTCAGAAGGCATTTGTGCCGCATCAAAGACTGCTGCATAAGATAAAGGTGCACGGTGTTACAGGTAATGTATTAGCATACATAGAGGATTGGTTAACTAACAGCAAAGAGTGGGGGTAAATGGGTGTTTTTCTAGTTGGCGATCAGTGACTAATGGTGTGCCTCAGAGATCAGTGTCGGGACCGCAGTTGTTTATGATTTACATAGATGATTTGGAGTTGGGGACCAGGTGTAGCATGTCAAAATTTGCAGATGATACTAAGATGAGTGGCAGAGCAAAGCGTGCAGGGGACACTGAAAGTCTGTAAAGGGATGTAGATAGTCTAAGTGAGTGGGCGAGGGTCTGGCAGATGGAGTACAATGTTGGTAAATGTGAGGTCATCCATTTCGGTAGGAATAATAGCAAAATGGACTATTATTTAAATGGTAAAATATTGCAGCATGCTGCTATGCAAAGGGACCTGGGTATCCTTATGCAAGAATCACAAGGAATTGGTTTGCAGATGCAAAAGGTAATTAAGAAGGCAAATGGAATTTTGTCCTTCATTGCTAGAGGGATGGAGTTTAATAACAGATTATGTATAGGTGCTGGTGAGGCCATACCTGGAGTACTGTGTACAGTTTTGGTCTCCTTAATTGAGAAAGGATATTACTGGTACTGGAGGGGGTGCAGAGGAGATTCACTAGGTTGATTCCAGAGTTGAAAGGTTTGGCTTATGAAAAGAGATTGAGTAGACTGGGGCTGTACTCACTGGAATTCAGAAGAATGAGGGGAGATCTTATAGAAACATATAAGATTATGGAGGGAATAGATAAGATAGAAGCAGGGAAGTTGTTTCCACTGGCGAGTGAAACTAGAACTAGGGGGCATGGCCTCAAAATAAATGGGAGCAGATTTAGGACTGAGTTGAGGAGGAACGTTTTCACACAAAGGGTTGTGAATCTGTGGAATTCTCTGCCCAGTGAAGCAGTTGAGGCTACCTCATTGAATATTTTTAAGGCAAGGATAGATACATTTTTGAACAATAAGGGAATTAAGGGTTATGGTGAGCGGGCAGATAAGTGGAGCTGAGTTCATGAAAAGATCAGCTATGGTCTTATTGAATGATGGAGCACGCTCGAGGGGCCAGATGGTCTACTCCTGCTGCTAGTCCTTATGTTCTCATGTTTTTATGTTCTCCATTACCCTTACCTGCACTCGCCCTAACCGCACCCCCAATTCTCACTCACCCTTCCACCCTTTCTTGTCCTTCCACTATCTCCCTCACTGGCCCTTTTAAACTCACCTGTTCTCTCACTTCATTTTTGTCACCTTCACTTGTCCTTCTTCCCCCATCAACTTCTCTTTTCCCTCCCCCCATACCATCACTCATCCTTTGCCTCCACCCTCACTCGCACTTCCTGTTCACCTTTACTCACTCTTCACCCTTATTCATTCTTCCCCCTCACCCTTACTCGCCCTTCCTTCTCACCCTCACTCACTCTTCACCCTCATATGCCCTCCCCCTCACCTTCACTCATTCTTCCCCCTCACTTTCACTCATCCTTCCCCCTTACCTTCACTCTCCCTTTTCACTCACCTTCACTCGCTCTCCGCCTTACCTTCACTCTCTCTTCCCCTCACCTTCACTCTCCCTTCCCCCCACCTTCACTCTCCTTTTCCTCTCACCCTAACGCCCTTTCTCCTCACTCTTCCTCTCGCCTCATCCTCACTCACCCTTGCCTCCTCACTGCCTCGCATCCTTCCACCTTTCCCTTCACTGCCTCTTGCCCTGACCCCTCATCTCGCACTGTGCAGAATGATGGCATCATGACTGTTGCCAGGATACCAGGTATGGGCTTGCGTAGCAAGCTGCATATGATCTTACCTTGATGCACATTGAGGGAGTGGAACCCCTCCAGATTGTGATACATTTTAGATCTAACATGCGGCACACACAAAGAACATGAGTGCCTTCAATGACACCATGCACTATGGAGAAGGCTGCTGTCCTTGCATAGCATTTATTCACTTTGCCTGTTTCTCCCCAGGAAGATGAAATGAGCTATATTTGGCTCTCGTAGAATATGAAGCCTCAGTGACCTGCCTTTTATAACTGTGGACAGTGAAGTGGGAGATGTTGCAAATATAACATTCTGTTCGATTTCCTAATTACTTGCTGTACATGCATACTAACCTTTTAAGATCCATGAATCAGGACATCTAGATCCCTCTGCATCTTACAGCTCAGCAATTGGTCACAGTTTAGATAATATGCTGCTTTTTTTCTGTTCCTGCCGAAATGGACAATTTCACGTTTTCCCAAATTATACTCCATTTACCAGATCTTTGCCCACCCATTTAACCTATGTGTGTCCTTTTGTAGCCTTCTTATGTTCTCTTTACAACTTACGTTCTTACCTATCTTTGTGTCATCAGCAAAGTTAGCAATCATACCTTCAGCCCGTTCATCCCAGTGATTTATATCAATTGTAAAAAGTTGAGGCCCCTACACTGATCCTTGTGGCACACCACTCATTACATCTCGCCAACCAGAAAATGACCCATTAATGCCAACTGTTTCCTGTTAGCTAGCCAATATTCCATCAATGCCAAATTACCCCCACATCATTAACTTATTTTCTGCAATAATCTTTGATGTGTCACCTTATAGGATGCTTTCTGGAAATCTAAGTGCAGTACATCCCTTAATCCATGGCACACATAATTTCTTTAAAGAACTTCAATAAATTTGTTAAACATTATTTCCATTTCAGAAAACCAAGTTGACTCTGCCTGATCACCTTGAACTTTTCCAAGTGCCCAGCTATAATAACTTCTAACATTTTTCCCATGATATATCTTAAGTTAACTGGCCATAGTTTGCTGCTTTCTGTCTTCCTCTCTTTTTGGATATAAGGGTTACATTCACTGTTTCCAATATAATGGAACCTTCCCTGAATCTAGAAAGTTTGGAAAATTAAAACCAATGTATCAAATATCTCGCTAGCCACTTATTTTAAGATTCTAGGATGAAGTCCATCAGGACCCAGGGATTTGTCAATCCTCAGCTCCAACAGTTTGCTGAGTACCACTTCTCTGCAGATTGTAATTTTCTTGAGTTCCTCCCTTCCTTCCACTTCCTGACTTAAAGATATTTCTGGGATGTTATTTATCCTCCAAGAGAAGACTAGTGCAGAATACCTGTTCAATTCATCTGACATCCCCTTATTTTCCATCATTAGTTCCCTGGACTCACTTTCTATAGGACCAATGCTCAGCTTGTTAACTGTTTCTTTAAAATATCGATAGAAACTTTTATTATCTGTCTTTATATTTCCTGCTGGCTTTCTCTCATACTCTAATCTTTCCCTCTTTACTAATTTTTTTTGTGATTCTTTGCTCTTTTTTACATTATATCCAATCTTCTGACCTGCCACCCATCTTTATACAATGATATTCCTTCTCTTTAATTTTTTTAACCTTTTTTGTTAACCACAGATGATGGGACCTCCCCTTGGAATTTTTCTTTCTCATTGGAATGTATCTATTCTGTGTATTCTGAAACATCCCCTTAAATGTCTGACACTGCATCTATATTATCAGTTCATTTTTAGCTAGCTCTACTTTATTTTCTTCTTAATTGGCCTTATTTTAAGTTTAAAATACTAATCTTAAATCCACTCTTCTTTTCCTTAAACTGAATGTAAAAATCGACCATACTACGATCACTATTACCTCGGGACACCTTCACTATGAGGTCACTAATTAATCCTATCTCGTTGCACAATAGCAACTCTAGTATAGCTTGCTCTCTGGTGCCAGACGTACCAATCAGCACTTGTAGCACCAAGGAATCAGGGTTTCCCTCGTTCATAATCTCCGTTTAAAGATATTTGCATATTGCCAAATTATAATCATTAAATTTGAGACACAATAAATTTCAGCATCCATTCACCCATAAGATCTTTTCATTAAGTAATGAAAGAAAAATGTTGACCAAACATTTGCAAGAAATTTCTAGGATTTGTTTAAAGAAGAAAATGTGACATTGAGGTGTAACTTGAAAGTGATGAATCAATGCGCCGAATGTGACTTTTACTAAGATATGTTTACTAATTGATCTCTTGTGGTGTTGGTCATGATAGGGTGAATGATATGTTGAGTTATAGTGACTGAGGTATTATACAGGTGTCATGTCATAATACACAATGTATCTTTTTACTGTTAAAGTGAAGTTGTGTTTAACCTGGCATCTCCCTTTAAGGGGAAAAATCCCTTTGATGCAAACCAGTGCATGTCAATTGCAGACTTATTTTTGTGTTGAGGGTATTCTTGTGTAGATTTAATGTGCTAATTTTTTTTTGGCTCCAATTAAGATTGTGAAAGCAGATAAAAATGTTAAGGGCAGTTCAGACTTCAAGGGGAAAATAGAGGTTAGAATTTTTACAGATGGTGGTTAGAATTCTTTGCTTCAAACTGTTGGTGAAACTGGGTTTATAAATTCTTCAAGAAGAAATCAGGTAGTTGCTTGCAGAAGAATATTGAAGGATATGGCAAGTGAACAGGAATGGAATTAGCTAGGTGGCTTATGAAAAATGTACTGGCTTAACTTTGATGGACAGATGGCCTGTTTATGCAATATTGCATAGTTTTTTGGGGAATAATCTTGTAGCGGTGACTGCTGTTTCTCTCTCTCGCTCTCTCATTATACATAGTATATATACATTATTAGACAAAGCATTATTTTTCTGTTGAATTATATAAGGTCACAAAATCTCACTGACAATTGAGCACTGCATCAATTCATTCAAGGTCAATTAAGTTTTTACATGCTTTTTCTGTAAATTCTGAATACTTTTTTGTTCCTTCACATATGTTTCACAGATATTTGCTTTAAACTCTGAGGTCTGATGGGTAGGAATTACACATGTAGATTTTTTTGGACCTGAAGAAAGTTTTTAAAAAAATCTTCCTGGTAAACACATTATACTAAAACAATTTATACACTTCAGTTATTAGCAAAGCAAATCTTTCTCCCTTACGTATTTGAAGTCTGCTTGTTGGATTTGAGTGATAAATTCTCAATTCCAGTGTACTGTAGACTTTTGTTGCAGTTACTTCACTCAGCAATACATTGCAAGCACAATAGAAAGCATGTTATTATTTTTGAATACACATTTTTCAAGATCAGCTAACAAATTTGTGAAGATGTGCTGCTTTTGGATTCAGTTGTGAACTGATTTCACTAGGAGGGCTTGGGATTCTTTGGGGACAGTCACATGAAAAGGGGTAAAAGCAAAATACTGTGGATGCTGGATTCTGGAACAAAAACAGAAAATGCTGGAAAATTTCAGCCAGTCTGACAGCATCTGTAGGCAGAGAATAGAGCCAATGTTTCGAGTCGAGATGACCTTTCGTCATCAGCTTTGCCTTCTTGAACCTTTGCAGTCTCTGAGATGTAGACTCGAAACGTTGGCTGTATTCTTTCCGCACAGATGCATATAAAAAGGGAGTTGCCGCTAATTCAGCACTATAGAATACTATTATTGAGTGACTTGAGAAATACCTTAATTTTACTTATGACCAGTCACTGTCATAATCTACTTGCAAGTGTTAATAATTGGAGGATCTCATAGATTTGGTATACCATAAAATATATGCCAATGTGTAACTTGGGAGCTATTTTAGGTTGATGAATGGTCTTTAAAGAAACAATTTCATTATTCTTACCATGGTTTTATATTGTCTTTAGTAGAATGCTGACAACTGGTGATAAGTTTGGATCTATACTTGATTCTAGACAAAGTAATGGAGGATACAATGTTGGCACGGTTTTGTCTCCTTGGAGAGATTTATGTTGAACTGATCAAAGTTGCTTATGATGATTTGAAATTGCAGTAGTTCTCTAGCAGCAAACGTCAAACCCTGTTTACACAGAAAATTTCTGAAACTAGCATACTCAAGAGGCCATTGAGCATGCTGTCCATTGATCAAAGGTATTCATGCCCGGCTGTACGTAAACATGTATTTTACTCGTCTTCACCATGGGCGGGATTCTCCTGCTGTTTATGCCATTGGGATTTTCTCATCCCATTGTAGTGAACGGAGATTTGGCTGGGCACCAAGTTCCCCATCTTCTCTGGCAGCGGCAGTGGAGTGGAGAATTCCAGCCCATGAAATTGATAACAAAAGTTTCTGTGGGAATAAATACAATATAATTGCTAAGAGTAAGGACTTTTAAAGATTGGCCAGGCTTCTCTCAATTAAGAGGTGAAAATTGCAATCAAATTGCATTCTAAGAACTAAATGTTTAGGAGTCCTCAGAAGTTGTATCAACAGTGCAGGTTCCTACTGCTGTGAGATTGGAACATTTCCATCTCCTTGGTTCTTCTTTCAATAAATTAACCTACTTTGTTGAAAATTAGTTTATAGAGTAGATAACAAAGTTGAATTATTGAAAGTCAATAATGCCTTCATAGTAATTACTCAGAATAGTAATGGTGAGATGATATCTGTCGGGAATATCCTGGCCTTGGCAGGATATTATATTTGCAGCTCTATCATATGTAACCATTCTCCACAGTTGTTGAGATTGGTTCAATACTTTGGTGTGTTTTATTTCTATTTGAACTTGAAGTTTTGGCTGCATGAGCTGAGATTTTCAGATGCAGCTCATTTCCTACAAAACATGTTGGCACATTGTATTTGACTTTATGCCACCACCACTTTGAGTACTTCCCAGTTGGTTCTGACACTGTTCCATCTTTGTAGCTACCTTTAGCTTACGAGAGATAAATTTTCTGAACTCTGCAATCGAGCAGATCTATGTCAGTGCTCCAGCTCACAAAGTAGACGTACAAACGGAAAGTAAAACTGGACCAATAATAATGTCAGATACGATTGCCAGAAATAACAAATTTACAGTGTTCCAGTGAAACTGAGCTGAACATTTCCTCAAATGCTGTTTATTTTTTAACATCTTCTGTTGTGTTATAGATGGTGGATAGGTTGCAGAAGATCTGGAGGTGAGTTACATTCTGCAGAATTCCCAGCCTCTGATCTGCTTTTGCAGCCACAGTTTTAAGGTAGCTGGTCCATTTCAGTTTTTGGCCAAAGGTAACCCCTAGGCTGTTGAGAGTGGAGGACTCAATGATGATAATACCATTGAATTTCAGGAGGAAATGGTTTGATTCTCATTGAAAATGGTCATTGCCTGGAACTTGTACGACGCAAATTTTATTTGTCGCTTATCAGCCCAAGCCTGAATGTTGTTTGGGTCTTGGTGTAAATGAGCATGGGCTGCTTCCGGTGAAAGTAGGTGAGTGCAACCACCATTTTGTTTTCTTTCTGAAAGTGATTAAAAGGCAATTTTTACACAAAAAATCCTTAGATTTAAGAACTAAGTGTACACTAAGCAGTGTAGTGGTGCAAACACTAACTTTTTAAAGTTTATTTTACGGGGTGTGGGCATCACTGGCTACACCACCTCATCTCTAGTTGTCCTTCAGAAGGTGGTGGTGAGCTGCCTTCTTGAACTGTTGCAGTCTCTGCGATGTAGGGTCACCCACAATGCTGTTAGGAAGGG